>NW_026294739.1:21812901-23261226 GCF_026119805.1 Tympanuchus pallidicinctus
ACACCAACAGCCACATGAACTTTGTGAAGTTCTCTGGTCCACTGAGTAAGGAATTGTTTATGAAAGCGTGTTTTCGCACTGAAAGTATTTGCAAGTAACAACTTGCAAAATATTTACCAAAGTTTTGAAAAGCAGCCATGTGTAGCTAGATGCTAAACACCCAGATGGCAGATGCCATTAGGCACATGTTAGCAGTAAGACAGGCTGCAATCCAGCAAACAGTACCTGTAAAATGCAATGAGAAAGCACATCCCATTTTAAATAAAAGATTAAGTAGATTTATAATAAGTAGATTTATAATCAATAACTAGACTCTTGTTTTCATTGCCAACCATGAGGAAAAAAAAGGAGAAAACCAATTTCTTACAGGTATTTGGAGATGCAGAAAGGTGAAGCAAAAGAACTAAAGCAATAGTGTGGCTTAATTCTTCTGAAAAACGTCCCCATAATTTACTGGAGTTCAAAGGTCTTTCTGAACTTGTCTGCCATAACATTGAGATGTGAAAGTCTCCTGCACGAATCCTCCCATCTGCAGGTGCCTCGGGAAACAGTTCATTTCCTTGAGCACCCGTTCCCAGGATGGATTTTCTGAGATCACAGGGAAAGGGAAAAAAGTCTTAAAGACCTGGAGGTTTTCGACAGATCTTTCACAGCAGTACAAAGCAGCTAATGTATTTCATGGCAATGACATTATTCAAGCATACAGCGAGTTACCGTGTCAAAGAACTTCAGGTTCCATTACTCTGCAGAGCTTCTTTCCAGCACATTTTCCCCCGAATCCCCGTGAAACTCAGGACACGAGCAGGCAGAAATCCTGGCCCACCCTCCCCTGCCCCACTCTGCTCGGAAACCACAGACCTCCTCCTCCCAAACCCGCAGGTTTGAGGTGACATCATAAATCAGACCCGCAGCTCCAGCTACTGCAGCACTCCCAATTTAGAAGAAGTACCAGTCACGGTCATCTGTCAAGACTACAGCATCTTTATAATGCATTAGAAAAATTCTCTGAACCCATCAGATTACAACGACCTGACACCAGCAGAGGAATGAAACATTTTAAAAATTTATTTAAGAGATTCAACTAGCATGCAAGATACCTATGGAACCAGCAAACAAAATTAATTTTCCAACTGCTCTTAGAACTATTCATAGCGCTCGGCTATTTATTCCATTTACAGATTCTAAATACGAGTTGCAATGGAGCATTTAATATGCCAGCATTATAAAAGGGAAACTGTTGACAGAACATGCACACTGCTATCCTGCTCTTAGTCCAAGAAGGCACTGGAATATATTGGAATACCAGCTTCCCACGCGACCCCCAGAATGGGAAGCAACAACAGAAAAGCAATTTGTTCAAATGCTCGTGCAATACACTGTGATAAGATTTTATTTTAACAGCAGTATGGAACAGTATGCATTATTTAGGTATTATATGAAAGATTAAGCATGAACGTAAGCGCTTCTCCTGAGGTACTGAAACACACGTGCCATTACTAGTGAGTATTTTGATTTAATGGGATTTAATAATCTGTTTAGATGAACTACTCCACGCTCAGATGATGCTGATGCTAACATTCTACTCTCAAGGAGCTTCAGACTTGTGACAATATTGCATTTTTTCCAGTTGTGATCAACTGATTTGTTCTTAATGCTAAGTATGTCTTGCCATCACTTGTGGTTTGAATATGTTTACTTAAACCAAAAATACTTTGCATCTCAATTATTATTTTATACTGCAGCACTGAATGGAACTTAACTCAATACATTATTCATAAGGCACAGACAGCAGAAAAAACAAAGCTGTGCACTTCTTTCAAAGCCGTCAAATTACTAAAACACACCATATTTATGCATGCAATATTTGATTGTGTGTGTCTTCTTTTTGTTGGTTTTTTTTTTTTTTTGTCACAAGTTTGTTGATTTCAGATCAGGATATGCCAAAAAACCCTACACCAAACAATTTTTTGTTTATAATTAAGGTAATCATCAATCCAAGGATTGTAGCCCATTTTATTTCATCTCTACATCAAAAAAAAGTAATTTAAAAAAATTAAAATTCCCTTGAAATGGTAAGATAAATGAAAATGTAAGTGCCTTCACACAATAACAGTAAGCTGACCCTCTGGGAAATGGTTGACTTTCTCAATTCAAGGTATTCAAAGCTCATTCAAAAGTGTTCATTTGGAATGCAGATATCAAAGATGATGCAAATGTTCAAGAGAAAATTAAAACTTACCAGATGTTCTAATCCAGCTTTGATGTTTCCAGCATCCCTGCAACAGAAGAACAGAAGTCCTAAATAGTTGCTAAATCCTTGTCTGAAACAATTTATATTTAACTCTGAAAATGGCAAAGCCATGAAATTCCTTGATTATGTAAAATTTTTATTTTTAATATCTTAATCGTTAAAATACTTTTAGAGTATTGACCACCCAAATGCACAGCTACAGAATTATTTATAACCTCAAATTTTACCTGCCTGAAACCCGCAATAAATGTTAGCATAGCAATAGAACACTCACTTGAAGAAGCGTTTTTAAGATAATTACCCCACAACTTCATGGTGAACTTAATAAAGCAAAACACTGCATAATGGTGTTTATGAAATCCACTCCCTGTGGCTTTACATTGGTTCTGCCTCATCACCGCTCCAACAGTATAACCTGGACACTGGTTGAGAGGCAGTGCAGTGCATGAATTGCACATTAACCAAGCAGGTTGGGGGAAGAAAAGACCAAGCTACCAAGAAAAAAAAAAAAGGGAATAAGAGAACTCAGAGCAAAACACAGCCCATGAAATACCTTGCCATTGCAGTGTACATACAGCACAGTGCTATCCTGGAGCAGTAAAGCTCACAGGTTACCTGCAACTACTCTGCTACTTGAAGAAGAGAGCATCCAAACCAAAGTAAAACAATAAAAATCCCCAGGCCACCAAGTGAAGGAAGCTGGTTCTGCTTTCATCGGCCCCAGGTGCCAAAAATGCTTCCAAAAATGTAATCGTGTTGTTTGAGGAAAATGGGCCTTCAGCATTCCAAGCAAGGAGAAACTGCACCCAGAAGCATTTCAAAAAATCAGGTAATGAACTGCATGACCATAGAATGGTTTGAGTTGTAGTGTACATTTATAATACTTCTTTTTTTTTTTCCTCCAACAAATCATCAAACTGTATCAAGCCACAGGAGCAAAAAGTCCAACTCTACTCCTCCACCAAAGCAATGCAAAGACTGATGCTTTCATTCCCTTCATGCAAGTATGGGCTATAGAACACAAGGTGAAGTAGAACAAAACGACTATAGAGCATGAAGTTTTATTAAATTCAGAATATGTTCAGTAGCACGTTATGCAGCTTAGCTGTACCTTAGACTTCTATATAAAGCTTTTATTTAAGAGTTCATAAAGCTTTCTAAAAAAATGCACACGCTTCCACTTTGATGGAGAGCACATCATGGACAAAGCAACAGATACGTCTTCCTTACACTGTTATTCAGCATTTTGAAATGAGAATACACTATTTGAGTTTGCAAATACTTCAATAGGAATTGTCTTCAACATCCGTTGTGAGGTGCTAAATGGCCTTAAGGAAATTGCTTGGGAAGCAGGATCCAAGACGCTGATGTTAGGAGCTCCCCACTAATGGTATAAAGCCTGCCCTGTTAGTGGCCTGTCTCCTCTGCTGTCCCTGTCATGACTTCATCAATATTGGTACAACTCTTTTTGCTCTGTGCTGAAAGCAGACTTAATTCAATTATAGGTCTCAAAACTGATAAAAACGGTCCTGAAGTGGAAAATGCGAAGAGATTATTGGCAAATGAATAAAGATTTGTATCGAACTAACACGCAGCAGTACAGCAGGTTTGGGTTTTTTTTTTCTTTAATAATTCCCTGCCTTAAGTCTTCTGGGAACAGCGAGTTTCCCTTCCCCTCATGCAGCACATCGATTTCTGAATTAGACTGCAATATTAAATAATTAATATACTTGCCATGATTGATGTTTTGCATTAGTTGAATATTAGGTTATCAATCAAAATCCACTTGGTTTAATGTAATAATATTGAAAAAGTGTCACTGGCTGTTCATCCAATTTGTAGTTGAGGCAGCACAGATAGTAATATTGGTGTAACACACGGCTCTAACGCAGGAAATGCAGTGGCTGAACATCCATAAGGCAGACAATATCAAACAAACCAGCACAAGGTTGAGGCTGTCCTAAATAAACCCCGTGGCACCTGCCAGTTTCAATGAAGTGCTCCTTCTGCTGCCATGCAGCAGACAGCAGGGACAAGTAGTGAAGCCACGCATCGGTTGTTCTTTCTAGTTAAAAACAATTATCCAAACAGGATTCCTTTCAAATACTGCCTTACACAAAATCACAACTGTTGCTACAGCTCAGCCGTGATGTGCTTCAAAGTTCAAATGAGCCTTCAACCTCCACTGAGTACCTTAATCATCAATGACATAAAACACTACGAGTGAGTGGCAGTTGTTATGCACATCCAGTACTGCTGTACTCCTAGAAACACCAGAAGTTGCATCAATATAAATCATCTTGATCAGGTGAAGAAGTTTTTCTAAAAACTTCTACACCACCCTACACAGCTCCCAAGAGAACAACTAGTTGCCTTTCAAACAGTCTCTCCATGCATTTCATCTGTTTCTCTGGTTTGTTAGGCAAACTTGGTTTAGACTCAAGTTTCCTTTTTCCCCACACAGAAGCTCTGGCACTGTGCTTCTGGGTCTGGGACAGAAAAGAGTTGGTGACATAGATCACCAGTTCACATGTATGTATTTTAAAATCATACACCAAAACCAACAAGCACAATATTTGGGACAATCCAAACATTAGCTTCTGGTAATCAGAGAATCCTAGAATGGCCTGGGTTGCAAAGGAGCACAATGCTCATCCAGTTCCAACCCCCTGCTATGTGCAGGGTCACCAACCAGCAGACCAGGCTGCCCAGAGCCACATCCAGCCTGGCCTTGGATGCCTGCAGGGATGGGGCATCCACAGCCTCCTTGGGCAACCTGTTCCAGTGCCTCACCACCCTCTGGCTGAAAGTAACATCAAACAGAAAAACACGAGGGACCTACAAGGCGGCAGGAATTCAATGAAGCAAGTGTAGCCAGCTTTTGGAGTACTAGAAGCTGTCATGTAGGTGACTGAAGTTAACTTCTATGCATCATAACGTATTGTTACATTAACTTAATGTAACTAAAGTTCACTTATTAGCACTAGCACTTTTGCTAGTGAAGTAAATTGAAAAAAGCTTACTACAAATGAAAATGAACATGTTCACATTCTTCAGTCCCCCTCATGTTATCAGCTCGTTACCAAGCTTTCCCTTGCATGTGTAGTTAGCAAACTCTTTGCCAGTGCTTACTGAGCAGAACCCACACATCACAGAATAATTCCACAGTACCTCTGGATGCTGAAGGATCATTCTGCTGTCCCAGATCACAGGACAGCTCGGGCTGAGGGCACGGTGGGCTCTGGGGCCAGGCCACCAGGCTTTGTCCATTCATGGTCTGGAAGCACAGCCTGAGGAGGCAGCCCTACTACTCATAAAACATGCCCACCCAGAGGGCATACACCTTACACCTAGTCCCCAGCATCTCTTTCCGCCCATGCTGGCTGCTCTCTCCCCCAAGCTCTGACTCCCTCCCCCACAGCCCCTCCATCCCTCAGCACAGTGCCCTCCCAGCCCTCCTCTGGCTGCTGCCCCTCTCTCCTTGCAGGGATGGAGCTCCAGCCCCTCACCACCTTACTGCCCTCAGCTCCACTCTACACAGTCCCAGATGTCCGATTTTGCTCCTCAGAGGACAAATGAATAAATAAAGCATTTCATTGTTAGCAAGGCCCTTGGCAGCACGCCCTCTGGTTGCACAATATTAACTACAAACTACGAAGAACAGGGTCAGATGCAGCAGTTCAGGTCACGCAGCACCACACTCTCAAATAAAAGCCTTTGAATTCCACTCTGCAAACACCAGCATTTGGTGTAGATGATCGCACAGCGCTGTCCTAAGTTGTCTCAGATTTTCATGGAGCTCTCTCACATTTGCCACTCCACTCACTGGACCACTCAACAAGCACCTCCCATAGTGGTGAATGCTTTAGAACCCAGTAAGGCAGATCCAGATATGGGATCTATTGCACAAACCACTATTAATAACTCAGGCTAGCATTGTTAATACTCCAGGTTCTGACTAAATTACAGCACTTGTGTAAAAACAGAAGCCAGCAAACAACCACAGCTGTTAACAGCTTCCCTTCTCTCTCAGAATATGGAAATCTCCCATCCAAAACTCAACCAGCAGCAAGATCATTTCTTTCAATGGCCAGTATCTCATGGTTTCCCAGACCAGAGCTTGACATTGCATATATTGCCAGCAAAAAGACAATTAGTTTTCCATGTATTCACTTCTACCCTTGGATATCCCAAGGCAGAGAGCAGGAGGAAAGTACGGAATAAGGTGCTGGGTTTGGGAAGGCATACCATGCTTTTGTCCAACTCCAGAAAGATAAGAGCCTGGTACAGGGGAAAAGCCTGCTATCAGAAATAACCTGGATAAACACACCGTTATGACATCTGCACACTGAGCAGTCAGTAGTTACTGCGTACCTGCAGTTCCACTCTCAGCTAGATGGAATTTCACTGTCAGAGCTGCAGAGTCCCAGATGTAGCTTTCAGGAATGGACAACCCCATCGTATCGCACCAAACTTTATAGCTTCAGTATTGTTGTGTTTTCTGTAAAACTAGAGGCTGATGTTTCCAAGTCTGACTGCAGACCACAGAGATTAATTTCAGCACGCTTTGGGAGAAGCAACAAAGATGACATAGAAATCCAAGCTGTGCCTGTTCTCTCCTGCAAACCACCTACAAGAGGACAGTGCTGACTCTCCCAAGAGAACAGGTAAATCCAGACCTACTGACTTCTGATGCAAGCTGGTCCAACACAGCACCAGAGGTCCGGCAGAACTGCCTGTAAAGGCTGTGCAGCGTGCAGGAACAGAACTCCAACAAACGCCTTGCTCTTCAACATGACCTGTTAACATTCTCTGGGTTGTAAATAAAATCAGTTAGTAGTAAAGAAAGCGTACTTTTCTTTTGTGAAGAAAAGTGCAGTTTATATGTTTTGTAGCTAAGTGAAAATTATATCAAAGAGAGCCTATAAAAGGCAAGAGGGGAAAGCCATGAAAGGAAGCTATTTCCTCTTTCTTCTTACATGAGGATGGAGGAAAAGAAACCTGAGTTTAGGAACTAACACAGGCACTACTACCAATTAAGCCTATTAACTAAAAAAAAAAAAAAAAAAAAGAATTAAGATTTCATAGATCATGCATTTATGTACTCAAGTTGCTTGAAAATGAAGACAACAGATAAAATACGAACCACAGTCCTTTTTGGCACATCTGAGATACAAAACCTTGAGAAGCACAGCAATGAAAATCAAAATCCCTGCAATGAAGTATTGTTAAGTTACACCAAAAAAAAAAATCCTCAATGCTTCATTCACTTCAAAGAAAATTCCTGGACTGCTTAACAGATTTAGGAGCCGAGGCTCCTCATATCCTGTTTTCTGCTACTGAAAGATCCAACCAAATGTGCAAAATGAACTACCCAAAATGATTTAGCAGTGCAATGCCAACTGCAGAGGGGTTGCAAGTCAGAAGAAACACAGGGCAATAACCTGGCTGTCATTCTGACAGGAGCAAGCATCCTGAAAACCAGCATAATATGTTTGCTGAGAACACTCTTACCCAGTCAGAGTCCAACAGGACGAGGTGTCATTAAGCTATTAACTTGGTGCTACTGTTCTCGTCATCTGTGCACAATAAAGTCCCACCAAAAGAGGGAATGCTTAGGGAGCCCTTCACTCTGAACGCTGGAGAAAACAGCCGTGATGCCTTTTGAAGTGTGAATGCTGTTTTGCTCTTACTTAATAGCACATCCAAGCGGTCTGGAACTGGTCCTGAAGAGTGAGGACTTCAAAGCTGATGTTATTGCACTCAATGGTTCCTTCACTCCAGTCAACCAAAGAATTTATTTCACTTGGGGAAAAATGGTAAGAAGTTTGGCCGATTACTAATAAGTTAAATTTGATAAAGATTCAAGAAGATTATATGAAGGTCACTTATCAAACGCAGGAAGAAAAGCAGGAATGCCTCCCCATAGAGAGAAACACATACAGAATAACTTGGAACTGCTGAAGAACTCTGAAGAATATAATGCAAGCTAAATTGAATCATGCTAAAACCAGGGACTTTAAATAGGACACAAGGTGAAACAATTTCCATAATATGTTATCCCAGAGAGAAGGAGAATCAGTACCCAAGAGACCTTATCAAATATTCAGGAGGGAAAAAATATATATAGCCCTGTCTCACAGAGTAAAATTCAAGATTGTATGCAATTGAAATAAACACTGAAACTGAGCAGAGGAAGAAAAGCCAAAATATGGAGCTGATAGCTTCAATATTTTCAAATAGACTACAAAACAAAAACAAAAAGAACATTTTCTCTCCATAAGAATTTCTCAGCTAAAGGAGAGCCAAGATAACTACCCAAAAAAGCCCCCAGTTCTGTTTTACTAAGACCTGAGATCACGTATAAAAATCCTATAAATTATCAAGGCAGATTTATTTACCCCGGTTGCCAGTTCAAGCCATTCCTCAGATAAAGCTGGAAATTCAAAGGAGGCGGTAATTTGCAAGTCCTTGGAGTTTTGATACATGATTGAGCGGGGGACGCAGGTTCCCATTTTTATTTCTTTCCCTTCTTTGCTGCTCCGTGCTCAGGATTTCCCCCACAAAGAGCAAAACCTTGTTAATCAAGGCCTGAACTCCCAGCAAACACAAGCAATTAAGCTTCAGACTTTGGAGCAGCACTGCCTTTGTTAACCACGTTATTTGGTAGTTTTAAATAAATTAGACATCTCTGGCCTATTTTACCTTTTCTGTAATATTATTTAGTCGATATTCAATTAAAACACATCCTGTAGGTGAAAGTGTATGAAAACATTTCAGTAAGGGACGTCGGTGGCAGTAGGAAGCGTTGCTAATTAGTCTCTAAGTACAAAATAGATTACAAAAGTAGCAAAAAGCCCAGCACTGCAAATGCACAGAACACTGCACTGAATATTAAACAAAGCAGAGCCAGTTTTAATGTCGGTAAACACAACTATAGGAAAAACTCTCTGGACTGGTAAAGAGCGTTACAGGTTAATGAGGAACATATAAAGAGTGCACAGTAATTATCATACCTAACACCTTACCATCTGTGTTTGGATGGCTGCAGAATATAAACACAGTTCATCAGCATTAATCTGAAACTAATTACACCTGCATTTTATTAGCAGAATTTTAGGATCATTATTTTCAATGTTGGATTTTTCTCAACTGCGCTCAGCTCTGGGCGATGAAGGATATTAAATTTAACTATAAATCAGGGAGAAAACTTAGACGTCCTAAGCACTAAAACAAGTTGAGTACAATCGATTTTCCCAGTTCAGAAAGCTTCTAAATCCTCGCCGTTCACCCAATTATGACTGTACTTAACCTAATGAAATTTCATTCTGCGGGAACAATACTATTCTTAAACAAATTTCTGAAAAAATATAAGATTAAAAACTTCGACACAAAGAATAAACTCCCAGAGAAAAGATGCAAATAAAATTACTATCATAATCTTTTGTTTTTTATTTGCAAGTATAAAACCGAGGAGAAACAAAAGCATGGAACATAGCATCTGTCATATCAGAATATAAAAAGATGATCCTGGCACAAAATGAAAAAGCTCTAATTCATTTGCAAATCAAGCCTGCCAGTTCTATTTCAAGCTGGCGGTAACTGTCAAGAGTTAACAAGATAATCACTTTCAATCCTGCCTTCAATGGTACATTACACTGTTATTCCATTCAATAAGGCCGTTCTTTGGGGCACTAGATGAATGGTTTTCATTTCTAACTCTCACAAAAAGTTGCAGAAAAAAAAAATCCATGGGGCTTAAGAAAGAAATCCCTTTATGGGCATTTATCTGCCGGCACTTGCTTTTAGGCAAAATGAGATATTTGGATACGTTGGTGTCCATTTACCTCCTCTATTCCTTCAGGCCCTCGGTCTGTTGATAAAGCAGCACACAAGGACTCCTCACGCCCGCGGTTCATTTTCTGTACCTATGCACATTCAAGGAGTTCTGAGAGCACTGCAGGTGTGTGCAGCTCACTGCGCCCCGGCACGAGGCAGCATCTGGGCAGGGCCACCTCCAGCTCCACTGCAGACTGCAAAATACACTCAATGCTCATGGAAACGTGCTCGAGGAAACTACCAGCAGCTCCTCGAGCGTTTAATAAAAATAAAGTTAACTATTAAAAGCATTCTTCCTGTGACGCAAGTTAACATGGAAGTTGTATTAGTTATTCTTTATTATTTTTTCACTTATTATTATTTACTTAACTGCTTTTGAAGATTCTGTGCTATGCGTTCTTCACAAACAGATAACATCTTTTAGAAAAGAAACTGTGGTAAGCATTTAAAACTTTGAGGTAGAGAACTTTGTGTAATCATAGAATCACCAAGGTTGGAAAAGACCTAAAAGATCACCCAGTCCAACCGTTCACCTATTCCCAACAGCTCCTACTAAACCATGTCCCTCAACACAACATCCAGCCTTTCCTTGAACACCCCCAGGCTCGGTGACTCCACCACCTCCCTGGGCATCCATTCCACTGCCTGACCACCCTTTCTGAACAGTAATTCTTCCTCATGTCCAGCCTGAATCTCCCCTGCCGTAGCTTGAAGCCATTCCCTCTGGTCCTAATCTCTGTGAAAATAACTGAAAATCAAAACCAAGAACTTCAGGCTTTTGCTCATCACTCCACCAGGGTGGATGGCGATAGGACAAGGGGAATGGGTTTAAACTGAGACAGGGGAGGTTTAGGTTGGATATTAGGAGGAAGTTTTTCATCAGAGGGTGGTGAGGCACTGGCACAGGTTGCCCAAGGAGGCTGTGGATGCCCCATCCCTGCAGGCATTCAAGGCCAGGCTGGATGTGGCTCTGGGCAGCCTGGGCTGCTGGTTGGTGACCTGCACACAGCAGGGCTTGGAGCTGGATGAGCACTGTGGTCCTTTGCAACCCAGGCCATTCTAGGGTTCTATGATCACTCTACATTCCTATTATAAAGTGCCTACATATAAGGCTGCTTCATATAGTTATGTAATCTATTATTAAACATTCTAAAGTGACAATTTACATTTTTTATACTAACTTCAGAAGTTTTGTTTGTTTGTTTTTAAATAATCCCCATAGATACCAGTTCACAAAAGAAAAAACCATGCTAATACCTGTATTTAACATCTAAAGTTAATTACCCCTGCCCAATCTCCAGCCTGCTCCCCATCATCAATGCCAACAAGCTTACTGTCAGATGGGTACAGATGTTCATTCCTATACAGGGTAAAGACTTATTCTAAAAGAAGCAGAACTACCTGATGTCTAACAGTTGGTTTCTACCATCCCAACTGCTTTACCTAACGCACCCTGGAATACTTCAGATCACAGCAGACTCAAGTTTCCAGTTGCATTTCACAGTTTGTTTCTACTGTACTTCATTCCAAAGGTCTTTGCAAATCTCTCACCTTTTTTCCCAATCTGGGCACTCCAGGTGGGCTGAGCACATGCTGAGTGGCAGGAGAAAGCCAAGAGATCTTCCAGACCCATGGAATCCAACATGGAACAGCCTCCCCAATAGCTTTAGGTCACAAACAGGCCTGAGCCCTGTTTATTTGTTATTTCTTTCTCCAATACTTGTAAATAGTCAAAGACCATTACAAGTCTATTATTATTTAATAATATTAATGCTAAAATTGCTTTTGCTCTTATGCTCACTACCCATCTATTCCACAGAGAAAAGCTTCAGAATCAATGGACATGTTCAAAACATTGCTATGCCAGGGCTGGAAACAGTGATGCTGCCAATGCCCAAAACACTACATTAAATCACAAGAAAATTTCAGTAAATAATTCTTTTCATAGAAAATTTTACAACTCAAAAAGAAACCCCAAACACTGAATGATGCTGTTTAAGTACCTCATATTGGTGTGAGTTGGCCTAAAACCTCCTTACGGCTCCATGTCCAAATGTTCCTTGGGTTTGTTTTTACCACAACACACATTCATTTTACTCTCCAAAATAGCTGGTTTGATTAATAGGCTTTTAACCTTTTTCTTGCATCAAAGAATGCAATAGCATCTCCCCAGTTCAGCATTTATCATGCCCAACACCTCATAAAGGACGTCTCCAGTAAAAAGAGAGCAGCACTGGCTTTCTAAGGTGAGAAGCAGCCAACTGAGATGTAGACCAGGAGTCTTAATAGGATCTTGTGTTTTGGCTTTCCCTTCAGTGACATTAAAGTAAGTCATAACGCAAGCTACTGATTTGCTACCAAGTTGACCAAAATTAATAGATAAGACAAAAATATTCAGCACATCTCATTCTGCAGCCAAGATTTCTCTCAAATGTTATTTTTCTAATATGAAGCCAACAGATTCCTGAAAACATCAAGCACTGTAAACATGGCAGTTTCTAAGGACACTTGGATGTGAAGCAATTTGGAGCTTGGATAGTAAAACCAGCACTTCAGTTGTACCTTCAAATATCCTGAAAAGCAGCACAAAGTATTCTATAACAACAACTTCAGAACAAACAAGCTGCCAAATCCTGCAAGAGCAAGATTCTCTGAGAATTCCTAGACTGTACAGAAAGACCTGGAAATGAGGATGGACAGATGTGGATGTGTGCTCCACGTGTTCTGACCACAGACATCTTCTGGTCGCAGAGCCAAAGGCACTTCATCACTGCAGACCGCTGAGCAACCTGATTCTGTTTCACAAATTTAACTGTCAATATAGCACTGGGTAGAATTGGAACTTACACATTAGTCTGAGATGGAGGGAAGTGATCTGACCTCGAGCCCCATTCCTGGCTGGGGAAAGAGAAAGCCATTGCATCAAATTCAGAATACAGAACGACTGACCAGTCTGCTGTACTGATCCACAGAAGCAGCGTATTGAAATTGCTGGAAAAAGCCCCGTGTGTTGGCTCCTCTCCTAGGTTTCCAGTTTTGGCTGAAAGTCACAATACACAAAATTGCTACGTCTTGCACACATGTGCCAAAATCCAGTGTCCCCAGAAACTCAAACTGGAACCATTCCAAGCAATCAAACATTCGTGCAACAATGGTCAGGATCGAATGGACTCCTCCACAAAGGCACGACAGGATAAGCTGCCTACTTAACTTTCTGTTCAGGCAAGATATTGGAAAGTTATGTGAACGTCTGCACAGAATCATTTTAAGTCATTAAAAATAGGTCAAAATGTTGTTCTTTCTCTCCTTCCTTCTATATACGTACACACATATCCCCTTCCTCTGGTCATTGTGGCTTTAAGTCAACAGGGATGGGTAACTGTCACACCAATACCAACAGCAGGAATAGAAACAGAAGAAACTGGAAGAATGGAATGAAGCAATTTAAAACAATCCCTGACCTTACACACAACAGGGGAACAAGCTGTTAACTATGCATACTTTTTATACAAAACCAGACAGAAACATAGCATAAGCAATACCCAGGATAAACAATAATCTTCATCAAGCACAGAAGATGGGTAAAATCCAACTGAGAAACAGCTGCAAACTATGTCCGATACCTGCAATTTAACACGTGCTCTTCTTCTTGTACAACTGTTGCACAAACCAGTGCAAAAGTTAACAGAACAACATCCAACCTTTACGCACAACGTGTCCTGGCACATATTGCCTGGTGCATTACAAAACTGTTCTTACAGGCTTTCCTCCTGCCTCTTCTACGTGACGCGCTTATGTCACCCATCATGACTATGGTAACAAGGAGGGCTGAAATTAGAGCTCTCCACAGCATCTTTACCCTAATAGAATGTCAGAGGATGCAGTCGTTGAATGAGAAAAAGCCAAGGGCTGAGAAATACCTGAGAATACTCTAGTAGCTCAGCACCAGGTAGATTTTCAAATTAAAACACAGACCCCAAAGCCACAGCCCAGGGAATTCGCTATCCCTCGAATGTGGAATTGATCTGAATGCAATTACTTCACTCCTTTAGCTCCGTTTGACTTTGAACTAAACATCAATTAGTCCACAAACATAATACTGCAAGATCTGTTAACTCCAATACTGACTCTTCCATAAAAGATCTGAAGCAAATTTATTGGCCTTCATTTAATAGCTTTCAGCAATCGCAAATATCACACACAAAAGCTCAACTTCATTTTCTGATGGTCACTTAAACCTTTAATTCTCATGATAAAACTCACTCAGTCTCAGTTTTTTAAAACCTCTAAATTAGCAAACAAGACACCACATAATATATGCCATAAGCACAGGTCTCCTCTGAAAAGCTGGGACCTCGCAGTGCTTCAGCTGCGATACACGCCATTGAGCCACGGCCAATATAAGCTAATTTGAATAATCAATATGACAACCTTATTTTTCTAATGCAAACAGGATTGATACAGTAAGGTGTCTCACTGCCACATCACAGTCATGGCCTCTTTTAACCCCTAATTAGATTTAGGCGATTATCCCTGCTCTTCCTTACAAGTGTACAGCCCGGATAAGAGATGACAAAAGCTATCTGCCACTTACTCAGCCTTTGCAGACTGCAGGTTATCCAGGGAGATACAGGGTAAGATCAGCAAACAATTGTTATTCATATCATCTACAGTTTGAAGATAGTCACAGCTCTCCATACACGCTAAGTGAAAATAGCCCAGAGCATTAGGTAAATGCAAAACGCTTAAGAACATCAGCGTTACACAGATGGAAATTCAAGGTGATGTTGGGGAATTATGCTTAATTCAAACTGGTTATCACAAAGAAAACTATCTAGCGGCTACTTGATTTTTCAGACAGGAAACACTGAGCTCTCAACAGATTTGTGCTCATTGTTTATGTGTGGGTGACGCTGAGTACTTTACATGGATATTTCTAAGAGTCAAACTTAGAAACAGCAATCCCAATAGAATTACATAGCTAAACAAAGTAGTAAAAGACAGAGAAGATCTATTACAGAAATGTAATCACATTTCATTTACAAGAACTCTTATCTCAAGCATTTAAACATAAAATTTAAACAGTTTTCCATTTTATTGTGCTCAGTATTTGAGCTAATAAGATATAAAAGTATAATCACGTTAGCGACATTTCTATTGCATTACATAGACACAGCCCTGGGTTAAAGGCAGAGCAGGAAAAAGAAAGCACGATGCTGCACATAAAACCGAGCGCGTTTCTCCTGGCAGAAGTACCTCAGTACCACATGTGAAAACCACCGTGCTAAAATCCGACCTCGTGTTCGCTAATGTCTATTCCCACATGAACTGAAAAAGTATTTCCATACACACCATGCACCTGTGAATGTGTTTAACAGGTTTCTTTAACCAGCAGGGCTCTTCCTCCATGCTAGGGTTTTACTCCTATTGCAGGCCACACAAAGACAGATCTGGAAATAACGTTTATCCAAGTCAGACGCAACCCTCCCGTGGCTGGAGTGAATCTTCTATTTTGTTTTTAATTACTGTATATAATGCCACTGAACAACCCTCACCAACACTGCTTTATCAAGGTGAAGCAGCCTACAGCTCAGCATCCATCTCCCTTCTGTGGAGTTACCCCCCACTGAAGACTCAGCACCTCTCAGTTCCTGCTTCTCCCAAGCCCACGTGTGCGCTTAATGCTTCTGCTGCATGACTTACCTTGGCTGCAGACATCTCACTTTCTTCAAAAAGCAATCATTAAGGGGTTTAACCATTCCTTCATGGGATGTTGGGCAACATGCTGTACATTCAAGTAGCCCTTGGAAAACACAAAGTCATCTAGTTCCATCCGACTGCTACTGCCAGCTCACAAACAAAGCTTGCAGAGCTCAAGAGGCTTGCCTAGAAATAACCAGCCACAGCAACGCACAAAGGGGGAAAGAGCAATAATGAAAGACAACCGTTGGGTTACTTAAACGTGAGAGAATCTTATTTCAATTTCTTTCCATAAAATTCTCATCAACTTGCAGAAAAATTAAATGTTGCGTTCCCTATAAATGTTCTCCGTGGGTTGGATTATAAAATAGTTATTGAGAATGGTTTGATACAGGAAAAAGAGTCAGCGTGAATTGTTTCTACTTTCAAGCTTCGCATTGGATTGCTCTCACAGAAGTAATAACGTGGATTTCTTTTATAATAGAAGTACTGCTTACACAAGCATCAAGTTTTTCTGTACTGAAAACTGCAAGTTAAGTTAAGGAAGGGAAAGAATGCAAAGAAACCCCAGTGGAAGCAGGGCTGCTCACTGCAGGAACTCTTCCACCTCCCATACAACTCAAGTGCTCCTGGAAGGATCCCCAAGGGAGGGTTGATGCCTGTTGCTCACTGAAGTCCACTGGACATCTCACATCACTTCTGAGTTACTACAGCCTAAGTGATATTAAAAAAAGCCCAACAACCTATTCATTCAAATAGAAAAAGAACAATGTTATTATGGAAGCTAAGAAGGACAGAATGCAGCTTCCTGTTCCAGGTATTCTCTTCTACCTCCCTTCCCATGCCCAGCAGAGGAAAGAAGTGCAAGCTGTTGCTTTGCTGCCAAACAGCATGAGCTCAAACACAGCAATGCAAGCTGAGATCTGTCAGTCCAGACCTGCACGTAATGGAAAAAGAAAAACCACTGAGAAAAGTTGATGGGAAGAGAAAAACACTTCCAACTTCTCAACACGCTGCAACACGTAACTGTCAGCATAACCCTTCTGTGGTTTGGTTTTTTTTTGTTTTCTTTCTTCCCCCGTTTTAAGTTGTGCTTAAATTGGTAATTTACTGAAAACAAATGAGCAAAACCTTCAGTGTCTCCGATTACCAGCCATACAGCTATTTCTCTAGAGAAGATATCTATTTTATAACCTTTAAAGTTAATGGCAATAGCTTTCAACAAGCTCTGGGGCATAAGGTGTTTGGTTTTGTTCTTTTTTAAACAAATTATGCAGTGGATTTTCATCTTTTGTCCTCTTCTATACAAAGCGCATGTTGACCTTTTAAGCAAGATTTCATGTCTTCCACTACACATAAGCCCCCACCTTCTATTCCATCTTCACGCTCACAGAGCATCCCGACTTGCAGAGGCCCACCAGAAATTAATGACATGTAGAAAGCAATACTACAGCATTAGCTACAGTTTCACAAGGAGAAGGCAACAGAACAAAACAAGGATTCTTGCTGTGAAGAGCAACATCCAGATCTGTCATTTTGCTTGGCTTAATTAAAGACAATTGCTTTGACAATCCATACTATGAGTACAGCTAGCAGTCAACAACTACATACTGCCAAAACGTAATTTTAGAAGGAGAGGATGGAAGAAGGAAATACAAAGGAAAACCAGGACATGAGAAACCCTTTCACTCCCGCCCTCCTCGAGGCTGAGCTTTGCAGTATTGGACGCATTCGTCAATCACACTCTGCTGAATGCTGTCCTATAAATACATTATGTGTATTTCTTTAATATTTTGTCAAAGCGCAGCGCAGTGCCCACCTGACAAGAATCAATAGGAAAAATCCTTTTCTCTCTTTGACACAGCATGATGCCATTAAGCAGCCTTCAGAGATTCTGATCTGAGCAGCAAAGTCAGACCTTCCTGATCAATTCCTTAATCCATTTTGAGAAAAGAGACTGATCTTGCTTTTTCGATTTCTGTCCAGGAAACAATCATCATTCCCAACATAATTCACCGTTAAATGGGCCTTGTCTTACGAGAACTTCAGCAGCTGGAAGCAGATGAGGAGCAAGCCAGGATCCAGGAGAATCACCAGGACATCTAACGGGCTTCCTCTGGGCTTTCCATTTCTACCTTGGAAGTCACTGAAAGCATTTCCCAGCCTCGTCCTTCATGGATCTTTAAAGATGTTGCTTTTAACATTATAAATAATGCATACATTGGCACCGAAAATCAAAATGATTCCAAGAACTTTTTCCCTCCAGAAAAATCTTCAGTTCTCCAGGTGGCTGTTAGGGCTGCCACAAAGCAAACTGGGAACAAACCAACACAAAGCTCAAGTACTGATGCCATACAAAAGCATGGCTGGAGATAACACACTCTCAGTGTTGGTGGGTCCTTCTGCCAAGCTGAAGATGTTTTATGCCAAGACCAGATCATAACTGAGATGAGCTGTTAAGAGCCTACGAACCTGTTACATTAAAAACATCTCTGACCAAAACCAGCTGGGAGAAGCTCAGCAGACCGGCTCAAGCAGGAGGCTTGGGTTGGGCAGTCTCCTCCACAGGTAGGCCTGAGAACGTTCGCACTTCAGCGAGAAGTTCTTCTAACAAAGTGGTGTTAAAGAGAGAAACGAGCCCTGCTCGCACCCCTGGCAGCACCCAACCAACCTACCTCGAGCAGCCGCCCCACCAGCCCCAGGCTGTCCTGTATCCCAATGGAAGGTTGCATCGTAGCTGGCACCACCTGGGATCCATGCACGCATGCATGCAACCCCTTCCAGCTTCCTAAGCTCGTGCAAACATGTCCAAACCTACTGCAGGTTTGGCTTTTTAAAAAAGCAGAAGGTGATCTTCAACCATGCAAATACTAGTTTTAGTAAATCCATTACAGAATTTCATTACCAAAACCTGTCATATTTCATCTGTATGTATGTAGTACAAAGTGAAATAACAAAGATGTTTGCTGGATTTTTTTTCCCAGTTGCCTGTTGTTCGCTTGCTCAGAAGAAGCAGAGCCTGTTTTGTTTGTTTTGTTTTACTTAAATAATTGCTGGGGACTCCTCTGCTTTAGTTCCACGATAGCAAGGCCCTGGCTATACGGTTAGGTGATTACTGTATCTCTGCAGTTCAGTATCTGCAGGGTGTCTGAATGCCACTAACTACTTAAACCCAGTAAAGAGATTACAGCTCACGCTAACTGGATTTTCACAGCTCCGTATCATTCAGTTTGGATTCCTCCTACACAGATTAAGAGAGTCCATTAAAACAACAGTCAGCTGCTCCCGAAGTGCAAGGTGCCTTGATATAAAAAGAGCCACATGTTTACATTCAGGGAGCATGTGAGTGTGTGTGTAAATGAAATACTCTTTCAGAAATAATTCTCTATTGAGGAATTATTCAATTTTAAAACCCAAGATAATGCAAATTATATAGTTATAAAAGGACAATCATGGTGGCTGGCAGTTTCAGAGACTGCATAGTTTTGAAAACAGCTTAAAGTAATGTGTGTCTTTGAAGATAGAGCCTTCAAATGGATTCCAAAATCTACTTCTGTAAATACAAGGAACAGGCATGCCCTCATCGTACGTGAATTGGGCAGGGAAGCTAATTCAACAAGCATCTCTAACTGATAGAGCTATGAAGATAGAACACAAAACCTACACTTTTGTACTTTCTACCACTACTAAGTTGATTTTCTTCTTTAAAAGTGTTTCGAAGCGCAGAAGTAACACAGTTTCACTTCACAGCACGTCTTTTTGTGGTTCATGTAGGTACCCGGGCCACCAGACAAGGCAGGGGGGTTTTCCACATTTCTAAATTTAATTCTAATTAGAAAATAGGGTTCAATAGGGACAGGGCCCATCAATTCAAAGCACGCATAACAAATTTCACTCAGTGAATGCTTACTTCTTCCCAAGCACTTGCATTAAAAACAAAAGTACCACATTGTTGCTTACATTCTAGTCAGAGATAATTAACAGAATTGACACAAATCAAAGAGTTACTGTGGGTAAAAGCTACTTGCTTTCTGGACCTGGATGTTCAGTGACATCCATGCAACTGTGCCCACAGCTCACACGTGTGCTCCCTGCCTGGAGTCCATGCAGCATTTTAGAGTTTGTTAGTGAAATGCAAAAAAACACCATGTGCTGCTGCCCCAGTACTGCAGCCACTAAATAAATGAGCATCCTTTTCAGATATAAAAGGGGACTTTTTAGCAATCAAAAAGAAAAACAAGTCCGCCACAGCCCAAATGACAATAGCAACAAATCCAGGTCAAAGGCGAGTGACCCCAGAACCACTCCAGGCATATGGGCAGCTCTTTCCTTTTCAGGGGGAAACATTCACTCTGCTTCCCATCAGCTTTTGCCCGGCTTCCCGTTGAGGAAGTTGTCCTCTCAGTTCCTCCTAAGCTCCAACAAGTGCACACCTTCTGCCAGCAAACCCAACTCAAGTGCTTCTCAGGGCTCTGCAGGTCTGCAGGCACCACCTGCACCGTGCCCTGCAGCAGCTGGGTGGGAACGAAGCCAAATCACTTAATTCCTTCCAGTATAACGCCATACCTCTGAGAGGGCAAGTTATGAAACCTGCACGAGTAAAACTGATGTCAATGAACCACCATGATTACCTGGGAAGCAATGATACCTTCAGTGAGGTGTGCATTTGGAGCCCTGGAACATCTCCAGCATGAGGATGAGGAGGAATAGGCCTCTGACACAATCTTGCACTGACTTCAAAGATTCTGGACAAGGTATTGGCTTAAAAATAATCCTTACTTGTTATATTTTGAATCAAACTTACAAGTAAGCTATTTGTCCTTCAAACTTCAGCTGCAAAGCAAACATCACTGCACAATACAAGCTTCAGAAGCTTCTTCAAAATAAGGACTAAAAGACAGCCCAAATAATTAACAGTAACTGATGAATTAAGACTGAGCACAGTGCAAATTAAACAAACGTTGTAGCACCCCGAACATCAATTTATATTTGTACATTTCTGCTACTTAATAAATGTATCTTGTCATGTGAAATTTTAAAGAAAAGGCCTTGGAGTGACAAAATCAGTCTCAGTGTGACAAAATCCCATTTGTAAGTGAATAGAGATGATTGAACACAAATACCTTAGGCCAACAACTACAGAGATTATGTTTTGGAAGCAGCATGTGCATAATTGGATCAGATAAACAGGAACACTTTGCAGATTTTGAGAGCCACCTCTTGTTGCAGCAGAGGGTATGGGAAGCGATAAGCTACCAGTGGCCCTTTGCATTGTCTGGCCTATTAACATAAATGCTGCACCCAGAGGAATTGGACCTGAATTGAGGCTGGGTAATTGCTGGATGTGTTAAACCCAAAGAAGTCGCAGGATCGTTTTTCCCTACTTACATCATACACTGCAAAAGTGAAACGTGAATCAGGACTATCTTCCAAAAGCTGAATGTTGTGGGCTTATGTATTTAATGTGAATCTTACAGACAGAAAGTGATCACTCACCGATTAACGGAAAGAGAAGCAGGCAGTGAACGTACAAGCTGTCCACTCACCAGCTTTCCATTGGCAAGACTGGAAAGACAGATTTAAAATAGAAGTGCTCCAAACCACAAATACATCATGGGAAGAACGAAATATTCCTTAATGCAAACAAACAACAGCGTTTTACTCTAAGGCAGTACATTATTGGTTAAATATACCACCTTATCTTCCCATTTTTGAAAAAAAACAAAAACACAAAAGATTTATAATGTAAAGATTACCTAATAACTGCCAGCTTTTTCAACAACTGGTCTTAAATGCAAGAATTCACACTACAAATGGATCCATCCCAAACCTTCGTTTGTTAGAAAAGCATTTGCTTAGCAAATGACAACCCATTCCATTGTGACAGAAACATAACAAACAGTTGTTAAAACCAAGCAGAGTGAAAATGAAAAATAAATAAAGCATTCTCGCTTACTGTCAAAGCAACATTTCCCAGAGCAAACTCCAACTTCCAGCTGCATCTCCTTGCTTTTTAACAGCAGCGCCTTGCTGTTCCTCAGCACGCTGAGGGGATCTCTCCTCCCAATCAAACATTTACCCTTCGCCACTGGTGAAAGGCAACAAGATCTCTTTACAATGTCTCGTCTTTTTCAATAAATTTTGCATGAAAACATGTTACCCAAGCACAAAGTTGCCTGCTGTCACGTTGGAAGTATGATAAATGTTTAATGAAAACAACACCACACAGCTTGGTGTCAGACAACAGCTATCACACAGCCCCGCTTTGATCTGAACAGACACTTAAAAGGAGTTCTGAGCGTGCTTTGCACCACAGAACTCTATAACCTATATGCAAATAGGAGAAAATTACCATAAATGACTTCCTGCCGTACCGTGTGCGAAGAGGTGAGGAAAACATGGCAAGCTCCATGAGCATCTCAACGCCGCCAAGCTCTGCGATACCCAACGCTCCTCACTTGCTCCTGACACCTCCTGCCAAGTCCTGCCAAGCTCAGCCCTGTGCTGCCAGTGCTCCGGGCCACAGCCAGCAAGGAGCATGAGAAGGAAGCCCCACAAGCACTGCTGAAGTACTGAGGGCACACAGCCATCACAGAGCATCCTGAGCAGGAAGGGATCCATAGGATCTCTGAGTCCATCTCAGCCAATGCCAGGATCTGCAGCTCTCCATTCAAGGGGCGCTGTGCATTTAAGCCACGAATCTTCAGCTCCATAATGCTTCTCTGGGTAGTTAAGCAGTCGTCAGCCCATTAATGCAAAAACGTATCGATAGTCTAATAAGGAGCAGAAATTAAACGGGTGGTCGGCTTTGATTAATGGCACAACACTTCTTTTTTCATAACAACTGAAAAGCTGCTCTTAATTTATTCCATTAAAAATTGTCAAAAACACTTTAGAAAGTAATTCAGAATTCTCCTGCTGAGAAAGCTAAGGTGAAACCAATAAATCTAGCACAAGTTACTTGGAGCTAACAAGTTTCTTGTCCTCCGGTCCAACAATGAACAATGATCCTTATGAAAACCACACCTCAATCCCTTAAGAACTTAAGCATTCTTAACCCAATGAAGACTTGAAACACCAAAATTCAACAGTGTGCTCACACAGGACACATGAAAGCATGTATGCAAGCTGCTTCAAAAAAAGTGAATCTAAAAAAAAGCAGAAGAGATGAACGTAATGATTTAATTAGCAAAGCTGGTGGCAAGGCACCGCAGCAGCAGAAACACACATTTAAGCAAAGCACAACTATAAAAGAGCTTAAGACATCACTGGATTACCAGCATGCGAAAGTAGCTGGGGTGAGTCATGGTTACATTCAGAAAAATGCCAGTTTACCTTCACTTGAACTGATCTTCATGAGAGAAGTTGGAAAAAGACAGGTTCAAGGAGCACAAGCAGGAGGAAGCCAGCTGTCAAAGCAGCCACAAGAGGTTCACAGACTGCTGAAGCTGGAGCACCTCTGGGTCTGCTTGGGAAACCCAGGCTGTAGCCAGGCCTGTTTCAATCCTAGACCAGGAATAGCCTATTTGTTATAGGGCTACTAAAAATTTCCTACATTTAATACTTCTTCAGTAAGGATACGCATTAGGAACAGTTACATAACTGGTATATTTAACATACCCAAGAAAAAAGAAACCTCATTGCACAAATAGGACCAAAACTTTCCTGGTTAAGTAAGCCACCCTGCAACACTTAGGAAAACATTACAGCCTACAGTGCATTTTTAAAAGGTCACTAACGTCCACAAGTCAGGATATAGTCTAGCTAACACTGTATTAGGAACTGAAAAACCACGGAATAAAGAGCAAAGCTTACAAACTGGAGCACTGAATTAAGCTTTGAAGCTTCAGAAATATGGAGGGGGGGGGGGAAGGTGGGATACAAAGCCCATTGAAATTAGTGAGAAATCAGAGAGAGAATGCTATTTGGAGGGGAAGACAGGGGATAAAAAGAGTTGCTCTATTTCTTTGGAGTAAATAATCACTGCTTCTCCATTAAATATTATTATTTCTTAAAACAAGTGACAAGTTATAATGCAGTAAGGCTATAATGTGATGGAAAGTACAGCAATAGCAGCAGAGTGGCACAATTCTAGGCTGCAGCAAGTGAGAACAAGCCCCAGTGCAGCTGCTGTGGGAGCAGAAACCAAGGAAGAAAATCTTCCTACCTTTGGAAGACCTCAGGCAGGCAGGGATCTCCAGCAAGATACCTTTGCCTCCACTGCCAACCCTTAAATGAGGTCTTGGAAGGGTTGGCTCCTGGCTCTACGCCTTCCAGTCACTCAGGCACATTGCATGCACCTGAAATCCTCTGGGCTGGCCCTGCCTTCCCAACAGGTGCTCAATCACTGCTTCAAGACATGACTTAGCATTTCTGCTAAACAAGTGGAGGAAAACAATGAAACAAAATGTGAGCCAGGTGCAGGATCAGTGAGGATGTACCTCATAGGCATGTATGCAAAAACCCATTTTGGAACCAACTGGTCGCCTGCTTCAGTCTTACCCAGGAGAACGTCAGGTTATAGGCACTAAGTACAACATATATATCACATTTTACGTCAGATGAGGCATGCTGAGATTGTTTTGTTTTAGGAAAAGAGCACACGAGTCTAGGCATACCTGGAGACATCAGCAGAATGGATCAGAGTGCTAAGGTCTGAACCACTCCCAGCTACAGTCTTCTGGGAGCTCACGTAACACTGGTGGTGTTGGCTCATTCCTTTGACACACAGACACTGGTTTCCCACTCTTTATTCAGTAATTACATATATTACATATATACATATGTGTATATATAGATAGATACACAGGGCAGCCAAGTGTAGGATCTGATCAACTACCTCAACACTAAAGTCTTGGGTTTGTTTGTTTTCATAAAAGAAACATTTAATAAAAGAAACCCAGTGGACTAGAACTTACTGGTAAGTACTGGGCACCAGATGTCCAGAATGCATCACAAAATTTTGCAGAGCTAACAGAAAATGGCCATGCATCACAGAGCTGATTTAATCAGTTCCATTTTATTTATAACATCATAACACGCAGAAGAGGCGCTGGGTTCTGTAAAACTACAAAGGTGAGGGAACACCTCAGAACAGCACTTGTCACTGAAACTTCAGTGAGACCAGGAGAGCCACCAAGGCCTGTGTTAAGCACAAAGCACTGGCAGAGTTCTAGAATGCAGGAATGGCCCAGAGCAATAACGTGCATGATATCACTACTGTAGTCATGGGTTGTAACTAGAGAACAACATCGTTATTTCAAACAGAGAAATGTGATTTGAAACTTGGCCTATGAGACTGGATGAATAGAAAAGGCTGCAAGGCCAAGCCAGTGCTTTTGCTTCAGAAATGCTGGCAACGGTTACTCAGCAAAAGCCACACCATTTCTTGGTTTCTTTAATATCTTTCCAGGCACAAGGAATACAGCTCAAACTACTATTATGGGATTAGGAGACAAAAGCAGACTGATTAGTTCAGAATACGTGAAAATGGAAGGAAAATGAACAGCATAGCAGCAGTCGGATGGCTGGACATTTGAGAACATTTCTTGCTGCCTGTTTATCTCCAGCTTTATTTTACACAGTCCTCACTGGAAATTAAATAATCCTGATGGAAAGATGGATCGTCTTGCTGTTTATGAATATTTAGGGTATGTTGGTGGAATGCTTTTTGAATATGCATTGCTTTAACTTGTAAGAGAGCACAAAATTATTTCCAAGCGTGATACACCTCTCTCAACCCCATCACTTTTTGTTTTTAGCCAAGTACTGTCTGATGCTGCACATGAGCTTCCCAACCTAAACTCAAAGCAGCTGTTACCACAACGGCTGAACAAATAGCATATCCATTAAAACATTTCAGACTGTAAGAACAAAAGAGTTCAGATTGTTTGCTCTGAAGGTAACAAAGCCGAACTCCAAAAAACAGCTGACACTCACCCAGCATGCACAAAGTTCAGTGCTCACCCTTATTTACTGAGTGCCCATTGAAACAGAGCACTGGAGGGACAACAACTGGTTTACAGTGGCAGATTCTCTTCTGCTCTGGAAATCTGCCCAGATCTTTCCTGTGAAGACAAGACTCGCTTTGGAAAAACCTAAGGTTGCCCTGATTTAAAAATAAAAGCCACAAGCCCTTCCCCTCCCATGCCTACAAACCTATACAATAAAGTGCTGGAAACAAGGTTATAATTAGCATTTACACGAGCCATGAACAAAGAAGAACATTTTCTCCATAATTAGTGCAAAACCGACATTTTGACCCTCTACTTTAGAGAAACAATCAAGTCTCAAATATATGGCTGCTTATGCTGGATAATGTAGTGTCGAGAAGCCCAAGAACAAAGGAAAAAAAAAACAATTTTGTAATTTCATCTCATGTATAAGGTAAGAAAGCACACAGCACAGTGATAGAGACACGTGCAAACATCCCAGTGTCCACAGGAGTGAAAGTACAGGGGCTACTGGAGGGGGAATGGCTGTTCATAAGGGTGGATAGTGATAGGACAAGGGAGGAATGGTTTTAAACTGAGACAGGGGAGGAGGTTTAGGTTGGATATTTGGATGAAGTTTTACACACAGAGGGTGGTGAGGCACTGGAACAGGTTGCCCAAGGAGGCTGTGGATGCCCCATCCCTGCAGGCATTCAAGGCCAGGCTGGATGTGGCTCTGGGCAGCCTGGGCTGCTGGTTGGTGACCTGCACACAGCAGGGGGTTGGAACTGATGAGCGCTGTGGTCTTTTTCAACCCAGGCCATTCTATGATACTTCCTGAAAGCAGGTTTCTTCAATCACACCAAGTACCTTCGAAAACATTCAGATGTAAAAGACCTTCATAATATTTAAAGCAGCTATTTTTCCAGTCAATACATACCAAACACACATGAATTTAAATTGGAAACTATATCTGGTTCCTTTACATGGAATACCTGCAGGAATCGATTCCAAATACAGAGGCCTATTTTTCCCCCTCTAAAAAGAGTCCCCAGTTGCTGGAGTTTCTAGAAAAGCCCAAGTGAGCAGTCTTACAGAGCAGAATGTTGTACTGTTTGCATGTCTGCCCCAACACCGTGTCAGCAGGGCGAGCAGGGAGCTCCCAGGCCAGGCAGCCAGGTGTGGTGCTGCAGGGAGCAGCAGCAGTCGCAGGACCTGGTAAGACAGCCCCAGAGGAGAGCTATATTAAGAGTCCTAATTCTAGCCATACCCTTATGGGGACATCTGACACCATTCCAAGACAAAAAACCTTGAATTATAACATATGCCCACAAAACAAAACAAAAGAAAACACAAAGGAAAGCCAATTCACTGCCTTTAGCTAACTAGAGCCAACTGTAGGACAGGTGAGCTTCCCTGGAAGCTCATCTCCTTCCTGCACTTTTCAGCCACATAGAAAATAAACACACGAATAAATGAGAAAGAAGAAGAAATCTCAGAGCTTGGGAAGCTTGAGAAAGTCTCCTACAAAAACAGAACTGTAATATTTCTGCAGTAACTGTAAATAGCAATTGGCTCACAGAGCTCTGCGTTCTCTGTTTCTAAATATGTTGCTTTGCAAAACCTTTCAATGTGATGCTGATACCAACTAAATCTTCAGAATGACAAATAAGGGAAAAAGCTCCTCAGATCCATATTGTCTGGATAGATACACTTTGATCACTATTTGATTCAATTGATACACACACCCCTTCCCCTCACCCCACCCCCAAAAAGTGTATTAAGTATAGATCACATCAATATCATCCTGGGTACATTTCAGCTTGTAGCCTAATAATGCTCTGAGTAAGAAAACCCAATACAAAGCCCACTGGTCTGTCCCTGGACTCAGAGGAAGATGGTCTGATGTCATATAATGTTGCTATCACCAGCTCGTGCTCTGTGTCTAACTGCCCTGGACACATCCCAAACAGGGCATTTTGTATTCAAATGTAGCATAAGCAATTTTCTAAGTTATCAAAACACAAAGGTAAATTGTTTGCTTCCAACAAAATCGAGGCACTTCTGAGTTCTTCCTACTGTTATCTGATATTGATCCTTGCAATAAAAGGACCAAGTCGGGCAGTATGTTAATAAAGCTCTGCAATATACTGCAGCATGATTTAAGACGTGCTTCCACATAAAGTCCAGAAACCTCTCACACACCAAATGTATTTGTGCTCAGTATGGATTCCTTCTCTGTTTAGAGCCCTAGAACCTGCTTCATTAAAAAGCAATTTTGGATGCAACATGCAGGCCTCTCTTCAAGTCCTCCAGAAGTACCAAACACATTCAGACTCCAGGTAAACAGGTAACAAGCTTCAGACACACTGTAAGTATCTCAGAGGCTTCAAGACACGCTGAATCCTACTGACTGCTGACAATAACTGCAACAGTGACTGATGGATGACAAAATCACAGAGGGGTTTGGGTCAGAAGGGACCTTAAATCCCCCCCAGCCCCACTCCTCCCGTGGGCAGGGACACCCCCCACAGCCCCAGTCCCCAGCACTGCAGCAACAGGGCACCCCGCAGGGGCAGCAGTGCCAGGGCATCACTGCCACTGAGTGAACATCCCCACGTGGTGCAATAAAATTAGGAAAGCAACCCTTGAAATGCATGGAAGACACCATCTTTGAAGTTCCCAGCAGTGTATGTGCTATAAATTAGAATAAAAATGTGCAAATAACTAATTTACATGAATACTTACATAAACAATAATATAACCCAGAGCAAGCAGAAATTATATGTGAGGGACTAAGTAACCAGCATTGCCATGCTGTAAAACCAAGCAGATAAATGCAAGCTGTCTCCATGAATGCTGGCAGAAGGTGCTGTTGTAGAAATTCCCTTTTAGTGCTAGTGGGAAAGCACCAAAGAGAGATTCAAGAAGGAGGTTCAATATAGCAGCCTTCCATCTTAAAGCCAATCGCATAAATAGAGAAAAAGATAAACATTCCACTAAAAGTTGTAGGAGATTGAGATGTATAACACAGAGGTAATTACATAAACTGCCTTCTCTGAAATCTGAGAAAACAAGATTAACAATCTAAGTCATTTCAAGTGAAAATTATGTTGACAGCATGTTTTGAAAGGCAGTCCATCATTCAACCATAGCAAGTATATACACTGAAACTACACTTGGAGCTACAAATGAAACCCAACAGAAATTTCTGTCAACACACAAGTGTCAGGGGGGGTTGGGAGGGGGGAACCCACCATGCAGTGAAAAGCACTTCTTCCTCATAGGAAAAAATCATCATACTCCAGTACTCTTCATTTTATAAACTTACGATTAGAATGCATCAGAAGAGGAGTTATAGTAATCTATCGAAGAAAAGCTATTCAGCATATTTGCAAAGCAAGGGAAGAAAGAATTGTACATTGAACTGTTATTTTGTTCAAAGCGATGCCACATGCCAGAACTTTAAAATACTAAGAATTACATGTTTCAAAGGCTTTCCAACAATTTCTGTTATTTTTATGTAAGTAGCAAATATTTTACAAAATAAACTGAGGAAGACAGCACAAACCATTCCCTGCCGTTATCAGGGCTGCGTTATTTGTCATCTCACTTACCCCAGCTTGGTGCCACACATCTCCTTCTCTTTGCCTTTGCCCTTCTCTTTCACTTTTTCTTTCTCTCTGCCTTTACGCCGCTCTCTTTCACGAGACCCACTGTGAGTCCTCCTGTGACTGGATCTTTCACTGCTCCGACTATAGGAACGCTGTCGAGGTCTTGAGCGCGATCTACACAAAATCCACAATATCAAAGTTTAGCAGTCGCACATTTTTGGGACTCTCTACACATTAGATTTGTCATCTTGTCCAACTATTTGGAACACACATCCAAATCATTTAGTGATTTAGATCCTTAAGTAAAACCCTGCCAAGTTCTCAAAAGTGAGTAAGAAAGCATTGTTTCTACTCTAAAGGAAGAATGTGAAATAAATTAAAGCACAAAAGACAGTACTAATGAATGAACAAAGCAATTAGGTCTTAACAATGCAGTCTTGAGGGCTGTTGGAGAAAGAAAGGATGAAAAACAGTGAATTTTTACACAACAATCAACTTATCTTAGCAAATAATCAAAGAAGTTACAGATGCTACTAAGTTCCTGTACTTACATATTAAGTACTTTATTACTAATACCAATGTTCCAACAAAAGCAAAAACAGCAGTGGCATTTACAGTTCCCTGGCTTTAGCCTTCTGCTGACACACACGTAGTTTTTAATGTCAAATCTCAGTCTGAAACACATTCTGCAGAGCATCTATGCATAGGCCAACCCTATAGGTCCAGTACAGCAGGGAAGTGCATACAGGTGCAGGGGTTTGTGCTCACAGAGCCCTCTGTTCTTGACTTCAAGCTCTCCAGTGGCTCCAGGATCCCCTGTGCTCAATCACCTTACCCAGTCCTGCACTGTTACTGATATACTTGAATGAAAAAAGATCAAGTACTATTAGGACACAACTGTCTCTACATGTATCCAAGTGAACCTTTCATGATTCCCAATTTTCTGATTTATAATTTATCATCAATCAATACATCTCTGCTGATGGTACATGAGCAGCTAAACACAATGCACATTTAGGAGAACAGCAACACAAGTTCCCACTAGTTCCCAGTACAACACCAACCCCATAAAGGTTCTCATGGCACCTCATTGAAAAGTTTCATTAAGTACCAAGAGGGCTGGGGGACAGGGAAGGGCATTTCATAAACCTGGATGAGAATTATTTAGCACCTTTCGGACTCCAAAGGCCTTTAAAAGCAAAATCACATACAAGAGATCACTCAACTTTAAAAGCAACAACTGTTTAATAAAACTCAACAATAGAATAAGCAAAAGAAAATACTACCTCCAGATGAAGCTATAAATCAAACCGAGGAAGAATGCTGTTATTGAGTCTGGAATGTGTCCAGCGCGCTGGGGTTAACGTACCTAGCCTTGCCATCGTGCCTTTCAGACTAGCACCAGGGGTCAGAACCTCCGTTTTAGGTTTCATTCAGCAGATGGCATCCCTCGCAACACTATATCTTCTATTATTGGTCACAGTATTAGCACTTACACAATAGATCAAATTACCACTGAAGTAAGCGGTACATTTCCCATCTCAGGATGGATTTTTATTATGTCGCCACAAATTCCAGAATTCTGTTCTCATCTAAGTAAAACAAACAGCAGATACAATTCACATGCAGAAAAACAGCTCCTAGAAATTAGAAATAGGTTTGTCACACTGAATTTGTAAATGTAGATTTGCACTGAACGCTTCCAGCAGCGCTGACAAACAGATGAACGTTTTCTTTGCAGAATCTGTCTCTGTTCTCTCATTTACAGTCTTCTGTACCCATAAAATTCATTCACCTAGAGCGATCAATACTCACTCTTTATGCTTGGAGGATTGCAGTTACAAAAGATAGCTGGTCCACTTCGTGTTCCCTGTCCCAGCCACGCAGGGAGGGAGGTGTAAGACTATCAGTGGGATGCTACCATGAAAGTCTAAATAAAAATGTTAAGTCCCACTCCACAGAGGCCATCCCCGCAGGACACACAGCTTGGTCAGTCCCCAGCTTCATCCTGACTGTGGTGCCCCACTGTAGCACACATCTAAATGAAAACATTACCAAGCTGATGCAGTGCATGCTGCCCCTGCACCAGAAAACACCTGCAGAGCCTTTCCCATGCGCTGCCTTCCAGGATGCGATGGACCCTGTGTTCATCAACACGGAGTGAGGCAGCCAAGGGAACTGCATAACAAAATTCAGATCAAGAGAGCTGTAAGCAAAACAACCCATCATACTGCTTCAAGCAGTTGGGTACCCAGCACTGCACCCTCCAGAGGGGCTGGGTTCAGCCCCAGCACCCAGCAAAGCAGCACTCACCCCCACACAGCTCCATCCCACCACGCTTTGCACAACACAGCCATCTTTCTGGAGCCCCAAATTCTACAACATTTGCCCTAGGAAAGCTTCATGCAAACTTCCAGGCCCTGTAATAAGTCCGAAACACTCAATAAGCTCATAGCAGCAGAGAACAATTTCATAAAGTGAAAACTTGAGCACGCTGAGGTTGCTACTCGGTGCCTAACAAGTTGCAGCACTTTTCCATTTGCAGCACAATGAATTCACCTGCACGCTGCTACGAACTAATACTGCAATATCCTGCAGAAAGGGAAGGCAAGCTGTAACTTCACGGCACAGAGCTTCACGTCACCTGCACCAAGATGCCCTCCAAGCAGAAAGTCCACAGATCAAGAGGAAAATGAAAACCTCTATTCTTATTTCTATTGATTTTTTTTTTCCATAATCCCAATTTCTAATGTTGGAAAACGTTCGAATTACAGAACTATGGGAAGATTTAAATAAAAACAAGGTGGGAAGTAGGCTGGCAGCACAGCCCCTCCCCCAGCACCCAGAACACCCACCCGCCATGCCAAAGGTTAAGTCATTTAGGCAAGTTCAAAGATCTTCAAAGGGCTCTTAGATCCAGATAAGCCCATATGTTACCAAAATTCTGTGAAAAGCTATTACTTTCCAATCTGCTTTTCATGTCTAACTTGCAGAACACACAGATGCTTGGCATCACTCGGTATCCCAAAATTCTCACACCAGATAATCAAGGCTCGCCAATAACTTCCCTATCTCAAATCCTACCAAACGTCTTTATTCCATCAACACTTAGTCCACTTGTAAAAATTGAAAGTATCCATAAAAGCCCATTCTGTTACTGCACAATAAGTGTTAATTTGCTAATTTCTTCACAGGTAATCAATTAAAATGTAAAATATTGGATAAAATTAGTTGCACTAAATTTAACAGCTGCTCCGTGAGCATAATTAGTTTCACAAGGGCCATATGTATTCCGAACAGAGACAGAGTTGAAACAAATAAGCAGATTTTAAAACAAGTTTGAGGAAATCTGCATTTAATTAGCAGGTGGGCACTACAACTGCATAATGTTTTTATACATTTATATTTATGAAGTGACAGAAGATCTAAAGGCTTTTTAAAATGGCGTTTATTGTTTGAATGGGAACTGTTTTGCTGCATGCTAAAGTGATTTAAATCCTTATAGCTCCGCTTTGAAAAAATCATAAATGGTGAAAGAAAACATGTGGAAAACTGTAAAACTAGAAAGAATTTGCGACAAAAAGCAGATACACATACCATAACCAAAAGGAAACTACACTTAATTAAATGTACACTACATCTGGAATATCAGCCTAATAAAACGTGAAACTATTAATTTTCATTGTTCTAAAGGAAATGAGGTCAGTGTCGTTTAGTATTTCCCCAATTATATTGCACTAAAGCATTGAGCTGTATCTTACAGCTACAATCTCATCTTTGCAAAACACTACGATCTGAAAGCAGCCACCGAAGCAGGCTTCTTCAATAGAGGAATTAGAATGCAAATGCAGGAAAGCTGAAATAAAGAAAAAAGCATTTCTGCACTGCAAGTAAGGCTGTTTTGTTTTGTTTTGGGGGGGGGAGGAGGAACAAAAACAATTTTCCTGGCAAATAACAACCACAGCTCCAAAGTTTCTGAGCTGTCAAGTGCTTTGCTGGGACTCTTTTTCCATCAGCTGGCACAACTCTTATGAGCTTATCAGTAGCTCAATAACCACAAACAAAGCCCAACAAATTCACGCCTGTTTAAGACTTCAGCAATATATCACAAGTCTGGAAAGAACAATGGAACAACTGCATTGCATCACGCCTGGATTGTCACACTGCTAATAGAGACACAGCACAAACACGGCTCATTGCAGCACAATGACATGTTCTCTTACAAAGCACGTCAAGGGAAGTTTTTCTGTTTAACTCAAAGCCACAAACACACAGCACAGGTTCCTGAGGAATGTGCAACAGTTTCAAGCATCAGCTGCAGTTGCTCAAAGTGTGGAAGTTAATAACATTTGTAATTTGAACATGGATACCACTACAGAGCCCGTCTTATTTTGTTTGCAATTTAAAAAGGCATTTAAGGAAGTTAAATAGAGACAATACGCTAATGATAACGTATAGATAATATGGCTTATATATTGCTGAAGTGAATGAAAGATGAAAACACACGCAAGCAGGGGGTCAGCTTTTAAGTCTGACATGAGACTGGCGTTAAGAGGAAAGAGACATTGCTTCAAGGCAGCTGTTCAGGCAGTCAGTAAGAGAAAATAGAGGTATTAAAGATAGTAACAACATCATCCACTGCGCTGGAGACAGGCAAGATGAAATATAAGCAGCAACAGAGAATCAGGAACACAGTTCGCAGAATGGCGAAAATGGATTCACCAGATACAGGCATCAACTTACTTCAGTAATAAACAGTTCTCCACCCATAAATCATGTTAATTACATAATTAAACATTTGAGGAAATTGCACTCAAGCTTCCAGTAAACTGTAATTAAAAACAAACAAACAAAGCAGTTACTGAAATCTTGGCATGAGGAGCACATAAATGCAGCAGGACAGCAGAACGGGCAGAAAAGACATTGCTGCTGGGTTTGGTTATTCTCAAGCCACCCCTTTGTTACCAGTCCCATCCTTCTGACTGCACCTCCTGGGCTCCTGCCCTCAGCCCCAAAGGAGGGTGGGATGTGCTCCCTGCCACAGCCCCTGGCCACCCAAAGATGCAGCACCACCACTGACTGTGCACCTCGAGGTTGGTGTGCGCCCACCGCACTGCAGAGCTGTTGGGAAACCTACAGGGCATCCGCAACCAAGTGGAAAAAAAGTTAACTTCATGGGTCTTTCTGGAGCCATGGAGCTTTTCTGTCAGCAGTCAATGGCTCAGGCTTGCTTCTTGTGCACTTTGGACAGAATTCCTTGCCTGAGGGAGAAGAAGGGAAAGCTGAGCACAGCCTTTCTGACATTGAGAGTGCACCAGCTTTCCAATGGAAAGCTACAAGCAGAAAGCAGACTTCACTGAGTGCCACCTGGAAAACCAGAAATATAAAGCAGAGACTAAACATCAGCTATGCCAGCAGTAGTTCTTGCTGGGGTGTTGTTACAGAACCCTAACAAAGCCAGTGACACCAGCCTGCACGCCACTGGAACTCGCTCCCTACACGAGCAGCTCGGTGAGGAGCACACTTCCCTGTGGACACACGTGCTATCTGTTAGAGCAGGCCAGACACGCATTGAACACGTGGAAGCACATAAACCAACGGCAGCACTGCTGCTTACATGGTATTTCTGCATCCCACACAAAATGACTTACGCTATTTTTCACCAGGCTTCTTACGCAGAGGCAGGGCGATGGGAGCAGCTGCGGCCAAGGGACGTGTAATGGAGTGTGCTGCTGGGGATCTGGGGAGGGAGAACAGCTGTGTGAACAGCTTCCACGGATCTACTGGAGCTGCAAAGCGTTCCACACCATTAGTCACACAGGAAGGGATTCCCTCCCTGCACAGATCTGCAAACGCCTGCAATACAACCACTCCAAGGAGCTGAGCATCCTCATCTCCCATCAGGGAAAACATGTTCCTGACTCATTCCCCTTGCTTATCTCTCGGAAGACTTGAAACCACCTCTCTTTGCTGAGATTCCACCTCTAATTAGGAAAACTCAGTTGAAGAACACAGCCATTTTTTTCCACAAAGTGAGTTTCTCTCACGTAGAGGATACCTCAAACCAGGACTTCTTTTTTTTTTTAACCCCGTAATCACATCACCATAACAGAACAGAAAAACTGCTTGGGACCGAACAAGAAAATCTATCATTTATTTCTAATAGCCTTTGGGTAATAAAATAATTAAGAAGTGGGAGGTAGCAAACTGCCCTGGCTATTAAATAAAATCAACTCAGAAATCCCTCAACTCCACCCCCTCCCCCCACTGAGTGCCCATCCTTCCCCCATCCAAAACTGTCTGGAAGTTCTACACCTCAAGTGCATAAAGACACACACCTACAAGAATAGCCAGTTGTATATGAACTATATATAAACTTCCATGGAAAAGCAAAATTGAGCTCGATAAGAAGTATTCTGCTAATCAGTTAGCCAAAAATAAAAGCACCACAAATCGGTTGAGGACACCCAGGTCATCTTCAGTCTGTGCAAGTGCACAAGGGCTGCTCACCCTGCGGGCGAGGCAAAATGAACACAGCTGTCGGTCTGCCACACAGAGATAGGAGCACAGAGCGCTCCTTGCTCCTCTCACCCATTCCAGAACTGCCACTACTGAGGCTGCAGATAAAGTTCCTTTCCTGCAGGATTGGGAAATCTGAAGAAATGCACGCTTTTTCTTTTTAATGTATATTCTTTTTAGACACGCATGGAGAAACTTGAATTCTATACCGATTAGTAAAACAACATTCCATTAGCAAGTAAACCCATCACACTTTGTAATTAATTAATTCAGTGCACACAGATGCACTTGTTCTCGATACAGCTGGAATGCATTTTAAGGAAGGAGGGCCCAGTTCCTCCCAGGACTCCCCTCAAGTGCACTGAGTTCTTTGCTCCCCCATCGCGCAGGCGTTACTGACTGCCTCTGCCATGACACGAAGATCTGGTCAGACCGCAGAGCAACAAAAATAGTTCAAATTCATTTTCCAGATGGAATCCCCATCCAGGTAATTATTCGTTATAAATTGACCAACGCCTCTGATGTTCTGTTAAAGAGCAAAGGAATGTAAGGAAGGACGACTTTCTCACTTTCCTGGTGCCCCTGGGAAGCCCAGATTCGTTACAGGTAAGTTCAACTCTTCTGCCTTTGACAAGACCCCTATTTCATTCCTTGTGATTGTAAAACATCTGAGATCGAGGCCTCGCTCGTGGCTTGAGCTTCAAGATATTTATGTAATAAATACGTACCCTAATAGCCATGCAGATATGAGACAGCTGGATGAAATCACCTCAGCAGATGCCTGAAATCACTGCAAACAACCACAACCATGAAGGCTGCGTGCCCACGGCCCCCACCACCACCAGGCCAAGCCACTGTGCTGCACACAGCTCAGGCTCTTTCTTTACCTCACTGACAACCAGGCACAAAAGGTTAAATTTTGTGAGCTGTAAAAAAATATATATATACACATAAAAATAATTTCAAAAATTGGAGATATTTCACCTATCCTTTACCCTATAAAGCTACATTAAACATAAGATTTTTAAAATACCATTCTTTTTTCCCTCAAAATTGAAAAAGATCTTAACATACTTAATGAAAATGGCCATCATTTTACTATAGGATCAGAGCTCCAGAAATTAATTCATAAGAAGGCTTTAGAAACTCCTGAAGCAGGAGAAAGAGCAATAACACATTATCCCACATTAGCAAAATGTTTTACCAACACTACACCAACAGTTCGCATGTGTCACGAGTACTTTTTCCACCCACATTCTACATACGCAAAGATTATTTCCTAATTTAAATGCATGTTAAATGCATCTTGCAAGGGTGCTTTGCATTTTACAAACACGGGGTGGATGCAGGAGAGCACACTTTTGTCTTCATTTAGCATTCTCCTTTTTTGCAGAGCACGGCGTATTTGCTGGAGGCTGATGAACAACACACAGCTGAGAGGTGGTTAGGGGAGGTCATCACCGATAACCCTGTGGTGTCCTCCCCAGGCCCCGGCTCTAATGACTAATTAAGTCCAAGAAAGGAAAGAAAACCTCAAAAATGCCACATATTATTCCGAAGAAAAAGTGTTTTCATCACAGAAGCTTCAACTGTTACAAAACAGATTGTGAAATAGGACAATGTATCAAAGGGTGAGAAAACAAAATCTGAATAGCTTAAAATTCATAAAGTCATCATGAGTAATGAAACTACTTCATCATTACATCTCAAGAAGTACTAACGACTCTTCTGTCCAACTGATGATACCAATCACAAGCTACTTGCTATCAACATCGGTTACCAAGCTCTGGTTTAAGGACTGTAAGATTGGTATGTCTTCTACCAGCTTACTCTAAGATACGTGCTGAAATAAGGGCCAGCCTTCATTGTATTATCTAGGTGATTTCATCAGCTGAAGCATGGGAATGCTCCCTAACTCAGGTCTCTGCCAAGGCTGCCAGCAGAATGCCCAGGGCTTGCCCACTTTGCTGGCAGACCAGCAGCACTTTTACTTCCAACACTTCTTTCAGAGCTGGGCAGGAAATTTGTATTTGCATCACTTGTTTGTGTTCATCCATTTACTCAATACTAAGCTTTCTCTTCCTTAGTACAGTAGGAGAGCCGGAGGTCCCAGGCGCATTCTTAAAGCTCTCATTAGAAGAGAAGCAGCTCTAAATGAAATGAAGTTTATAAAAGTCTTCCGTGTTGTGCATTCTGAAAGTCCTCTCACCACGTCTACCCGACTTGCAGTTCTCAGCTGCCATAACGGTACAAACCTCAAGTGTGTGACACATTCTTCTGATAGGGTAAAGCACCTTTACTTCAATTACGTTACACTGCATTAAGAAGTTCACAAAAGAGGAATGGCTCTTAGCTACAGAAATCGGCTACTTTGTCTAAAGACCAGATAGGAACTTATGAACTACTAATTACAACCCAATGAACATCTTTTCTTCCAAATACAAAACCAACCTCTCAGACCACATCTGCTGTGAATCCATGCCAATCCAAGAGGGTCCCTGAAAAGACAACCCATGGAAAACGAGGAGAGCCCAGGGCAATGGGAGCACTGGCCCAGGCAGGTCACCACACTGCAGAGTCCTGACAGCCCAACTCCAGCACAGCCCCGTACACTTAATGCTGATCTTCCCAAGCAGATCCCAATGGAACAGCAGAAAGGACCTTTTGTCTTCAGGGAGGAGAAACTCAGCACAGGAAGAGACTTGATGAAGCTAACTTGGCAGGGGAGTCCACTCAGAACCCCAAACTGAACACAGACCAGACGATGTAATTTGGTAATTACATAAATGGCAGTTTAAAATCTTAATTGTGAACAGTTTTATAATTAAAATCATCGCTATCCTCACATGATTCCCACTGCACTGCTATACTGTATCAAAGAAAAACATGTCAACAGTTACAACTTTATTAACATCAGAATTTTCAGTATATACAGAGTTCAAAGGCAGACTAAATCTGCTGCTCCACGCCAATGTCTATTTCTTAGTGATAGCTCTGATTGTCTGGGAGCAGCATTTGTGTTACCACACATTTGATAGGACTTAAAATATAATTCCTAACGAGTCTCAATACGAAACACTATTTGCATTTTATTAATTTTTTCTGTCTCTGGTACTCGTTCACAGAAGTGACCTCCACCAAATTACCCCTACAGAAATCTCAGCAGTAAAACAATTGAATGTAACCCTAAATAATTCAGCAGCTTTCCATAAAGGCTGGTGTCTCTTTGGTCACGCTACCATAATTCCCTCACTTCAGTGTCTGCCATCTGAACTAACACTCACGACTAAATGACAATTTTTTGCCTTTTGAATAACTGTTTTCCATCAATCTTACCGTTCAGCCAGAACAATTTCTTTTTTCAATTATGCTTTAACATTAAATTACTAGAACCACATTTTCTGCAACAAAAGTGGTAAAGCTGACCTTTATTTTATTAGCCTACAATTTGCTCACCAGTGTTTTCTTAAGCTACGGGAATGGCTTATGTACATTGACAACACCCCACAGATGGTTATGATTACATTGAACAGGACAACGCGCTCATTGAGAACTTTCACAGACACTTACCTAATGGGATGTCACGTTAAATCTGACAGAGTCAGATAGAATAACTATCTACTAATTGCAGTGTATCAAAAAGGTCATTTCCAAACGATACGCGCATTTCCAGCGCCATTATTGACAGCACCAGTGCACTAACGCTTATGCAGTAATGAGTTCTCAAATGAGCACAATTATTGCCCAGGTTTCCTCTGGCAGAAGATGCCCTTGAATCCACAGAGCTGTCAACATCCTGGAAATAGATGCCCCTAACTGCAAAACTCTGGTCAACGTCAGAATTCGATTTGACTACTTCTTGCTTCCTCTGCTAATGCTTAATGACTAATTCCTCAGAGATGCCCTTAAAAGCCCTAAAATATTGTCCTTGGGTAGAAACTTTCACTCGGCAATCAATCGGGAGCAAATTAGATGATTGTGTTGAAATGTATTGCACTGTTTAAGCTAACAAATGAATGAAGAAAGGTAGTATATAGGAACATATGCCACTACACTGAAGTTGCTAAAAGGGTCTGTTGGAAGAATATTTGGTTTCCAGTGAAGCTAATACGCTGTAAGAAGGGACAGTGATGAAAGAATACCAAGTCATATGGAAATCCAAATATAGTGACAGACACAATTATTTTACTAATTGCTAATGAATACAGTCAAGTGGCATCAAAAAGCCAAACTTTGCTTGGACTACTTCAGGTTTTGACCTCCGCATGAGCAAATGCATTTCAAACTGAAGCCCACCAAAATTGATTAACGGCGCCAGCCAAGGCCAGCGTGTAGCTGAAGCTTTTTTCCATCTATCACATGGCCCCAAGGATAGTTAAATGAACCTTAAAATGGCTACAAACAGCTCAATGACTACACAGACTCCTGCCAATTAGAAATAATTAGGCAGTCATTTTGGTGGTAAGTCTTTTTAAGTGCATACATAATGATGCAATGATGCTTATTAGCGATCTCATATGAGCTATGCTCAAACAGCCTGGAATAATTATGCAACTATCACAAAGCCTTGCACATCTCTGTACTTCACCTTAATGCATTTAAAAATCCACTTCATTACCTCCAGTAATTAATCCTCCATTAATTGCAGGAAAAGCCCAGTTTACCGTGCTTCGTTTCTAATTATCTTATAAATAGTTATGGTTCTAATTAATGTGTTCATTAAGCTGAATATCTTTCTCAAAGCCACGCTCAGAGCAAAGGTTCCGCTTTTGAGAGAAAAAGCCTAACTAGCCATAAGGTGAGGCCATTTTAGTTGTATTTGCTTTTATTTTAGTATATTCAACCTCCTAATTGGCATTTAAAATCTAATTTGGAAGAACTTCAATAAGACTATATACTAGAAAAATAGAAAAAGGATTTTTTTTCCCCCACACCCATTCTCCAATCAAGAAGCTCTAACAGCAAAACTTTCAGCACAGCTTTTTGATATAGGCTGGTGACAGATTTTCAGTGCTATGCCACAGATTAATTTAAATCCTATTACAATTTAGCTTACTTCTGCTTGTGCCCATAGAAGAGAAGCAACAAATTTAAAAGCAAAATAGGCACCTAGCAACGTATGAATGGTTGAAAAACATCCAGTGGCCCTCGCCTCCACTCCCTATCATATGAATCAGCAGAACAAAATTATAAAAGAGTTAAAATAATTCATTCAAGCTGAACATCATTCCTTAAAGTTGAGTTCTTCAGTCTGCCTTAACTAGGAGCTGATATAATCCTGTAAAAACTGCAACTGAAGAATATTTTTAAAGCAACATTTATGGGCAAGGAGATCTAAAGCTGAAAGCACGCCCTGCACAGTATTCTGAGGAATGAACGCAAGCAGAAAACTTGAGGTCAAAAGAAAATTCTACCAAAAGTACATCCAAAATATTTAGTTACAGCAGCACTAAGATACAGACATTATTTTCTTTCTTCTCCTAGATTTTAAAATTTTTGTTTTTTTTTTTTTTTTGAAGACATACACAATACTTCAGTGCATCCTTCTCCAGTTACTCCATGCTTTTCACATTTTCCCTTATGTGGTCATCACATATTCAACATAAATAAAATATTTTGCTGAGGCAATTGCTTCAGCTCTGCTTTGATAGTAAAAAGACAAAGGCTCTACACATGCATGAAATCAGCAATATGCTTCTTTCTTTTTCTTCCTACAACATTACACCTGAATTGAAAACCAGGAATCGCTGAAGTCAAGTGCAACTTTGACGGAGCTGAAGTAAACCAATAAACCTATATTAGAACCAGATGAAGCATTAGCATCTATATATATTCCTGCTCTTGCATTTCAGTGCCTTAGAAACCAGCAGCTCTCCCTGTTTGAGGGCCATTTTGCTTTACAACTCTCTCATCAAACCCCAGCTTCAACACCCCAGGCTGAAGCCTCTTCCTCCAACCTGCACTCTGTTATGAGTGCTCTCGCCCTGCTCTCCCATTCCCCACTCAGGCAGGGCAGAAAGCTGTTTGCTCTGCTTGCTGACCAGCCTCCATGCATAGGCAGGGGTGAAGGCAACAACATACCAAACAACGAAGGGGCAGTCAGCAAAGTGTCAGATCCAGCTCACATCAGCTTAACCTGATGAGGAAGTCACCTCCAAACTGCACTTTGCTCAGAACATCAACAAGAACATCCACTGCCTATCTAGATCTTGAAGGGCAGCTGATTTATATACAATAAAATTCATTGATGCAAAGGTACCTGAAGCTCTGCACATGGCAGCCACTGCTCTACTTCGCTACTTGCTGAGCAATCCCTCCAGCCCAGATCCTGGACAAAAGCACTGGAACACTGTGAGTGCAGCTTCCCAGCAAGGCTTGTTCCCAAGTCCTGGCTCCCCAGGAGCTCCCAACCGGCCTCCAGAAACAGAAGCAAGACTTCACAGTTAAATATCATATCTCCTTAGTAATTAATTTCTCCCAGGGCTTGATACATTTCTAGCAACTTATTTAACTGCCAGTTTGAAAAAGGCACAGCATCAAGCAGCACAGCATACTTCAATAGTCGCTGACCCCTGCTCCAAGGTGGCTGGTTCTAAGAACGACAGTCTTGTTACAGCTGCTTTTCATGGAACTTGAATGAAATAACACCAGAATAATACACAAAAATAATTGAGAAGGACTACATAAAGTAAACAAGGTACAGAATCTACGGGGGGAAACAGTAACCCATCATTAAAACTGTGATGAACGTGGATGCTAAGCCAGGGTTGAACACAGTCTCAGCTCTGGCACGTCCATCCACGGCATGGTTGACAGATACATTGAACAAAGTGCAGCTTGGATTTTTGGAACAGACAGGACTGACAGCTACTGGCACACTGCTGCTACAGAGTAACTGCAAAAAAGCCCAGCAAGAGGAACACACTGACAGCTCCATTTAAAAAGGGCAGCAAAACACTCTGGGCAGCAATATCTGCATTTTGCCTGTGTCTTTATAGCCCAGGTACTGCTCCTGCCACACGTTATTAGACAGGCAGGAATCCACAGCAAAATGCTCCTATTAAATTCTACAAATGTTGCGTTTCACATGCTGATAATCGGATTCTGGAAACTAACACTGGAAACAGCAGCAATTTACTCCTGCAGACAGCGATGGTCTTGTATTACCAATGCATCTTTAAGACATCTGCTCTGTGTTGATTTGCATAGCAGCCTCTAGAAACACGATCGCTGTGGCAAAAAATGAATAGATTCATGGCCAGAGTTGTGGTAATGGAGGAAAAGAGGATTAAAAAAGCAGAAATATGCAACAGTCCAGAATTTAGACTAAAATAAAAGAGTCGATTCTCCACCAAAGAGCATCAAATTATTCTCATACTTCCTTAAGTATCTTCTCCCAAACAGAAAACTGCAGCTCAACCACTGCCCCCCACATTAAAAGGGGGGAGGCAACCCACAAGAAGTCCCTTTCCCAAAAGGAGGAATGAAAGGCTTTATAAAAATAAGAAGCTGCATTAAGAACACATTCTACACACATAACAACAGGACTGCTTTAGAAAAAAAAAGTTTCCATGCAATTAGATTCAATAGTTAGCTCTAAATGAACAGCAGTCATGAATTCATATGTTTAAGGCTTTTTATATATATATATATACACCAATGAAAGGCATCAAAGCAGCTGTCACTAGCAGCTATCTGCCCTTATTGATAACTTCAGGGCCCCTGGCATTGCCTTATGAAGTTTAATTTCCCAAAGTGGTCAATTAGACCTTGGTAATGTGTGCATTGGTGGGTTATTGCTCTAGGATATCATGAATGCTACTGCTTCACTCCTTTACTTATTCCACTACATCTGTGCAGAATAATAGTTAATTTTTTTTTAAAGTAACTTATTATAGCTAAAAACATGTTTTAGAGACAACTGGTAACTGCAATGGAGTAAAACCCTAAATGAAAACTTCAGGTGTTGATTTATCACTGGAAAAAAACAAAGAGTATCTGCCATTAGCATCTGCAGAAAAACCTCAAGACCACATGAACAAAACCAGTCCAAATTCCACTAGTTCTGCCCTTCCTGAAGCCTTTGTTTGAAGTGCAGTGCAAGAAATACTGCCTTTTTTTTTTTTAATTAAATATACATTCTAACAGAACAAAAACTCCTAACCTCTCCTAGCCCTCCCCAAAGAGAAGAGATGCTGGCATCAGTCCCTCCCGTGACTGCAGACGTGGGTTTGTGCAGTTAGCTGCATGCCACAGTGCCAATTTGCCTAGCAAGGAGAAGAGGAAAAGCATCATAGGCAGCAGATCAAACCTGTAAAAGAATAGCAACTCCAGTAGTTACCAGCAGGCAACGAAGCATTTTGGGAGAAATATTCCGATAGCATTGCTTGCTTTCTTATTGGACTTCCATCTGCTTCTCTGTAGAAAATTCTTGGATCCATTTCCAAAGACAGTAATGTTGAAAAAGCCTTTCAATAGATTCAGACAGCTTTTCACCACTGCCTGACAATTTGTGCCCAGCCTTGTTTTTCACAGCTGTCTTGCCCTCATTCCCAGATATTTGTTTTACAGCAGATACTCAGAGTCATGTTGGTACACTCTTCCTTCCCTCTGCTCTTGAAGTCACTACTGCTATCATTACTCAAAAACTTTGCTTCCAAGTTCCTTCCATGTCCTTTCCAGGCAGCCCAAAACGCACAGCAGATGATGCCCACAGGGCAGTGAGTCCAGGAAACCCTCACTTTCTCCCCTAGCCCCTTCCTGTCCTCAGAACAGCTCCCAACATCTATCCTTCGGCTGAAACCAACCTCATCTTCAACCCACATTCTTGCATCACATTTCAATTCAGTCCTGTTTCTCAACAATCTCGATCAAAAATAAATAAATAAATAAAAATCAAGGTTCTAGGTTCATGCAGCTGCAATTCATCTTATACACATCACAACCTTTGAGCACTACTTGAGCCATGCCTTTTTTTCCTTACCTGTCATTGTCTCGTCTACCACACGTTGCCACTGACATTAAGATCTACCTCAAAACTAGATCCTTTTAATCTCCTTCTCTCCTAAGAGCCTTTGTTATCTTTTTATTATCTTTTCAGGCCGATGCAGTCACTAGAAAACTCCTCCCCAAGTCATTCACAATGGAATCTATCCTCTGATACTCCTAGCATAACCTATTTGAGTGCTCTCCTGTTCTCCTGCCACTAAAAGGAAGTTTTGAAGGCAAGTTGGGATAGATTATGTCTTGATCCAACACTTGCTATCACCTGTAAGCTCTGACAGGCCGGGGCACATTCATGCAACCACACTAAAAACATGATGCATGGGAAATAGGAGACTAACTGAAGAAAGGAAAGGCCCCTTCCCGTCCACCATCCCTCGTACGGCAAATACCAAAGCACTCAGTGATGCTGTTTGTGTCTTTCAGAAGCTACATGCACAACTTTTCACTTTGCAATATTGTCTCTTTGCTAAAATACTTCTTTGTTCAGATTTTATTAGAAATCACACAATCACAGAATTGCAGGGGTTGGAAGAGACCTCAGTATTTAAAAAAAAAAAATAATTCTCAAATGAAAAAGAAAGCTCACACAAAGGACAACCGACTCCTGCCAGTACTAAACAGCCAAACTTGAAAAAAGCTGAGGCCCATCACCATACAGTGGCACACTGTAAAACACACAGAGTAAACCAACAATGCAAAGCAAGGATTGATAGTTTGCCCCAACCAGGAATAACTTTTGACTGAAGCTGTGACCTCCTGAGCACAGATCAAACCCAGTGGCAGCATCTGTAGCTTCACAGTAAGCAGCACCTAGCACTGCATTTCTGTTTGAAGCAGCAGTGTTGAAAGTACACCTAGAAAACGTGTGTAGGGGAGGAATCTTGTAATTATATCAGCCCTGTGCATCAACCAGGTGATGCAAATTAAACCATTTACAGAGTTTACTAAAGCTGTGAACCTGTCCAGATATTTAAATAGTACTGTGGGGGGATACAAAAGTATTTCTCTTGTTGTTACTACTACTTATTGACCCTTTTTAGCCAGCTCTTTGCTTTTACTGTCATTATTTACCCATCCTCTTCAGTTAGCTCTCCTCTGCATAAACAGGACCTTATTTTCCAAATAGCAGGACCTACAAGCACCAAAACCAAAGAACTCTGACAACCTATGAGGGCTGGATGCAAGACAATTCTTGCTTACTTTGGTAGGATAACAACAACTTGAGGCAACAACCAGACTCCAACCCTATTCCAAGCTACCCGTAATGAGTAAGTCACCATGCCATAGATTGCAATGAGATGCACACATTTCCAAACTAAATTGGAATGGAGCTCAGGAAATAATTTGTAGTCATGTCGCCGCCCCCAGCAACACGAAGAGCCGCCGATCAAGCACCTCCTTTGCTGACCACCCAGAGACAGCAATTTCACCAACAAGATTACACTTCACACTGTATTACCCCATAGATACCTGTAGGTGTACCAGCTGTTATTGCATCACTCACGTCGAACTTTGTTACACATTTCAGGACAGGATTCTTCAGTTTAAAATAACAAGAAAAGCCAAAAACGTTTGGCAGACAATAAAAACAAGCTTGTGTATTTAAGGACAATTATAGCAAAATGCTCTGCGACCACAGAACTGTAGGAAGTCAAGGAAAAAAAGGTTAACATCCTTTGGTTAAACCTATTTAAAGCTACACGAATTAAAAGACTGAAATCCCAAGTTCTGACGTATTTTCCTATACAATTAACTTGCAGAAAGACTGCAGTGAAAACTAAAAATATTAACAAGCCTCTACCCACACACAAGTCACAGGAAATCCAAGTTTCTCCATTCCAGAGGAGCATAATATTCTAATAAGAACTATCCTAATCTTCACCCAGCAATAATTTCAAGATGATATTATTATTCTCATTTCCTTGAATAATATCCATACTCCAGGGCCATTTTCCTTCTCATATTCAATATCATGCATGCTTGTATCAAGATTCCTTTCTTCATATCCTGTCACAGTATCAATCACTGCCTCCTGTCCACTCAATCCACTTTTGATTTATCAGCCGCTGTCTTTCTGGACTCCATAACTCGACCCAAACCATTTTAGCAAGACATTGACAAATAGCACCCAGTATCACATCAACCTGTTCCACTTAGTAAACTAAGAAACAGTAACTGTGACATCTCTGCATAAGTATTCCATTCTATTCCCCAGACTGATGTATATTAATGAGGAGATGGTATTTGAAATGCTTCTTCCACATCAGCATCTAATATGATCAAATTAGGAAATGGGATGATTTATTAAATTTCGCAGAGCTGAAATATTTCTTTATATCACTCTATGTGTGGTTTCAGAAAGTGAGCTGTTGCTTTCAATTTTTCTACTGAGGATGTGCCTGCATTTCACAGACGAATTATTGTCTTTAAAAAGATTGCAAGAAGGCAAAATGTTATTAAGCAAATGCTCAGTAAAACAAACTAAATCGGTTTTAAAATTCCTAATTTAATGTAAATCTTGGTTGTTTTGCTCAAATTCAGTTTGTGATCTTATTAAGTCATATTTGCATTGTACTATCTTGCTGTAGGACAGCTTCAAATTTATAGCATTACTAGCAAGACCCACTTTTTTGACTCTAAAAAAATGCATCTAAAATAGTCACAATCCACACAAGTTTTCTTACCTTCTGAAATCTGAGCTGGTATTTTGTGCTTCATTTTGTTAAGTGGCACATTTTAAAAAGGTTCTGAGATCATCACATACGTTGTGACTTATCAAATGAAAGCCCGATGCTTCCATATTTGGGTATTTCATTTGAATTAAATACCTATGTTAGAAAAGCTACTAAAATTACACCACAGGTACACACGCTTTTACAAACACATTCACCATCTTGAAAAATAAACTGCCTTTGTTTGATGGAGGACTGGAGGGAGAAATAGGAAGACAGTCTGCGATACCTGCATGACTCACACCAAAAATAAATCCAGTGATTTCATGATACAACATAAAGAATCTCAACTTCCAACAAGAAAGTGGTTTTCTAGCGTCAGACCCAAGTGGCACTGGAAAACACAGCTGCTCAAGTCCCAAAGGTGGTACTTGGGAAGCACAACAGCAGCCCAACAAATAAGAGAGCAGAGAGCAGAGCTTTGCTTTATTGCAGCATCTCACATTGCTGCCTTGCTGGCGGGTCAGTAGGTTTTATTTCCCACCAGTCAACCCACAGGCAGGGTACCAAGAATCAAGCAGGTAACATGCTCTTACTACACAGACAAGAGCTGGACGAGTTACCTGTAATCACGTCATTCGCTACTTCACTCAAGTGCTTTCTTTGGTACTTACCTTCAAAGGTGATATAAAAAAAATGCTGTCTCATCCCAAGCAAGAATGGATTACAGGTGCCAAATTCATACAAAAATTGCACCATGACTTCAGCACTCCATCCTGTACATTGCCCCATTGCCCACGACAAATCTTGTTTCTCCACTACAATAGATGCTGAAGGATTTTTCTTGCTTTTTTTTTTTTAATCATTTAAAATTTGGTATCCACAACATCACAACATCCACAACAGCAAGAACTTCCGCAGCTTAATTGCATGATGTGCAAGAACTCTATTTAACTAGAATCTGCTTCACTTGATGCCTGCCCAGGATCTTACATTGAAGGAGTGCTGTTCATTTCCTCCTTTAATCATCTTTTCACATCTTTTTTTTTTTTCATACCCATCCATCACCTTTCCTCTGTCCCCCTTCAAATCTGAGCCCTGAGGAGCCATGATGCACTCATCCAGTCCTCTTTAGAGAGCTGTTCATACCTTCACTCAAGTATACAATGCAGATTTTGAGTTGGAAGGCAAGGAAGCACTCAGCTTTGTTGCCATTGCCCCTGTACTACAAGCAGGGAGCACACAGGCCCCAGCAGCAGCTTTCTGCAACCTACTCAATTCTTCCCCAGATTAAACCATGGCTTCACAGGGTAACAGTACAAGAGAGCAGACTGCAAAACAGTCCGAATCAAAGATTCTTTTAACTTAATTTGAGATGTGACTTAAGAATATTTTCCCTAAATATTTGTGTCTCTGACTAGTAATACAAAATGACCTGCAGCTATACCAGCAGTAGGAAAAGCTAGCATACTTTGTACACCAAATATTTGTATGCAATATTTCCCAGCACAAAATAAAATAAATCACAATTAGGTTTTAAAAGATTTTAGGCAGATAATTCCCATACATTTCAATGGCAATTCACATCAGTAACACCTTTGGCAAACATGACCATTAGTATATCAGCTACATCTAACTAATAACACAATTTACATTTATTAGAATACAACAGACCTTTCAGAGCAGGTTATCCTGTTTTCTAATACTGAGCACCCAACCTACTCAACAGCACCTTTGTTGTCACTTCATTCCTTTTCCATCTCACTGTTTTAAAACTGATGCTATGAAAGTGGATTTTTACAGGAGCACTTCTACACAGAACTCAGCAGCTTATCCATTCCACAGCTCAAAAGGTAACTACACTCCAAAAGGGATCAGGTTGTTTAAATAACCAAATTGCCACTACAAAGGCACTGTAGCAATAAGTGTCCAGGCAACTATTATAATGAACAGCTGTGAATAAGTCATGAGAGAATACAAATAGGAAAAGGAAAGTGCTCACATCCTTCAACAATTTTTCAGTATCATTTAGGAGGAACGGCCTGACTGATCTGGCACGAGAAAATAACAAGTCTTACCAAGTTCTTAGTAAATTCTAGGCAGAATTACCCAGCTGCAGATCAGTAAACAGATATTAAAACAAAGAAAGGCTTTCATCTGCCTGCTAGACTCAATAATGACCTTAAATTCAACAGCAGTCCTTATATCCATGGATCAACTTCATTTAAACTTTGTAATGGACAAATACACACCAAAAAAATAAAGTCCCTGCTCATCATAAACTACAAAACAGTTTTATAATACGATTTGATTATGATTCAAATTATGCTTATTATTGAAAATACTGACTTGTCACAATCTGATCCATCAAGAACTGCAGCACCACAGTTATCTTGCACTGTTAAGTGAGAGGCGCAGAACTGGAAACACTTCCCCATTTCACAAGAAAAACAGATGAGAAAACAAAAGTTTCATGTCGTCTTCACTGAACCAATACTATGCATGGAGGTTATTGGAAACCAGTAATCAAAAAGACAACTTTTGTACCTTGATTTCAGATTTCTGCAGTTAAACAAAACTAAGGTGACTTTTTTCTTCTTGCATTTGGCCAAACTCAATACATATAATTTACCATTAAATCCAACTGTGCTGTCAGCTTAAAATAAAGCTATCATAAGTGCATGAAAAGCACAGCACAGAGGTTTCAATTTAAGAAGATTTTCAAGCAACATGTCAATTAGACCACATGCAACCACTTCTAATATGCTCACAAACTCAGTAAGCACATGGTGACTTACAATAAATGTTTTTACGGTAGAAATAACAGTAATTTCTTTCCTAGAAAAGCACCTTACCTCCTCGTTCTACTTTTTGACCTCGATCTTTGAGACCTGTAGGATTTCCCTCTGCCCCTCGATCGGCTGCGACTGCGTTTCCTTCTGGAGCCATAGGAAGAGCTACTGCTCGATCTGTGCCTGCGCCTGAAACAGACCCATGTTATCAGCACACAGAGCTTCTAGAACAAAAAACAGCAGCAGGGAAAGGAACAAACAGCTCACTCAAAATCATGTGCATGCAAAACTATCTCTTACATTGCAGCATGTCAGAAAAGCCTCAACATACACCACTGCTGCACACTAATAAGTAACTCACACATACGTGAGCAAAGCCTGTCCTGAAGAGCTTGCATTCAAAAATATACGTCCCAAGGGCAGAAGGCAAAACAGAAGTTAACTGATATGCCCCAAATCACACAACACTCGAAGGGCTAAGCCAGAAACACAGCTCAGCTCTCAATGAACTGCAGTCTCGTGACCAGTGCATTGGAACCCACTGACTGTCTGCCAAATCTGAAGTTTAAGAAACATTTAGACCCACATTCTCAGCAGCACTTACTCAGAAATACGCTGCTTTTCAGTGGAAAGAATTCCAGCACAAGAAATGAAATTCTAAACATTAGCTCCTGCATTGCAGATCTATACAATTACCTCCAGCCATCCAGCACATACATAAAAAGCAAACATTTTTTTTTAAATTACATACACCTATAAATATTTTCCCTCTATAAACAAACAATTGAGTTCTCAACTTTCATAATGTGCAGTCATTGCTCAGATACAGAGACTATTTGTTTGGTTTTTTTTTTCCCTGCACTCCTCCTTTTTTCAGCACTATTATTAATCAAATAATCAGTATTAATTTATTCAATCTGAGCTTGGGAGTTTTCTCTTGAGCTCTACCAGAGGCCAGAACGGTATCTTCTCTCCCCACCCCACTCCCACCTCCATCCCCCACCCTCGTTTCATTTATTCAAATAATAAGTTCCTATGCACACAGGAGAAAGATGAAAGAATACACAGCAAATACCTACATTAAATCAACCAATCCCAAACCTGGTGGGAGGGATGCTTTAAGTCTCAACCTTTCATACAATTTCTTCTCCATCTCCCTCACAGCTAAATAATACTTGCAGCCCTTACGAGCCCTTATTTCTGGGCCTCAGGATGCTTAGGTGATAGTAAAGTATAACACCCTATTCTTGTAGCTCAGGGTCTAGTCCATGGGATGAGTGCTCATCTAGCACAAGGGAAAAGGTGTTGCATTACGTACAAGGAGTGCTGGACTTTGAGCTAACTCCTAAAGAGCAGGTTTCCATGTGAAAAAGGCAGGCAATGCTCCTGCTAAATGAAGATGAAGTAAAGCAATCTTGGAGACTGCTGGTTTTTATACTTCTGGTCAGGGATAAATCCAGCAGAACCCCAGAGTGTGACAGTCATTTAAGTGCCAGGAGCAAATATCCTAAACTAAGGGCAAAGCAGAGGTGCTAGCCAGATACTAAAAGCAGACACTTTGGTCTTTTCTGGATTCAATTTAAGTCAACTGGTCTTCGTCCAGACTCTAATCTCCCTTCAAGCTCTGTTTTTATCTGTGAGATAGCCATGCCTGCACTGGACTAAAGAGATTCATAAAGCTGCATGTCATCAGCATATTGTTGGCATCAAAGCCCATGTCATCTCGCTGTGTCCCCTAAGGGCTGTATGTAGATACTAAGCAGGAACAGAAAAACAGGGCGATGGAAAGGAACCAACAAGAACCCCTCCAGTGGCCTGCCTGCCCCTTTCTGAAATACTCCCCTGCCAGCTACAGAAAGGTTGGTCAGGAGCAGCTTCTCATACGTTTCTATTACAGCTAGGTGTGATGAGCATCTTCCAGCCCCATCCATTAATAATAACCTGCTCAGTTTGATTCCTGGATCATCTCGAGTCAGAGACAACCAGGATATCTAAAAAGATCAGGTACAGAAAGGGGACTCTGTGATAAAGGAAATACAGTTTCAGGCCAGCGCAACTTCGGTAGATAGAGCCACATCTGTGTTCTCATCACCCCCTGACGACTGTACCCTGGACACACAAAGAATTAGGAAGCGTGCTGGTGAAATCTAATCGTGGTGTCGCCCATTCTGACGGTTTGGTTTTTAAATAGAAGTGGAGCTGTCGCCACATCTTCCAAGATTCTGAGCAAACAACAATAAAATTCCAAACCAGAACTGACCACACACGGGATCTGAACGCTTATGTCGCGCAGTATGGGATATGGAAGAGCCCGATCTGCACCCAGCAGCAGCAGCCAGACAAGTACATGTGCACCTTTTCTCATAGGAATGTGAACGTGACTGCGCATCCCGGGAGCGGGACCTCGACCTCGACTTCCTCCCAGACTTTTTGCGGCTGTACGTCCTGCTGTCTGAGGAGCTGCTTGACGACGAACGCCTGCGGTGCTTCTTCTTCCTTCTGCTTCTGTTCTCTTCTTCTGTGTCCGAGGAGCGACGGCCCATTTTTGAACTAAGGAAAGACAGAAATTCTGAACTGGAGAAACACCCTGAGCCTGCATTTATACACGCATACACACACAACAAGTGTGTTTAGACAAATACACCCTGGCACCATTTTTAAAGCTACCGTGTAAATAAACTGTTTGGCTTCCACGCAAAACTTAAATCAAGATTTAATTATAAGATGTCAACAAATTTAAGTAAGACAGTATAAGCTCACTGTGGCATTAAACACTTGTTCTGAACTCCTACAAAAGATATTTTACAACCATCTAAACATCTAAATGCACTAATAAAACCCATTTTTATATCAGAACATACTTCATCTTGTCTTATTTTTACATTTTTGGCCCAGATATTAATTTTTAAGAAATCTGAGAAGTCATTTACAAGGAGATAATTCTTACATACTCCCCATTAAGCATATTGAAGATGCTGTACTGCTGACTGCACACCATCTGAAGGTACAGTTACAAATGAGAACGCATACTTGCTCAATCAATACGACGTGGTCTATTTCTGTTACTGATGTAACTCGCTTTCAGACTGCACAACTAAGGTAATGTATGTTTTTGTTCTCTTAGCATAATTAAAAACAAACACTGAGAAATCAAATTATCTTCAAATTAATTCATGCTAGAGTTGGGTTGACTTTGGTTTTCACTTAAAGCCACTCAACTTAGAGCTGCTCTATTCTAAAAATCAGAGCTACAGATACAGAACTGTTTCTTGATTGTCAATCTGCAGACTTGGACAATTTAATGAAAAAAGGAGGTGGTAAGGGCTGCCATTCGTTTAACTGCTACGAAGACCATCACCTTTTGGAACTCCAATCAGCCTCATTGCTTCAGGATTTAAGAAAAGCAGTATTTCTTGACTTTTCAGACTGCAAACTATAAGAAGTGCTTTAAACTGTTCTTCTGTCCCAGCAATACTTGCCCTACACAGCTGAGAACCAATCTCCACATACATCTTCTCTAATGGCAGCCAGCAACAGGCCCCCCTCCCAAGGAGGAGCACTTGTTTCAAAGCTCTCCAGCTACCAAGAAAACAGCAGCTCCAAACTCCTTAACATTTGTATCAACAGCCAGATCATGGGTGTATTTTGGCACAGTTATCAACTGTCTTCAACCAACACTGAAATATTACAGCTCCTCATATTCCAGCATAGAGAAGCTGAGCTGGTTCCTTTCCTGCTTTTGCCCTTCCTCACACCTTCTGCCACCTCTCAGCAGACCCTCATCTCCAGGGTCAGAACTGACAACAAAACAAAGGAGAAACTCGCTGTTAAGTACTTGTTTAAACACACCAAATGTTTACAGCAAATAAAAGCCTCAATTATGCTAGGTCAAAAACTGAGCAAAAATTGCAGTTCCAGACTTCAATTTGCAGTTCCATAGAGGAGTGACAATCTCTATCAACGTACTGCCTTGTGCAGTTATTTCCTCCATTCTCCACCTTTCTCCACCTTCCTCCACCCCCCCCAGCTCAAAGACTTGCAGATACCCAAGGTACCAACAGTTATTATATGGTAAAACAAAGCTCTTCAAATATCCACTGATAGAACAACCTTCAAATGAAGATGAAGCTGAATCTCAAACTCTAAATAAGCAGAACTGCTCAGAAGGATGAAACTCCAATGCTCAGGTTTTAAACTAAGAGCTCACAGACCACAGCTCATGACAGCAAGATTAATGGAAGAGACCTGAGAAACACAGAGTACAGAAGACATTTCTGCCAAGATATTTACCACTTGATGTGGATATCATTATGAGCCAGAACATTACACTTCAACATATATTTTGCCTGTTGTTTAACTTCCTTTTTTAACCACAGCCTTTCCCCCAATTTGGGCACATAACTGGATTAAGCAGCATACCAGTCTAGTGAAACACACTGCGTAAACCTCAATTTTATGTCTTCAGGACCATAGAAAAGTTGTGTGCCACAGCCCTTCAGGGCAAGCCCTACTGCAACACACAGAAGCACCTCAGGAGCTCCAGGAAGCTCTGGGTTTGCAGCGGTTGAGTGGACGAAGGCAGGTGGGTGACTGATGTTCTGCATGTCCTGGAGACCCCACTGGAAGAGAAGTCACCAGAAGCAGACCTGATCCCAGAACAACGTGAGCAGCCAAGAATCTGTAGCTGCCAGCTACAGGGATACTTCAGAAGTACACAGTGCCTGTCAGACAGGCTCATCTGCCACCAGGGTTTTTGGACCACTCCTTCAGCACATCACATACACTGTCACGTGAAGGTGCCTCTTACAAACATAACAATCAACTGCTTTCAAACACTAAGACCTACTACACCAGTCTGGTATCTTCCATGACCGCTGCCTCCTCCCTCCATACTCCAGCACAGACCCATCAGAAAGAACTGCTAGCACTGACTGACACCCAAAGCCTGGTAGATGGAGGAGTTAAGAGTTGTTCTGCTGGGTCAGTGGTCCACACACCAGCTCCACAAGCAGGACTGGCTGACAGTACCTACAGATCACAGAAGAACTGTATGTTGAAGCTCCTAAGTTTTTTCTACCCATCTTTTTCCACACACAGTCTGTAGATCCACCACAGTAAAAAGAGTGGTGTAAGAGTTCCTCTAACAGCTGCGGGGCCTGATCTCATTTTTGAGGTGCCTCCCCATGTAGGTCTCACAAGGAAGTGCTAAGCCATAGGTATTTGCAATTGAAGATATATTACTAATTCCTATTTACGTGCAGACAGTGAGAGATGCAGCTCTAGGTGTCTGGCAAGGCACATGAAGCAGCAGCAGCCTTTTATCTCAACCACAAAGTAGTACGAGGAGGAAGAGGTACATTACCAAGCATTGACAGCAGATAGATGGTGAGACTGACAAGCCAGGTTACTTACCAGGCATTTGGGGAGAAAGAGACTCCTGGCCATCAGTGAGGCTCCTATTTCTACGTCACTCTGCCCTAACCTTATCAGTAGGATGACTTACTGTTGGATCCAATGCATTTGAAATTGCTGTTCTGAAGCAAAGGCACATTACAGCAACTAACAGGCAGGTTTAGGGTTTTTGGTGTTTTGGTTTTTTAACACTTATTTTATTTTAGACTTTTTGAGAACTCATGCTGCAACAATTTGGTTGAAACAAAAACAAAGCACCTGCTTTCAAACACATCTGCCAAGAGAAACGCCAACAACAAAAATTCCAAAGCAACTACTTACTTTTGTTAAAGCTACAAACAGTGCTACTAAGCAGCTAAGTAACCAGCATATAAAAACGTAAAGAAAATCTTAATTACTAAGAAACTTCATTTGTAACTGACTTGCAGTAGCCATTTGCATTGTTTACAGAGCAGCTTTATAAATGTATGCACATTAAGTTCTTTACTATGAGAGTGGTGAGGTGCTGGAACAGCTGCCCAGAGAGCTTGTGGATGCCCAGTCCTTAGAGGTCAGGCCAGGTTGGATGGGGCCCTGGGCAGCCTGGTCTGGTATGAAATGTGGAGGTTGGTGGCCCTGCATGTGGCAGGCAGGTGGATATTCATGATCCTTAAGTCCCTTCCAACCCTGGAATTCTGTGTTTCTGTGATTTCCTTAGAGAGAATGAACAATTCAGGGATGGGCTCCAGCCAGGAAACAATGCTAACTGAAGCAAAACTTATTCTATGTTACTTAACAAACACGATTCGAACAAGTAGGATTCACAGTGTTACTAACAGCAGTGCTGCTCCCACAGAAAGGGAAATTGCAAACAGACAGAACTCAATCTGACAGCATGCACATGTGTGTGGTTGAAGGATTATCTGTGCCTCCCACCACCAAGCCTGCAGTTATGCAGAAACTCTTCCTGCTCTGCAGTTCAGAAAGAAATGCTCTCAGCAAAGAAAAAGATTGGATCAGAAGTGACAATGAGGTGACCTGTTCTTACAGAATCACAGAATTGTAAGGACTGGAAGGGACCTCTAGAGATCATAGAATGGCCTGGGTTGAAGAGGACAACAATGATCATACAGTTTCAGCCCCCTGCTATGTGCAGGGTCACCAACCAGCAGACCAGGCTGCCCAGAGCCACATCCAGCCTGGCCTTGAATGCCTCCAGGCATGGGGCATCCACAGCCTCCTTGGGCAACCTGTTCCAGGCTGGGAAACTGTTCCATTTTTCTAGAATCAGTGAGCAGCGTGGGGCAGAAAGGATGGCAGCACTTGTCCTCACTTCAAGCACAGCAGCAGGCAGAGTCTGCAGCCCAGCACCAGCTGCCAAAGCACAGCAGCAGCTCTCCCTCTCTCATTCTTCCAGCTTCCCTCCTCTACGAGAAAAGTTACATTTAAAACACATCTATTGGAATAGTGTTTGCGTTCCAGTGTATCAGCACCCCCTGAGTGATCACTGAGTCCAAACCCCTATCAAAACAGGCTCTGTACAGCAAGTAAGCATTAGATAGGTCTTACAGAACAGTGTGTATTTGTAAGTACTTATCCAGTGGGTTCCTTCCCTTAGCCAAGCCTCCAAATTGCTAAAGGAGAAACATCCAACTCACACCTATAGGGAGAGACAGCACAACCAGCTCCTCCAGCTGAAAACACCGAGATAAAACAACCGAACCGCAAACAAGAGAATTCAGCTTCAAACCTCGAGATGTTCACGCTAAACGCAAGAAGAAGAAAGCAAAACAAAACAAAACAAAACAACACTCTGGCCGCTCTGCGGGGGAAGGACCCAGGCCCCAAGGCCCAACCTCACCCCCAAGGCCCTGCCCCAGGCCAGGCCGCAACGTCGCCATGGCAACGGCAGGCCTGAGGCCTAACTGCAGGCCTGAGGCCTACCCCCACCCACTCCCCGTACCCCGAGACCCTTCAGCCACCGGAACCTCTTCCCCCTCCCACTCCCCCCCATAAAGAGCCCACCCGTCCTCCCCCCAGCTTTACCTCAGCCTCCAACAGCCGAGTCGAGGCCTCAGGGCCGAGGTTTTGAGCGCAGATGCTTCCCGGAGGGAGGTGGGCAGGCAGAGGCGAGAGAGCGCCGAGCGCATCGATGGCGCCAGGCAGTGCTGCGGAGCGCCGAGCGAATGGATGCGCAGCGCGGGGTGCGGGACACGAGTGGGGATCGGGGAGCTTTGGCTGGTGCCTGGGTGCCCCAGAGCCCCACGCGCGGCCATGTGGGCCCTGTGGGGCTCTAGGGCAACCAGACACCGCAGCTGTGGTCTCCCAATGGTCTCCCAACGGAGCAAAACTCTCCCACCCGCGAATTTCCACGCGGGATTCCAGTCCCATAACGAATTTTGCACGAGTATGAAGCGAAACACACCGCTTTCCTGAGGGGGGAGAGGGGGGGGGGAGAGAAAAAGAAACAAACAACCCAACACCCAGTGGGAAACGCAAGCTTAGAGGTGAACAGGGGCAAAAGGACCCCCGACGGGCAATCGGTGCTCCCTCTCTTTAAAGTCATCCCCGTGGAGGTCAAAGGAGGAATCGATACGCGGGCGCGAGTTCAACAATTTTGAATAATTTATTGGCATCCCACCGAAGGTGTCAACAAAAAAGTGCCGCTTTCACGGGATTTAGCCAACAAAGCCCCGACAATGCTAGCCGCAAGCGGCGTCACTCGCCCTAATCCCACGCCTCCACCCTCCTCTGCCCGCTACCCCCTCGTTACACCATCCCCGAGACCACGGGAGCCCACGGAGGAACTTTCCGTGCCCCCGCCCCGCAAGGCGCGATGCGGGCGGAGCGCGGGTGCGGAGGCTGCGCACCCCCCCGGCCCCTCCCCTGCAGCCCCGGCTCCGCGCATCGCCCGCCCGGGACCTCGCGTGGAGCAGCCGCTTAATTAAATTAAATTAGGGCGCAGCGCGGGGCGGGCGGGCGGCGGAGCGCTGTGGCCGCATTGCCCCGCGGCGGGCGGGCGGGCGGCGGAGAAGGAAGGGGTCCATTCAGAGCTCCGAGGGGAGGTAATTCGCCGGGAACAAGGGGCAGGCGTTGCAAAGTATAAATAGTGCCACTTCCAGCGGCGCGACGCTATCAGAGCCCGGAGCTGGCGAGGAGAGCCCGGCCCCGCACGTCGGGCGGAACGGCCCGGTTCGGAGCGGAGCGGCTCGGAGGTCGCGGCACGGCTCGGCCCGGTCCGGCCGCACCCCGCCCCGTGGATGCCCGCCCGGGGGGGCGGCACGGCGAAGCCGGGGCAGCGCGGCGGCCCTGAGCCGCGGCCATGGAGGAGCTGACGGCGTTCGTCTCCAAATCGTTTGATCCCAAAGCGAAGGAGAAGAAGGAGCTCATCACCTACCGCGAGGTGCTGGAGAGCGGACCCCTGCGCGGAGCCCGGGAGCCCGGCGGAACCGCGGCGGAGCCGGGCCGGGACGAGACGGGCAGCCCAGCGGGGCGGGCGGGTGGCGGACGCTCCCCGCCGCGGGAACCCGACGCCGCCGCCGCCGAGAGAGCCGCCGACGCGGCCACCCCGAAGCTGAGCGACGGTAACGGCGGCACCGGGAGCCCCTTCTTCCTCCCTCCCCGTCCCTTCCCCGTCGGGGCCGTCGCGCTCCTCGCGAGGCTCCGGTGGGCAGAGCGAGCGCCTTGCCATGTTTTCCCAATTACGGGAAATATGCGGCCGGCCTCGAAGTTTATATTAAAATATCGCAAGAAGCCTCCAACTCGCTCGCGGCCCGAGCCGCTTCTCCAGCATCCCGCCAAAGCCGCGCGGAGAACGAAAGCTCCGGGGCCCGGCGCTGCCTAGCGGGTACCGCAGCGCGGAGGGACACCTCCGCGGATCCCCGGCGGAGCTGCCGGTCGGAGCCGGGAGGGATGCGGAGCCTCGCGGGTCGCCGCCGCCCTTTTGTTCGGCCGCGGGGTGCGGGCGGCATCCGCCGCGGCGGCTCCGCGGAGCGATTTCTGCTCGCGGGGCGAAGCCACGGCAACGAAACCCACGCGGGACCGCGGCCGCGACCTGTTGCTGCACTTCCGAGGCAGGAGTGCGCAGGGCCGGGCTGCGGGTGTTGGAGCGCGGCGGGCCCGGAGCCGAGCGGCGGGGCACGGCACGGCGGCGGCGGGGAAGGGCCTTCCGCGGCCTCACGGCTCAGCCCCGCTCCCGGCCCGGCTCCCCGCCCGGTTCCCGGCGGCCCCCTGACTGCTTGTGTCGTGTCCAGTGTCCCCGGAGCTGAAAGAGCGCAAGGAGGATGCGAAAGGCATGGAAGACGAAGGGCAGACGAAAATCAAGCAGCGGAGAAGCAGGACAAATTTCACCCTGGAGCAGCTGAACGAGCTGGAAAGGCTTTTCGACGAGACCCACTACCCGGACGCCTTCATGCGGGAGGAGCTGAGCCAGCGGCTGGGGCTGTCCGAAGCCCGAGTGCAGGTAGCGCCGGGCGGACGCGGGTCGGGGGGGGACGACCGCTCGGTGCCATCCGCGGGGCTTTCCCCGCAGCCGCTGCCCCTCGGTCCCGCTGTGCGGTTCGCTCTCGGGGGTGCCGTGGGTCGGTTCGTCGCCGCGGAGAGAGCGTGACACAGCGGGGATCCACGCGGTGCGGACGTTCGCGGTCGTGGCTCTTAAATCTGGAGGGAAGCAGCGAGAAACAAGGGGAGCGCGGGCCGGCTTTGTTCGGTGCGAAAGTCTGGGATCCGAGCAGATCCCGAGAAGCCGCAGCTTCCTTCGGCTGAACCTGAGCGGAACCCCCGGCCGTCTTCCCCGAGTTCCCCCAAATCCATCCCCGCGAGTTCCGCCGGCAGCTCCAGGGAGAGCGCTTCCCAAATTAAAACAAATGTCGGTGTCGCGGAGTATTTCCGTTCTAATAAGAACAGAAGAGAAAACGATGGTCGTGATTTGGTCGAACACATGGAGCAGCTTTAGGCCCCCAACATCTGCAGCTGCGGGAGGGCCGCGCTGTAGCGGATCCCCCCTTCCAGCCCCGTGCTTTCAGGCACCATCTGCACCGAGCCCGGGGGATCCCCGCGCCGCTCAGCGGGGTCAGAGCAGGGACAGAGAGCTCACATCGCACCGAAGAACCCCAAACAATCGACACCGTTTGCGGACGCCTCTCGGCCGCTCTTCCCCAGCTCCCCGCTCATATTATTTTTTTCCCGTCGCCGCAGCCGAACGAACCCAAACGAAATCAAAGCCAGCGAAGTAGTTCTGCTCGGGGCAGAGGCCGGCAGCGTTGCTCGCGGAGCTCAGCCCCTAACCTCAGTAAAAGCACGCGCGGATATTTCCCCTTCTCTGCGCTGCTTTGCAAATCACGGACTGTGCCTCTTTCCACGGGAGGCTGAGGGCAAATACGTGGCTGCTGGACAGATTTGGCTTGACCGGAGTAGATGTGAAGGCGGGGGGGGGGGTCGAGTGTATATTTGCCTCTTGAAGAGACGCCCAACAACATGTTGTTGTTGTTATTATTATTATTATTATTATTATTATTAATTTTACTTACAATTTGTCTGTTTGTTGTGGCCGTGGGGAGAGGCTCATGGGGCGGTTGCGGCAGCCTAAAGGCAGCACGGAACCCTCAGCTCCCGAGCTGCCGCCCTCCTCCCCACCTCCCCCGGCCGAGCAGAACTTCGTTCCGTCTTTATTTATTTCAACCATTCCATTTCCAATATTAAAAAGTCCGTTCGTGTCCATCGCGCAGCCCTTTCCGTGGCAGCAAATCAGATTATCATGATAATGAGACAATTATTCCGCCTGCGTGCCACACTCCGCTGCACAGAGGAACAGAGAAATTCCAACTTCTTTGTAGCAAAGCTTTGATGACAGTAATTACCCCCCAAAAGTGAGGCATTAAACACTTCGCTGTTCGTTTTTTTTTCTTTTTCTTTTCTTTTTTTTTTTTTTTCCTTGACGATAAAGCTAATTAATAACACGGGCTATTAACGAGCGCGTTCTCCTCGGCTCCGACAGCGCAAACAACCAAACCCATTACAACGAGCTGAGCTTAGAGCTGTTGGGAGGTTGTGGGGAGAGACATCAGAGACATCGGTGCGGTGGGACCCCGGCTGGGAAGGGGAACTCGGGGCTGGGAAAAGTGGTTCGGCTAAAGCGAGTGCCAATTTTGGGTCATTTCCCGAATTTCTCGCACCCTCATTGCCTCGTCCCTCACTCATCATTGCCCCTCTCTTTGTCCTCCACTTTTTATTCTCGGTGGGTTTTATTTTATTTTTATTGGCCTTATCCCTCTTCGTGACCCCGTCCTCCCTCTGTGCCCCCAGGTTTGGTTCCAAAACAGAAGAGCCAAATGCCGAAAGCAAGAAAACCAGCTGCACAAAGGTACGGCCGTGCGTGTCCGGGGTGAGGGGGGGGGAGCGGGTGTGACACGCGTGGGGATCCGGCGGGGCTGGGCTGACCCACCGCTGCCTGCAGGAGTGCTCATAGGGGCCGCCAGCCAGTTCGAAGCCTGCCGGGTGGCCCCTTACGTCAACGTGGGAGCGCTGCGGATGCCCTTCCAGCAGGCAAGTGTGCCCGTGGGGTGCGGGGTATGGGGGCCGTGGGGTGTGGATTATTGGATATGGGATGTGTAGGGCGCGGGGGGTGCGGGATGAGGGATGTGGGATGTGGAGGATGTGGGAAACGGGTGTCGTGGGGTATATGACGCGGGAGGTACGTATTTGGGATACTACGGGGTGTGGGGTGAGGGAGATATGGGCCGTGGGACCAGGGCTTGCAGGAGATGGGGTGTAGGATGTTGGTGGTGCGGGCCGCGGGGAGTGCAGGATATGGGGTGTGGGATATAGGGGGTGAGAGGACGCGAGGGATGCAGAACACGGGGTGTGGGATAGAAGGGACGCGGGACACGCTGGTGCAGGAGCGGCACTTGGGATGCGGGGTCGCGGGATACGGGCTGTGCGGGAGCGGGACGGGGACTCCGTGCGGTGCGTAGGACGCGAGGGGAGCAGCGAGAGGCGTGCAGGGTACGGAAGTGCAGGGCACGGCGGGTCCGGGCCGCGGAGGGGGGGGGTGCGTAGGGCACGGTGGGTGGGCTGCGGGCTTTGCGGGGCCGGGTCGGCGGTGCCACTCGCGGCCGCGTGGCTCTCAGGTTCAGGCGCAGCTGCAGCTGGACAGCGCCGTGGCCCACGCTCACCACCACCTCCACCCGCACCTGGCCCACGCGCCCTACATGATGTTCCCCGCTCCGCCCTTCGGGCTCCCGCTCGCCACTTTGGCCGAGTCCGCTTCCGCCGCCTCCGTGGTGGCCGCCGCCGCCGCCGCTAAGACGACCAGCAAGAACTCGAGCATCGCCGACCTGCGGCTGAAGGCCAAGAAGCACGCGGCCGCCCTGGGGCTGTGACCGCTGCAGCGCTGCGCGGCTCCGGGCGGAGGGACGGAGAGCCGCGGGGGGAGAAGCGGGCGCTGCCGGCGAGACGGACTGATGTGAGAGCCGGACGGAGCAGAAGCGCAGCTGGGAAGTTCACAGGGTTTGAAATTGACCTTTTTTTTTTTTTTTTTTTTTCCCCTTCTTTTTTTTTTTTTTTCCTTTTTTTTTTTTTTTCCTTTTTTTTTTTCTTTTTTTTTTTTTTCTGCGGAGTTCACTTTAATACGAGAAATTTGATAAGAGAGGCGGGCCTCCTTTCACGATGCATCAGATCCTCGGGCTGAGCGAGCACGTCGGGAACAGCGGCAAGAAAAAGAAAGAAAGAAAGAAAGACAACGGCGAAGACGAAAGAGAAAATAATAATAATAATAAAAATAATAAAAGAGACAGAGACAGAAACAGAGACAGAGACAGAGATTTCTCTGCGAATTTCTAAAGGGAAACTGCCCGGGATCCGTCCTGCAGCAGCATTCCGGGTGCATGCGTTTGTATTTCATTGCTGACTCCTTGATCCACGCACCTCACCCCATCGATAGAGCACAGCACAACCGGCGGCGCGGGGGGCACCGGCTCTGTGCCCCGGGGGCAGCGCGGGGGGCGCTGGGAGCTGCGGCTCTGCTGTCTCGGGGGTAAAACATGGGGGAATGGGGGGGAGGGGGAGGGAAAAAAAAAAGAAAAGAAAAAAAAAGAAGAAAAAAAAAAAGAGCATCGCACCCCATCCGCCTCCTCCGCACGGCCAGAGGTACCCGTAGGTGTAAGATACGTTGATACACGCGAACGGAGTTGATTCGGGCTGTGAGCTGCGAGCGGAGCGCTGGTGTCAGCCACGTGCATTTCTCCATAAAGGTGTATGTGGTCCCATCGTGCGCTGATTTCTGTTCTGGTAGAGCTGTGGCACGGCCGGGAAAGCTCTGCGCACGGACGGGCATGTAGCGATTTGTTCTCCATGAAAACAAAGTTATTTATATTGACCATATTTTTTCTAGTGGATTTTAAGTTATTTAAAAAAAAAAAAAAAAAAGAAAGAAAGAAAGAAAAAAAAAAAAAAAAAAAAAGCTGTTATCTCATCGCATTTGTTGTCGGTACAATATATTTCGTTTCACTCAGGTTGGTTTCACCTCTGTTAATCCGTTTCCAACGCCGCCGGTTCTGCTCAGCGCCACGTAACGAACGCGGTCCGTGCGGACCTCCGTAGATCCCATTCCCGAGGAGAGCAGCCCGGTGGAAGCGCTACCGCAGTGCGCCTTTCCGAGTTCTGCCGTGTTCCCCCAGGTAATAAAATGGAGAAAATCGCAACGACTTCGCCATGCGTTCCACGCGGGGAACGGGGACGATCCGCAGCTCCGTGCGCTCCGCTCCCGCACGGCTCCCAAGGGCCGGGAAGGGCGGAGGGGAACGCGGTGTAGGGCGGCCCCGAGGAGCGGCTACGGAGCCCGGCAGGACGGGAAGGCGATCGACACGGAGCGACGCGAGGAGCAGCCGCCCCACGCGGCTCCCTTCTCCCCTCTCCCCGCTCCGTGCGGCCGCGCTGCGCCGGCGGGACGGGTTAGAGCAGAAGGGCGGCCGAGGGGAAGGGCTGCGAGGGCTCAGCAGCGCGGACTGCTCGGGCGTTGTGTGCCGATAACGGGCTGCGAGTGATGGATTCGATGCCGGCTAAACGGGCTCGCTTCAAACCAAACGGAGGTGCTGCTAATGATCGAGTCAATAAAAGTAACGGTGGTGTCGATTGATTCGCGAATAAAGAAGTTAATTAATACGTTGTGAGGAGCTCCTATCGCAGCTGAAGGTGCTCCCCACAAACCCACCGCCGTCACCTGAACCCACCTCAGGCATTTCTGGGTTTCAAACCCTTCCAGCATGCTCCGATATTGGCACGTCTGCCTGCAGTATGAGTGTAATAAGCCATGAAAAACATCCTTCGTTGGAACAGAGAGAGATGTCCGGGCGGTGTGATGGCACGCTGTGCTTCTCAGTGCAGCTGTGATTGAAATAAAGTACTCTGAATGGGATACATTTGGATGGGAGCACGGACATTCCCGGTTCTGTGGGATGCCCTGTGGGTCCGTGGCCTGCAGAAGTTGGCCAAGGCTCTCCTGTTTGTATTTTATGTGTTAGAGAGTCTGAACTCACATATATATATATATAAATGCAGATTCCATGCAATTTACTTACATATCCCTCATGGCTCGGCCGACGTACATGCAAGAAATGCAAGAAATGCTTTCTGCAGATGAACTTTTGGCAGAGGATTGAGGTGGGGATGCTCTGGTACAAGAAGAGCTCAAAGATGAGCTCTTGCAGGTGACACAGACACCTGTCCTGTCCTTGCAGCACCAGCGGGCTGGTCCTGCTCCATGGAGCAGCAATCAGTGTGCTGCGGTGATGCTGCAGGGTGACGGCAGGCAGTTGGGACTCAGACCCAAAGCCGCTCACAAGGAGAAAGAAAGCAAAGAGGAAGGAAACCATTTTAAAATTTATTTTATTTTTTAACTTTTTTTTTTTTTTTTTTTTTAAGTTCATAAAACTAAATTCAGAGGATAAGATGGAGATGTGTAATCTGGTGCACGATCAGCTCAGTGCTGCCCTACAGTCCAGCCGCAGCTGGGTGCTCCAGGAGTAAGCACTGTGCTCCACGTGTCAACTCCCAGTATGCACTGATCCCCTTACAGCTCTGGCTGTCCCTTTCATGGTCATTTCTTGCTATTCCTGAGCTTTGTCTTTGCTGCAAAATAACAACAGGTGAAAGTGCACCTCGAGTGTCCCTGTAAATTAAAAACCACAAGTGATTCGCACCGCATTTCTGTTGTGCTCCGAAGTTTTGAAGGGAACTGGAAAAGCTGCTCTCATTCTCAGCCTTTCCAGCATTTAAGCTGCGGCCACCCTGGGTTTGATGGAAGATCTAATAGGTGTGCTCAGAAATGTGGCTTGTCACTGCTCACAGCCCTGCTGCTGGCCAAGTCCTCCCTCCAGATGTTCCTTAAGCAATTAAGTTGGTGTGAATGAAGAACTGTGACCGTTGCCTACAGCATGGATCTTACTACTCCAGCTGCACGTTGTTCAAGGTTTTCACTTTTAGGATGCATTTCCCTACTTTGTCCATCGCTGCTCATTGGATAGCAGGTCAATTTCTGAAGGAGAAATGAGCAGAGCCCCCCCCGGTGCCGACTGTCTTTTCTCAGTGTTACACAGCATGCCTCCCTTTGTCAGAGCACAGCAGTGAGCACAGCGAGCCCACAGGCAGTGGGAGGCTGCTCCCAGCTGCAGGCATGCAGCAATCGGGGTCTGCTCAGTGCACCCACGCTCTGCACATACACACAGCTGCATCGACACGCAGCCCTTATTTGGGGTTGCAGGAGGCTGCCACTATTCCAGCAGATGCGTTTTAAACGTAACTTATCTCGGAGGGGAGGGAAGCTGGAAGAATGAGAGAGGGAGAGCTGCTGCTGTGCTCTGGCAGCTGGTGCTGGGCTGCAGACTCTGCCTGCTGCTGTGCTTGCAGTGAGGACAAGTGCTGCCGTCCTTTCTGCCCCATGCTGCTCACTGATTCTAGAAAAATGGAACAGTTTCCCAGCCTGGAACAGGTTGCCCAAGGAGGCTGTGGATGCCCCATGCCTGGAGGCATTCAAGGCCAGGCTGGATGTGGCTCTGGGCAGCCTGGTCTGCTGGTTGGTGACCTGCACGCAGCAGGGGGCTGAAACTGTATGATCATTGTTGTCCTCTTCAACCCAGGCCATTTTAGGATTCTATGATTCTATGATCTTCCTCTGGAAACAAACAAGATCACCTGTACTGTGTTAATTATAAAAAACAGAAAAACATGAGTCCAAATGAGACCTGCCTCATATTTGCAAACCTATCCACGTGGCCCTTCTCTGTGTTCAACTTCCAAATGCTGTGCATTTGAGAGAACATCTTCCTCCTTCACAAAGTTTTTATGGTCTTTGCACATCAGACATGCAGTTCATTAAATATCCCCACTGTAGGCACTAATGGTCTTCTTTGAACGTGTAAAAACCCCCCATGTTGAAACACAGAGGTACAGAATGCACCCACCTGCAAAGCACAAAGCGTTGGAACTTAACAGCAGCTGTCCTGAAAGCACTGAGGACACAGATCTGTGGCTGGTAACACAGTGCCAGAGCAGTGCAGACAATTATGAACCTCTTCCTCAAGTTAATTAACAAAAAAAAAAAAAAAAAAAAATGATGACAGTTTGATTAATGCTGCAAGACACTGGAGCGGCACCGCAGCTCAAGCTGTGCTACAGGTTGGTCTCTGCACCTTCACATGCAGTTTCCATGAGGATGCAGGAACCCGGCTCAGCACCAGCTGCCCCATCAGTGACTGTGGGCTGCAGAAGTGCCTGCCCTCCCCTCCTGCTGCTTTGCCCTTTGGAAGCACCCCCTGATGCTGCACCTTCTGCAGTGGGCATCAAGAAGGCAGCTGTGTGCTGCGGCCACACGCTGCAGCAGGAGGTGCACAGTTCAGTACATGCACACAGCAGCCACTGCTGCCCTAGGAGCAGCACAGCCCTGCTGCATTCTCCTCCATGAGAAGAAGGTCTGGCCACTCAGTGGTGAGGATAACACCAGAAGCAGTGCACACTCACACAAATTAGAAGGAGCCATTTGTGAAACCAGCACCCAGACCTGTGGGAGCACACCTACCCAGGGGTCTGCAGTGAGCTGAGCTGGACCATGCAGCATCCTGCAGCACAGTGCCGGTCTTGGTGACAGCAACAGCACTCAGGGAGCACTGCGTTGTGTCTATAGTGAGTATTTAGCCAGTGGAAACCTCACTAGTGGCCACTGAGATAAAATCATAGAATCACAGAATGGCCTGGGTTGCAAAGGAGCTCAGTGCTCACCCAGTTCCAACCCCCTGCTATGTGCAGGGTCACCAATCAGCAGCCCAGGCTGCCCAGAGTCACATCCAGCCTGGCCATGAATGCCTGCAGGGATGGGGCACCCACAGCCTCCTTGGGCAATAGGAGATAGGATATCCTGCTGGAAATTCAAATACTGCCCACAGCCCTTTACCAAAGAGCTGCAAATGCTCAGAACACGCTTGACGCCGTTCCTCTGTTTCATATGGATCCATCATTCATCAGGCAGGTTCTCTTTCATGAAGTATTTAGATTTGGAAGTGTTCTGACATGTGGTAATCTTTAAGAAGAAGGTAAACATAATCTTTTTTTTTTTAATTATTATTTTATTTTAAAGAAAATGTAAATAAAGTATTCCCCAAAATATCCACTGGAGGTTAAATGCGGGACAATGGAAACCACATGGAAAGGCCACGGCCGTTCCTGTGCAGGCTGTGCTGGCTCTGATGTCTGCAGCAGGAGCTGTGCCTGGGTGAGGAGCACAGCACACAGCCTGTGAGAAGGAGGAAACCACGGGAAATGAGTTAACTGGCTCTGATACACCTCCAATTTCTGTTTTACATTATCTCAATCACCTCAACAGCTGTAAATTAAACTCAATGCCATCACCATAGCATTTGTCCTTACTATGAAAAGGAATACTGACCAATACGTATGGCTCCTGGCCATTTGGGGGTGATTTTCCTCCCTGCAGGTGGGATTTGGGTTGTTCTCATGCTGGCTCACCTGGGCATACGGGGGTTGGGATTCTGCACTTTGCATCCCACACAGCTCTGACCCTCAGTGGCTGCAGCCCTGCTTCACGCAGCTGACAAACAGCTTTGTAAAACGGAGCAGATGAAGATGCAGACAGATGTAATCAGCTTAATTACAGAAATGGTTTACAGAGCTTCCCTACCTAGGCACAGCATTTTGTATGAATCTCAAAAGTAATTTAACCACAGTAATATTTCTAAACGAAAGATAAACATTTGCAATTTGTGCCTTATTCTATATTCAGATGTGATTGGTTTAGGTTAATTTCTAATGGACTCATTTACTTGCAATCAAGGACTCGTTTTCCTGGGCTGTGAGTGCTCTCTCGGAGCACTCTTTCAGAACATCTGCATGGAAACCCCTTTGCTAAACAATGGGAGGGCAGAATGCACAGCATCAGCTCCTCAGAAAGATGAATGAAGCCTTCTGCTGGAAGTGGAACGTACACATTTCAAAACAATTCTTGTTAGCCAAGATGTGCCCAAGGTCGGGCTGAGTTATGGGTGATGCATTCCCCTGAGTCATTTGCCTTTATGGCAATTTTGGATGTGAATGCATGTGAAAATTTTCAAGCTTTTGCATCAGTTTTATGAGCGTCCCACTTAGTTTTCAGAGAAGTAAAAACTGACATTCAGCAGGAGCTGCTTTTGGGTTTCACGGCTTCCTGTGTGCTCAGGAACTCAGTTGGTCATTATCAGCATGGGGGAACGTGGTGGTTCTGTGTACCTCAGTGCTGCCAATGAGGAAATGGTACATTTGGCCCCATCTGCTTTCAGAGAGCTGGGAGCGGTAGCTTGTAGATATATGGATGAATACAAGGGGTTCAGGAATGCAGAGATAATAATTGGGGCAAAAAGAGGAGCTTCAGTTTTGCCATCGGTAACCATAAGTGCCACCCTGTTTAGAAAACCTGGTGCTTTCATCTTTTAACAGGTATAAAAAAAGAGTCATAATTCCTATAAGGAAGGGAATTTACTGGAACTTTAATGAAACTTGTGAAGCTTCAGCCTGCACTGGGCTCTTCTTGCTGTGCTGTGCTGTGGGTCCATTTGGTTTGGGAGCCTCTACTCACCATGGATCTCGTAAGTTCCCAATAGAGATAAGAAAAGGTGGAAATCCACACGTATTATCCTCCAAGTTGCTTGGCTATCACTGTACCCACGCTGGGGTCAGTCTGTGGAGTTCTGCAGCCATGAGGTCAATTTACTGTGCAAATAAAGGGGTGCAGATGCTGTCTCAAAGCAGCTCTGCAGCCCCAAATCTGCTCCGAGGAGGCTGGGAGGAAGGGCACAGGCCAAGAGTGCTGCAAGATGGAAATGGAAAAATTCAGGTTTGTCCCAGAAGAAATGCATTCCTCACAAATCACATTTTTCCTTGATTCCTTCCGTACAGCTATTGAGCAAGCACAACCTTGTTTAGCTTAAAAGATCTGAGGAAATTATAGCCTAGGGCTCTTGTCTGGTGTCTGAGTGCTGCTCTTGTCGCTGAAGTCCTGGGGAATGGTTGAAGACCAAATGCCCATTGCTGCTCTCTGACTCGGTGCTGCAGTTTGCCCCGGGACACGCAGGAAGGCATCAGGTGTGGGCAGGCTTTAGAAGAGGCTGGAATTTAATGTGTGCAAGGCTTCTGAAGGCAGCTGAGGCTCCTGCAGGGAAGCAACAAGCTTGGTGGGTTGCTTATAGCCGAGTGGTCACAAGTGCTACTGAGGCAAGCGTTGGATCTCTGTGAAATTAGACACAGACATAAATGGAAAACAACTCTTTGAAGCAAACTGCCACCGACCTGTGAATTACAACTTTCATGCAATAGTAAATGAATTAATTCTCTAAAGCAATCTCATACTCCTGAGCCTGTGAGTGCTTTATGCAGAAATAACACGTAGCCAAGTGGTAATGAAGAAGGAGAAGAGTGGAAGAGGATACCAACAGTTGGGTCTTTGAAATTTCTCATGCACATTTGTGCTCCTGCAGGAAGAGCAGCATCACAGTGATAACCAGGAAATCCTATTTCCCTATGTCCATTAATCCATCGTCCATTAATGGTCACTGTCTCCATGCTCCCTAGCAGTGGGGAAACCCAAATGTCTCCAGGGCTGCTAGAAGCTCCCTTGCTGTTGGGATCTGAGGGACGAGTGCCTTGGAGGAAACCACCCAGTTTGGGAGCAGTAAAACTCAATGACTGCAGCACTGCAGTTGGGTGTACAAAGGCTGAGGGGTAATGGCCTTAGACAAGAGGTAATGACCTCAGGTTGTGCCAGGGGAGGTTTGGGTTGTCCAGGGAGTGGTGGAGTCACCATCCCTGGAGGTGTTCCAGAACCGTGGAGATGAGGCATTGAGAGGTCAGTGGGCATGGTGAGGGGGGGTTGAGTTGGGCTTTGTGATCCAAGAGGTCTTTTTCCAACCTTAATGATTCCGTGCTTTTATAATCTGGCCTCATATCCAAACTGAATCTAGGTTATCTCATGTTCTGAAGACCCCACTGGCTGGGAAGTTGGTAGATTTGATGTAAAGTTAACAGTATTTAATAAAGTATCTCTAGTTTGAAATACTAGTTTGATATCAGAGAGAGAAATGGCTGACTGCTCTGGTTACATTTCTGTGTAACCACCTGTAATAGGATTTATTGTTTGGACTCAAACAAATTGGGCTGTCAGAAAAAAAAACCCAACATCTTCATACAGAGAGCCATTATGTGGCTGATTTCAGCTGATTTTATTTTTATGATCCAATGAGAACAGAGCAAATTATTGACAGTTTTTTCTGTAATATTAGGTTGATCTTTAAAACATGCACTTTGGAGGTTGTTTGTCTTTTCCTGTGTCTGATGTCTGCAAAAGCTCTAGCAAGCATGGAGATCTGTGGGAATACTGACCACAGCAGCATATTTTATTTGTTGAAAATCAGTCTTGTGTTGCAATAAAGAATATTTGCTGTGGCAGCCTGTTTCTTCTGAAACTGTTCTGTACCTGCCCCAATGGCCAAACAAAAATGTCTAAAGACTTAAATGCACAGTTATAGTACCCTAAGCATGGACTATCAAATTTGTACATTGAACTGACCGTGAATTTCTAGATTAAAACTGAATTCTGATTAATTTATGGTAACAAAGAAACAAAAGGAGAACCGTGAGCTGTGGCACTGTCTGGTGAAAGGGAGCAGATGCAGTGTGGTCATGGGCTTGTGCCCACCCAGAGAGATGGGGTGGGAATGGCCCTGGTGTGGGGTGAGGATCCCTGTGGTCAGGGACAGATAGGGCAAGAAGGGAAGCCTATGGTGATAACATCATGGAAACCTCCTTCCTAAGCAGCCTTCTTGGAGGCATCCATGCTGTGTGTTGGACTACGAGTCCACATTTGGGCCCTGGAGCTGATCTGCCAAATGTAACATCATGGGGGATGTGGTGGGGTGATGGGCATCGACAGACAGACGTGTGGGTGTGAAGGAGATGGGCAGGGACTGAAGGAACAAACAAAAAGCAATCAGTGACCAAGCTGGGTGCATCCCAGTGCTTATATCCCTTGTCAGACCCTTAACTTTCTGAAGATACTCTTTTTATATCTGTCTGACTGAGCCGTTTCCCAACCTATGCTGGTTTTCCCCAGTGATACAGCACTGTTTATACCCTGTTTTGTTGAGCGTGCAGCTGGCAGCCTAGACAGAGTGACTCAGACTGTGGTAACTCATGGATGCAGGTTAATTTGTGCCATCTGAACTCTTCCAGCATTGCTAAACTGAAGCACCAGTGGACGGGTCTGCCTCCTCCAGCCTCCATAACCCCATCTTCCATCATCCCCATCCTCTACAAAAAGGAACAATGACCACATATACACTAAAAACAGGAAAACATTAAAAGCACGCCCCAACCTGGACGGCCTTCATTAACTGCCAATATTTGGTACCCACTTTTTATTTCTTTACCTTATTGCAATGAAGGTGATGTAGGAAAAACAAATGGTGGAAATGGAAAAGGGTTACTCACACAGAGCATGTTCTTTAAAAAATGGTCCTCCCAACCTTTTTAATTTTTTTTGTTGTTGTTTCTAATTTTTTTAATATATACCAGTCACTCCTAATTATTTTAGGTACAACCAGACTTTTTTTCTGATTTAGAACAGATTTTAAACAGTTATAAATATAATTTTCTCTTAGCAAACTTAATGAGTCCCTAAAGTGGCTCCAGATGCCAGACAAGTACATATGCAACATTCCTACCGGAGGACAACTTTTGATATTTAATCAAAAGAAACAAGTTTAACAAACAACACACTAACACATGAAAAGATAATGTGGTGAGAAAATAAAATAGGACTATAAAATCTAGGTGAAACTTTTCCAAGGTGCAACCAACCAACAGTGAGACTCTAATAGCAGTGTGAAGAGGAACAAAATGACTGATCTGAGGAGAAGGCAATAATGGGAGGAAGGGGGAATGGAAGGGAATAAAACCAGCTAACAGATAAATGGGAGCTTAACATGCAAAGAAGGAAATCAAAAGAAATATCAAAAAAGGATGCTTTGGATGAGACAAGAATAATAAACTGAGCTGTGTGAGAAAAAGTGCCAGAAATACCAAGAGATACCAGGCTCTACAGAAAGCAAAACTTCGAAAATACACAGGAGAAAAGAGAAAACACGAAAATCCTCATTTTGTATTAATTGTGGTACCCTTCAAAAGACACATTTCTACGCTGGAAAACCCCCTGTAATTAGATTATTGTTTACAGTTATTACTCAACTGTTTCCTATTTAGGCTGTCTGCATTTGATTCAGTTCTGCCAAAGCTCCCAGGGAAGCTGCCGAGTTGTTACCTGCAAATAAAGGCATAGTGATGTGAATGCATTTGGAACAGAAATTCTCATTATAACACCATTTTTCCTAAAGGCCTTGTGTGATAGAAATGTGATTAAGCAAAGCTTGGGCTGCAGCTCAGCAACCGATGGCCGCTAACGCCGTATTGACTTTCACCTGGAGAGGATGCTGTGACCTTGAGCAGCTCAGGCATTGCCACACGACCACCACAAATTCCACCCTCAGTGCAAAGCCAGGAGCTACGAACCACCAACCAATTACAGCCCAAACGTTAATACACAATGATAAAGTCTGACTCGGTTCTGCAGGTTGTTGGCAATCCGCTGCCAGAACAGAAGAGCAAATTCCTGCGCTGTTGTGGCAAGAAGAAAAAGCATTGAAAAGTCATCAGGAAAAAGAAAGAACTGCAAAACTGTAGCCAACAGGCAAGAGGAAAACGTTGCATGTAGATATGGTTACAGGAGAGAATGATTTTATTATCACGTGTCTCAAACAACCCGCTCACCGCATCCTTCACGCTGCGGCACTGTTGTGCTGGGTGCTAAAATCAGATCTGAACTCACTTTTAAACGTTCTTCCCTTTGCTCCAGGGTTTCAGACTGTGCCAAAATGGCATTCATTTTACCACCTTCTTGGCTTCCAGTGGTTTCTTTCACCGCTCTGCAATTATAATGGGTCGCTAATGGAGCGCCTCATTGATAAACTTCCTCGTTAAGAAGAACCCAGAACAAAAAACGATGCTGGTTCTTTAAAAGTTTATCCCTGTGGCACCGTCGTGTAAGCATACATATGGGACAGTAAAAATGGAAGACGACACATTAAATGACATTATTATAAAATGCAATACTCTTGGAATGATCCCTTATTAAATTAGGCTCTATGATCTGAGATGAATTTCCCCGATCCCTAATCCATCACTAGAGAAATATTAAAAGATAGGTCTCAACTGGTATTAGAATCGCACTCAGTCTCTACTTTCATTATTTTGAATTAGGGTGCTACTGGGGGGAAGCCTCTTAATGAGAATTAGAGTGATTCACTGGCCTTCTTTTGGATTTTGACAAGTAAAATATTAACTCTTCAGTCACAGCTGTCGGAATTAAAATACTTGGCAGCCACAGATGCACAAATTAAATTGGCCTTTATGTTTCCATATTGCTGACCTCCTTAGAGGCAAAAACATCAAACTCAACAATAACAGAAAACCCACAGCGTGTCATTTCTTGGAAGAAAATGTATTTATTGAAGTTTCGGTGTTTGTTTCAGTTTTAAACACATAATTGAGCAAAGACAGACCGTTTTTACAAAGGGCTATTATATTAATTTTGCATTCTGTGAAACTTCAGCTGCAAAGCAGTTGCTCCGAACCATTAATCAGGGAATAAAATAATAAATTAAGTTATTTCAGGGATTTCTTAACTGTTGGAACCAATACAAATCAGATTTGCACGCGGTGCATCAGTGAGATCACCTTAATGGCACTGACTGGCATTTTTAGGGTTGTTTCCTGAAAACAACAGGCTCTCCTTCTTAGAAACAGGATGTGAGAGTGCATAATTATCACAGGAGCACCAGATATCTTATTAACGGGTCTCCAGTTTGTAACAACAAGAGCGGTTAAGTCTAACAGCGTCAAGAAAGCGTCCATCCTGATCTTTTCCCCTCCTTTTTAATTTACTGCTTTTGTAATGGCGGTGGAATTTCAATTAGTCTTAATTGAGTGTGTCTCAATTAAGCGTGTTTCAATTATAATAAATGTTTCCGAAGCGGAACTTGCAGCACGGGCAAAATCTCATGCAAGGAGGTGCTGTGCAGAGGCATTTGGAAGGTGTCCCATGATGAGTGCCCCAAAGGGCCCCAGCTGCCCTCCCTGCGGGCTCCCAGCACCACACCAACCCCTCTTTCATCCCAGCTGCTGAGCCCGATGTTGATGAATGCATCTAACACACGACGAGCTCCTGGGATGTGTGGCAGGGTGTCATGGGGGGCCATGGCTTTGGGACCCCCCATTGCTGGGATACCTGGCTGGGAATTTGGGCTGTGGGAGCACACGTGTTCTGGGAGAAGCACAAAAAATGATTGCAAGCCTTATTCTGCACATCGTTTCTTACCATATTTATTGTTTGTACGTTCATTTGGGGTTTTTTTGCCTTCCAACGTGGCATATTTTAAATGAAGGAATAGCTGTCTACCTAATCTTTTTTCACTTTTCGCTTTTAGATAAAAAAAAGATGTTTCACAAATGTCCCCAGAGACACTGCGACACGCTCAGGGCAGGTGGCCCTGGTGGGCTCAGGGTGGTCGGCCACCCCACGTATCCCTGCTCCCTCCTTCCACCCGTGGTCCCCGCTGCACGCAGGGGCTGCTCTGTTATGCAGAGGGGCTGCGGGCTCCGCCTGTGAATTAGTTGTGCACAGAAGCACTTAATACATCTCCCCCAGAATTAAATGCGTGCGGAGAGCTGCCATAGGGCACGCCGCGAGGTGCTTTAATTTCTTCTTTAGAAGGCATTAGCAGAACTCGATAAAGGGTCAAGTAATTTCATCCAAGTTGCCACTAGTTAGTTAAGAGAAAGCGACAGGCCAGCGGGCTCACGCTGTTACCTTTCCACAAATATATTTTATAAAACGAGAGCTTAAAATTTCTTTTTTTTTCCTTTTTTTTTCCCAACTTTTTTAAAAAGAATGATTGCCCGAGAAACGTTTCTAGCTCCAGAAGATGACCTCCCCGGTAGCCGAGTGGGGCGTTTCGATTAATATTTGCTCTCGGGCGCTTGGGCTGAGCCCCGAAATGAGATGGTTACTTCTTGGACAGGAGTGACTTTGGTGTGTGAGCGCGGCTCCCGGCTGCAATCGCAGCGAATGCAGAGCGGACAGTGAGCCCGCGGGGAGCGCTGGCAATCATGGCGGAAACAATGTTTACATCGATCATCTGTCACGGTGATTTATGGCTTCATTTTGCTGTAATGGAGAATTAGTGGAAAGATTATCAGGGACTCAACACTTTGGCTTGTTACCCATGTCCAGACGAGCAATTTGTCTCCCTGAAGCAGTGAAATACTTGTGACAGCTCCAACACTTGCCCTAATTCAATCAAGAGAAAATGTTGGAATTAATTTGTTACAAGAAAATTTAAATATGTTCAGCAAACAGTAACCGCAGAGCAGAAGGCTGATTTATTGCGCTCGGCAAGATATCGATCCGCTTCGATCTGGCCCGTGTTGAGGTTTTAATGTGTAATAATTTCCAATTTAAAGCTCCTTTTCAAGATCACGGGTTTAAAGAGAGGGCAGGCTAGGTCTCAAGACCTGATTAGGAGCCTGTTGCAATGGCTTTGTCAAAAGCCTGTTTGAATGTAAATTCATAGTTATCTTTTGCACTATCTTTAATATTCTTGACATGGATTTTATTGTGTGTCAAACCTCAGGCCAGCTGCCTGCCACAACCGTTAATGAAACATCTTAGGAAATAAATCTCAGTCTTTATACAATATTTTAAAAAATCTGAAACATTAGATGTCAGCGAGGAAGGTTTAACAGCATCTCCTTTTTTCCCCCCGCACAGTAAACCATCAGAGATATAGCAGTTTTACAGCTTGTCTACACAATTAGAATGAATTATTGTGTAAATACTGTAATGCCATAAGCTTAAATTCCAAAGTCTGCACAAACGTTTTAGGGACGTGTACAAATCTGTTACCTTCACTGACGGTATGACAGTTTATTCTACCATACCTATATACAATTGTAAGGCTCCCATTATTAAAATGCTCTTCTCTGATGCCAGTAGGAAACACCTCCCTCCATTCAAGAAGGTGCTTGGGCCATCAGAATCTTGGAAATGAGAATTTGAGCCCGGAGAGCTGCCTGGGCATCCACAGTACTGGGTGCCATTGCACCAGGCTGAGCATCGTGCTGATGGGACCTCAGCAAAACACAATGGGAAGCGCTCAACCAGCCCTGTAACCCCAGTTCTGATGATTGATTTAAAGGGAAATCCTGACCTCCAGTCCTGTAAAGCTTGTGTCACAGCCTTCTGGGCAGCTCCTGGTGCCAGTTTTCTCTTCCGTTTTTAGAGCATGGGTGACTCACGTAATTAGAGAGCAATCTTGCTCAACCCAATCAATAAAGAGTCATCACCCACCATTGGAGGCAGTCATACAAAAGTATTTGCTTGCTCATTAGTGGAGCTCAGGCATTAGTTTACTTCAGCAAGCCTCAGTTTTGCTGCCTTATCCTTAGGGAAAAAGAAAATCTGAAAAACAAGTTCCTTGTATTATAACAGCACTGCTGCAAAACTTCCGTTCTGGCAGCACTGAGGCAGTTGAGGTGAGTCTTGGAGTCATCCATGAGATGCGTCACTCACACGCCAACACTCCTGCCTTGGCCTCCTGAATGGAAGGGCCATTCTCTGCAGCCAACTGCTGTGTTCTCTGCCACCACGTTCCTCAGCAGAAGACATCATGTCTCAAGAAGTCGAAGCGCTGTGCTGACATCTCTCTTGATGCCTTCAATCCAAGGATAGAACCTCGGCATCTTGATAGACACACTCCCATCTCACTCTTCTCTATGATCAAGAATTTTCCCCCTTTCTGAAGCGTTCCCCATAGATCCTTCCACATATGTGCACTTACATGCCTTTGGAAAAGCAAATACAACTTTATTAAATTTTTTGCATGAGTTAGATCATAAAAAAAAATGGATACTGGACACATTGTATAAGCTTTATGAAGTGAGATGTCTCTGCATTGTCAAGATGTGCACTGACTGGGGGCTTTAGTGTTGAGAATTAGCATTTCTTTGCAAATGCTGTGATGGTATTGTACTCAAACTTCTGTAAATCCATAATTATAATTCAGTTTTTCATTACAAACTATAAACATAAATATTTCTGTGGTCATTGGTGGAATTTAACTTCTGCAGTACATAGTATCCACACATGTGTTTCCTATTTTGCTCTTAACCGTACAATAACAAGCATGCTAGAGCTAGTAAAATATTATTATAAAACTCTCTTTGCTGCAAATCTCAATGTAGCTTGCTATCAACATATGTTCCTGGGAGTTGAGAGGACTCAGCAGAGCTGATGTGAAGAGCCGTGGCCATCAGGACGCACAGGGCGATGTGCCTGCTGGCAGCAGGCTGGCCCTTGCGTGCCCCTTGCACTTTGCTGATATTGGCTTATTTGTAGCTGGTTCAGCCAGGGCTTCCCTTGGGCTGGAGGAAGCTCGGCGCTGCAGGCAGAGCAGACCAAGCACCTCCAGGTGCTACCAGCAGGCAGGACCCACAGGACCCATGGAGAAGGGAGGGCTGCGCTGCCTCTGTTTTGACGGGAATTGGAGGAGAATTGGGCCCTGACATTTAAAACTGAATGGGACTGATATTTGAAACGGAGATGAACTGGCATTTGGAATAGTCCCATGCTCTGATGTTTTGTTATTTTTCATTTTTTTGCAGTGATTCTTTTATTGCCTTGGAGGAGGCTGCACTCGCAGGGCTTCCTGTGCTGGACTATGGTGCTTGCTGTTATTCACCAGCACATGCAGGCAAGAATAAAAAGCTTCTGGTTGGTACAAGTGAGATGCAGGATGTCCACACCCACCAACATGCTGAAACAAGAGCAAGAAAAGAGCCTGAGATGGGAGCCAGGCACAAGTACGATGTTCTCAAGCTGTCAGGAGGAATGCCAGGTTAAATTGCGCTTAAACCACAATGATGTTGGTGAACGGTGTTAAAAGACCATTTTGTAGATTAATAATACAAGCAGAAATATAAAAACCTCATTCAATTTTCAGAGCCATGTGCTCAGTTTGCTGTCCTCACCCTCTGCTAGAACAGCCAAGAACTGGTTTGGTTTGTGCTGTGCCCAGAGGAAGGCGCTTCCTTGGCTCCTGCTTACCAACACGGGCCTAAGACCAGGCTGCCAGCCCCACCAGGGAGTGCTGGTTTGTATGGGAGAACTCCGATCAGGATTTGGAACTGCTTTCTGCAATTGTCTTAATTGCTCAAATGAAAGCTTAGAGGCGGTTGGTTCCTGCAAACGTCAATGTTGAGAGGAGTTTGAGAGAATGTCATTCCCTTCGAGATGGATTTGCACAGAGTAAAGCATTCACAGAAAAGCAGTCTTTAAATAAGTCATCAATTGTGAACTTTATAATGATGCCAGCCATTAACAATAGACCCCTTGGATCCTTCTTTCCTTAATTCCCACAACAATTTTTATTTTTTTTTTTCCTTTCTACAAGGTCATTTTAGGTCTTCAGTCCCAATAATAACTTGCTCTGTGAGCCATTGCAGACAAAGCTGTCTTCAGCCTTTCAGCTCAGAGGGAGCAACTTGACGGCACTGTAAGATGAATCCCACATCTCCACCAACCCAGCATGGCACTGGGATTATGCAGCCTGCAGGCTGGGGCGGCCCCTGGCTGCTTGAGGCTTGGGCTGTGTCCTGCAGAAGGGCAACAGCCCCAGCACTGGCCAGAGCAAGCTTTCGGGGTGAGATCCCAGCCAGGGTTTTCTCTGAAGCCACCAAGTTGCCATTTAGCAAGAGCTCCCATTGTTGCGCAGATGAATCCAATCACAGCGATTTGTTTTGCAAAGCAGGGGCTCAGCTCCCTGTTACTCCCATTTAACTGAGCTATTTCAAAAGGAGCTGAAAACGCTTAACTTCTGGAATTCCTTTTTTTTTTTTTTTTTTTTTGTTTGTTTGTTTGAAGCCTTATGTAAGTCAGCTTTTAACTGTCTGTTAGTAAACAGCTCCGTTACAGAGATAGCAAAACCGAAAATAAAGGCTGGGGCTGCTCTGGTGGCTCAGCAGACCTGCAGAAACCAGCTCAGAACTGCTCTGCACGTGGCACACAACATCAGCTTTCCCTAACCACAGAGCAATCAGATACTGCCTACATCTCAGACAATATACCCACAGTTAACCCTTTCCTCCAGCTTCTGATCAGTGGCTTTGCTCCAGGGTGAAGGCAGAGGAAGGCTGTGGGGAGAGGGATGGCTTCTTCTTTGTGGATGGACCTGCTTGGATGGAGGGTCATCCCATAAGATGGGCTTAGTGAAGATTTGGAAATACATTCCACTGGATTAGGGTCACCTTTCTTCAAGCGGTCCTCCAGTGCTTCTAAACACAACAGAAGATAGGGGATAAGAGATGAAGATCTCCAACATGCAGTTTTGGCCTGCTGTGCTGTCACACCTCTCCTCCCCAAAGGGCCACTGGGTGCCTCCCTTTCATTTTCAGAAACGTTCCATGAATTCACACTCTCATAGCTCAAGAAGTCAAAAGACCAAGGCTGACTCATCCTCACCACGGCCGTGGACTGTGCTTGGTCCTACGTGGTCCTGCTCCATGCAGCCTCTAATAATAGCGAATTACATCACCGCAGTGCTGGAGACCTCCAGAGAGGTGAAACACCAACCTTTTCTTGCTAGGATCCTTGCTTCCATCTCCAGTTCCACAGCTGTCAGCACCCTGCAGGAATTTTGCTGGCCTCGCAGCCATGACACAACTCAGAAGCGACACAACTGAACTCCAGGCTGGCAGTGCCAACCCAGCCAGCTTACCTCATCAAGCTCCAGCATCTAATTAGAGGCTCTCCTGACTTTGTTCCCAGGCTGGCTGAGCTCATCCTGGAGGCAGCGCAGCCCTTTTATTACTTTCTACAACTTAATCACTCTGTTTTAAAGACATTTTCTCTGAATTGCTCTGAGGTTAGCACCTCTGTCAATTTACGTCAATAGCCTCTTCTTTTTAAAATTAATTCCTATTAATTAATCACTATCTGAAGTAGTTTATTGGTATTGATTTGCTCACTTTTGTATGCTGCTATGAGATACCCAGCCTTCCTTGTTGCATTTGCCCTTTGCCCAAGCTACAAAGCCCAATAGAGGCAGGCGTTGCTTAACAGCCAGGTCCAGATGAGCCTTAAAACCCCAATAATAATACTTGTCTAGGAGCAGACATTGTTTTTGTGCTCTTTATTTTTAAGGTATTTTTATTTTTCTGAACTTCCTTCATTTGTTTCAAGTTTTGTGACATTATTAGCGTTTTCTGTTGGACTTTTTTCCTACTGTAATCAAACAGCTAAGATCAGTACATTAAAAGCCAGATTTTCTTATTAGCTCCTCAATGCATCTATCAGCAGTCAACACCCAGCTACCAGTGCATTGTGCTCTTCAGTTTCTGTCTCATAAAATTCAAGTTTTATATGGTTTAAAGATGATATCCCATGTCACAATGGGAGGCTGAGCTCAGCAGGGAGCAGGGAAACTGCTGTGGGGCTCACTTAAATCAGTCTTCTTAGTGAGACTGGTTTCATCCCAACAGAATGGTCAGCAATTGCACTGGGCTATTTCAGACCTCATCTTCCAGCCTTGCAGCTCTCAGGGCAGCCATGGGACGGTTGAGGCATCACACCTGGGAGGGGAAACAAGCCACATGTCACCGAGTTGGCAGGATCCACCTCATTTCCTACCATGAGGATGAACAAGGAACACTTTCCAAAGCAGAGCTTTGCACCAGCTTCTTCCAGATCATGGCATGGCATGGTTAGGAATGGATGCTGATGTTTCTGCTGACAGATGTTGCATTGCTCACACACATGTCCCCTGGCTGGTGGCACAGCGTGGCAGCCCTGAGCCCACGGCCTCAGCACCGTGTTGCTGTGCTGGAGCTGAGATCCACAGGAGCAGTGTGAGTTGCAGAGAGGCGTCATTTCTCAGCCTCTGAAAAGCTGCAATTTCTCCTCTCGAAAGCGGCAGGAGGTCCCCTGGGATGTTGTCAGCTGCTTTGACTGCCCGGAAAAAAAAAAAGTCATTTTTCTTTTTAAAGAGTGCTACAATTATTATCACCAGGCCTCAGGGCACTTCACCCCAAATCACACAATGTTATTTCAGATTTCTCTGTTACCACAAGTGTTCAAAACCGGCTGCTTAAATCCAGTTTTCCAAAGTGATTTGGGCATTTAGCAGCTGAAGCATCTCTCAGCAACCCAGGGATGTGCCGCAGTGCCTCCTGCCAGCTGCATCCTCACAGGGTCATCACCCCAAGGCCCAGAGCATCCTTCGAGGTCCTCGGGGTGAGCTGAACTTGCTGGAAGCCTCCTCCTCGCCCCACACCTCGGGACACCCAGATGTGGCCAACGGGACCCAGCTGTGCACAGCCTGGTCCAGCAGGGTCATGCTCCCTCACCGGCTCAGCTCTGAAGAAAAACAGGATTATATTTTGTATATAAGGCTTTGTGGGATTAAACATTGCTGAATTTGAAAGGCTAATTACTTCTCAGGCAGAGCCTATAGGATTTTTTCCCTCAGAAATCTCTAATGACTGTGTTTATGGGTAAGTTTCCCTGAGTACCTCCAAGACTGAAAGCTTTTTTTTTTTTTCCCCTCTTATGAGACAGATGGAGATGTTCTTTCCAAGAGTGAGTAATATTTAACCTTAAGCACTTTCAAATCCGGCCTCAGGAATATTGAGATGAAAGCCTCGTGGCACTAAGCTTCTTTCAAATGGATATTACAGAAAAAGCTGCCTGGACATTTGTCTCCCCGAACCGCTCTGCTTAGCATTCTGCCGGCGTGCATCTGCTTCTCGAGGAGGTCCGAACAGAATAAATACTTGTCTCTCCCATTTCATTGTCAGCAGCAGCTCTGCTCTTGCATTTCTTTGAGTGTGGCTCAGTGGACATGAAGCTGCTGCGGGTGGCACTGCACTGGGCTGACCCAGCTGCCTGCAGAGATGGCTCTCCATGCAGCAGCAGGGGAAGCAGCTCCTAGAGCTGGGGATGTGCACAGGATGGGTCCGTCTCCTTGTGGCCTGCCCATGTTGGAAGCAGGTTTGGGGCATGAACGCCAGATGAAACACGGAATCGTAGAACCACTAAGGCTGAAAAAGAATTCTAAGGTCACCAGGATCAACCCCAGCCCACCCCACCATGCCCAATGACCACATCCCTCAGTGCTACATATCCACAGCTGTGGAATACTCCAGGGATGGTGACCCCCACCCCCCCCCTTCCTGAGCTACCTGTGCATCACTTTTGGAGAAATTGTTCCCAATATCCAACCTGCACCTTCCTTGCTGCAACTTTATGCCACTGCCTCTCATACAATCAATAGGAGATGAAGGAAAGCATAGGCTTGTGCTCTTCCTAGCAGCTCCAGACCCAGTGTAAATTCAGTGGGATCCATTTTCTCAGTTACCAGTAATATTTCATAGAATAAAATCAGACAGATTCAATAGATTTTATGATTCTACCAATATTGCTAATTACTTAAATACTAAGCAAAGCTTGTCCAGCACCACACATCATTTAACACACTGAAACCCTAAAGTGTCCAAAACTGCCTACACAGACCAACATAGCAACATTCAGACGATCACAGGCGGAGAAAAGTGAAACAGGAAGCGAAAACATTCACAGGAGCTTTGCTTCCTGTTTTCCTCCTGTTGATTTGGATTCTTTGCAAAGCGAATCCTCATCTCAGTAGCCATGCACTGGGGGGGTGGGAGCTGCATAGAGCCCCAGGTGCCTCTCCTTGCATCCCATACACCCCCAGCATGCAGGCAGCAGAGATGCACTGAGCCCTGTGCTGCACCCCAGCAGCCTGCCTGCAATCTGTACGTGTCTTGATCAGGATATTAAACTACAATCACGCACAAAGCAGTGAGGTCCCTCTGCTCTACTGTTGAACTAAGAAATCATTATCATCCGACAGAAGAGAAGTATGGATGATGGATAATGGGTCTCTCCACTGCCCAGCGATCATTATGCTTCTGCCGATGAGGCAGCAACTGTTTTAAGTCCCATTAGCAGATGATGGGCTGTCTGGGAGAGGATGCTGAGGGCTGGGCAGGCAGCTCTCTCTGTGCCTTCACCCCACAGTGAGGGCACCAGGATATGGGCTGGAACAGTGCAACCCAGCAGTGAGCACAGAAACTGGGGAACTCGGTCAAAAGGTAAATCGCTGCTTCCTGCAGGGACTTCCAGGCAAGAAGAGCATTTACAGAACTGTTAATGAAGCTCCGAGATAAACCTGAGTGTTCATAAATGAGAGTCATCTGCTGGCAGCTTTGACATCTGCTCAGCCCTGTGTGGGTTCAGCAATTCCCATATCAGAGGTCTGAAGGCACCGTGGGCAGGCTGAACTCAGCAGAGAGCAGGGAATGCAGCTCCCGCAGCTGCTGGCAACTGACCATGCTCAGGTCAGGGTGGATTTCTGCCATGCATGGCATCACCCAGGCAGAGAGGTTTCCTACAGGTCCCCACTGGCGCTGAGATGGCTGGCACTGAGGAAAGCTCAATGCGTTTTCTGAGACCTGGGAGCCTGAAGAGCTAGAATGGCAGAGTCCTGGCAACTTTGGAGCAATCACACGGGCTCCTGGCATGCATTCCTCAGGTCAGACGGTTGACTCAATAATGCCACAGAGGAGACTGGTGTCTCCCAGCCACTGTTGGCTCAGAGGATTCCCAGCACAGCCCATGCCATGGTTGGCCAAGTCCTCTCCTGTTGCTCTGCTCTCCCCAAGTCACGCAACTCTGCGTCATACAGGAGAGTTCACTACTGATGGACTCGTGTAGAAGTATTCACAAGCCTGAGTAACTTAAAATACATTTTCTCAAAGATGCCCTAAAATCATACCTAAGTCAGATCCATCCCCAGTTCGCAGCCAGTGAATGGCATCCTTTGGTCCCTGCTGTGCCCCGCTCTGGAAGCAGCTTTCCCTCAGCAGCTCTGTTTGAGGACCAGGCAGTCCTGGCTGTGGCTCCCCAGCATGATTCCTCCAGCCCTGCTGTGGACAGAGGAGGGTAGGAACCGGGGTTAGCTGGAAACACATTTAAAAAATGCATTCTGGAGGTTTTCATTAAAACTACTAAAGCATAGAAAGTCACCTTCTGAACTTCAGCACTTAATGGATTATCTTTCCAATCATTTTGAAAACCCTCAGATCCCCCTCGTGGAGCTCTCACAACTGTTTGCCAGCACAAGAACAAAACCAAAACCAGCACAAATATTATCAGCTGTTTGGAGAAGTAAACATCCTTGTAAGTTTCAGCAGAGCACTTACAACAGAGCGATTTGGATGAAGTCCAGACTGTTCAATGGTTAATATATTATTCATATTAATAAAATAATGTTTGGAAGGGCACCAAGAGCCCTAATATCTGTATCAAGAGCAGGGTTTTAGTAGCCAGTTGACAGCGATGTACTAGCTGAGGGTTTCCCAACTCCCCTTGAAATTCATGATGGGCTGAAGAGGCAAATTTCACCACACATCGCTGGCACGACTCCAGCGCATTCAGCATGGTGAGTTCCTGAGCAAATCTGCAGTTGACATCAAAGGTGGAATTCGGCTTTCAAAGCAAGGGTTGGAAAACTGAGGGCTGGAAGACCTACATCAGTTGGGTTGGCAATCATGGTTGAACCCAACCGTGGGTTCAACCCAACAGTGCTGGTGACCCATTAGAGTTGAGTTGGTGGCCCATCACAGCCAGGTTTGGTAGACAAGGAGATGTGAATGCCCAGCAAAGCCCCAGCAGAAGAGCCACGGGGAACTCACCGAACCTCAGCCATCTTCTCATTCCTAGGCAGGACATGAAGCTTGCAGACTCTAAGGACCATAGGAAAGCCACGTGTATCCCTTGCTGGGGACCTCCTGAGCAGCCCCTTGCCTTGGACTGAACTGTCCCTCCATCCTGCTGCAGCAGCCCTTCAATGTACTGAACCCCCCCCCCCCCCCCATCAGAGCAGCAGAAAACAAATGAGCTATTTGTAACCCTTAATTTAAACAGCTACCGAAGTAATAGCATAAATAGTATAATGCAATTGTAATGGATAATGAATTATGTATACGGCCTCATCCCTCTTTGAATATGCATGAGGCAGGAACTGGGGAAGTGGAGCAATATTGCTGCTTGATTGCTTACTCAGACCCCGGTCCATAAGGTGCCCCAGTGGGGCCTAAGAGGACACTGAGCCCAGGGTCTACATCCACAGTGGCTCAGGGCAATGCAGGAAAGCTTGAGTCTCACGCTGTTGAGTCCCACACAGCCAAAGATTTCAAGTGCCTGCAATTTGCTGGGCCTGCGTGGGATTTCTGAGTGCAGAGAGAGGGAAGTGGTGGAGTCACCACCCATGGAGATTTACCATATCTGCAGAGACGTGGCACTGAGGAACGCAGTCAGTGGGCATGGTGGGGTAGGCTGGAGAACTCAGAGGTCTTCTCCAGCCTTAATGATTCTACAATCCCTACATGCACAAAGAACATGACACATCCTGGCTGCTTCAGGCTTCAGTTCTGGGATGTTTCACAAAAAACACACAAAACCCATGAAAAGTTGCATACTCTCAATCCCAGATCTGCTCACAGCCATCCATGTTTCTCCAGCCACACTGGTAAAGGCCTTTGGACAAGAGCTACCCCAAGGTTCCCTCCTACAGGCATCTGAGAGGAGGATCCCAACACCTCAAACAGCCCCAGCTTTTGTAACCAGGGAAATATCAAACTAGTTGTAGGAGCTAATGCAAATAAATTAATTTCAGTGACAGGAATAAAGAGGATCTAATTAGAAGTCCCTCTGCAGTGCCTCGTTATCTGGAGGTTTAGTAAATGAAATTTCAGCAGTTGTGTGTGAGACTGTTTGCCTTGGGTTACTTTCAGGGTACACAAAACGCCAGCAACTGTGTTTTCTCTCAGTAAGTTTCCTTCACTGAACATATCAAGGCCTTTCCAGGAGCACAGCCACTCCATGGGCGCATCCCCCTGCATTGCACTGCTCAGTCAGAAACTGGAACAAATCAAAGCTGTTTTTGGAGACAAATGCATCAGGACTGTCTGATGGCAATGGTGTAACCCCAAAGGTCAGGTGCTGCTCTTACATGTGAATGCTTCACAAAACTCTTTTAAATCATGCAGCAGTGCCACAAAAGCCCATACAAGGGGACAGTGCCATCCTCTGTGCCATATCCCCATTTTCCGACACCAAAAATGACCGGTTCATGAGGTCTTGCAGCACAAAATGGGCTCCCCTGCTCCTGGCCCGTATAAACGTGGGGAATACTGCAATTAATCTTAACAGGAGTTTGCATCCATCTGAACCAAGCTGGGTTAGCTGTATAGATTGCATAGGATTGGACGTATAAATAAGTATGAAGTTCTTGATAGATTGTAAGCCAATGTCTACCATTAGCATCTTTATTGAAAAATGTTACACGGATTAAATTGAGGCCCTGTGTACTTCCATTCTGCTCCACAATATTAACGTCTGGAAGTTGGGCCACACGGAATGATTCATAAAGTTTAGATACCAGAATAATATCTTAAGGCAAGAATGATTTGATTTCTTCTCCCTGAACGTGTTGCCATAGATTTTCCTAAATGTTTTACAAACAGTTATTAAAAGCACATTGAGAATCTGAGCTCCCTGGGGGCACAGCGTTTTTGTACTCAAATTCCATCTCATTCAGAGATCGTGTTCAGTCGTACTCATGACAACGACCCAACAGGGCCACCAGCTGTCCCAGCAGCACCCACCAGGACACCTCTGGGCACACACAGGACGAGGTGCTGGGCGAGAAGTCAGAGCATTGCTCTGTGCTGGGGAGGGCTCACCCCATCCCCACAACCCTTTGCCTTTAGCCCCACTCCACAGACACAGATTCTCTTCTTGTGCCAGGTTTGGAGTTTTAGAAACTACATTTATCAGCTTTTGCTACCGAATAGTCCATAACAGACTAAATACATCGGAATTAAAAAAAATTCCAGCATCCCCTTTCAAATCTGCCTTCCCATAGCAGCGCTGTAAATTTCAATGTCATATTCCTCGACGTCGCTGCCCTTAATCTGACAGTGTCAGAGGGATCTATCTTCATTTTCTCACTCTTTTCATAATCTAATCCTCAGCTCTAACATGCAATTAGTGCCCTCCTCGCCCTCCGCATACCAAGCAGGCTGATTGCTACAGCTTTCACTGTGCAATCCATTTAGCGCTGCAGCCCGTAATGAATATGTACATTTTGAGGACCTCGGCGAGGCGGGTCACAGGCAATCAACCTTGAATTCAATTACTCGAGTCAAGGTTAATGACTCGGCGCAGTGGTCAGAGGCATTCAGCGTCCCGCAGATTAAATCAGCCTGTCACAGCTGACAATGCCAGCACGAGGGACGGGGACCCATGCGCTGATCAAATGGTGGCAGCCCATGACCAGGCTGGTGTGGGGCTCCGCGCTGCCAATCCAATTGCAGAGCCCTGATGCAATTAGAGCCGTGGGAGCGCATCACAGTGGGACACAGGGCTGGACCAGCAGAGTTTTGTTGAGCTCTGGGTTGGAGGGCTTGGAACAGTCATAGAATTGTTAAAGGTGGAAAAGATCAGCAAGTCCAACTCCTACCATGCCCACATCCCTCACTGCCAGGTCCCCGTGGTTCTGGAGCACCTCCAGAGGCAGTAACCCCTCTGCTCCACACACTGTGATGCCAGAGCCTGGCCATTATTTCAGAGTGGAACTTTTTCCTACTCATAAAGGTGCTGCTGTTACGGTGCACAAGTACTTCAAATGTGTTTCCAAAGCCATCAGGACTTCACTGTGCATCCCTGTGCAGATGGCATCCAGCTTAATGGTAGATCTCCTTTACTTCAAGGCAATCTCATGCAAAAGCTGCTTTCTGTGATGAATTCACCATAAAGCAGCACTCAACAAAATCCCTTCCAGAATGTGCCTCTGCAGGAATCATGGAGTCATTAAGGTCAGAAAAGTCTGCTAAGGTCATCTAATCCAATGCTCAAGGATGGTGCAGCTCAGGCAAGACACAAAGGGTTTTGCAAATTCCTCTCTGGAAAGACCAGAGACATGGGCATGCACATCCTCTGAACTCACAGACAGCATGGCCACCAACTCTCCAGCTGTGCTGGGGACCTGCTCTGGGTTTGCTTGAAACCAAAGGGAGCAGCTGTGCTTGATATCAACTTGTTTGAGCTCAGACCTAGGGAAGCTAGGACAGAACTGATCATGACTTAGCAGACAGGCACAGTTCTGCTGGAAAAACCCATCCTGTGCCAGATGCTGGCTTTGGGACAACCCTGCAAGTGCTTTGGCTCTATCTAAAGCTGGAGCAACACAAAGCCCAGGAGCAAGAATGATGCTCACAGTGCAGAGCAGCCCATCAGCAGCTGTGTCAGTCCCCCAGTCATTAACACCTCCTTGCACTAATCGCTGTTCTGTTGCCTCCAAAACAGCTCTGTGTGAGGACCCCCATCCTGCAGCACCCAGCCCCCTGCCCCATAGGTGTGCCAGCTCCTGCTGAAGGCAACGTCAGGTTGTCCTCTTAAAGCACGTTTCTGCCTCAGAGACCACAGGAGCAGCCCCACCACCACCACTCGTGGTGTGCAGGGAGTTATTTAGTGGTGCAGGCAAATTAAACACATAAATAACATCCAACTGTCTGAATCTTTTCAATAGGAAGAAATTATGAGTTTTATGTATGTAAAATAGTGTCACTTGGTGCGAAGAATCTTTTACGTGTGATTTACGCTGTTATTATGTATGGGGCAATTTTTAGAACCAAATCACTACTATAATTTCAGTACCATTACGCTGCATTTAGCACACATTCCTAAAGAACTTGCTTTTCAGAATGGTTTTCCAACACACAAACTATTAGTAGCATTTAAAACAGAAAGCCTTGGCTTTGTTGTCTTCTAATTCCTTCCCACAAAGAGGGGAAAACCCAAAGAGAGACCAACCTGGGGTTTTGGGGTGCAACTGGGAGCTCACACAGCTCCAACACAGGCAGCAAATGCCTCATTCCTGAGCCTGGGGAATAGAAGGTCCTGTGCTGAGGTTTCACAGAATCACATAATTACAGAATCACAGAATTGTAGGGGTTGGAAGGGACCTCCAGAGATCATCAAGTCCAACCCCCTTGCCAAAGCAGGTTCCCTTTCTGTTTTGTTTTGTTTGTAATTTTATTGCAGTATTGCAATAGATACGCCCTTGTGTAACAAGTATGCATTCTTCACCAACATTAATGATAAAACAACAGGAAAAAGTGCAAACATATTAGGTTTATAGTTCCTTTCTTCTACTTGAAAAGTAGGGAAACTTTTAGCTCTTGTGTTATAAATTAAGTAGCTGGGAAAACAGCTCTCATATCAGTAAGAGAAGCACTTGAGCTCAGCTATATAACTTAGCAACTTATTGAAGCTAAATACCTGTAGAGCCTGCAGTCCCCAACTCTTCTCCGTGCTGTCCCTGCATGCAGGATGAAGGTAATCCAAGGCAGCAACTCCCAGCTGAAAATACCTACACCAAGAACAAGTAAGAACCACAGAGCTAGCCCCCTCCAGGGAGCCTAGGAATACATTTAGGATCAGCAGGTGAGAAGCGCCTCTTAAAAGTTACCTCAGTTAAAGTACCAACAGCTGCAGCCGAGGAGCATGCTGCTGTGATGAGTTAACCACCTAATGCAGGTGATCAACTGGCCTGGGCTTCTAATTGTCTAACAGATTCAACAACCAGAATATAGGATCTCATCTGCCAGGCTTTATTCCAGCTTCCTCTGAGCGTCTTTGCAGTTCTCTCAGTGAAGTTCCCCATGTGTTGGCCGGTCACTTCAGTCACACAGTGCACAGCTCCGTCATCGCACACAGGCAGCCCCGTGCCATTGGCAAGTTGAGACACAAAATATTGCTTCTCCTGGTTTTGAAAGTGCAAATGGCCATTGTCTGCCTCCGTGACCCAAGGAAATGAGGGTGGGGATGGGGGAAGCCCCTAGAAAATGTGGGGGACAGCCCATGTCCCTCTGCACGGGACATGGCAACAGCAGAGGGCTGAGGACAGGGGGTGCCTGGTGGGGCCCTCGCCACAGCTGGCAGCTCCATGAAGCTTTCAGAAGGATTTATCAGGTAAATGTTATGGATGGCCATGATTTAATTCATGGGATTAGTTTGACTTTCAATTACCGGGCTTCGCACTGAATCACTTTATATTTTGAGCTCCGTAACGAGCACTCCTTACACTCGATCTTTCATTTAGAGAAGGATTATCAATAATTAGACACCGCGGCCTTATCGATCGACTAATCAATAACCACATTAATCATCAGCAGTCTAAAAACAATTCACTCTTTGCATTAAAAGGAATCGAGGCAATCAAATTAGCATCCTTTGCTGCGTCGCAGGTGGTTCCTGTGCGATAGACGCTATTGCTGAGCGCACTGCAGCCGAGCTAGGAAGATTTTCTCTCTCTTTGAACATCTTAATTGAGTTTGAGTCATTCTTAATTGTCTGCTGCTTATTTGTCACCACCAACATTTATTTTTTTTTTTTGCTCACAAAAGATCTCACATACAGAGACAGAGCCTCCAACGATGCCACATGAGAAAGATACAGAAGAAATGCCTTAATGTCACCCACTGCTTGTGGTGATTGACAGTGGGTAAATTATAGAGGAATATCAGTTTTCTTGCAGTGCAACTTGCCTTGCTGGCACATGGCTTTATTCAATGGTGCAACATGTGCAAATGCAACCACCAAGAGCCAAAACCAAGCAATGTGGTGGCTGTGCCTCTCTGCAGACCTGCAAGGACAACAAGCCATCCAAAATCTTTCCCTTTGCCTGGGTGTTCGGTGCCTCAAACCACAGCAGAGCACTGGGAGTGGAGATGCAAGACACCTTCTGTCCCATTTTTTCCTAAATACGAGCCTAAAAATATGCAATCCCATGCACTTTGCATGGGAAGTGCTTGACCGATGCATTTTTTTTGCCAAAACATCACAGGACAGTCCTAATTTGCATCACCACAAGGCCACGCTTCCTCCCTGTTAGTGTTTTTCCTTCGTCATGTAAGATTTTCCTAGGCATTATGAAGTTACACCTTTCTGCTGTGCAAGTTGCATTGGGTTTACTTAATACCAAGCAGAACATCTGGTGGGGTTTCTGTTTGCCATTCCTCAGCCATAAGAATAACATTAATCAGTTGGGCCATCACGAATACAAGAAATCACTCAATAAATCTTCGTGTGTTGTAAAACTGATCTTGGCAATTAGTGAAGTCAATTGTACTTACCCCGTTGGAAAGCAGCCTAGATAGTATCGTACTGGATATTTCACTGAAAAAAATCTAAGGAAGTTGTAAAAAATTACTCAGAATAACACAAAAGCATCATTTTGTTTGTCAATATTGAGGAAAGCTCGTGCTTGCTTGCACTGAAGTGGAGATATCAGTGTACACACACATGCAGACATATGTGGTACCTCTTCCCAGAGAAGCAGCTGGCAGTGTTGCTCGAGAGAGGACGTGTGTGCTTGGACTCCTGTGCTTGCAATATTTAGAGTTTGGGGACTGCAGAAAGTCAATGCTTTGTGTCCACAGCTTTTTTTTCCCCCTAATTTTATCGCATTTTTCTCCTTTGTTGCACCCACTCCTTCTGTCCCTCACCCCAAAGAGCTGCACAGAGACTGCTGGGCACCGCATGGCTTCCCAGCACCACTGCCATCCTGAAGCCAGGCTTTCTTCCACTGTCTGGTAAGAGACTTCTATTACAAACCTCAGGTCTGTCCCAAAGGCAGTCAAAGTTGGATGGTCTGCCAGTGCACCATCCTTAACACCCAAACCTCTTTGAATCAGGGTCAACGCTTCCAAAACCAGAGAGCGCTCATGCCTATTTTTCCCTTTGTATCTTTCAGCACCCGAGCATGCTGTGCAGAAAGCAGGAAGGTTTGAGCTTGGAGAGAGCAGCTCCTCACAAGCTGGCTGTGCTGGGTACCTCTCTGCTCCTCCCACCTCCTTTGGCACTGCACAGGGAGACATCCCTGTGCGAGCAGCCCCGTGCAATAAAACCAGCTTAGAAGACCCATAAAAATAGCAATTACGAGGCACGAAGTGATCTGAGGAAGGGCTGGCGCAAAGAGGCCTCCCTCCTTTTGATGTTTATTGCCACAGCGGAGCAAATACGAACAATGCTGTTTTTCACGAGCGCTTCTTAGCGGGCAGCATTTAACATTTGGTTCCAATCTTCACAGTGACATTGTAGGCTTTCATTATGCCATTGTCTCAGAAATCGCACAGGCCGTAACAGTTGTAATTTATCTTTTGTGCTGTGTAATTTGGAGCAGTCCGGGCCAGAGAGGAACATCTGTATGGAGAGATTGGTGCCTGCGCCCTGGACTCCGACACCGGGACGTGTTATAAGGTCACTTTCCTCATAAACTTCGTTATCGCTGTTGGTTTTATTCATTATATTTGACATATTAAGCTTCTGTATCTTGGCATAAAGGACACAATATTGCAGCATATTGGCAAGCTCATTTGCTTTTCACAGTTAGTGTTGTGTCCAAATATCGGTCCCCGGGGAGCGACACGTGTATATAGACTGCAGGAAAATGAGCCTCAGCAGCAGGTGGCCTTTTGCAGCCTAATGAACATGGCAATCTGTTACTATCACGGCAAGGCTTTTCACCAGACAATTAGGCAACTAAGCATGTAATTATTCAGGCCAACAAGAAGAGGCTCTTCTCTAATTTCATCTTTTCATTGCTGTTTACTCACCCACACTCCCCTCATTAATGAGAGATTTTCCAGTCTATGCTAATTGGTTTCAATAACATTCATTTCAGTTGAAAGGGAACGATTCTGTTAATTGAGAACCGAAAGCATCTTTTCATTTCAAGTGCGTCCTGCTATGGAAATCTGAACGCTCTCAACAGGTTCGAGCTAATGAAATTAAGTTACACAGCCACCGCCGGTGTAATAGAAATAAAGTAATTTATTTTCACTGGAGCATGTGCTGTAGGTCCTGAACAATTAATGCAGCTCATTCCGCAGACCCTTCAGAGAAGGCAGCTTTGAATACATGAGGCTGCAGAGCTGGCGATCAGCCCCGCTCTGGTTAAACCAACAGGCTTGTCGGGATGACCTGGAAATATTTAATGAGAACGACACGTGCTCACGGAAGCACTCATTCCTTCATAGCTTTTGGACAGAAAGCATGCACAAAGTGCGCTGTTGTGGGGAGGAGCACGATGATGGGGCTCCCACGACATCATGGCCCCACCAGAACCCATCAGGACCTTGCAAGGACTCCACCAGGACCCCAACAAGAGCCCACCTGGACCTCACCAGGATGCCATGTGCCACGCAAGTGATGGCCACAAGGCGTAATTGGATTTCTGCAGCGTTTGTGGCCTGGAAGGAGAGAGGGAAGCAAAAACTTCAAGCACCAGAAACTATTTCTAACAAAAAATGGTGTTCTGAATAATCTCTGTAACTCTTATTTAGGAAAACTTTGGCATGGAAATGCTCATTACCCCACCTGCCTGGTGATGCAGGGCAGAGTGGTGGCTTTGAATAAAAATCCCCCAAAACACGTATTTTCTAGACTTCATGAACTTTTAAGTGTGTCTTCCAGATTCTCCTATCCCTCTGGACCCAAGTGGAGCTGCAGAATAGAAAGAAGAGCGATGTTACCGAGACCAACTTTTCTTTTTATCATAGCTGACTCTCATTAACGCACTGCACTGTTCTGAGCACCTGAGGCATTGTGTCTGAACGTGCAGCCCCTCGTGGTGGAGTGGGAGCACTGTGGTTGCCATCATGCCCACCCTGCACACCCATCCCAGCACTGCTGCACGATCCCATCGTGGTTGTTCCCAAAGGAACCTTGCTCGGGTGGTGCATCCATTTGCATGTGATCTACCTTGCAGCTCCTGTTTGCTAAAATGTTGCAGTGGGTTTTGTGCTTAAAGCTGACTTTTCCTTTATAGAAATGGTGATGCTTGTAACTTTGGTCACAAGGCATGGGAGAGAGCAGGATGGGAGCAGGAGCGCATAACATACCAGGGAATTTATTCAGAACAAATAACGCCAGCAGAATGCCTCAGCATCCTATTGCCCAGCTCAGAGATGTTTGTAACAAATCTCCTATGAGATGCGTTTGTAAGTGCAATGCAGAAACTGTTATTGAAGCAATATGAGGCTGGAGCCTGGTGCCGCTCCGAAGACCTGCGCCGTATTTCATCCTTAAGAGCTATCATTTTACTTAGCGAGCTGCTCGCTGCAATTATACAGCGTTTTTCTTGGCCCCCAGCTACATTAAACATCCATTTTATAGCGCTCACCGTATTACCCTGAAAGCCTGGCTCCCGAGCTGGCTTTGTAAAGGGTTATCCTGTAAAAAAGTACACGGCTTCCTCATTAACTTTATGGCTTTATGGCCTCATTTGGGGGCATGGCAGCTCTGCAGGCGGCAGCTCCTCTCCTGCATCCCGCAGCCTTGCCATCGATGCTGTCAGAGCCCCGTGGGTCTGCCCCTGCAGTATTGCCCTTTCCCACTCCATTACAGCCAACTGGATGGTTTCTCACCATGCTCATGATGGAGACGCCCACCCAACGGCAACGCGCGTTCCACCCGCTATCACTGCCATGCAGTGTGGGATATTGCTCAGTGTCACACAGCCCGATCTGACTGCTGCTAATTACAGGCGGATAGAAGGCAGCCAGCTCTATGTCAGCCACCAGTGATCGAGGCCTATTACATATTGATAGGTCAGGATTTATTACTGAAAGCACAGCCCAATGAGTGGGGCTTGGCCGGGAGCTGTGCGCTGGGGAATAGGGCCGTCGGCGTGGGGTCATCGCTCAGCACGCTCTCAATTAGGGCCATCCTCTCTCCGATGCTACAGGCAGCCTAATGGCAGTAATGGCTTTTCCTGGCGGGTGCTGCACCGGGTCCTGGCAGCTGCTGCGCCCTGAGGAGCACTGGGTGGCACCCCCAGCTGGAGGTCCTGCGGTACCCATGAGGAGCCCCAGTGAGGGGAGTGTTGGGATGGTGCTCACAACTCTGAACATGTTTCCTATTATCACATCCATGATGCTATTTGCACCATGCCAGTGTCTGCTTCCCCTCTGTTCTTCCCCGTTTGTTTGCCTCTGGGCTCTAAACACCCATCCTGCCCAAGGTGGCATGAAGGGGGCTTAGGAAGGAGGGGACTCTTAGAGAACACCCCATGGCCAGGCAGGAACGGCACAGGAATTCCCTTTCCTCATGCTAACTCCTCTCTCCATCCATTACAGACAAACCCTTGTGATCCAATGAAGATCCCAGACTGGCTTCCAGGGGCCCATAGCAATGCAAGATGCATCCATTCTTTGCAGGGTCTCCATTCCCCAAAAAGACAAGTGGGGCTGATGGGTGGTGCTGCCCAGGATGAGAAGTTTTCAGCTCCACAATCAGGGTTTTGTATTCCCACATTTCGTTATCATAAGCAGCCCCTGGGTGCTGTAATTGATATTTTGCTGTGCCACAGGTGAGTTATGAAGGTGCTATTTCACACGCAGCAACAAATGAATAATTCTACTATAAGTCCATTAAAGATGTACAGGCAGCAAAGTGTATAGGTTAATAAAGTGCACAACAATAAATAAATTAAGATACTGGTGATTAATTATCTGGTTTTGTCATCGTCTAATTTGCGAATCTTGGTGTTCAGGAAGAGGGATTCCTGCTGGATCTGTGCTGCAGGACTGGGGGGGCTGATTTCCTCCTCCTGGATATTTCAGTTTGGCTGAACACAGATAAATCAGCATCTTCAAAAGGCTGGGATGTACTGGGATGTGCCAGGGAGTCCTGGGATCAGCTGGGACATCCTGGGACATGTTGGGATGAGCTGAGACATGCTAGGATGCACTGCAATGTACTGGGCATAGTTGGGATGTTTTTGGACATGCTAGGATGTACTGGGATAAGCTGGGGTATCGTGGAATTTGCAGAGGTGTTCTGGGATGTACTTGGATATGCTGGGATGTGTCAGGACAAGCTGCAATATATTGGGATGTGCTGGGATGTGCAGCACTGTGCTCAGCTGCAGGGGAGGCCTTGAGGCACATGCACGTCTCCATCAGCACCGGGACCTGCCCATGTCTGCAATCTATTCATCACTGATACATGTCCATTACTGGGTCCTGCCCATCACCTGGACCTGCCCACTACTGGTACCAGCCCATCACTGGCACTGGGCTAAGGAGATGAGCAACAGTTTGTCAGAGTGCCTTCAGTTAGGAAGATCCTACATCACTGTCACACTCAGTGCATGAAACATTGCAAAAGCAAGCTAAATTATTTCCAAAGCCATGCCTTAAGGTTTGCTGTGAATTCCTCTGAAGTTTCACGAGATGAAGCTACTTTAGTGAAGCGAGGCAAGTTCTACTGGTATGATCTGCTCAGAAAAAGACAAAATCTGACAGCAGCGATCCATCCACGTGCACTGCTCCTGAGCTCTGATGGAGCCCTGGCTGCAGTTGGATGGGGCTGCCCAGGGAGTGGGGGGGTCACCGTCCCTGGAGGTGCTCCATAACCGTGGGGATGTGGCACTGGGGGATGTGGGCAGTGGCACCGTGGGGTGGGCTGGTGTTGAGTTGGGGATCTCAGGGGTCTTATCCAACCTGAATGGTTCTGTGATTCTGTGATTCACCCCCATGTCCCCATTCTGCCCCACACCACTCCCCGGATAGGGAGATACCCCACTGTGTCAAAACGAGGGGAAAACAACCGAAAAAACACAACAGCAGTGCTTAAAAATGTCTTGTATTGCTTTCCCGTGCAAGGGAAACTATTTAAACTGGCACAAAATAAATTTAAGGAGCATATTCTTGGAATTACATAGAAAAATACCCTGTATGCTTTGGCAGCAGCTAAACATATCCTTAATAGAATTCATATGGGGCCTGGAGTGATCACAATGTTTGGAGAGGAGCCAGATAGTAAGTAATTTAAACATCACAGGAAATTAAATTTTAGAATTCAATTTTGCATAAAGTTTTCTGTAATGAAAATGTCACACATAAATTATGAAGTCTGATTATATTCTTTTTTGAGTTTTTAATAAAATAATAGAGGCACTTGACAGTCAAGAACAAATGCATATTTTATGTGAGCAGCATTACGTGAAACTAACGTCCTCTGGAAATAATGGAACAGATGTTAACACTGCTATATCAGTTATCAGGTGCTCTGTTACACAGCTTCAAACACAAGTATTTATTAAAAACGCTAACGGGATTGTCTCTGAGGGTTATCTAATTGTAGGTTTAAGACGTAGATGTTTAATGTAATTAATTATATCTGCAGAATTATATACTTAGGCCATAATTTACAGTGCGTGTCCATATATAAATTACACAGCATTGTTCATGTTAGTTATCCCAGTACAGACACAGACAAGGACTTGGGTGGGAACTCAAACTCAACTAAAAGTGAAACCCGGGCCTTGGGGTCACTGCCTTCCAGCCCAAACCAACCTTTGGCTCCATGACCCCACACACTCTGAGCTTGGTATGAGCAACCCTGCCCTGCTCACCAATCCCCAGCACATCCCAGTGCTCCCAGTGCCAGCAGGGACCTGGGGCACAGCTGGCACTTCCACATTTTGAGCACCTCCCAAAAACAAGAGCTGTGTTTTCCTCAAGATGCAACAGCGCGAGCAGCTTGGAAAAATAAAGATGGAGTTGTTTTCTTGGATTTAAATTGGTAAATTATTTGAATTTCCCCACCCCTAGGTGAATGATTTAGATGGCCTTGACCCCAGTCTGACTGCAGGGATTAATGTGGTATAATGATTGCTGAGGCTATCATTGCAGCAGGCATCATTAATTATCCTTATTGATTGTAGCTTTCAAAGATAAAGCATTATGCTGACTGGAAAATACCCTCTTCCTGCAAGGTCAAGGCTAAAATAGGGCAGCTAAATAATTGCATTAACAAACAAAGAAATAAAAATAACCTCTTGGAGAGCTGTGTAATTAAGATCCAATTACAACAGTTGGCCCTGATAGCAGAGAGGCAGAATCTCGTCCTGCAGCAAGGGACAGGGAAAGGGATGGGGATGGGGACAAGGTGATGGGGAAGTGTTCGTGGGGGCACAGGGATCCCTAGCACTTCACTTTCTGCTACTACAGCACAAAGACCCAGCCCCAAAATAGCAAAACAAGAGATCTGGGTAGAGCAGGCCATCATCAGCCTCAGATTCTTTTATATTTCTGCTGGGTCACATAGTGAAGCTTGAGGATGTCCTGGGGATGCTGCCTCTGGTGTTCCCCACTGCGGAGCTGTGGGACAGTGCTGGGCTCCCAGGCTCAGCCCACACTGAGCAGCCCCCATAGCCCCTGTGCCCTGGGGCCTGGGTGCCCAGCCTTTGATGGGATGTGATGGCAGTACGTGACGTGTGTTCCAAACTGAAACATTTTCTTGACACCCGTTTAATTATAATTATTTTAATTAAAACATTTGTCATTGAGAGCTGGGTGATCCGGCACGCCAATTCACCAGTCCATGCGCTCTTCCTCATTAGAAATTTCAAAACTGACTTCAATAATTCACTCGAGAAATAAGATTGCTTCCGTGTAAGCTATTGTGAGGCACAGTTTCTGACTAATGGGGTCACTGGGTGATGCCAGTGTGGGGCACGGGCACAGAGACTGGTAGGCATCACTGCCCGTGTGTCTGGAGGAGAGACCACTGCAGGAGCCCAATCCCAAACCCCAAATCTGTTTGCTCCCATTGCAAACACGATCCCGATGGACTCACAGATAGAGCCAAAGGGTTTTGTCCTCCAGCTGGTTTCCCGTCGAGGTCCTGACATGGATGGGAGGGAGTGATGTGGGGATCATAGATTCATGGAACAGTTTGAGTTGGAAGGGACCTTTAAAGGCCATCTGGTCCCACACCCCGCAGTGAGCAGGCATCCTGCTCCTCTGCCCTGGCTGCATCGACCCTATGGGCTGAAGAAGTGCACAGACTCTTTGCTGCACTGGAACCACAGTTTTGGATCAGCCCCTGACAGCTTCATTTGTGCGAGATGAATCTTTGCAGAGTTAGAGATATCATGCTAGCTAATTAATACCGACCCATAGATACGCAGATTTCCCTGAGCTTTCTGTGCAGTGTAAACCAGTACGATCGGGTTGTGAAAAATCTTTTGGAGAACGGTGCAATTCTTTGGGTTTATCACTCATAATAGACCGCAAGATGAGCAAAACATGTGAAAAGGAAGCAATGGGAGCCAAAGGAGTTTGCATTATTGTTCACACTGTGAAAAAGCAAGGTGCGGGATGTAAAGAGCCGGGGGAAAGCTGGCAACAATGGGCCCCATAGCAACAACAACTTCTAAGGGGGATGGAAGCGCGTGGCTGAGCAGATCCCCCTGCCCAAGCCTTGATCTCAGCACCGCAGCCCCACAGCTGGCAGCCAGGCAGCCCAGGGGACAAAGGCCCCCCACTGCCCCTGCACAAAGGCAGCTCACAATGCACCGGGCACCTGGGGCACAGCCCTGCACCCCTACAACATAGCACCCCTGCACCTTGAATCTCTGCATTCTTACGGTTCTTTATCCTGGCACTCAGCATCCCTGCATCTGCATAGCTCTCTGCCCTTCCACCCTGAATCCTGGCACCCCTGTCACCCTGAAACCCTGTATTCCTCCATCCCTCCAATCCCGCATCCCAGCTTCTTGCATCCCTGAACCCCATGGGTCTCTGTTGTCAGCCTAAGCCATTAACTCACATATTCCAAGAAGGCAAAGGAAAACAAAGGCAAACACTGCAAGTTCTCCTCGAGGAGCGAGGAAACCAATTGGATCCCAGAGTGTAGGAAACGATGTGATGAGAGGCACAGGGTCTGTGGTGAGCAGAACAGTGCTGTGCAATGGCAGGAGGGACACTGTGGTCAGGAGGAGGATGAAGAAGGCCGGTGGGCACAGCACACCCCACCCAGGGACCCCCAACCACCAGTGCTGGCAGTGGGGACATCTCCTGCAGCCCTGCATCAGCAGGAATAAATGCTCCTCTACTCTGACCCCAGGAAGCTATTTTTGGTTTTTGGGGGACCGCTGCTTCCTTTCCCTTCCTTTGTCATTGACTGCAAACCCCTCGCTTGGAACCACATTTCTCTCATTGCATTAGCACAAGCAGAAGTCGTTCTGACTCAATTTTTACATGCAAAGGTCACCATTAAAAAGTCATAATTCAGCACCGTACCGAAGGCTGGGCCCTGCCGGCGCTGTCATTAGGGCAGAATTTAAGGAGGTTCTGCCTGAAATGAGTAGGTATTTTTAGCTAACAGTATCAGCCAGAGGAGCGGGAGTGCCTGGGGAGATAACGGTATGGTTTAGATTTCTGCCTTTACGCTCACTGTCACATTAAAAAAATAAATCATAATTTTGATTTTCCATGTCCCTGAGGGAGAGATTGACAGGAGCATCCAGTCCCCGTAATTGGATCATTCCTCTGGGAAAGTTGGCTCCTCCGCTGAAATCCTTACATGCTCGGAGGAAAATTGCTCTCAACGTTATTGAAAATATTTTAGGAGGCTGAAGATTCTGGGACCTTTCCAATTCGAGTGCTCCAGTCAGCCATGCCAAAGGAAGACAATAATGGGAACCAAATCTGGAGAGCATTTCACATAATTGGAGATTGGAGAGCAGTCCTGGAAGCCGGGAAGGCGTGCATTGCTGCAGACCAGCCTGTGTTAGGGGCTCACAGGATGGAGCTGCTAGGACACCTTCCGAAATAGACATCTGAAAAACATTATTTAGAGTGTTTATTGTCTTTGATAATGAAAAACTCAAAGTGTTTGGACACGGGTGAGCACCACGGTGGTGCTGTCAGAGGCAACGGAGAAGCTTTATCCCTGCCATTATGGTGCTGTTCACCATGGAGAATTTTGGGGACGTTTTAGGGGCAGAGGTCCCCCCCAGAACAGGGCTCAGCACTGGGAATCCACCTTCCACCAGCACACCTTGGGGCACCAAGTGCCTTGAGGGAGGTGCTGGGAATAGTCCTATAGAAACAAGGGCCCTGTGGTGTGCTGGGCTCCAGGTTGTAGGCTGGGGGCAAAACAGGAGACTGCTGATGAGCTGCAGTCTCCCCTTCCCTCCACATAAATTAATTGTGCAACTTAATAAACTAACAGGTGGTTCCACTTCAGACAGAGCAGATGTGAGCCCGAACAAGCAGAGCCTCCTCTCGTCTTCCACTCATCCCCAGCTATCCCTTCCTTCATATCCTTCTCTTTCCCTCTTCCATTTTTCCTCTTCGCCCCAGTCTGATTTACGAGCAGCTACAAAATGAAATGTTTTGTCTGGCCTGTATGAATATTGATGGTGCAGAAACGTTGATTTTAGCTGAATTCATGGTTTTGGTGACCTTCCTGAAGTCTCTGCTCCCCGCAGGCATGGGGGATACTGTGTGGAGCCACGCTTCTCTCACGTCCGTATCTATTTCATGGGCACTCACATTTTGAGAAGGCAGCCCCATTTGTTAAGCTTGTGTCCTGTACACACATTTGTCTTTGATTATCTTCTAAAGAGAAGATAAGTACTTATACAAATCTACGGAGAAATTAAACTCACAAAACAAATGAGCCTGGTGTGTTTGCGTTTTTTAATTTCCAGGGATAACGCCCGGGGGGAAACACTTGCTCAACCACAGATGGGTTGGGAGCCCCAAGAGGACTGGGGCTGCCCTTGTTGGAGGAAAGCTCTCTCTCCTAATTCCCACTTGGAGAAAAAACGATAGCACTGCTAATGGCTGGGGCTGTGCAACACGCAGGAGGGAAGGAGGAGGTAGCTGGAGACGGGGAAAGACTGGGGAAAAAAAAAATAGTGGGAAATATTTTGATAAGAAGCGCTGTGGGCTTTTACAAATAGCCAAACACTTCTGGAGCCCATTTATCACTAGATTGAACCCAGATGATCTCAGGCTGCTTGCAGGGTCTGGAATCTGCCTCCAAAAGGCCGCACGGATGCTCAGGTCTCCAGGTTTAGTGGACCCATAGCACCACAGATCATGGACACAAGCATCCCCATTGGAGCTGATCCCACACCCATGAGACCCATCAATGCACATCCCTCCTCATGGTAAAGAGCAGGGCCTTAGGCCTTACAGACAAAGCACAGAGAACAATGCAAACAAGCAGCTTGAACCCACCAGCCCTCAGAGGGCAGCTTGGTACCCACCTCACATCACCAGCAAGATCATAGTACCATCAGATCTCCTGCAGCTCAATGGGTGACCCCCACAGACCCAGCCGGGGCCATCCCAAATCCCCTATGGAGCATCTTGGGGCACCAAGATGCAAAGGGACGCTACTGCAACCCCACTGCTTTACTCCCTGAGCCCCTTTCCTAGAAGGGCAGGCCATGGCCAGCACTTGGATGCACATCGCTTGGTCTTTATCAGCCCCATCCCTTGGCACAGTTTGCACAAAGCATGTTAGATGATCCAGCTCCTGGAGCGTCATGGCCATGCACACAGATAGCTGTCTGCATGGGACACGTAACTCCCATCGAGCAGGAGTAATCTTCCAAGTTCTGCTGGTTGCTTGTTGGATGCCAGCACAGTTTTCCTTGCTGCCAATGGGACGCGAAAGAATTAACCAGAGTTGGAATGTTATTGTTTGTGTCAGACACTGTTAACCACGCTACGACTATATGTAATGCTGCAATTTCCTATGTAAAAACTCTCTAAAGGGCAATACTCAGGAATCAAAGTCTTATGGAGCGGTTAATCTCCTGCACGGACAACGCCAAGTTTAAATCCAGTCCAAATGCCACTTCTCAGTCACAGCTTTAAAGGATTATAAATGATTATAATGGTATTTGTCTACTTGCCTGATACATAAGTTCACGTCAATGTTATCTCAGAAATTGACATTCGGTTTCATCTCCGAGGTGAGAGAATAAACTGTTGACTACCAGCTTCAGAGAGGAAAATGGATTAGCCATAATGTAATTAGGGCTCCATTCACAAATGATTATTTTCGTCCGCTGCACACAAGGCGTTGATAACACACACATCCAGCAGGAGCACGTTGGGAAGCACGCCTCTGGGATCTGCCTGGTGCTGCATCAGGCGATGCTCACATGTGCCTTTCCCATTGGAGGTACCCAAAATAGTTCCCCAAGTGCACAGCCCTGACTTTGGGATTTGCTCTGTGTTAAGGAAGGAACTCCAGATCGGATCCAACACCAACAACCAGAGGAGGTCAACTTCTTCCTCTGTGCCCCAAACGACAGCAATCAGTGCTTCATAACGTTATCTGAACCTGTGCCTCTTCAGCTCTTAAACATACATGAAAGAGCAGGAGCAGCCCCCGAGGATGAAGGAGCCGTGAGAAGCGGTGATAATTGAACAAAAAAATAAAGCAAGCCCTATACACTGCTGCTAATACAAATGCTTTGTGAATGGCATGGAAGGTTCTGCGTTGTTTTCCTTTCTTTGGCGTTATGAACTCAATTCTGCTTAAAGCAACGTGATAAATAGTGGCAAACTGAACTTTGTTATGTATTAATGAAAGCAGTTAGGTACAACTGTTACCACAGCTTAGGGATGCTCACCTGCAGGAGGGGTTCCTCAACACCCAAATTCAGGGCTGGTGCCTGTGCTGCTGCTCTGCTATTCCCCAGCACTCAGTAACAAAGAGAAGCCAGGGAGAGCCCATCAGAACACAGAGAGGGGAGTAATGCAGGAAGAAAACGCCAGCTCAGAGGCGTGAATATCACTCTGGCACAACTCTGCACAAAGCCTTCTCCTTGGCAGCTCCTTAAGAGAAGGACGAGCCCCAGAAGCCACCAAGTTGTCTTTCCCAAAGGTTTAGCAGTCCTGCTCCCACATCCCAAGCGTGAGGGCAGAACTGTGGCCATATCCCCATGGCACCACTGTGTTCAGAGGGTCTCCATCTCCATCAGTGCAGCAGGAACACTTCTGCACACAGTGCCCACAGGTGGAGGATGCTCAGTGCTCAAAGCCTCTGCAGCCTCAGGGTGATGCCTCCCACAGGGAAGACCAGTCAGAAAAAGAAACCCACTTCCATTTAAATTGTTTTTCCTCTTCTTTCTGAATACTCCTCAACTGTAGGATAATATCAAGTAGACAAATTAAAAATTACATTTGAGATAAAACACAGAGCCAGAGGCAGATTTAATCTCAGGCTCCAGCTCCAAAACTACTTACAGTTGGAAGCTGCACTGATTTACTTCCCTGCACAATGCTATCCCACAGGTAGCAGCTCAGCAAAGAGGACATAACCCAGCCACAGACCAGAGAAAGAATAACTTTCCCTACGAGAACAACTCTCCAAGAGGAGCCACACAAAGCTAAACCTTGCAGCTACACATTATCTGCAGAAAAAAAAGGCTCATTTATCCCCAGGATGGCCTTGGAGCCAGGTGCTGCTCATGGGCACCAATCTCTGTTAGGGGCTGGCAGCAGCTGGTGGTGACTGTGCTCACCTGGGGGAGGTGGGATGGGGTCTCTCCTGGGCAGCTCCGGGATCTTGTGCCCTTCACCAGCATTGGGCCCTCATGTGAGCATGCCAGATCTCAACCTATAATGGGGATTTAACTATGGTGTCCTGTGAAAATGACATACCCACACATCAAGTAAAACATTCAGACCTATGCACAAGATCATCCTCTCTGAAAGCCCTTCACCAATACCCCACTACACCCCTATAGGTAGCTGCAAGAATACTTGAGGTGCAGGAGCTTCGTGCACTGAGGTCATCTCTGCTCACTGCATGTTGGTGTGGTGCACACAGGGTCCTGGGGTCAATGTGTACCCAAGGATGGGGCACTGCTGCCACCCGAGGAGGAGAGCTGGCCAGGTTATTTTAGCCCCTGGCAGGGCTGGGCTGCAAAGCCCCCAGCAAGGCTGGTGAGGGGGTCTGTGATGCCCTCACAAAGAGAAAAGTGGTACAGTGCCCAGCACTGTGCTCTTCGTGCTCTGTGACACAGCCCCACTGCTCCACATGGGCTCCTCTTGGTGCTGCTAATGCAAACATTTAATTTTGATGATTTATAGCACGGCTATTAAAAAAACTCTGGATTACACTTTGGAGTCAAGGTCTCAGCTCAAGAGCACATTTTTATAGAGTCAGCAACTCTGTTTTTAAATGTTATACTTCAATATTAAATATGACATTTTTTCAGCAAGTCAATAAAATCCCTTTAGACCAGATAATAACCCCATTTCTTCCGGGCTGGCTATTGTTTCTATGACGGGTCATATCCTGCAGCCTCCAACTCCGCCCTATTTCAGCCTCTCAGATTGGGATTTTTGCCTTGAGTCCCTCCCAGGAATGTGTCCAAGAGGCTCTGCAGTGCCAGCACAGACACATAGACCAACTCCTACAGTCCTTCTCTGCTCACACAGGCATTGCTTAAAGTCCTAAGAAAGCACTGAGGCCTGTGGCAGCGTTAGTTTTATCATATCTGTTCTTGGGATGCAAGGAGACCAATCTTTGATTTTTCTTAAAATGTGAGTCGTGGAGAGAGGCCGAGCTCATAAGAAGCACTTAAATATTTCGGTTACTTAAACGAAGAAATCATATTATACTTCTTCCTACAGATCATTTTGTATCTCTCTATGTATTCCATATATTCCTATCCCTGCCTCACCCTCATAGAATCACTGAATCTTTAAGGCTGGAAAAGACCTCTGAGATCCCCAACCCCAGCCCACTCCTGCTATGCCCACTCACTGTGACCCTCAGTGCCACATCTCCAAGGTTTTGAGCGCCTCCAGAGATGGTGACTGCACCACTGCCCCGGGCATCACATCCCCATTGTGCCCCCACACCTGGTGCACCCCTGTCCCACCCTCATCCCAGCACACCCCTGATGCCATCCCCATGCCATTCCCTACGCAGCGGATCCGTGTCCCATCCCCCGTCCCATCACTGGGGCTCCTGCCAGACCTGCCCCAGTATCAGGGCCCATACATGAGGGATGGCTGAAATGGGGAAGTGCTGATGTTGCAGGAGGAGCTGATGGCATCAGGCTTACGGAACGCAATGCTGTGTCACAGCACGGATGCTGCTGCTATTAAAGTGCTGCACAATAGAGCACGACTTCAGCATTCAGAGGACGATGCGTGCTTCATGTTTTTAGAGCTCGCAGAATTACCCTGTAATTGTATTTATTTTCTAATATGAATTTCTGTGGAAAGTGTATCATAAGATAAATAGAAATTAACTGATTATAAGGATTGTCATTCCTTAAGCTCATGTTTATCAGACCATTGCGCATTCTGCTCTAATATCTTGACACAAGAGTGTCAAATTGAACACTAGCCAGATTATGATAATACCCAGCACTTTTTGTAGCTCTGCTATCTGATTTGAAAAGCTTTCGTCTTCACAAATGCACTTGAAGTTGGTGCTTTATGGGGTTTGATTGCATTCATCGCGGGGTTAATAAGCCTTCTCTGAACCATTTAACAAAATCTCTACAGTACCCAGCCCTTGAATAGACTCGGAATACCAAAGAGTGGTTTAATTAATTTGTCTAATTAATTGAGGCAAATTGAAGTTATTTCTCTTCTGCGTATCGCTCCGTGTTCCCGGCGCCGATGTCAGTGCATTACAGGCACAAGCCAGGCTCCCACTGCAGGGTTATCTCACTGCTCTTTTAGCGGCACATGAAACCCGATGTCTGCAGCCGTGCGGGGCCGCCCGCCCATGCGATGCTATAATTACTTTTGCCACTTTGCTTTCGTGGAGTCATTCATTACGAGACTGTTCTTATCTTGTCATAGCTCCGTGTCATTAGCAATGTTGAAATGCATTAGTGACCAAAGGCAGGTTTAGCGGCAGCGATTAGCGCAGCGGGGCCGCCAGCAGGCTGAGTGATGTTTGAAATATTGGAATTGGTCTCTTAATTTCTATCAAAACTGATGGGTGAGGTATTGGTGTGCAGAACAAACACTGCTCTGGGGAACAGCATCCCACCCGGCCTGCTCTGCTGCCTTATCAAGGTATTCTCAGTTTTCCTCCACCAGCCCGGTCCCATGGTGCGCTCCCATGGCAGAAGGGAACCAGAGGTAGTGCAGAGCAGGATCCAGTCCTTGCAAAACCAGTGCTTGCTGATTCGCCTGGGGGCTCTCAGCCCGTCCCAGGAAGACCCAAGTCGCACCCATAGATGTGAGCTGTCAGCTTCCAGCACTGTGTGAAGCCCTGCCCTGTGCTCCAACCTACCCAGGATCCAGCCCTCGGGCCTTTGTAGCACCTACAGCATTGGCCTTCTGACAACAAAGTTAACTCCATGATGGATCTCCATCCACAAGCTCTGAATTCGGTTCTGTATCAAAAAGCACTCTTCATCCTCCCAAAGGCAAAGGTTAGGATACCTATCCGTGCTGCAAAGGCAGTTAATTGCTGGCCAGGATGACACCATGCAGCATACGGCCATCTGATTAGGTACCAATATGGCATTTTCCAAAAGTACACAAAGTATTTCCCACACAGGCATGTATTTCCCATACAGAGCAGCCTTTATAAGCACGAGGCTGCTGAGCTCTGACAGCACAGCTGTTGTGCATTCATTTCCTGGAGAATGGCAGCAGATATCCCTTTGCCACGGAAGCAAACAGCATTAGGGGAGGAGAAGAGGGTTTTACTGCATGTGCTCCTGCAGATCTTCTGCTCCAGCATTCACCATAAGAGATGAGAATTTTCAAAGGGACTTTGAGTGGCTATGCCTTGTGGTGTCAATATATGAGAAATTACTGGCACAGCTTCGTCACTGCTGGATTTAAAAGCTGGATGTCGTGGAGAAATATTCCTTTGATTGCTATAGGTTTTTTTTGCCCTTACTATCACCAAGTGAACTCTCTTGCTTGTCACCTCACTGAATAGCACTGAGATTAAGCTCTGACTTTTTTGCTTTGTTTCTTTGCTACATTTAAAGCTGCTCTAGTATTTCCCTTTGGAACAGTCCCTGTGCCCCAAGACATTGCCTCAGCCTGGGGGCCATGGGGGGAGGAGGAGGTGGGAAGGGCTGTGCTCTGCAGAGACATTGCTGCCCCACAAACAGTGAGCTGGGTGAGGGGTAATTAGTTCCAAAACTTAGTGCTGTGGGCATGATGGTGATGGGTCAGCAGCTGGACTTGGTGATCTTGGAGGTCTCCTCCAACACTAAATATTCTCTGACTGAGTGGGCATGGTGGGGATGGGTGGACAGTTGGAGCTGATGGCTGTGGAAGTCTTTTCCAATGCAATCATTCTGTGATTCCAAGAATCCATTCTTCTGTTTCCCTAAATGATGAAAGCACTGCCCTGTGGCAGCCCCACAAACACAAGCATGGGACAGAGCTGGGCGACAGAGCTGCAAAAATGGGGCAGTGCAGGGAGGGCACTGCATCACTCGACTGCTGCCTGAGCAGGATTTTCTTCCCCCAGAGTCAGATTGAAATCCCTGAAGTAGAAACTGAACACTCCTTTCTGGCTCCTGCTGCAAATTAAGTCAAATGCTTGGACAATTAGTACGGTCATTGTGTCAAGGGAACAGCCTCAAGATACAGCAAGCACACAGTGCACCGCGTGAATATTTGATATATCTGAAAAATCTTTACAGTCGGGATGTTTTACACTAAGCCACATTGATTTCCTGTCAATTTTTTATATCAGCGTGTGTAATCCCGGTTCAGCAAAAAAATACAATAAATGCAAGCAGTGATATATCTGAACAACACACAGCAGACATTTTGCAGTCACTCCGTTCGCAGCCCAATAATAAATAAATCAAAATGAAAACAAAAGCCAGTGCATAAATGTACGGCCCACACCCCAACCAGGCTGGGATGGGGAGCACACGGCTCTCCCTGCTTATCTGAGAATTTTCTTTTCTCCTTTCATTAAATTTTGCAAACATATTACAGCGTTCCATCTGTCAGCCCTAATACCCAAGGAGAACATTAGCCTACATATTACCTGGTTCCTGTCTGCTGAAAACGTTGATAAGAGCAGGCAGGAATAGCTCCAAAAAGCCGTATAATCGTCGGCGCGATGAGAGCAGCTTTACGAGAGACACGGAAGGAGCAGGTTGGTGGGAGCCAGCTCTGAGAGCAGGGAGCAGCTCCTTGAGCTGTAGGACAGCAATGGGCACGAGCTCATGCTCTTTCAGATTGGTGCAGATGGAGCACTGAGGCTTGTGTAGACGCCAGTTGTGTTGGAAGAGCACCGGGTTTCATTAGCAGCTGTGGTCAATACATCGGGTTTAGCCGAGCCCTGGGGAAGGATGATGTGTTACAGCACAATTAGCACCGTGGTGCTTGGCTCCCATGGACCAGGGGCTCTTCCTCAACTCCCTCCTCACCCACAGCCCATGCTTTGTCAGTGCTTGGATGACCGCACGATGCCCACCTGACGAGCAAAAATGCCCTTTTATCTATATTCTTAGTACAACAGAATTTTGAGATCTACACCTCACTACACAATTTATCCCAGAGCAATATACTCTGGTCCAACTAGTTTAAAGATGCCGTTTTCACAGTTTTGTGTGATATCTTGTCATATTTAGAAGCTGCAGGTGCATCCCTCCACACCACAGTTCCTACAATATTCCTCAGATGCTCATGGAGGTTCCTTCTTACCATTGATTTTTTAGTTAATTTGAAGCAGCAAGATAAACAGCCGATCCACTAAATTCAGTGTAAGTGTGCATACTTTTAAATGAGGTTAAAGCAATTTTAAGCAGAGATATTTCTTCAGTCTGGCTGCAAAAGAAAAGAAAATCAATCCTAACTTAATTGGAAGCTGCAAACCAAATTCCACGTTCACAGTTCCTGATAAAGAGCAGAGGAGGCTTTATTTACCAACAGGGTTTGCAGAGGAAAGCTGATGTGCCTGTTGCATTTCAAAGAATTTTAATTTTCCCTGCTTTCCTGAGCAGAGTCTGTGCTTCCCACCAGTCCCCAGCCTCTGAGGGCATGATGGGGGGCTGCATTTCTCCCCTCTTTGGGAAAACCAAGCATCTTCTGTCTCAGTTCCAAATGTAGGAAGGTTTCTCACAGCTCTGTGCATGCCTCAAGGACGGAGGCTTCATCCTGTATGCATAGGAGGATGGTACTGAGGAACAGTGCAACACATGATGTCCATTGCCACTTTGTGCAAAGGAATTCACAATGTGAGTGCAAAAGCCAACTGGACAGAAGGGAGAAAAAAAAAAACCCAAATACTGGAAGAATTAAAGAAAAATCATATTAATACTGCAAATTCCACTTCCAACTTTTCCTCCTGTACCAGAAATTAGTCAGTTTCCCAGCTGGTCTCAGTGCCACCGGACCTGCTGAGCCCAAGGGCAGCATGGCAGTGTGAGCTCTCAGAAGAGGGATGACTTCACCTTTTTTCACACTCTTTCTATGCTATCTCCAAGTAGGAAGCAGCACAGAAATGCTCTCAGTGAGATGCCAGGCTCCATCTACTCCAATTATATCCAATTAACTACAGCCACTGTTCCACAAAGCTGAGCAATGAAGCAGGAGGTGCAGAAGCCGTTATTTCTAACAAGACACCTCTGGAGATGACTTTGCTTTTTCAGCATCTCACATCCGTGTGTGTGCAGCTTGGAGGCAGGGAGGAAAGGGAAAGCTGCTCTGTCATGGCATCAGCTGGACACCAGCAAGGAACCCCCAGGGCTGGCCATGGTGATAGAGGTGGGGCTGAAAGAGTCCCTAAGGCCAAAGCCCAGCAGAGTGAATGTCAACAACATCAAATTCAGCTCTAAACCTGAACAACCCTTCTTCCTGCTGTTCCTTCCTTATTCATCATCTCTAAATGGGAAATGGAAGGAGCAGGAGGATGTTGAAGCTGGGGAACCAGCTACAGCTACTGTTTGCCCTCCCCAGCTCCAAAGCTCCCAGCTGTGATGGCATCAGTGCAGCCACTGTGATTCCCTGAGGCATCTGCAGAATTGTGGGTGCCCTACAGGGGTCACAGGGCTGCCTTGCAGGTTCTACACTGCCTGGATCCCCACACCTCAGAGTCCTCTGGGTCAGAGCATGCTGGTTTTTTGTTTGGGTTGGTTCAGGTTTGGATTTGGGCTTTGGTTTATGTTTGGTCAGGGTTGGAATTGGAGTTGGGCTGCATTTGGGTTTGGGTTGGGCTGGATTTGGATTTGGGCTTGGGATGGACTGGATTCACATTTGGGGTTGGGTTCAGATTCACATTCAATTTGAGGACGGATTCATTTTCAGGTTAAGGTCTGGACCTGGTTTTTGGGCTTGAATTCAAGTCTGGCTCAGGATTGTCCGCATTACAGTTTGTTTTCCTGCTCACTTTGGGATCTGGGTTTGGGTCCGGGCTCAGGTCAGATCTGGGGCAATCCCTGACCCTGTGCAGGGGGGTCCGAGGAGTGGGTGGCACACATCAAGAGGCTTATAATCCAGATCCTATAGGGTTGAAAGATGTTTGCCATCGAAGGGGAGTTTCCCCAGGGTGCTTCTGAAGCAGTGCCTGTAGGAAGATGAGTTTTCTAAATGACTTTTCTAACTTCTTTTTTTGGCTCACATTGGTCACTGGTTCATTTCCAGGTACTGGCAAGAATGTAAATATGGAATGAATCAACTTTTTCCACATTTTCTTTAGCAGCCCTTTTATGAAGAACAGATTTTCCACAGAGGAAATTAAAAAGTACATAAAACTGAGAAACCGTGGTGTTGTTGAGAACAGCATCAGCTTTCAATGTCACTTTATAACTGGCAGCACATACTGTATTCGAATGGCATTAATATAAAGTACAAAGTTTGTTTCAATTAGCTTCGTTTTTCTTTCAGAAGAGGAATTATCATAAATCCCTGAAATAACATTTGTCCAAAGGAGATGTGTATCATTACTTTAGAAATCTTTTATGTCTGTTTTTAAATTACACTTCCTTGTAAAAATGACTCTACGCTGATTTAATACTCGCACTTGATTTGTGTATATCACTTAAATTAAAAAAAGACTCAACATAGCTCCGATTTCCTGTACAAGGCTGTCAAATAGTTTTTTCTGCAGTAAATTCAGTGAGATGGACCTTGCTGTTTTGTTCGGCACAGGGGTCTGTTAGTGAGGGAGAAAGGACTTCGTAAGCATTCGGTTCATCTTCCTTCTCTGGATTCTTTTGAACAATTTCTCAACTGATCCTTCTCGGAGCATCTGTAAACAGCTGAAAATGCAGCGTTTGGCAAAGGGCTGCCAATGGGTTGGGCTTGGGAATCTCAGAGGGCTTTTCCAGCCGTCATGATTCTGTTCTATGATTAGGTTAGGGGAGATCAAACTCCTTTCTCTTACCCACTTATAAAGCCACGAGTGGCCCAAACTGCTGCCAGGCAGAAGCTCAGCTCACATTCCCAACTCCACTCTTCCTCCTCCCACTGATTCTCTCCCCAGTTTGTTGTTGCAGCTATGGATCTCATTTCCACATTTGTAAAATAAACCTGTTCTTGTAGCTTGCATACAATTAGTGCTAAATCGTGCGGTTTATTCTCAATATCAGGATCCTCATAAGGCATCAAAAACACTTAGGATGCTGACTATCACGGCGCTTTATGACTCTGTCACTTACGGACTCGGGGCAACAAATATTTGATGTGACAGTAACATTAAAATACAGCTCAGCCACTGAAGAAGCATGTCCCACAATTTGCAATGCACGGTGCAACGATGAGCCGCCCATATTAACGATGGAGCAGCTTGTCTCATGCAGAGAGCCTTTGTTGTTGAGGCACGGAGATCCAAGGCGCGTGTCAGGCTGGCGAGGAAAGGACAAATATTTTTAGTTGCTGATGTAAATAAACTGCTGGGATGAGCCTGGCTTCCAGCAACGTCGGTCAGGAGACGAGATGCCTTTATGGGTGTGCAGAGGTCTCATGTTAATTAAAATGTGTGGAGCGTCCCTGTGTGGGTCTGCGGGACACCCCAGTTTTCTTATTGATCATTTGCTTTGCTGATGACTCTGGAAAACAGGGACAGGCAGAATAAGCATCAAATCCAATTAGAGCCAGCGTGGTGCCCATAGCCATCGCCCCAGCAGAGCGTGTGGGGTGCATGTACTTGTGTCTATGTATAGATACAGGTAAAAATTTGTAGGTGTACATATGTATATACAGGCCTACTCATTGCTTTCCTGTGCACCCAGTGTGGGTGCAGGCCTCTCTCAGCCCCACGTCCCAGCACTGAAGCTGAGGAAGGATGCTAAGGGCTCAGAGCTGTGTTGCAGTGCATCTACCTTTTGCCCACCTGCTCAAGCCCACGAGGTGAGCAAACGTATTTTTTCACTTCTTAAAGCCTGTCTCATACACAGAAATCTATTGTGGATTATGGGTAATGCAGGGTGAAAAGCAAGCCCACTGTGTCCATCAAACCTTGTCCTGCCCCCCCCATCCCATGGTTCCTGCCACATTCCCAACTTGGTCTGCCCACTGCTGCTCTGCCAGCACAGGGGGAAGCACTGCATTATGTGCCAGATCACATCCCCCACTTTGGGGATTTTCTATTTTCCCCACTTAGTTCAAAGAAATTCTACGTTTTCACCCTGCCTGTTCTCACTGCTGTTCCTTTCAAGGGCTGAGATTTCATGGCCACAGTTTTACTCCTGGTAAATTCAGAATTTTTCCTGCTCTTTTGTTTGAATAAAGTCTCCTTCAGTCGGTATCCCAACTCCTGTGGGGATTTTAGGCCTTGTGAAATAACGCAGGGGGAAAAGATTCCTATCAGGAAAGCTTGAAAATGCGACATGATATCATGTTTAATGAACCCACTTGTATTGCAGTGTCACACATACGCCAGTGCCAGTGAAATGCTCAATGAATCAGTTTTGCATGGAGGGAGGCAGCTTTGCCTTTGCCAGCAGAAAGTAGGAGAGCAGGGAGATGTTCAGACAGTGAAAGAGACCCAATCAGCTGACCAAATAAAAACGCACACTGCAGAGCAGTGCTGGGCGTGCTGGACCTGCTCCAAAGCCTGCTCAGCTCCCCTCTGCTGATGAGATACAGCATCTGTGTGCCCATAATGACTACTAGCATGTGCATATCTATATTTACATCTACATCTATATCTACATCTACCTGTCTGCCTATCCATACTATCTGTCTGTTTGTCTGCATTACTCCAACATCACTGCACCCAAAAAGCACAGAAGTGGCCCTACTGAGAAGAAATCCACCTTGCAATCTCAATCTTGTGATTTTTTATTGGCATTGCAATTGTAATAATCTCTTTCAGCCAGACCACAAAAGGGTGCCATGGGACGGCACCTTGCTGACATGGGTGCTCAGTGGTCCCCCACTCCATTTCCCCTTTGTCCCCTGTGCCCAAGGTGCTGAGCTGCCCACAAGAAAAGACAGAGAGATGTGTGCCAGGAGTTATAAAGGACGGAGATCACTGTAGCACAGAGCAAATCAGTGGCATGGGATAACCTGGTTAGCAGATCAAGATGAAAGCACACAAAGTGATTCTGGGCAATACAGTGCTCAGAAAATGGAAAGATGGGATCTGGGAGAAACAGTTCTTGGTTTTGTTTCCTCTTTCTTTGCAGTGCAGCAGGGCAAACATCTCCCTCCACTGCTGCCTTTCAAAGGTCCTCTCATAAGAACACCCAGTGCACTTTTGGATGCTGTTGCAGGCGCAAGTGCTGGAGATCCTGTGCCTCACCTCCCTCGGGTCCCCTCAGTGCCCCAGTGGCTGCAGCAGCCCCACTGCCTCCCCTTGGCTCTCCATCGCCGTGCACCACACATCACCCACAGCCACAGCTCCAACTTCCATGGAGTTCTGAGCGCTTTATAATGCTGATATCCACCCGTGATGCACCGCAGACAACAGCAGCAGCTGTGCCAGCAGTGCCGCGCGGCGGAGGCGGCCCTGTGCTAATGTATGCCTGTCCCTTAAATTCTGTGAGCAGTTGTAAGACAGCCGGATCCCACCCATGGGAGCGTGTGCCCTCATGAAGCACAATTACAATGAGAATATCTCATTATCTCATTGGCTTTAGCTTACTCTTCTGTTACCATGGTTTCAAATACACAGAGGAGCCTGAAACTAAGAGCGCCGCTAACAAAGAACATCTCCTTGTACAATGACATCAGATCGTGTCGGACAGAACAGACTTAATTAAATAGCCCCGACGTGGGCCAAAATACCAAAGTTGAGGATACTTGTCTGATCATTATGGTGTGAGGTTTGCGTGGCCGGAGGGCTCTGCTGCCACAACAATTGGTGAAGGATCATGCTGGTGCAGGGGAAGCCAATGGCAGTGGCAGAGCCTTCCTCTCCCACCACCCCATCCCTCTGCCCCCGGCCCTGCACTGCCCATGGGATGCTGCCCGCAGCCGGGTGCCACGCTCCCATCCCCGGCTCCGGGTTCTGAGCAGCAGCATTAAAAATTCCACAAATCATTTATTTACCCTGGAGTATATCCGGTGACATAATGTGACAATAATGACATCCCCAGTGGTGTTAATTGATTTTGTCTTGGTAGAGAGGGTAATTTGGCGTCCACAGCAGCTTCTAGATCACGGACTTACTGATTGTCTGCCTAGGTATTATTACTGTTAATGAAGAGAAAACACGCTTTCCTCTTTAAAAGACAGTATGCTAATTATGACAGACAATAGGGAGTCAGAGGTCATTTATTATTTTTAAACAGAGAGGTAATGCTAAATGACTGGCATAGAAGTGCAAAATGACTGTAAATTAATAAGTGCGATTCCTGGCTCATAAAATCCAATGTCACCATCAAATGAAAAGAGAGCGTTCATGAAACATTCTGACCGTCTTAGCACTTGAAGGTGTGAATAATTAACAGCCAGAAGTTAACATCCACCAGCTTGTAAAAGGTCTGATTAAAAGCAGTGTTCATCAACCCCCAAACTATCGTAGCTCATTGGGTCAACATCTCCTAATTAATGGTTTCATATTAGAGGGATAAAACGTGTTTTCTCAGGACAATTATTTTCAAAAACAAGGACTACTCCAGTCACAATGTGAGGAATAATTAAGAATTATGTAGAGGCGATACGGGAAATGCCACCAAGGCAGAGCCCAACTTGCAACCAACTGCCACCAGTGCCATGGCCACCTCGTACCTTGCCTGTCCCCATCCTCTGGTGGATGTGCAGCACGTCTTCCATTGCACTGCAACACGAGGCTCTGCTCCTCGGGGTCTGTGGGGTGAGAAGTGCTGTGGGAAGCAGCCAGTGAGGGCTCATTGCAAGGCAGGGCTGGAGGCACCCATCTGGGAGATGGCAGCAGTCATCCTCTGCTTCTGCTCTGTGCAAGCGGCCATCACAAACACATCCTGAACACATCTGAAGGCTTCTGGAAAGCACAAGACTGAGTAATGCTGGGTTGGGGCAGGAGGAGAGATGAGGCAACACGGATTTCATCAGCGACTGCATGGACGTGGATTTGTCTCTTTTGCGATACGCATGTGATTTCAATTGGTATTAATAAAGTATTAGCTGAATTCAGTGGAAGGCAGCTGACCTTTATGGCTCTTTGTTGGAAAACATTGAAAAATTCATTACAGGCCATCATCGGAGGTGTCACTCCAACCTCCATCTTGCTCTGCTTCTCCTGTTCCCCCTCGCCTTGCCTTATGCTTTATGTGCAAAGCCATAGCTCCAGTGCCAAAAAACCGGCTGCCCCACACCACCAGACTCATTTTCAGCTAACCTAGGCTGAAAACCAGGAGCTCCTTGTTTTTTATTTGAATTTCAGGCACGGTTTTTTACAATTTTACAACTTTTTCATCGCAATAAAATGCATTTTTGTTGCTGTTGTTTTAACCTCAGCAGCTGAATTTGCGCATTAAGTTGGCTCCAAGAACTGGGACTTGTTGCACTCACTTCACCTGCAACGAAATTCGAAAGAACATAAAGAACTGGTATCACTTAAAACTCAGGATCACTGTTGAGGTGCTGCTCATGCTGCTACATTCGTACGAATGATTTACTTCCCAAAACAATTTTGTTAATGGCTTCAGGAATGGGTTGAGTGTTTGGGACCTGTATTTGAGGACAGTGGTTATGACACTATACAGTATATCCTTGGTACACAAATAGCCCTCCATGCTTTATAAGATTCTTGTAAGCCCATAAAACCTAACTCAGAAAGAGAGATTTAGGCTGGTGCCAGCAGCTCCGTTTCCCCAGTGAGGGGGAGACATGGCTGAGGTTGTAAAGGTGCTGCAGGGGCAGCCGAAAAGAGGCTCGGTTATGGGCATGAATTATGGAGAAAGCTGGAGACACCCCAGACTGGTTAATCTAACAAAAGGGAGAGTAAAAGGGTAATCTCTGAGAGATACAGTGTCCTGAAAGGGAAGGAATTAATGTGGATGAGCTGTCGAAGATAGTTAATAATTTAACAGCTGTAGGTAATGGGCGGACAGCACTTTCTAAGGATAGATCAGATAGATATGGGCATCCTAGGAGCAGCCAGGGGCCGTGGGGGAGTTTGGCTCTCTTGTTGGCATTGCTTTGCTTCCTCATGCTGTAGGAGGTGCAAGTTGGTGATAGAAGGAGGAATTCCATCAGTAGATGTCAATAGATACCAATAGATGTCAATAGATGGCCAATAAAGGTGAGTAGTTGCCAGTGGAGGTCAATAGATGCCAGTGGAGGTCAATAGATGCCCATAGAGGTCAATAGGTGTCAATAGATGCCAGTAGATATCAATAGGTGTCCATAGATGTCAGTAGATGACAATTGGTGTCAATAGGTGTCAATAGATGTCCATAGATGTCCTGCTGGATGTGACATCCATGAGGTTGTGCTGAGCCCTGGCTCCTCAGGATGGTCCCAGGGCATCAGTCATAAGGAGAAGAACTGCAGGGGCTGCAGCCCCACAGGGAAGAATGAGGGGCTGGTGGTGGCCATGGTGAGCCAGCAGCTGAGAGCTCCACTGGCAGCACAGTCCCTAAGGCTTGGGGCTTTTGTTTTTAATTTACTTTTTAAACACCACTCTCTAAATGTTGACCTCCGTTAAAAGCACTCCCTGGCTCTGATTTGCATTTAAAGAAGAGAAGTTCAAGCTTTTAAATTCCAAATTCTGCAGGAAACGAGGGCTGATGAACCAATATTTACACTAGATTCAATTTGATGCCTAAATGGCATTTTAGCTGTCATTATAATGAGTGGGCACTGCGCATGCTGCCTGGCTGGTTTGGACTCACTCTAATGATACGGGGGTGTGGTTATGCTTTAATGACATTCTTTAATAATTTATCAATAGAGTTTGTAAGTGCTAATTTGCACTTTTAGGTGCATATTCTCCTTTTGAAGCCGTCACACAACCCCCCATTAATGTTAATGGGAATTGTGCTCACATTAAAAGGAGATTACACCCCTTAGGTGTTTAACATCTGACTTACCTAGGTCTTAAATTGCATTGCTGAATGTCACTTCTTTCATTTCCTGGGTTGGCTTTTTGCTGCACTGCCACCACACGCGTGCAGAGGCAAAGAACACGCATGTGAAACAAAAGTGGGGGCATGGGGAGGCAGAGCCCAGCCTCGTCCCATGGCTTCAGCCCAAATTCAGTGTGAGATACCACAGAGAAGTCAACTATGGGCATGACCACTGGGGAAATTCAATGACAGCACCCAAGACCAACGTTCTTGGATTGACGTCTCATTAACAGACAGTATGCTTGCTATGGCTCACATTTGTCTCTTCACTCAGAATATCACTTGAGTTCAATTGAAATCCTATTTGCTTTGCTAAGGTTAATCAGGTTATATTACACATTTAAAGATCAATTTTCAACCCCTAGCCCTTTACTAAGCCCACGCCTACTCATATCTGGGGTTTCAGAAGAAAAACAGAATGGGAAACTGAGCTATTTGTGCACAAGAGGTGAGTCCGATTTCTGGGAGTCTGTCCATGGGGAAGAGATGGGAGAGCTCCTGCAACTCACTAACCCCAGAAATAAGTGGTCAGGACCTGCCCTGGGCACAGCATTAGCCCAGGGCCCAGGGCCCAAGGCCACATCCGTTGGGACTCATTAAACGTGTTAACATTTTGGTGATGGATTAGTGTGGGTAGAGATGAGAACCAGAAAGCTTCCCTGGGAGTTTTCTGATTCTGAGAAAATGTCTTAGAAACACCAGATTCCCCAGCACTGCACTGCAGAGTCTGTGGGTTAAAACCCATTGGCGGTGCATTTGGTTCTTAGCTAGGAGCATCCTCAGGAGAGGAGAGCACTGCAAGTCTTCCAGATGGAGAAGGGAGGTGGGAAGTCTAACTGTCTTACTTTGGCCCTGGGACAAATGAGGACTGTAGGACTGCAGTAAGTCTCAGGTGCTGGAAATAGGGTGGCTCATCCTGAGACACGCACCACTGATACCATAAGGAACTGACGTGCCTTCTTTGACCAAGTAAGGTTTAAGGGGGTTTTGGTGAGAAGGCAGTGAGATGGGTGGGGTGGCTCAGGCACTGGGATGCTGGGTGCAGGTCCTGGGTGTGCTGACCCTGTGTCATGGCAGTTGGCTGTGGAGCAGATCTTGTGCCGGGGTGGGATGATTTTACAGAGCTCAGGTGTTTGGTATTCATCTGCATAACTTTCTGTGCTCGTCTGTGCACCGGCTGAAAAATATAATGAATGCCTTACATGTTAATCATGAGAGAGACGGAGCAGTTGGAGTGTGATAGGCGATGAATTATGCATTTGCCCCCACCTGGGAGTTAATATTTACCATATCTTGCTGAAATCCATTACGAAGAACAAACATTGTATTTATAGGACATGCTGCAATACTGTTCGCTGTGCGAGGCAGCAGGATGGGCGCTGCGGGGCTGTGCTGGGCTCTGGAGCAACGCAATCTGTTTGTCCTGGAGTGGGGCTGAGCTGCTCAGCCTCCAGAACAACAGTCCCTGCACACACCTGGGGAGAACCAGGGCAACACACTGTGCTTGGTGGGCTGCTTGTCCCTGCCCAGAGCATGGCATCCAGCACTGGGATGTGCTCCCACTGCTCCCAGTGCTCCCAGTGCCCCAGCAGATCTCAACTGGGCAATTGCTGAGTTTCATTCCTTTCCATCTATATTCTTGTATAAACATCTCACAATGGAAAAGTGGATGCAAATTTACTGGAAGTCTGTCCAGCAAATCCTTCAGGTCTCCCAGTACTGGGGGTCATCTTGTCCCAGGTAACAGCAATAGGGTGAGAGGTGCTGGCCTCACGTTGCACAAGGGAAGATTCAGGTTGGATATTAGGAAAGATTTCTTCACCAAAAGAGCAGTGATGCAGTGGCACAGCTGCCCAGGGAGCGCTGGGGTTGCCATCCTGGGAGATGCTCCAGAACCATGGGAATGGGTCACTGAAGACGTGGGCAGTAGGCATGATGAGGTGAGTTGGGGATCCCAGAGGTTTTTTCCAACCATAATGATTCTGTGATTCTATGTGCAAAAGCACCACCCCCTTTATTGCACACCTCCATTGATCTGCAGGGTCACAGAACTTGCCCGAACCCTGAAAATGTTTACACAATAAGTGGAAAAAAATGGGCAACAAATAGCTCCAAAGCAGCCAGCAGCACCTCAGACCGTTGGAAGCCAGCAATGGGAGCTGAAATCTCACGGGTACCTCCATGGGTTGTGATAAGTTGCATTGCTGGGTGGCATTCAGTTGACACGGCATGGCCGGTGCACGTGGGTTTAATTTGTTCCCGATTGATCCCATAATTACAAAATTTGTTTAAAGCTGTTATATTACCTCCTTATTTGACACAATATGGCACAATTTTGTTATAGTATTGAAAACCAAATAAGACAACCGCAGTTGGTAGCATTTCAAAGGAAGATTCCCTTTAAGATGAAATCAATCCCGTTTCAAGTTTATTCCCTTGCTTTACGACTGGGGCTCTAGGGGTGCATTTTGCTGAAATACGTCTTTTTGATTTCGCAGAAGTTCTTTAGATTAATATGCAGCTGTCATTGCAAGGCAAATCCAGGCCGGCTTTCATGTGCCTCCCCTCTCCCCAGGCTGTGGGGGACGTCTCTGCCGGGTCCCAGCACAGCCCCCCCGGCCCCCCCAGCCCCTCACCCCTCTCCGGACCCTCTCCACCTACTCTTACAGCAGCACAAAGCAGGGCTCCAGGTACACCCAGCAGCACAAGAGGAGATTTGCTCTTTTCTACCTTCCTCGCAGCACCCTTTGAAAAGTTGTTTGGCTTGCAGATCATGTCGGATAAACTTTCCAAGGGGATATTTTTCAGTAAATAGGCACTGAGGGCTGTAAGTTTCCATCCTGGTATAAATCTTTGAGCACCGATTCCTGCTGCGGTGTCCCTCAGGTGGGGTTACCAGCACATGGCTGGAGACAGCAGCTGCTCCCATGCAATGCACTCAGTGCATTCCCATCTGCACGCTGATGGGAAGTCAGCTCCTGCACAGCTCTGTTCTGGTCAATTAAGGGGGGCACGGCTTGTGGCACCCAGATACCCTGAGAAACGCTCTGAGTGGCCACCCCAGGGACTGCTGTCTGTACCAAAACAGTGCTTCTGTGGCTGGGACTCCGGGGGCTGTGCAGCCTGGAGCAGAGGAGGTACCAGCAGAGCTGAGCACAGCTTTCCAGGGCCTGAAGGGGGCTGTTAGAAGGAAGGGGACAGGGTCTGCAGCAGGGTCTGTTGGCACAGGTTGCCCAGAAAGCTGGTGCTGCCCCATCCCTGCAGACTCCTATGGACAGGGGATGGGCTCTGAGCATCCAATGGAGTTGTGAGTGTGCCCACGCATTGCAGCAAATGGGACCAGATGGCCCTTTGGGGTCCCTTCCAACTCAAACCACTCTGTGATTCTATGGTTCGAATGATTTATTATAAGCCTGTATATGATTTCAAGGCCAGATCCCATCTCCCACCCCAATGAGCCCTGTGCCATTGCTTCCACCACAGTGGCAAGGCCATAAAACCACATTAGTGAAATAAAAATATCACCAAGAATCCCTTTGTAGTGCTTTATGGAGATGACTTTTTAAATATATATGTTAACATATGATGTGGAAGCATGCACCTACAGGCAGGGGCTGCACAGGGCAGAGGGATAGGTGTAGGGCAGCGAGTTCAGGAAGAGGGAGAATGTACAAGGGGATGAGGCCAAGCATCCCTGCGTGGGTTTCCATGCAATTTCACCAAGATTAATAAAAATGACTATTTTGAAGATCTTTGCATGCGTTGTTTTCTTTCCTGATCCGTAGGGCTGCAAATCTGGCATTTCTATTGTTCCAAAGATTGAGAAGTGCTGTTGGGGAATGCTGCATTAACAGCTGAAGTGCTGCATGCAGTTGTTTCACGAAGGCTGCTTTGTGCCTGCTGAATATCTCCGTTGATCCCTCTCTTTAACACACAATTTATATTAGAGCTGTCTCTCACAAGCATTCTCCACAGCTGGAAACATACAACGCATCGGAATATTTGAATACGGAGAAGGCAGGAGCTGGAGTTCTGTGTGCTGAAGTGCTCATCTCTCCCAAAATTTGGCTTTTTTTTTTTGTCTTTGTACTCTGCTTGAATTCCCCTTTTCCATATTTCTTTCATATTTCCATTTTCCTTCAGGGCAACTGCAAAGAGCTGAGCTGGGATGGGCTTCTATCACGTGTCGGGAGCCCAAGCTTGGCACGGTTGGGATTTGCTGTTTCTGCAAACAAACAGCTACAGCACGCAAGACAAATGGGCTGAGATTTTTGGCACAGAATATTATCAACAAGATATCTTGACTCATGGCCCCAGAGCAGCCATGCCCCTACTGTGACACCCCAGAGAGCAGGGCAAGTGCCACCTACCTCCATCCTCCACCTCTGTGGTGCTGGTGACAGCTTGGGCACACGGTTGATGTATGTGTCTGGGATTGGGTGACCTACAGGTGTATGGGACTGCAGGTACATACACGTATCTGGGAGGAGGGCAGCCATGTGCCCACAGCCTTCCACATTGCTCTGGTTGTACACCTGCCCTGTTGGCACTACTGCCTGTCAGGGAGATGCCTTACAGAGCAATGGGAACATCTCCATGTTCCAGCAAAGGACATTGTCTACCCATATTTCTTTAGAAAGACCATGCATTATAATCACTGTATGCAGTGATCTCCATTCATTTTGTACAATAAGTACTGTGTCATTTAATTAATTTAGACTAAAGAGGAACGATCAGCATTCACTAACAACGTTTCCTTCGGGACTGCAAATGAAAAATTCTCTTTCTGTGCAGCCCCTAGAGCGGGAAGCACTGCTGTAGATAAGGTTTGGGTTGGAGGGAAATGTGCTTCTGCTCCCTGTATATCCCCCAGCTCTGTAAATAAAATGGATCTAAAGCAATGGTGGCAATGACACCCGTAGTGCAGTGCACACCTGGAACCAGCAGGAGGGCACCCATGTCTCATGCTCATGTTTTGTTTTGTTAGAGTGATGCATTATTTCTAACTTCAGTACATACTTGAGGTATAAACTCTATTACTGCTTTCAATAAAAGTGTTTAGAGAGCTAGTTGCAAGGGACGTCTCTTCTGTAGAACAAGGCTATGCAAGTGTCATCTCTGCTTACTGCCAGCCCTCAGCCTGCTCAGTACCTCTTCCTTCCTCACCCCAGTTCTGCCTTGGTGGTGTCAAACAAAGTATTACAGGAAAGTCATGTGTTTGGAGATGTTTGTGGTGCATGGAGCAACAGCGCAGCGACCGCCCGGAGCAGTAATGCCACGTTTTAGCATTCCCGTCCCTGCAGAATCCATTTTTATATTATGGAAATTTCTGCAGACCTTAGGCCATGAGTATTGAACGGCCCTCACCTCTCGCAGCTTTTCATTGACCTACAGTACAATACAGGCTTTTTTTGAACATAAAAGCAGCATTGACAACCCCTCTATTACTCCGAGAGCTTGTTTACCCATGTGACGGAGCGGACTTTCAAACTCGCCGCTAATTAGAAGCATGCTGCTGAGGACATGCCCTTGGCTCCTAATGCCCAACACAGGTGATATCCCCTCCCACCACCATCTCAGCCCCAGGGCTGCCCCCCACTCCCTGCCCCACATCCTCCATCCCTTCCTAGCCATACGCCCAGCAGGCAGAAATCCCACAGTCACCGTGCCTCCAACCTCACCCTTGTTTTATCCCCGCCAATTTATAGCCCTGCACACTTACTGTAAGCACTATTTTCAGCATGCATTAGGAGGACTATTTTAATCACGGCTAGCAGAGCTTCTCCCCCCAAACAATTTCTCTTCTTGGGAGAGCTAATGCGCGCTGGGGACACAGGTTAGCCTCCAGCTGCTCCTTGGTGAATTAGCTGCGGAAAAGTCTCTCCCTGCAGCCTTGAGCAGTCGGAGTATTTAAATATAACCACACGGCTTTCATTTGATATAATAAAAGATTCTCATCTGTATTACCAGGTTCGATATAAGCGGTTTGCCTCTCAGATGTATTATAGTTCATTTCATATCTAGTGATACAGTAATAGCTCAAATTGCGCATTGAGGTCAAGGACAGGCATTGATCTCTTTAAGCAAATGCTGCTATTAATTAGAGGTGGGCTCACACTGCAGAACCCAGCCTGCATGGGTCCCTGCAAACCCCAGAGCTCTGTGCCTGGGGCTCGCTATGGGGTTTGGCTCAGCATTGGCTTTGGTAACCCCAAGGACAACCCAAGGATGACGTTTCTACCCCAGCACCTTCACTGTGTACCCATCGCTCCTCTTCCCATATCCTTTTCTCCTTGCCTTTTTAAAGTCATCCCCTAGCCAACTCTTTCCAAGCAAGGAAGGTCTTGCAGTTTCATGAGCCACGTCCCATGCCCATAAATGTTTTATTGCCCAAACAATGCAGCCAAAGCACCCGCTTGTCTCCTGCCCAAGATTTTCAGTGCAACACAACTCCCTTCCACCCTCACACTGAGCGCTCACGGACACATTTACTTCCCAGCTTTCACCAGATCATCTTAATGAAAACTACTGAACCAGAAATGAGGGAGTTTATGAGTACTGCTAAGCTGTCAGGAAAAGACTTCTCATATTAGAGCAGTGATTTTATTAAAACCTTTCAACCAAAACCAAAGAACTCCAAGAGAAGGAGGGGAAAAAGTCACAGAGATGGTGGGAAGCCCTGTGGCAGCCTGGGCTCTGCTCCTGATCTGCGCATGGCCAAGAGCAAAGGCTCTGAAGGTTTGGCCACTCACAGCATCCCTTGCTCTGTGACACACACACAAAGTCATTCAGGAATCACAACTTTCACCCAAACCAATTGCTGTCGATGTGGGGCTCAAGGGCTTCCTGTGGGGTGTGCAGCTGTGCCCACTGTCTGTTTACAGCAATGGGAGGAGGGAATCATAGAATCATGGAGTGGCCTCGGTTGAAAAGGAGCACAGTGCTCACCCAGTTCCAACCCCCTGCTGTGTGCAGGTCGCCAACCAGCAGCCCAGGCTGCCCAGAGCCACATCCAGCCTGGCCTTGAATGCCTGCAGGGATGGGGCATCCACAGCCTCCTTGGGCAACCTGTGCCAGTGCCTCACCACCCTCTGGCTGAAAAACTTCCTCCTAATATCCAGCCTAAACCTTCTCTGTCTTAGGAGGGAGGCGATGCGAGAGCTGCAGAGCTGGTGTTTAAAGGCTGAGAGTAGCCCCAAGTGAAAAACCAGCCACAAACACAAAGAAGAGGCAGGATAAACAAAATCCACTATTGAGAAGTTGTGGAGGTTATCCATCATTGTCAAGGCTCTCTTTGCAGTGTGAGCCTTCATAGCAATTCAGAGAACCAGCAGCTATAGCTGTCCCTATATCTTAAGGATATCCTTTTTCAGGAGACATCAATAATAACAACAACAACAAAGAAAAACTCTTCTTTAAGTGCCTCATCACACTGAAAACTTGCTTGGATTTGTGACAGCACTTTTACACAAAAATAGAAGAATTCAGATCTTCCCCGTGATGCGGTACCGAAAAATTACATTAGCAAATAGTTGAGCAAGAAGATCAGCATTTAATATGCCCTCCTCATATACTCATTTTTAACTAAAAGAATGAAATACGGAATAAAAAGGGTTTTAAGTGAAACCCATTCTCTGAGCTGTGCTGGGGGCATCTCCATGCTGTGGCAGCGGCTGCAAGGATTGCGTTGCATGTGTTGGCTGCATTGGGCTTCGAAGCAACGACTGAAGTAATTTGTCTGATGTAGGTAGGAAGATTGCAGTGATACACATTGGCACGGGGAAGATTAGGAGCTAAGATATGCTGTACAGCTTCTCATCATACATCTGGAATGCATATTATAATCTGTTGTAAGCTAAATGCTGTGAGTGTGCAGCAATTGGAGCTGGCACCAATGGCCCTGGCGCAATGCAGACCCCCTCCCAAGCCCCTCTAACTCATCCCAGCTCTCAGCTGACCCAGACACTGTGTGCATTACGTAGCAGATGTACACCAGTGATAAAGGCTGAATGCAGCACGATTAGCAGTACAAGCCCTTTTGCAAGGGCTTTAAGCTGCACTTTGGGCACTGGGCACCACCAGAATGCAACGTTGGCTCACTGCAAACTGCTCTGTTGCATGGAAACAGCTTTGGAGCTTCTGGGCAGGGATGCAAGCAGATGAAAATGGTCCCACTGGAGGTTAGTGCTGTGCTGAACCTGTGCAGGACAGCAGAAACTGGAGCAGCCGACAGTCCATGCTCTGCCTGCTGCAATGCTCCCACAGCAGCACTAGGAAACCAGTTTGGGAGTGTTACACAAACAAAAACAGGCAGGGTCAAGGCCACCAGCCCTTCCCAGGGTGTTTTGTAGCACAGCATCCAAGCACCTTACATTTTGCAGACACAGTACTACCAGGACACATCATGGCTCTGTCCTGTGCCAGCCAGCAGTGCTGCTCCCAGGCTGTGCTTTGCACAAACTCCTGCAATTTCAGAGGCACAAATGGGCAGAAGAAGGTGCCTTGCACACTGCCATCCCCTTGCACACTGCATTGCCTTGCATATTGCCATCCTCTTCCACCAGAAGAAGCACGAGGGAAAAGATCCACCAGGAGAGCACACGAGGCATCTGCACCTGCGCAGGGTGCATAACAAATGTGACCTGATTGGAGAACATAATATTACTTTCAATGCAAAAATGACTTATGTCTCATGCAGTGATCAATCACAACGTTACCATTCGCAGGCGCAGAGGCGGTCCTGAAGCCCCGAGCTCCATCGTCCCGAGCACAGCCACCAAAGGACCTTGGTGGGGAAGAGGGCACCCGGCCGCGGCACACCGAGGGCCAAGCAGGGAAGCGGGGTGGGTGAGGAACTGCTGTTTGTTTCAGCTGCAGCACGGACTGAAGGAGCCGTGAGGTCGGCGACGGAACAGCTTCCCTCTCAGCGCATCGCAGCACCCCGTTGCCCCGGGCCCGGTTCCAACCCGACATCCCCGCGTGTCCGACCCGCACCTCCGGGCCACGCACAGCGCGTCCATCCCCGAGCATCGCCGGAACGGCAACGGCCCCACCTGGCGGGCGGGTCCGAGGGCTGGGAGCGGGGCTCGGCGGCATCCCGAGACAACCCGCTGCCGGCAGCGGCCCCCCGGGAGCACCGCAGCCCCCTGCTGCCCCGCGGTGCTGCGCGATGCTGAGCTGGATGCGGGCACCGCATCTCCCGGCCACGGGGCCGCAGCACTCCGGGGCCGTCCTGCCGCAAAAAATCGGCAGGGAACTGCAGAAAAAGTTCTGAAATGTTCCTTGCTTGAGTGTTTGCATGCTCATAGCCCAAGGAGCGTGCTGAGGGGGGAGCTGCATCCCAGCACTCGTCTCCAAATGGATGCTCGTAGGTGTGCTCAGACACCACCGACTCAATACGTTTGCCTAGGGCCAGCAGGAATGGTAAAAGAAAAAAGAAATTAATTAAATCAGCAGCATGGATCACAAGGGCAGTGTGGGATGCGTTAGGGTGGGACTTGGGGATCTGAGAGGTCTTCACCAGCCTTTGTCACTCCGTATCTCCTGTGCAATGTGAAGCACACCCGGCCCCACTGCCCGGGGTGGGCAGCAAAAGGGTCAGGAGGTGAGAAGCTGTGGGGTTGGTGCTCCAGGAAACCATGGGAAGAGGCACACGGAGATGATGGAAAAACAGGGGAAGAAATACTCGCTTTATTTCTAAGCTTGGCACATTTGTATCTCAGCCAATTGGCTTAACTACAACTTGCAGTCCTCATTTTGAAATATGGGCATTTCTCTGCTGGAAATGCTGTCCTCGAATATTTCCTTCGTCTGAAAGCTGCAAGGGTCAATACATCAGCACTAAAGTCTGCTGAGTGCCTCGAAATAGGGCGATATCATTTCCAAAAGTAAGTGACCACTAGGCTGCCGTTAGCCTGACATTGCAGAGGAGGAGATGGCTTTTTGCAACTTTGATTTACTGACAATTGTTGGAAAAGAAGCAAGCAAGAAATGAAAGCCCAATATTTCCATTACAGCTTACTTAACGAAAAAATATGGTAGGAAAGTCAGACATCATAAAATGCCTATCTTCTCACTATATTTACAGGCTTGTACAGCAGTGTGAGCCAGGGCAGGAATCAATGTGGAGCAGAGCTCAGAGTGCAGCAGCACTGCAGGGCAGGGCAGCCCGGTCCCAGCAGCAGTGCAGCATGGCTGTGGCCATTTGCCCCACAGAAACCAGATGGAAGGCTCAAGTTTCTCCTCCAGCAAGCCTGCATTATCCCTTTTTGTCTGTTTATCTCCCCTGGACAAGGGGAATGCTTTGACCTCAGGCTCCGGTGCTATAGCCAATCCACTGGGCATCCATGGTGGATGCATCTGGATGTGTTTTGGACCTGGAAGATGTGCTTTGGGCAAAGAGCTGCTGGGGCTCCAGGCAGGAGCAGCAGACCTGAGGTCCATCAGCAAACCCGACAAAATTGCATAATGCTGCTGGGATGGGAGGATGCTGCTGTAAAAGCAAAGAGCCCCAGTGCCGGCGCCAGGCAGCGCTTCCTATGGCTCAGTCAATACTTTAATCTATTCTAATGATTATCATTACTGATGTTTAGTATAATCACCTTGTCTGATACAATTGCTAGGATCTGAAAGTCAACTAGATTTTAATGGTTCATCATTAGGAGCATTATTCAGTCGGATTAAACTGGTCTTAATTCCTCTGCAGCTATCATTTAAATCCATTCGGAGCACGGTATGGCAGCCTCCCTTGTCATGATATGAATCAATGCCCTGCCTGCACACCGTGTATTTCCAGCTCCATTTAGCAAGCAATGGCACAGATGGACACTGAGGTACTACAGCAATTAATATCCACGAGATGCCCCTGCCACCATTAAAGTTTCTTTAAAAAGCACAGCAGCAGAGCATGGATACACTGTGCTGCCCGTGGGCAACCAGAATCAGGAGCCCCAAACTCCTTAACCACAGAACTGGGATCTTCCATGTACAAAACACTAACTTCCCAGCTTCCTGCCATTGAAAAACCAGGGAAAACATTGATGCTGCTGAGGCATTGTACTGGAAACCCTGAGGGACCATTTTTTGTTGCTTCCTCAATGTGCTACAGAGCTTGAAGGCCAGTTAGTAGGGAAGTAACGTGACCACAGAGCAGCCAATGGCACCTATATGCTTTCCATTAGGAGAACAAAACTCATTTCCCTGAGACTAATAATACATTTATCTGTCAGCCAGAATACAAATGTGAATTTAGAAAAAGTGCAGACTTACCCCTTCCTTCACAGGATAGAGGGGCAAATCAAGTTCATTTCTTGTTACTGAAACAAGTGAAACCCATCCTGTAATGGCTACAAGTAACTCTGCACTTGAAGAACCTCCTGCAGACTGCAGAACTCTATTAAGTAAGCTATTGGATGGCTCTGCTTAAAAATGAAACCCTGAAGACACGTTTGATGTTTCTTTTAGTTAATGAGATTTCCATGATAGCTACAAAAATAATATTAGGCAACAATGCCATTAATCCTGGATTACATGCAGCACGGGGGAAAGAATTAGTAGTATAAAGCAAGAAGATCAAGACACTTTGCTTTTCAACAAATAGCTGGTGGAAGTGCAGTACTGTCCTGCCTAACAGAGGTGGTGAGGAGCTGCCTTTTGGTCTCTGCTTTGTGCTGGCACAGCTCTCACCTCCCCTTCCGACATGGGGAGGCTGGATCTGGAAAAAAGGGCTGAGCAAAGTGATGACAAAGAAACCTTACATCTTCAGAGGCAACAGGAAGCAGCAGTGACAGTGGGATGTACCTGCTGGGTGATGACACGAGTGGTTATTGCATATCTAACTTATGCTGCACGGAACTGAGTTCACGTCCCCACATCCAGCAGCAGGGATGACACTGCCCCCACCCTCCCAAAAACACCCAACAGCAAGTTTGTTGGTAGGAAATAATTTTTCCCCCCCAGATACTCACTTAATCTATATGTGAAATATTATACATACGAACTGCCATAAATCAACAACTACTGCTGTGCATTTAGAAAGTTAAATTGTTTTCCATCAGAATTCTTAAATCTTATTAACTTCGTATATCCCGTATTTGGCTGTTTCAATGAACAGCAGGATGAAATAGGGATAAAAAGGCAACCCAAAATAGGATTACATGGAGCAACAGAAGGGGAAATAATCTTTGAAAAAATAATCTAAGACCAAATTCTAACTGCATTAGAAAGTAACAAGTCATGGTTTCAATCAGCAGCCAGGCAGGAGTTTGATAATCTCATGCGCACAGCATATAAATCTGCAAGTGAGACAAATTGCATTTTAATTTATGTACTGAAAAGGTTAACTTCTAATACCCTCTGCTTGCTTAAGAAAGCAGCAAAAATACATTCCCTCACAGCACACACAGCAATAAAGTAAGCAGTGTCACAGGGCTGGATCTCACACAGCCTCAGTGAGGCCACGCTGTGCAGAGCAGCAAAGCGTTGCAGCTCTACATGGCATTCACAAGGCTGCTTCTGAAGCCCCCGATTGCAGCCACTCACATGCACCATGGATAGTGATAAAACAAGGGGGAATGGTTTTAATCTGAGACAGGGGAGGTTTAGGTTGGATATTAGGAGGAAGTTTTTCAGCCAGAGGTTGGTGAGGCACTGGCACAGGTTGCCCAAGGAGGCTGTGGATGCCCCATCCCTGCAGGCATTCAAGGCCAGGCTGGATGTGGCTCTGGGCAGCCTGGGCTGCTGGTTGGTGACCTGCACACAGCAGGGGGTTGGAACTGATGAGCATCGTGGTCCTTCTCAACCCAGGCCATTCTATGGTTCTATGATCACTCCTGGAACAGAAGTTACAAATCAGTTTGCATTTCCATACCCCACAGCAGGGCTGATGTTACCTCACCCCTCCAAACACAGCCAGGCCCCATCTCGTTCTGCAAAGGGAATGAGTTTCATGATGAGCCCAACGGCATGCCAACTCATATTGACTTTGAAGAAACAGCCTTTTTGGTCATAAACTTACTTTCTGAAGCATGAATCATCACATACACATTCAATGAAATATTAACTTGAATTTATTCTCTTGGATCTTATTAAGAATTTCATTAAACACAACAGAGCACTGACAAAATCCCTCGTGCTCAATAAGCAATGACAAGGTACAGTCTCCTTATGTTGTGGTATTGTTTTTTCCCTGTGTAGTACTTACCCTACCCAGCAGCTTGCAATGAAATGCAAGTCCTAGAAAACCATTATCTGCAGCGTATGACAACAAGCAGTAATTATGTTCCACAGAAGGCAAAGGCATTGGTATATAAAGTTTTAATTAAAACAACAAAATGCATAGTGATGCTCTGCAGTGTACATGGGGACCCTACTATCAGTTGGACAGTGATAAAACAAGGGGGAATGGCTTTAAACAGAAACAGGGGAAGTTTAGGTTGGATATTAGGAAGAAGTTTTTCATGCAGAGGGTGGTGAGGCACTGGCACAGGTTGCCCAAGGAGACTGTGGATGCCCCATCCCTGCAGGCATTCAAGGCCAGGCTGGATGTGGCTCTGGCAGCCTGGGCTGCTGGTTGGTGACCTGCACACAGCAGGGGGTTGGAACTGGATGAGCACTGTGCTCCTTTGCAACCCAGGCCATGCTATGATTCTATGATCTCAAGAACTCACACCACAATTCTGCTTTTACATCAGCAATGGATCCTCTGCACTGATGGTTCTTAATTAAAGGGCAATTTTCTTCCATGCAACATGGCCAGACTGAGCAGTACAGAACTCCACGCTGAGTTCAAGGCTCGGGGCTAGTTTTAAAACAGCCGTATTACTGCTATCAAGATGTAGGTTTTCATCTAAAAATTGTCACCTTGTCATATGCATGGCATCATCGTGTCAAATAAATACTCCCAAAGCACCCACTGCTGTGATTCCCATCACAGTGAGAAAGGCAAGCATTCAGGAAAACAAAGACTTAATACAGTTCTGAAGCAACAGAATAAATATTTGCAAATGATGTGAAGATGAAAACGTTAAACAAGCAGTGACAAATTAATGACAAACAAATGAATACCAAAAATAAGTGTGGTTGCAAAGCTCCTGCAGTCTGACCCATCCAAGTCCCCAGGCGTGAGCAGGGCTGAGCACAGCACTATGCATCCTCCTCACCCACAAGCAGTGGCTCCACTTCCAGTGCCACCAAGGCATGTGATCTCTCCTTGTGCTGACCATACAGAAGGAACTGCACAGTCACCTGTTATTTTGGGGTAAGGAAGTAATTAACCAGGATACAGAGGCAGCACTTGTTTCCAATCAAAGACGAAATAAGCTGTGCAGAAGAGCAGCCCTCCATTTAGTGCTGGCACAGACTCAGCGTACCAGAATCTGCAGAGGAAAGCTTAGAACTTATTCACATAGTGTGGAGTATTACTCATTTGTCTAATCCTAACTGTGGAAGGTTCTACATTAGCAGACAAACTTCTCCATATCTTTCTTAATTCTCATTTTCAATGCTGTATGGCAAAAAAGTTCAGTCATTTTATCAATACTAAAAACAGGAAGATACAGGGGAAAAAAAATAAATAAAAATTCCAGATCCCCTTGGTTCTGTGGCTCACATACAAGCGAAGACATTCTTTAGTATCTCTTGCTTTCATGGGTTCTAAGTATGAGATTAATTAGAAGTGGAAGAGGAGCAATGTCCCCCATTGCCCTGTGCTCCTACAGCAAGGTGGGCAGGGAACCCCACTTCTGGATGATGGGAAGGAGGGGAAGCTGGTAAGACCTTCTTAGCAGCAGATCAGCAGGACCTGATCAGAAAACAAGATGCTCGCCGTGCCCAAGGAGGCTGTGGATGCCCCATCCCTGCAGGCATTCAAGGCCAGGCTGGATGTGGCTCTGGGCAGCCTGGGCTGCTGGTTGGTGACCTGCACACAGCAGGGGCTTAGAACTGGATGAGCGCTGTGCTCCTTTGCAACCCAGGTCATTCTGATTCTATGATGATTCTATGAGTCTCATTTCCCACAAAGTTCCACCTCATTTGGGATTTACAGGCACTGACAGCCTGACAACTCTAGGACTCAATATTTAATGCTGTTTTCAACACAGAATTGTGCAATTAGACGTGTTTATTTCTATTGTAAAACAGACCACTGGAAACGCTACTAATCTACAAAGAATTAACAAGCATGTACTTGGTCTTTTTCTTGATAGCTCCAGCTCTGAAACAACACTGCTGGCTTTCAGCAACCCAACCTTTAGATAAATGGGTATGTGCACCTGGAAAGGACGACAGGTCTCACTCCTTTTGCCAGATAGTCAAGCACCAACGTTGACACAAAACCCCTTGTTTTCTAATAGAGACACCATTTGTGAGATAAAGATAGAACACAAAGCTACCCAGCTATGTCTTTCCATAAGTGTTGGTGTTTTGTTTTGTTTTTTAAAGGGAAATTGTCTTCAGAGAGGCCTGGAAAGAGGGGAAGTTGTCTACATCACAGGCAAAGCCCTACTAATCGTCCTACTTTTTCCAAAGCTTTCCTGCATCCCACCTCTCTGGCCCCCCAGCTAAAGATTAGACAGGATTTCCTTCATAGACAGCAGATCAGCACTCTTTTTAAGTCTTTCTGAAGTTATTATTTGGGGAATCATCTTCTTAAGCTTAGCAAATTAGCTTTATAACATATATAGCTGCTGCTTACACTTCCTGCTTCTTTCTTTTCCTTTTCTTCTTTCTTTCTTTTTGCAAGTATGCCTTATTATACTCACAATACACAGCATCTCCCCAAGTCTTAGTAGCTGCACGGGTAAGAAAGGATGTGGTGAACAGGGGATCAAATTGCTGAAAACAGATGGTAGTCTGGGACAAGTCTGGACTGAAACACTATCACTGTTAGCCACCAAGCTGGCAACAGAGCTTTTAAGGAAGATAAGTTACAAACCAACCATGTGGAATTCACAAAAGAGTATTTCCAGAATCAGGCTTTTCTTTTTTAGCATATGCACTCATCTGCTCAAGTTTTTAAAATAAATGCTGGATTTGTAAGACAGCTTAATATGGAAAAACATTCACTGCTCCAGTCTTTGACTTCCTGGGGGAAACCATACGGGCTAAGCATGCAGACAGCACCAAGTGGAGGAGACAACCAAACAGACTCCTCAGAGTGATGGGGGCGATGGCCACTGGGCTACGGGGTCAAATCTGCTGCACAAAACCTAAAGACAACTGAATGACAACTCAAATAACCTAACAGCATTGAGACAAAACACACGGGTGCAGAGGAGTACGTTTGGCTGGGAAAGTCTTGCTGAGGTCGGACTTACATTCTATGCACTGTGTAATTAAATTACAAAGTGTGATGTTTTGTAGGAGCATATAATGGATTCCAAGTGGCTGCCCTGCAATTCACAAAAGGAGCAAGATAACAGTTTGTATACAGCAGCCTGGCTCTGGCTGAATATACTTGGGCTATTTAGTAACAACCTGGCTACACTTAATGAAAAGAAGCAGGTATAGAGGATTTGAACAGGGTTCTCTGACAATAGGATGCTGTCAAACAAATAAACAAACGCAAAAAACGTGGCAAAGGGCTTCACCTGAATCTAAGTACAAAGCGGAGTTGTTTGGTTCTGTTGGTAAAAGGAAGAAGGATGTAGGGTGAAAGAAGATACAGAAAAGGACCAAGTTTTCCAAAAACTTGCACTACATTCAGTCCACTGCTTTCAGCAGCAGGCAGCACTGAGTGCCAAAGGGCAGCCTGGTCTGGTGGTTGGTGACCCTGCACATAGCAGGGGGTTGGAACTTGATGATCATTGTGGTCCTTTTCAAACCAGGCCATTCTGTGATTTTAGGATATGTCGTCCTTACATACAACCAGATCATTAAGCACTCACGCACCTAAAGAGCTCTGATAAGGTCCAGCACAGACCCTAAGACAGGCACCCATGCACCCAGTGTCTCTTACAGACAAAGCACCCATTAATAAGCACACATTTACACCCTGGGCTTCGTGGCCTCTTGAGAAACTCCAATCAACTTCCAGTACAAAGCAGCAGTTGGAAGGAGACAATCACTGGAACAGGAAATCACGTCCGATTTATAATTCAAATTCCTCATGTTACGAAACTCCTTTTAAAATTATAAAAATAAAAAAAAAAAAAAAGAGGACAATTCATACTTTACAAACAATTGGACATTTGCATTATTCACTGAAAATAACTGGCTTATTGTGCAACTCAACAAATCTAAGTTGGGATACCGAGGAAAAAGGATGACCACGTTATCCTGTTAAGCAAGCTGACACAACCCAGTGTAATCCTGTGCTAACCAACACTGCTCCTGCTGCCATCAGGAGTCCATTTCTTCCTAAAAATAGTCAACCCTGGCCATGTCAGATGGAAGCAGAAGAAAGAACACTGCAGCAGACACAGAGTAAGTGAACCCTTAATCCTTCCCTGGACCTTGAGAAATGAGGCCTTGCTCTCCACCTAATGAAACTCTGCACATTGTGAGAATAAACCCCACTAGAATTGGACAGTGTCAGGAACTACTTCTCAAAACAGAGACTGCTACACAAATAGTCAATTATGAAACACCTCTCTTGTAGAAATTACAACCTTTTCACTTAATCCCTCTGCTTCCCAAAAGCCAAGCATCCCTGGTCTTTCTTTTCTGGTCCAACACGACACAGCATTCTGTTGGAATTTTGATTTTCTTCTTTGGCAAGAGACAGTAACGAAGCTCTCTTCTTTAAAAAGCATTTACTTCCATACCTCAGGGGGTTCTCAAAGCTGGAGGTCTGCTCTTGTTTTCTCTTGATTACAAACACTTCATACATCTTGAACTAACACTACATCCACGACCAGATTTCTATAAGCTCCTCAACCTGATTTGGAAGCATCTGCTTTCAATACAATCTGAACTGGAAGGCTATTAGCAAGATTGGATTCAGCCTCCAATCAAGACAGAACTGAGAAATGAATGTCATGTGCACACTGGCACTGCAGTTGCAGGCTGGGCTCAGAGATGGGGGAGGTTTGTGGCCCACATAAAAGTTTCTTTTCAGAGTACATCACAGAAAAGCATCTCCAAACATGCACATAATGTACTGTAAGGGTTGTCCAGATCCAATTCTATTATTATTATTATTATTATTATTATTATTTTGTAAATAAACACAGGCAGTTTTGTGCTTCCATCTTGGGATAGGGAGGGAGTAAAAGTAAGTACCTCATGTATGGAGCAAAAGGTCTGAGCACTCAGAGCAGCCACCTGGGCTAAGGAGCAGCCCTGAATCCCTATTGCCTGTATTGTCTCTACAGAGAAAACTAAAAAAAAAAATCTCAAAACAGGCTGCTAACCACCATTTAGTCACACAAGCATTGTGTTCCCACAATGCAAACGTTTTTACTGTTTGAACTGCCCACTTAAACCATCGTGGCTGTAGATGCAAGAAGCACAGATGGCTGTTCTGAATGACAGTATGACTTCAGAGTCCACCCAAAGGGTCAGCTGTCCATCATTAGGCTAATTGGAGTGGCTTATGAAATTACTTTAATCAGGAAAAACAACCTCAGCGCTTGGGAATCCTAACTTCTTGAACTGCTCCAAGTCAATCTGGTGAAGAACCTCCTTTGAACATGGAACAGATTAACACAGCGTCCTGTAGCACTGCATGGCCTTGAAATTACTCTTCATTCTATCCCACTTCATACCTGGAGTTAACAGAGCTAAGAGCAAAGATGCTGAAAGACAGAACTTACCCTCTGCAATGCAGCTTTCTTGTATACCTTTCATATGAACTTAATATCATCAGTAAACACAGACAAATCCAACCTGACAAACTCGAGCTCTAACAGGAAAAGGATACAAAAACATCCAGGAACAAAACTCCAAAGCTCCCGAGGAGCCATGGAAGATGGTGTAAAAAGTAGAGGGCCCGGACAGATCCAGCAGCAGGCATCTTTAGGACAAGGCTGAGGCCATACGTGCAGTTTCCCAGCATGGCCAATGCAAACAGCAGGTAAGAGGTGCCTTCTGTTGACTTTCTCTGAAACTAAAGACAAGGAGGTTTATACAGAAAACATGTTTTAAGATGCATCATAGTAAACATTTCTATATAACTCTGGCACTTTCTATTATCACACACTGAAGGATTATTTTCAGTCACTCCTCTCCATCTTTTCCTGAACCCTCACAGCTCAGTATTTTCAGCACATACCACTGAAAGCAACTGAAATTGTTACAGCTCTTAGAAGCAGCTCTGCTTAATGTAGTTTTTATGTAGGTGCAAAGCAGCAAGGATAATCTGCTTCCAAATGATATTTAGTTCTTAGGCAATCTGTTTCTCTATCAGTGTGCACAGTAGAGCCCTTTGAAAAGGTTGTTGTATTCCAGCTGGAATGGAAAAGGTAAGGAAAGGGGAACAGGAATAAGCTTGGAAATGAACCAAATCTTCTTATAACCAACTAAAAGATGCATATACATTTGATGATGTAAAACCTGCAGGATTTTTTCTTCTATAGCCTCTCATTTTTATTTTTTTTTTAATATGGGCATGTTAAAAAAAGTCAGTAATGATATCTTTGAAGGGAAAAAAGAAGGGCTAAAGCTTTAAACTACTTTTCCTGTGATTTTAGTTTTTGATCCTGCAGTTGGTTTCTTAAAGTAGAATTGTTTGGGGAAAAAAAAATAAGGGAGGCATCAGTTGCTCATGAGAACAATCACACAAAGCACATTTCTGCTTATATATCTCCTAAATCCAACTGCAAACCTTCCTCCATCCTGCCCAATCAATACCCTTCTACTGATTAAAGACCATCATTTTCCTAAAATTCTCACCATCCTCTTTTGAAAGGGAAAAGAAAACACTTCTTTAACGTTTTAGACTGTCACAAAAGCCAGGGAGGCTTTCACACTTTGAGGCCAAATCTCAAGCAACGCAGAGCATTTGGTAAAATATACAAGTATGCTCAGCCAAAAACAGACTTACGTTTTTATACAGCTGAGGAAATCTACTTCCCAAGTAAAACACACAGGATATATAGCCACAAACGAAGCCTGACATTTCAATCATATCGAGAGAGTTCTGAAAAATAAAGGGACATATATTTTGGCAAGAATGTTCTCAAGCATTTCAAGAGACTTAAACTGAGAGCCCGCCGGCTGTTTTTTTGGACAGAACTTTCAAAGCAGCTCAGGGCTGCTCTTCAAATGACCAAAAAGGACGAGGAAGTGTTTCATCTTTATCTCACAACAATGCACAGTGCTGCGTCACGGCTGAGACCGAGATCAAAATGGGCACCAGGCTTCAGGACATAACACTCGTATCAATCCAGTTCTTCTGCTAAAAAAGCCTGGGCACAATAATTCAAGCCAAAACTAAAAACCCGTAGCTAGGGCCACTAAATTGTTAGTTTTCTCATTTTAGCTGTATTTTGAAAATAAGCTGCTTCCCTGCTGGGCAATGTTGCTGGATTACAATTATTTTACCGGCATTAACACGAAGGCCATCAAATTGCTAGAACAGCCTGTGAACTTTGCTGGTAAAGTGACAGCAGCAGCAGCAGGTACAATTGTAATTCCCCACTTGTTATTGATTGCACTTTTCACTACACAGTCTCTCCATGGATGTCTGCAGTACCCAACACAGCCAGAAAGACAGCACGTGGACGTGTCATTTCACAAAGCAGCACATCCTAATAACCCAAGGGACAGAATGAACCCGAAATACAGGGAGCTGCTATAAAAAGCTATTTTGCAGCTTATTTATTTTGGAATGTAGGGTACGGACTTAGAGATCCACACGGTGCCACATTTATGGCTTCTGAAGCATCGTTAAAAACATCACCCAAATTTCTTGAAAACTCAGAGCACACAATGTTTTCAAGACTGAATTTGTCAGCTTCGTTTCTTGGAATGGAAGCAGGTAAGCACTTACAATACTTCTTTCCATCGCTGAACTCTGGTCTTGCTTTCTGATAAACAGCTGGCAGGGTAAAACAACACACAGGGTTATGCACATCAAGATCCAGGTTATACAGAAATTCTTCAGCCTTCTGCTGCCTAGAATGATAAAAATGACAAGCAAATGAGCTGGAAAATAACACCTGCTGTTCAGGTTATTTTTCATCCGCAATACAAACATGTAAACGTCTCACTTCAGCCTAAAGATTCCACCTCCTTGGGCTCTGTCCCCAGCCCTGATCACCACACACTGTGTCTACTGAACCACTGCAGGAGCATTCCTTTAACAGGCACTGCTCCTATGGTGACTGTCACCAGTGGAACAAACGGCTGTATGGCATCAGAAGCCTGCCCCATAGACCTGCAACCTGTATCACAGGGACAGGAATTACTACAGTGGTTTCACAGCCTGTGCTTGGATTGTGACCAACTCACAAAACGGACCAACTTGTCCATGGTCAGAGCTCTAAAACTGGGTATTGAGAGCTCTCTTGTACTGCTTTATTCACAAATACTATTCTTCCCTCTCCAGCTATGCAGAGTTGAGCTGAAGCAGGCAGGGGCAGTTATAATGCACAAAATCCCATGTTTGTTTGCAAGAGCAGGCAGTAGGAAGGAGGCATCTTCAGCACTGCCCTATCCTCAGGTTTATTATCAATACCATATTGAAAGAATTGCATTTATCTTACTTAGTGTGCTGCGCAGGCGTGTGCTTTCCTTCAGCTTTTTGTTACTCCCGCTACACCACGGGCTTCCTTTGCTTTTTAAAGACTGATGATCTACTGTTTTTGATTGCATGCAATGTGCACAGTGCTTTCTGCCTTCTATTTCAATAGTCTGTTTGTTAGACTGAATATTACAACTACTGCCAGTGATTACAAAGCAACTCGAGTAATTTTGTTCCTCTTGAATGCCTTTAAATTGTATGCATTGAAACAGAGCGCATGAAGATGTCAAGTTATCTGATGATGTAAGCAAATGAAGTCCTGTTTTAATCAGCACGGAAGAAACTAACTGAACCACACAAAAAACAACACTTAATTTCAACTTCTCTGTATATTTAGGTCTCTGTAAGTAGACAGTAAAACCATGGAGCAAATCATAATATGGAACCAGGTTCTGGCTTCATTTCCTGCCTATATAAACTGGCTGTACTACATAGAAAGTATTGACAGATATTGAGTGGTTAAGAGGAGGGGAGAAAGGCAGGAGAAAAGAATTTTCACATAAGACTGAAAGAACTGGAAGAAATAGCCCTAACAACTCCAGCTGGAATCTGGGTACCCCATTTTTAGATAGGCTTTATTTAAACTCTGCAGAAAACAGGAAGGTGAAGAACCTGCGTTAAGGAAAATGTTTTCACTGTTAAAAAGCCTCACCTTTCATCGTCTTCCAATTCTTGAGCTTGCAATAGGCAAATTGTGAAATCAAAATGATATCCATGTTAACATAGGAGATGGCAGTGATAGTCTGAAAGAGAAGACACATTTGCTTGTTCAGTACACATAGCACAAAATACCATCAGAACCAAGTTGTGTTTCTTAATAATAACGTGCACAACAAATAGAAAGCCAGTGCCAAAAGAAGGAGGAAAAGCATTCAGAGGAACAAGTCTGACAGCAGCAGATTGATGCAGCGTAAAGTGTAAGAAAATGGAAGAGCTGAAAATAAGAGCAGCAGATAAGAAAGCTTCAGACACAAATAACTGACAACTACTGCTTCCTCCAGAGAAGCCCTCCCTTCACTGAAGATACCGTAATTTTGGATTTGTAAGGGATTAACAGCTTCTTTGAGCTGGTGTTTCTGTTATTAAACACTTCTCCTAAAATCAAATACACAAAAGGAAATTTTAAGAGTAGTTGCAGCACGGTAGCTTAATCTATCAGAAGCTGAACAGCACAACTTGCATCCAGCTCTGTTTGCTCTGCAAACTTACTTTGAAAGAAAAATTTAACTGGGAGATCCCCACTTCATCCCAGTAAGTATCTCGTAACGCTGACTGCAGAAACGGAATGGTTCCTGCCACACATAATGGTATCAAAGTAAACATCTGAGAAATTCTGACCATTTTTTTTTATGGATAGTAGATCAGTGAGCAGAATGTAAAACTATTTTCTGCCGTGGTGCCTACTGGACTGTGTATTATCACAGCATCCTAGAGTTCAAAGAGACATTCTGAAAAGAATATATCAGAAAGTAGAAATATCTACTGATTACCTGAATTGGCAGTTGATTTGTTAAATAGCAGCCTATCAGATTTGTGACATCTCCAGCCATCCAACACAGCAGAAAGCCCAAAGACAGCGCTTGGTCCACCTTTCCATCCCGACAGGCAACGTGAATTTGACTGGCACAAATTCCAGAATTGGGACACACTGTTAGCCAAAAATGCCTGACAAGTTGTAACATACAATTTTCAAAGTCTGAGTAAGGAAAGAATAACAACAGAACTCCAAGAGACCCATCAGAGCAACATCCACTGACACTCAGAAGGAGAACTCAGTGTCACCAGTGCTGACCGTGTCTTACTCCAATGCTAGAGGCTGAGATCACAACTTCATTACTGCTTGTGTGAACTTCTGTGTGTGCTATGTGTGTGTCTTCTGCAGTGAAATATCAGTCTGGACACCAAAACTATGCCTTCATCGCTTCGCACTCATCAGCTGGAAATACCAGCCTTTGAAATCCTGAAACAGGAAATGCTTTTAACAGAAGGGCTAAGAACGAACAAAGCTTCTGTGAGAGCTGACAACAACACTTAAGCCTCGAAATTGAAGAACTGTTCTTCAAATTCACAATGGGAACTATGAAGCAATCCCAAATTTCAGTCCATCAGACACGTCTTGATGAATCACATAGTGGCTAACGTGACACTCTGAATGTAAAGCCTCCTTTCAACTCATATTTCAAAAGCTCTACAGCTTACTGAGCGTGTTCTGATTTTGATTTCCATCAGCCTTTCATTAGTTCAGTAAACTATATTCCTGTTATGAGGACAATCCTATTTTGTTTTGGGCACTTTCACCTCCAAGCAGCATTTCTACTTTCCTTTTGCCATCTCCTACCTTCACATTGGAAATCCAAACCCAGTGCCAGTTCTCCCAACAGCAATTGGTTTTGCACTACCAAAGCAGTAACTCGTGTTCCTGACTTGGTCTTAGTCTGAATTTCACTGGCAGGACCCAGCTCAACAGCACTGGTGACATGGCATGTGGTTTACATACACAGTGAGCCAGTCTCTGCAGCAAGCATGCTGTGTGCACACATCTCAGGGTGGAGAAGATAAGGGAGAAGAGGTGATTTATTCTCATTTTCTCTAAGTGGCAGAGATTAGTGTCAAGCCAGTACAACAGAACAGTACATCAAGCTCATTTGTCAACCACCAAATATTGTTCTAAACATGAACAACATGCTTCTCTGGCATAATATATCTGTATTATGCAGAGAAACATATCCAAGATAAACTTAAAAAAAGGCAGCTTGTGAAAAAGGCTTCAGGCAAGATTACTCATGTTTCAATCTAAGGGCTGCCAAAGACTTGAAACTTACGGTAGTGCAGCAAACAGAAAGCAGACAATGGAAGTCAGTCCTATGACAACGCTGCAGTACTCCCATGCATTCTCCACACATTCTTCCAGAAGATGCCAAATCCACGGTGTGCCATTTATACACAGACTCCTATTCTCTACTGCAGAGATATTGAAAGCATATGCATGCAGCTGGGAAGCCATCCCTTCTGGACTGAGGCTCAGTTTCAGAAGTTTATTTCTGCCTCCATTTTTACCCCATGCAAATCCGCAAATCCGTTTACCAAAGCTGAATATCTGCTGTGAAAACCCTCTGCATGCAGACGGATGCTTGAGATCACAGTTATTCCCAATCTCATAAACAAACCTGCCAAATTCAACGAAACAAATACAGCCAGTGTGAATATGATGTTAAACATAAGATGCTTGCTCTTATTTATTGCTTACAGAAAAGATGTCGGACTTCCAAGAAAGAAGAGATGCTTTGTGGTCCATCACATTCATTAATGCCTGACAACTATTTGCAACGCTCTGGATTTATACCGCTGCACCACTTTAATCTGAGCTCACGTTAGGCAGAGATTGCCAGTGATGCTCAGGGCTCAGAAAACTGCTACAGGGTAAAGTAAACAAAAAACAAGATTTGTACTTATATCAAAACTCTGATTTTTATGCTTAGCATTATTCCAGTGAAGTAAGGATGCTCTCTTTAATGAACACTCCACCCTCCCCTTGCCCAAGGAGGCTGTGGATGCCCCATCCCGGCAGGCATTCAAGGCCAGGCTGGATGTGGCTCTGGGCAGCCTGGGCTGCTGGTTGGTGACCCTGCACACAGCAGGGGGTTGGAACTGATGAGCACTGAGCTCCTTTGCAACCCAGGCCATTCTAGGATTCTGTGATTCTATGATTCACACTTACAAAACACAAACGTGGTGTTGAGTTCCAGGTAATTCACTTCCAGCTAATGTTATGAAAAGGAAATCCCTTAATGCTCAGATTGCAGACAAGCTCTTACGCCTGCCTGCATCTAAGTAGCCCATCAGACCAGTCAGGGATCCAGTACCCTGCCAGACAGCTGAGGAAATTGGGAAAGTATTTACTATGTAAACATTCACAAAGTCAATAAAGGTAATCCCAGCCCAAACACACCCCCAAGAAGTCCCCAAACAACAAGAAAATGAAAGGACTCACTTGGCTAGACAGTGAGAAATTGGCTTTTTTCCTTCTCTTTTCAGACTTCAGGTATCTGCAGCGCTCAGTGCTGGAACAAGTTTTCTGCAGAAGCTGGCTGCCTCTCAAGGGAACTATCATCATGGGACCTAAACCACACAGACAATAAAAACAAACACATTTTCATACGCTGAGAATTCACCTGTATGAGATACTCAGCTCGTGCTGGTGAAGTCACTGGGCTTTGCAGTCATCTTTGCAAATAATTTTTAAAGTTAACAATTATCTGTGAGCAGCATTGCAGGTAAGCTTCCCATTCTGGCACTCTGCAGCTGAACAGGGTGTCAGCATCCACTAGGAAGGCAGAAGCATCAGAGCACGCACACTGCTGAACAGGCCTTAAGCCATGAACTGTCAACCAACTGTAAGCACTGAGACACAAACCACACGTTTTATTAGATACCACTGCACTTCAACTTCATCCCAAGTGTCCATTTCAATATATCCAAAACATAGGAGACCAAAAACAAAAAAGAAAGAAAACCAAGGTTGAACATGGTATTTAAAACTACACCTGAGTATCTTCATTCTAGTCTGATTAGTGCATACAAAAACTCAAGGAACATGGACTGTGGGCTAAGAAGTGTAATGTGGCAATTTGGGCTCAGTCATCTGAACTCCTGCTGCTCTCTGCTCCAAAACTCTACAGCTAGGATAGGAAACAGAATGCTTTCAGAAGCAGTGGGAGCTGGGACTCAGCCAGGCCACCACTGCTTCCCAGATGGGCCACTCCTTGTATCTCCCTTTTTGGCCTTATTAACACTAACTGCTTTATTTCTGGCTGTTCTTAAAACTTCAGTGTCCCAAAAAGAGCCCTATCACCCAAACAAAGAATCCAACCCCAGCTCAGAACAACTGGATGCTGTAAACCTCAGTGTGTCTGACACAAACCTGAAGTCCTTTTCCACTGCTGGAAGGGAAAGGCAATGTGGTCAGTATTGTTGGCAGCTCCAGTTAGTTTACATCTGGACTAGGTGTGCCAGACCAAGAGACCCACATCATTTGGAACTGACACACTGCATATCTATGCTCACAGTGCCAAAGTAGCACGGTGTTTGAGCAGAACCAATGCGAATGGATCCTCCTTCACTTCAGTTCTTCCTCAACATTTAAACAAGACCGACCACCTCTCTTCTGTCGCATGAAATGCTTTCCGCCTGCAAACAGAATGAGATTGGTACAATGTTTCTCTCCTTTCAGTTGATGAGAAAGGAAAACAACATAAAAGGGTGACTTATGTTTCTATAATATTTCTGGGCCTTAACAATCCCCTGCCTGTAACTTCACCCTAATACATAACGACTGAGAAGTGAAATCCCCCTCATTAAGCCCAGCCCCACAGCACCAAGAGGTCCAGCCATCCCTGGGGCCATGGCACAGCCAACTGCTGCAGGATCATAGGATCACAGAATGGCCTGGGTTGCAAAGGAGCACAGTGCTCATCCAGCTCCAACCCCCTGCTGTGTGCAGGTTACCAATCACCAGACCAGGCTGCCCAGAGCCACATCCAGCCTGGCCTTGAATGCCTGCAGGGATGGGGCATCCACAGCCTCCTTGGGCAACCTGTTCCAGAGCCTCATCACCCTCAGGACATCACACTGTGAGCAGTGCTGCAGACTCTGGGACAGCCTGGAACTCGGAGGGATGCTCGTTCAGTTGTGTGCTACTCATAGAACGGGTTGGGTTGGAACCTTCAGGATCGCGCAGCTCCAACCCGCTGCTGCAAGCTGAGACGCCTCCCCCTGCCCCAGGTTACTCACAGCCCCATCCAGCATGGCCTGGCTGTCTCATTATTCCTGGGGGATAAGAATTAGAACCAACACTGAGCCCAGGGGGTATTTCCGAGCTCCTGGGAGCACTCCCAGCCCGAAACCCTCCCGCTCCTCCCGGCTGCCAGCTGCTTTCCCACCTCGAACGCCTCCTCCCGAGGGCTGAGGACGGCCGGACCGCACCCAGCGCGGATCCCGAGAACGCTTCTCACTCACTGAAGAAAAGAAAACGAGAAGCAGATATCAAGAAGAGCCGTTCCAAAGAGGAGCCCGGCAGACGGCCACCTCCCAGCGCAGCTCCGTCCGCGGAGAGGGACGCCGGGGGGAGCGGAGCTGCGCGGAGGGGCTGCCCGGCCATGGCGGCTCCCGCTCGGCACCGAAGAGGGAAGCAAGCACGCGAGCGCGGCACACACCGACCTGCCCTGAGCTGCTGCTGCTGCTGCTGCTGCTGCTGCTGCTGCTCCGCCGACCCGAACCCTGCGGGGAAAAAGGGATGAAAATCCCCGCACCGCACTCCACCACCCCGCGCCCTTACGGAGCCGCCCGCACGCCCCGCCCTCAGCGCCGCAGCGGTGGGAGCGGAGCGCCCTCTGCAGGCGGCACGGGGCGGCGCTGCGCGGTTCAAGCTGGGAAAGACCTCCGCCACCCCCGAGTCCCGGCCAGGCGCCCTGCCCGCTGAGCGCGTCCCTCTCGGAGCGGTCGCTCGAGAGCCGGGGGGTTGTTTGGGCTGTGCTCCTATTTGTACAGCGGCGCGGTGCGCTGGGCTGAGCCCGTGCCGGAGCTCCTGGGCGTCTAAAAAGTGGGGGAAATCCGCATTGGAGCCGCGGAAGTGCCGGCTGCAGGCCTGGCAGCAGCGCCTGCTGCATGGCAGTAATCGTGGAATTGTAGGGGTTGGCGTGGACCTTTGGGGGTCATTCAGTCCACCAGATATGGCAGCAGAGTACAGCTGGAAGGGCCTGTATACCCCCCACTGAATTCCAAAATCTAGGCTTTTGGTGCCCAGGCTGTACATCCATTGGACTTCTGACGTAGATTTCCAGCTCTCAGACCGTGCTGTTGAAAGCCCTGTGTGTAGATGTAAAAGTGAGATTAAATAAATAACGATGACATTCATAATCCTCATAGATATGGCACCCAAAAAAAGGCTCCGTCAAGGGAAGAACAACTTTTTTTGGCTGATATCCATGTCAGCCCTTCTACTCCAAAGAATCTGTAACCAGTAATATCTTTGCAGTGCCCCCAGACCTGCTGTTGCTGCCAGCACTGCCCCTTCACTTCATTGGTAACAGCAATTAAGGATCCAAGAAAGGAAGCAATCTAATGAACAGTCCTGGGGTCTTTGTGGGATATGTACTTTCAAGCATGAATATTTTAAAGTATTTTGATAGGAAGGAATGTTGTATAATTTACTGAATTTTTAATACAATTTTACTTCTATTCTCATTGTTTCTGTAGTTACTGCTGTCTAGCTAATTAACACAGGGTTGGGAGGATGATTAAAGCAAAGCTCAGTGTCTGCATTGTGCTGGTTTAATTGCTGCTCAAACCATGGCTCTGTGTTGGTTTTGGCAGCTGAGCAGTGCTTGCCTGGCACTGAGGAAGTCCCATTTGTGTCCATGAGGCTCATCTGCTGCTGAGTGGTGAAGGCGTGCAGCTTTGTGCATGTCTCCAGTAGGACACGGGCTTGGGGAAGAGATGGATTCTGTTCCACGCCTCAAAAGCATTTGGCTGAGATGCCCGCATGGCATCGGTTATGACAGGGTGGGATGGCCGGGGTCTGCTGTGCTTCACAGAATCGTTAAGGCTGGAAAGGAGCTCTAAGGTCAGCAAGTCCAACCCAACCTCACCGTGCCCACTGACCACATCCCTCCTTCGTGCTCCTCAGCCCACAGCTGGCTCTGAAAGGGCACAGGGAGCAGCAGGGCTCAGGCCTGGTGCCACCCAGGGAAAGGCATTCTCCATGCAAGGAACCCACACAGCATGTACCCCAAAAGCTGGGTGTGAGCCTGGGGCCATGCAAGGGCAGCAAGTGCAGAGATCACACGGGTGGATGGAGGGGGTAAAACAACAACACTGTGAGAGGAGCACGGCGCTGGGAAAGGTTTGTGCCAAGGTCCTGAGAGCACTAGCAGGCCTCGAGGGACCTGAGCAGTGAAAAAGTGAATAAAGATAGGACAGTGTACTGATAGACAGGCAATTATCCCATAAATGTAAACTACACAGAAGAGATATGTACAGCATTATATATTTATGGATACAATTTTGTTCTACTGACACATAACAAAATGAATAATACATTAGCCCGAGAACTTGTCATTGAGTGGATTTCTTTGTTGCCTTGCCATTAAAATAAAGTCTTTGGTCTGTATATGTGTGTGACATTAATCCCTTTCTCAGTGTATAGCCTGGTGTGAGTGAAGGTACTCCAAGACTGTAAATTTGAACTAGATCTTGTAATTTTTAAGGTGAAATGACTCTAATGAAATTGAAGATATTCAGGAAGGTTGCACAGATCTCTTCTGTTGATGAGATGTGAGAAACGAACTTTCAGTGTTACTGTACAAGACAAATGAGAACCCAGAGCTTCAGGAATGGGGGCAGGAAAAGCTGAGGCTGCTGAGCAGCTGCAGGGGGTGTTTGGTCCACCAGAGACATTTGAGAGAGCGAAAATCATAGACTCATAGAATCACCAAGATTGGAAAAGACCTAAAAGCTCATCCAGTCCAACCGTTCACCCATTACCAATAGCTCCCACTAAACCACGTCCCTCAACACAACATCCAAATCAGGCTGGGTAACAAAGCAGCAATCTTTTGTCATCTGTAACGGAATTGGAAGGAGTGTTTTGCTACCAGGCAGTTCCTAATTATGAGGTGTTGAAGCACTTCTCTCAGGGAAGCAAGAACAGAACAGAAAATATTGGGTGTGCCTAGACCTGATGGCTCCTGCTCAACATAATGAGGTGCCTTACCTCACCTCTTGAGGCCTTTCCAACCCTACATGTACATGGTTTCATGCTCACTCCACACAGAGACATTCCTCTGCAAATCTGGCTAACAAAATTATGTTTGGGAAAGCAATTCACATAGGCATACCAGCGGTGGTATTAATTAATTTAAATAACCTCTCCCTTGAGGTTATTGTTGACTGGTTTCCCTGAGTTACAAAACAACTGCGGCTGCTTAGCTCTGATGCCATTACTGCCATTAGAGCTCCTGATGGAAGCACTGTTCCATATGTCCCTGTTTTTCAAAGCACTGTGCTCATCTGTGAGGTATAGAATTAGCAGAGGTAAGCTTCTGAAGCACCCTGAGCAGATGTTTCAGTGCTGTTTAAATACTGACTCTTACTGTGGCATCTGCCCAGTGCCAAGAGGAGGAGCTGCTCACAAGAAAAGCAGGAGCTCATTGCACCAAGGCATGCTGTGTTCCTTGAAGGTTAGCTTAAATGCCTGTAGTAACTTTAAATGGCACAGATGAGCTATCAGCCTCAGAGGATAATCACTGTTAGCTATAAGGTGAACGAGGGTTGTAAGGATGCTGTGCAGGTGCAGATCCATCTCGGTTCCAGGCGCTGTATCTCTGCAGCAGACATGCCCTGATCATGAGCTCTTAACTCGAGGCAGCTGAGGACAGCATGTCCTCCTGCTTTCTTATCACTAATACCTTTACTGCCTGCTTCTAGGGCTCTTTTAAAGGCCTCTGGCTCTCTACCAGAAACAAAGCATGAGTGCCTATTGAAACAGTCCATTGCAGTCAGGCAGAATTTCTTCTCTGTGGGAGCAGCTGCTTTTGCTCTCTTTAGGTAAGTTTTCCTGAACTTCTTCTCCAAGGATTGCTTGGGCCACCATCAACAGTTTGATTCATTTTCTTGGCTACCTTTAGGAAGACCTTTGCTTAAGCCAACTGTAGATTTCCATCCTTTCAGGTGGGAAAGTAAGGAAAAGAATGTGGAAGTGAAAAATGCAGCAGCAGCAGAAGTGTTAAAGGACTTCCTCAGCTTGCAGGGCTCATAGTGCAGTGGCACTGCTCCAGCACTGCATGTGCTGCCTGGTGCAGTGTATAAAACTCAGCAGTGGAATTATGTGGCTCAATTAACACGGTTCATAAACTGTGCAGCTCAATCAGGAAAGCCATGTACGTGGGAACAATGTGAGTATAAATAGATGCCTGAAGTAGAAGATGCAGTTCAAGTGGAAAATGATGCAGGCAGGTAATGAAAGTACACTAATTGACTAGCAGAATGTGAATGTGGGAGGGTGAGTGCATGTATGTATGTGTGGAATTTGATAGAAGTATTAGGTTGATGCCTACTTTTATTTAGCAGGAGAGTTTTCAACCCTGAACGTTCCACTTTGGTGTAATTGCCTCATTTTGTGCTCTGATTATTGGGCTGTAGTGTTCAGTATGGCCCAGAAATACTTCTCATAAGCCAGTCCAGCTTACACCAACGATTGCTTCATAAATGCCTGCATCATTATTCACTCCTTTATCTGGGACAGCAAACAGGGAGAAGGAAACTTGAGGAAATACCTGCTGGGGAACAAAGGTATAAAATCTTCTAATAAGAGTTGCTTAGTTAAGGTCAGTATGCTTTTTATTGGCTCTTTCTTACTCCTGGGGAGAAATGTTTCTTCCTCAGAGGACATCTGTGGGGTTTTTTCCATGGGCCTTTTATGTCATTGGTTTGCTGGTGCATGTGGATTTTTATGAATACTCTAAATTAAAGAGACTCCAGCTTGACTGTGAAATTAATAGAGCTATCAAAAAAACCACTGTCATTATACAACAATTGTTAATTATTTACAAGCAAACTTCTGCAAGAACAGTATTGTAGCTGTCAGCATCGTAGTTATTAAAATTAAACTGCTTTGTCTGAGTAGAAGATAGCATGACTCATTTAGGCTAAGTGCTATGAATACGAAATATTCTGTTTCTCTTCACCAATTAGTCAGGGGGAGAACAATAGCATCTTTCTTTCCTAACAAGAAGTTTATTTAAAGAAGTCTAGCAAAATACATTATTGTCAGGGCTTTGTTCAAGAAGGACACAAATTAATCACAGCTATTATGAGGGTTCAATGCCAGCTTTTTCTAGGATGGGAAGAACTCTTTTCATAAACTCAATTTTCCTTTCCCAGATGGCGAAATGGACGTGAAAACTTCTTGCTTTATTGCAGCACGTTGCTTAGTATGTGCGTTATGTGCTTTGGAGTCGTGGGTTGCTCAGATGCTCTTTGCTGTCTCTAATTTCATCTGTCTTTCCAAGCATATTCCGGTTCAGTGGTAATTTGTGCTCTTTGTGTAGTGGGTTATTTGTTTTATAAACAGCAAGAGGGAAGTCAAGGAGCTTTCAAGAGGGCTGCAGTGGGTGGCTTGGGTCAGGTTCCTGCTAGATTCCATTCTGTGCCATCTTGCATCAGCGAAAGTTTCCTCATCTTGGCGGTATTAATGGTGCATAGCAATGAGCCCATTAGTGGAAAAGGAGAAGAATTAAGGTATGAATATGTCAGGGTTGTAAAGGGTGAGGTTAGCGTGGCAAAGCCCTGCAGCAAATAGACAGATTGGAAGGGATTGAAGCCCGTAGCTGGGGAAGTGCCACATCACTCTGTCTTTCCCCACAGTAACGCCATCAGTCTTCTTTTCAAAGCTCGTTTGGGTCTCTCACACTCGATCTTTCCTTTGCCTTGCATTCCCCAGCCTGCTGTCTTTGCTGGTTTTGTTTCTGCTGCAGATGATTCTGGGAGCAGAGAACATTCACTGTAGAGGAAGATGTATTCTGTGCAGGACCCTTCACTGCCGTGCACCTCTCAACACTGAGAATGGATGGTCTGAGAAGAGGATCAACGCTCATCCTTTTCACATAAGCCTTCCCGGGACTGTGATCAGTTGTGACTGCAGTTTGAGTAAGCATAAAACCAGCTTGTGCTTCTGCTTTCCTTCTGAATAAAAATTGAAGAGATTTTTCAATGCTGGGGGGTGTGTTACTTTGGTTGTTATGAGAATCATAGCATGGCCTGGGTTGCAAAGGAGCACAGTGTTCATCCAGCTCCAACCCCCTGCTGTGTGCAGGTCACCAACCAGCAGCCCAGGCTGCCCAGAGCCACATCCAGCCTGGCCTTGAATGCCTGCAGGGATGGGGCATCCACAGCCTCCTTGGGCAACCTGTGCCAGTGCCTCACCACCCTCTGGGTGAAAAACTTCCTCCTAATATCTAACCTAAACCTCCCCTGTTGCAGTTTAAAACCATTCCCCCTTGTCCTATCGCTATCCACCCTTGTAAATAGGTGCAATTCCTCCCGTTTATACGTTCCTTTCAAATATTGAAATGCCACAATGAGGTCTCCCCACAGCCTTCTCCAAACTAAACAATCCCAGTTCTCTCAACCTTTCTTCGTAGGAGAGGTGCTCCAGCCCTCTGAAATTGAAAGTGGGTTTGCAGTGAGTGAAGGAATCAACCCGTTAGTTCACACTGTGCTGAGACTTAAATTGAATTGGATGCAGAAGTAAAATCCAAGGTCCTCTTTTACACTCTTCTAGGCCTAGAGACAAGAAGAAATGTGTTTTGTGTGCACGCTGGCTTAGAGGGAAGATGTGGAGAATATGCAATCACATTCTTCTACATAATCTCTTAGCGTTGTTACAGGCATGTTGTGTTCACCCACCATTAAGTTTTGATTTGGTTGTGGAGATAATGCTGGAATGATCTGGAGGGGAAAAAAAAAAGCTATTCTGAGCACATTTACTGTTAAAATTGAATACTTCTATGACTGAATGCTTCTTCTGTGGAAAAGAGTTCTTTTATCTATGATTTCTCAATTCTCACTGTGCTGTAAAGGGACAAAAGCCCTAAGAAGAATGGTGCAAGAATGCCTCCTCCTTCTGTTTGGGCAGGCTGTCTCTTTTCTTCCAGTAGCTGGCTAGGAGTGCCTGACCTTACCCTTTGCTGCACAGAGTTGGCTCATTTCTTATTGCTTTGGCTGTTATTAGAATAATGTCAGTGCTGGGACAACCCAGTGTGGGTTTTGCTCCTGTGTTCTGCCAGAGGAGGGCATCGCCCTGTGTTGGTTCTGCGCTACGTGTAGGGTAGGATTTAGTTACTGCTGATTTGTTGGAAATCTGAAATTTACTTATTGAGAGAAGGTTAAGGGGAAGAGTATCTAGATATGCTTAAAGAGGAGGGAAAGCACGTTTTCTTGCGTACAAAATGCTGCCGGAGTGCTTTAGATGTGATTCCTCCAGAGCAGCTGGCAAGCTGTAGAGGTGCTTGGGTAGGTCCTGGGCACTGCTCTCACATGGGTGGCTTTGTCAGCAGTGCTGGGGGTGGGTGTGATGCACCCAATGCCACCTGAAGGGATGCATTTCCTACCAGGTGCCCTGCTTCTTCCCGAATTTTCTTTGGCTGGTGTCCTTCCAAAGACACCAAACAAGGCCGACCTTCCCACTGGCTCCTGACAAGAGGCCCCGTAACTTACATTAACTTCTGCAATTTCCTCGTTGCTCTTAGCAGGTTATTAATTAACTGAATGTAACCACTGGCTGTTGATAAATCCTCCTAACTAATTCCAATTCCATATCAAAGCTCCGAGCATTTTTACTCAAGCTGCTGCAGCAGTTAATCTTTGTGAAGAATTTGTTCTGATCTGTTTTTGAGTTCTGGAGTTGGGGAAAACGGAGAGAAGATATTTGTTTGCTTGATTCCACATGACAACTCCAGGGTAACTGAATAGACTGTACGGTTGGTTTGACAAGGCTGCGCCCGCGCCAGCAGCCTCACATACCAGAGACCGGGGGATGGAAGGGGAACTGACAGCCCTAATGGATTTTATCAGAATTTCTCTAAAGACCGACAATTTGCCTTCAATTATTAATGTTTTTCCGAGGTTTCTCTTCTGAGAGGTATGAATAACTAACTTGAATATGCATTCATGAAACGTTTTCAATAATGAATAAATTGCTGCGTGGAAAGAAGTTGAGCAGCACATCCAAACATTAAATAATGGAAGAGATGTCTGAGAGTTTATGAAATGTGGTATTTAATAGTGTGGCTGTTACTGGGATTTCTGTGAATGCAAAGCTGTGGTTATTGCGTGCATAACTGTATTGCAGTAATGTTTGTGCAAAACGGGTTGTAAATGAGCTTAGAGTTTCCTCGAGAGAGGAAAAAGCAGTGCCTGCGTGTCGTGGTGTGCCATGGTCTGTGTGTTAGTCCTATAGTGACAGCGGTTCATTTTGGGCTGTGAATGCGTTTTGCTTTCCCCCTCACTCTCTGAAGGCATTCTGCCTCTGTTATTGCCTCACATTGGGGAACTTTGGGAATGCAGATGGGGAAAGGTGTTGGCCGCGCTGATTCACGCACTGAAGAGAAATCAGAGTGGATTGCTCTGTGCCTGGGAGGAACTTCAGGGCAGGTGGTGGTTGTTCAGTGACTGCAGGAGAGCTTAAGGGACAGGGATTGGGAATCCCTTCCTTGCTCTGCTCCTGCTTTCATTTCCAGAAGGGAATTCGGGGAGCCTTGAGCTGCTGCCTCCCTCAGATGCAGAAAATTGTCTCCATGGTGCATAAGTTACCAAGTAGACACGTAAAAAGAAGTGTAGGTGTTTTTGTGGAGTTAGCAAGTGTTTGCACAAGTGAGTTAATGAGAATGTAGGTGCATTCTTTCCACTCTGCATCAGTTTTGTTCTTGCACCCAAAGTTTCGTCCAAGATCTGTGAGGTCTGGCTTGCTGAAAGCAGCACCTGACCAATAAATAAATCCTCCCTGTTCAGTCTGTTTATCACAGGAGAGAATATGTGCATGCCTAGGAGTGCTGCATGAGGATGGGCTGCTGCCCAACAGCTGCTCTGTTAGAAGAGATGCATCTCAAAGCGTGATGCCTCTCCTTCTTTTACAGTTGCTTCCTTTTTCATTAAAGTCTGGGACAACTCACAGCTCCCCAGCCTGCAACAAGGCAGGAAAAAAGAAATCAAGCATAGTGTAATTAGTAGACTTTGTGATTCCTTGTTTCATCATCTGGTGCAGCTCAGCCTCCACAGGATTTCCAAGCGACATGAAGTGTGGAAACCTGTCATGGCAGCAAAAAGCAGAGGGGCTTCCAGCAAACAATGGTGGTCTTGTGGAAAGAGTTTAAATGCATGCAGCCGACCCCATGGGAACTGCCGTGCTCTGTTCACCCTGTGTGGAAATGATGCTCTTTCAAAATCATCTTTAATCCTTCTTTTTCAGTGAAAAATGTGAGAACTTTATTTAAAGTTTGAGTGCTTTTTTTTTAGGAAGTTCAATGTGTTTCCAACACAAAAATAAACTGAATTATTGGTGTAGCGCACAGGAGAGAGGAGTTGTCCGAAATATCTTGCAATATTCTGTCCCTAAATTATGTATGTGAATATTCCTGGGAAAGTTTCAGGCAAAAAATTAGCAGGAAATGTATCCAGGCCTTATTTTTTTTTCCTGCATGGATGCACATGGAGAAGGAAATATCCATCAGTCTTGGAATTAGTGGTTCTGTAATTGAGACATACAGGAAAAATCTATTCTGTGGAATTAGGAGTGAGCTGGGGAGAAGAATTTCAAGAGAAGGGAATGCTGTTGTACATACAGAATGGAAGACTGCTTTGACAGTGATTGCAGTCCACCTCCTGTTCACAGAGAAGTGAAATAAAACGAAATATGCACTAGTTGAAATCATTTGTCCCCACCCCCAGAGAGAATGGAAACAGAAACCTCTCTTTGTTCCATCCGTGTGTGTGAATAACATCAAACTCCTGCAGAGTTCACTAGATCTGTGGTCCCATCTGTGTGGACTTTGGGTTTTGCTTCATATTTATTTCTTAAAATAAGACCATATCCTAAATACTAACCCCAGTGAGTTTTACTCCTGGTAGTATCATGCAGAATATATTTTACTGTCTGCACACAGACTGCTGAAGAGGCACTGAGTTACTGATACTGGTTTGCTTTTGCATCTTCCATCCAAGGCATCCCAAGCACTTCGTGCCATCCAGTCTGCAGAGCATGGCAGCACATCTGTGAGGTAAGGACATCAATTCTATCGATGTATTTCTTTATGTTTAATGGATAGAATAGGTGAAGCATTAGGTTGTGATGTGCCTGGGATTGCTATGGGCCAGCAAGGCTGCTGGCCTCCCAGCCCTGTGATGGATGTCCCTTTCTTCAGGGAAAATCCTGAGAGCACCTTCCTCTCGTGTATGTTGCTTCATGTACAGTGAATCAAAAATACCACAGCACAATTCTTGCCCTTTTATTTTTAGTGGGATAGCACAGTTTAATTGTATTTTGTCCTTCTAATGTCCTTCTGCGAAACCCAAATTTCTGATGAAATTCAAGGCTCAGCTTTTTTGCTTAGAGTTCAATCGGCTCTCGCATGCCCTTAGGTCCAAATGTCATTTCATGTGGAATTTTTGTTGTTAATCTTCTATTATTGGGTGAATTATTTTGCAAACAGACCGATTCAATTGCTTTAAGCTCTGAACCTGTCAGGCTAGCTTTTATTCTGAATGCTTCTGATAAGGAACTTTGGTAAGAATGCTGTGCCTCCAGCAAGTTACCAGGCTCACCTTGGTGGGGAGCAGCTTCAAGGTCCCTGGGAACTCTCAGTTTGTTAAGAAAAGAGAATCTAGGTGCAGAAAAATCTCCTTCCAAATTTTGCTTCTGATGTGGGAGTGCGCCCCAAATGAGTGGAATGCCCTGTATGATGTGCTGAGTCTCACTTTTTGCACAGTGATGACCTGAAGGTTGCGATGAGAGCCAAAGTCAGCGCTTTGTTCCCATGTTGTGACCACATGAAGGGGCAGATCCCTGCTGCTAACCCTGCAGACTCTGAGCTGATGGGGATCTGTGTGGGAGTCGGGAACTTTGGCAGCATCTTCGACCTGTTTCCTCTTGACGGAGTGCCTGGTGCCCGTCTCAGATGCTGCCCTGACAGAGATGTCTGTCTGTCTGTCTGAACAAGATGATGCTGATAGGTGATGGGAAGTCAAACTGATGAGGCACCTCACAAACCATGCTCTGAGTTTAGTAGTCCAACAAGCCTCTTTCTTAGAACCCAAACGAAACAACAGAATGCTTTACAAGACGTGTCGTGTGTATAACAGCAGCAGGTAAGGTGTCATCTGCAGAAGGCCAAGGAGGGGTGGCCGTGTTTTCAGTGTTGCAGCTCAAAGAAAAGATTCAATGGGTCTCTATTCCTGAATTTTAATAATTCTGTGAGCAGATTTTGTTGTGCTACTTCTGAATGCAACATTAGAAGCCAAAGCAAACTTCAGACCCTCTTTTATATTCATGGGAAGTGTTGTAGAATGACAGCATTTTTTCTTTGGAAAGACAATCTCCTGTGCAGCAAAGGAAAAGAACAAGTGAACAAACGGTGCGAGCTTACCGAGGGCTTTTTTACCTTCTTCCCAGGCAAGGATAGCTTTCCACTAACACAGAGAGTTCTGTTTTCTCTATTAAAAACAACTGCACTCAAGTGGAATAGGCTTTGTATTTTGTCCCAGAAACAGAGTTTCATTCAAAGATAAGACCCCTCTGCGTTATGGTGCCTGTAGTCACCTGATGGGGCCGCTGGTAACTTTTAGGCTGCTTTAGTCTGCATTCCTGAGATGCTTTACTCCTGGCACTGCAATTAACAGCTTCGGGTTCACTGCCTGCCACCGGATTCCCTGCTTGCCACCCGTGCCCTTGGATGTTGCCCACGGTCGCAGGAGAGCAAAGCAAATAGGCTTTGTTTCAAAGAATGCAAACTTTGCACCCATAGACATCGCTGAGGATGCCGTTGTGGAGTTGTGAGCAGGTAAAAAAAAATAATAATAATAATAATTAAATAAAAGTTTGTAGCTTTTTGATGTTTTGATTTTAAGTTGAGAATTGCTGAGTATGACTACGATGGGCCCAGTCTCCCAGTCTGGAAGCACGCTTGGAGAATCTCTTGCTATCCTTGAAATCAATAAATACTTCTTGCGAATAAATGAAGAAAGAGGGGATTGTTGCCTTTTTGGCAAAATGTTTGTGTTCTAGTGCATGGTCTCGAGTTTGGCAGTGCCTGGCTGATGAATGTGTGTGCCCAGAGCTGCCTGGTGGTTCTTGACACCTCCAGCAGGTTTATCTAGTGCAAACCTGAGTGAAAAAGGAGGTCATACTGATGGGGCCTTTTCTAAAGCTCAAACACAGACTGTGCTGTACTTGGGAAGAGTGTTGTGCTTTTGTCTGTAGTGAAAGTTTGGGAATTTGGTGGAAAAACGTTGTTTTACTTACTTAAAAATTGCATGGTGTTGGTGGGAAAGGATAGGAGAATGCACTGCAGACTGGAGCTGAGGGACCACCCTTGTCCTGCTCCCACCAGTAGAGCTGTCATGCAGCCTCCTGGAGGCTCAAGGACAGGTATTCTCTGCATGCAGACATTTGGACCTGTCTTTGCAATGTCCACACAAGGTGTTCTGGGCCCAAGGGACTCTGTCCCTTCCTTGGAACAGGAGTCTGAGGTTGGCCATGAAAACTCTTGCTTTGAAGATGGATGAGCAGAGGGTCCCGTCCGCATGAGGCAAGACCTGGCAGCCCTCAAATAGCAAACAACACTTCTGAAATGGCAGTCAAATCAACAAACCTCTCCTGTAATTAAGTCAAACGTCCCCTCTAAGAAAGCTTTAATCACCACAGTTCTGGGACATGAGTGCAGGACTGTTGTCCTTTGTGAGCGCCTGCTGAGCCTGGCCCTGCTTGGCTTGTCTTCTGTTGCATTCCCCAGCCAAGGAGATGTCCATAGCTCCAACTCAGCCAAATGTTTGTTTTACATGAGCCAGAAAGTTTGCGGGGATCGTTTTGACATCAAAAGTGACTGTTTTTTCTAAACAAAAGTCATTATCTTGAGCTCACAAATGGCGTATTTCTTGAGTCAGGACACAAACCCAGAAAACCAAGCAGCCCAGCACGCCTGCTCCAGCTCCACTCTACTGCTGACCATAGAAAGGAGGTCGGCACTATGTTTCAGTTAGCCCTGTCAACCTTTTTTTGTTTCCTGGTGATCTGCCTTGAGAGGACAAGCTTTTTTTTTATTTAATAAAAGCCGTGTCGTTTAGCTAGTTAGTGTTTGAGGGCAAAAGTCCTTCAGCATGCAATTCATGGTAGGTGCTTAAGGACATCTCTAGGTCAGAGGGTTCTGCATGCTGACTCTACGTACCATTTAAAAATCTTCACTAGCTGGATGGTAGTGAGTACATCAACTACTTCTTCCTCCTTGTTTTTCTCCCCCTTTTAGATTATGGCTGAGGAATGAAGTCTTGAAATATGCTGCAGATTTATTCTTCGTGTTGAATGGACGGCTGATGGACAGGATTGTTTCTGTTTTGCCCTCATCTAACTCCTTCGAGCACATGGTGTGTGCAGAGGCCTGGCTGAGTGGCAGCAAGTGCCACCATGCACCATTTATTTGGGCTGGTTTTGGCACAAAGGGACCTTTCACGTGCAGGGGATCTTTTCTCCTTGGAAGATGCTGAAATCGAAGGAAGCCTCTCTGAAGCTCTTGAACAAATAAGGACAATTAGTTCATCTGCTGTAAGTGAAACACTGTCCTGTAATTAGTGAGATTAAATGTATTGTATTAACAAAGTGTTAAAGATGGGGATGTGCACAATTTAAGAGTTTAAACTCAAGAATGCCAAGCAAAATATAAGATAAACATTTTTGCTTCCTTTCCTTTGTCTGGGACTGGCTCCAGGCTTGGGGGCTGCTGCCAGGGCACTGGTTAAAATAGAATAGAATTGCTCAGGTTGAAAAAGGCCTTAAAGATCATCAAGTCCAACCACAACCTAACCAAACTACCCTAACTAACAGCCCTCTGCTAAATCGTGTCCCTGAGCACCACATCCAAGTGGTTTTTAAGCACATCCAGGAATGGTGACTCAACCAGCTCCCTGGGCAGCCCATTGCAGTGCTTACATCAGTGCTCCACTGGCTCCATTGTGGAGAAGCGTGAGGTTACACAGTGGTTGGTGAGCTCCTGAAGGGCAGCAGTCCATTGCCAGAGTCCAACCCCTTGTATCTTGTCCCCGTGCCATCCCTCATCTGTGTGTTTTGCCTTTAACTCGTGTCTGGTTACAGAACAAGTTGCATCCAGTTTAATGATCAGCCCATCCATTCCTTGATTATCTTCTATGGGAGACTTGAATCAGAGCCTCAAACCCCTCAAATGCACTTCTGGCTAGGGTACGTGCCAGCCTGTGGGAGGAAGGGGAAGTATCTGCGTGCTCAGATACTCAGCAAGCCACATGATCATATTGCAACAACTGCAATTTTCTGGCATGACGTTGGTCCACCTTTCATCTTTATTAGTTTTCAGGGTGGAACAGCATGAGTGAGACTTAGGGATGGTGATGTTGTGTCTGGGTATTGCTCTTCCCAGCAGCCTTTCAAGTTGCTAAGTGCTACCATTCTCTAGCCATGTGGGATGTGCCCCAGTAATTATGGGGGATCACGCAGTTTTGTGATGAAGTTTATTTACTTGTTTCTTATTCCTATTGTGTTAACACTAATTCAAGCTAACTGTGCTTATATCAGGCAACATGATGGGTAGTATTTGGACCCAGTGTTTATGTGACTATGTGGATATAACTGTTTTGGTTTGATTTTTTATGGTGTTCATGGGAGGAAAATCCCATGCAAGTGGTTGTAAGGCATGTAGCTCAATATTTTGTAGAATCATGGAATTGCTCAGATTGGAAAAGACCTTACAGATCATCAAGTCTAACCACAACCTAACCACACTACCCTAATTCTAACAACCCTCTGCTAAATCATGTCCCTGAGCACCACATCCAAATGGTTTTTAAACACATTCAGGGGTGGTGACTCAACCACCTCCCTGGGCAGCCCACTGCAGTGCTTAACAACCCATTTTGTAAAGAAGTTTTTCCTGATATCCAACCTAAATCTCCTCTGGTGCAACTTGAGGCCATCAAGAAGGGCAGCCTATTAAAAATCATGTGATAGCATAATCCTTATCTAGCAGTAAAGAACATTAGCACTTGGAGCAGCATATTGTCTATGACATGTCTGATCAGTGTTCAATCAAGATAAGCATCCACTGTAAAGGTGGAAGCAAGCAAACAGTGGGCAGCCCCAAAACCTTTATGCCTTCTGGTTAATGCAGCAGGGTCTGCTCCCAGATGTGCTTGGCACACGTCTCTTTATTTCAACCAGGACTACCAAACCAATGACAACGACCAGGCCGTTGTGGAAATCTGCATCACTCGCATCACCACTGCCATCAGGGAGACGGAGACCATAGAGAAGCATGGGAAAGCCCTGGTGGCTCTCTGGGAGTCGTGTCTGGAGCACAATCTGAAGCCTTCTGGCAAAGACGAGGACACGCCGCATGCGAAAATTGCATCTGATATCATGAGCTGCATCTTGCAGGTGAGAGGGAGCTGAAGGCGAGGGAGTGCCATGCATTCCTCAGCTATTCAGCTTTATCTCCTAAAAGGTAGCAGCACTCTGTGTTATCTGAGGGTGTGTGAGAGTGGCTGCATGTCTTTAAAACCAAGAATTTGACCCCCAGTGCTAATATATATTATTATGTGATATCCAGATCAGTGAATCAAATCTGTTGCAGCTTCCTTCAGAAATGTTGCACCTGCCTAGAGCCAGGTATCTTAATGCTCCTTTAATTCTTACTATTTGCATTACATGTAAGAGTTGCAGGGGGAGCCACAGGACCATCATTTGGAGAAATAATTGCTTTGGAGTGCATTGCTATGGGTTTTAGGAAGAAAACAGCAGCAAGCAGCTGGGTTTGGACACCAGCTAGGGCACAGCTTAAACTTTCCAGACTGGAGACATATCTTGTCTTCGTAGTACCTTAAAAACCATACTGAGGCATGCAATGGCTTGTCCTCACTTTCGGTCTGCGCTGTCGACAGCTGTGTTCCCTTATCCAAATGTTTTAGGGATTGCTCTGTTACAGATTGCTTTGAGAAAGGAGTTCACTCAAATGAGATGAGAAAGTCATAAAAGCATTTACTGCTCTCTGAAACAGAGCTGCTATCAGCAAGTTCCTTTGCATGAAAGAAAACACAAAGGCAGGCATGAACTGAGTTTTGAATGCGGTACGCGAGGGTTAGTTGAAGTTGTAATGAATATCTGACAGCTGGGTTGAATCTCACAGCGTGTTTCTGTTGATATTAGCAGCAGGGAGGTCCCCTAGGTTTGCAAACAGTACTATATCATATTATTAAAATCTGTTTTTCATTGTCACCCTCACAATTTCCTAAGTGTGCTGTCATGCCCTGATACTTACAATGGAACAAATGAAACCTTTCTTCTGTTGGAATTAAAGCCTTTTCTTATCTAAGTATTTTATCTTTATTATAAGGAAAAAATATCCCATTCTTCAGAATTTTTAGATCTGTGTAAGCACTCATCACAGGGCCAAGCCTTATCCTCTCATTCTTTCTGTACGCAGTCCTAGCGTGTAACTTGGAGGCAGAATTTGGCTCCTACTTGCTATCTCTCATCCAAAATGTAACAAGGCATTACGTTGATTTAAACACGCTGCTGCATATGGATCTATTCGTTTTGAAGGCTTTTCTCATTGAAACACAGTTTTGGTCACACAGCAGTTGCCACAAGAAGCTGCCTCAACGCCAGGAGTTACTGCAGCCCAATCTTACACAGGGGCTGATGGAAAGGGGCTGTGGCAATCCCTGTAGTCCTTGTAGCCTCTTAAATTCGCTCTTCTGTTCTTGTTGAGCAGCAAGCTGTAGCCTTCATTAGGGTCAGTCCTGATCTTCTGAGGCTGATGGCCAGGGCAGATCCCTCTCGCAGAGGTAGAGTTGGCTATATGTACAACAGAGTTGCTTTTTCCTTGGGTTGAAATGTATTTTTTTCAGGGCTGCTCCAGAACGAGCATATGTTCAGTCTGGACTACCCCTGTTGCTCACTATTTTGTTGCTTTCTGTAACATCTGGGGCCCACTGGTTGCCTGTGATTTCAGATTCTAGTTAAATATAGTCATATTGTGGGATTCTTTTCAAAATCGTTGTATTCTGGTTTCAAAAAGATGCTCAAAAGTGAGGGAAGATGAGAGAAAAGCACTGATTAAGGACCCTCCCTGGCGAATCTTGGTGCCATTTTCTTTTGTCCTATCACCTATTGCATGGGAGAAGAGACTGACCTCCACCTCACCAGTGCGAGGCCAGAAGATAGCTTTCTTCAGTGCCATGCATATGAACAATTTCTGCTGACCCCGGTGTTCAGGGAAATTGGCTGCAATTTAAGAAAGGAAGTCTTAATTATCAGAGGAAAATTGATGGTTAGCCTGTGAGCAAGCCTACCAGTGCATCCACTCATGTGTGCTCTTCTTCATTTGACTTGTATGCTTTAGATTTCAGAGTCCATCAGTTATTTTTCACCTCTCCCCTGCCCTTCAAAAAAAAAGGCTTTTCTGTTTGCACTCACTTCACAAGCACGTCACAGGACTGCAGTTTGAGCAGAGCGTGGTGACTGATGCTGGAGGGCTGTGGGCTGTCACTACACGTGGCTGCCGTGTTCACGCCTTGCTGTAAGTTCTTAAAAGCACAACAACGGATGAGAAGTTCAGAAATAACCACTGCTGGGCCCAATGCAAGGCAGACCTGTGCTCCTGTGCGTTTATCCAGCATGCTGATGTCCTGTTTTGCAGTGAATGTAGTTGGATATGGTCAAGTTTTCCCCAGCTGGGGTTGGAGAGCTGGGCAAGGGAACTGGGTAGGGGAGGACGAAGGGCAGAAAGCTGAGCTCTCAGCAGCAGGCACACGCTGCCTGCACTCTGCAGGGCTGGCTGCTGGGCTGAGCTCTGCTGGCACAGTGAGCAGCATGAGTGGGTCCCAGCAGGAGGAATTGCTCCGAGGGGTTTGCTGTGCTTTGGGGTGAAAGCAGCCTGTTCTGTTTGGATTGGTGGACATGGCTTCTGCTGTCTTCCCTGATGGACTAACCACAAAATGAATTGGTCATAATGTTGCAGCAGTTGATGTGTATGTTGTGTACTAAATATCATGTTTTCTCCTCTTGCAAAGTACAGAAATGTGTGTACAATCATCTCCCGCTGCAGCAGTTTTAGATTTCCTTCCTTGCTGTTTCTTTGAAGCCTGCTGTCAGTGCTGCCACCAAAGCATAAGCTTTCTTGACCCCTTGTTTTGCTTTTCCTGTCCCCCCCTCGTCGTTCTGATCTTTATTTTTCAATTCCTATCAGCAGGAGATGCCTTATTTCACTTCAGCTGCTTATTTTTCAGAGCTTCTTCATGTTTTTGCAGAATTACAGCCGCCCTTCGGTGATGGCCCTGGCCGTCCCAGTGGCAGTGAAATTCCTTCAGAGGGGCAATAAGGAGCTGTGCAGAAACATGTCGAGTTACCTCTCCCTGGCTGCCATTGCTGAAGCAGAGCTGCTGGCTGATCACACAGATGCCATTGTCAAAAGTGTCCTTCAAGGTATGAACGTGGATCCAACCCATAGGGTTGGGAGGGACCTCAAGGATCACGAAGCTCCAACCCTGCACCATAGGCAGGGCCACCAACCTCCACATTTAATACTAGATCGCCGAGCCCACCCTGTGACGTGTGTATATGGAACATACAAACGTTCATAAACGTGTGATTGAGTGAGTAAGGCAATCTAAATGAGCAGAAATTAACCAAGGAACACCTCTCGGGAATATGTGAACTTAATGAACCCTTTGGACTATGGGAGATTCGTTGTAGATTAGGTGACCCCCAGGGCAGGAAATCTCTCTGTAGCTGTTAGTGCACTGTGCTAATGGAGTGCAAGTAAGGAGCTGTGATAGGAGGCTGCAGTTACTGGGCTCTTCTCTTTTCTATTAGCGTCGCTGGCAGTACTCCAAAATAGAAATGAGGATGAAATGGATCCCACCCTGTGTCAGATGTAAAAGCCTTGTGGTGATGCTGCACTCTCGCCTACATCAGTAGCTTCAGATGGTTCTGCTGCTAAACTCTTTACATTTTACTTCTGTGGTTTAAAAAGGAACCAGAACTATTCAGAGCTCTAAAAAAGGAATTCCAATCTGGCCAACGTTGTCAATTTCACAGTTGCAATACAGTGCTGTTGTAGGAGAAAATCAGTTTGTTTTTCCGAGGACAGGTAATAGTAAGAATTGCCAGCAGCAGCCTGATTATTCCATGAATATCGTTGTGAAAATGTTAAGCCCTTGAATTTATTAATTTTGTGCTTTTTTTTTTTTTAATGAGCTTTTTTTTTTTAATTTGGAGAGATACCCTGAGCTAGAAAGTAATGTGGTGCTTAAGATGGTACAAATTAGTCTAATTGGTTTAAGGACAAATGCAATCAATAAGTATGAGCTGTGGGATAGTACAAACTGACTGGTCCAGGAGCAGGATATCCCTGTGGCTTTGTGGGTTGGTAGTGATCATTCTTTTAGGGCTTGTGGCATTGGATTTAGGTGCTTATGTTGTGTATTACCACTGGGGATGAATGGAAACATGGAGTGTGATGAGTTTTACAGTACAGTCATGAATGTAGAAGAGTGGCAAACATTCACAGCTGACTGCTGGCCTTCCTGTATGTATGATATTCCACCAGCAGATGTTGCTGTGGATAATCAGAGAGGGGAGCTGCAGGTTGCAGGAGGGCACTCTGCATTGGTAATGCTGGCAAAATGCTCTCCCAAATACTTTTATTTTGTGTTTTCCAAGCAGCCTGTTCAGATACAGCTCAGCCAGGGCAGGAGGGGATGGGTGCTGATGGAGGTAGCTGCTGGCTGATGGGGAAGCTGTGCTGATCCACAGTTGCTGCAAAGCAATAGTGGTTGGAAAGCATTCCAGCTGAGTCAGTGGGAATGACTGGGTTGTGTTTGGTAATGGGCCAAAGCAGTGCGGAGATAGCAAAAGGCTTCCCAAAAACCAAAGCATCCCAGGTATGGGGAATGGCAAGAAAAGCAGCCAGGAACCACTGCTGGTAATCTGTGAGGATTTTGCTGGTTCTGCTACATCCCAGGGACATTTGTTTTCACTTAATGGAGGGCAGCCGAAAAGGGGCTTGAGAGTGCTTCATTGCTTGCACAATGTTGGGAACTTGAGTGTTCCTCTGAAGTCAGCAGATGAACAGAGGTAACCTTTCACTCTCCCATAATTCAGGTTATTTGCACATCTTATTTTGTAAGAACTTTCAGTTGTGCTCATTGCTGAGTGTTTAGGTAACTCCTATTGCGGTGGAAATTGCAGCTCTCTGAGCATTTCTTTTTCCCTTAAATGTACAGCGTGGCTGGAATGCTGAAGCAGAACACGTGGCTTTAGCCACAAAGCACAACTCCCCCCCCCCAAATGGCATAGTAAAGTGGAAATGCCATCGTCATCACTTTTATTTCTTACTACTTCTGTATTGTGGAAGGAAGGGTTGGATAGCAGCGTTGCATTCAGCAATGAGTGGGGCAACAAATGTCAAGAAACTTCTCAGACTGCAGTGTTAGGCACTGCCTCTGGCTGGTGTTGGCCTGCAGCCCTCCGAGGGGCTCTCCATCTCTACCAGACTTGATATTTGTTTCTTCTCTATTAGCTGTTAAAATGGAGCACTTAAAAACATGGGAAAAATCCAGTTTTCTATTTATTTAGAGCTTCGGTTGATGAAAACCATGAATCACAGAATCACAGAATCACAGGAAGGCCTTCGTTTAGTAAAGTATCTTTATTTACAAAACAACTTTACAAAAATAATCTCAATAAAATTACGACAAAGTCAATTTACAGTATAATACAGCTGCACTTTCTCGAAACATATCAGATTATGATGGTGAATATTACTCCTATGTGTTGGGTCAGTCGGTGGCACTAAAAATGCTTTAAACAAGAAGCTAGTTCTATTTGTAGCCTACAGATCACTAACAACACTTAATAAACAACATGCTTCTTGGCTGATGGGGCTTCCCTTGTACAGCTTATGCCAGAGGGTGAGCAGCAATAGCCAGGGAAGGCTGGGAGGTGTGCAGATCCTGCTTGGCATTGCCAGGTCTGGGCAGGAGCCCCGGGCAGCACTGCGGTACCCATAGTGGCACCCAGCTTTCAGCATAAGTTAGAGAGGCGGTGATTGTCTGACCTCAGGAATGGCTTATCCAATGTCAAGTCTGGATGTGGTATTTTCAGCGTTCTGCCTAAAGAGCAGGCGGAGATCAAATCCCACCCCCACAGCATCTCACTGCGTGAATTTGCGGTGCTAATCTGCCTTGGGAGCTGGGGAGATACAGGCTTCTTCAGCTCCGTTCCTTGTACGTACACTGGTGTTCTGCTCTTAATGATATGTGCTCTGCTTCAGAAACGGCTTTACTGGAGCTTAAGAAACATACTGGGCTCCTCCGTAAGGCAGAACCTCCGTGACTCCCCAGCCCACAATGTTGCCCCGGGAGCTGCACGCATCCTCTCCGCCCTGCGCTGCTATCTCCTCAGTGCTGAGCACTCTGTCCCACAGGTTCAACCCTGTTAACTTTCCCGAGAAGGCCAAAGCTTCGTCAAACCCTCCTCCAACACAGCAGCCGTTCTTCTCTTGGCCGATCTGCAGAATTCCTCCATCAGGAACAACATGAGTGTCAGCAATGCCCACTGCTGTGGCCGTTTGCGCTCCATCCACCCACAGCGATGCAGTCCCGTTATCTGAGCTCCAGGTGCCACACAGATGGATCCACCTCCCAGGAACCACCACATTCCTGGCAGCCAGCTTGTGCTGGGCATTACCTACGGTGAGCACTGCAGACTGCTGGCTGAGGTACAGCTGAATCTCATAGGGATTGAGTTTTGTTCCGTAGGAGAAGACGATGGTTTTGTCCAAAACCTCCGTTGCTTTGACCCAGATGCAAATGGTGAAGGAGGAGAGGGTCATCGCAGCTGTTGGATGAACACTCCCAAAGATCTTTCTGGAGCGCATGGGGAACAGAATTGCTGTTTCATAGCCTGAAAAAGTTGATTAGGGAGAGGACATTAAGTACAAGTTGTTAGTACGTGCACAGGTAGGACCCTTGGCTCACACTCGCTTTGGGCTTTTCAGAGGGCTGTGAGCTCAGCTCATCCCATGGAATGGAGGAACCCACCTGCAGGATGCTTTGAAGAAGCTGTCAGATCTGATGGATGAGTTTGCTGCATATTTTATATGGCAGTGAGCCTAGGGGCTAGTCGTGCTGCTTGAGCAAGGCTCAGCTTTCCCTTCTCCACAGAAGCACATTCCTGCCCTGTACACATCGTACAGATGGGTTAGCTGCCTGCCTGTCCTGCTGCATTGCCCCTGCAGTCTGCATGGGTCACCAATAGAGATGGGTCCTGTCTGTGATGAGAGGTGAATGGAGCAACAGCTCTGTCTCACAGAGGTCCTTTTTTAGCCTCTGTGCCCTCTTTCATCATGACGTGATGGGAACAACAACGTTACAGTAAGCGGATGGGTTTGCTGCTCTGTCTCTCTGGAAGTCTGAGATACTGTGGTGTTCCTGGGATAGCAGCATGGAGCTGCTGGATCTCTGTGTCAGGAGCAGCTGCAGAGCAACCTGCAGGGCTGGATGCCACCGACAGCTTCTGAGCAGCAGGGCTGGGAGCATCCTTTCTGTGCAATGCAACGCGCTGGGGCAGGAGCCAAACCTGGAGCCAAACCCAGAGCAGTGCTGTATAGGAGAAGGGAGTGCTGGCAGACACGTGATGAGTTTGGGTTCTTTTAGGTCTCTCTTTTGTGACCCTGTCTGTAGGGCCATCAGGAACTGTGCACTGGTTAAGCACTGAGAATATGAACGTTTTAAAACAGTTCCTCTCCCATCACCAATCAGCCATATGTTACAATAGAAACTAGATAATTTAAGCTGCTCTCAGGAGTTCATGAAGCTTAGAGAATGATGATTACTGAGCACAAGACATCCTTGGTGTCCTATATGCTATTCCCTGGTCCTTAAATACAAGTGGGCATTCTAAGTTACATAGGGAAAAAGCAGGGCCCCCCGACAAGTAAGTTTCCTCTTTAGCTTAGAGCATCTGGAGGTTCTGTATGTATGGAAACTTCTGCTTTAGTGAATGAAGGCCTCTCTGTGTCCTTCAGGGCTGTGCTGCTGTGTTATTTCAGACTGCTTCCTCAAACCTGGGGCAGATTTTAGAATGTGAGAAGTCCCATCTGAACATGAGAAAGAACTTCCTTCCCATGATAGAGACAGAACCCTGGACAGGCTGCCCAGGGAGGTGGTAGGATCTCCAGAGGAGGGTTCAGAACCCACCTGGATACTTTTCTGCATAACCTCCTGCAGGAGACCTGCTCTGGGGGGCTGTGGGCTGCAGAGGTCCCTTCCAACCCATACGGTTCTGGGATTCTCTTTTTTTGGGGAGACTTGGGGGGCAGCTGCTGGGGATTCTCTTTAAGATGCTGTGAAGGAACTCTTTCACAGAGCAGCTTTTAGTTAGCAAGCTTTCTGGCTTTGTTATCAGGGGCTAAACAAAATTAAATCCAGCCTCGCTGAAGAACAAAAAGTGTGATTAGGAAATCCCTCAAGAGATGTCTGGCAGCAGTTCAAGATTAAAGTCAGTTGCTAAAAATTCCCTTGAAAAAGAACTTCCAGGCAGAGAGACACACTGGAATTACTTAAAAGGTGTATTTCAAAGTAAAAAGTAAGAATGCTTTCTATAACATCATGTTGCAACTAGTGGAAATACTCCGAGTTTCTAGTGTTGAGGCTGAGGTCTCTAATGCTGATCAAGATTTGACTCTCCTACAGTGCACAATAAATGGTGCAAGGCTGGCTGTGCTACAGGGGGAGATAAGGAATGAGCTCATGCCTTCTGGAAGGCAAGATCCATGTGCTTGGGGGTAAGGGATATGCTGGAAGGTCTGCTCCCAGGACATGCAGTTTACTAAAATGCTGCAGCATATAAAGGGGTGAAAGCAACGTATTCATAAGACTGCATTCATGTTCCCCATTAAAATACAGCTTTGTATCCTTGCTCAGCTGTGTGAAAGCTGATGGCATTGCTAAGTGGTCGCTGACAGTGCTGGGACTGCATTCCTCCTTCCTGTTGGCACACGTGCAGGACCATGCAAGTGTAGGTTTGTGGGGTTTTCCTTAGTTTTTTAAGGTACAGGAACTTTTATTTGTGGTAAAATGTAGTCATTAAAGATATGGCAGCACTGAGAAAATACGCAGCCATAGTCACCTGGCTGGCAGAGCTGCACAGTCCAGTGCACACAACAGTGTGTGCCCATGCTTTCTGCAGCTGGGGCTCTGCTCTGCCATACCCTGCTCTACTGCTGCTGCTGCTGCAAGTCTTGTTACAGAGCACAGGGGACCCCAAGGAAATCTGAGCAGTGAGCCCATCATTCTACAGGCACCTCGCTTGCTCACTGATATTCTAGAGGGAAAAAAGTGAATGTAGTGATAGCAGGGTGTCAGCAGGTCTGTGCCCTGCTGCAGTGTCCTCTGAGCTGCGAGGAGGGGGAGGAAGGAGCAGGAATACGCTCCAGGGGACAGGAGGGCTCAGTGAGTGAGTGAGTGAGGGGGCTACCAGCTGAGGGAGAAGGGGAGGATAGTTTTGGTGTGTTTGGCTGCTCTTTGGCAGCCCTTTGGGATCCAGGAGAGCTGCTGGAGGGGGGCTGGTGGCTGGGTGGCTGCTTTGCCCTGCATGAGGGTTTTGATTAAATCTTTCTTTGATCCCATGTTTGGGAAGCTCAGAACTGCTTTCTCAGGAATGCCTACTGAGTTGCTCCCTTGTATCTACCGCCTGCTCAGAGCCTCTGGGCTGCCCACGAGGCTGCTATGGAGCCCTACAAGGAGGAAAGCATTCACAGGACATCTGCTTGGGCCCCCAAAGAGCCCTCTGGGAAGCGCCCCACACTGCACTCACCTGCTGGCAGTAGGTGCTGGGCAGCCCACTTCTGAGATGCCTTCAGTTCAGCTCTGGTCTGCTGCAGCTCTTTCCATAACGTGTTCAAGAGAAGGTTGTCCTCTCTGTTGAGGCTGAGCTTGTCCTGCTGGAGCTGGAAAGCTGTTTCTTGGACCTCCCCCTCTGCCCATCTCAGCCAAGAGCTTTCCAGCTGGCCCAGCCTGGCAGACACGTTGTGGCTCAGCTGCAGGACCTGCTCCAGAACCTTGCCCTGCTGGAACTCACAGAGCCTCTCAGCATCCTCAGGTTGGTCTCCTTTCCTCTGCAGTGCCTGCTCCAGCTGGGCCAAGGCGTGGGAGGTGAGCTGCTGCATCACGGAGCTGAAGGTGCCGGTGAGGCCAACGGTGAGTTGGCTCAGCTCTGCTCTGATTGCCTGCACGTCTGCCTTCAGCCCATCCTCCAGCGCCTGCAGCATCATATTCTCCTTCATCTGTGAGTTCTCCAGCATGATGAAGAGCTTGTCCCACTCCGTGTGCTCCCGCTGGCAGTCACACGAGGCAGCTGCAAGGCAAGACACGGATGTAGGTTTAAATAGAAGGAGTGTTTCCCGAAATCTGCCTCTGTGCAAGGCTTCAGCCTGCCCCTGCATTTATGTCTGTATCAAAGCAGAAGGCAAAGCAGTGCCCAGTACAGCAATCCTAAAACCAAGTGGCATCCACCGTCCGTTGCAGGAAAACAGAAAAGTAGTGCGCAGCAAACTGCAGCACGCCATCCCAGTACCCGAGCATTGCCGTCTGCAATAACCCACTGCTACAAGCACATGGTTCCTCTTAAAATAATGCTTGTGGCTGTTACAAGAGCTAAGCAACAAAGAACGCAGCGCTGCGCTGTAGATGGTATCTACTTACATTCCTCAGTGCCCAGAACTGGACCTTCGATTTCGTTATCCAGATTCACATACATGAGATCGTAGTCGTCGTCTTCATCCAGCACAGAAGCAGAAGCCCTGAAAACACAGAACAGCATGAGCAGAGAAAGCACTCCTCCAGGCAGCATTCTGCAGCTGCTTCCTGCAAATAGCCAGGCTGGGGCTGGGCTGGAGTGGGACTGCAGCAGGGACTGCGAGGAGCCACGGGCAGCCCCTAATAAATGCTCCGAGTGTCTCAGCTTGAATGAATGAGCGCTGCGAGTGCCAGCGCTGTAATAGGAGCACTTCTGGTTGTTGGTTTTGGCAGTGAGGAGCAGGGGGCGTGCAGCTTGCTTAATGTCAGCCCCCAGGTCTGCATGTGGGGGTGGGGGGGGAGGATGGGGAGAGCTGCTCCGCACGCTGCTGCTTCCCCTGGAGCAGAGTGCCAGAAATGCGCAGCGTTGGGTGGGAGCTGGGAGAGGGACTGCTGCCTGAGCTGCATCACTTGGGCTGCTCTGTGCTCTTTGTGCAAACTCCGTTGGCAGTTGGTATGTGCTGTGGTTACGGAGGGGGCTGGCAGGAAAACACAGCTACCTGGAGCTGGTTTGGGTGCGTGTGTCTGGTGTAACCTATATGCTGTGGCTTTGGGGGCTGTTTTCTTCAGAAACTTCTGCTGCCCTGGTAGTTTGAGCAGCAAAGGAGAGCTTGTAAAATAAAGGCAGCTTGTTGGGTTTTTACTTTTCTAGCCCAAATTAGCAATAGCAACTTTGTATCCATTCGGGTAATGTGTTCCGTCTAGTTTCTTCCTTCGGGAGCCCACAGGTTAGCAGCTGCACGATTAGGATTGTGTCTGTTAACATGGAGAAAAACAAAATGAGAGACTGTGGGGTTAGGTGTTAATCTGGTGCCAAGTCCTACTGTTGCTGGTGTTGATCACTTTTAAGTGCTGGAGAGTGTATCAGTTTAATGAGCCTCGGGTTACTCCAGCATTGAGATTAAGGGTAGCACTCTGATGGTACAAATTATATATTGGCCACAAAATATTCAGAGAACAGGATACAAAAGCAAACAGAGCTGCATCTCATTTGTAATCTGTTGTTCCCTTTCTGGTTAGACTCTCCAGGAGAGGCTGGTGCTTCCCTTAGTGCTTGCCAGCCCTGCTCCTCCAGCACGCAGCCGATAGCACGGGAGTGGGACAAGTGTCCGTGGGAGGGTTAGCAGAGGTGCATGCGGCCTCAGCAGCTGTCCCTTGGGTTTGGAAGGCTGGAACTAACTGATCTTTGAGGTCCCTTCCAACCCAAGCCATTCTGTCATTCTATGACCATGTGCTGCTGTGCTGCTCTGCTCACAACATACCCACAGAGTGCTATGGGAGTTGTTCTCCTACAAGCTCTGTGCTGCTGGGCTCGGGCAGAGCAGAGGCAGCACACAGAGCCTTTCATAGAATCATCGTGGTTGGCTCTTTTGGAGAAGAAATCTTTCCTAATATCCAACCTCTGTGGCTCTTTGCACATGCAGGTACACTGGTTGTGAGCATGCAGCGTGGCCCTGGGCTGCAGGGCTGTGTTTTGCCTTTTGGTGCCTCTGCCCCACCTGACTTGCAGCCAGCAGCGCTCAGCCATCGGATGTCCCCAACTGTACATTGCTTTGTACTGAAATTGCCTAATTCCCAGTGTGTGGTCTGCCTGGAACGCCTGGAAAAGTCTGATCTGGAAAGCATTGGGGATAATGGTAGCAGGGGAGGAAGAGGGAGAGAAGATGATTAAGGAGTGGAGTGTCGCATTTTTCCATTCTCAGACAGCAAATGTACGTTTCAAGCTCTTCGTTTAGGCTGAGCTGCTTGGGAATGGGCAGGGTGTCACCTCCAAGCTCTGAGCAGGCAGAAGGTTGGTGGTGGCTGCGTGTGGGTGAATCATATGGAAGCTGGAAAGGGCTGGCAGCTGTTGAGGTGTGCTGGGAGCTGACAGGAAACACGCAGACATGAAAATGTGGGGGATGGAGCTGTGCTTCGTGACCCTTCTGGAGTTATACAAAGAACAGACACAAATTATGGTTTCTGCTTGGGTTGTTTACAGGTTTGTATATACAGGTTATCCAATTAAAAAGAATTCCATATCAGTGAGGTCACTGAAATACGGCTTCAATGCAGTGGGGTTGCCTGCAGTTTGCCCTTGCCTTTCATTCATCCTGCTTTGTGACTGCGAACCCAGTAATGTTTGTTGTACGGTGACTGGACAAGATGCCCAATTTACTTTTGTTCCAAGTATTTTAATACAAGTGGCTGCAATCCAGCACGTTGTGTCATGCTGAGTTATGTCCCCCTTCTGATGCATCCGATAAAATGGTGCTAAATTTAAATTGGTGCTTTTCTCAAATTGAATAGTTAGTCTGAGTTTCCAGGTGTCCATGATGTCCCAGCACAGGCAGTAGCACATCTCAGATGCTACTTCTTATCTGTCTCTGAAGAATTTCCCTCCATGCTCTTACAGTTGAGAACTTTGCTTGTCCAGGGCAGAGGGAATTTCATCTTTTGCTGAGATGTGAGTGAAGCTTAAGGCATCTGTTCTACGTGGACAGAAAACCTCCAGTGGAAGCTAAGCACGTGCAAGTGCCAAAAAGGCTTAATTCTGCAAACACATTATCCAGAGAAGGAAATAATTTTCAGTATATTTGCTTATAAAACTGTTCAATTTCAAACTCAAATGAGAAACTAGAAAACCTTAATTTGAACTTTGGGCAAATTGGTGCTTTGCTGGTTACTTTTGGTTACTTTTGGTTGCTTTTGGTTAGTTTGGGTTACTTTTTCTGGTTAGTTTAAGAAAAAGAACCGATCAAATCTTTGCTGAATATACAAATTAAAAAGGCACTTTCAAAAGAACCTCTGTGACACAGGAGTGTTGATCCCATGGTAAAACAGTGGTACTCGTGCCCCTTAATTACTGCACAATCCCACTTGTAGCATGGGGGAGGTGTGGGGAGAGCAGCCAGAACTGAACTGCTGCTGACCTGCCTGGGGTAACTATCAGCAAATCTCCTTCATTTGCAGCTGGCTTTGTGCTCCATTCATGGAACAGCACAGGAATTGCCCATGGCCCCGGGGACAGAGGTGGGGCTGGAGTTGTGGTGGTTGTGTGCAGGGCCCTGGGAGAAGCCAGCAGCTCTAGGAGCAGCAAAGTGCTTTGGGGTCAGATGCAGAGAGTGCCTGAGCAGTGCAGAAGCGCTCCCAGGGCTGAGGTACTCTGAAGGGCTCTAGCTGGGTGCTTTTGGAGCCTACAATGAATTGCATTTCAGCTACTTGGCTCAGAGGTGGTGTTGCAAAGCTTGTGTTGCTCTTCATGTATCTGGCATGAGCCAGATGGTCAGGTCTGACACATAGGTCCTCTTTCTGCCACCTGGGAACTGAGCTGCTTCTCTTGCAAAATTATAGGGCTTGGGTTTAAGTGGAAGAAAAAGCAGCAGGCCAAAGTGCTAGTTCCTATTGGAAACCAAATTCAAGGGGACCTTAAGGACTTGTACAAAAAGAAGCCATGCTACATTGCAATAGGCAGATGTTTTCCATATGTTGTTCGAGTGAGACTTAAATATATTTGAAGCAGGCATGTACAGCGATGTGAAGTTATATATTTTGGTATGAGCCTGGGCTTCAAACTGAATTATGCGCAGACATCTTAAGAAAATGTGTGAGAGAGGGTTTTGCATATCTGAGTCTGTCTACAGTTGACTTTCTCTGGCTCCTTTCTATTCCTGGAAATGGCATCCTTAACTATTTATGTTCAAATTTACTGTCATGCACATTTAGCTCTCTTAATAACCAATTATTCTTTCCATATGCTGCTTATTTAATTTGAAAGTCTGAACCTCAGAGAAGGAAAAATACAGCTTTTATGTGCTTTCTAGCCTTCTTTGTTTTTTGTTTTTTTAAATCCATTTAAATCACAAGTGTTGAGTGTAGGACTCAATGGAGTATGATCCAAATCTGAAAGCTTGCAAGCAACCCTCTCCTGGTATTGTGTTGGGAATGAAAATCATAATGAATAGGAAATAACTTTATATGCATTGTTATACCTGCTGTGATTTGCTCCATTTGGGCCACGTACTGGGCTCCTTGGGCCAGCCCACAGAAACCAGAAGCTCAGGGAGTGGTGGCACTGGAACAGGTTGCCCAAGGAGGCTGTGGATGCCCCATCCCTGCAGGCATTCAAGGCCAGGCTGGATGTGGCTCTGGGCAGCCTGGCTGCTGGTTGGTGACTCTGCATATAGCACGGGGTTAAAACCAGATGAGCACTGTGGTCCTTTGCCACCCAGGCCATTCTGTGATTCCTCCTGTGTATTCCACGGTTTGTGCCGATGACTGGTCCTGCTGCTTCCAGGTGGATGCAGATGGTCCAGGCTGCTCCCCAGCCACGCAGCACTGCTGTGCAGTAATGCTCTCCTCTGCTCTGTTGGCAGGGAACTCGCTGCTGCTGCGTGTCCTGCCTGCCCTATATGAGAAGCAGCCACAGCCGATGGCGCACCGCCTGCCCGAGCTTCTGGCACTGATGGGCCACCTGCAGCCATCCGAGCAGCAGCACCTCCTGCGGCTGCTCCAGCTCATGGCACGGAGGAAAGAGCTCGGGGTAAGGCTGTGAGTGGACGAGCTGCTCGGCGCTGCACCTCCTTCTGGGGGGTTTATCTCTTTCAGATGGCTTGGCTCTGACTGCTGGTGGCTGTCTCAGTTGGAGTCCACAACAGAGCTTTCCTGTGGTTTGCCATAGAGTTTCATTAATTCCATTCTTTAATTCTATTCCAAATTCTCCATCCGGTCATAAAGAACATAAATGTTGTGGTCCAGCAGTCATCGTTTTTATAAACTGGGACTGTCTATTCTACTATTTGGCTCTTCCTCTGTCAGTTGGATTGCAATTCCCATCATTGCACTTCTGTTAGAATTGTATGAACATATCAAGGAAAGCTAGAATGAGTTAGGAACCGATTAAGAGTGAGCTGAAGATTAATTAAGGCACTATGTGTCACGCTCTCAGAATGGCACAACATTCACAGCACATTTGAATAAGACAAAGCTTTGCTAATTTATTAAGTCTATAAAACCTTTCTAAAAGAAGAATCAGCAGTGGTTAATTCCTCCCTCCAAATAGCTGAGGAAGCTTTATCATAACGTGCTGTCACAGATGAAATAGAGCTGCCTTTGGAAGCAAGAGACCAAAGAACCCCATGTGGCCATGGAGGGGCTCTGCTGGAGCCGATGTGTCTGAGGTCACTGTGTGCCACTGCTGCGTCCTGGCTGGGGACACCGGGGCTGCTGCCCCACTGGGACATTGGTATCTGAGCCAAGAGATGCACAAGAGAGGATATGGAACCCAATGCCATGCCATGGGAATTTGGTGGAAGGTCTCACCAGTCTGTTCTGAAATGCATTTATGCACATCCCTCAGTTTCCCTGACCCAGAGGTGTGTTAGTAGACATTTAGTAGCACAGGTATGAAAGAATACTTTAGTAGGAAGTGGAACGTGCTCCGTCCTGCCTGTGAGATGTTTGAAGGTCTAAACCCTTGGCCTCTTGAAAACTGTGTTGTTATAAGCAATGCCAGCTTGCCCGTGGCATTTTCCGTGCAGCAAGGAGCTAGCCTTTATTTTTAGCTCTGTGACCACTGTTAACCTTGTCAGGTTGTTTAGTTCCTGGGGGACACAAAATATTTTTTTTACCAGTACTTTAATTTACTGTATTGTTAGGGATGACTAAGACCTATGCTGTTTTAATCCTGTAAGTATAGAACCTAAAGCAAGAGAAATGTTGGTGAGGGGGTAGAAGGTTTTTTTGGGCCTTTTTTTTCTTAACAATGGAGTATTTTCTTACTTATATATGCATAACTGTAATATTTCAAGGCTACAGCTTACCCTTCTTCCATATGTTGAGCTGAACTTCTGTTGACCTCAGCAAATAGCTATGTGCAGAGGTCAGTGAGGGTGAAAAGCTATTCCACTGAATCAAAGTCTCACGGTCTGCTTTTAGCCCTCCAATGTACAGCGCCTCTTTTTGTTGTGTATATTCACCATTCACAAATACGTCCACAGCTTTCTTCTTTTTTTCTTTTTAAATAGGTGCTGAAAGAATGTATTCTGTGTCTGTTGGGGCTTGTGAGAGACCCCAACCACAGTGACATTATCCTAAACATACTGACAGAAGTATCTGGCTATGACCCAACGGCCTTGGCTGCGTTTCTTCCAGAGCTAAAAGAAATTGGTGAGAGTTTCCCACATTTGATTGGGCAAACAGCGAAGATCTTTGGGGCTGTTGGACGCGTTGATGAGGTAATTAGGAAACTAAAGGGATGGGCTGGTTGGTTCAGCACACGTGTTTTCTTGTTTGTCTGCTTCTTTTGTTAAACCTTATGCTAAATATTCTGGAGTAACCAGAGAGCATCCTACCAGAAATGTCTCCATGGTTTGTAAGGTGGCAGTATGTCTAGAACGTGGTATCATTATTACTAGAGTGTAGTCTCTTTATTACTGCTCCTAATTAACAGTGCATCTGTTCTCTATGTGAATACATTCTATTTCTATCATCTAAAGCTCCTAGTTGATAAATGCACACGGCTGTCGTTATCCCAGCAGCTTAGCTCAGATTGCAGTGTCTACAGTAAGAGAAATGAAAGGCAAAGAAAAGGAAAAGAAATATTTTGCAGCCCCTTGGTATGATATTGAATTTTAAGTGCATATAGCCTTCAGGAATGTTGTAAGCATGTGATGAAATATGAACTTCCTAATATCATGTAATCCAACTATTTTGGATTTGTAGCCAGAGTTAATTGAATACTTCTGACAAATGTCTGTATAATGGAAGTGCCCAGAGGCGGTGCTGGGCTGAACCTCATCTTGGGAACATCTTCACGTTAATTCAGCTTGGGGTTTGACCTTGTGGGAGCTCTGTGCTGTACAGTGATGTACAGTGGCAAACTCCTAAAAGCTGTTTCATGACCTTTAGGACAGAGGTATGAATTTGCAGTGGGCTTCTTGCTTCCATCGTAAGTATGCAGTGCGGAGATGGAATGATGCTCACCAGAGCCACGTGTTGCAAACAGGCTCGGAGTGTGGTCAGCACTGCTGGGCAGCCTGGGCCCAGTGCCTGAACTATTGGGTGTCCCAGGGCACCACGCTGTCCTGGCTTATATCTGACATACCCTGATTTATAATGAGATTCGGGTTTCCATTCCCAGATACAAGCTTACTGTCTTTCCTTGCTAGCAATAGATGTTTTCCTTCTGCCTCAAATCAGTTCTATGAAGGCAAAACTAATGCTCTGAAATCACAGAGTTTTGGCTAAATAAGTCAGGCTTTTATGGCTGTGATAAAACTTGGCTGCCCAGGCAGAAAATGAGTAGTATGTCGTAAGTTGGACCATTTGTGGAGTGTGACACTGAAGCCTGCCACACAGTGACATGGATAATTAATTTCTGCGGAGCTGAATTCCACCAGCCCCTGGACTTTGTGATCCTTGTGCCAAATCAAGGGAGATTTTTCCCCACGTAGGCTGGAGAACACAGTCCTGTGTATATAGACAGGGCTCAGTCCCTCTCTTCGAGGTTTTAAAGGCTCCAAGAGCTGCAGTGGGCCATGTTTATTTCTGCATTCAGCAGAATATTTCATAGAATGGCCTGGGTTGAAAAGGACCACAGTGATCATTGAGTTTCAACCCCTTATTATGTGCAGAGTCACTAACCACCAGACCAGGCTACCCGGAAGAGTACGTCTCTCCTATTTTAATCCATTGCTTGGTGCAGTTGCACGTAGCTTCCCATGGCCAAACCTGCATGGGATAACTGTCTCTGGGCACTGCTGTGCAGATCAGGCACCTTAAAAGTAGGGAAAAAGCCTTTGAGACTGAATTCACTGATCTACTGAGCATCGCTCACTGCAGCACAGGCGCTCAGCCTGCAATTAGGTAAGCAGAAACACATCTGGCATCACGAAAGCTGGACCAGCCTTAAAGGTTCAGCTGATAAAAATGAGTGCACCACAAGAAAGTATTGAAGTTCTACTCTGACTTAAGTGGAACTGTTGTGTTCCAGGCATCCCTGCTGCCAGCTAGCTTACGTAGGTTGGGTCCAGCAGGGTTTGTGAGCAGCAGAGCAGTCCCAGAGGCTGTTCCCTAAGCCAGACACCATGGAAGTGCCTTTTGGAACTCCTCTGCTGCTCCCCTCATCCTGCCCCAGTGCTGGGGCTATGGACGTGAGCCCCCACCTGCAGCCCCTTTCTGGCCAAGCAAAGCGAGTGAGAAATGAAAGGTAATGGTAGGGTTGGAATTTTATTTGTTGATATTTGATTTCACTGGAAGGCTCACTTGGCAAAAAGAAGTGGCAAGGATTGAGGGTTGGCCCTTTAGAGCATAGGCTGCAAACACAAGCAGAGGGTCCAGTGGGCGAAGCTGAAATCAGACCCTGTTCATTGGCTGTAAATTAGTGCAAAGCAAAACCCCACCTCGGGGCACAGCTGGGTATTTCAGATTCATTCCTCCAATAAGTGTGTGTTTTGAGCCAACTGGAAACTGGAGCTCCTTCTGCCTCCCTGTCATCTCTTTGGTAGTCTCCCCAGCCCAGATTTCAGGTACAGCACAGTGCTTGGCCACACCTCACCAAATGGCTTGGATCCTCACCTCCCAGCAGACAGAGTGCCAGAAAACGTGAGAGATATCTGCAATATCTGCAAGACACACAAAATCAGAAAACACCCACAGCTCCCAACAACAACGAGTTCTGTCCAAATGGGCTTTCTGCTTTGGTTTTTTTTTTTTTTGCTTTTTTTTTTGCTTTTTTCTTTTTTTGGATAAAACATTGCGACGGAGATAATGACGGCTTTCATGTCGAGCTGTTTTGCCGTGACTCTGTTTTGTTTAACAGTTACACATGACATGGCTGGCGGGGTTTATTGTTCTTTCAGCTCGCTCCAGGCGAGCAGCAGCGTTGCAGCGGGCTGGAGGAGCTCCAGCTGGTTCAAAGCGACACGGCAACGCTCAGAACTTCTCTTCCAGTTACGTCTGCTGCACAGTTTGTTTAGGAAACAGAAATGTGTTTTAAATGTTAATTGAGCCCGTGTTTATCTCTAGGAGGGAGAAATGTCTTCCAAATAAGTTAGGGAATATTTACTCAACAGCCAGCCTCCTTTGAGCCATTGAGAAAAAGGCTCCGCCGCAGCTCTCAGCCCACCCCACAGTACCTGCACTGGTTCTGCATGGGGCTGAAGGGCTCTTCTGACTGCTGCACCGTTCCTCTGTGCCATGACATAGGGCAGCCATTTGCCTTTAGTTTGGAGCAAGTTGACTTTTTTCACACAACACGTCTCTCACAGCTCTCAGGTGATGTCCTGCCAAAGTCTCCCGTGTGCTTTTATGGGCCTGCTGCGCTTGGAAGCCAACCTTCAGTGGTGTTTTCTCTCCTGTTACATGATTCTAGAGGAATTTGGAGTTTCTTCTGAAATCCAAGGCAATACTGCTCTTGCCCTGCAGCATAGGGAGGTTGCATGTGATGCGCTGCTTCCCCTCCTTACCTGCTAATGCTTGGTAAGATGAGAAGCCTTTATTTTCCTAAAGTGCCTTTGCATGCATTTTGGCACAGGTTCTAATAGCAAAGTTTCTCCCAGTTTCTGTAAGGATCTGCTGGGCTGGAAGCCCCGACCCAAGCCCTGCTGTCCCACTGGAGGATCCAATATGAGCTGCTGAGCTGCTGGCTTCTCCTTCTGCTGCTTCTGCCACTCAGGTGTTTTCAGCACATTGGAACCCAAACTGCTTAGGACAATTATAATAAAACACAGAAACCCCCCATGCATTTCTTTATCTTTAGGGCTTGTGTTTTAGTATGAGAATTTGCACATGTGCACACAAAAATAGTTGGAATTGGATTTGTGTGCACTTGCCAAGCAGAGATAAGGTATCTTTGTTAGAAAATATCTGTGCTTTTTTAGATTAGGATCTGAAATAGCCTCTTTCATCCTAGTTGGCAAGGAATGTGGTCCTGTGGGTAAATTGCTCCACAGAGCTGTGGCTACAAAGGGCATATCAGACTGCAGTGTGTGGCATGACTGATAGGACTGATCTCACCAGTGGTGAGATCTTATGATGAAATCTCATGTTAAACTCCTCTTTGCTGCAGTGTTGGTCTCATCTAAGTGATGCACTGCAGTGCAAGGAGAGCTGCTGTGATACACATATGTGATATACAGGATGCTTGAACTCCTCACCATCAGCCCACGTCTGGGGGGACTGCAGTGGCACCCAGGACACTGCAGTGCTGAGCTTTGCTGGGATCACTGCTAAAGGCTGGTCCTGGGGGCAATGCTACGTGCAGCAGTGGATCCAGAAGGGAAGTCGCAATCAGGAAACATATTTGTGCACTGGAAAAAGAGGTATTGGCTGCTGGCTGTGTGCTCATCACAGCTGGGGGCATGCATGGAGCTGGTTGTAACTGCCTGGTTGCTCTAGAGTGCCTGCAGCTGCAGAGGGCAACGTGGGCAAGGCAGTGACCTGGACACATGTCCATTCATGCAGTGGAACCATAACAAAGACTCCAAGATGGAACCAGCCATGAACTGTGCGGCACAGCCCTGAGCACAGGGTCTGCTCCCCGCTGAGCTGGGGGCACATGAGCACAGCATGTGCCCGCATTTGGCCTCGAGGGGTACCACCCTTCCCTAATGACAGTGCTTTCATTAGCAGCATGCACACATGCCCATGTGTGCCCAACGTGCACACAACCTACCTTGCATGAGCAAACATTGCATTTGTTTGTTTAGAGTTGTTTCTTTTTATCTCCTTGTGTTGTCCAGGAGCAAGCCAGGAAGTGCCTGATGTATTTGGTGAACCAGCTGGCCAACATGGAGCACTCTTTTCACCACATCCTTTTGCTGGAAATTAAGAGTCTCACTGACACGTTCTCTGGCATCTTGGGCACCCAGAGCAGAGACATCTACCGCATGAGCAACAGCTTCACTGCCATAGCCAAGCTCCTGGTCAGGCAGCTGGAGAACAGCAGCTCAGCATCAGCCAGGTAGAGCCGGTGGGTGTGACAGGGCTGTGTGAGCCACTAGGAGCTCCTGGGAGCTGCCATGTTGCTATTTGCAAATTGGTCTCGATTATCCCTTGTGTTTTGTTGTAGTTGATGCACATTCAGCTGTTGGATTGCGTTGGTTATAGGTCTGTGTGCAAGCTCACCCTTACACATAATGGACAGCACCTCTGTCTGTAGAAGCAACTTAAGGCTGTAGGGATGATCCCCAGGTGCCTGCAATGCCAGGTGCTTCTGCACATCACATGGCAGCAGCTGTGTCATTGGCACTGGAGAACAAAGAAGCTGTTCAAGTCTGAGCATTTCCAAAAGCACAGAAAGGAAGCCGTGTCCGCATCAGCAGACATGGGCAATCTGCAAGGCTTCCTTTCAAAATAAACCAGTGAAGTCAGGCTGTGCAACTATCGCTGGGTTTACTGTAGAAGATAACCACTGAGGCTGAGAAGAACAATGGCTGGCACAGCTCTGTGACATGGGTTTACTTAAAGAGCTCTGAGTAAATATCCTGAACTTGTACCCGACTGCTGTAGCAATCAGCTTCTCCAAATCTCTGTCCTAAGATTAAAGCATGGGGAGCAATGCTGTGGTTGTCGCAATAAGGATGTAGGTGTCACTTAGATAGCTGGTAGCAGTCACTTTTAATTAGGGAGAGACTTATCATTGGCATTGTGTACACTGACGTGGGTCAGGAGGGCACAAAGGGGATACTAATGCTGTGATATAAAACATAACAGATGTCAGAAAACTCATAACCATGAAGGACAGCCTTGGAGACAGACGTAGGGCCGGAGCCAAAACATGGAGGTCATCTGAGAAACAACTAATTGGTATCCTGGAGGGTTAGAAATGAGAGAGGAGAGGAGCCCTGCTGGAGCCACTCGTTTTGCAGGGCTGGGAGAAACACGCAAAGCACAAGGATTGTGCCTGCTGCCCAGGACTGGCCATTTGATTTGCAGTAGAAAAATGATGCTATTTGCTAATATGCTGTGGTTTTCCTATGCCTTGTTTAATGTTCTGCATCTATCATTTATCCAAAGCACAGGAAAAGGCTTTTGTTAAAGTGTTACTGTCCCATTTCTCTATAAAACACCCCTTAGTTAAGGACTTGCTTTGCTGAAAAGTAGAAGCTACTTGGTGTGTGCGTGTGTGGATGCAGATGCAAAATACTGCATTGTGTGTGGAGCTGGGGGAGGAGAGGGCAGGGCAGAGCTGTGTCTGCTGTGGAAGGAAATTAAAATACCATTTCAGGCCTCTATCAAGCATAGCATCAGCTAACCCAGACAGGAGCAAGTACTGAGCAGCAAATTCAGGCTAAAATGAGGGACCTCCACTGATTTACAAAGAGCTGCTTCTGATTTGTGCTGATGTTCAGTGGGAACGACCCAGAGGCTGACATGGCAAGCTGTGCTGGCTGCAGTGCTGCTGCCATTTCTGCTGCAGTGCTTCAAGGAGCAGCAATCCAGAGCAGTTGTGCTGTGGAAGGAATATAAAAGTTTTAAAATGTGTGGCTGGATTGCAACCATTCCTTCCAGAATCGTATGTTTACATAAGAAGAAACTTATTTCTTTGGAATGACGGCTCACTTGGAGTTGTTTGACACTGGGAATTTTACATGCATTTAGCAGAGAGTGTAATTAAAACCATGTGATGCTCTACTGCAAGTTGTTCCATCTCAGAGGGGCTTTTGAAGAACACATACAGAGTCTTAACGGGCAGATCCAACCAACAAGTGTAGCACAGTCAATTAAAAGTAGGCAGGAAAAGGTAGGAAGAAAAATTAATGTTTCCAAGCCATCATTCTGGGTAAGGACTGGGGGGTAAGAGATGGCAGCAGTGCTGCTCAGGTTAGCAGCAGCTGGAGGTACCTTTCCTTCCTTGAGCACATGGTGTCGTTTTAGCATTCATTTACTTTTCAGTTGCCTTTCATTTTCTGCCAGGTAATTGGTTTCTGGCAATATTTGGAAGCTCATGATAGCTTCCTCCCCATGAGTGGAGGCAGGTCCTGAGCTGCAGCCTCTCCCTGCCTGCCCATGCCATCCCACCATGCCTTGAAAGCTGTGCATTAATGCATCACAAGGACCTGTGCTCCATCCATCCACACTGCTTCCCTGCAGAGCTGCATCTGGAAGCCATCCCATCCCGCTGTGTTTTCAGTAATTTCTATTTGTGGGCACTCTTCTGCCCACTTGAAGCACAAGATGGGTGATGCTGATATTGGTGACAGTCCAGACAAACGCTCTTTAAATTAATATCTCACTCTTTATTGCTGAGTTAGATGGCTTTCTAAAGTTCTCTAAAGAGAGCCTGACAGCAATGGAACAATGAGGAGCACAACAGCATTGAGTGTTTTGCAAGCAAGGTTCCTTGTGACCCATGATAGGTCTGTGCATCCTTTCCCTCTTGAAACCAGTCCGAGCTTTGGTGTAAGCTGATCCCACTCCAGCAACCTCAGCAATGTACCGAATGCCTTTTGCCAAGATTTCAAACAATAGTTTATTTTACTGTTGCTGCAAGGGGAGGCCGGCAGGAAGGGCTGCCAGCATCCCATTGGGCACAGGGCAGGGGCTTTGCTGCACTCTTCTGAGGCGCTTTTGTCTTCCTGGGTGCTGAGCTGGTATGTGTGAGAGAGCAAGTGGTTGCTGGAGGTCCTGGTATCAGCCAGGTCAGTGCTAAGGTGGGGTGCAAGGTCTGGTGATGAGCTCTGTATTTATTAACATATTGCTTTGTTGATGTCTTTCTTTAGCGGATGCGTTCTCTTTGCGTTTCCTTTGCAAAGCCATCAGGGCTCAACTGGAGAATGCTGGAAAAGAATCATAGAATCATTTGTGAATCATGGAATCACAGAATGGCCTGGGATGAAAAGGACCACAATGATCATCTGGTTCCAACCCTCTGCTATGTGCAGGGTCACCAACCAGCAGCCCAGGCTGCCCAGAGCCACATCCAACCTGGCCTTGAATGCCTGCAGGGATGGGGCATCCACAGCCTCCTTGGCAACCTGTTCCAGTGCCTCACCACCCTCTGGGTGAAAAACTTCCTCCTAATATCCAACCTAAACCTCCCCTGTCTCAGTTGAAGATCATTTCCTCCTGTCCTGTCACTAGAAGAAAGGTGCTGGTATGAAAGTCCACTCTTACTTCCAGCCACCATCAAGGTTTGCTGGCTTGGCTCCATCATTCACAAAGCCATCAGCTCATCCATCCCCACTCGGGGCTTTATATACACACATGTATGTGCAAAAAGCTTGCCTTAGCACTCATCAGCAACAGTGAGAGCAATGTTGAGAGAGCTGCTGGGCTGGCATCTTTCAAATGAACAAAATCTTAGAGTCATAGAATTTGTTGAGTTGGAAGGGACCTTACAAAGTCATCTAATCCAACTCCCAGTCCTGTCCCACGTCTCCAGAAGGATTTCTTAGCAAAGGTCATACTACAGTTCCTTATTAGAATACTTCTTTCAGAAACGCTCTGCAGTGTTAATGTGTTGTTGCCTGAATTAAAAACCAAACAGGACAAAACTTGCTGAGTCCCCCGAGAGGAATCCTGAGCTGCCTTTATCGAGACAAACAGCCCGCTCTGTGATGCAGTGCTCGCAGTTGTTTTCTTCAAATTTGCTTTCTTTCCACAACTGCTGATTTGCAGTGTTTGAGACTTGTTAAGGGGCTTCCCAGCTGTGAGCACGACTTGCTGAGATGCAATTGCTTTGAGGACGGTGTGTTAAAATCCTTGTTTGTGGCTTTTCTATATCTGTGTTTCGCGGATTGCGCCATTGGGATGTTTGCTCCTAAGGTGGAGAAGGAAGCCAAGGGGACCAGAAGCAACACCAGCTTGTTTCAGAACTCCGGGTGGGATTATTGAGAACTTCTCCTGATCCCATTTCTTTCCATGTGTTGAGTTCCAAAACATGTTTTTCTTACTCAGAGTACATTAAGTTAGTACTAACTGCATGTGCTTTTGTCAAATTGTTAAAACCACAGCCCTCTATAAACCCTGCAATTAGCTCTACTTTTGGTTTATGAAAATAATGTAAGAAGTCACTGTTTAGCAAGCTTGGAGGAATGGTTTAAGTTCAGCTGAAAAACTTTTCCCAGTGGGACTATCAGGAAAAGAGGTTTTCTGCTTGTGCAGATACAGCACATGCAGTTTCTAATCCAACGTTGTCAGAGATGTTCAGTATTTCTGATCCATCTGACAGAGATGTTGATCTGGAAGATGTTTCTGAGAATGATTAATCAACCTCTACGTAAATCTCTGCTGAAACAGAATTATTTCCCCAGGCACATGGCGTGGGTCAGCGGTGGAAATGCAGAATCAGCATCATGAGGAGCAAAGTGTGCTGGAGCTAAATCTCTGCTTTCTGCTTCCCCAGGACAGAAAATGATACAGACACGGTATCCCCTGTGCCACTGGGCAATTTAAAATCTGTTGTGAATGGAAATGAAGAAGATGAAAAACTTCAAGAGAAAATACAGGCTTTTGAAGAAAAAATAAATATTGACACCAGTACCCCTGGCTCAGTGAGAAGATACAGCTTAGGCCAGGTTTCTAAAGAAGAAAGGAAGGATATGAGATTTAACAGGTATGGTTCTATTAAATGCACAAGTGGTTTTCAGGAATATCAATTTCGTAATGAAACGTTATCCAAATATTGAGAAATGGTTCTGTGATACCTCTGGGCATTGTAAGGAGTTTGAACCAACTTCATATCCATGAATTTAAAGGTTGGCAAAAAAATTCCAAGTTATTTATTGAATCTGTTCTGCACTCTGAAACAGCAGGGAGGATGGAAAATGTTCGCAGATGACTGTGGAAAGGAAGATACGGACATGCATCAGCTCTGCGCCTGCTTCCAGGCACTTCCCTTCCAGCCTCCTGTTCTAATGGAGACCTTTGTTCTGTGCTGAGTGTAGGTGTGGGTAACGCAGAGCTGCAGGCTGAGTCGTGGTTCAGTTGAATGGCTGTTGGATGGCATCTTTATGACGTGATCAATAAAGCGTACGCTGCAGGGCTGGGGCTATAAGTTTCTCACAGATAGGATGATTGGCTCCTTCTATTTCATGCAGATGTTGTGATATATGTTTAGGACTCAGTTTCATTTGCTTATTAAAACTGGCTTGCATTTGCTTTTGAAATGCGTGTTTGTGGAAGGTATTTCTCTTGGCTAAGCTAGCCTTGTGCTCAACTCTCAGAGCTGGCTGCACAGTGCTAACTCTGAAGAGCAAATGTCCAAAAGAGTCCTTTCTCACTGCTCACCACACTGTGCTCTGCCATACCTCCATTCCAAAGCACTTTTCCCTAATTGCATTCCAGGTCCAAGAGCCTGGCTTTGCATGCAGTCCGCATGAAGGGGGTGAACACAGACAGCGGGCGAGACGAGGAGAATGGGGATGTAACAGCTGGGATCTCCTTCACCGAGATCTACGACAGCCAAGAAAATGACAAGTTGCCTTTCAGTGTCGATGCTGAAGAAATGCAACTGGGAAATTCCTTGGTTTCACACCAGAGTATCGATTGCACAGAATCAGAAGGTTCTCCAGCACCTGCTGGAGGAGAGGCCCAGGAAGGAAGCGTGGTGCTGGGGAAGGGTCCTGCGGAGTGCCACGACAAGCTCTACCTGCACTTGAAGGAAAACCTGGGTAAAGTGAAAGCATACGTCATGGAGATGGGGAGGAGGATTCCCGTCCCTGACCACTGTGTTATTGAAGGTAAGAGGTCTGAGCCTTTCTGGTTACAGCAGCTTTAACACAAGAGTTATTGCAGGACCTGGGCAAATGGGCAGCAAATGCAACAGGAGCAGGGCTGCACTGGAACAGGTTGCCCAGAGAGGTTGTGGATGTTCCATCCCTGGAAGCACGCAAGGCCAGGCTGGATGGGGCTGGGAGCAACCTGGTCTACTGAGAGGCATCCCTATAGCAGGGGTCAGAACTCGATGATCTAAAAGGTCCCTTCCAACCCAAACCATTCTATGATCCAGTGAGAAGCACACACCTGAACAAGCTTATGGGCTGTGACAACACAAGCTGCGGAGCTGGGCCACCACGTTCCTCAAAAAATGCTGCTTGAAAGCAACTGCATAAGGTCCTGGTGCTCCAGTTTAGGCTGGATCCTACTTCACCACACCCCTTTAATGATTCCTGCTTTCATCAAGGGAGGATATTTGTCTTGAAGTGTGAGAGAGCTGCTTTTGTGAGGCCCATGGAGGTGGGGCTGGATTGCAGTGTGCTGCCAAACACATCCTTGATGCTCCTTGAAGGAAAATGATGGAGGTTGGGCTGTAAGCCTCCTGCTCGCACTGAGCAGCTGTTGGTTACCGGGACACAAGGAGATGTGTGCATCAAACCACCTGCTGCTGCCTGTGAGTACTTTGCATTCCAGCCCTTCATGGCTTGTGTTGATTACAGAGAGTAACTCAAATTAATTTCAAGTCTCTTACATCAACCCAGATTTTAATTTCCATCAGATATCTCTCTGCCTGTTTGCTCACTTTTTTTATGGTCAGTGAGTTAACAAGTCTCCACTCATAAAAGAGACATAACTATTTATTAAAAAAGCTCATATTTCTGCAGGAATTTCTAAAGAAGGACAAAAATGTCAGGTCTGCTATTTGAAATTGTTATTATTATTGATGAAACTTTTGTTTCATAGAGTCACAATGGAAACATGTGAGGGAGCAATCTGGCTGGATGTGCTGCAATCTTGTGTTAATCAATATTTTTAAATACATTGCTCCATTTGCTTTCTGAAGTACCTATTATGATATGTTCTGAGCATGTGACTATTTCAAAATTCATTCCAACTATTGTAATTTCCTGGAAATCCACATCTAGCATTCTTGGGGAAATTCCTTGAGCAGGGGCACATGTGCAGAACAGGAGATTTATGTGACTCATTCCAAATATGCTCAAAGAAATGTCTGCCTCCTTACACGGGGGACAGCTTTGTTCATATTTCAGATATTACAAAAACCACTCCATCAAAAACCTGGCAGCTGATGGGCTTATACGATCCCTGCACACTATAAAGGCTCATTCAAACTTACCTGCTTCACTTTCTAAGTAAAATGTTTAGAAAATATTAACGTGTTTCTAAACGCACACAGTTGGCCATGTGGGAACTTGTTGAATTGGAAATGTAGGATATCAAAGAGAGAAAATGCACAGTATAGGCAGTTCAGAGCAGTCATAATTAACGACAGGCCAAGTGCTGTTCACTTCAGCAGGATTCAGAACCATGCTTGTGCTTCTAGTGCAGGAGGTGTCCAACCTGTCTGCTGAGTTCTTCAGCTCTCAACCCAGATGCCATCCCCCAAAGCATTGCCTGGGCATGCTGCCTTGGGCAGGAGACACTTGTGTGCTTTTGGAAAGGCACAGGATTGGTGTTTGGAGCCCCTGCCAGGTATGGGACACCAGTACCAAGGGCATCGCTTCCAAGAATTGGAAGATATTGAAGATTTTCCAGATGTGGTGCAACTGAACGTTCTCTGCGGGCTGGAAAGCAAACGGAGCAAAGAAGAATTATGAAGAAATACAGATATGTCATGATGACATCGTTAAGTGATTGTCTACACTGATTACAGTCTGAATCCTGAATGACAAAGCAGACCTGTGGGAGGAGTGCGAGGATCATCAGAGCCCCTAAATGCAGGAGACTGAACTGACCTGGGACTGCACAGTCCAGAAAGAGCCAGCTGGCAGGGCTCTGTAAATCAGAGATGACAGAAGATTCGCTGGGAGTGGTGGCTCACTGTCTGTCCTGTTATGCATATGGGAGAAGATGTAATGAAGTTGTCAGGAAGCAAACTCAACACATGCAAAATAGGAGCCTCTCACCACGTAATTTGCCGCATGTAATTTCATGGCAGAACTGATTGCTACAGTGCATTAATTATACTGAAAATTATACTGTACCTGCTTTCACAAGTGATTAGGTAAATTCCAGGCTGAGAGCCTTTCAGCCAGGCAAATATCTGCCTTAAAAGAGCAGAGACCAGGGAGACCCAATGCATCATCCAGTTCTTGGGCACTGAAGCTGAATTCAATGAACAGCATCTCAGCCCCTCAGTATCATGCTCTGCTCCTGGTCCCGTGATGCTCTGCCATGGGCACACATGTTCTGTGGCTTAGAGACAGAGTGCTGATAAAGGAGGAGGTGGCAGAGAAGCAGGTTGCAGCTGTCCTGAATCTGGTTGTTGTTAAGCACTCCGTTGTGCCGAGGGGTAATTGGTACCATACAGAGGAGGTGATGGAAAAGCTCACAGCTCCCCTGCAGCGCTCACCTCCGCCGCAGCCCGGTGCTTCTGCACTGATTGGAAGCAGCTGCGGCCCTGGTGGGGCCATGGAGCATTGGGTGCTGCCAGGGCTCTCCTCTGCTGTACCAGGGATATACCAGTGGGGATTTTATCCCACAGAGCTGCTATGAGTGCTTGGATTTGACCCAAAGGCACAGGATGGTCCTTGTGCTCACGGGATCTGCAGAGATGTCCCCAGGGCAGGGGGCAGTTCAGCAGGAAGGTGGATGTGCTCATGGCCACATGGACCTCTCCAGACGCCATTTATCTGGAGGTAGCAGCCTCCCACTGCGGTTTGCTATTCTATACTGCAGAAGCCAGGGGCCATGGCATAGGAGTGGCACCATCTTGGCCTCATGCAGCGGTGAGCAGCCCTCGGTGCTGGTGCTGAGTAGAGGGACACCCTCCCAGGTGCATCATAACCCCGGCAGTGAAGGGCGAAGGAAGGCAGGCTAGGTTAGGTTAGGAAGGCAGAGAACAGTAATGAAGTTGAGCCAATCTGTGTGCTCCCAAACATGGCCTTTTCCACTCAGATTTGAGCTCTGTTCTGATGGTGCTGCAGGGGCCGCCCAGTGCCCGTCAGCATCATGCCATCTGTGTGACAACATGCGTGCCCTGCACTGAGCCATGTGCATGCATGGCTGGTGGTGCTCCAGGAGGTGATCATTTCCTGAAGCTGACTGCTCCAATCGTTACCCTTTTCTCCTACAGTTATTCTCTGCATCCCTATCTTTGACCCAAACTGAAGGGAAACTGAGGAAATGGTTGAAAACCGCCGTTATAAAAGTCATATTCATTTCCTCTTCTCCAGCTTTGTCTCTATGGGTGGGTTTGATTCCAGATGGGAAGCTGATAAGCATACCTCCTCTCCTATTAACAGGCTTCACTTAATAGTACAGGATTACCACTGTAACTCAAATAATGCATGGATTGTTCCCAGGCAGTGGGTTACCTACGTGTACCTAGAAAGCTGGAGCAGCTCTGCTGACACACACTCGTGCTCACATTCATTAACCTGGGCACTGTGTGCACCAGAGCCATCCCCAGGCATGGCAGTGCCCAGCTAGGGGCAGCTATACCTCTGGTATGCGTCTGACTTTCATATTCTTTCTACTTACTTTCAGATACCATGAGAAGCTGTGTAGCAAAGCTGTTCTTCAGCTGTCCCCTGAAGGGCCACTACTGCCTCTACAGCAAATCCAGCTTCACACTGCTCAGCCATCAGCCTCCACTGTGGATCCACATCATGTTCCTCTTCCAGCAGGTGTGTGCAGGGCAATGGTGGGGCATATCTCTGATGTTGTGCTTGGAACAATGTTTTAGGGGTTAATCTGTCGGAATGCACTCCTAACCAGCTGGGTGAGCTTTTGTGACTCGAGTGATTGCTCACCTCTGAGGTTACATCATGGCAGATTGAGGTGGTTTTGCAGTTTGTAAGGATTTCTCTTAATTAGTACACTGTTCAAGATGAACTTATTGTAAAACAACTGGGTCCTAAATTGTTTTTTAACCTAAATAGATTTGATCATTGTCATTCACCCTACCCTACTGCACCCTTCGAAATGCAAAGTGTTTATCCGGAATGTGGAGCTGATACACAGTGGGTTATGCTGTGAAGGTCAGGTCACTCCTCCCTCTGTTCCTAGAAATGAGTATAGAAATGGTTGGAAAAAACAATAATGCAGTATGGCTGTGATGCCTAGGTCACAATTTCTGCAGATGTCCACACTGGTCACCGTGTTTCTGTTCACTGACTGCTGCTCACTCTATGTTCTCTTGGACTCCGCAGCAGTAGAAGCAAGAAATACTTTTTCTCTATGGTCTCCAGAGCAGACCCTCAATTTCAAGGCTCTGCTTTTTATTGAATTTCAGAAATTTTAATGGGTAGCTGTCTCGTGTTTCAAACATCTCAGATGGAAGTTGTGAAACTCATGTACTGCTGTTTTCTTGGCTGGGCAGCTCTCGCTCAGAAGGAAGGCAGCACATTTCAGTGCAGAGCTGACTGTCAGGCAGAAGAGTGATAATTAACAAGAGGAAGAAAATGAGAATATGGGTACCTGACACAGGAGGTGCTCTTGGATTCGGTCATTAAAATCATGCTGTACCACCATAAGACTCGGGGTTGGTTTCCCCCATTGGTGTGCAGTGCCCAGCACTCCCCCTCAGTTGGTCTAAGCCCCAGCTAACAGGCTGCAGGCTCCTCATGCCCGGCGGCAGCCCCAGGCACTTTGTTTCTCAGCTCTAATTCAGGCAGAGCAATCCAGCTGGGTTGCACGTGTTGTGCAATCCAGCATTAGAAGTACGGAACATCGGATTTGCTTGTGTGCTCTTAACTTGGCTCCAGCATGCAAATGCATTTTCTATTTACAAGATCATGTTGTAGATATAGTAGAGGAATAATGCTAAGCTCTCTCAGCCACTCTTTTAATATTGGCTTTGTATGCAGTTCATATGGTGAAGAACCTACCAGCACTGCAACAGTAGAGTATTTCAAGGCAGTTGGTTGCATCCCAGACCATTGGGGCAGGAGGTCTTGGAGGTGACAGCCCTTTCAGCTCAGTGCAAAGCCCCAGGAGCAGGTGAAACCTGTAGGCATTCATCTAACATTGTGCATGTACATCCATCATCACTCCTGAAAGAGAAATGAACTAGTTGCTTGTTACCTGCATGGCTGCCGTGGTATGAAAAGGAACAAGATGCTCTTGGTTAATGGCTGAGCCAAAAATGCTCCAAATGCACTTTCCAACGTTTTTTTTTTCAGAGCCTGTTTGCTGAACCTTTGTCAATGCAGAGTAGTTCAGTGCAAGTCCTCAAGGCCCTATGGGAGAAGACACAGCTCAAGGGGACACACAGTTTTGAAACTGCCATGATCCAGTCTACATTCCCACACCAAAAGGTAAGTATGCTTTTCCTCTGAGAGAAAAAAGAAGAACTTTTAAAATAGCTGTAACAAGTGTTTGCTGTGCTCTCATTGTGAAAAACAGGCCCTTTTCCCTTCCTTCTTCCCTTCCCATCCATCAGAAGTTCTGCAGATTAGGAAGTCCAGGGAGGCGGTGGAGTCACCATCCCTGGAGGCGTTGAAGGGACGTATAGATGTTGTACCGAGGGACATGGTTTAGTGGGAAATATTGTGATGGATGGATGGTGGATGGTTGGACTGGATGATCTTAGAGCTCTTTTCCAGCCTCGGTCATCCTATGATTCTAAGTCTGCTTCTGAGTCACGCAGCCGCTGGGAAATTTGCCTCCTTAAGCACAGACTTGACTGTTATGAAAATGATCATTTGCACACTCACCATTGCTTGCTCCCACCAGTTAAAAAGATTACTCTTTCAAAGCTGTTTACTGTCTCTAGGATTTCAGAGAATGCCATTTCAAAGCTGTTAATCGGGCTTCTTGGAAAAGGACGCTATAGGATTGTGAAACAAATATCTGTTCATCCCCGAACATCTCCATCCAGCGGAATGGGATGCAATGAACTGTCAAACACGGTTTTAAAACACTGTCTCTCAGGACATTGGAGGCATAAACATGTTTGGCTGGATAAGATTAATTTACAACAGTTGTGGGCAGTTTAAAAACAGGAGTTTTATTAGAGACAGCTTCTGAACCCCCAAGCTTGCATTGGACAGAGCAGGGAGCTGCTGCCGCAGTGTGAGAGCAGTGGCCCACAGCTTATGGGCCACTGGACATAGGCTCGGCAGAGTCCCCATCCAGCCTGTTATCTGCATGGAAATCCCAGCTGGAGTCATCCAGAGGCATTAGGGATGTCTCTATTTGCACAGTGCTGTTTAACTTGGATCCTTGTCGTTGGTCAGGTCAGAACTGGTGGAGCACAGAAGGGTTTGGGGTGAATAAAGGGTTTGGAAAAGAGCGTGCTTTCATGAGGCTTAGATACAGTGCCCTGTGTGTTCCCATTCTGAAAAATGCCTCGAAATGTCATCAGTCCCCAGCGCGCTGGTTGCACAATCCTGCTGCTCTCAGAGAGGCATTCAGCCTGTTTGGGGAACTCCTGGCACTGCCCAACAGGAAGAGCATCTCCCAGTTCCTGAAGTAGTGGGGCTGAAAAATGAGATGCTGATCACTTGTGACGGAATGGATGGGCAGAGGGAGCTCCAGGAGATGCTGGTTATGGGAAGAGCTCCGGAGGCCAAGGACTGTTGGACTGATGTGATGCACCTGAAGGGGAATGGCTTCGGCGGTGCTCCCCGCAGCGTGCTGCTGCAACTACTTCCTCCATTTTTGTTTTGCATGTAATGTAGAATCTGAATTTGGGTTCCGTGATGTTTCTGTTGAGCAACTGTGTGAAGTTTGATGGAGCTCTCATGGACGGGGACCTGGGCCTGCTGGGTGGAAGGAGGGTTCCTTTACCTTTATCTGCCAAAACCTGATGGGAACACTCATGGTGTGACCCAGCCATCGCTCTGCCCAGCAGGCTGTGCTTCCCAAAAACCTAATGCTTTGGTGTCCAAAGTCTTCCTGTCACCAATGGACTCCAAAATAGCGAATGATTTGACAAAACAATTGCTGCTATTAATCCCGCTCCTCTTCTAATAGCACAGAAAGCAGATTTCTGGATGCTTTCCTTTAAAATGTTTTGAAATCTCTTGATGACGTTTGGAATACGCTGAGAATGAACACCGTGTTCTCTACCCAAGTCTACCCACCCCGTGTTACAGCACTGTTCGAATGGCTGTGCCAGAACTGGGGATGCTGCTGGTGATGTGGGAGCACGCAGGGAACACTGCAGGCTGGCAGCCAGCAGGCACCCAGCAAAGCCAATGCTGTGACCTCTGCTCCACTATAAATCAATGCAGACGTTTCCTTGATGCGTGTTCGAAAGAGTGTTGCAAACCAGCAGGAAAAGCTATTGCACCAGTGATTTATCCCAAAGTAAATTCTGAGCAGTATTTCCAGCTTCACCTCGCTGTCGGAATTCAGAACTGGGCCAACCAGTGTGTGCAAGGAATTGCAGCAGATGCCTTGCAGTGAGAATGCCCGTATTGCTGGGCAGTGCTGTCCCAAAAGCCAAATGGACAACGGGATCGTGCCACAAAAAATATTGATTCAACACAGCTCAAAACGTGCCGGGAGTAAAGTGCTTCCAGATGTGCATCCCTACAGATCTCCATTCCGCTGCCTCTCTGCTCTCTACCCAGGAGTACGAAGGCTGTGCTGGTTGCAGCTGTGCAGAGTGTGTTGTGTTGCATCGTGGTGTGTCAGAGCAGACATTTGGTTCCCTCTGAGTGCCTCTTGCTGAGCAGCTTTGCAGGGGAATAATTCACATTTTTAAGCCACTGTTGGCTCTGTCCTTCTCTGCTCTTTGTCTGCCTTCTCCCTCTGTGCAGCAGAATGAGGTGCTGCGTTCTCACAGTGCGGTCACTGACGTTTCCCAGATGATGGAGGGCAGGATGAGATGCATCTCTCCTCTCCAGTGAGTCATTTTCCCCATGCTTCATCTCCCAGAATCAGCTCCTTGTTTTGGCATACAAGGAATACAGAGTGAAAAAGGACAACGGCTGCCTCAGTATTTCCCCAACATTTGCCTTTCACATGGCTCATTGAAGACGTTGGAAGGTTTCCCTCAGGATCCCAGGCTTGTTGTTCAGCTCCATCCTCACAGTGCCCTGCACAGACCCACTGGGAGCAGTGCCCCATGTGCTTTGTCCACCTCACAGCCCCCAGGTGGGTGGGAGGATGGTAGGGGAGGCTGTGCACCTCTCCCATTGCACAGCACAGCAGCCAGACACGCTCCTGAGCTGCATGCAGTTCCTCTTCAGGGGGCAGTAAGCACCTCAGCAATGCAGACAGAGCAATGCAACCACATTGTGCTGTGATGTGCAGTGCCCTGGGGCAGGGCACACAGCCCTTCCTGCCCCAGCAGATAGAAAAGGTGAGAATAGCACAGCTCCCCTTTGCTCAGTGGGGTGAGCCCATATCCCTGGCAGCACAGGGTTTTGTTCCCATCTACTGCATGAATTCTTGTTTTCTTTGGGCTGTGCTGCAGACTGGTGATGCTCCTGAGGAAACAAGCAGGAATGTTTTCTGAGCCTTCCTGCCTGCTCCTTCTGCACAGAGAGCATTGTGGTGGTTGTTATCTGACGTCCATTTAAATGTGAGGTCATCATCTTTATAAAAATTAAATGGTGGGCTTTAAATGACAACAAATTACACCATGTTTTAATGGCCTCAGACAGAGCATCTCCTGGCTCCTTCTGGAGCTGCAGCTGAGCTTTCTGCAGGCCTTTCATAGAGTCAGGCATCACCTTGGCTTTTTGGCCCAGCCCTCACTTTGCTGCCTGCTCTCAGTGGAAGGATAGCATCACATGTACCAGGATGTGTTTTGTGCAGGATAAATCCATCCTGTTGTTGCTTCATTTCTGGAAACATTCACATTGACATTTTAAAATGTTATTATTATAGTGCTTCTTGTATGGGGCGTGGGTTCAGAACTTTCTTCCTTATAAACAACAACAACAACAAAAAGAGAACAGAAAAAGGTTAAGAGCAGCCACTCCCTCTGGTTGCACTGGGAACCCATGGACAGATCTGACCTGTCAGACAGGAGGTCCCCAGCATGTGGAACCACTGCCCTGGGGGTCCTGGAGAACACTGAGGGCTGGAGGAAAGAAGGAGCTCAGCTGTGGGCTCTGGTGGAAGGGAGGTGGAAAGCACTCAGCCCCACAATTTGCTTCTAGAGAGCTGTTGCAGTGGGTGCTGCCAATGGCAGAGAGAGATGTCCTGCTCAGCAATTTACCTGGGCAGGCTGTTTTTCAGCATGAGACCAGTGAGAGAGGGCACTTGTCAGCTCCTGCTGTGATGCAGGGTCCTGAAGCATAAGGGGGTTTGGTTTCTCTTCCTTATTGGCCCAGGATCTGGACCACGTGCAGATGCACCTGGAAGAAGTGAGGTTCTTTGATTTATTTGGCTACAGCGAGGAAGCGGGAGCCTGGCAGTGCTTCATGTGCAACAACCCTGAGAAGGCAACAGGTGAGTGCTCTGCTGGCGGGCTGCAGTCAGGGGTGCATAGCAGTGTGGTTCTGCACTGTGCAGGAGTTCTGGTGGTGGTGGTGGTTGTGCAAAAGCAAAGCTAGCTTTCCAGAGTAGCAGAGATGCTGTCTGCTTCCATTGGAACTCTCCATGAAACTCATCTCAGCGTTCCTGGTGAGATTTGGAATGTAAACCTACAGCTGTGCACGATTGCTAATGCGTGGGGAGGGGTCTGTGCCCATCCTGCAGCACACAGGTAATGGGGCTGCCTCTGCCTGGCTGCATCCCATTTGCCATCCCTTAGGGGCCATCAGCACTGATATTGCACCTGACCTCTGTCCTCTGTCAGGGCATCCCAGGGATGTTGTCCAGGGACTCCACTTCCTTTAACATCATTGTGTCTGTAGGGCACATCTTCAGAGCAAGGCAGCACTTAGGAACAGCCTTGATACTTCAACTACGTTAGAAAATAAGGTGAGGAGAAAATGAACTTCGTCCCAGGTAAAAGATTCTGGTTCAGGATGGCTTTTTCTTGGGCAATTTTGCCACAAGTTGACTGCAAGCACAATTCTGGCTGAGAACTATGAATAATTTGGCCGAGCATTTGAATAGCTTGCTGATTCAGCTATCTGCTTGAGCAGCTGCCCTCATTCCATGGGGCATTTCCCACTCTTCCTCCTTCTGTAGCTCTCATATGGGACTCATCTACTGCAGGAGAAGTCATGCTCTGAGCTGTAAGTCAGTCCAGTGGCCTTGCTGTGCTTTGTCCATCACATCAGAATGAGATGGATGTCAAGCCATGAGGAAAATGAGCCCATCTTGTTTAAAACACCAAATCTCATTGGAGCTCACTCCTCAGTTTTTAATGCCCTGAGAAGTCCAAGTGAATGAAACTGCTTAGTGGTAATACAGCTCAGCTGCACGAGAGGGAGGAAGATAGTGCTTAGTGGATGAAAACCTGCAGGTAAACGTTCCTGAAATGGGGGTGTGGAGCTATGGGAAGAGTGATACCAGAGTGGGAGACACTCGGGGCTCATTGGGGGGTTATAAGGCAGAAGAAAGGGCTCCAAGGTCTCCTGGAGTAGGAGAGAAATGTAAAGGCTGCAACACATTTTTTATCCTGTTCCACAGTGGGACAGAGCCTTTGGAAATCCCAAGTACTTTTGAAAGACAAGAAAGTCATTCCTCCCTCTCAGCAATGCTGTTTAGCAACCCGGTCCTTCAAGAAGGAATTCAGAAGCAAATTCTTTTTCCATTATTTTCATTTGTTTTCTGCTAATGTTGGGTTTTTGTCACATTTTTTTGATACCGTGTTGCAAGATGCCATTTATCCTGGGGACTTAGGGAAGGATTATGCCCTGAAGCCTGGATCTTGCTGTGCTCTGTGGTGCTGTTTGCAGATGCAGTTGTGCTTCAGCAATGCAGTGGGTGAACCCAACGCAGCAATCAGCGCAGAGAAAGTTTGACCATTTCACATGCATTCTTCTCACTTGAAAGCATTACTTAGACAACCACACTCTTCCAGAAGTGCTGCTAAATCATCCTGAGTTGTTTTGCTCCTGCTCCCCCCGAGCCAAGGAGGGAGAGAGCATTCCTGTAAGCCCGACTCATCTGCCCACATCCACGCACGCTGCCTCTGCTGCTGGTCCCAGAGCTGGGAAGACCAAACTGCACCATTTTCTATTTTTGTTTTTTTTTTTAATAACAATAACCATTCAAGTGTGGATGTAAGGCTTTAGAAGCGTTAGTCAGCACTGCGTGCCTCTCGTTGGGAAAAGCTGGCTTTTAGGAGCTGCGTTTCAACATAACCTCCCGCGCTGACAGTTGGCTCGCAAGCCTTTGCACACCAAAAATTCAGTAAAACCACTTGATAGCCTGCGAGGGAATTGCAGTGCATGCCTTGTTCTGGAAGCTTACAAAGAAATCGCAGTAATCCCCGTGGGCTGCAGAGGAGACATCGTGCCCATGGGCAATGATTCGGGTAAAACGGAGGGCTTTTTATGAATTCCTCCTTCAAAAAGCAATTCGCTCAGAAGAGCCCACGCCGTGTTAACTTGGGGATGCATTTATCTTTTGCTAGCAGTGGTGATTATCTGGTGAACCGAAATATCCCCGCTGTAATGCTTGCTTGAAAATCATAAAAAGTGGCATTCAGCAACGTGTCCTTTCCAGGTTTTCAACAGAACCAAATGCGATGATTAATGAAGGAGAGCCAATCCATATTCCCTTAGGTTAATTGCATTTATCTTCTGCCTGCCACCCACACATTCCATTCTTTCAAGTTAAGAGGGGCTTATTATCATTGAGATCATTCATGATGGGACTGAATTTTTGTGGATGGCTTCGTCTCATCAAACAGAAGATTTAATGCTTTGCTTTTTTCTTGAGTTCATCTTGGAAGGGTGTCAGGTTTTGTTTTGTTTTTGTTACTTTTGTTCAGTACCCAAACAACTCAGAGCTTGGCGCATTGTAATTCTGCAAAGAAAACAAGATACAGGCAATACAAAATAATTCCAGCTTACATCATGGTGGACACTTACATCAGTGGGAATTACTTGGGGTTGAATTGATTTTGGAGTTAGTCTTCCTCCACTGCAATTGTTTAAAAAGCAAAGGATATTATGTAGGAAAAAAAACATCGTTTTTATTTTTAGGGTACTATTTAGTATAGACCCGGTCCAATAATGCTCAGGTGGAGAAAATCTCTCCCCTTTGATCAGTATCACACCAGCATACTTCTCTAAAGATGCCTAAATCTGTTCTTCAAAAGTAAGTGAAGGACAACTCAGGAGTTGTTGCTTAGGTAAATCGACCTCCTGCTAAAATGTGGGATTATTTCTGCCTTGTTGCTGAGCTCTGGATCTCAAGGTGCCCTTTCCTGTTCTGAGGAAAATTGCTCCATGTAGACTTTATCACGTCACATCTAGATCTGTGCTTGAGAAACTGGAGAGAATGCACTTCCTCAGTTTCCCATGACATGAATGGTCAGATAGCAGATCAGCCATTTTTGTATCGTTCTGGAGCCTTCTCAAGTTTGCCTAGAGCTGAGCAGATCAAAACTGGACACGATATTCCGGTGGTTAGTATGTGTATAAAGTGCACGTTCCACCTGCCAGCTGATGGCACTTTTTTGATCCTTCTAACCGCATTAAAAATGCGGATGCTTCTTCCACATAACGATGCTCTGTGTGGTAAGCCATGGGTCAGCAGGAACTGAGTTTGGTTCTGGCAAGAGTTCACAGTGAATCTCTGCCTTCGTGGGGCAGTGTGGGTCCACTCCCGATGCCCTGTGCCTGCAGGGCCCCATGCATGGATTCCTACTTTGCACACACCGTGCATTCAATGGTGGCCAAGTAAAATCCCAGCAAGGACTGGGGTGGGCAGCCCTGGGAGCTTTGGGGAAGTTCAGATCAGCTGCAAAGGGAAGTTTTCCCACTGCAGGGATGGTCAGTCATTGGGGCAGCTTGACTGGAGGTGTCGCTGAGATTTTCACATCCCAGATCATTAAATCTTTGAGCAACCTGGCCTGACCCCAGAGCCAACCTTGCTCTGAGCAGGAGGTGGGATGACCAACCCCTCGAGCTCCCTTCCAGCTGAATTATTCTGCCTCTCTGTGAAGTTAACTGCAATCAAAACAAGCAAAAGGACTTAGAAAAAAAGATTGGAAAAGAACTTCATTCTTATCTTTCATGAATCTTTTTCTTCTAATCAGACCCTCAGACATACTGGCATCTGCTTCATTATCACAACTTTGGAAGCTGACATCAGAATTCCCCATGGACCTCTTAGTGGATGTAGGCGAGAAGCGCTCTGTTATCATTGGTTCCAGCCCCGAGTGCTTAAAGACAGACCAGCATTTCTCCAGTAAATCCTGTTTGTGAAAGACTTTGGCCTTGAAAATCCAGTTTAGGCCAAAATTGCACGTTAACTTCCTTTCCCATGTTGCTTTCCTGACCACCAACCATCTCAGTGCCCAAATGTTTTGTGCCTTAAAGCTTCTTAGTTTGGCTTAAAACATGTTCCTACTGCCCTGGAATCAGTACTGCTTCACAAAGCCTAAGTTGCTGATTGAGCAACTGATTGAGCAACTGTCTTTCCATATCAAATCTTTCTATAGCTCCATCCAGATGACATCAAGGTCTGAAAGTTACTGTGCACGTAATGAGTCATTTAGAGTGTTCATTCAGAAAAAAGATTCTTTCCACCAAGAGGCTGCTCACGTGAATGGCAAATGATGGGAATGATGGAGGTGTGGGGCTGTGAGGAGTGCAGAATGACCTCTCTTTATCACAGCAATCACAGGCACGGTTCCCTATTGTGGCTAAAACTTGGCCACCCCATTTCCATTCAGTGTATCTCCTTCCAGAGACGGAAATATTTACAGTCTTTCATGAGGAAATTGAAGCAGTACACACTGAAGACCCCCAAAGCGTGTGTTACTGCCAATGTAAACAGCGCTGGGGAAAAAAACCACATTCCTGATCTAAACCTGCTGCATCTGTCACCGCCTTCTGCCCCAGCTGTAGGAGCACCACAGTGCAGCTGGGGGGAGCAGAAGCTGTTGTGTCTCCCTCTCTTCCTCCTCGCTGACCTGGGCAGATCTTTCAGTTAACACACGCTCCATACCGATGGCATTCACCCATGCATTGCACAAGTGCTGGTTTTGCTGTTGCCACCCAGGGAAGCAGAAAGACGGTGGTGTTGGTTGATGATAAGTAAGTGAATTTTGCTGCAAAAGGCCCAGGGGAGGTTTAGGTTGGATATCAGGGAAAACCACTTTACAGAAAGGGTTGTTATGCAATGGGCTGCCCAGGGAGGTGGTTGAGTCACCACCCCTGGATGTGCTTAAAAACCGCTTGGATGTGGTGCTCAGGGACACGATTCAGCAGAGGGCTGTTAGAGTTAGAGTAGTATCGATAGGTTGGGGTTGGACTTGATGATCTTTAAGGTCTTTTCCTACCTGAGAAATTCTATGATTCTATGAAAAATGTGGGTGTGCAGTTGGAAGCACAGGCACGCCATGCTGGTGGGCACACAGCAGTGAGTGGGGAGCGAGATAACCTGTCCATAGCACTGCAGAGCAGGAGCAGAACTCTGTGCTGAACTCTGCAGCGTGGCGTGAAGCCATACAGACAACATAAGTGCTGGCCTCCAGTTGTACAGAGTAATAAATTCTTGCAGGGCTGAGGAACAATTGGGAGGCGTGATGCTGAGGATAAGTATGTGATGAACGAGGGACTGAAGGAGGAATTGCAGCCTGCTGCAGCTGCCAGGCCTCCCAGGCAATGTATGACTAAGGCTGGGCGCTGGGGTCAGGAGGAATGCAGGCAGGGCTGTCAGCCAAACTGTGGATATTCAGCACTCTGTGGAGATAACCCCTGCTCTGTGATCTCCCCCACAGAAGTGAACCAGGACGGGCAGCCGCTGATGGAAGGCAAGCTGAAGGAGAAGCAGGTCCGCTGGAAGTTCATCAAGAGGTGGAAAACTCGCTACTTCACCCTTGCTGGAAACCAGCTGCTCTTTCGGAAAGGAAAATCCGTAAGTGTGGAACACATCAGCTCACCTTCTGTGTTTATCTCCTCTGCATCACCATTCCCAGGGGCTCCACCACATGGCTTTTGCCACGGACCTCACGCTCCACCCAGCCGCCTCCAGCTGAGCCTTTGCTCCCGGCGCCTGCTGGAGAAACCAATTCTATCCCAGCTGACACCAGGGTGCTCCAGCACCACGAGTGCATCCACCACCAATGGAACGGTGATGTAAATCTGGCTGTCCATCCTGCCTAGCAATTATTACACTGCGTAAACACCACTTCAATAAACTCCGCTTAGATAAATATATTTTCCCCCTTGCAGAGTGTTCCCATAACAGGCATTGTTTGTGCAGGAAGTGCAGGTTTGTTTAAGGCAAGGTGATGCCAAAGTGCTCCTCTCCCACAGGAACCCAGTGTTGTCTTTCACTTCTTGCCCTCATCTAAATTCAGGGCAACTCTGCTGAAATTTCTGTGAAATCATTTGGAAGTGACACCAGTGTGACTCAGAGTCAAGTTCGTTGCTGGGCATGGACGAGCAGGTAATTAAATCCAGTCCTCATTAGTTCTTACTTGCCCGTTAGTAGAAACTAACTATCCTCGGCTGTTCACAATGAGGATTATCAAACATGGCGCAAAAAAAGGCCTTTTATTTTTGTTGCAACAGCACTGTCTTTGGTAATCCAAAAATAGCAGCATCCTCCAGCTGCAGCCAAGCCTTAGTATTTCTGGTAAATAATCTTTTTCATTGCAGAAACCCAGCAAAGCTCTTTAAGCCTCTGAAATGGCTTCCTGAGCCCCTTCCTCTGAGGACTGCAGCAGGGAGGGCATTGGCCCTTGCAAACAGAACAGCTTTTTCTTTACTTTCTGGTGACTTATTCTGATGAATTGAGATTTTGAAGACATTTCAATCCATATAGAGCCTCAGCTTCTGCTCAGGACTGGCTGAGGTTCACTTTTTGTAGTGCTGGAGCAGTTGTCATTTCTTTTAGCATGATGGTTGGCTGAAGGAAATGCATTTAACGGAATGGATTTAATTAGCTGTGCAAACAAGGCAGGCAAAAGTCACACTGAACACCTTGATTCCCCTGGGATGCTATTGGCGTGGAGCAGTCACCCCAGCACTGTGCTCTCAGGGCTCTCCTGGTTGATGTGAGGAGATGGTCAGACAGCAGAGTTTGCTAAATGGCAGAACTCATGTGGGTTAACTTTCCTTTCTTAGCTGTCAGATCCAAGCTTCTTTGCTTCCTCTGGAGCTGCACACAAATATCTGGCTCCTCGAGGAGCAGACTGGCGTCCAGCCCCCAGGGACTGAGGTGGTTGTGCCTGGGCAATCAGTCCTCCAACTGCTGCCTTATATCCTGTTACCACTACATTTTTTGCTTAAATTAGAGAGTTGAGATGTTAACCATTGCCTGGGCTGCAGCACGGGAGCCCCCATGCCCTGCAGCAGCCTGCGTTGTATGCAGGCCTGGGTTTGACTGTTGCACACACCAGCAGAGGGGCTTCCCTGGCATCGTGCTCTGTCTTGCTTCGTGTCTGTATCTGGTGGGAAGGGGCAGTTTGCTCTCAGTGCCACAAAGTCTGTCCAGCATTGGACTGTGAGCAGACAGCGAGATGCTGTGCTGGGGCAGCAAGCAGCAGCAGGGAGGTCCCTCCAGCAACAGGAATGGCTGCAGGACACACCAATAGCACTGCAGCCATGAGGGCTGGTAAATAACTCTGTATTTAGAAAAGAAAGAGGTTCTGCCTCATCTGGTGCTCATTGGAGGGCTGAGTGGGACCAGCTCTGCTCCAGCTGCACAGAAGATCCGGCACTGCTGCTGAGGGATGGGCACACGTGGGTGCTGGGACTGTCACACTGCTTGCCTGGAAGCCCAAAGCAGCACAGAGGAGGCACGGCAGGGCGGCCAGCTGGCTGGGAGTGCCTCTTTCCCACCGCAAACCTTTCCTCTGCAAATGTACCCACGCGGATGCTCTTTGCTCTGAGTAAGCAGTGGGATTGCCAGCGGGTGAAGGGAGGCAGGAGAAAACCAAAACAGAAGAGGTTCAAAATGAGCCACATCCCATAGTCCTGGAAAATTGTGGTAAACAGTATTCACAGAAATGTGCCATGGGTACAGTCAGCTTTCTTGAGCAGCTTTCAGCAGTGTGTACACGACATCCCATCAAGGGAGCACAGTGGTTTTGCTCAGTACCTGTTGGCAGGTTTTCCCCCAGAGCCTGTTGTTGTTTTGCATTTGCTGTGATAAAATTCTCACTGTTTAACGTGGGTCTGATTTCAGTGCAGAGCTACTTATTGCTGTCATAGAATCCTAGAATGGCCTGGGTTGAAAAGAACCTCAATCCCCTGCTGTGTGCAGGTCACAACCAGCAGCCCAGGCTGCCCAGAGCCACATCCAGCCTGGCCTTGAATGCCTGCAGGGATGGGGCATCCACAGCCTCCTTGGGCAACCATAGAGCCTGAACTGGTGTTGGTGTTGTGTCCATGCATGGGGAATCCATGTGGTTGGAGCAGAAAGCTATTGGAAAACCTGCCTTACTCCTCTTGCTAAAAAGCCTAAGAATCTCAACAGGAGAAGCATAGATAGCGTTGGGGGATTGGGGCTCACATGTCTCATCTGGAGACCGCAGCTCGCGTCTGTTTGGTGAGCTCACAGATCTCCCACAGGAAACTTCTGTGACTCTTTGCAGCCATCTCTGCTGCTCCCTGCATCCCATCCCCACTCTTACAGTGACGCTGAGGTTTCACAGATGTGCTGCTCTCTGTTTTCAAACCACAGCATGACTGAGCTGTGCCATTGAAAACCTCCCATTTAAAAACCGCCATGGCTTCCTATGCATTCCCGACTCAGGCACGAAATACCTCTTCTGTTTTCCAAACCAGCACAAGGAGTGGCTGCTTCCCTTTTGGTGGAAGCCCCAGCATGTGAACTTGGTCCTGTTTATCTTCCCCACCCTGTGTTTCAGAAAGACGACCCCGACGACTGCCCCATTGAGCTCAGCAAGGTGCAGAGTGTCAAAGTGGTGGCCAAGAAGCGCCGGGACCGCAGCCTGCCCCGGGCCTTCGAGATCTTCACCGACAGCAAGAGCTACGTCTTCAAGGCCAAGGATGAGAAGAGCACGGAGGAGTGGCTGCAGTGCATCAACGTTGCTATCGCACAGGCCAAGGAGAGGGAGAGCAGAGAGGCCACCACGTACCTGTAGGGCTGCAGTGCTGAGCATCCCACCGTGAGCTGCCCGGGGTGGTGGGCAGCTGCTGGGACATGGGAGGTTGTGGGGTGGCTGTAATGCTGCCAGAAGACCCAGTGCTGCCATCCGTGTGCAGGTAGAGACGGAGCTGCCACGTCCACATGCAAAGTACAGCTTTTCCTTCAGGCTGGTCGCCTCCAAGCTGGGAGATGTGGCTGGAAAGCAGCCCAGCTCCAATCCTACAGCTCAGGTGTCCATGGCCTTGGCACTGCTGGGAGCACCCCACGTCCCCGGGCTGCCTGCATTCCTCCATCTGCAAAACGATCGTCCTCCTCCTTATTTAACCCCAATGCCTCTTACCTTTTTCCTGTCCCTATGAATAAAAATCACAGTTGCTTCTCCCTTCAGGTCAGAGATGGGGCGATTTTAAAGATTTAACAGTGCAAAAGAACAAATTTAAATATTTAAGTGTTTTGGTTTCTTGCCACCTTCTCCCACTTTGCCCCCATCTGTAACCAACACAATTTTTAAAAACTGTTTTCCTTTTTATTTTTTTTAATTACTTGCCTTCACTGTAAGCTTTCAGAATGGCTCTAAAAATGGATCATTTCAAAATCTGGGCTGTTGGGGTGGCTTTTTTTTGGGGGGGGAGAGGGGGTTCTTACACTCAAATGATTCCAAAGTGAAGGAAATGGCACAGAAAAAAAATGAAAGCAGAAGAGAAAAAGTGGGGAAAGGTGAGTGGGAAATCTGTGGATGAAAAAATTAACCTGCAGGCCAAGATGGGGTAGATATAAAATTTAATGTTTTCCAATTTGACTAAAACCTCTAAAACAGTATTTTAGGAATCTGCTATTTCAGTACTTACAACTTCTATGACGCTTTGTGCCTCAAAATCAAGAAATCAGATCCAAGCCTGAGGGACAGAGTGAGGATTTCCAGGGGAAGGGAGCTGTCAGCCATTGGACTGCAAATACTGGGACCAGCAAACCCTTCCTTTACCCACACAGGATGCACCATTGAGTTGAATGGGAATGAAGTTAATTCATGGGTGTACGTTTGTGGTCTTACTGTCTGGAGTTACATTGGCACAGCTGCTCAGGGAGCAGTGGGGTCACCATGCATGGAGGTGTTCAGAGCCGTGGGGCACTGAGGGATGTGGTTATGGGTATGGTGGTGTGGGTTGGGGTTGGGTTGGGGATCTCAGATGTCTTTTCCAACCTACTTTAGCGATCCAGAGATCAGAACCTGTTTCACTACCAACAGATTTCCGTGTCCAAGTGCAGAACCTGGGCATGGGCCGGGCTGTGACTGTGTCACATAGAAGAATCATGGTCAGCTGTTGGGCTGTGGCTGTCACTGGCCATGCCATGGCTCACCACTGCCACCAACACACGCCCTGCCCTGCGACCCATGGGAGCAATGCGACCCATTAGGGTCATTAGTGCCCTGCTTTGTGCCAGGAAATGATTACACAGAATGAGAAGCTTCGCCACACTTCTCCTGTCTTAAATTAAAACTTGGAGTGAAATAAAAGAGAAATTCGGCTGGCAGCTTATCCTAGTCAACCTCCCAAAAGGAGAAACACAGAAATCATCAATCCAGCTATGATGAGAGCAGGGAGATTTAAAAATAAATATGAAAAAAAAAAAAAAGAAATGCAAATTGCACTGTGGCAAATGTTCTTCTTGAGCAAACGTATAAATAGTTCTTCCTGTTTCTTTTTTTTGAAACGACGTGCATTGGAGTTTTCTAAATTTGAGTAGTGCTGCACTCTGAGTGGGGAGCTTGGGGCACTCCTCACTTCGTGACTGTGCAATGTCCCCAGCAAGAGCCATCCTGGGATGGGGACAGGGATGGGGATAGGACGACAGAAATGGGGTCATGGAGAGGGAGAGGGATGGGGAATGGATCAGGAATGGTGACAGGGATGGGGAAATGGAGACAGAAATGGGAACAAGGTCAGGGATAGGGATGGGGAATGAGTCAGGGTGGGGATGGGGATGGGGACAGGGACAAAGACAAGCTTCTGGTGCCTGTGGTCACATTCCTGCAGGCTGCAGGGGAGCCCATCACCTTCCATTTGTACCTTGCATGGTGCCACAATGCTCATCCAGTTCCAACCCCTGCTATGTGCAGGTCACCAACCAGCAGCCCAGGCTGCCCAGAGCCACATCCAGCCTGGCCTTGAATGCCTGCAGGGATGGGGCATCCACAGCCTCCTTGGGCAACCTGTGCCAGTGCCTCACCACCCTTTGAGTGAAAAACTTCCTCCTAATATCCAGCCTAAACCTCCCCTGTCTCAGTTTAAAACCATGATGGGGACAGATAAGCCCCCTGGGCTGGGCTCAGCTCCCAAGGTTGGCAGAACAGCAGAGCTCTTCCAACACATCCCTACAAGACCCCATTCCCCCCCCAGGGCTGTACTCAAAGGCAGAAATCACAGCTGCGGACACTGGGCTGCATCCCCAGGCTCCAAGCAGTGCCCTGTGCTCCAGTGGCCCCACTTTTGGCATTGGGAAAATGGCATTTCCCAGAAACGTGAGCTGCCTGCCCAGGCCTTGTTTACAGAGCTGAGCGCAGCCCTGGGAGCATTTCCAGGGAAAGTTTACCCCACGATACACCCCTGAATCCTCGAAAAAGAAGTTCTCCAGCACGGTTAAAAGGAACAGAATAAAACAGGGGGTGAGTGCGTAGGTATTGCACACAGCACTGCGGGTAGAAGCGGAACAAGCTGGATCTTTGACTCACTCTCAGAGCTTCCAGCTTTTCTGATCCTGCAGGGACCCCCATGCCTGCCAGCTGCTGCCAGCTCAGCCAACCCATCCCAGTGCAGACAACCAGCACTTCGAGGATAAAATCTGGGGACCTCAGAGGTCTTTTGCAGCCATTATGGTTCTGTGATTCTCAGTGCCCTCTCCACCTTCTGTGGACACAAAGCATTCTAAAGGTAATCCTAGCATGCGATGAAGCATGACTTTCAGTCCATCTGAGGTCACGGTGTTTCAGGACAGAAGAGCTGTTCCATCGATAGCTGTTGGTTCAGGGCCAGCTCTGCCTGCTGCTCTCTGCCCTCTGCCTTTGCCCTCCACTTCTTCTGCCTTTTCCCCAGCAGGGAAACCACATGGAGGCACACGTCCTGTGTGTTCTGTGGGCAAAGCATGAGGAAATTGGAACGGGGGGCAGGAGGCATCACAAATCAAACAATGCCTTTTGTTACCAGCAATGAGCATATCCAGCTCCCTTCCAATAGAGTGAAAAACAAAAAACATTGATCTGGGAGCCCTCCAGGTTTCAGCCTGGAGCTCACATCAACATCCCCACAGACTGCTCAGTAACAGGAGCACCATAACATCTTCAGGTCATGAGCAAAAAAAAACCCATTTGCTGGTTCCTGGCAGTAGCATGTGGAAAACTGTGAGTGTCTGTAAGAGGGCTCTTTGTTTTGTTCTTTTCTGTGACAAGATAACTTTGCATAAGCAGGTAACACTCATCAGTGGGTACACATGTGTATCTGATGGGGTGAATTTGTCCAAGAGCACACAGCACTGGGAGGCCATGTGTCACAAGGCGCCGCACGGATCCGTAACCGAAGATCTGATCTTGGTTGTGGCTTGGGGCTCCAGCCCAAGTGAAAACACTCGTGATGAGTGCTGTTGTTTTCCCTTTGAAGAGCGTGAGTGTGACAATCCTTTGCTTTGGTGCAGGTGGTGTTTAGGCAACAGCAGAAGATGTTTTTCCAGCTGTCCATGGCTGTGCCTGAGCTCTGACACTGCCCCAGCCTCACTCCGAGTCCACACTCGGGTTGGGGTCAGGGCTAGGGATAGGATGTAGGCTGCTGAACATGGGCAGAGCTCAGAAGACCTGCTTTGGGAAGATGGATGTTATTTGAGAAGTGAAGCTGTGTGAGCACACTGTTCTCCAGCAGCCTTCCAGCAATCAGTCTGATTGCTCTTTGGTTGGGACTGGGACCACAGGAGTTGGGGCCGTGTGGGACATGGGACATCAGGCACCCAGCCCCCTCCCACCAGGATTGCTCCCAAGCAGCAGAGCTGAGTGCTGTGCCTTCAGCAGAGCTTGCTGTGCAGCGTGCAGGAGCGCTGCTGGGTTAACGCCGAGGCTGGGGCTGTGTCCCATTGCCCTCCATAAGGTAACGACACAACTCTGGAGAACACCTTTCTGCCCTCTGCGTGGGAGCTCCAGGAGAGGCCTTGGGACCATGGCTTCACCTCACTGCATCAGCCAAAGCCACCTGAGTGACCAAGCACAGGTGTGGGGTAGAAATTGCTGACGGATCTCTGCAGAGCAGCTGCAGCTGCCTCGTAACCTTTGTGGATAATCGACTTGAAATTGCTCACTTTGCCTCACAGGCCATTGGCCTTTTCTGCTTCCCAACAGAGCAAGTCAAGTTTACAGGCAGGAAAAAAGAGATAGTAAACGTTGGCCAGGGAGGACCATTTGTCTTGTGTAAAGTTACTCCAGCCTGAATTCATCAGTGGCTTGGTAAACACCTTGCAGCCCTCCAGAGAGCTTTCTTTTTTGGCCAAACAAAAAGCAGTGAACGGAATGGAAGCTGAGCACTCAGAACTATTTTTGCAAATGGTTTCAGCTGTGTTGAGTGCATCACATCTGGTTACATCCCGGCCCATTTAATCACTAAGGAGAGCACAAGTGAAAAGCAGCTGCCCTCTTCAGCAAGCTGAGCTCAGTTCGGGCTCCCCTTCTGCTCCCTATTAGCTCCCCACCCCTTCAGTCACCTCCAACACAGGCAATGCAGTGGAACAGGAAGGATGATGGGGAACACGATGGTTTTATCTGCAGCCTGTTGTACACACTATGATGAAAGGAGAAATAAAAGCCATGTGTCAGATATCAGTGTTGGTACTGAGCTCTAAAGCCCTCAAGGCTGTTGGGAGGGGCTGTGCTGGGGAGGATGCTGCGTTTAACAGCAGGATGTCGCCCAACCCTTTTAGCTGAAAGTTGTAGCTAAGGATTGCAATGCAACAAATTCGTAGAATGAGAGACTCCCAGAATGGATTGGGTTGGAAGCAACCTTTAGGTTCGTCAAAAGGCTCTCAGGGCTTTCTTTCATCCATTCTTCTGACTTCTGACAGAGTGAGCAGCACAGACCCCCAAACCACCTGCTGTAATACCCATATGGAGCAAGCCTGATAAGAAAGGAATAAAAGTATTTTCTCTCATCCTGAAGGAGATAGAGGGCCTCCTGAACTTTTACAGCTCTCTCCCTTTACTTCCATAGCTCTAATATCTATACAGCATGACCTGTATTTGTCACTTTCTCTACTCCACTTCTCTTTTCATTTATTCTTTAAAAAGTTTAGCCCTTGCCTTCCCACCTAGGAGATTGCAGGGTGGCTGCAAGGGCACTGGCAGTGAGCAGTGAGCAGTGTCACACAGTGCCAGCAGCCCTGCGTGCAGCACTGGGCTGCTGGAGCACCCACGGAGCAGAGTCTGGGTGGCCTGCAGGTAGCAGTGCTCCCCAGGAGCTGATATTGGGCTCAGTCTTGTTCAATTTCTACATCAGTGACCTGGATGAAGGGATAGAGTTCACCCTGAGCAAGTTTGTTGGTGATATGAAGCTGGCAGGGCTGTGTGGCCCCTTCAGCTTGCTGAAGGCTGTGTGGCCATTCAGCAAGGCATGGACAGGTGGGAGAGTTTGGTGGAGAAGAATCTGATGAGCTTCAACAAGGGCAAGAGTAGAGTACTACACCTGGGGAGGAATAATAACACACCAGTACAGGTTGGGGGCTGAACTGTTGGAAAGGAGCTCTATGGAAAAGAACCTGGGGGTCCTGGTTGACCAATGGTTGACCAATGGTTGACCATGAGCCAGCCATGTGCCCTTGTAGCCAAGGCCGATGGTATCCTGGGTGCTTTACAAAGAGTGTGGTCAGCAGGTGAGGATGTTCTTCTCTCCCTTGATCTGCGCTGGTGTGGCCACGTCTAGGGCACGGGGCCCAGTTCTGAGCTCCCCATTTCAAGGCAAGCAGGGAACTGTTGCAGAGAGTCCATTGGAGGGTGCAGAGATGCCTGGGGGCCTGACCACCTCCTGATGAGGAAAGGCTGAGAGCACTGGTGCTGTTCAGCCTGGGAAAGAGAAGACTGAGAAATGGATCATATCAATACCTGTATGTATACAAAGAGCAGGAGCCAGGTGGATGGGGCCAGGCTCTTTTCAGCCCTGGCCAGTAACAGGAGCAAGGGCAACAGGCACGAACTGGAACTTTGGATCTGTGATTCTGGGAAATACAGAATGGAGAGGGGAGGGAAGGAAGAGCTGCCATGGATCTTCATGTTATTCCCGCACACCAGTGCAGACGGTGCATGAAGGGCCTGCTGCAGAACACCAGCACTGCGGGTGCCTGCATTTCCCACAGGAGCCATTCATTTTAGGATGGATCCAGCTGCGTGCCTGTTGTTTTGGCTCTGCCAATTTGAATTAACAAACACATCTTGATGGGAAGTCCCAAAGTGCCAGGAACGCCCCTTGTTCACCAGCGGGTTTCAGCAGCCTGCTGAACGTTAAAGGGCTGCTCAGACAGGCTGAGATGTGACTGGCCAGGGATGGCCCACTGGGGACACCCTTCCTTTATTTGGCCTGACACATGAGCTAATGCAATGCACTCCCCATTCATCATAGCTACATCCCAAATCGTGACTTGGTTAAAAAAAAAAAAAAGGCATTGCAAAGAGGTCAGAGGGACTTTGTCAAAACTTTCCTGAAATTTCCAGTTAATAACAGAGCAAAATAGCCTTTCCCAGCTCTCCAGAAGCAGCCTGACTCAGAGTAGGTACAAGGAGTGAGAGCCTGAGCCAATGGAGGGATCTGGCTAACAAGATGCAGCTGGCTGAGCTACCAAACCTGCAGCTGGAGGCATGGGCAGTGGGTTGGGGGGGTTTGTTTGGGCTTGTTGGCTTTCCTTATGTGGTATTCTGGAAGATGAACCTGCATGTGGGCTTAAAAACTGGAAATGTCCAACAGGTAAAGCTTCCTTCAACATAAGGTTGTTAAGTCCAGGCTGGGAAGGGTATGTTGGCTGAGAGCTGGGCAATCACTGCACAGCCCCTGAGCTCTTTGAAAACACACCATGGGTGGAGGTGGGCTGCTGGGGGCACTGAGGCTGCACTAAAATGGGGGGCTGTGCTTGGGACAACGTGACCAGCACCTGCATGAAGGAAGTATACATTTTGTGTATATATATAAATATAAAATAGTGTACACAAAGAGGCTTAAAAGAAGATAATTTGCCATGCTGATCACTTCCATGGATTACGCTGTAACACTGAAGCAAAAATCTGGTGCACTTTGAAGCGGCACAGAGCTGGTGAGCTCTGCTCTGTCTCAGAGTGAAGTCAAAAAGTCTTTTTTCCAGTCCTAATGACAACACTTCTGTTTGAAGCTAAAAGCTTTGCACAGCTGCTGAGACAGGCTGTGTAATCAGCAAAATGTTCCCAATTTTGGTTGTGGGGTTTTGGGTTGTTTTTTTTTTTTGTAACAAAGTGCTGCCTCCTGCTGGGTAAAAGGGTCTGTGATAAAGTTTGTCTTCAGTAGGTTATTATTAAGTGGTTTTAACTTGAAGTTTGGGAAGAATCGTGACAGAGTTGCTCCCACCCACCTGGAGCCCTCCTGGCCCGGGGTCCTGCACTGCTGTGTGTACTAGCAAGCACTGTGGGCTGATGGATAAGAGCTCTGGACGGGGTTCCTCGCCTGAATTGCATGCCCAAGTAGTATGAAACGAATGGCAAGTGAATAATTGCAAAAATCTGCATGGTTGGTTGGTTGGTTTTCTTTTTTTAATCTGTTTAGGGAAATATTAGCCAATGGTATTGTGGGTCTTCCCAGAACCTAAGTGAGGTTTTGAGCATCTTTAAGAATCTTGTAGTTCAGACCATGGTCCATTCCAGAAATAACAGAATTATCCTTCTGTGCTGATAAAATGAATTACATGAAGCATAATCCTGACTCTGACTTGCTGCACTGTACAGTATGAGGGAACTATAAAAGCAAAAATCCCTATTCACATCTGTTATGGAAAAAGGAGTGTAACTCACAAATGACCTGCTAACGTGACTTTCAGATCTCCCTTTGTTTCTAGCTAACTGTTAGTGGAAATAGTCATGGGTACCAATATGCTATATCCCTTATTCCCATTGCACACCCTGCTCGCATTTGTGTTGGTTTTCTCAGCGCTGCAGGGACAGACGGCTCGTTGTTGGCAGCTCCTTTTATTTGTAAGTTCCTCGTGATCAATCAGAGGTGGTGTTTGTTGGCTATCTCAGTAAAACAAAACATCCTGCCCGTGTGTTGGCACTTCAACTCCCTGCCCCGCGGCTGGCCACGCTCCGCGGCACCGCACCCCCCCTTGCAGTGCGGCTCCAGCCCGCTAGGTGGCGCACTGCCCCTTCGGAAAGGAGCGCTCCCATGCAAACAGGCAGCTGCGGGTCAGGGGGGCGCGCAGCGCTCGGAATTGCCCTGGTGCACGCAGCCCCTCCTGGCCCCATTCTGATACGCACATGGACAGAGCAGTGCCAGATTTGCTTGATTTAGCTGAGATGAAGCGTCTCAGCGCTGGCTGTATCTGTCTGTAGAGGAAAAAACTTGGCAAAGCTGCTCACCGATTGCACTGAAGATGTTTTCAAGCTGGTGCAGTGAGTCTTTCAGATATTGCTCAGGATGTGGTTCTGTTGTGGCTCCCAGCACGGCACGGAGCCTCCCTGGGCTCACAGCACCCAGCTGCACGGCCTCACCCTGCCTGGTGTGTGGCTGCAGAACACAGCGCCGGCAGCAGTAAGAGGGAATCACCTCTCCTGCTGTGCAGCAAGGTGACTGCAGGGCTGGGTGTCCTGTCACAGCTGGGGCCACAGGGCCTGATAGAAAACAAGACAATCTTTTTGGATCTCCAGGGTGTTTTATTGAGAAATGCTCTGTTGGGCTCAGCCTGCAGGCACGCTGCTGTGTGCGTGGCCCAGGGTAAGGACAGCACGTGTGATGTCAGGGTTTGCTGACGGCTGGTGTCACAGCTAGCAGCAATAAAAGTAGGCATTGTACTTCTAGTAGCACATGGTGTCTCATATGTACCAACACATTCCTCAGCTTCCCAGGGCTGCAAGTGCTCTGAGAGAGCAGGATAAGCCCTCACTGGACAAGTTGATCTTTCTTTCACTGTCCTTTAAAGCTGCAGGCTCATGATGCATCCACTAAAAATAATTTAGGCCTGTCCTCGCGGTGACAAACATCCTCCTGGCTGAACAAGAGCTAAATCTGTCTTGCTGAGGTCTGCCTGTCAGGACACAGCCTGTTCTTTTCCATCTCCCCTGTTGCTCGTTTCTGCTCACACTCCATGCTAGGGGCTCACTCTGATTTATTCCAGGCTGGAGCTTTGATCCTTTGCCTTTTTGCTCGCGTGCCTGCAGATACAAATTGCTCAGTGGTGATAACCTGTGAGAAGCACACCTGCACGTGGAGCACTGGCTCTGGAGAGGTGTGCGATGTAAAGAACAAACTGCTCAGGTCTGCCCTTCTGCTGATGGCACTGGGTGTAAGAGCCTCTCGCCAAAGCCCGGGGCTGTGCTGTGAGCTCAGGGCACCTCTCCCAAGCTCAATGTCACTTAATTCCATTTGACATTAACCCAGTTTTTTACTTCCAGGTGAAAATGCTATCAGTGATGGTAATGTTCTCAGGACAGAGCTGAGGCAGGTGTGTGTGCCAGCACATGTGCAGAGCATAATGCTTTTTAAAAGCATGTTGTGACTGCTTGGTGTGGATGACACCAAGCCTGGTTGCTCATTTCTCCACTCCAAATGCTGGTAGGTGGCACTGCTGGCCCATGGAGGGGGCTGAGACAGAGTCAGAGCACAACAAAAACTGCTTCTCAGTCCCAACTTGTGTCCTGTGTCTTTACTCAGAGGACAGGAAAGACAGAGAGCAGCCAGAGCTGTATGAGCAAACAGCAGTGATGGTGCTGCCACCAGCCCTGCCCTTCCTCTGAAGCTGCCTGCTGCAGTTCAAAGGTTGGTGCATTAACTGCCAGGGTTGCTATCAGCTGGACACGTTTAATGCCACTTCTCAAACCAGTTCACTGTCACATAACGTGCATGCAGACAAAGCGTGTTCTGTGATCTGCATCTGAATGTCTGCTGCCTCCTCGGCGTTGTCTGATGATGGTAAGACCTGATAAATTCCACTTGCTTTGTCTCGATGCCACTCAACGGGAGAAACAAGTGTGAGTTTTGAATGTGCTGGAACCCAGTCTGGAACCAGCAGGACGTTAAGCATGATGTCCAGTTTGAAAATGCACCCAACTACTGTTCAGCAATGCACGATCAGATGGTAGGGAAGGCTCACTGATTTGAATCTTTTCTTGGTAAAGCCTTCAATGACTTTAAGCTTCAGTGGCTTCACTGGCAAGAGTTGAGGAATGCACTGAAACCAACAACATGAGAATGGAAGGTAAAGAGTCGGTTAACGTGAAACAGACAGACAGACACTTGTATGAAGGGCTGTGCTCACACTCGTGCTTTTGGTTTTGTACCAAGTAATTCCAAGCAGGATGTAACTACTGAATTGCTCTTTTCTCCTTCAAAACCACAAAGAGTTGAATGTAACCACCCTCTGGGAACCATTTCAAATATCCCTCGTTTCTCAGAGCTGTTAATTTAGAGTCCACACTTGCAGTCTCTGTAAATCTTTTCTAGAAGTCGCCTACCTAATTCTTCTTTAAGTCTTAATTTGACTGAGTAAAGCTTTCTTTCTCCAGACAGAGTAAATTGCATTGCCACAACTTTTAGTGCCAAGCTCTTTCATACCATTGCCAACCTGGTATGTGATCCACACTGCAAGTGTTCCTGCAATCAGGTTCTATAATATAGGTTTTGTCTATAATTCTTACAGATTCTTCACTAGTTTATCGTATTCCATTTGAAGAATAGAAACAGATCTCCTAAAAATTTGATTAAAAAAAAAATCCCAAGTCTTTGAAATAAAAAATTAATTGACTGCAATGGGTAAATTAATTCAGTAACATTCCCTGTTCTCTTAAACTGATCTACTTGATACGACAGCAGAAACTTTCAGGTATCACCTAATGTCACAACATTTTACTGCTTAATAGCCTGTCACGTTGTCCTCTTATACATTGACCTCATTCTCCAAGGAAATGTTTCAGCCATCACAGAGTCTCACTTTTCTGAACAAACCCCTTCTATTCTGTGAAGGGATCTGCATGTTGAAATTTGCAGTTCTTTGCCTAAAACCTGCTCTTCTATTTCCTTTAGTGAAACATTTGCTGACAAACCTGTAAAATCCTCAGGGGATGTTTGGGATGGAGGTGGTTCACCTACCCACTAGGATGGAGGTTTCTGGATACCCTACAGCTCCTTTCCCACTGGGTTTGCTTGGAAACTGCTGTTACCTTCATTTCATCTTTGCCCATCCACTGCTTCCAGTTCACTGCTCAGCTTTGGAGTCTGCACCTGCAATCAGAAGTAGGGAAAAATGCAGCAGCATTGCAAGGTGCTGCAATGGTGTAGATACCAAAGGAATGCAGGACAGACACCGGAGATCTGGGAGCTGCCATACACTGCTGCACCATCCCAGGACTATCTGCTTTGCTCAGGTGAGCTGGGGACTCGTTCTGCCCCAAAGCCACAGCCAGCAATGGGGCTGGTGGGGACCCTGACAATGCCTCCTGGCACCCTGTGCTCAGCAATGGTGTTGCAAACACTCCATGTGATTTCAGCCCATTGCACGAATTCTTGAAACCAAAGATGGGTATTTTAGTGTTTGTTTTGATGCCAGTAGTTATGTCCACATAGTCAACTTAAAGAGCTCCCAGATATGACTCGGGGCTGAAGGGCACATTAGACTCATTAATGTGCTCACATCCACGATTCAGCCAGCAGTTATGGGCTGCCTTCATTTTCCAGCAACACGCTGGTTCCTGGCAAAAAAGCATGAACTTATTAACTGCTGTGCTGATGGGTTTAAGTTGTCTACAGTGCGTATTGGGGTATGGCTCTGGGGAGGTGACAACACAGGCTTTCCCTCCTGTGGGTGGTGGTATGAAATAAAGCGTTAGATTAAAGATTTAATTGGAAGTTAGGAAGCAATTCTTTTCTCAGAGGGCAGTGAGGCCACAGAGCAGTGGGTGCCCCATCGCTGGGGGTGCTCAGAGCCAGGCTGGATGGGGCTCTGGGCTGCCAGCCCATGGCAGGGGGATTGGAGCTAGATTATCTTGAACATATCTTCCGACCTAAGACATTCTATGATTTATTAATGTAGCTCCACTGTACCATCCTGGAGACATCAGGTACTAGCTCATCAGATGCTACAAACTTTGTTTTTTGTTGTTTTGGTCTTTTTTATATGCTATCACTAAACTTTGTGGCTCTGCTAAGACTTGTAATTGTATAACTGCAAGGGGGCAACACATTGCTCAACTTTACTGAATTGAAAAACATAAGCCTCCATGAGAACGGATACAAACCTGGGGTTTCTTTACCCAGCTCCCCTTTATTATTTCTTTAACCTGCAGTACTTTCAGTGACCTGTAAATTGCTTTTGCCACTGCAGAGATGCTTAGCACGAGCTCTGTGTGCTCACTGGCTGCGCAATGCACCCAAGAGGGCTGCTGGAGGTTTCTAAAAGAAAAGAATCTCCAGACCTCCAGGTTGGTGGCAGGCTTCTTAAATCTATGCAAAATTGTTTTGAAAATCTCAGTGACTGCACAGTATGAGGCTCAGGGAAGGAAGCTGTGAAAGGGCCAGGAAATGGGGTGGGTACAGAACCCTTCCAGCCAACCAAACCCCTGCTGAGCCACAAAGTGCAGCACCACCCAGCACTGGGGGAAAAGAGAAAAGCAATTAAATCCTTCTGAAAAGGCACTATTCCAGTGATAGTTACAGACTGGCTCTCAAACCCCAGATACAAACAGGGAAGGGAAGGCTGACAAACAAGCACTGTGAACTGTGAACTCTGAAAGCCTTGTTTGTAAAGCCTCACCCTGACCATGACACAGAGCCCAGTGCCTCACCCAGCTGCTCCACACCTCCTCGGCCGCCCTTGCTGGCAGCCAGGCCTTGTGCACCTCCAGCTCACTGCCACAGCCCTCCTGCCACAGCCTGGCAGCACTGCCCTGATCAAACTGATTGATCAGCATCTCGCATTTGTATCTCCCCACAAAGGCTCCTTACCACCCGTCTCAGCACACGGAGCAGCAAGGACTGCTGGCTCTTTGCTCAGTGAATCACAGAACGGCCGGGGTTGGAAGGGACCTCAGCGATCGTGAATCTCCAACCCCCCCACCAATGCAGGGCCACCAACCTCCACATTTCATAGCAGCCCAGGCTGCCCAGGGCCCCATCCAACCTGGCCTTGAACACCTCCAGGGATGGACGAGGCATCACAGCCTCTCTGGGCAGCTGTTCCAGCACCTCACCGCTCTCATAGTAAAGAACTAAAGGATGATGCTACAATTCAACCCTGCTGCTCGGAGCCTGGGCACGCTGTGAGCCCTCAGGTTTGCTGTTTGAATGGCAAACAGCAACTTCGCAGGGCTGGGCACGCCTGGCTGACAGGGCCGGCACACGGCACTGCTGTGGACCTGCCTTGCTGCACGAGTCCCTGCCGCTGCACGGCTTTCCGCTGCTCACCCTGTGGCGGTGGGTGAGGAGCGGGGCGGTGGCTCAGAGCCGTGACACGGGAGAGGGCTCCGGGCCCTGAGGGAACCCGACCCGAGCGGTCCCCTCGGCACGAGGTGCCGTCACTCCACGCGAAGCCCTCAGCCCCGCTTTCCGCACCGAAGCGCCGTCCCGCCGCCCTCGCAGCCCGCCGTGACCGCGGAGCCCCGCGGCGACCCGCGGGGCCACGCGAGGACGCGGCGCCCCCGCACAACATGGCGGACGGCTGACGACACCGGGCGGCGTCAATCAAGCCGAGGGAGCCAATCAGATCCCGGAGCTGCCCGCCGGGGCGGGGCTCGCCCGCCAGCCGCGGGTTGGTAGTCCCGGCCGCGTGGCGCAGCGATACGGGCGCGGTGCGGCCGTTCCGAGAAGTGATGCGAGCGGGCGGAATTTCCCCGGCGTCGCGATTGCGACAGAGCTGCGTCGTGTCCTTCCCCGGCGGGGCGGAGGGAGGGGAGCGGTCGCGGCGACTGCGGAGCTCTGCCGAGGCGGAGCGGAGGTTGTAAATAAGGCCTGGTGCCGTGCCGGTGCTCCCCGTCCGCCGGCCGTACCGAACGAGAGAAGAACGTCTGTACGAGAGCGGGCGACGACGCACGCGTCAACGTGGAGCCGCGATTTCCTCGCGTCTCGGAGCGATTCCTCCACGTCGCTCAGAATGGCTTAAAGAGGACGGGCTTTGAGCGTCCAGCGATCTGAAGCCGACGGCAGCGCAGAACGCATAGACCGCGCAGCCCGGCGCCGCCCGCCGTTCCCTCAGCCGCTCAGGGCGGGGTCGAAGCGGGCGGACTCTTTTTTCCCGCCGCGCCGCGCGGTGCCGCCGAGTGCTGCGTCACAGCGCCGGGCCGCGCCAGTCCGTGCGTGGCTGCGGAGCGGAGCGGCCGCCATCATGGCCTCCGCCGCCGCGCACCCGGCCCCCCCGCCCGCCGCCGCCCCGGCTGTCGCCGCCGCCTCCTCGTCCGCCGCCCCGCCGCCGCCGCCACCGCCCCCCGCCGCTCCGGGCATCCTGATCGGCGACCGGCTGTACTCGGAGGTGTCGCTCACCATCGACCACTCGCTCATCCCCGAGGAGCGGCTCTCGCCCACCCCTTCCATGCAGGACGGCCTGGACCTGCAGTGCGAGACCGACCTGCGCATCCTGGGCTGCGAGCTGATCCAGGCGGCCGGCATCCTGCTGCGCCTGCCGCAGGTGGGGCCGGCCGGGGGGGCGCCATTGTGGCGGGGGGCGGCGGCGCTCGCACAAAATGGCGGCGAGCGCGCGCGCTGACGGCCGCCTCCTCTCTGCCCTCACAGGTGGCGATGGCGACCGGACAGGTGCTTTTCCACCGCTTCTTCTACTCCAAGTCCTTCGTCAAGCACAGCTTCGAGGTGAGCGGGGCCGGGGGAGGCGCGGGCGGCGCTCGGCGCGCGTCGGTTCGGGGTTTCCGAAGGGTCTGACGGAGCCGGCCTTCCCCGCAGATCGTCGCCATGGCCTGCATTAACCTCGCGTCTAAAATCGAAGAGGCGCCGCGGCGGATCAGGGACGTGATCAACGTGTTCCACCACCTGAGGCAGCTCAGAGCCAAAAGGTAAGGCCGTGTGCCGCCCCCGGCTCCCTGTCACCGCATCGCCCCGGCCTGCCGGCTGGCAGCTCCCTGAAGGCAGCTTTAGGCACCGCCGGCCGACGAGCCTTCAGACCAGAGCGCCCCCCATGCCTTCCTCGTGAGTCAGTTTGCAGAGGGGGAAGGCTGAGCTCGTAGCGGTAGTGGCGTTGTACTGTAGAAACGGTGGTTTTTGGAAGGAATCTGAAGAGAGAGGCTTGGCTGACAGTGTGTACGGCTGTAATGACAGCACCTCGACAAGGAGGAAGTGCGATTGAGCCTTGGAAGATGGAGGTGTCTCAAATTGCAAAAAGTGAGGCTTCTGGTCTTCTGTGGTACTGTGTGCTTGTGTAAGTCCTTGGAGATGGAGTGTAAGCTCACCTGATCCGTGTGCAGATCTGTAGCTGTGGGCTGTTGTCAGCTGTGAGTGCCTCATTCTGCTTTTTTGTGTGGAAAGCAGTGTCTGTTTTCATGTGGAAAGCAGATCGTGTGTTGAAGAGGAAAAAGGAATGGGAAGGAGAGTTACCATTAAATTTACCAGTTTCCTTTAATATGTTGTGCAGCAGCGTTACAGACCGAGCTGGGAGACTTCAGCTTTGGTGAAGTGGCTTTAATTCTAGAATGTGATTACTTCAGATAATCCATAGCTCTAAAGGCAGGGTTTTCAGCTAGGTTTTTAAGTTCACGCTTTCGTGTATGGGTTTGTATCGCCAGGTTACGGCAGGAGTTCAAACTAAGCCTTGTGTTACCTTCTTGAAAGAGTAGAAATCTGTTAGGGAAGCCAGCTGTTCCTTGGGACACTTATCCCGGTTGTGGTTCTGCTGTGGCACCTAAAACATCTGCCTTCTGCTCGTGTCTTTGGAGTTAGCTTCAGATAAAAGAACGACTCAGTGTTAAAGTTCACATGGAACTTAGTTTTGTTGTGGGTTTTTTTTTTCCATTTCCATCTTGTTGTCCCTGATGGCCCAGAGAGAGTTTTGTGAAGTTACACAGAACGTGGATTCTGTGGTGGTTTCTTTTATGACGAGGAGATCTGGCTGTTGGGTTATTGGAATCACTTCATCAGCTTCTAATGTTTTGGCCTTGGTCTGGATGTGGAAGCCTTGTATGCAGTGCTCTTTTTTTTTGCTTTTCTTTTTTTTGTAAGGAGAACACAAATAAGTAGTTTCTGTGCTATATGCAGGATCAGAAGCTGAGCTTAACCTGCGAACTTAAGACTTTCCAGCTAGCCTGTTCCAAATCAGAATGTCACTTACAGATGTTACGTAGTGACTTAAATGCATCGTGACAAGAAGTCATGCACTTCTGCCCTGTTATTATCTGGAAAAATGGGTATTGTTGGTCTGAGATTCTGAGTGAATCTACATGAAATCAATCTTAAAATGCTGAAGTCTGACATTCAGGCTTGTTTTTTTTTAAACAGGATGTAAACGTTTTTCTGTACTTTTTACAAGATGACATGTACATGATCTGTACACGTTATTAACTTCAACTCTTTTTTCCCTTGCAACCGACTATACAGCGACCAGCTACATTTACCAAAGCCTGGGTGATGTGGAGTGGTTCATAAAGATGAAGCTGTCGTCATGGCAACAGTGAGTGAAGTATCGAAAATCCCCAAGGAGAAGCCAGTGCTCTGAGAATAGGTCACTGGAATCGGGGGACTAACAGGTTGGCCGATGGTGAACCATTTGGAAGAACTCCTGTATCTTGTTATAAGCTTTTTTCTTTGCTGTCCAGGTTTTTAGAATACTAGCTTAATCTTCTTTTATCTGAAGCTAACACTTAGGCTGTAGCTAGTTTCTCACACCCGACCCAGAACTGAGATGAATGGTTAGGCTGCTTACTTTCTTTCTGCCTGTAGTTTAGTTTTTCCATTAACCGAAGCTCTTAACCCACGTGACATTTGAGTAGACTTGCTTTCTTAAACAGTTTGGGGTTCTTTGGTCCACTTTGTGGGTCTGTGTAAGTGCAGTTTGAGTTTGTAGTAAAACACGCCTTCATCACAAGGATGCAGAAGTCTTTAAATTTGTAAAGCTCTTCACATAAACGATTTGTAAGCAGTCCTTATGTGTTTGTTTGCAGAAGTGAGAATATAGCAATTGGGATTTCCTTTTGTAAGTCATGTAGTCAACTGAGTTACTGCTAGGTGGTATTTCTAATGCTGGGAAATAAGAAAGAGCTTTAAAAGAAGTGTTTTGGACAAGCACCTTAGCTTTTGAATCTCTCACAAGCATATGTCATGTAGTATTGCATGTGAAATGTTTGTGTGCATGAAGAAAAGTCGTATTATGAAAAATACTGCTTTTGAAAAAACATGTGCTGAAATATCTCTGTTCTCAGTCAAGTATAACTCGTGTTTAATGTGCAGAATGTAGTTTGAAGTTGATTTTACTTCTCTTAAATGTGCCTGAATGCTGCAGGTCTTTATGAGGCTTCAACCGAATGCGACTGCTGTCATTTGTAACCTCACAAGTGCTGCTCTGAGATGCTTGTTGGCTGTTCTCACTTCTGTTGCAGCAGTCCCACAGTCCCACACCTGTGCTCAGGTGGCCTGCATTAATTCACCGGTGTTCTTAACTGCTCTGTGAACCCGCAGTGCTTGCATTTACGATGCTGGGGACAAATGTAGAACTCTCTTTCTTTTGGAATTAGCTACCATAAGAGAGGTGTGCTCTTTGAAATGAGATGCTGATGCCACGCTGCACTGATCAGAAGTACGTGTTGCATTTTAAACAAAAGCACACGCAGGGTGCTTCTCCTCCAGCTTACCACGTGTTCCAGAGGTATCAAACGTTCGTACTGCATCTCGTGAAGCTGTAACTATGTCAAACAAACCCATCCTGTTTGCCAGAGGGATTTCAAAAAGGCATGTTTAATTTATTCTGTTACGGGCATGATGGAGTGTGCATATCTCCAGAGACTCCAATCCAGATTGTGTTTTGTGGCTGTTGGACTGATTCACCAAAATGGGCACTGTATGCTGCTCTTAAGTAAGAAGTCTTGCCTGGAGTGCTACTTTGCTTTGTAACAACAGATTGGAAGTAGGAAATTGTAATACTGCTTTGCTGTGTGGGGTTTGAAGCTTAGTTTTCTATAGAAGCTTTTAAATTATTTCCCTGACTTGTTACATGGTCCCAAAACTGATTACTTCCCAGTTCTGAGAAGCAAGGGCAGCAGATGCAGCATCCAGTTCCTCTCCTTGCCTTTCAGTGGGAATGCTAACAGTTTCACACAGGGAGATCTCTGAAGGCCACAGCTCCTAAGTAACAACATCCCCACACTGCAGAGCTGCTGGCAAAAGTGCTAAGCTGAGAAATCTGACAGTGGGGAACTTTGCTGCTGCCTGCAATGAGATGCAGTGCAGCCGTATGCAGACTTCTGGTTTTGGAGAAGTAGATGAAAGGCTGTTTGCTCCATCTGGACGTACCGTCCGCATAAACTGATGCTTTCGTGCCTTCCTGAGGCCTGTAGATCTCTGGAACTTGTCTCACAGGTGACAGAGCAGGTAACTGGGGGCACACAGTAAGGCACACTGCTGCTATGCAGTAAGGCTAAGCTTTCCATCACTCAGCCGTCAAACACAAAGTGTTTGCAGCGATCTGCACTGCAGAATGCCAGTGAAACTTGACATGCAGTGTGGCTGGCAGCCTTTTCTCTTGCACCATTAGCTCACTGCTTTTGTTTTCCTGACTTAGAAATGGCTTTTACAAAGAGCAGACCCAAATGGGAGGAAGTGATCCCACTGCAGGATGTGAAATGACCCTGTGTAGCCGTACGTCCTCCTTTTTGAGCTCTGAGACAGTAAATCAGAGCTGCTCAAGCCGTTTCCTCTAGACTTGGCTCCCCTGAAGCATTCTGCTAATGAACCTGAACTCGTTCCTGCTCTCAGTGATACCGTCCAGATAAAATTGCATCAAGTAATGCTGTTATAAAACTCACCAATTGGAAGTGAATTGGCTTCAGCTGATTGAACCTGTAGTTGGTTTTTCCAAGCAGTCCTCCCGCTCCAAAGCATTACTTCAGACTGCCCCTGCAGTGCTTGCTGCTGATACCCTAACTTCTCTATGGAACTGGTCACCTTAAACTTCAAGTCCTCCTTCTCCAGTTTCTTTGTGAAAAATGACATACTGACTGAGTTCCATGTGAAGTATCTGTAATCACAAACCTCGGGGACTCTGAGAGTTGATGAGAGAGGTGCCATTGCATGGCATGGAGAATGCTGACAGCAGCAGTACTGCTCCTGCTTGAGCTGCAGAGCCTTCCTGGCGTCGCAGAGCTGCTGGGAGCCATTCCTGGGCCCCTTGAGGGCTGGGGAGCTCATGCTTCAGGTGCATGGAGACACAGCACAGTGTTTTCATTGTTGAGGCGCATGGCTGCTTGTATTCCTTGACACAAGCTCCCAGTCATCCTTCCAGGTGGCTGCAGGAATCTTAAAGCCAGCTTTGCTGCAGCTGGGGAGCTTACTGGTTACTGTCGTAATTCAGTTGAGCCTTCCTTTCTGGGCTGGGAACTGAGGAGGCTTGGGGTGTTGTTTCCACTCTGATAGGGGAAGAAGCAGCGTGAGCAATTTGTGGAACTCTCACTGACTCAGGAAAAACAAGTCAGTAGCGAAATACGAAATCTTTTGAATCTACTTTGCATTACTGTTTTCTATTCAGGGTAAAATAATTGTGCCATTAGTACTGGGGTGAACTGGAGTTGTGGGTTAAACAGCTGTGGTTGACTGGAGTGTAAGTAGTTGCTGCACTACTCTTCTGCACTGGAAGGCATTGGGATGTGTCAGGCACCTTGCAAAAGGGAAAGGATCTTTGGGGCCAGTGTGGGGAGTGATGACAGATGGAGCCCAAGCACAGACAAAGGGAAGAGCACAGCTGGGGCACGATGCTCGTGCGTGACATGGCAGGTTAGTTCAGCTGAAAAGTAAAACACCAGAAAGCTTTGAAGAGTTCAGGTTTTGGATTTGGAAGGAATGGGGATTTGGATTGATAGCACCAGACTTTGGAATTTTGCCTTGCCAAATGGGTGACCGCTCTGCAGGTACTGATGGATGGCTGCAGTGCATGGAGCCACAGAGTTTCAAAGTTTAAATGCTTTGCTGTGTTAGACCTGTACATCACAGGAGGGCTGTCTTTCTGTCAGTATTGGAATAGTTTTGTCTTCTGGTGCACAGGAAACTGCAATTTGCAAAGCACGAGCTTGCTACATTAACATCAGTAAAACCCTTCTGAAAGCTGTTGTAACAATTGTGCTCCTCCTCCATTGTGAAGTACAGAGGTTCTCTGAGGTCTTTGCTGTAAAGCTGACTCCATTCCAGTAGCCAGGGCAGCGTGGTTTGCGTACACAGCAGGGAAGGATTTTTGTCTCTTGGCCATCTAATCCATAGGCAGTCAAACGCAGGAACTAAACTAGTTGATCTAAACTTGGACAGCACAAGATTAATGCTTAAACTTGCTTGCAGGAGTTGAAAACCGTTTTCTGTTGCCATTAGTTGGTTGGAAGGGAAAACAGAGTTGCTGCTATTTTTTTGGATATGCAAAACAGTTTTGATTTTATTTCTTGCAAACTATAGGACTCCAAGCCCCCTGATACTTGATCAGAACTACATAAACACCAAAAATCAAGTAATCAAAGCAGAAAGAAGGGTACTGAAGGAGTTGGGATTTTGTGTTCATGTCAAGCATCCACACAAGGTGAGTTACCAGTGATAATGTAACTTGTAAAGAGTGTCCTACCCTGAAGGTGTCACCGTGGGCTGTGGGACAGCAGGCGCAGATGTGAAAACGATCAGACTTCATCTGCTGGTTCCTCTGCTGTTGTCAGCAGTGCTTTTGCACAAGTGCTTTGCAGATAGCCGTGCTGAGCTGTGGTAGCAGTGAGCTCCCTGGGACTTTACAGGTGGTTGCTTTTGAAAATCACGGCCTGGGGGCAGAGTGGTGTCTGGATGTGGCTACTGGTGTGTGGGCTTAGAGCACGTAGCCAGGAGAGGAAGAGACCCCAGTGTTTTGCAATGCTGTTTGGCTGTAGGCAGTTGTTTCTTTACTGTTGCTTTATATGTTAAAACTGAGTCTCTTTTTTTTCTCTTTCCTTCCCCTCAGATCATTGTGATGTATTTACAAGTCTTAGAGTGTGAACGTAATCAAACCCTGGTACAGACAGCCTGGTAAGTGATTTTCTGTTCTCTTCCTAGCCAGGAAAATAGTAGCAGAAATAATAAGCCTGATGATCCATATGCAAAGCAATGAGATGTAAGTCATTACATAATTATTTACTTTCAAAACATTATAGTGCTTGTTTCTGCTTACTATTTTCATGGCTTGATTCCACTCTGTAATGGAGAACTCAATTTAACTTTGTTCTTTTTTCTACTCTTTAATTAAAGGGTAGTCCCTGATGGTAAGTCATAGAGCTCTGCCCTCGCACCTCAGCCCATGACCTGGGGATGGCCTGTTTGGCTGCCCTTCTCTCCAGCCAACCCAGTGCAAGCTCTCATCCGAGATTCACTGAAGTGGTCCATATCCATCGGGCAACATCTTCTAGTTCTGTCTGGGTGTCAAAAGGATTTGTATATTTGCTTTGAGAAGTACCTGTTAAAAATGTTTCTAAATGTATTTGTTGCCTAGCTACTGTATACTGCAGTTTATTTAGAGGGCCCATGGACACATTGGGGAGATCTGCCAACGTGAATTAGTTGGTTTTGCACTTGGCTAGACTCGAGGGTTGGTTTTTTGTTTTCCATACTAAAGTAGTGCATGAAGCATGTTCACTCATGTCTGTTCTGTACAGTCAATACTTGCTGACTGCTGTTCGTTTCTCTCCCGTAGCTCAGAAACTTTAAAAATCATGGAGATCTCTGCTGTTAAACTCTTGGCATGTGTTGCTTGGCAGTGCCACCATGCTGGAAGAGAAGTAGCCTAGTGAAGCAGGAGATCTGGTGCTAACTTGCTGACTTGTAGCTCTTTTTTAACACGGAGGTTTTAAACACAGCGAGCAAATCGGAGGCTTCTCCCTTGGGATGAAGTTGGTGTTAATCAGAGCACACATAAGGTCTAAATGCAATGTTCTGTGAACTTTATAGGTTGCATCTAGCCTCTGGAAAATGGTAGGTTAAAAACATGCTGTATTTTTATGCTTGCATTTGAGTCTTGAGCAGATTGATTTTTGAAATACGAGAACGTTGGTGTTTAAAGCAAACAGCTGCAGGGATGAGAAGCACTTGCTGGTTTGCTGCTCAGTGGACACTTCACGGTGCAACGTAACTTAGACAGAAGCTGTTACGTGGTGTTACTTGCATTGGCTTTTCAAAGCAATGGGAATGGTGCAGACTTCTTTAACAGAAGTAAGAACTGTAAACATCAAATGCAGTAACTAAAGAAACCAAATGATTTAATATAATAACAGGAAAAAATAATAAAGTCAATTGAGTCTCCAGTATTGTTGTGCTCTAAAGATGCAAACCTGAGATCCAACCTTGCCTGAATTCTGTCTTTTAGGAATTACATGAATGACAGCCTGCGAACAAACGTGTTTGTTCGCTTTCAGCCAGAGACTATAGCATGTGCTTGCATTTATCTTGCTGCTAGAGCTCTGCAGGTGAGTGCTGTTCTGCCTTTCTGCAGACTTCAGTTGCTAGAAGTTCAGTTTCAGGAGGCGGTGGCGGTGCGTGCAGTTGATCCCTGCTCTCAATGCAGCTTTGTTCCTTCCTTGCAGATCCCGCTGCCCACCCGCCCGCACTGGTTCTTGCTCTTCGGCACCACGGAAGAGGAGATCCAGGAGATTTGCCTCACAACTCTGAAGCTCTACACCAGAAAGAAGGTACCTCCGTGCTGTGTCTGTGTTCTGGGCAGCGCCTGCTGTCTCAGAGCTGGCTGGGGGCGCTGGGTGCATCTCTGTGTGGACGCAGTTGTGCAGCTGTGAGGGCTCTGCTGTGTGGCAGCTGCTGCCCAGGGAGGGGTGAGATCAGATGGCAGAAGCTCAGAAATGAGTTGCCTTGCTGGGCAGGTGATTGTGAGAGCTGTGTTGGGAGAAACGGGATGGAAACACAGGTGGCTGAAGTTTAACTTTGTGCCTCTTGTTACTTGAATAGCCCAATTACGAGCTGCTGGATAAAGAAGTGGAAAAAAGGAAAATGGCACTACAGGAAGCTAAACTGAAGGCAAAAGGCTTAAATCCGGATGGAACTCCAGCACTTTCGACACTGGGTGGCTTTTCTCCTGCATCCAAACCATGTAAGCTGGTTTTCTTGTACAGGAACTTGCGTGATACTACCTGAGACTATGTGAGGATTTTAAAACTGTACTGTTGTATTTGTTTTAAATGTAAGTTTGCTTGTTGAGCTGTAGGACAACATGGACTCTCTTAGAGAGCGAAGAAGCGAGAGACATTTTTCCAGTTACCAATAAGTGAAATAGCAAATTAGGGGGGAAGTAGAGCTGCTTTGCTCTCCTTATCTTCTGTACTCCCACAGGAGGGACAGGGGCATACTAATGTGGTGTTCCCTTCAGATTATTGAAAGTGTCCACACCAGGTATGCTGTACGTTACTGTGTTACAAAGAGCTGGGGATGTGATGTGTTGCAGGGCCCCAATAGGCTCAGGGCTCCTTTTGTAGCAGGTGTTTCTGCAAGCTGCTTTTCTGAAGTACTTTTGAGGCAGGCTATGGTCAGGAAGCAGAAGGGGAAGTGACAGCAATGGTGCTGTTGTGTCACAGTAAAACCCTGTAGTGCATATCTTCAATCAGGCAATGGAAAAAGCTGTCTGAACTCAGAACAGTTTTGTTTGCTCCATCTTACCTCTTGATGGCCCTCTTTCCACAGGTATTCATCAGGAGCTTAAGAGTTGCTTTGTAACCGTCATTTCTCTTGAAAACTGAACATCACTGAGTTAGCAAGGGCACGTTTCTCACTAAAAAACAAAAGGGCTTCCCTGTATTTGGGAAGTTGGAATTTGGCTTAGAAGAACTTGAGTGAAGGCAGGGCCTGCGGTGGGCGTTCAGCATCCTGCTGACTGGCAGCTCGGGGGCGGCTGCTGGCAAAGCTTTGCTTCCTGTGCTTTGTCAGTAAACCCGTGAGCCCCCTGTCCGTAGGGCAGCTGGCAGTGTGTGGCCCTCAGTGGCAGTGTTTTGCCTGGCATTTATCAGTTCCTCATCCACAGGGCTGGATGGGTTTGTAGCACACTTAGCCAAGCCAGTGGCAATGTTTCCAATGGGAGGAGCCTGCGGTCTTTGGCAGGGGATCTCAGTGTGGATTTTGAACTGAAGTTCTGTTCTTCTATTTGTTAGACTTGTACTAAGCACCTAAAAATGAAATCTGTCACTTTGCTGAGCAGTCTTGTTTCTGTTAGCTGCCATCATAGCAATTGAACGTGCGTGTCTCTGTCTGCCTGTGGGCATCTCCATCACTGTGCTGTTCTCAGGGGGAGAAGGAAATAGAATTGTACAGTCATAATGGTTGGAAAAGATCTCTAAGATCTAACAGTCCGACCATCCACCTCCCACCAGCATAACCCTCTAAGTCCCATCCCTCACTACCACATCTGCCTTTAAACTCCACCAGGGATGACAAATAGCAGCTCTTGAGTTCCTGTTTGCCCTTTCTACAAGCAGCAGGGATGGTATATACAAAAAAGTACAGTGTGCTTATGGCGAATTCCAGGTAAAACATCTAATCTCGAATTTAAATCTGCAGCTTCTCCAAGAGAAGTGAAAACTGAAGAGAAGAGTCCGGTACCTTTGAACACCAAAACCATTAAAAAAGAGCCAGAAGAAAGGCAGCAAGCTTCCAAGAGCCCTTACAATGGGTAGGTGGAAAAACTGTTCCAGGAGACTTTGCTCTCTTCGACTGAATTACTTCTGAGTTGATCAATGAAAGTGATGAACACCTCAGAAGGATAACCCTGTTTCTTTCTTCCCTGTTCCAGCATGAGGAAAGAAAGCAAGAGAAGTAGGAGCAGCAGAAGTGCCAGTCGGTCCAGGTCCAGGACAAAGTCCCGCTCTCGCTCTCATACTCCCAGGCGGCAGTAAGTGGTGCTTTCTGTTTGGGGGCTGGGGGCTGGGGCTGCTTGCTGTACTGTGCCTGCTCTTCTTTTGTCATTGTTCCCTGTGTTTTGTGGGATCAGAGGCAGTGTAGGCTGATGGCAGATCTGATGGCATGATCTGCTTTTAGACTTCATGCTGATATTTGGGGTGGAAACAGCGAACTTAAATGCCAATAAAGTGTTCCCCAGGTGTTGCTGATTTGGTTACTGCCTTTGTCCCTTCAACCTGATGTTGAGAGTTTGTGACAAGGTAGAATTGCAAAATAGATTCTGTCCCATTATGGTGTTCTGAGGACGCCACTCGCCCATCAGTTAGCCCCTCTGCACAGGGATTTCTCCCAGTAAGCTGGAAGCTTCTGAACAGGAAAATAAGCTTTTGTGTGTGTGTGAATGACACGTTTTAACCTTGTGCCGCTTCTGAAAGCTACAATAACAGGCGCAGTCTGTCTGGCACGTACAGCTCGAGGTCGAGAAGCAGGTCCCGCAGCCACAGCGGCAGCCCTCGCAGGCACCACAACCACGGCTCTCCGCACCTGAAGGCCAAGCACGGCAGGGAGGAGCTGAAGAGCGCAAACAGACACGGCCACAAAAGGAAAAAGTCTCGCTCGCGGTCGCAGAGCAAATCCAGGGATCATTCTGATGCTGCCAAGAAACACAGGCACGAGAGGGGGCACCACAGAGACAGGCGGGAGAGATCCCGCTCCTTCGAGAGGTCCCACAAAGGGAAACATCACAGCAGCAGCCGGTCGGGGCACAGCAGGCACAGGCGCTGAGCACTGAGCCGGGCTGGGTTCCGGCGGAGCCTGTACATAAAACACAGCATGGACTCGGGGGAGAGCAAGGGAATCGATGAGCATTTGATTAATTTAAACCCAGTATCTGATTTTTCTAAAACAAGTAGAGCGTTTTTCTTTTGGGAAAGAAACTGTTACCAACTTTTGCACATAATACCTTAGCAGTATCAGACGGATGGAGAACAGCGATCAGGTTGAACTGTATGTAGTAGAGTTGTGTATTGTTTATTGATATGAGAACTGGAGAATGGATTTCTGTACAAAAGCGAAATGTACCTTATTTTTATACAAGTCAATTGCAGACACTTATATTTAAGTATAGTTATTTGTTTAAACGATGGTGGATACTTTCTTACACTGGTTTTAGTCTGCATGTGTTAAAAGATTTTTACAAGAAATAAAATCTAAGGCTTTTTCTACTGCCTATTGGATGTCAAATAGTGAAGCTAAAAGGATTTTCTTTAATGTGGTGCTTTGAAGGTTGGATGGGAATGGGATGCTGGGCATTTGGGCATGTTTCTGCTGTGGTCAAAGGGCTGGGAGTAGCATAAAGGGAACCCTGGAACGCTTCAGAAGTTTGTGGGCTGCTTAGCGGGGTCATAAGGAGGACGGACAGCAGTTGGAGCACAGGAGCACGGTGTAAGTGTGCAAAGCTCAGGGACAGAGCAGCGGGTGGGAGCAGGCAGAAAGGCTGAGAGGGAAAGGGGCTGCATTTCACAGAATGTTGAGTGCCAGCATCCTGCCCCGCTGGGCCGTGTTCTGTACCTCCCTCAGCTGCTGCAGCCAGGAGCTCGACTTGCTGTCTGCTGCTCCTGCTTCCTCTGCGTGGTGGAGCTGGAAGAACAAAGCAGGGCAAGAGGCTCTTTAGGGTTTTCTTCCCTGTTTTCAGTACTGGTGGCCGGTGGTTGCAGGGAAGGGAGGAGCTGTGTATGTTCAGAAGGATCAGAGTTAAAATGCTTATAAACAGCTGCAGCAAAGGTGCCAGAAGTGCCCGTAGATTTGTGACTTTCTCCCTCTCCCTGCATCCCATCTTTGTGGACACAAAGAACTGCATGTGCTGCAATGCTGCTCCCAGTTGAAGGTCTGCAGTGTGTTTCACGTGGCTGCAGTGTGCAGGTGGACGAAGCCTGAGGCCATGTGAGCTGACAGAGCACCTGGGTGCTTCCAGGAGCAGGTCATGGTATGGCCAGGAATTCTGCAGAGCTCAGAAGAGACGAGGGGGAAGGTGACTGAGCAAAGGCTGCTTTGGAGCTGCTGTTCCTGCAGCAGGATGGCAGGCAGCTGCCTGCACCCCAGCTGCATCTACCTGCTAGAAATTCAGAAAGCGATGAAATCTTTGTTCCAACTTTGGAAAGATAAACGCATTCCTTATTTCTTGGTTACCCCTTTAAAACACACGTATATGTATTTGCAGTAACTTTCTGAAAGCAGCAGTGTTATGTTACTATGGCAATGAAGGTAACTTTTCCATAGATACGAGTATGGAGCCCTGGGCAGCCATAACAGCCTGGCTTCCAGGCAGCACAGTTAGCTCAGGCTCCCCTGGGTGTCAGAAGTTTGTGTCCTGTGGTGAAACTTTAAGGAAGAATCAGCCTCTGTGTTGGTGTTTGTGTGTAAGCACTGATTGCCCTTCTGTGCTCCCAGAGCCCTCGCTCCAGAGCTGAAGAGCAGGAGTTGTCTTCTGTGTAAAGCTGGAACATCTGGTGATGGGGAACATCTGGGCACCATCTGCTGCAGATTGCTTACACTGTGAGCTCGCAGGCAGCGAGCAGGGGTTCAGTGCTTGTCTCTTCTTTCCTGGGGAAAAAAGATGTGTTCAGTCAGCTTTACTGATGGCAGCCTTAACCAAGTAATGACTGCCAAAAATGGACCCTAAAATAAATGGTTTTGGTTAATGAAACAAAAGGAGATGATCTGTCTCAAAGCACTACTAAACGAGGGTCAGCATCGTGCAGTGGCATCACCACTGAGGGAGTGAGCAAAGTCTGAGCCCTGGGTCCACTGCACTAACAAATCAATGCATGGTAAAGTCACAGCCTTGTTTACGGGCGGCCCTGCCTTATTTTTTTACCACTAGACGTCATTAGGTGGTACTGAAGTCCAAATCACAAAAGCCAAAGGTTGGAGGACACTGTTACATGCACTCTTACATCTCCCTCCTGCTTTTAGGGCCTGCTCACAGCACGTGGCTGTACAGCATCAGCAGGAGTTCAGGGAGCGGAGCCTCTGCTCCCAGTCAACAGCAGCCTCTGTCCCTCTTCTGCAATTGCTGTGTGCCCCGTGCTCTGCAGCGCCCTATGGAACACACAGGTCTAAAGGTTCAGCCCCAGAGTGGAAATGCTTTCATGGTTTAAAAAAAAACAACAAGAACAAAACACCTACCATACTCTGCAACACTCCACTGCAAGAGTAGTTCCCCTCTTCCCCAGCCCCAGCTTGACTCACCATGCTTTCTCTTGCCAGGATGGATGAGAGCAGGACCCACTTGGGCTCAGTGCTGCAGCATCCAGCTGAAGCACAACAAAAGGCATTGCTGTCCTCCCTCTGCCTCCTTGGTACTTGCAGCAATTGCAGCCCCCGGTGCAGTGGCTGCAGTCAGGAAGGTTGCTCGGTTGGCTCTTTGCTGAGCAGATGGACGGCAGCAGCCCCGCGTTTGCTTTGTGCTGGGCAGCAGATGGCAGCCAGAGGGAGCAGGAAGGCACACGGTGCTGTGCTTCTGGCAAGAAATTGTTCCAACAGCAAAGTGCTGCAAGAGCATAAAGCTGTGCAATCAGAGGCTGCAATTCAGCGCAAGAGGAGACCAGGCAAAGGCTGCGGCCCAACAGATGGAGGTGCTGGGATGGGGCCGGCAGGGAGGAGCTCACGCACAGGGAAACAGCTGCCAGCATCGCAGGCTGAGCACAGGGTGCTGCCTTGAGGGCCTCTCCTTGGGAAATGCAGAGTGCTTCTGTGCAGCTGCTGCTGTGAGGGCACTGTGAGTGCAGGGAGGTGCACTGCCCTGCCTCTAACTTGCTTTCCCTCAGGAAGTTCCCACGGGGTCATGCTGCACTCCCAGCCCGTGCCCATGGCTCGCATTATCACTGCGGGGCTCCGGTGGCTGCACCCTGCTGAGGAAAAAACACTTCTGTGAAGGAAGCAGCTTCCCCTTCCCAGCTCCTGCCCGGCTGTGAACCAGCAGGGTCTTTGGAAAGCGGTAACATTAAAAAAAGCTGTTGTGAGAAAAAAAAAATCTTTATATTCCAATGGTAAGAAAAAAATTCCCAAAAACGTACCATTTTTGTCCCAAAAAACAAAACTCCTTGTTAAGGCTGAGCTGCTCACAGGGCCATCAGCTGCTCTGCTGCCATTCTGGGTTTTATTCTGTAGGTGGAAGTGTTGCAAAGCAGACGTGAGCAGCCTGTGCATGCATACACTCATGCAGCACTCCGTGCATGCAGGGCGCTGCCACAAGGCACAGTGCTGCCCAACCTGAGGCTGCTCTGAGCAGCAGGCAGTAGCTGGGGGTCACTTTAAGCCCCACAGGATCAGATGCTGCCCCGGGGTTGCAGAAGCAGCCTGGGGCTGCTCCAAGCTCTCAGCTGCCCCTTCTAGCACGTGGCTCCTGCATGCTGGAAAGGCTGCCACTTCCCAAGGGGAATGGCACCTCGTGCTTCCACCTGAGTTCGAGGAGGGCATAGGGCACAGCTCCATAGCCAAAAACAGCTTCGGGTAGGCAGGGTGGGGAGAATGATTTAAAGAAGGACTGCTGGTCAAAACATCAGTTCCAAGCCCAGGCAGGTCATGCTGCTGCATCCAGAGAGTGCAACAGCCTGCGTGCCACTGCATCCCTCCCAGCCCCTGCCAGACCCAAACCAGCTCTCCATTCTATTTCCAGTTTCCATCTGTGGTGAGTTTATAACTGAACTGGACACTCGGGGGTTATAGCACAGTAGTTTGCCATCAAGGAAACCGCAAGCAAGAAAGATGTTATCTCTACCATATGGTTCTTATTTGAGGAGATCTGTCAGGTTACATGAGCTGACACAACACAGCTTGGGGCTGGGTGTTGCTTTACGCTCACATGGGCTCCCAACACGGCAGAGCCCTGAACACAGCCCAGATCACAGCCCAGCACAGCAGTGCTGGCAATGGAGCACCCATCCTGCATGAGGGGCTTCAGAGCAGGTCCCAGCTGTGCCCCACAGCCAGCAGTGGCTCTATTTCTAAAACCTCACCCAGGTAAGGTACCAGGGAAGGCAGATGAAGGGGGACGCCAACAGCAAATCCAAATAGAGCACCCAAATCCAGGTGTGTGACCTTTTCTCCCTCCTTCAATGGCAAAACCCAGCAGTAGGACACAAGCGAGATCTCTCCAGGAGGCAGAGCTCAGCTTGGATCCCCACCACAGTAACCAGGCTGAAAAGAGGATGGAGTAAAGCAGCATGAGTGGGGCCAGGGCTGCTTTTAGTGACACGCACGTGGTGTGACAACATGAAACAGCAGCAGCTGCTAGTGTGATGGAGCAAGGGAAGGGTTGCAAGTAATTCCACAGCACCTAAACAGAAGCAAAGATAAAGGGTGAGAAAGCATCTCACTGTTAGCACCAGGACCATGGTCCCCCAGGACAGCTGCATACCTGCTAGGTGTGCTGTGTGTGCCAACAGAATCCTCAGGGCCATCCCCTGGTACAGTGGTGCTTCCTTCCACGAGGAGCACGGCAGGAGTGGAATATCCTCACCCTCTTTAATTTCTGTGGGCTCTTCAGATGCAACTTTTGCTTCTTTCGCTTTATAGCACAGGAATTACAAAGCCCAGCCATCCCTGTGTTGCTTTAGCATATGAATTACAGTCCCCTCTGAGCTCCAGCAGCTGCCTCAGTAACCCTGCGAGGAGGTGCTGCTGCTATTTTTAGCAGGAATCTACAAAAACAAAACCCAAAAAAGACATCAGCAAACATAATTAAGTTGGCAACCAGCAACCTATAAAAGCAGTGAGGCAATGCTGCTACTTGGTTACACCCACAGCGGCCATAAATCACCCCCCATCTGACCTCTTTCTGCACACTTCTGGGGGTTGCTGGTGTTCCTTTTTTGAGGTACTCTTCCCAAAATGCACATGTGGTTCTTTGTTCAGATCTTCACGATGATTAAAGTGACCACCCTGTCCTGGTAACTTGAAACACTCCTACAGCTCACACAATGCTCCACATACACAGGAAACAGCTGCAGAAATGGATGCCTAAATGGATTCCCATCAAAGCCAGTGATTCACAACAGGCAGTGCTCAGAAAGCAGCATCAGTTTCGGATTCCTGTGAAGGCAGCCCGCCCTCCTCAGCACTTTGTGCATCGTTATCCTTCATCACGTGCAGTTCTGGTGGATTTGCAGGACTTTCCAAGCACCCTTCTGGGGGTATCTCCATCCCCACATCAAGCCGCCAACTCAGTGCCTCTCAGCTGACCTGGGTATGGAGAGAAAGCAGCAACTCTTGAGGTAGGAGAGGCACCCCTGCCCCACTTGGGTTGTCTCGTTTCCCAGGGATATGCAAGCAGTGCCACTGCAGGGACAGGTGGGCAGCACAGAGATGCGACCCCCAGCCCAAACCAGCAGCAATGGGGAAGTGCTGCTCCTGCTCCTTACCCCAAGCTCTGCACCTCCCTCCCCTCTAGGTACTACTCATTAGAGGAAAGCAAAGTGAAGCAAAATAAATCACTTTCCACTTCACATAAACTGGGAGTCGGAAAATCCCATGTAGGTCACAGGCTGCTGCCAGCAGGGCTGCTCCTGACTGCCCATTTTCCATGGCTCTTTCCTGCCCACCCCGGTGACTCAGGCCATGGGGCTCCCATCCCCCTGAGGGCCAGCACAGCCTCAGGACATTTTCCTTTGCGCTGTGCTGAAACTTTCCTCTGCTAAATGTCATCACCCCATGACTCCCAGCCAGGACCACCCCACACTATTCCACACTTTCTCTGCTGTTTACTCCTTCAGTGAGTGAAAACTACAGCAGAAGTGGCTGCGGCTGCTGCTGACCACAAGTGCTCGACCCCCACCAAAACTGAGCCATCCCATCAACATCCCATCCCATAGGACAACGCCATGCTGCTGAGAGAGGGGCCACCCAATTTCGGATTTGGGTCTCCATGCTTCCTCCAGCCCAAAGCCTCCACTTTGGCCCTGAAATGATGGGGGTGGAGTGAGCTGCTAGGAAAGCTGCATCTGAGGAAGCAGCAGGAGGGGATAGGGCAAGGGACAGGAAGTGTGGACCTTGGCTTTGAACACATTTTCTACTCTTACCTTTGCCATAAAAAAGCCACATCTCCCAGATTTACCATAAATAACTGCTCCAATGTGGAAAAGGGCCAGCATGCTCCGTGCTCCTCTTGCTCTCATCTGCCCAGGTGTCCTCAGCCAGCTTCAAGCAGAAGGGCATATTGAGCCATCTGTATGCAGAAATGTGGAACTGAGAGCCAGCCCACAGTTTCAGTGCACAAGGTTTGGCAGGATGCACAACAGGGACAGGACAGGCACCCTGGCTTTCACAGAGAGGCTTTGAGAAATATCATTTTGCATGTGAAATCTATGCTGAAGGTACCAGTCACCTGATGGCACTCAGATTGAAACAGCTGCTAAGAATATTGTCCAAAGTCACCAAACAGCACAAAGACTGCAGTAAGCCAAAAAACTAGAAAACCACATGGGACAAGAGGCAACGGCTACAAGTTGTGCCAAGGGAGCTTCACGTTGGAAATCAGGAAAAATTTCTTCTCTGAAAGAGTGGTCAGACACTGGTACAGCTGCTCAGGGAGCAGTGGGGTCCAAACTGTGAGGATATGGCACAGAGAGATGTGGGCCCTGTGCATGGTGGGCTGGGGATCTCTGAGGTCTTTTCCAACCTTAATGATTCTGTGATTCTAAAGCAGAGACAGCTCCAGCTCCCTCTCATGCCATTTCAGCAAAAGGCAGTGGCTCTCAAGTTGTCCATGGTTGTAGCTGTGCTGAGAGCAAGCTGCTTCCACAATCGACCTGAAGAAACCCCTTAAAAGTGCACCCCTGCCCCATCTTGTGACCGACATGCTTCACTGTCTCCTTTTGTACTTTGTTCAGAGGTTGTCTGCAGCATTACAGACCTTCCACACGCCTCAGATCGCAGATGGTTTCTTTGCATCCACTGTAGTCAGGCACTGATGCTCCCGTTGTGAGCTCCTCTGAATGCTGAGCAGCAGCACACAGCCCACCACACCCTGCAGCCAGCAAGAAATGGAAAGTGAAATGCTCTGAGTCTGCTGCATGCAGCTGTGCCTTCTGCTCGGCGCGCCGCCTGGATTCCAAACTGTCACTGCTGCCAATCCGAATCTCTGTCAGAACTGGAATAAAAGCAACCCTAACAAATTAGCATTCAGTAGTGTGCAAACAGGAAATTTCAAACGCAATGAATGTTTGGAAATAACAGGTTCCTCTAAAGGAACCAGTTCCTGTACATTTATGGGATTGAGGAACCAGCAACGACAGGTTTTACAGGCTAAAATGGATCTGTGTCATCGTTTAAGTTCCTGACATTCAGAAATTACTGGATTCTGGGGAGATACTGAAATCTACACCTCTTCCAAAGCAGTTGGCAGGGCTCAACACCATGTTCAAAGCACAAGTGCAGCACAGGAGCAAAGAAGAGCCTCCACGCTACGACCTGGCACTGCTCCCAAAAGGTGACAGCTCACCTGAGGCTGTGCTGCAGCTTGGAGTGAGTGCTCAGACCTGAGCTGGTGCTACTTCCTCGTGCCTTCATACCCAGAACCTCCTGCATCAACACATCCATTTGGTTCTGAATTCTACTGAGTGCATGGCAGAGAACACAGAGCAGACATCTGATCAGCATGTCATGTTCACGATCCCTGCTATTTCACAAGCAGACCAAATGCTGCACAGGGACCAGATGAACAAATTTTGTTGCTCAGCATTTGCCCTGTTTGAAAGCTGCCCTGCACATAGATCAGGGCTGAATTTCAACCTGTCACTTACTTGGCCTGCAGTGCAAGGAGCAAAGCACGTGGTGTGACAAGGCAACAGCACAAAGCCTGCCACACACAGAGGGAGGTACAGTGAAGGCCTTCAGTACGAAGGCAAAGAACAAATACACAGTGCATGCAACACAACCTATGATCTGACAATGGCATCATTTTCCCAGCACGATGTGCACCCATCACAGCCTGCATTGCTCACTGCACTGCAGCACGCTGCTCACCCCAAGCTCCTCTCTGCCAGGCACCTCTAATTGGTATTTTCCTCACTTTTCCACGTGAAGCACATTGTGAAGGACTGTAGGACTGTTAGTGTAAGGCAAATCACAGCCAGCTGGTATGATCTGTGTATTGTAAGTTAACTTCTAACCACACATTCTTGCTTTTGCCAGAAGAACTGATGGAATTGGACTGGGTTTAGCTGAATGGCTGCAGTGAGATCCAGCCACACGTTACAGAAATAAGTGTTACTTCTGCAGGCTCCCCAGCCATCGTCCCTTGGCTTACTGGCAAGCAGCACAGCCACATCCCAGCACTGACCTTAACTCAGCAGCAATTCAAGGTTCCAGATGGAAAACTGCAGCTTGGGAAGATTTGTGGCTCGCTCCTGTCAGAAGATAGGAGGTGTCTCTTGAGATAGAGAGGAGCAAAAACACCCTGCTGGATCTGGCCACACTTGCTCGGAAGCGGTTTCTTTTCATTATCTGGGAACAGTTCACAGTGCAATGCCAGATGCCCATGTTTTCCATCACACAAATTGTATTTCCGGTGTTAAAACCTCTTCAGCATTAATCTTTTACAGCATCCTTTTTATTATCCTATCAAAATTAATTTTGTACTATGCTTTGAGGATGAAAAAAGCCACATAAGTGCTAAGCATGTTTGATTCCATTACTTCACAGCACTGCACTTGCATATGGTTTATCCTTTCATTAGCAGAATAAACTCAAATAACAACAGCAATTAAAGACACAACCTCATATCAGCTTTTCATGCTGCAAATATGTTTTTAAACAACTGAAAATAAAGACACGCAGCTTTTGCTTGAGACAGGAGATTTCCCTGATTCCATTCTTACACTTTTTCTTTTGCATTAATGGCAGGCAGTGCTTTCTGCAGCACGCTGCAGGCTGTGAAGGGAACTATAAAACACCAGGAGCCCAAACAAGAATTTGAAGTGAAGAACATCGCACAGCACAACCACTTCTTCAAGCAAATGCATTTCCTTCTGATGAATACATTTTGCTGACCTATGGCACTGGGTCCAGCTATTTCCACACACTTTCAAGGCTGCTACAACACCACAATGATCTTTTCCTAAGTCTGCTTTCTTCCTTTGCAGAACCACCCCACTTGCCAGCCCTGGGCTGCACTGCCAGGCGTTGCTCTGAGCTCTGCTCCCAACCCTGCTGCACACCCTGGCCTCCTATCCTGCTATGCAGCACAGCAGCTACTAACTCAGTCAGTGCTGTAAGGACAGATTCAGGATTCCACTCCCAACCAGGCAACAACATCAGCTCTGCCAAGGAACAACGGAGCAGCCTTTGCACGAGTCAAACAGCCACAGGCCACTTTCCTGCAACCTTGAGCAGTGAGAGGATGGCTGCTTCCTGCAGGCAGCTCAGGAGCCACAGAGGCCGATTTGTTCCAACTTGGCGGTTTGCAGTATTCCCTGGTGCCGTGAGTCCTGGAGTGCAAGGTCCAGCGTAAGAAAAACCCATTCATAAATGACACGGCTCCTACAAAACGCACTGCCTCCAGGAAGCTGCACTTCCTGAAATGTGGGGAGGGAATTAGCTGCCTGCCTTCTCCATGGCACTCTGCTGCTCTGCTTCACCCCACTGCGAGAAATGCTTTGTAAACTTTCCTTGACTTCGTGAGGTTACTTTGCAAAAGCTGGTGAACAAGGTTTCCTGATATTAATCCGCTTTGGTTATTGCTTAGCAGCCTGAGCTCTGGGTTTCTGCAAGCTATGGGAATGAGGGAAGTCTTGGCTCCTGACTCAGTGGGGGTTCATGATTTATGCTTCCACTCATGCTACAAACATTATTTCTGTGACTGCTCTCTTTATTCCACATGCTACTCCTTTCCCAGGATTTATGAACGTGAAGCCTTCCTTAGGGAGGTGTTGCAGGACACAACCAGCAGCCAGGAGCCCAGCTCTCAGCCCTGCAGCACTGGACAAGATGGGCCAGCACCATGCAGAGCTGGGCATTCTGTGCACAGGAACAGAGCCAGGGAGGCTGCCAGCCCAGCTCTGCTCTCTGCTTTAAGCACAGAGGCATTACTGCATGCATCTCACTTCTTCAGTACAAAAAACCCAGCATTAAACTCTCTATTATATCAACTGTCACAAGCGTTCACCCTCATGTCTGTTCCACAGTGGTCTGAGCAAGTAAAATAAAAATTAATGTACTGCATAATTTAAATGTTCTCTAAGCCAGTAAAATAAAATTGAAGTTCATCTCAGAGTTTTATTCAAGATCAACACACCAGTGCTCTGGAACTCACCGTTTTAAGAGCTGCCTCAACGAAGGTCTGCTCCTTCAGCACAGGAAGGCTGCAGGTGGTAACAGAGGAACAGTTTTCAGGCTCAAAGAAGTCAGGATTTCTCCTAAGCAACAACAATAAAATTAATCATTCTCAGCAAGCTCAGAAGGGAACACCCAATCTTTCTTTGTGCCTCTGTGGAATGGCTGAAAAACGGATTTCATGCAGCTGTGTTTCAGTGGAATTACTCCCACATCTTTCAGGCTGCCATTGTTTTTAAACACCTTTAAGAAACAAAACAAAACAAAACAAAACACAAAGTAGTGACCAAAGCCACTCACCTGTGACTTTGCTTCCAGGTATCTCCGCTGTGCCTACGATTGATTGTTGCCACTGAATTCCTGCTGCTTTCTGAATTTGAGAGTAGGGGATTTCTGAGCTTTTGGATGCACTCTGCTACCACTGAGGTTAAGGTTCAGTAATGGAAAGGATCAGTAAAGGTTCGGTGGGAACAGAAGCTGAGTAAGACAAAGTGCACCTCAAAATCGAGCCCAGGATGCCAAATCTGCAATGGTTGCTTCTGCCACTAACTTTATTATGTGACATGTATTCCCTGCTATGCCACTGCATTCAGCAAAGCAATTCTAACTTACTCCAGCACCACAGTGACACGTGGTCACTTTGGCACACACAGGGCCATCTCACCACTCAGAAATGATATAGTCAAGGTTCATGGTGCAAGTACAAACGTAGTTGTGCTTACAAGCATCCTGCAAACCAGCAACTCCACGTTTCCAAATGCAGAAAGAGCCCAGTCCTAAAACCCAACTAGGAGCAGGCAGCCTCAGTGCTCTTGCTGCTCTGACAATCCCCAGGATGCTCTCTTCCAACTTCTCCCCAGCTGGGGAGCTCAGGTCCGTGCTGGCACTGTTGGGAAGATGGCTGCAGTGTCTGGGGGAGGCTGCCCAGCAATGGCTGCACGCTGCTCCATGAAACGATGGCATAAATCTGGTTCTAACCAAACAAATTGCATTTTTACACCACAAACACACAGTGAAGTTACAAGGGACAGCACAACATACAAAATGGGAAAATTCCAACAGAGTGCTTTAGGGAGAACAGCCTTTGAAGTTGGTAATTATTTTAATTACACTTCTTGAATACGTGCACCTTTTTGAGAGGCAATTATTTTTTCATTCTTTTCCCATCTCGGAACGTAGATAGCATTTAATTACACTGATGCGCAACGGACAAATAAACATTATTGCATCAAAAACATCTCGGGACGTAACTTCATTCTCAGCTGTAGAATCGCACCAAGTTCATCACCAACACCTGAGGCCCAGGGCCCACGGCTCACACCGCAGGGCTCCCCCACGTGTCACAGTTGGCTCCGCTGCCTTCTCCTGGCCGCAGTCTCCCGGCCTCTGAGAGCTGGCAAAGTCCCGCTGCTGGGCCTGCCCGCGGGTGCCTGCACAGCTCGGGGAATACCGACCTGCCCGGAGGGATGGACGGCCCCCCCTGGGCCGGGGCGGCTGCTGCGCCCGTAATCAGCACGCAGGGCAGGGGAGGAGGTTAGGCTGCCCCGAGCCAGGGAACGCGGCGATAACGGCAAGTTTCCACTGAGCTTTCTGAGTTGCAGCACTTGTTCCCTGGCTTGAGTCAAAGCTGCAGTCAGCTCATAGCGTTCCTCGCACTCTCTGCGCACCGTTTCCTGGAGAAGAGTGTTCTGCAAACAGAAACAAACCCTCACTCTGCAAAATGCCATTAGCGAAAGCACGCGTCTGTTAAATTCCATCGGTTCGAGGCAGGGTGCCTGCAGGGCACTGAGGCACGGAAAGCCTGCAGTGCTTCCTAGCACTTTGTTTTCTCTGGAAGTTGCTCTGATGACATACTTTGGTATTTACACACACGTCCTTATCTTGGGAGACAGTGGAAAATATGAGGTAAGTCCTGAGGAGCTCCTCCTGCTCTCCTGCCCACCCTCCAAGCGCAGGGAAGCCAGGAACTCTGCTCCTGGAAGCAGCGAGGCACAGGGTCCAAGCACTGCTATGGCACTGCACTGCAATAAGATGCCTCCAGTATTTCAGCAGTGGTGAACGGCCTATTTTGGTGACTGATCATTAGTTCCCAGATGACTGAGATAAATGAGTATTCACCTAGTATTTTTCATGAACTTTTCACTGTGATTCCCAACACCCAAATGAGCAACCAGCAGTGGTCCTTGAGCAGACAAGCGTTAGACAAGCCCCCAGGCTGGTCTATGACACAGAACTTACTTGTGACGCTGACTTTTCTGGTTTCCAGTTGAAATCAAAAGTCAATGAACAACAAAGAGCAACATGACTAAGCCGATTCACACAAGTCAGAAGCGCTGACTGCACTGATGCAAACAGAAAACGGTCACTTCCCTACTTTTGCTCTGCTAAGGAAGCAGTTGCTGCTGACTGAATGGAGCAGGACAATGGAAGGTGAGCTACCAGGACACGGAGCGACGATGAGCAACTCAGAAAGAGAACATTCTCAGCCTCAACACCTGCACAAACGTTTTGAGTAAACCTCTAGTGCTGAAAGCCTGAGTCTGACCACACACCACACCCAGGGGAGAACAAACGAGTGTCTGCAATGCTCTGCCCATGGTTATGGCAGCAGGCACAGAGAAGGAAGACCCTTGAACAACGCTCAGTGCTCGCTGTGAGCCCTTCCCCCAGCTACAGGACAAGCAGCTGCCAGCATCTCTGCAATCCACGAACACAGTGCTCCCAAACCAAGACCTAATTCATTTTGAAGTTTCATTTTCATTGTTTATCCATATTTTTTTTTCCTGCCACTAATTACTTTGGACATTCCAGTCTAATCTTATCTGCAGCCCCTGACTTCACTGTTTTCACGTTTCTCATGCAGCAGTATGGCTCTCTCCCCACCCTTCCCATCATATTCCAAACATTCAGCAAATGCCTGTGGTAAGAATATGTAGCAGTCACATTTCTCTTCATATAATGATTCACTCGTATGCATTCCTGTGCTACAGAAAGAGGGTTTACTTGTGACAAGTGGGACAAAGGCCCGTTAGCACAGCATGATGTGGGCAATGTGCTCCCACCACAGAAGAGGAACCTCTGCCCCACACAGAGGCACCCTACCATGTGGTACAGGGCAGCATCCACTCATTCCTATGGAGTGCATGAAGATTTTTCTTACTTATTTAGGAAATATTGGACTTCACTGTGGCCTTCCAATACTTGAAGGGAGCATAAAAACAGGGGGAAACAGCTATTTACAAGGGTGGATTGTGATAGGACAAGGGGGATGGTTTTAAACTGAGGAATGTTTTCACCCAGAGGGTGGTGAGGCACTGGCACAGGTTGCCCAAGGAGGCTGTGGATGCCCCATCCCTGCAGGCATTCAAGGCCAGGCTGGATGTGGCTCTGGGCAGCCTGGGCTGCTGGTTGGTGACCTGCACACAGCAGGGGTTGGAGCTGGATGAGCACTGTGCTCCTTTGCAACCCAGGCCATTCTAGGATTCTATGATTCTAATTTTAAAGATATTTTTCTCTTACAACAGCACAGACCAAGATCTGAAATAAGCATTCTTTGAATGATTCCTGCAATCACGTGTCAAATCAAAGCAGAAAGAGCATGGAAGGCACTTCCTTGGCCACATTCTTACCTCCTCTTGCACTTGACTCAAACTGTGAATCAGCTGCGTCCTCTCCTGGGTTAATTCTTCCAGTTCATCTGACTTGTGTTTAATTTCTTTCCTCAGATTACCCAGTAATGATTCGTTATTGTTCTGTTCCACCTTCAGCTGAAATTCAAGTTCAGTGACCAGCCTTTTAAGGCTCTGAATTTCTTTTTCTTTCTCTTGATCTTTCTCTGCAAGTTCAATCTGGACATCTTGTAGCTTCTTTTCAAGAATTTCTGCCTCCATCCGTAAGCTGTTGGTGGCACTGGATATCAATTCAGGTATCTGCATGACAAATACTGTATTAGTCTAAATTCAGTGTTTATCCTTAGATGGATAAAATGAGGTATCAAACAAATACCTTCAAGAAAAATCACAAATCCAAGCACACAAGTCTTCAGAGACAAAAAAACCCCCAAAAAAACAACAAACAACCTGTGATAAATTGTTATTTTCAGCTCATTAAAAATAGTATGATGTCATGAATTTAAAACAACAATGCATTTTCATCACATTTCTTTGACTTTTCTATGCCAAACCTTTTGAGACACTCTAAAAGCTAAGGTTATAGGCACATTTTCAATTTCTAAGTAAAAAAAGTTCAAAACCTCTAGATCTGGGCTGCTATGCTGACCTTAACCCATCAGTGACGGGTCGATGGGAAGGGAAGAAGCAGTGCAGATGGCTCTGTGACAACCCATCATGGTCTCTAACAGCCCAAAGGCTTTCAAATCTGACACCATTAGTTTAATCATAATTAGCAATTGCAGTCTGTGGGCATAGATAAACCATGGAGAGAGAAAATCTGAGGAAAGCAAGAACTTCCACAGCTACACTTGGTACATATGAACCCGTTCTGTTTTCCAGACTTTCCATCGGATGCTGCAGACTGAGATTGGAAAAAATCATTGCATCTTCAAGATGCAGGACTGCACACAGATTTTATTCCTTCACGTGCTGCTTTCCAAAGATCACATCACCTACTGCCACACAACATTCCTCTCAAGCGTTACACACCTTCTTCTGGAGCTCTTCCTGATCTCTCTGGTATTTTGTGATTAGTTCTTGCTGCTTTTGTCTTTCAGAGTCCAGTTCCACTCTGGCTTCTTCTCTGACTTTGAGAATTGCTTCTTTGTGCCGTGCTTCACCTTTGGCCAGATCCATCTCCACCTAGAGGACAAGTGCCTGTTGCCTCCCAGTGAACCCAGGGAAGGTGGGGAAGGAGCACACCCAAGAACGTCCCCAGCTCCAAAGCCTGAATGCCAACACTGTATTTGTGCAGGCTGAATTCTAATGGACTCAATTGCAGTATGTAAGGAATTCAAAAGGCACATTAAACAAGCACGGAGCTATCCTAATTACTTAAAATTATTAAAAGCTCAAAATGAGCTTAATTATAACCATCTAATTTCCTACAGCAATTATGATCAGAAGTGTAACAAATTCCCCTCACGCTTTTTGGGGAAAAGATAAACTGTAATATTGTCATTATTTTGAACATCAGAATCTGCCCAACCATGGCATGGGCAGGCACTCAGAGACCTGGCTTAAACTGTGAGACCTCAGAACTGAGCACTGCTGCTGTAATACATACAGATGTACCTCCTACATTACTGTATGGGAGTTTGGACTCTAACTGCAGTGATAAATATAACAGTACATATTGCTATCAAAGCAGGTCGTATGTCAGAGGCTACTGAAGTACTAAGAGTAGAGCAATATGCATGGTATGGAAAATGGACTCATTTGGAAACTTACACAGGCACTTTTCATACCTAATACTTGACAGTACAGCTGATAACCACAGCAGGAAAACAAACAGCAGCTGATCTGCAGGGAATGACTACTAATTGCTTTAAAGCTACTTCTGGGCTCCTCATTAACCACTTACAAAAAACCTCACAAACATTTACATCCATTTCCCTGTTTTTCATAAAACTTTTTTTTTTACCCATTACAATTCAAAGTTCATCTGTATTTAAAATACAAGACTGGAACACTCTAAACTGTGTGCAATGGCACCCTGACCCAAGGAACGATAACTCTGCCACACTTCTGACTTCTGTCTGATGAGAACATCTTTAGAGCACTTGGCACTCACTGCATTTCAGTGGCTGTGATACCAAAGATGTAATTGCTCTCTCCCACCAGCAGCAGCCTTTATCTTGTACTAATGTGAAGTTGAACAATACGTTGTGATTATGCAGTGTGACCTCATTCTAAAATTATATCCTGCCACGGAGAAGGTAAGAACTTGTTAAAGAGGTGTAACAGATCTTAATTGCTGGTAGTCCAAAAATTTTCTTGAGACTAAATAAAGCTTTCAGACACTTATCACATACTGCACACACACACAAATACATTAGTTTTAGCTACCAATTATGTAAGGCTTAAAACAGAAATGTGAATTGTTGTTCAATAGTATTCGTGCATTTTTCCTTCACAGTTTCTTCAAGCAATTTCTTCTATTGCTTTTTTGGAAAGGTGGCAGCTTACCCCAAAGCCAACATGCTCACAGCTGCCCGTGGTAAGCAGCTGATCCATCCCATGTGAGACCCTGACACTGCAGCTAGGTTAGCACGGTGCTCTGCACACAGCTGGGAAACCATCTGCCATCACACACTGTGGCCACACGTATCTATTTTTTAAATCAGAGGAGAATATTTTTTGACAGAAGACCTCTAACCCAAGCACACATAAAAGATGACTGAGAAATGACAACTCAGGCATGCAGAACGCAGCAATACACACTGAAGACAAGGCTAGGCTTGTGATAAACTTCCAGTAAGAAGATACCCATCAAGAGGCATTTCTGCTTGCACTCCTGATCTGTTGCTCTGATTTGAATGCAAGGCAAGTAAAGTCCATTTTTCTCACCTGCTTATTACTGCATAGAATCATTACAGTTGGAAAAGACCTCTAAGACCATCAGTCCAACTAAGCTATCCCACCATGCCCACCAACCCATGTCTGCAAGTGCAGCATCTCCATGTTTCTTACCCTAATTGCCTGAGCTGAACCTTCCCAGTGTGACTCGAGGCTACCAGCTCTCATCCCAACACATAGATCTGTTTTACAGACCTATACCTTCAGTTTTGGTTCAGCTCACCTGCAAGTAGGAAGGCTCTGTGTTCTCTCCACCTCATCAACAGTGCACATGCTTGGTTTTACTGTGAAACACCTTCCACACGTATTTTTCTAAGCAGATTGGTCAGGACAGAAATCCCCAGCAACACGCTCTCCTGCAGATCAGGGTTTGCAGGTGGCTGTGGCACACAGCTGGGGTGGACTGTTGGTGTTCACCCCTGGGAGTTTGCACCTGGGATCTCAATGTCTGCACTGATGACACAGGTTCTGCACTAATACCCAACAGTTGGAAAGTCTGGACCGAACCTGGCCATCCCCCAAGACCACAAACACTTACACTAAATATTTCTTACATTCAGATCCAGCCTACGTAGAGAGATCACCTATTGTGCAGAAAGGACCTGCTGACATGTTTGCATTTAAGGAGGCAGGCATCTGGCTGACTGTGCAGGTTCGTGACAGATGACTAGGACTGAAAAAAAAAGACACTGAAATTGTGCCAACTACACAGCCAGCATTACCTTCTCCCTCCAGTTATCTTCATTCCGCATCTTCTGCCTTAATGTTTCCTGCAGCTGTTCTGTTCTGTTCTGATGAGAAATCAGCATTAACTCCCTAGAAACCACAAAAACTTGTATGTAAATACGTGCTCTGCCCAGATTGGTGGTGTGCCATTTTCTTGCAATTAAGTCCTTTGTGGCAAGGGCTCCTCTTTTTCTTTGTTTAGTATTCTGTGCAGTAAGCCCAGAGGCACAACAGTAATCACTACTTAGCATTTGCATGCTGCTGTCACACGTTTAATGAATGTTATATGTTGAAGAAAATACTGCAGTTAATCATTCTTCTGCATACATACATGCAAGCCTCAACTATTTTTTAAATCTTCAAGTCAAATTAAGAACACTGAATAACTTTTGTAATACTCTAAACAAATTGTTGCAGTTGACGAACCCAGAGCATTACTACAAGTAATTTTTAAAAGTGTAATAGCTTCTGAATTAAAACCACTAAGTGAAGTGGTTGCTATTGTTGTAGTTACTGTTTGTTATGTGAGGCTTGTAGAGCAAAAGCCCTGGAGAGTTCAAATCCTTCTAACTTACGTTATCAGCAATGTACCAACTGGAACAAGTCACGTCGCTGGGCTTTAAGTAGAAGGAAAATATCCTCAAATTAGCACACAGTATCTTTTCATGCACTACATATGCACATACAGAGCATATTCAAACTCTTTAGCTATAAAAATAGCTTACTGCCTCCTGGTGTACCATCACCAACGCAGAAAATCCTTATCTTCTCCAAAAGCCACTGTTCCCAACATATTTTTCAAGTCAAACAAAGAATATTCTGCCACATTTCAAGCAGGAGGCAGCACTTTATTTTGCCAATAAAAGATAAGTTAATATATCAGTAAGTGAAAATGTATTAGCAGGACGCTTTCAAATAGCAGAGACAAGCCTGTGAACGTTCAGAATAAAATGAATATGTGGATTATACTCAAAGCAAATAAAAATAATGTGGATTTAGGTTGATAAGTGGAGGTCTAAAAGAAAGGCACTCAGATACCATTCCAGGAAACAATGAGCCTCAGTAGCTCAGTGCTTCATTTTCCACATCTGAAAAATAATTATAGGGAAAAGGTTAGCTTTGTTGATAGCTGAGAACCTTTGGAATAAGATTAGATTGGTGGGGTGTTGTCCACACGTTTCACTGAACAGTAGATCACATCCAAAAACCTGGCATATTGTAGTATTTATAGCATTGTTACTGTTTGCAAGTTGCTAATAACATAAGTTACAGGAATTTGAACTCTTCAGGGCTTTTTCTCTGCAAGCCTCATATAACAAATAGCAGCTATAACAACAGCAATAAATAGGTGTTTTGATTAAACTCGAGCTGGGTTGCCCTGGGTTGCATAGCAGAGGGTTGGTGTGCTGGGCTTTTCTTCCCCCTTTTTTCCCCCTTTTTAAAGGCATGTTTTGTTCTACTCAGCTTTTTGTCTATCCTGCAATCATTTTAAAGTCCATCCAATGAATTCCAGAGTTCCAGAACAAGGGCTCAGTGCTGTCAGAGTTCTGCCTACAGGTGCAGGCAATGACTGAAGGCAAGGCCACAGCTGGGCACAGTGCCTCTCTCCCAGTCTGCCCAGTAGCAGAGCCAAGCTCCAGCACCTGTTGGAGAGGTGAGGATCTGGCAGAGAAGGAACACACTGTATTTACAGATTTCTAAGAAGAAAACCTGGGCTGAACACAGCAGTTATCTGTGGTGACTCAGCTCTGGTTACCTTTCTTGCTTCAACATCACCACCTCTTCCTCTGTTTGTGTGAGAAGAGCTTTAAGTGTTTCCAGTTCACTTTCGGATTGACTGGTTCTTCTTCTCAGATCTCCTTCTTTCCTCTCCTTCTCAGCCACTTCTTCCTGCAAACGTTTGCATACTTGTTGGCAAATCAGTAGAGATTCTTCCTTTTCCTTGAGCTCTTTTGCAAGTCTACAGAGGAAATGAAAAGCAACATCAGAGTTATCCTCAATCACAAACAGAAACTGAACGGATGGAAGTAAATTGTACCTGGGAAAGAAGATATTATACAAAAAAGTATATGTTCTTCATGAAGTTAAATCTAGTGACTGGAACACAAAAATAGAAACTGAAAATAGAAAAAGAATAACAGTATAAAGCAGTACAACAGCTGCATTAAAAATAACATTTTTGCTCTCCTTGCTTATAAATACATTCATGCTATAAAACACAACTTCAGCATTTACCTTGACTCAGAAATTCCATTTTCATGTTTCATTTTTTTCATTTCATTTTGACACACATCAAGTTCTGCTGATTTCACCCTAAGAAAATGAAAAACAAAGTGTATTTGTCCAAAGCAATGACAGCCTTTACTCACACAACGACCCAAACACTTTTATTAATCCACTGTCTAACTTGCACTGTCTAGTTTAGTTAAAAGGCAGATAAATAAAACACTCCATTACTTCTTGCTAACACTTTTCAGCAGCATATTCATTCTTGCAGTGTAAATTCAGCCTAACCAGGATCACAAAAATTTAATTGCTGCAAACAAGAAAGTGTGATCTTGCAACACCAATGAATGTTTTGGGTGGGCTATGAATACAAAGGAACAGATAACAATTTAATATGGCAGAGGTCTGGAAAATGCAAAGGTTTCCTGTAATTTTGTCATCATTTCACCAACTAATAACGATGGTTAAGCCTCCTATTTGTACTCAAACAAGTAGAGAATATGTCATTTTATTAAATTGCACCCACATTACATTGAAATTTTAATGTTACACTGAGAAACACTGTACTGTTTATTTAACTCTGTTCATGAAGTCTTTTTTTTCATGCTCAATACTTGCATTATCATTAAAATACTTTGTTGCTAAGCATTCCAAATATTTGCAACCGTGTTTTGATCAGCCCCTCTGAATATAGGAACTGAAAACAGAAAGTATGCATCACGAAAGAATCCTCCCTAGAATTTCAGGAAAACATAGAAAACAACTGATAATATTTGGTCTCGAGGTTGGTTGCACTTTTGCATTGCCCTCCAGCTTCACATCTGAAACTAACATTTATTTTCACTAGTGTACTACGCAGGGTGATGTTATTTCTGAATTGCACTGTGGACTTGCAATGCAGGAAAGCACTCAGAGCCCCAATCCCACAGCCCTTAGAAGTGCTGACAGCTCCCACCAAGCCCCACGTGCTGCCAAAGCACAGACCAGCTGCTTGGAGGGGACCCTGGGCTCCCAGGCTGCTGCTCGGGGCAGTGAGACAGGAGCAGAATGCTCTGTGCCACAACATTAACAAGCATTTCCTATTTTTCCTTGTTTCCTCAGCCTTGTGGCCTCCCATCACCCAGGAGTGGCAGCAGCCTCAGCACGGGCTCTGCTGCCTCAGCACTGCTGCTTTCCATGCTCTGGGGCCACCAGTTGTGCAGTGAGGACCCTCTTTGAGACCTGACAGGGCTTTGATGGCATTTTCTTTACTCCATATTAATTTGGGCTTCATATTCTAACCATGCAGCACGGTAAAATTACAAACTGTAGTAACATAGCAGTGCATGGGGAATGCCAGCAGTAAATTCACATTTACAGTCCAGAAGTTGTGTGGGTTTCACACAATTTATCCCACGCTTAGCATTAAATGAAGAGCCAAATTGAGCTGCACCATGAGACAGCAGAGGAAGGCAAGCCCTGCTTCCACAGGCAGACACGTTCACTCAGTCGGTTAGGAATACAGGCTGATTAATATAACACACTTCTTCTGCTGGTCAACACCTTCACAAACCACCCTGACAAGCAGTGGTGCAATTCTCTTTGAAAACAGTGTTATGCACAGCAGCAAAACAAACAAGCAAACAGAAACCTTACATTAGCAGCTTTTTGTAGTGATCCATCTCAGCTGTTACCTTCTGCAGCTTGTGCTCAGTGGTCTCGACTTGATTAGTTAAATCTGAAACCAAAAACACAGCGTTTATGGCACCCCCTGCAATGCACACCGCAGACCCACGGCTCCCAGCTGCCACACACAGGGGCTCAGCACCTCCAGCCACCCCCTCACAAAGCAGCTTTGTCATTTGTGACACTTGGTTTCCCACTGAAATATAAAAAAAAAATCCTAAGTAAACTGATAATCTTGCTTAAAGACCACAGTGCTGCTATGAAAAACACCATAATTACAAAAAAAAAAAAAAAACAGCTCAAGATTCCTCCTGTATGTATATTTTGTTGCAATGCCTATTTGACTCACATGAAATAAGTTCCTTATGTTTGAATGGAGGGAACACTCACTGTCCTTCCACGTGGATGTTATTCACCATAGATGTTCACAAACCCATTGCACAGAGCCACACACAAGGTAAAACTTCTCTCAAAGTCAGGGCTTCCTAGAAATATCTTACACTATTGGCTTTCTAACATTTTCTGGCATCTGTTGTTCAAGCTGATGTATTTTAGAGGGCTTGGAGCAGGGAAGGGTGTTGATGGAGCATTTCCAGGTGAATCACTGCCATCCCACTTCTTTGGCATTCCTCATAAAACCGTCAGCAGAGCAAAGGATCTCGATGCACCCAATGGGTATGGAAGCTTTCCCACTCTCAGCAATGCTGCTCCACTACGTGGCCTTTCTATGAGTTATTAGCAGCCTTCACACTTTTGCCAAACTCCACGCAACCCAGAATTTCTTTTTCCCGTTTCATAAAATATGTAAGCAGGAATTAATTTGTATTAAACCTTCACTATCTGTATTCAGCAACCAGAGAGTACCTACCACTCACATTATGCTTTCAGAAGCTCACAGAATCCAAGGGAGCAGTTTGGTACATTCCTACTTGAACCCACACTATCTCGGCACTCAGACTACAAGGAGGTCTCAGAAATCCATGGAGACTGACCCTCCTCACAATATATGAAGAGGACAGTTTCAACTCTGTGATGAGGTCTGCTTTCCCCGACAGTATTGAAAAGAAGTGGAAAGTGAAAAGGTCTGGCAACAGTTAAATTCAGCCCCACCAATAAATCAAGCTAAGGGCTGGCAAAAGTTAGCCTGAACTCCATTTGCACTGTGCTCCAAACAGCACGCATCACCTCTGCAGCCATTCTCTGCCCCATTTCTGTAGAAAAGCAGGTTCTGTACAGGCACAGCACAGAGAACAGCAAGCACTCGGCTGGCTGAGGGGAAGCCAGAAGCTCTCAGAACACTGTATGTATGCTACCAAAGCTCTGCTCCCAGCAGCTGCACACACACAGCACGTTCACACCATAAAACACAGCTACAGCCCAGCTAGGGGTGGCTCAAGGTGAAGAGGAAAGTCAGGCACCTCTCTGAAGGCATTCCTCAAGCATCACTTCAGCAAGTATGGCTAACTGCTCAGCAGAAGCACTTGAAAACAACAGTTTATAACCTCTCAATGCTCTCCTGCTGTCTCATCTGTCTGACTGGAAGGTCAGCCACATTTTCCCTCTGTTCCCCAATAAAGAGCCCTGGAGCATCCAAGCTTGCTGCCAAACAGCACCAAAGGAGATGAATCAATGACAACTTACAACTATTGAAAATCTGTTTGTGTGAGAGTTCTTGTCAAAACTTCTGCTAGGTGGGTTTCAAAGACCTCCATGTCAAACCCACAGTCCTGCAGTCACTGAGTTATCTGAGCTCTGCTATCTGCATCAAAAAGCTGTGTAGCATTCACCAGGCCAGGCTGAAGTGTTTCTGCTCAGAGCTGGCACCTTCCTTCCTCCAGGAACGGGAAGTCATGGCCAGGAACACCAAGGATAGATCAGACCACCTGCAGTTACTTTCGTTTACTTCTGTGTCTTCAATGAAGCATTCTTCTGTAATGTATTGTTCTGCACGCTTTTCCAAAGAGACATAATTCAACTTTAATTTCCTGTCATTCATCTTGACATTGGCTTATGAAATAAATGGCTCTGAATGCCTACAGAGAAAGGGGAAAGATTGGCTTCAAACACTAAGCAGATGTTAGACAGAACATGTGGGAACAATCCAACACTGACAACAACAAGCTCTGCTGCAATGTGACTGCTTTGTTAGAACAGATTAAGCGAAGATCGAATTGCTGTGGAGCAACAAGACAAGGGGAGCCCTTTGCACGGGATTGGCTGCTACAGACCAGCTTTTCAAAGATTTGGATTTAACAATTTTTTCTTCTAAGTCTGTAATCACAGAAGATGCCCAGCAATTAGGAACAACTATGTCTTTTTCCCCCCTGTTTCTAGATGTGAGAGGGTGGACACAAGTTGACGAAAAAGGGCTAATGCTTAATTTGGTTCTAGTGCTTTGGGTGGTCTCTCAGCTGTTTCTTCTTGTAGTCAATTTGTTTTGAGAAGTTTTTGTGATGACTGAGCATTGGATGGGAGCTTTTCACAGGGGAGTAGATGGATTCAATTATACAGCTGGATTCTGCAAGTCTTCTCAAGAGAGAGTTCCCACCAAAGTCAATAGGAGCTGCACAGCAGCAAGTCGGAGGGATCAGACCTACCCACAGAGCCTACATAACAGTTCTGCACCGAGTCTGAGGGGCACAGCAGAACTGAGGGCACTAGTGAGAACGGTAATGCAAATGCTTTGTAACTGAAACTCATGTTACAGTTTTAAGTACCATCCCATTTTAAAGGCTCTTCAGACCAAATACATCTCAATATTGCTCACACTGCTCCTGCTCACTAATATTCACTATTATTTACTATATTACACCAATCTTCATTATAACTTACCACAGACATTAACCTTCTTCCTAGAGTAATCTTTCATAGCTCCAGAAGCAGTTTGTTGCTGTAATCCCTAGGATATTTTCAACACATTCCTGACACTGGCCAGCTTGTTTCAGGCAGCAAGCAAGAAAAGACAGCTTTTACTGGATAGTAGGTAGAACCTTAGAAAATGGTTTGATTGTTCTTCATGTCCTTAGTCCATTCTTTTCAAGAAGATTGACTTTGTTCAACATATTTTTTTTACTGGTCATTGTAGGAGGAACGTATTTATCAGAGAAAAAACAGCCTTTTAACAACACTTGAAAGAAATAGACATTTCTTTCAAAAATGTAGAAAATAGAGATTTTCTTTAGTGACCGATCACCCATTTTATGAAATATCAGAGCAAGGGAAGTTCTCTAAGACTCATCTTTGAGGCCTACTTGGAACACAGGAATTTTATCGTCCTGGGATAGCTGAGGTTTTTGGTCAGGCTTCCAGGCAGCACACACACTCAGCTCTGCCTTCAAGGAGTGCCAAACCGTGGCTAAGAGGCACCACACTCCCACCTTTGTGTGTCAGCACTGTCCTGCTCTCCAGCAGGCACAGCACAGAGGATGCACAAAGAAAAGGCATGCTGAAGAACCACAGCTGGTCATCATTTTCCTCCTAACTGGGTGAATTCCCATACATGCAGTCCACAGTGCTGAGAGCAGCAAGTCTGCCTGGAAATGGCTTTCAGGAACTCAGCCACCCAGTTTGTGGCCTTTCCAGATGCCCTGCCAATGGCACGGTGTTCAGGGAAGGTTCCAGTTTCTGCTTTGTAAATAGCAACAACTGGTAAAGTTTTCAGTGGAAGAAAAAAACAACAACAAAACAAACCCACCCCAGTGTGAACTACACTCACATTGGGTAAACAGCCGCTCTCAAAGCCATCAATTTCCCAGATAATTTGTAACAGATTCACAGTGATATCAGTTCAGAAGCACGCATGGTGAAGCTCTGTAATTTTCTACTCTTCCTGCAAATCCCACCAAAAAAAAAAAACCCTAAAAAAAAAAAAAATACCACAAAAAACCCACCAAGATACTTTCTGAGAACTTTGGTCTCACCTAAACAAAAGCTCAGTGTTTCGTCCATGTACACAAAAAGGAAGATTACTTACAGCTCAGACTCATACTGCCACCGAAGCCTTGCAGACCCCAGTCATTGCTGGAGACCCTCCTGCCTTAGCAGGACCTGCTCACTGCTGGTGCACAGAAACTCCTCAGCTCAGCTGTGGTCACGGTATGAATCTACCCTGTATCACTGAATCTCGGGTCGAAGATGACTGTGCCTAGCTGAAAATAAATGCACGCCAACAAAGTTTCTTTGCACCCAATTTCAGAAATGTGGCCCACGTCCTGCTGTCTGGCTAAAGATACCAAGCAAACGCACTCACTGGTTTTTAGCACATGGCTAAAATCAGTACAGGGAGAAAGCAGTTTCATTTTCCCTTCATATGAGCACGCTTTGGGGAAACACTGGGAGGTATTCTGCTTCAAGGACAACACGTTGTGACTCACTACCTGGTCACTGACGAGCAAGCCCTGCTGGGGCAGCCCCCTCCAAGCACCCTCAGAGGTGGGAGGGCTGCGTAAGCCCCACACGCCGTCCTAGAGGAGCACTGGCCAGAAATACCCCCACACACACCAGCACAAGGGGCAGGTAGAGACAGCTACTTGCACAGCAATCTCAGACTGAAGTGGTTTGGACCTCATCACGAGGCTCTCTTGGTGACTCAGCCAGGCACAGCCTCCCAGAGCGGCTATAAGGGGCCCCTGGCAGCTGCCCAGCTCAGCGCTCTGCTCACCACCAACCAGATGAGATCACCTGGGGTTGTTCTGCCAGTTCCTGCAGAGCTCCCCCACCCTCAGGGCAGCCTCTGCCCACACTGCACCACATTCTGCTGGAAAAACTCCTCCCGATGACCAGCCTGAAGCTCCCAGCTATGGCCAATGGCCCTTGCCTTGCCACTCGCCCCTTCCCAGAACAACTTGCACCCACCACCATCATTGTGTTTGCCCTGCAAACTGCTGCCCAGGCAGAGATGGAGTCACCATGCCCAGAGCTGTTCCAGAACCATGGAGAAGTGGCACTGAGGGACGTGGTTGTGATGGGCTCATGGTTGAACTTGATGATCTCAATGCTCTTTTCCAACCTTTATGATTCTACGATAACATTTGTCAGACTAATTTGCATCTCTTTCTATTTTTCAAGGAGACCAAAGAAGTGAACTAAACACCCAAAGTCCTCGCCTGCACAGAACAGAACTATGTCTTTATTTAGAATATTTCATGTACTATGTTCTCTGGGATAAACTATTTTTGCATACGCAGGAAAGTACTTCTTTCTATTTGAGACTCACAAGCACAAGCATGCCTGGAAGCAGCCCAGAGCTGGGCCCCAGCCATACGCATTGATGTCCCTTCTGGAGACTTGAGCAGTACCACTAGGATGGCTCTAAAGCACTGAGAGCTGCCAGGAACTGGGAGGATGTGCCAAGCTCTTATCTCTCCTAAGCACATGATGCTGCTCACTGCCAGGTCTGGGCCTTCTGCACCTCTGCTCTGAACTACCACGCTACTTCTTTCATGCTTGCATATCAAACAAGCATAGAGAAAGCAGGAGAAGGGACCAGATTCTCATTTTTGTTTCGATGGTACCAGTCTAGAATCCCTGCGTTCTCAAAAGAATAAACCAGCAACTGCATACCCCCCACCAACAGGACGGCAGTCTCTCACAATACCTTAACACGTGCTTACTTCCAGAAACAACGCTATCTCAACTATTCCTGCTCCCTGCTGCCCAGATTAACTGGTGACTTTTGGAGTCAGAAAGATACGGCCCTTAAGCCTGAGCTTTCTCCATATATTCCTGCCTTTTCAAAGCCAAGGTTGTTGGGATACAAGTCAGAATTGTTCCTACAGACCTTCTTCTCCTGTGTGCTAAAAGTGAGTCAAAATGCTGTCACTTACCTATTGGCTAGGAAAGCTGGAGGTAAGAGTGTTCTGACCATAACTTCCTGGGAGACAATTTTTCTTTTTGGTCACAGAGCTTAGTCTGAGCAGATAAAATGTGATTGATACACTTCTTTGAGTGAAGAATCCAGCTTTTCCAAAAGCAGAAGTGAAGAGAGACCTTCCTCCCGTAAGGAAATCGCATTCCAGCACAGCACTGCCCCAGCACATAACTGAAGAGAACAAGGATGTTGTTCCTTTCATTCCTTTCATGTATTTCCTCTTCCATTTCAAGAGGCTGCTGAAAAGCACTAATGAGCCTTTGCTTGGTCTAACCCATTTGTCAGTCTCTTCAAACACCAAAATGCATTCCCCAGCTCTCACCCTTTAAATTCTTAGCATCGCAGCTGGAATTAATAGCAAAATATTTCAACAGTACTTGCAGCATGAATAGTGGATACTTGAACTGCAGCCTCCCTAGAACTACAGGAAACCATTCTCTGTCTGGATTTTCAAAGCGGCCTTTAAAGTGCCCTTACAGACACTTCATGTACATGAAAATGCTGCTCCTTCTTCCTATGAAGTGTGCTAACATTCCCCACTTCAGCTTCCCAGCTACTCCTACAGCTGCCTGCACTTTTGTATCATCGCTCATTAGTCTCATTATGTCAGCAGACCACCGCTAAGCTTATATTTAGTAACTTAAATAGACCTTGAGGCAGGAGCATCAAAAACCTTAGAAGGCAGATTACACGTGCACAGCCAGCAATTGAAATCCATACAGAGGGAAATCTGCACCCACGAGGGCAGCTAGAATGCCACAAATGCGTGAAGAAAAGCTATTCTGAAACTATGATTAAGGCAAGGCAAGGATTTGGCTGGTAATAAAAGTGAAAGCAGGGATATTAGAACCTATCTTTTAGCAGCACATGCTATTGCACTTCCTCCACTGCTCCCAACCACAAGAATATAGACAACACCATCACAGCGCATTATTGGGTTTTGGGGTGCTTTGAAGCCTATTTGATCAGACAACTGCTCACCAGGCTTTGCTCGGAGCTCAGCATTTTGCAAGACCTGCCAGCTCTCGCTAACCAACAGTGCACCATGACTCTGCTAAGTGGTACGAAATCACACATCAAATCACACCTCCAGCAAAATGTAACTCATTCAGGTGATTTTCATAAAGGTCACAAGAACCACGAAACAAGGGGAGAAACTACGAGCTGGTTTCGGTTCTTGCAAACGACTGCCACCACGTGAAATATGCAATATTTTAAGATTTAACACAAATAGACAAAGCAGGAATTTTCAAAGCGTTGTTTGCAGAAACGAGAATCCTTTCAGAACATGCAAACAACGCATCCTGCTGGGTTGGCTTTCCGTGTGTTTCTTTGTTTGTTTGGAGCACTGAACTATTTCAGTACAGAGCCAAAACCGGAATATCAGCATCAACAGTTTGTGGAGAAAAGGAAGTTAGAGGAAAAAAGAAAAGCAGGAGACCCAGGCACTGCAGATCTGACTGATTTCTGACACACCGATGCAGTACACACCTACTAACTAGAAGTAACTTGCACTGAGATCAAGCATGGCAATAAAAACGTGCTGCTTATTCCTATCAAGTTATTAATACAATGGAAAGATGTCTGATGGTTGTTTCACAATTAAAAACATGTTTTCTGTTTCAAAAAAGCAAACTGATTTTTGCCATCGTGAGTTAGCCCACTTTACCTTACAACGTGGTCCAGGGACAGACCTCTGCCTGCTGATGGATTTGTGCTCTACCAATCAATTTGAGAAGGACAGAACAAAAATGTGCGTGCAAGCAGGTTTTTTGCCATGAAAACTTCTGGATATCCACATTTTATTTCCTATTAATAGTGGATTCATTATGAAACAACTGATACCTTTTTGTTATTAACAGAAAAGAACGCCTCGCTTAATGCATTGACGTTCATTGCTGAGATTTTAGCTCTGCAATAATATTTTTCAGAGCCCTACTGCTCTTTGAACTCCATGCACCACTTATTCAGGTTTTCTCCACAAAACGTCTGCTACTTCAAACTTGTACTACACGCAGTTTGAAAACAAAACCTGACACAGGGAAGCAACAACCACGGAGGGGAGCAGCACAGCATTCTGAGCAGCGGTCACAGTGACCCTTCTGCTCAGCATTCTGCTGCCCAGATGCTGGAGGATCCAGTCACACCAACCTCTGAGATAACTTTGGAGTGAACCCATTACGTAGGCTGTTTTTGTTTCTTTTTGTCTAAAAACCCTTCATGTCTGGAAACATCTTTACAAACAGCGTGAGAGGAGAGGCTGTGGACGGTGCACTTCCTGGGAGAGGCAGCAGCCCTGAGCAACACGATGCTTTCCGTCGCCACATAAACAGAAACGCAGCTTCCAAAATATTCCTTTGGAATGCACATCAACAAACAACACCAAAACAACAGTTGCTTTTTTTTTTTTAAATAACAAAACCACAGATGTCAGCTCATGGTTACGTCTCCTATCAATGCTAACAGGGGAAAAGGTTTAACAAACACGGATAAAATCTTGTCACAATATTCCAATGTTTCAGGCCTTTTCTTCCAAGGGTCACGTCCTCACTTTCAGTTAGATTACATCAAAATGACGAGCAGTAATTTAGTTCAATAAATCCCAGTTTGTTTCTTGTCACACCCAGAGATCTATAGCTGTCCATATTAACGCCAAATTCCACGAGCGGCACAACTGCCCTCCTCAACTCGTGGGCGAACGAGGAATGGAAACTGAACTCTGAAGCCCCTGAGAAGACGTGGGAGCTGTTGCTCAGCTAAGGATACACAGTGCAACAGAACACCACCAAGGATCAGCTGGAGCCAGGCCAGAGGGAGAAGGGAAACACAGTGTTTGGCAGCCATCCCCCCTGGCCCAGCACAATGCCCAGGAGCAGCACTGTGCCTGCAGTATAGATGAGGATGCTGCCCACAGCCACCCATGCGTTGGCTTTCTCAACACACGCAGCTGTGAGCACCCTCCTCCCAGCTACCACGCAGCACAGCTGCCTTACTCAGAGTTATTGCTTTCAGCACATAGCCCCCGGCCCCTCTGTGAGCCCTATATTACCATGCCATGCTGCTTCCCTCCCCCCACAGGATGAAGAAACCCCAGCTACTCAAGGCTCACATCTCCCTGCTCAGTGTGAGCTTTATTTACAGACAGCCACAGGGACACTTGAACAAACAGTGCATGGGAAAGCACTGCTCAGCCCAGTGCTCTGCAGCCAGAACATCAAACAGAGCTTGGCCACCACAGTAACAAATTGGTATTTAATGTTTCCAGAGGCTTGAACGCGAGTTTAACTTGGTCCTCTATGTCAAGAACACTTTAAAACCTCCCAGTCCCAAAGTCCTTTCTCAGAGAACAGAAAGTTCATGTGTTTTTCAACAAAGTTTGCATAATAAAACATGAAATCCAATAACTTTCCCACCTGTCTTGCTCTCGTGAAAGCTACGTCCATTTTTATTAGAAAAACAATAAGTTTGGCAACATTCAAAGCCATTGAAAACCACATTCTTTTCATAGGAAATGCTGAGCAATCGTGGTAGACTCAAACAAGAATACATGGGAAGATCCAAAGAGCAGAGCTGGGCCACTAGATCAGAAGCTTCACTGCAAGCTTAAAGATGCACTCTTTTTGAGCACAGAGTTGCTGTGTTTTGCACGAACTAGTCTGAACCTGCTCACGATGTGGCACTTCTACACTACAGTTAGTGCACTATGTTATGCATTAAGAACTAGAAAGTAAATATCACTGCTTGGAGTGAAGTTCCAGTGCAGAGCAGAAACTTAAGGAACTATTCCAGATTTTGAGAATACAGGCTGCAGCACCATGCAAACACCACAAAATAAAAGAAGTTGACTGTGAGCAACCTCCTCTCATCTTCTAACATAAAACAAAGCAATTCTGCATAGAGGTTTTTTTTTAAAAAATGAGGAAAAAGCAGAAAATTTATCTTTACAATGCATCTAAACATGAAACCAACATGAAACAGGAATTTCTGAAGCAAACAGCTTTACAAAACTGATGAGGGTACTCCAGTTGTAACACTGGGTAGTTCTCATGCCAGTATAAATGTGGCAATACAAATATCTTACGTAAGGATATTAAGCCACATATTTCAAGGCTTAACAGACTGTCCTATTAGGCCCGAGGATGTCCTGGATCAGGATGAGACATGTAAGGAAGACAGACTGTCCTGTAATTGCTGCTGGAGTTCCTGCACCGTGCTTTGAACCGTGCCATCTTTCAGCAGTAAGGCCAGGACTCCAAACTGACCGGAGTTCAGACTTTAGCAGCAGAGAGTGCCAACATTCCAGCTCCCAAGAATGCATGTGAACAACAACTGAGATCACTGAAACTCTCACATGCCCACATACAGCCACTTCACCCAGCAATGAGCAAGATCATCTTAGATTTATTGAACGTGGCACCTCACAACAAGAAAAATCTTCAGTCCTGAACGCCGCAAGCACAGCTGTTCTCAGTGCTTGCTTAAGGAAGGAACTGCAACAGGCTGCACAGCAGCAGTGGAAGTTTAACTTGTGCCACCCACAAGTTTCTTCTTTTGTGTGAAAAATTAAAAGGCATTTCAACACAAAGGGAATGTCAGAGTGCGCCTGAGAAGGAGCTTTTCCTGCACTGAGATTGTTTTATTGCTACTAATTTTTGTACTAGAAAAACACGTCAAATGCAATCGTGTTTTCCCCATGGCAGTCAGGTTGTACACCCACTCAGATTTCTAGACAAAGACCAATAATAAATGGCCTAACTGCTTGACATCTTACCACTATTTGTGCTTATTTATACAAAGTTAGAGCATACAATATTCCTAAAAAGAAAGTGAAAATAATTTTTTTGGCTATATATAACAGAGAAGTCAGGTATCAGGGCAAAAGGAGTAACAACACGATCAAAACATGCCACTATGCAACCAAGTCACAAGCAGGTACCAAAGCACTGCTACATGGGCTCTGTTCAAAGAACCTGGGACAGTCACCTCAGATAACTTGTAAATAACTGCCATTTATCAGCACTTCCAGTGGAACATCCAGGTTGCTGTCCTAAAGAACTTTAGGACGCTTTCTTCGAATGGCACAAGAAAAACATCAAACTTTCCTTCTATAAGTGCTACCCTTCTAGCAGAGAAAGGAAAGCTTAATTAACTGCAATAAATGATTGCTGTAGGTTACACTGCAGGATCTGCAACTCTGGTGCTGGTTTTGAGCCAGTCACCTTGACTGTTTTCTGACTGATTCTGCCTGCTTGAGCAATTTTCAGTACAGTGAGAGCCTGTACCACAAAAAGGCAATAAGGTGAAGGCTGTAAAGTTATCTGCTCATAGCTGGCATTCAAATCCACCCCTGCTGGAGCTTTCCTAACAGCATTGTTATACAGTGACAGAAATAAAACCTGCCCATGGCAGTCTGGGTCGATAGCTCTTTGGATGAGTCTTCCACAGTCACTGCAGTCTTCCACTCCTCAGTCTCACGTTGGATATTATCACTGCTACTGAAGGATCAGTGAAATTCCTTCATCGTGACTAGCACAGAAAGCCACTGCTTTAGATGTGAAATCACACACTGTGCATGAGGGGGCATGGTAATCACAGTGCCCATTTGATGGCTCAAAGCCATGCCTGGAACAGCACCACCTCTATGCATTCCAAATGCCTTAAAACACCTCTGAGTCAGCACCACAAATACTATGCTGCTTTCTGAAGAAACCAGGTTCAAGAAATACTAACCTAAATACATAACAGTGCTTTGTTAGAGCCTGAGTTCAGCTGTTGAGTACAGTCACAGTAACGGTCAGAACCCAACATTTCATTTTATTTGCTTAGAATCTCAAAATTCTCTTACCTAATGTTTCCTTTTGTAGCTCACGGCATCTGCTTTGTAGCTCACTCCCTTGCTGAAGAGAAGTTTGAAGCTGTTGAGTTTTCAGCTCGACCGTATCAGCCACCAGAGTCAGATGTTTTACCTTTTCCTGAAGGCACTCATTCTCCCTCTGGGATTTTGCTAACTTTTGATTCAGTTTGGGTATTTCTGAGGAGAAAAAGCACATAGCCTGCTGTCAAATTTACCTCCTTCATTAAAAAGCATCTCACCTGATGTACCCCCAGGGATTGCTAGGTGAGGGCCTGAACCAATGGCTGAGCAGCAGGTGAGAAGCTGTGGCTAACACAAAGCATACAGGTGCAAGGCGACCCTTGTTCACTCTCTTTTAAAGGAGAAGGACCTTTATTTGGAGACTGCCTCTTCAGGAGGCTTCAATGACTTCTGGAAAGGGTAAGCTGCTTCCCTGTATTGTCTTCTGAGCTATACATTGACAAATACCTTTACAAGCATGTTTATATCCTGATAGAAGTCAATATCATCACCTTCCCTTGCTCCACGCCTGATTCAGCTTCAGGACTTCAGCATTCTGTAGCCTTACTCCGCAATTACATCAATTTATTGTTAGACTAAACAGTGTAAATGGCAAAAGGTTTGAAGTTTTTTGCCTGTGTTTACTTGCCATTAAGTAACCAAGGTTTAATGATGTACATACATAATGGGTTTCACAATTTCTTTTTTCAAACAAAGGCGTAAGGAGCAGCAATTCATTAACATTTCTTCACTTGCAGTTTCTTGTAAAAAAAACAAGCTCTGAAAATCTTGTTACAAAATATAGTAAGACAAAATAAAACAATCATATGTCACCAAATGTTAACTCATAAAACAGAGCATAAGGGCTTCTGAACATCACTCAGAAGCAGAAAAAAAGATGCATGACTACCTTGCTTAGCAATGTTATGAAACTCCTTGAACCTGAATGTGTCTGCAGAAAAGCATGTACATATCCTCCTGATTAGCTAGAAAGAACACAGGGAACACAGGAGGAGAAGAATTCTTAGGAACACACAATACTTTCTGTGCTCAGTCTAATTAGGAGATGAAGTCATGAACCAAAGTGCAAGACACTGACATTTCCCTTGGTTGTTGCTACAACAAGGGATGCCACAGAGCGATTTCTGCGTGCCGGCTTTGCAGACAGGACCTTCCTGACCAGTTCTGTGCTAGGTGATGTCAGCTTACCAGCACTTTGCAACCTTATAATCCTGATACACTTAGACTCCAGACCAAATACTGGTTTATCTACTGATAGACGCTAAAAAGCTGCGAGAATTTGAATACAAAGATGCAAAGTGTGACCAAAGGCATTAAAGTTGCAAGAGCCAACGCACAGCTTCTTTGGATCCTCTGGATGGTGCAGTTTGCCACTACACTATTTTATTTTTTTTTCCAGCAAAACTCCTCTCTCAGCTGAGGCAGAAGTGTTATTCAAGCTTAAATTTGAGTTTTCAAACTCACCGCCTGCCAGCACACAACAACATAATTTACCTGTCAAAGCTTCTTTGCTAACAGTTCTTATTTGTTGAAAAATTTCTTCTTTCAGGGCAGCCCAGCTCTCCAGGTTACTGGACACAACTTCCTTAATACTTTCTAGTTCTCTTCTGATGAAAGGAAACAGAGAGACAGCCCTGCTCAGAGTTGAGCAATGGTGTTCCAGTGTACTTCTGCAAAGCAGAAAAATAACAGCAGCTTTGAGAAAATACCTTACTTGTAAGCCTGACAACTACTTTTCTGTTACATCGTATTTTATAATATATTGGGTTACAATTCAGTATGAAATATGTTGGATGAAATTTACTATAAATTCAATGTTCTTCTAAACACTGATTTTAAACTCACATGTAAAAATGAAACAGTTACTTTTTATTGAGAAATCAGAGCAACAGTGCTTAAAGAACTGCCTCTGCAAGTTCATGCTGAACTGTTACAAACAGTATGTAAGCAGTCTGCATCCCCACTGTATGGAAAGAGGTACCCACTTCCTTCTAAGTGTTCTTTAATGGTTTTCAAGTTGTGAAAAAGCTAGCCTGCTGCTAAGAATATCAGCACTCACATGTTCTGGTTACCCCTGCTAGCACTACAGCATCTCATATACCCTGGATAAGCAAAACCAGGAGATGGTTCCAAACACTTCTCACTCACTGCATTCCTTGCATCTAAAAAAATCTTTTCAGCTGACCACTTGCCACAGGCATTGCCAAGAGCAAAGCTTTTTAGGTCTTCACCTGAGCACCTGGGATTGCTTATGGGCAGCTTCCTTTTCTTCCTGGAAATACCGCAAATCTTCTTTCACGTTCTTCAGTTCATCTTGTTTGGTTTTTAACTCCATTGTTAAGCTTGTTATCCTATAAATGTAAATAAAGTGAGGTATTACTCAACTTTAAAACAAAAATATACTGAGGTCGTTCCAGTGATGATATCTGCCTTTTTCAGGCTGACATATCAACCTTCAAGTGGAAGAAGCAAAGGAGAATGTCTTATCAGGACCCTTCTTCCTATTAAAAATACAAATTAAAAGTCGTCCCATCTATGCTTCAGTTACAGTCTATGAGATGTATGGCACAAAGTGGCAAAACCCCATTTTCTCATGGCTGCTGCAGCACCCAGCTGAGGAGAGGGGCTGCACTGCATCCCACCTCAAAGGAGTAGGACTGAAACCAGACAGCTGATCAGACGGTGCAGTGTGCTGAGTGAGACGGGGCTTTCGCTGCCTGTGGGCTTTCCCAGCCTCACCTCTTGCCAGCCAGACCAGCCCGGGGCACAGCCCAGCTCAAACCCAGGGCAGGCAGAGCACGTGCTGCATTGGGCACGTCTCACACAACGCCCTGACATCGTGCTGAGATGCCTGCTGCGGATGGCTGCTGAGTGCATTTGCTAACACTGGCACGTGGCTTCTTCATAATCGTTACTTGGTAATCATAGAGCAACCTCCACATGTCCTCATGTGACTTGCTTTAAGTTCTGTCCATATATTCTGAAACAAAATGGCCCCTTGATGACACATGGGACAACAAACCCAGCACGTCTTTTCCACTGGCACCTGCTTGCATGAGGAGGATGGGCCCTGGGGCGCAATGGGGAGCTTTCCATCCCACCACAGCCCTGCTGCACACACAGGCCACATCCCATAATTGCCATGCTGTCCACAGGGCTGGTAGCTCATCTGTACTTTTCTCTTGGCATCTAAAAAATGACCTTTTGAACATTCTCATCACAGCAGTGGTTCTGATCTGTTTAGCTTTCAAGCACAGCTACAGCAGTGTAACTATCTAATCGAAAACATTGTTCTTTCAACAACCCCTGAGTTATTCCCACAATTGTAGTGAAATGAATGGAAGTGCACAGAACAAACAGCTGAGCCAACTTGTGGAAGTCAAGTAAATAAATGATCCATTTGTCTACGAGTGACTCACTGTCATTAGCAAATAAATACTTGAATCCACAAGTACTTCACGAAACCAAAGGATGGCAGAGGTATTACACCAGCATTTCCTTCAATTTTAGAAATAAAGAGAAAACAAGAATGATTTGTAGCAAGAAGTTAAGCCTTAATATTCATGTGTGTTAGCTAATGTTATCAGATGGATCATCTATAATGCATCTGCATGAAAATGCAAATCTAACAAGCAGCAGTCCTGCTAGAGAAACCTGGGTCTGCAGAGCTCAGCCAAATCCATAACCGAACATCTGGTACTTAAGAAGCAAGTTGTTGGGCCCCAACTGTGATCACTGAAAGGGAAATATATATATACAGATATTTTTAATTTTGGCATTACCTTCCTAGGAAAAATTTCCCCTACCTGCCTGTAAATGCCTTTGCATTTTAGTTTTAAAATGCACCTCGCAAGTAAGAGCAGACATTTGCTTTCCCTTTCCATTCCAAAGATTTGGTATAATGAGGTCAGCATAGAACTGCACCCTCGGTTTCAAAGTGACATTATCAATATTTTTTCATCATTCACACACAAAAGAACAGGTAGACAAGGCAAGACATTTGCACTCTGTTTACTCTCATTCCCATAAGGAGGACAAAATAAGCATGTTATTTGGGTGATATTTAGCACAAAGTTCAGAGTTCAGTAGATCACTCAGTGACTTAATTATAAGAGAAGTATGAGAATACAGTGATCTTGCATTAATTGTTATCTTTATTGTCTCAAAAGAAATAAAGCCTATTGTGAGGGCAGTCTGGATTATCTGCATTCAAGCAAAGGTAAAGCTGCACATCAGCCTGGCAAACGATGACAAAGATGGCTGCCTCATCACAACCAGCTCAAAACCCATCTCTGAAGAAAGCCAGTATTTTATTTCCCAGTGCTACTTATCTGGCTACCAATTTCAGCTCCAGTAATTACAACCTACTGAATCTCTGCCCTCACAGCTTCACTCAGGAATCACTTCTAAGGGAGTGGAGTTATCTGAATGGAAGATTGAAAAAGGAGATTGTAGTTACGAGCAATTTGATAACTGCATAGAAAAGAAATGATGTTAAGGCATGGCAGTAATCAACAGTTAACTCCTTCTGCTTGATTTGTAAAAAGTGTTTTCAGGAATACATTTACAAGGGATCTTAGACAAGCCTTACATGGTGATATCTATATACTTCTTCTGGTCTCTATACATCATAAGATGTTTTTGCTTCTTCTCACATCCATGTTGCTCAGCACTGTCATCTTTAAAAAGCATTTTTAAGCCTATTTTATATCTTTTAGATTGCTAGTTAGAAAAATGATCAGGCTGTGGGTGATACGTGCACATGGGTCCTGTAAATAGAGGGTACCCACGTGCAGTGAGGTCAGTAAGCTCAGCCCCAGGGAGCGCAGGGCTCCCATGCAGAGGGGCTCAATTCCAGCACACCTGCACCTCCAGAAGATGGGGTGGTAAGCCTGTGACAATTCCCCTTCTTCTGAGCAAGTCCCAGAAGGGCAGGGGACCAAGTTCCACAAGAGCTGAAGTTCCCAGGCGGCTTTCAAGGTTAACCACAGGTACAGACAATAGCAACACAGGAACCAAAAAGGAATATAAAAATGAAACCGGCTGCATCTAACAAGAAAGATTAAATCTCTTGGTCTACCAGAGATGAAAAAGGGTGTATTTGGTTTCTGATAAAAGCTTGCAGTTTGGGAAGAGAGATTTGTCAACAAGAACCAGGAAGAAGCTAATACGCCGAGCAGTCAGCTTGTGCCAGCGGCCCAAGGGAACACGGCAGACCCGGGACAGTACAAAGGAGATAAGGAATATTTAGACAGCTGATTTAACAAGGCACAATAGTTGATTTATGGTCTGAATGAAAGCCTACTGAAAGTACTCCGTTTCATTTCAGCAGGTTTTAAATCAAATCAAGCCTTAGGGGGAAAAACGCAGAGATAAAATTTTCATTAACTCTTCCGGCTTTGCTACAAAAAGTCAGCTAAAGGAGAATGTAATTCCTGCTGTGGCAAACGGCCCTCATCAGGAACACGCTGTCACCTACCTGCTAACACACAGAGTGCTGTTGCTGCTACAGTTGCCACCCAGAGCCCTGGGAGGAACAAGGAGCAACGCACTTCAGAAACATGCTGTCAAACCAAAGAAACATTGACAATTTGGGGGGGAGGCAGTTCAGCTCCAATGAAAAAGTGTTGAAATACAGTTATGAGCAGGGTGAGCACAAAATGTGTGTCTTATTCACGCTTGTGCGAACTTGTGTGTTCAAATGAATGTTTTATTTGCTATATTACCAAATGCTGTCCTAAACAGAAGTCATTAACAGCCATGTCCAAGTGCTACAGTATTTGAGTGATTCACAAAACAAAGTGATAAAGTAAATGGACGAGAGCACTTCAGCTACAAACAATCCATAGCTGTTTCTCCTCCAGGGTTCCCAGTCTCCTAGGAGAGCACCTACATACCCCAAATGCTTTGTATTTTCAGGCTTAGGTCCATTGCTGCTAGCTGTAAGTCAGTCACACGAGGAATGGGAGCCCTTAGAACCAGAAGGACTGACCCATATTCAAGCTTCTGACAGCGTGATTCAGATGAGCAAGGAATTACCAACAAGTTTCTGCTTCCTCTGCTCGTACCACACTGTTCTAACTGTTGTTCCACTTGAACACAAAGACATTTTTGCAGTACTGGAATTCTGGAGAATACAAAAGACCCCTTTGAACTAGGAGGACCTTTGCAACAGTAAAGCAGTAAGCGTTTGCAGGCTCCTACTTCAGAGGAGCACAGCCACGAGCAGCTCCCAAGACATTCAGAACTGTTCAGAATTGTTTTAGTGCTCTGTATCATCATTTGCTTTTCTATATCATCATACATACAGCGAACTGTGAGCTTCTCAGGGCACAAACGCTGATGTTTAGTGTTACTATGAGACAGTAAGTGCAAACTTCAGAATGGTGAAACTCCTGGGCTGTGGGATTTCTTCAGAAGTATTACAAATGTTTTAATGACAAAATGATAAGGTGAAATATTTGATCATTTTCACTTGGACTGGCACGGGGGGGGAAATACCCCCAAACTGCCTTCCAGCCTTTCTTCTCCTTTAAGCATGTTGACTGTTTCTAAACCACTACAGAACTCAAAACTCATGTCTAGAGAACGCCACAAAGTGTGATTTAAATATTACAGTATATTTGTTGTATCTGATAAAAAAGATAAAACTTACTAGTAGTTTTCACTTCTTGGGAATGACGTGACCTAATACATACACATGAGGAAAAACATCACACTGGACAACATGCTCTGACCTTTCTGTTTTGGATTTCCCATCAGCTCGGCAGCGCTCAAGGTCTTGGTAAAGGGACTGCAGTTCTTCTTGAAGTCCCTTTTCCCGTTCTAGACTTCCTTCATAAAACTTAATCTCCTTTTCCATTGCTTTTATTTTTTCTTCCATCACCTTAAACTCATGCAGTATCAAATAGCTGACGCCACAGTACTTGCACACCGTCTGGTCCCGAGACATCTAGGGAGAGAGGAAACTGTTAGAGTGCTGCAAGAAACTAGCTGAATGCAGTGACAAAATCAGAGCCACTGACATGATTTAAACACAGTCTAAACTCTGTAACACTTTGGAACGTTTATGATCAGATTGTACTTTTGCTCACCAGAATCTTCACAGGATAATCAGCTATGCAGTTTACTATGCAGGAGCTTCCTCCAGAACTCTACACTGAAATATTTCTGAGCTATGTTTAATACATTAATTTTAAATAAGATGAAGCCTTCTGTGCTTTGCTAAGTTCACTCTTTAATGAAATCTTCTCTTGCATGAGCCAGAAAAATGTTAATTACTGTGGTTGTGTTTTTTTTTGACAACTCACACCCAGCTGAGAAGGCAAAAGGAAAAATAAGTAGTGTAATGTAATGTAATGCAGTCATCTACAGAAATAACCCAAGTAAGGGTCCTGCCACTGTGATACAGTGCAAACGGCACTTGAATGTGGTGGAAAGTGTGAGCAGTTTGCTAGATATGAAATTTCATCATTGGTAAAGTACCTGAAGACATTAATTGAAACACCATCTATTAAAGTGGGAAACACTCTTGTAAGCAATGAAATCGCTGAGCTCTGCAGTAAGCGACACGTCACAGAAATGACCAGGCTGCTCAGACTTTGATTCACCCTTGCTACTCAGGGTATCAGTTATCCCTGTGTATTGTAACCACTTTCATTTCCAGGAAACAAAAAGCAAAACCACTCAGCTTACAGTGACACAGGACCAAGCCTGCCCAAGAAAGGCATACAGACTGACTGAGCCAGCCAGAGCCACGCAGCACTGTGACACCACACGTGGGACATGCAAGCACAGAGCGGGACACAAGCAGGCAGGATCCCATTCCCTGTCCCTTCTGGCTCCCTCTGTGACCAAGGGTTGTGCTGAGGGATCTCCTCAGGCTCCTTCCATCCTGGGCTGCTCTCATTCTGCCACTCTGGAACGCATCCCATTCTTGGATAGCAGCACAGATGCGTTTGTGAGGAAACAGTCAGAAATGTGACTGGAGCAGAGGACACTCGTTGCACAGCTGAAGGACAACTTCCAAGCAACAGAAAGTTATGGGCAAGCTTTGAGGTACGGCAGTTGGAAACTGATGGCAGCCAGAGCTGTAGTTATTTGTCCAATAAGCATTTAAAGCAGCCTTCAGCCTATCAAGCAGTTATCAACAGTTACAAGTTTTATAACAAAATGCCTTACAAAAAGTCAAAAAAATGAAAGACTGCAAACAGTTTAAGAGAAATGAGTAAAATGTAAGAATTCCTTGTGTTCTAGAAAATTAAAACAAGGACATTTTGAAACACTGGGATAAATGGAAATAAGCAATGCTTAGAGGCAGGAAAACAGCTCTCAAAAACAAACTGTGAGGAGATCCATTACCCCACAGTTTAGATACAGCATGAGAAAAAAACAATATTTCAGGCTGCCCCGGAATCTCCAGACCAAACTTTATCTTCCAGTTTCTAAGTTTTGCCCCTGTTTAAAACTCTCCTCCTTACAGTTGCTCTGAATGAACTGAAAACCCAAGCTTGTTTTTCCTGGCAGCTGCAAACCGTGCTCGGAAATATGAAACTGTTACTCAGGATAAACATCGTTAGGTTCCAGAGCACTAAAATTACTCTATTGAAAAGGGACAAAATGAGCTGTTATAAGGAGGACAGAGAGGGGGCTCTTATCCCCCAAAGAATATCGTGCTCTCCTGCAGCACTTCTGCCTTTCAAACAAACAGCTATAGGAATTTCTCTGGGTACCAGGATTGAAAAACACCACCATAACACCAGCTCACCCAGCTCTCCTTAGTTTTCATTGCCAGCATCAAAGCAGAGCTCTCCTCACCGGCACCCAAAGCATCTCCTGGAGCACGGAACAGAGGAACACAGCTGTGCTGCAGGTGCTGATCTCACTCCACCAACACAGCAACAAAGCCATCTTGCAGCTCCACTGATTCAAAGGCTGAAGCCAGAGAGCATTAGCACGCCTTCAAAATGACTTGCAAACGAGACGGATTTGGGCTTTGCACAGTTTTCCAGAGAAATAAGACTGCTTTGTTTGTGCATGTAGTTCTCTGTGGTCATCCTTCAGTCACTGTGAACCAGGATGTTTGGTCATTTATCAGTGACCCTGGCACCAAGGGCACGAGTATTGTGCTCTACAGGTGTCACACAGCCAGGTGGGCACGAAGGGCTTGATCCCTTACTAAGGAATGCCCTGGAGCACGGCTCAGTCCCATTACCCTGCGCAGGCAATGCATGCAGGGAGAACTTTATGCAGGTCTGTGCAGGAGAAGATCCCACGAGATTGTTCCTGGTACCCAAGGCACCAAGGCTCACCAGCCTCTATGCACAAGCACATAGGAAACACATCTTTGTTAGTTCTTTTGCTTACAGAGCTGCCTCTTCTGGGAGGGGATCATCACAGAGTAACCACTAGGAGATCTGTGCTGATTCCATATTTTCCTATTTACATTTGACCAAAGGATTGTTGTCATCATCTTTTTCCTGTTTGCATTTGAGATAAGAGGAAAAAAAAAACAAAACCCAGTTTGGAAAGAACAGAAAATGAAAAAAAAAAATCAGAAGTGCAACAGAAAAGAGACTGTGAGGATAAGCAGTGAACAGAAAAAGAAATGAGATTTTTTAAAACCTGAAGGTGATTCAATATCGTGGGTTTGGTCAACCTGAACAGGGATACCGAGGGCAAATAGGACATAAAAAGATAACAGAGGGATACCAAAAGCAACCCTGATATTTGATTTAGCAGAACAGTACTGTGTGCTCACAGCAAAAGGAGAAACAAAGAAACTCGCTGAGGACAAAACGTTGAAACAAGGAAGGTTTTGAGCTACGGCTCTGACATCCGTTACACCAGATGCTCTAAAGGATGAGAGCTACGTCCAGAACAAACCACATCACGAGGCAGCACCCCGAGCTGTGCTGCTCCAGCAGCTGTTCCACTACAGCATCCGTGGGAGTAGTTCTGACCGAGAGCTGTGTTCAGTGTTGGAAGAACTCCTGTTACTCCATGGTTACATGGATCTCGGCTCCCAGGAGCAGTGGAGATGGGTAGTCACATCTGTCTGACTCAACGCTGCGAGCATACGGACAGCATAAGTTATAAGGGGAAAAAAAGACTGGTGGCCTGGCCCATTTTTAGCCCTTTGAATAACAAGCTTCTTTTCAAGCTTCTGAAGTAGCAGGATGGGAATTGACATCATTTCTGCTTGACCAAAACGCTACAGGGGGCATTGACTTGGGCACTGTGCTTTCTTCTGCTTGTATTTCCAATTCCACTGACAACAAACACTAAAGACCTAAGTTCTCATTAAAGGAAAAGCATCTCCTTAGGGACTCAGCAGCACCTGGGCATTAAGGGCCCAGAATATGGCCACCGATGCTGGAAACAGGCAATAGAAGGAAACTGAGAAATAGCTGTGACACCTAAAAGCGAGACCTTAAGTCCTCAGGCAGGGAGATTATCTAAGAAGTCTGGAGTACATCCATGTGGCCCATGAAATGAAGGCACAGGGCCAGGAGCACTGAGGCACCACACTTACGTACTCCAGCAGCGCAGGGAGGCAGAGCTTTGGGGGATGGCAGCACTCCGTGCCCCTGGGACACAATGCTGCACTAATTGTCCCATCTGCCCCAGCAAGCTGAGGCTGCTGAAGCAAGAACTGGCCCAATAGCAGACAAAACCAACACCACACTGCATTTGTCTGAGCTGCCCTCGTCCCACAGCAACACACAGAACTCCAGAAAACAGAACTGCATGACATTGCAGTTGTGCACTCTTAAATTATTCCTGTATGCTGGTGGTTTTATTCTGCCTGTTTGATTTGACCTGATTATGTGAATGCACTTTCTTCTCATTTTAACCCCCTCTGCCACACTACTTTCATTTCTCTCACTCCATTTTCCCTCTTCTAGCATGCTACCTGGGATCTGTCACACAAAAAGAAATGGTTTCGGCAGCCACACAAATAATACTCTAGGAAGACAGTGGAGATTTCTGCTCCATGTGCAAAGAGTTACCTGATAGAAATTATCTGTTTTTTCATTGAAGGATTCTAAGAGTCCCTGTTGAAATTTCACTTCTTTAAAAATACAGTTTTCTGTGAGCAGTTTGCAGCCAGCATCAAGTCTGAAAGCATTCCATGCTGCAATGCTGAGCCACTGCAGGTTGCAATGCTAAGCCATGTTGCCTACATAATTATTTTCTCAACATCCATAAAAGCAGCAGATGCAAAATACAAGCCACAGTACTTGCCTCGAATACATATAAATACCACTAAGGATTGCAGTAAAAACAGAATGCCCCAGTCCCAAACATTTCATTCAAAATATGCCCCGAGATAATTAGTTTGCCACAACAGGAAATAATACTCATATTTCAGGTAGCTTTAATGGTTTCCTGCTTGCGTTTAAAGCAGACTAATGAATCATAAAGATGTACAGCACTGCAAGTAACAGCAGAGCCCCACACGAGCACTGCTAACACCGACCACATGCCCACGGTGCCGCGCAGGCCGCGCTGCTCATGAGGCAAGGGCTCCTGTAATCCCTGCAGCTCCCAGCAACGTGCTTGGATGCTGGCTCAGGACAGGATGCAGGAACACTTGAGCACAGTGAGTACAGCCCCAGCCCTGTATGAATACAGCAAGAGATCAAAACACCTCATGGTGACTCCAGAACTCTCAGAACTGAAGATCATTATCCACGTTCAGAAGAACTGCTCCTACAAATCCTCCAGTACCCCAACAAACACTGGCAACATAGCAGGTTGCTAATCCAGTTAGGCCAAAGCAACCACAGCCCCACAGCTCAGCCAGCAGAGCTGCACATCTCTGTACGCTGCAATACGTGGCTTTTAGCAAAAACAAGCAGAAATTTGCTATCTTTTCCAAAGCACATTACAGCCACTGAGAACATTCACATTACATCACTGTGCTCATCCAGAGGGAGTGAGCAGAAACAGCGCTGCTTCTAAACTGCTGTTGGTATCAACACTGCTTCAAGTATTACACACAGCTACACTGCACGCCACATCTACAAAGTCAGTCTCAATGGACAGGACAGCTTTGACTCTTCAGCTAATTAACACAGCTGGAACTGTGTAAGAACCTATGGAAAGAAAAATAATCCCATGTTCAAAGGGAGCAAAGAAAAGTAAGGAAAGATGTGTTCATAAAGACGCCATAGTGCACTCAATCTATAGCACACGTGGCCAATCTAATCAGTAACCACTTGCTGCTAGCAATGCACATGATGTTTTGTGGAGAGTCAAATACCATGGAACGTCCTGTACTGATGTACAACACAGCTTCAAAGCTCCTGTTTCGTTCACTTTCTTAAGCTCCCAGGATGAGAACTGCTAATACTTAAGGATATCTCGTGCCCAATTAATTTTGCTATTGGTATTAAGTAAGGATCACCTATTGCCAAGTAAGATATAAAATGAGATGTAACTTTGTTTGCTGCTTTGATGACTCAGGGTGTCACTTGACCCTCTTCTGTAGGTGGCTGCAGTTTTGCTTCCCGCTTCACTGAGATGAAAAACTGGCAATCTACTCACACTGAAAGGACACGTGGATGCTCACTTACCTGCTGGGTTTTTCCCTATCTGTTTAGCACTCATCTTGCAATGTGTATGGCACAAGAGCTCACAAAGGCAGTAGAAGGGGGAGACAGAGAACCAGGGCCATCTAAAGTTCTTACATGATTTTCAAAGCCAAAGGTTCCTCAAGTTCTTATCAACTAAGTCCCTCCTCATCTATCATTTAATAACAAAATGTCAAGAAGCTTCTTCCTCTCTAGATTAAAACCTTTAAAGTTTTAATAAATGTAGTGGTCAATACCTGCTGGGCCCAGCCTGCCAATTTATTTCAGCTTCTGCTACAGCATCCGTGGCTTCACTGCAACAGGTCTTCCTCCCAGGCAGACTCTGGCAACTGAGCTGCCTGCAGGATAGGCTGTATTTCTATCCCTCAGCACCACATCCTCCAGAAGAGCATTGTTTTGGAGGCAGTGATATTGCTGCTCAAAGTGCTGACAACTCACAAAGCTCCATGCACCCACAGCATGGAAGAGAGAAACGATGACAGCTCTGCATCCCTTACTCTGATCTGTTCTGAGCACTGCAGCATCACAAGCCGAGCAAGCCAACCCAAACCAGCACCCAGCCTTGAGCATTCTTGATTCTGCAGCAGAAATTGCAGTGCTTAACCTACTCCCCCTGGATACATATGTTCCACTGGCCAGTTAGCTGCATGTTGGGAGCATGTGCTCTGTCAGGCACAATGAGCTACAGCTGGAACAAGTCCTACTTATGCTAGGAGCAAACTGAAAGATTCCAAAAGAGATGCTATAAAATCTAAGAAGCAGAGAATGTGAAGGGAATAAGAATGTGTACATAAAAGGTAAAAAAAATACATATACAGGAAATTGTGAGGGCGAGGTAACCAAGCCCCTACCTTGTAACTACAACTGAGTGAAGAAACTGAGCAGCAGCAGAGGATGTGTAAAACCACGGCTCTTAACTGATCCCAAAGTCTTGGCCTGTCATTGCCTTAGAACTCATGTATCTCACACTGAGGTGACTGGGCGGGATGGGACAGGAACTTGAGAATACTCGTGTTCATATTTAGAAGCACCTTCTGCACAGAGATGTTTTTGTTAACAGGACACCACAGAGCTGAAACAGAGCTCTTGAGCTCTGTGCTCCACTCCAAAGCAAAAATTGGCTTTATTTGCCCTCTGCAGCAGCACAGGAAGAATTCCACAGCTTCCCTGGGTGAGCTGCTCCAGTGCTCACTACCCCAATTTCTGGAGTTCCTCTCATTCAACCAAAGCATGTCTAGAACAGTGAAGATAAGATTAATTTGTATCTGAGGTGGAAGACAGCCACTGCCTTCCTACACATGTGAATACTGTTATTGTGCCCTCAAGCATCTTCTATAAAAAGCAAATCTGGTTTTATTGCCAATTACTAGCAGAACAGAGCTTTTAAGCTCTTTGCCACTTTTGCTCTTTCTAGATCCCACCAGCAGTGTTACTCTTCAAGTCTGCAGTTCAGAACCAACACCTCAGCAGCTCTGATGAGAAGATAATTGAGGCCAAGTTTCACACGCAATTCCTGTATTAATGCCTTCCTGATGCTGCATATTTTGTATTAATGGATCTGACCCATTTGTTCTAAATATGCCCTGTTCTTACTAAGATATTCTTAATGCTGCAGACAAAGCACTCACAATCCCTCCTAGATTAGCACCAGTGTGTTCCTTACTGTAAGCTAAAACCCAGGTCAACAAAAACTAGCAAACACTGACAATCCCATTGGATGAAATAAGGTCACCTACTTCCTGCCCAGTTTGTGCCTGCTCTCACACCTGCCTCCTCCTCATGTCAGCACATGCACAGCACTCTGATTGGGAACTAGATCAGGAACCAAGCCAAGAGAAAGACAGGTGGCTGAAGGGCCACTAGCTACAGCTTCAAGTCATGGGAAAGCACAGAGCAGTACTGGATCTGGAACAATGTTCCACTGAACCTCATCTCTTAGCTTGGCATGCTTGCTTGGTTGAGAAACTTGCACTGATTTTTCCTAACCAGCTTATCCTGCTGATGCTTGCAAAGTGATTTCCAAATAAACAAAAAGTGATTTCCTGCTGCCAAGAAAGTTGCTGGTGGCTCTATAAGATTCCCAGGTTCACCCCTTACCTAAGTACTTTCCTTCTCTTGCTTTGCCTATCTTACCCAATCTCTGAATTTTCTGCAATCATCACTGATGGTTCAGAAACTGTCTCAATGGTATTCTTGACTATTTCAGGAAGAATTTATGCAGACTCTGCTAGCCTAAGCAGAGAAAATGCTTAGATTACTTGTTGATTAGTAGATACACATAATTAAATAAATAAATAAATAAATAGAGGACAGCTGGGTGGTTTCAGTGTCAAAGTGAAAGCTTCAGAGTGTAACAAGAAGTGAGTTGTGTTCCACTCACGTGCATCATCACGTGCACACAGCCTGCCCACTGGATACCCCCTACAAACAACAGCTTTATTACTTCGGTAGGAATCGGTTTCCCAAAAAAAGAGCACCCTCACACACAGTGAGAAGATACAGAGAGAGGATTAGGCAGAATGTTCTGTTCCTAATTGCATTTGCACTTCTTCAGAACGATTACATGTAGGCATTCACAGAATCCCAGAATGCCCCAGGTTGGAAGGGACCTCAAGGATCATGAATCTCCAACCCCCCCCCCGCCACACACAGGGCCACCAACCTCTCTATTTAATACCAGCCCAGGCTGCCCATGGCCCCATCCAACCTGGCCTTGAACACCTCTAGGGATGGATGGGGCATCCACAGCCTCTCTGGGCAGCCGTTCCAGCACTTCACCACTCTCATAGTGTAGAACTTCCCCCTGACATCCAACCTAAATCTTCCCTCCCTCAACTTAAAATCATTTCCCCTCATCCTGCAGATATCGACCCTTTCCAAGAGTTGACTCCCCTCCCCTCTGTAGGCTCCCTTTAGGTACAGAAAGGCTGCAATGAGGTCACCCCACAGCCTTCTTTTCTCCATGCTGAACAAGCTCAGCTCCCTCAGCCTGCCTTCATAGGGGAGGTGCTGCAGCTCCTGATCATCTCTGTGGCTCCTCTGGACCCTCTCCAACAGCTCTCTGTCTTTCTTGTACTGGGGGCTCCAGACCTGGACGCAGCACTGCAGATGGGGACAATCACCTCCCTGTCCCTGCTGGCCAACCTTCTGCTGATGGATTCCAAACTTAGGGCACAGAACACGCTGTGTGGGATAAAGCTGGAGCCTCACCTGCTATCGACAGCAGCACATACAGTGAATGCGTTCCTGTGAGCACACCTGCAGAATCACATCTAGCACTACTGCCCGTAACCACACTCCGTATGTGACAAAACCAGCCCTACCCAGAACCAAGCCACGCTCTGTGGTTCCCAACGCTCTGAGGCCAACAGAACACTCCTGCAGGTCCCGACCCCACAAGGTTCGCCGCTCCTTCCCGTTCCGTACCTTCTGAATCGCCTCGGGCAAGGCGTGCACAGGGACGTGCCGCTGCATGGCCGGGGAACCGACAGAGCTCGGGCAGTCAGAGCGCGCTCTGCCTGAAGGCCAGGAGAAGGGAGACGAAGGGAGGGAATGGAGGGAGGCACAGCCTGTGAGCCCGCACACACAGCCGCACCGCAAGGGAGAGGCCGAGGCCCAGCAAGGCGCGGGCGCTGGGGGCGGCCATTTCCCGGCCCCAACGGCTTCCTCCGTCACCACGGCAACGGCGCGTGCGTGCGTGCGTCACGTGATAGCGGCGCGCACCCGCGAAGGGAACGTGGAGCGCGCGGGAACGCACTCAGTGACCTCAGCCCCTCAGTGACGTCATTCACCTGAACCCCCCCCCTCCAGTTAGCTCAGTCGTACAGTGACGTCATTCATTCACCTGAGCCCCCCCGTTATCTCAGTCGTACAGTGACGTCATCACCTGAGCCCCCCCCCGTTATCTCAGTCGTATAGTGACATCATTCATTCACCGGAGCCCCCCGGTTAAGTTACCGGCTCTGCCTCCGCGCTCCCCGAGCGCCGCACACCGCCGCGCTGTGCCCGCAAAGCCCGCGAGCCGTCTGGCTGTGTTTTCCCCCCGGCCCGGGTCAGCGGCGTGTCAGAACGCGAGCCATCTGCTCAACCTCTGCGTGAACCGGCTCCGGGCCAAACCCGCCGAGCTTACAGCAAAGCGACCAAACGGCGTCAACCGGGAAAAGACGCGAGCATCAGAAAAGGCACGGACGCGGCGGGACGGCCGCCCGGCGGGGTTCTTTCTCCCCGGGGCCGCCGCCGCCTCGCGTGTGCCCCGCCGTGACCCGCTCCCGCTTTGCGTGCCGGCCCCGGGCGGCGCGGCGCAGTTAATCCCCGGCTTGGCAGCCCCGGGTCGGCTCCCCGCGCCGCTCCGCGAGGCGGGGGATAAGGAGCTTGCGTCCCCTCCCCGGGGCCGTCACCCCAAGTTAACGAAGTAATCGCGCGGTCGCACGCAGAGGGAACAGATGTCCAAAGGTCAGGAGAAAGCGAGCGAGCGAGCGAGAAAGAATAAATAAATAAATAAGGGCTGGAGGTATTTCATGAGGAGCGGTGCGAAAAGCCAAGCGCGAGGCTTTGATCGGCGCCTTCGCAGCAGCTGTTCGCCCTGCGTGCTGCCGGAGCGGCGGGGCGGGGGGCGGGGAAGCGGCTCGCACGCGATGGCCGCCCGTACCGTGCGGGGAAGCGCTGCCGTGCGGCGCGGCGATGAGATCAGCGCGGCGCGGCTGTCGGGAAAGCGGCGGGGCGGCACGCGGCGCTCCGTGCCCGACCCCGCGTGGCCCCGGGCCGGGGGATGCCGTGCGGATCTTAGGGACGCGGGGCTGGGACCGACGTGGGGCTGAGGGGACGCGTGTGGGGGTCGGGGTGATCGGTGCGGGGGCTGCGCTGCCACGTGGCCGAGGGGACCGCCGTAGGGGCTGCGAGAGAGCTGAGGGGTGGCTGAGAGGATGGATAGGGGGCTGCGATTGACCTGGGACTGAGCAGATTGAAGTGGGGTCAGAGGGATGGATTTGGGCACCGTTAGAGATGTGGGGCTGCAAGGGTCTGCCATGGGGCTGGGGAGGCTGAGATGGGGTGGGGCTGAGGGGATGGATGTGAGAGCTGGGAGGACGGCATCGTGGGGACCGGGGGTGGGGGGGGAGGGGGAGGGGGGGGGAGGAGGTGAGTATGGACAGAGGGCCGTGAGGGGCTGACATGGATGGGCTGTGGGAAGAAAGTCCAAGTAATAAAAGGAGTATTGTGGGGAGCCATGAGGGGGTTGCCAAAGGGCTGACGTGGTGGCTGAGGGGACTGAGATGGGGGGCTGTGAGGGGACTGTCATGGGGGCTGAAGGGTCCAAGCATTCAGCTCAGGGCTCTCCTTGCTGCACTCAAGATCTGGGGGTCCCCAGGGGAAACATCACACAGGACAGGCAGCTCACGCCGTGCTCTCAGCAACCACTCCCTGCAAGAAGCCCACTGCCAGTCCTGTGTCTGCAGCAGGGCTGTGGCTGTGCTTTGGGGGCACCTCAGCACCCCCTGCCCGCAGACGGCAGGGCGGGAGCTGGCCCTGCTCCCTACGTGGCGCAGCTGCGGACCAACGTGCGTGCCAGCCCCAATCACCGCGGCCGCTCCTGACCGGGTTCCAGGCGGCGTGAGCAGCTCCAAGGACAAACCAACAGGCGAGAAACGAGTGCGTGACACGCAGCAGTCATAAGCCAGCTATTTCCATTGTTTTCCTGCAGGCTTTGTACCTTCTCAAACACACGTGGAAAGCCTCCCGTCGCTTGCAAATCCCAGCCCGGAGGAGCAAAGTCCACGCCAGGGGGCAGCTAGGGAAAAGGGCTAATAAACACAAACACGCTCTTCACACAACACAGGAGCAGCCACGGGGCACAAGGGTGAATCCTTGTCTGCAGTATTATTCTAGGTTAAAGGAAAATATCGTATTTTTATACCAGCCCTGTTGTTCCAGGCTGCCCTTCCATGCGTGGAAGCGCAGTGAGGCAGTTTTGCAGCACTAAGAACCCCCCGGGGGGCTGCGGCATGGCGGGGCTGCAGGTACGGGGCTGTGAGAGCAGCGGCCGACAGAGCGAGGAGAGATGGCAGGAGACGTGCAGGGGAGGGGTCAGGGGAAGGACAGGGTTTGTGCTGCGTACGGCAGCGAGGTTATTTCTGGTGCTGCGTGCACATCGTGTTAGTTCCTGTTTTCGAGTCATATTGTTTGCTAGGTTTGGTTGGTTTGCTCCCCCCTCCCCCCCTCCTCACCTTACCAATGTCACAAGAACGAGATCCTCCTGGGAGAGTGGAAGCGTGTTTGGAGGGGGGATCTGAGGGCTACCTGGGAACCAAGGTCAGGCAGGTCATCCCGTGCAAAGCAATAGCAGAGCAACAGCAGCTCTGCAAAGCAGCGTGAAAGCGATAAAATCAGGGGGAGCATAAAGGAGCAAGGCAGTGGCAGTGGGGCGGAAAGGCAGAGGCAGGGGATGCAGGAGGTGGCACGTCGCCAGCCCGAATAGCTGAGTGAAATAGGAGCGTGCTAATGACGGGGCATGCGGGGCGAGAATCGGATAATGAGGGAGGGCATCCCAGCGCTCCCGTTGTGACACTGCCAAATCAAAGACAAGCTGCTGGCTGCAAGAGCACATGAGGTGAATCAGAGGAGGAATCTGTATGATTAAGCAGCAGCTGAGTGCCAGGAGTGAAGATCTGTCAAGGATAATATCAATAGTGTATGCGTAGAGGACAGTGGGTTTATTTGCCATGATAGAAAAGGAATTGAAAGGGAAGACAAGAAGCTCGTGCTGACTCCGAGCTGGCAGCGGGAGAACTTGGGAAGGGTGCCAGGAAAAGCGTCCCAGATACAAGGCTGAAGTGAGAACGAAAAAGGGAGCGCAGAGGCTGCCGAGCAGCCAGCAGGTTAGGAACAGGCACAAAAGGCACGAGGCAAGGCCAGCCAGCAGGACGTGCTCAGGGGAGGAAATGACCAAGCAGGAGCCGGGGAGATGGCTGCAGGAGGGTTCAAGCTTTTGTTTGTTAAGGCAGCATATCTGAAAGATCGCCCGGAGCTCTGGGACAGCGACAACGGTGGCACTTCTGATGGCTCCTCCTGTGAAATAGAAGCTTCGCATATGGGTGAGGTTCAACTCTGCGGGGCTCAGCAGATTCACAGGGGCCCGCTAGGAAACTCCCACGGGAATTCAGAAGCACCATAAATCTTTCCCCTCCCCCTGTCCGCAGGCAGCCTGATCTGCTTTCTCCTAATTTAAACACACGATCTGCAGGGAGGAGACCGTTTATACTGTTGGCTTTAAAAAAAAATAAAAAAAAATCCTGCCAAAATGAAAACTGTGCTGCACACACAGCCCTCCCCACGGAACGAATGTGAGAACGGATGAAACAAGACAGATGTTACTTGCAGCCCTTGTGAGCTACTGGAAGAAATGTATCTCATGCAATGAAGAGGAAACTACGGAGTAACTGTGAAACAGAGAAAGAAAAAAACAGATGCGGGAAGCCTGGATGTTCAGAGGAATGGGAAAACCAAAGAATGGTGACATTGACTTGAATGTGGGAGGCACGTCCTGCATGCCCACGTCCATCATTCTGAGATCCAGCATGCAAAACCAACGCCGCAGTCCCTCAGCGATTAAGCAAATGGGCTCGTTCATAGGAAGGAGGATTACTGAGGACAGCCAGGGTTTGCGAGCACAGAAATTATATTATCTGCTGCTGAAACAGTTGGGGAGCTTCTCTAGGGCCCTACCTCATCTCCCGGTGCCCTTTCGAAATGCTTCATAACAGCAAGTCATTCGCAGTAGATTAGGCTGCTCCTTCCCTCTTCGCCTTCTTACCTCATGATTTGTGATTGCAGTGTAACGTCCTGGCACATCCTGATAGGAAAATGCAAATGTTGCATTTCCATGGCACGGCCTGACAATTTAAATTTATGCCCCGCAAAGAAATAGCCCCAAGTGTATGCTGATTGCATGCCATAGCTACAACACTGTTATTAACATCCAGCCACATCCTTGTGCCTTTGTATGTGAATCTTGGGCGAGATATGAAACAGTAAGAATTTTCCTGCTCTGTTTTAGAGCCTGGCCTACTTCCCCTTACATTCACTGACTTTAAATGAGATTAAGAATCCGAAGCGGGCTCCTGTGATTTTGTTGCCTGAACTATAGGGACAGAAGTACAAACAATATTTTTTCTCTTTCCTGTAACCTGAAGATAGGGGGAGGTGACGGCCAAGTGAGCTCAGCTTGATTCTGCTGTGCACCACCAGCACGAACAGCACGGCCATCACAGTGCACAGAGCAGAGCCAGCCCTGCAGTCACTGTGGCCATGGGAGGTGACCTGCACTGCACGGCTGCTCTGCTGCCAGCTGAGCTGACAGCCAGGAGAGCTGCTGTACACAAATGAGCTGTGGCAGGCATCACCATCATCATGCAAACCGGTTTATGAGCGAACTGGAACAGAAGCCAACACAGAAAGCTCCAGCATGGTTGCTTCAGGTCTCCTACAGCACTTACAAAGAACACAGTGACCTGCCCAGCACTGTGATTTGTTCCATCCCTTTAGCTGTCGTTTCTGTGAGTTATCTGTCAGCAAGTCATGATTTACATACTCTGTTTACTACTTGCAATTATCTCAAGTGGTTTAAGACTGGAAATTTTAGACAAAACATTTGCTTTTAGGTTTCTTTGTCACTCGTTTTGAAGGATTTGGCACAATGGTCAGTAAAAGGCCCAGAAACCGTTGAGATGTTTGGGAGCACGAGTGGAGCCTGAAGTGTGTTATCAGGACTATGCACAAAGGAGCGTTTGTAGCCCTGCTAAGAGCATATCTGGTGCCAGGCGGGTTTGGGATGCAGGCTTCCACCAGCAGCGTGTCCCTCTGCCAAGCTCCAAGAGAGAGCCAGCCCGTGGGATGGCTTCTGTTTGGATTTCTGCACTGCTTCCCTCCCGGATAAGGCTCATGACAAGCTAACGGCCAGCTGTTTGCCAGCACTCAGTGCTCACAGGATGTGTTTTAGCTGCCTAGCAGCTGTCTCTGGGGAGCAGTGGGGGTCAGGAGAGCCCATGTTGTGGGCTGAGTGCTGTGCGGGGCTGCAGCCCGCTTGTCTCACTCACCTGACAGCAGGAGAGACAGCGAGCAGAACTAGATCCTCAATTGGAGAGAGATAATTGTGAAATTGGACAGCATTTGCCTGTCACTATGGAGTCACTAAGGGAACAGGCATATTTTCTTCCTGTTTACATAATATTTCACCAGTATCTTTGCACCAGTGAACTGTAGACACAGCTTTGAGCTACATGGATACACTGTGGCACTATGACTTGCCAGAGGTATTGGTGCAGATAGCAAGGTACAGCCATTTGTCATGGTGGAACGTGCCAGAGTCCCTGGTGCACCAGTAAGAGCAGCAGGCTGCAAGCACGGGGCTGTCACAGGGGATTAGTCATGTCCTTAGCCACAGGAAAGCTGAAGAGAAGAGCAAATCTCACATCCTCCAGCTTAACAGCTCCTTTCACAACGTTTTTCATCCTTACAGAACAGAAAACACATACAAATATCAGCTTCCTGACCTTTTACTGTGGAATTTTTCTCCAAATACGGGAGAAAAGGCCGTGATTGAGTTCTGCAAGGTGTGCAGGAAGCCCTCTCTAGCTAAAGGCACCGGCTGCCTGCCATAGGAGCGTGCCACTGCTGTGAGCGAACCACGGCAGCAGGGCTCCCGAGGCTCCCCAGCATGGAACGCGTGGGGCCGGGGAGCTCTGCAGCGCTCCGTGTGCTGAACTGGGATCGATGCCTGCAGAATCAAAGTGCTCCCATGTTTGCTCTTGGTGCAATACACGTTTGAGTGCACTCTGTGGTACCTCAGCAGATACTGTGGCAGATACTCAGCGTTAGATCTTAAAATACAGTATCAGCACAGTCACACACACAGAGGATCAGCACTTCCCATGGGGGATTCGAGTGACATTCCCCACCCCACAACTAAAGGCACATTAAATATTTATGCAGCTGTCACGCCTTGAGGCCCCAGCAGGATTAAGGTCCACAGCGCCTGGTGCTCTGAAAACGTGATAAGAGCCAGTCCCTGCCCAAAAGAATGCAGTCCCAGCACGGCTGCACCACGGCCCTGCAGTGGGGCTGTTTGCCTGCGCCGTGCCTGTTCCATAAACCTGTTTGCTGAAAGACCTGTTGTGTTATCAAGGTGCCGGAGGGCGGAGGGCTCCGTGTCAGCGCCAAGTCCCAGCTCTTGTTTGCTTTACAGATGGGGACCCTCTGCTAACAGTGAGTGAAAGCAATCCCTTGAGCGGGCAGGATGGGAGCAAGCTAGGAGAAAAACTACCAGCATAGGTGGTGCTTTCTGCATTGAGAGATAGCTCTACTCCTGAAACAACTTTTTTTTTTTTTTTTTTTCCCATTACAAGAAGAGGGTTTCTGGTAGTTATGAGCACAGTCCCTTGCCGTGAGAGGTCTGCATTCAATTCTTATTCATCAGACACTCTGGGACAGTGACTCAGCTCCTGTCTTGTGCAACTCTTCTGCTAGCAAGTATTGCTGCTCCTCACCAGGGTGTTGCAGGCATTAAAAGGAGATGAGGCCGTGTCGGGGCAGTGGTGCACACACGGCAGCAGGATGGGGCTGATTGATCACCACTGGCTCGCCTGTGGCTTTCACAGCAGTGTGCAGCCTCCACAGCAGGAAGCGGGGCTGTGGCTGGAAGTGAGTAAGGCCGGGAGTGAGCAGCAGCTCCCGGTCAGAGCCCGATAGCAGAGGAAATCCTGGAAGCAGGTGCCCTGGAGGAAGTGCAGGGCTGGGACAGCGGTGGCATCAACCAGACTTGTCTCCTATACAAGTTTGCTTATGGAAATATGGTCTGCTGGTAAATCATAGCGAGGACACAGGAGGCGAAGAACACACATGATGTGCCCCTAACTACTGCCTTTCTCCATGTCTGGGAAGTAACTGAGTCTTCCTCTAGCAGCTCAAGGCACTTGCTGCCTGCAGCGCTTGCGGTTTCAGAAGGCAGCACGGCAGGTGAGGCAGAGCTCAGCCTCATCCCCAGCACGACCCCCAGAGGCAGGGCAGGGGCCGCTGGCCGGTGTCCCCTTCAAGAGGCTCTCAGCCAAACCGCCCCTCCAGGCAGCAACCCGGGTGGGCGTGAGCTCGTAGGAATCAGCGTTACACCAGGGAACCCCCGGAGACATCGCCGCCGGCCGAGCCACGGAGAAGTGAACCAAGGACAGCCGCACTGCTCCGCCGCCTTTGTGCCTCCCTGCGTTGTGCCGCTGCTGCCCGTGACCTGCTTCTTCACACGCACATCCCTGGGCACTGCCACGCTGCAGGGCGGTGCAGCGGGAGCGGCACGCGGGAGCTTGTGCCAGCGCATTCGCTGGGGCTCCGTTCGCCTCCAGGGATCGGCTCATGAGACAAATGTAGGTCTGTCATCATCTGCTCGCCGGCTGCCGCCTCGCGCTCCGTGCTCGTTTCCAGCACGCACGGCCGGGGCCGCCTCGCATTCCCGGCTCACCCAGAGACAGCAGCACCTGAGGAGCGCGGAGCTGCTGCTGCTGCCGAACTCGTTCTTGAGCACCGGGGTCGTGCCCTGCTGGCCCCGCTGCCAGAGCACATCTGCACAAGCTGCGCCGCGTCCGCTCCAGCTTCCCCGTGAATGTCAAAGCGCCCGGAGCTGCCGTGCCGTTTATTTTGAGGACAGCAATGACTAACATCGAGGTATCGCCTTTCAGGACTCTTAAAAATAGAAGCTAAAATTTGCTTCACGTAATCCTTGCCACATAATGCCTTCCTGGCTGGGAGGAAGAGAGCAGCCAGGCAGCAACAGGACGTGAGTGGTGTGGAATTCGCTTTGACCCAGAGAAGCCTAATTGCGCTGTTTGCGCAGAGCCTCTCCCTGCTCAGGCTGCACCAGGTGGATGGATGGAATTATCAGGTCGCTCGCTCAGTGGCAGAGCTGGAGCAGGACCCAGAGCCCTGCATCCTTCATTTGGTTTCAGCCTCCCTGATGGCAACTTCCTTGCCTTGTAGCAGATGTGTGGTCCATCAAAGGCGGTTCTATCGAGGTGCCAAAGGCGGATGGTCAAACAGGAACCATCGTTTATGTCTTCAGCCATTTAAAGCACCAGCTGCCTTCTGCCAGCTCTTCTTCATAAGGATGAGAAAGCAATCCCTTCCCTGGGTTCCTGCAGACCAGCATTTCCCACTGGTGTGCACCATCAGAGACTGACCCAAGCGGCCATGCTGGGCCCATTGCGCTGCATGGCACTGCATCACCCAACAAGAAAGCAGCACAGCTCACTGCAGCAAAGGGAAATTAAAACAAATGCACATTTATGAAAGAAGGCTTCTTTTTGGCACCCGGCATGGGTTTCCTGGCTGACTGCTGACACTGAAGCAAAGGGAAATCCCAGCAGTTCATGCAAAGGCATTAAAATACAGGATTCTAAAAATAACGTTGAAAAAGCTGGACTGCAAATGACAAGAAGAAAAAGATGAGCTTTTGAAAATAAGAATGTTACGTTCAACCCCAAGAGCCAACTGCCAAAGGACAAGGCCTGAAAACTGCACTTCAAGTAGCCCAGGAACCAGGTGGCCAGGCAGGGAGAGGCTGATGGAGAGCAAAAGCCCTCCCCGACCCTTTCTCACTGGATGCTCTTGTGGAGCCCACAGCTCCTGGCAGCATGGCTCTCCCCTTCCTCTGCACTCTCTGGTGCATGCAGAGGCTTTGCTGGCTCTCTCTGCCTGGGACTCCCTGAGCTCAGTGCTGGTACACCAGGCTCCCAGCTGGAGCTTTTACCACAGCCTACAGAAAAAAAAATGCAAGTGAGCCTCAAAAAGCACAGGGCACAACTTAAGGTAACTGGATGCCTAAAGTAAATTAAGGAAATGAGAGCAGTTTTCTCATGGCCAGTGTTTGGTCTGTGTGCTGTCTGAACAGTAAGTGATGTCCTGTCCCACTGAGCCTGGAGAGACCCGGCCAGCATGGAGCAGAGATGCAGGCAAAGATAAGAGGCTGCTCAGGGTGAGAGCCAGGAGAAAATAATGGCCAGTGAGAGACGCGTCATCAATACGGCATGGCTTTTAAAGCTCAACTTTTTACTGCTGTGTCTCATTGGAGGAGCACAAATCTTCATATGGAAACATTTAAATGGCAAATAATCAGTTTAAGAAAGAAAAGTATTCTGTGGAGGGACAGAAAAAAACAGAGAAACTCTGGAAGATGAGACTGCAGGGGAGGAAAGAAAGCAGCTAGACAGCATCCTCAGGCATTCTGGGCCTCGCTGTGGTCTTTTCAAATCCCACTGGGAGACCATATATGAAACACATCTAGTGTTATTCCATCACAACGTGGGAAAACCCAGCACCCATAGGGTAGAGAAGTGATGTCAGAGGATGCAGGATCTCATGGCTGTCCTTAAAAATACCAGTACATTTTGTCGTGGGGCAGGGACCCAGTCTTTCCTTGGAGATGAGTGACCCCAGCAGCTCTGTGGCCCCATGGAGACCCTCTTGGTGCTCCCCTGTGCATGAATCCCTTGCAATCCTCTCTTTGGATGGGAAAGCAAAGTTTATGACAATCACTGGTGCTTTTCCCTTGGAAACAGTAACTAAGGAAGTTACACTGTGTGATGGAAGAGGTCAAGGCCATGTGGTGGGATATGTGCACAGCTGCTGGCAGAGCGCCTCGTATGGTTTTTCCAGAGGTCCAGTTACAGACACACCAATTCATTCCCAGAACCAGACTCATCAGAATTCGTTAAGAAAGTACTTCAGCATGGCAACAGCCAGGATTGCTTTTCCACATTTTTCAGCATTCTTGTTAATCCACCAAACTGAGCAACGCCACATGTAAACCACAGTCAGAAGGAGCCAACAAAGTCCTCCTGCGAGGGATTGCTCTGCTCTGGGCTGGCACATGGCACTTCTGTTGATGCTAATGGGCCTGAGAGCATAAGGAAAATGCACCCAGGGGACCAAGAGCTGTCACTGCAGCCCCTCACCTCGCACCCCTGGCTCTGCAGGGCTGTTCTTTTATGATAAGGGCAGTGAGGCACTCTCACAGGCCCTTCCCCAGCCCCATGCACAGGGTGCAGCAGGCTGTGGCAGGGCTTTCAACAAAACCCTGATGGCAGCAGCACAAGCTCCTGCATAACCCTGCGTTGTTCAGGACTGCTCTGAAGGAGATCCTGCCTCTTAGACATCTGGGCATGGTTTGCCGTGGCATGCAAAACAAATGAAAACCTGCAGAGCATGGAAATATCAGTGCGATACCAGGCTTGATGCTTTCCATGAAAAGAATTTAAATGCCTCACAAACTGTGACTTTATTCCCAACAGACTCACAGCTGCTTAAGCCCTTACCCAGCATATGTGACACAGTGCAGAGAGGGTCTGTGGGGTTCTGCAGGAAGCAGACGGAGCCAGGCTGCCAGCACTGCCTCCTGGGGGAGGAAAGTTGCGGAAAAATGATAACTTTCAGGAATATGGAAGAGCAGGAGAAGCATGCAGGGTAGGCAGGGCACAGCAAGACCCAGCTTGCAGCACACGGCCCTCAGGCAGGTCTTGCTGCCCTCTTGCTCATGCACTAGGGCACATCCCCCAGATTGCAGATGCGTAGGCTGTAATTTAAGGGGATGGGCAGCACACCTACCTTATGTGCGTGCATCTCAGTGTGGGAGCTGTGTGACAGCTGTTTGATAACACCCTGCCTTGGTTGTGCCCCAGGCTTCAGCAGGGACTGTTGGGGATGAGCACACAGCACGTCGTGGGCAGCACGAGCACAGCCACAGCCCCACAGCACCTCCCACATCCTGCAGGGCACCACTGGCCCCCTCCAGCCCTATACAGCAAGAGCTGACCCAGCCCCCGACCTGCCAGCTCACCCCAAGCAACGTGCTCCTGTTGCTGCATAGCAAAGGTGCTGCTGGGCATGGTGAGGCATGTGGAGCAGTCATACCCTGATAAATCACAGTGTGCTTTCCTAAAAAGCCATTTCCAATTTTACTCTATGGAAAAATATCAGCAGGAGCCACTCCAGGCAGTGGAACCATGGTTTCCACTTCCTCTTGCACAAGGCCTCCTCCCAAAGAAACAGGGATGAAGATATCTGAGGATATCAGCAGCCTTTGGTTTCAGAGTTGTACAGAGCTCCGTCCTTCCACTGGGATGGTGTGCAGATACCCAAGGAAGCAATGAAGAGCACAGAGGCCATAAAACCTCTTGGTACAAGAAAGCATCCCCTGGTTTTGCAGCCTCCCACTCATGATGGAACACAGCAGCTGCCCCTGGGCTGGGTTTCTGTACTTTCTGCACGCTCATTGTTTTCTGGCCATTGATTTCCAGTCACCAGCACCTTCCTTCCCATTTCCTGAAGCTTCTTCTGTCCTGCTCTCATTTTCTATTTGTGCTTCTACCCTAGCATTTTTCCAATGGACATTTCCTTGAGCTCTCCATACCCTCCCTTCCCTGTTTCTGTTCCTACTCCTTTTGCTCTCCCTTCCTCCTCCTCACAAGAAACCAGTTCTCACTTTTCTTAAATCATTTCCTCATTTCTTTTTGCACTTCATCCTCACCTCACCAGCACTGCCAGCAGCCTCACATCCCCTTCAACCCAGTGCAGGTCCTGGCCAGCTTTGTGTGCTGAAGAGATGGAAGGGCTGTGCATGTCCTTTCCTTTCCAGCTAGATGTTCCATGGGGCATCTGCCCTTGGAATGGGATGGCCTTCAAGGTCTCTTCCAACCCAAACCATAGAACCTAGAAGGGGGCCCTGGTGAAATGACATGTAGCAGCCACATTGGGAACTTGGGGGCTCACCACCCAACACTGCCTCTGAACTTCCTTCTTCCTTGTGTTTCACAAGCTGAGGGAGAAAACAAAAAGGCAGCCCACGAAGGAGGAAGATGTCTTGTTGGGCCCTTGCTGGGACAGTGCTGCTGTTCTTGGTCTGCACTGCGTGGCTCAATGAGAAGTGCAAAGAGCAGTCCTGGCAGTGGGGCCATCTGGCTAGATGTGGCTCAGAGGAGTCCTGCTGGGCAGCAAGTAGAACACAAACCAACCTAGATGCTGCAGGGCCCAGAGCATTGCTGCTGTGAGGAGAGCTGAGAGCTGGGGCTGCTCGGCCTGGAGGAGGCTCAGAAGATCCCATCCATGTCCATCAATTGTTGCTGGTGCTGGGCTCAGGGACTCACCTCAGCTGCCCTATGATAGCCGTGGGTGTGATTCAGCCCCGGGGAGCAGAGGCAGCCCGGCAGGTCCCTCCCTGCAGGCGGCCCAGCTGCACCTGCTGGACCAGCACAGCCAGCTGCACACAGCGCAGAGGGGATGCATCCCTAACAGCGACAGGGCCTGGCTGAGTCACAGAGTGCAGGCTGCATGACAGCGGGGCATGGGGACACATGAGGACACATCACCTGTGTTGCCCAGGGGGTTCTGTGTGCCAGTGTGGGAAACCAAGCGTGGTCCAGCCCCAATTCCATCACCAAACACCAGCGGTGCCACCTGCACGGCAGTCACAGAGGGGCCACCAGTCCTCCTGGGACCTGCAGGGTGGGATGCTGGCAGCAAAGGTCACAGAGAGGTAGGTGTTGGTCTCTGCTGCCAAGTAGCAGCAGTAGGACAAGAGGTGATAGCCTCACGGTGCGCTGGGGAGGTTTAGGTTGGTTATTAGGAAACATTTCTTCTCCAGAAGAGCGGTGAGGCATTGGAACAGGCTGCCCAGGGAGTGGTGGGATCACCATCTCTGGAGATGTGGATGTTCCGTGGAGATGTGGCACTGAGGATTAGAAGGCATGGTGGGTGTGGGCCGGGGCTGGACTCAGAGATCTTGGAGGTCTTTTCCAACCTGAGTGATTCTGTGATTCTATGATTCCAAGGCCTCTTCCATCCAGTAGGATGCACTGAGCCAGGCTCTGCCACGTGAAGGGCACATTTGTGCGCCCACACAAGGCAGCCTCTTCCTCTCCAGCATCCAGAAGCGAGAAGGGAAGGGAAATTCCTGGATGGGCACTGCTGGGTGCAGAAGTTCCACCACACAGCTGGTCTGGGACTCAAACTCACAGCACTGCAGGCCCTTGAGTCTTCCAGACCAAGGCCGGGGGCAGCCTCCTCTGCATCCTGCAACATGGACCGTGTCCTTCTGGGGACTGCTCCAGGCCCCAGCTACCCACTGCTCCTGGAGGAGGCACAGCTTCACTCCTGCTGAGGTCTGGGAAACCCTTCTGCACTGGGCAGAGTCAGAGGTGAGAAGATTGCACCAAATCCAACAGCAAGATGAAACAAAACCAAGCGTGTATCAATACACAGGAACTCATTCCTTGTGGAAGGGGAGAAAAGCAGATGATGATTTATAGTCATAAAAGCATGCTCGAAACAGTTTGTACCCCTCTAGCAGGGGAAAAAAGGAGCCCAGCATCCATTAGGAAAGAACGATCCTGAGGACAATCTGACATTGCAATCCAACAGTGCAATCACAGCCATTAGAGAATTAAGAGGGTTTTTTGTTTGCTGCATTAGCATGGAGGTGATACTGCTGACCGCTGCTGGCAGAGAAGCCCCAGTGGAAGAGATGTTCTCCAGCCAAGCTCCCAGTTCTCAGTGCCGAGTGAGAACCTCAGATTTCCACTTACGGCTGGAAATTATAGCAAATAGTTGCAGTATATTGTGAATGATTGCCCCAGGAGCTGGGGTACATAATCCCAGATTTCTTGGCACGTGCCACGATCAAAAGTAGCACCAGAAAATGCAATCACTTGCTTATGCTGTGGAAAAAACAGAACCAACGCAGCAGCCACAGCCCAGCACTGTGCAGCATGGACACAGAGGGGACAAAGCCTGCCCAGCAACCTCAGTGCTGGTACAGGCAAAGCTCAAGTCATAACAACAGCAAGGGGAAGTGAGCAGAGTGGGAAATGCAGTAACGAGCATTTTGATACTCCACCTGTGCTCACCAGCAGGAGTTTCAAGTCACTTGCATTTGTGTATGGCATTTTAACACGTATACATACATATATACATAGTCACACATGAACGCACAGAGGGAGAACTGCAGCAGTCCCCTAGCTCCCAAGCCAGCAGGGGCACTCCCATTTGCAAGGCCTGAATCATGCCCGTGCTCTCCCAATTCTCCTTACAAGAGATCACCAAACTGCTCTTTAGCCAGGAAATCCTGATGGTCATCAGAAAGAAGCAAGACAGCAGACTGAGTAGCTTTTAAAAGCCAACAACCTAGGCTATATCACCAACCCCAACTCCCCGCCCCACAGCCCACCTTACCTTCCTGATGTCTTCTCTCCAGGAGGCCCATCGCACCAACACAGCCCTCCTTCCCCAAGGCAAACACCCCCTATGCTGCCAAGAGCAGAGGATGGGAGCTAACTGGAACCAGCTGCCTGAGTTCTGCCCCTCCTCTACCTACAGGTGGTTTGACTGCTGCAGATATGAGCAGGGTTAACACAGGTGGCACTGAGAAGAGCTTGTCCTCCTGGGCAGTGTGTAGGGCTCTGAACCACTGACCTGTCCTCTGCACTCCTCCTGGCTGGGGCCACTTGCAACCAGCAGTCACTACTTTCTACTTCTTGTCCATATCACAGCTAAAGGTACTGAGGAGCACCGAGCCAAGCAGAGACGCCTAGAAAACACAACAAAGGCCCTGATTAAATGAGTATTATGTGTTGACTATTACTTTAATATATCATTTTTTAACTCATTATCAGCTTAATTAACTGTAAAAGTAACATTAGCAAGAACTTTCATTCTTGACCAAATTTGAAACCTCATCCAAGAGAGGGTTTCTTTGAGGTTTCTTTTCCAATAAATCCGTTCTGCAGAGCTGCCCTCCTTCAGCTCGGGGCACCTGACAGCAGTGGGAATTTGTTTAGTAATCCAGACTATGAGCAACATATTAGTTTGGTAATGTCTCCCAGTGCTCTTGAAATAAAGCAGTAAAAGGAATGGATATGAGCATCTCTCATGTAGTAGACCCAGGATGAAAATTAGCTAGTTTGGATTATCTAGGGTGCAAGGAAACAGCCTCAAGGTGCACCAGAGAAGGTTTACACTGGACATTAGGAAGAATTTCTTTGCAGAGAGGTGGCTGAGCACTGAAACAGGCTGCCCAGGGCACTGCTGGATCCTCATGCCTGGCAGTGCTTGAGGGATGTGTGGCCATGGCACTGAGGAACATGGCCCAGTGCTGGCACTCGGTGGGCCAGGTTGGACTTTGTGATCTGGGAGGTCCTGCCCAGCCTGGCTGACTCCATCTAGAAACACCCATCTGTAAGAGTTCAAGACCAGAGCACAATTTTCTAGACACTGCAGTATGCACAGAACACAACTGAAATTAATGCACACAAACACAATTTTAAACATGAATGTTTACTAACATAAATAAACAGTGTTTTATAACAAAAGGCACAGATTTTCAACTATAAACAATGGAAAAATATTTACAGTTTGCACATACATAATCAAACAGCAAATGCACAGTTGGTCACTTCAGATCTTCCTTCTACATTTTTAGAGTCACCTCCTTGCAAACAAGTAATTTTATTCAGTTCTGTAATGTTGGTTTTTTTTTCCCTCACAAAAACTGCTACAAATGTCAATAAGAGTAATTTAGCAGCACGAGTTTTCAAATGGAGACAGTGTTGCTAACTTCTTCATACTGGATAATAAAATAAGGGTAGCTCTGATCATCATTAAAAATGACAAAAATCTGAGGCTCAAAGTAATTGTCCACACAAGAGTCATAGAGGTCACTGGTGATGCTGCCCGGGTTGACAGGCGGAGGTCTCCTCATGGTGTGATTGCCCACAGTGTATCTCCCCGTCAGTACTTTAGCCAGGAACATGTAATGAACTCCTTTGGGTGACCTTTTGGAAAAATTGTGAGAGTAGCTTGCCTTTCTGGCAAAGTAACTGCCCTGGCCAAACATGGTGGCATGCTTCCCGCAGACGCGCGGGTCGAAGTTGTGCTTGCAGATACCATCCACCACATCCTGGGAGGTGCCGTGGAACAAATGCCTTTCGTTCATTATCCTGTCAAGCCCAGTCATTTTCTTGGACATATATTCCTTTTTCCTGGAATAGAAGATGGAAACTGAAAATGAGAATTCACTGTAGATCTGCAAGCAAAGAGCAGTTTTCGCTACAGCTCTTCAAGCAAAGGGCATGGGCATTATGCTCTGGAACATTAGGTGTAAGAGGAGACGCGAGGACAGGGTGCCTGCACCATCTTACCTTTTATATTTCTCCCAAAGAAACTGATTTTGCACTCTGAGAATTTTCAAAATTTTATATTTGGTCTCTGGCACAGTCTTGTGAAACAGGTTATAAATGGTTCTGTAGCTTTTATCTTCTTTCAAAACAGGCACTTGGATGAAGTCCTGAGACGGATCCATACTAATCCAGGTTTCAGGATAGAAGTTTGGAGAGGTAACAGCAGTTGGAGATAAGACATGTGAGGAAAGCGGTTCGGCTGACGGAGAGGGCACTGGAGAACTGCCACCTAGAGTCCTGGTTTGGGAAGAAGAACAAATTTGCACCTGAACATTCACAAGCTGAACAGCTTCTCATCACAGTTACTTGGTCACCAATGTTTCTTAACAATCACTGCTCTTTGATTCTGTAACCATTTACATCACCGTAATGCTCATTTAAAACAATTATGCCAGCTATTTCTTCTGTATTAATAACTCCTGCATCCATCCAAACTAATAATAAAATCTTGAGTTTCCAGCATGCAGTTCCACTTGGGAAAATATTACCAGCTGGTGGCGATTTAAAAGCCTGTTATAATCTTTATTGTTCAGATTCTAGGGTGGAGGGGTGGTTATAAACTACATAAGAGGCAGAATGCTATCAAACACAAGCCTTTTATAAGCTGGTTGTAAACTATTACTTATTTTAACATGTAGAGTAAGACATACAGAATCAGAGGAGAAGAATAATTTGGCAACATTTGACCTAATTTCCCTAGACTACAACACAAGGAGCAGAAACAGTTTCTTGCACAGTATAATGAATATCCATGATTAATAATATTTACAGGCAAAAGCTGCATATATTTCACTACATTATCTAGAAGAAGGGATTACGTTTGCAGTGCTACCCAGGATCGTACTGCTTTCGTTTGCACAGGCCAGATGTTGATTTGCATTTGCAGTTCCTTATTTCCATGTGTGAGAGCAGCCTCTCCTTTTGGGTGTGCTGCCAGGGAAGAGGTCAGCAGTGGCAGAAGGAAGGCAACCACTGCCTCTATTGCTTATGACAGAAAAGCTCCATTTGCACCAGAAAAGGGCCACACCTTGGCAAAATCAAGTTGCCAAGGCAAGATTGCACTCTTAATACCCTCACTGCTGTGGAATTGTTCATGCTTTTGAACCCACTAAATTTAGATAAAGAGTATGGCAGTTGTGGCTTATATTCACCTGATTATAATCTGAACATGCAAGCTCTGCTCAGCTGAATAATCCTTACTTAATGGAGTTCTCCCACTTACGTCAATGCAAATACTTTGAATATGTAAAGCCAGCAGGTTCAGGCTCTGGTTTTCTGTCTGTAAGCATATATATCTTCAGCTCATGAGGCTGGTGAGGTTGCCTCTAAGCTGCAGGAATACACTGAACTCTCTCAGACTTAAGCAGATGAAGACATTGCTCAAGTGTTCTCACAGAAAAGGTTGCTACCGACTCCAGGACCAGCCAAAAGTGGTGACAAGCAGGTGAAGAGCAGTGAGAAGCAGCCACCTCTTGTTAGGGAAGCTTACAAAAGTGGCAGGGGGTTTCTGCTGTCTGACTCGAGAGACACAGGGCAAGCCCTGTCTCCAAACAGCACAGCTCATTTTACCCGTGCTCATGAGATTTCTCAGGTCACTTGTTTTCTCATAAAACATCATGGCCAAAGCATAAGGAGAAGATTTGTTCTGCCTAGGGGGCAAGAGGGAGGGAATTTCGTGCATTCACCTTGGGCGAGCTGAGGTTTGACAACACCCAAGGCCAAATCCTGCCTCCCTGCATATATGCAATTGCATTTAGTGCACAGGAACAACAGACAAACAAGACTCCCTGTCCTCTCTTTGTAAAAGGAAGTTTACTGGGGAGCAAACTCACAGCTCTGCTGAAGGCAAAGTTATTTCCACAGAGCGAATCTTCAAGAACCAGTCATCCTCTGTTCAAGTGCAATTCAGGCTGAAAAGCCCATTTGTTCCCAAGGTATACAAAAAATAGAGCAACATCTGATTGCCCATGCTTGTTAGCCTGCTTTCTCTGCAGAGCAAACATAATTATCTAGATAAATAACAATTTACTGCTATTTACATCTTAGCTAAGGAAATGCCAATTAAGGTCACCTCTCAGAATATTTCATCTCTGATATATGAGCCTGAAAGAACCTCGTGTGAGTTTCTGTGTGACCCAGAAATAATTCCATGTGAATTTCTGATTGCCTTTGAGCTCTTCAGGACTACAGGAACAATGGGGTGTGTGTGTCTGCTTCCAGATTCACTTGATTTCCAAACCAGGTTAGCTGTAACACTGTTCACACTGCTCAAAGCAGGAATACTCTACAAAACTGTTCACGCGGCTGCCACTGGCTGCTCAAAACTGAACAGAGATTTCAGCTCATTTGCATGGATTTGACTGAACTCAAACTTCTTACTGTTCATTAACAGCTTAAAGAGACCCAGAAGACGGCCTTTTCTAAGTGTGATTATCAAAACAGCAACCTGCAATATTCCACTGTGGTTTTATTTAGTTTGCTCTTCTCATCCTAAAGTCAACTGAGAACCTCGCTCACACTCAGGCTCAAGGAGCAAGAGCAAAATAACAGGAAGCTGTGGATTAATGAGTAAGTCAGCAAGCACAATAAAAGCCCTGCATCCTTTGGTGTACTTTGTTCATCTATTCTGAGTAATGTAACTTATGTGTAAGCATGTATTGTACGAGGGAAAGCAGTAAAAAGTCAGCATTTGTTCACTACTGTCACACCATCACCACTGTTTCTATTCCAGCACTCTTTCGAAATGTTATAACTGCCACAAGCAGCTGGGAAACCCCGCAGGTGAGGAGCACTGTGTGATATGTGGAGGCAAACATTGGCTTTTTAAAGACGTCTCCTGCTAATATTCAAAACACTCTTCTGGTCTCTATTGACAGTTGCTGGATTTTTAAGTCAGAATTACGAGGACTTTGGATAAAAAGTGAAAAGAATGAGGTTTGTGGCAGAACAACATAAATTTCAGAGCTGCAATTTAGATTTGGTAGTTATGGTCAGACCCTCATGGGTGTAGAACCCTCAACGGCCCACTAAACTTACTGGGAGTTGCATAATTTTAGCATCTCTCAAAACCATAGATTGAAACTGTAATAAAATCATCACTGTTAGTAAAATGCCAGGGAAATAACTTCAATCCTTACTCTTCATTAAGATCAGAACCATAACTGCTATACCCAGAAAGTCCATGTTTGCTCATTTCATTTGCGTCCTCCAAGTATCTCTTCAATTATTTTTGGTTTTCCAGAAACCACATCTAAAAATGTGTCTAGCAGCCACTTGTTTTCAGGCTCTGACCAAATTCACTTTCACCTCGCAATTAGATGCTCTAACAACCCAGCAAGCTAACGAGCATTCTAGCCCTAATGCAGCAGTTAAATCTCCTTTGATTGGCCCAGCATGCCAAGCTTCCAGTCAGACTAATGACTTCCACCCCTTTGCTAACAGGACAATATGCTCCTAACTACTGAACTCCGACAATAATGTTTCCAGCTGTGCTGGTGAGATCACAAAAATGGCATTTTTATGAATTGTAATCAAAAAATGACTACAATGCAACACTTTCCTCACTGCCTTTGATGGTAAACATGTTCACCCCCCTTGAGATGACAATAAAAACAAGGAATGCTTTAATTGTGCTTGAAAATTATAGAATGTTTTTGAACACTCATTTTTATGGGACCTAGAAGTGATGGCCTGGCAGTCACCATAGTAGGTGAAAGGCTGCAAGCTGGACAACAGTTTGGCAAGAATAAAGCACATCTGGGCTTCTGATGTCTGAGGTCCAAAAGGTACATTAGAGTCTATAAATAACAGAGACCAGCAGCGAGGACTTCCTCAGATAACAATTGCCTTGAGAAGTATTGAGTGAGTAGTTGCCAATGTGGCCAAGCATTTTCCTACCAAATGATACCCGTCTCCTTGTCACATCCTAATGAACACCAATCTCACGGACAGAACACCGTGAAAAGCACACAGCTTCCATCCTGCTGGGATACGTACTGCAAGAAGGGCATCAGCACAACGCAGGAGCGAAGAAGAGGTCTTCTCTTGATTTCTCTTCTGAAACACGCGTTCTGCTGGAAGCCATCTTTGATGTTTAAGATGTACTGGTTATGCCACGTGACAAAGCGGACCTCCTTCAGGCCTCGGCAGCTGGCTTCTTCTATCAGCCGCACAACGGGCTGTTCCAAGAAAACAGAAAACGCACACACGATAAACCATGGGTTCAAAGTGAGTATTTCTGCCAGGCACCTCAAGAAGTCCCTCTATCCAATCCCTTCTCCTCCCCTCTTTCCCTTGCTCTGAACCCACAAGCCACTGAAAAGTGTTTCTTCTGGACTCTCTCCAGCTCTTGCACGATTCTATTTGCAAAGGCTGTATGCAGTGCTCTGCTCTAAGATTCCCAGCGTGCTATAAAGTCAGCATGATGCAGGAAAAAAGGTGAACAAGATGCGTTTTATATTGGCAGAGATCTTTCTAGCACTGCCAAAGTTTTAAGACAATGATCATACAATATCTTGTACAGTTCTGGTTAGCCACAGCTGAGCCCTTAACAACCACAGGTATCTAAAAGGCCTAGTGGAGAGCAAACAAATTTTGCTTTGCTTTGGTTTTGTCTCACACAATTGCGTTTAACAGTGGATGTATTAGTGTGTCCTATTATGGACACATAACCTTGAAGAGCTGGGAGACAGAAGGCTTATTTAAAACCTGATACAGAAAACTACGTCCACTAAAGAGTGAAGGATAATGGTAACTTCTCAAATTGTTCAAAGAGAAAACAGACTGAAAGTGGGCATGCTGCTTATAGCACATAGCACATGGGTAGGTCTGTGCTACAACCCAAGAGCAGGACTCTGGAAGATGCTAAATACCTCAGAGTATTCTCTCCAGACGAAATGATCCCTGCAGAAGTACTTCCAGACCGTGTAGTAGTTGGAGCTGGAGTTGGGACAGGATGGTGTGGACAGCCTCCGCATTTGGTCAAACTCCACAGTTTCGTATAGTTTCATAACATTTAAATCCACCCAAAATTCGTGTCCTCTGGAAAGCACAGGAGAAATGAAGAACTGTCACTTTCTGTAATCCATTACAATTATCTGAGATGGCACAGAACTGAGCCCCAGCTCACATAGTGCTCCCCAGAGCCTGGATGTGCCCACATCCCACAGCCAGACCCACGACCAGAGGATTGCTCCACATGGAATGTATACCAGGACAAAACAGGGCCAATTCACTCTTCACAAGGTTCTGTGGGCAGCAGTACCAACCACAATCAGCAGCAGAGAACAGCCCAAACCCAAACCCACCAGTCCTCCTGACCCAGCAGCATTTATTCCACACACATGAATCCTGCACAAAGCAATACACGTATCCTTGACATTTTGAACATACTTCCTGAGTAAATGCATCACACGACTGCATTGGAAGAAGCAACTACACACTATTCAAAAGGTTATTCTTGTGAAAGTTAGTGCTCCAGGGAAGAAAAGAAAATGCAAACGTCTCCAGATGAGGAGCATCTGCTGCCAACCCACCAGGGAGCTCAAGTATCTTTCATTACGTGCAACAAAACAGAACCAGTGCAATATGAAAAGGAGACAAGAGTTTGCTATTACACAGTTGATGCTGAGGAATATCAGCTATTTTTGAGTACACATATTGCTGCTACAAAAACCAATGCTAATGTGCAACTGCAGTGAAGTGACTGGAGCTTTCAAAAGGACACGGAACACAATGGTGCTGTGGATGAAGAACCAGAGTGTGCCTTTTATCTAAAGGAAACTTCAACTGCCTCTCCTTTGCACTTCACGATGAATGACTGCAGAGCGGCTCAGCAAACAGTTTCTAATGTTGGTTTATGAGTTGGTGTTGAAAGATGCATCAAATTAAAACAAAAAACTCCAATTGCTGGCTTAGCAGCAAACAGGAACTTAGAACGCAGAACGTAAAGAAGCTGAAAGATATGACAGTAATAGCACTCACTCCCTACAAAAGTATTTTTTTAGAACTTATTTTAGACATGAATGCATTTCCAAAATAATACAGCTTATATAATTAGTCTTCTACTTTCATAATCTCTACAGGTTGTCAGCTTACTGCTATTCATTAACAGCTACTAATTGCTCCTATTGGGAAATGCAGCTTTTGAGACTATAGAAAGTACTTTCTTAGCAGCAAACATAAAGCTGAGACCTGAAATCTACAGCTTATTTTAAAACCTTGGGTGACATTTTTTCTCAAGACAACGCTCTATCGTGTACCATCCATGAGGAGCTCCCAGTTTGTTCCCTGTGTGTGCCAAAGGCATGCAGAGATGCATTTATCTGGGAGGAACACCAGCAGCAATCAAAATAAATGCCCAGGGTGAAGGGACTGAAGCGACACGTTGGGCTTACAAAAAGCCCCACATGCTTTTGGTAGTGAAACAAAAAAAATCTACCAGGAAAGTCAACCCACCTTCCTGGTATGGAGGCATTTTGTTCTGTAACAGCAGGCTGCAATCTACCTTATTAGAAGACAATGTGTGAAACCATGAGGAAACAATCTGTGTGTGATACTGAGCTGCACTCCTGGCCAGCAGGAGCACGACAGGAGTTTGTGAGTGAAGTTCTTTGCAACTGGATTTTTAATGCTGCTTTAGGGACACATGCTTTTTCTTAGCAAAATACACATCCCCTGGCTGTATTCTGAATTTCACTGTTCAGTAAAACCGTCAGTTTTGAGAAAAGCAAGTTTCAACTGGTGCTGCATCACCATTTGGAGTGAAGAGATGGACTCGGTGCCTGGCCCTGGCTCAGGACCCCCAGACACTGCCGCCTGCTTTACAAAGCAAACGCACAGCCAGGTATTCCTCAGTACAAAAGCTCATTGCTCAAGCATCCATTCCCACTTCCCTCTGTTTTCAAGTCAAACAACACAATGAGGTTCCCCTACTCCAAATATCTGTGACCTCCAAAAAGCACCAACAAACAGACGGACTTGTCTCTACAGATGTTATTTTCTCTTAAAGACAGTAACCCAGAGTTTAAGTGAAGCTGTTACAGTTTTGTGTGTTGCATGTGGTATCGTCAGATCAGACAGTGAGAAAATGCTTGGAGTGGTTTTGTGTTGATGCAGCGCAAAGAAAAAGGATGCAGTTCTTTACTACGACAGTGATGAGATGCTGGAACTGCTGCCCAGAGAGGCTGTGGATTCCCCATCCCTGGAGGTGTTCAAGGCCAGGTTGGATGGGCAGCCTGGTCCAGTATTACATATGGAGGTTGGTGGCCCTACATGTGGCAGTGGGGTTGGAGTTTTTGATCCTTGAGGTCCCTTCCAACCCAAGCCATTCTGTGATTCTATCTATGAACATCAGTCAGAAATCTTCAGTTTTGAAGACTGGAAAACAAATTGTGCAGGCACTCGAGACACGGGTGGCTGCTGGTACATCAGCGGGGCATCTAAAGTGTGCTCAGCTCTGCTACAACACAACTCCAGCAGGCACTCAGAGCTGAGAGGCACAGCAGAGAAAATTCGAGCAATGCAGCGAGGGAAGCCAGTGGGAGGACAAACACTGGTTGAGATGAAGGCAGCGTGGGCTGCTTTTCCTGCTGCTTTTCCTGCAGAGCAAACAGATCTCTGGGACAAACTCCCCAAGCCTCTGGCTTGATGGCGCATATGCAAAATATTTTGTGCATGCATTTTCTAGCTGCAAAGCAATTGAGGAACTGTAGGGTTTGTGCAGCATTCTTCTAGAAATATGAAAACCTCACATACCATTCCAGTAAAATGCATTGCTGTCAACTCTTTTCCTACATGAACAAAACCTACAGGCAGTTGAGGTTCTGTTTGAGAGCGACACGGCAGGCAGCTAGCGAGGGCCTGCACAGAAAATAGTTTCTCTGGAAGCTGAGTGTTTTTCTGTGGAACCTGCATAGAACTTGCCAGATTGCTTCTCTCATTACCAACAAATGCAACGAGTCTCTCTGCTGTTTGGAATTTTTTACATTTTTGCAGCTCACTGTTTCTGCCTCTCCTCTATCAAAGGAACCTCCCTGTAAGCAAGCTGAGGAACTGGCAGTTCCTGCTGACCAGTGCTCACAGTTCACTGCAACACAAACCTGGGCACCATGCACCCAACCAGCTCCCTGCACACCCCTGCTGACCACATGTATGATCTGAATTGGAATTCAACACAGCAACTCCTCTTGTTTCCTCATCTTGAAAGAGCAATGTTCAGCCCATTGGACCATAAGGGTCAGAGCCACCTACAGCACAAAGAGCATCCTCTGGCTCCAGGGCACCCAGGGCTGCCTTTCTGCTGCCCCACTCAGCCCCAGCTGCAAGGAGCTCACCTGCAGGAAGTGACAGATGAGAACCCAGGAGGCTCTAATTAGTTCTTGAAGAAAAAAATGCCATCAAGCAATTTCTGAGATGCTGACAACATAAACACTGCTGTGGTGTTCTCTGTCCACTGCCCTCCGCTGGGAGCAGGGAAAGGCTCTGCCATTTTTTTCATGATGTAAACTTAGCCCAGTTTTACTGCAACTCAAATTTCCATTAAAAGGGGGATGCTCCAAAATAGCTATTTTTATTTGTAAAGCTAGTGAAGGGTTTGGATTGCTGCTTCCCATCGATTTTAATGGAAAATTGAGCATATGGATTCTCTGACATCTGCACAATCTGCTTTATTTTTCCATGAATACTTCAACTACAAACTTATAAATTCCCCACATCTTCTACCTAACATCTGTTAGAATAACACTATTTTATACAGCTGAAAATCTTAGATAAATGTATATTTAAACAACTGCATCTGAGAAACGTACTGCCTGTCAAACAGCCACCTGCTCTTTTTTTTTGCAGCTAAAATACTGACAATAAGAATATATGTTCTTTTGCTAAAAATCCCAATTCACATAAAATACATATTATCTCAACATTTATTTGCACTCTAACAGTTTCTATCTCCACGCAGGGATACGAACTTTTCAAATGACAACAGAGTGGCACTCATGCTCTGAAATCCTAAAATATATTTAGCAAAGATGTTTAATAATAGCTCTTTGGTTAAAGCACTTCCTCTGCATATTAAAAAGCCTATTACCAGCTTACATAATGCAAAGCCACGGCAGAAAAATGAACTGTGATTACAGCGGGCGTTGCGTGATTCCATCCCTGCGTGCGGCTTTAAGACACCGGTGATGAAAGCAGAAGCGACAACCGCACTTCTGGGCTGCCCAAGGCCAGAACGCAGGACACAGACCCCAAACTCGGGGCTCAAGAAAAGCCTGCTGGATGCTCAAGGTTATGCCTGATACGTTCTTTAACATAACATCGCTTTCTCTTCAGTGCTGAGAGATGGGTTACTGCTTCTGAGGCACGGCATACGCACCAAGCAGCAGGCAGAGATCTAAGGGGAAGGATGGAACAGGACAGCCTGAAGCCAGTAATAACGCAGTGTTCTTTCTACAGTGTTTCCCAGCTGAAGAATTATTACGTTTCTCTGCAAACACCACAAAACTTCCTGCTGCTGAGGCAGAGAATTACCACCCCCATTTCACCCCAAGGGAGACTTCAACAGCTTCCCAAAGCCACGCAGATCCGTGTGAGGTGGGAATGGAGACTGCTAACAACGCCTCTCCAACAACAGGCCTCGTAAATGGCTCCCTTCACGAAATAACCCACTTCAGTGGAGCTATCCTCACTGAGTAAGCATCTGACCCCTATTCAGAATGCAGCACGCAAAGAAAACCAAATTTGGCGCTGTGTAACAGCAACAGCTCGAAATAAACTTCCACAAGGGCCCTCAAAAGCAGAACCCAGCTCCTGAGCAGCTCAGTTTTTCCTGCAGCCGATCTGTAAGAGCCAACACAGTGGCAAAATCTCTTACAGACACAGAGCTGGCCAAGCACCCAGCAGCAGCACTGCAGGCTGCTGGGCAACAAAGGGCCACTGAAACACAGGTGCTCGGGCTCAGCTTTGCTGGCATTCTTGTGAAGAACCTCAGCCTCATGTGAACTCTGCGTGCTCTTTCCACAGAAGTTCTGTAATTCTTATATACAAATAGATGACTAGGAGAAACAGCCTTTGCAAGTGCTATGAAAATGCATGTGGTTTCAAACTCTCCCAAGTACAGTTACATGTCATGCACCTTACCGCAAGCACAGCTCACAGAAAAACAAAACACAGCCATCAACAAAGGGCTGTGCAGGAAATGAAACTTGGTTCCCATCAGAACAGCTGTGACACTGAGAGCCAAACACTATTAGATGATGAAACTGCCCATTTTCTCTCTGACTAAGCTGGTTCCTCTCCGTGCCAGCAACAGCCTGAAAGCCACTCAAGGGAGCAAACAAACCTAAAGGATCCAAGCAGGTACAGAGAGCTCTGTAGGTAAGTATGCAACGCTCAAACCCAACTCTGCTCCTATGGGAGCTTCAAGTCAAGCTGGTACATGGCACACTGAGCCCACATTGGTGCACATGCAGCCAGCAATTGTTTGGAACTGCCAGCCGTAGTCCAGCTCCTGGTAGGGGATCAGGTGTGTTGGAGCAAGAAACTGCACATCTCCTGCGACGGGGTGCCTTAGTAAGAGCTCCCTGTTTTAAGCATAGCTACATCAGTTGCAGCCAAAATTTGCTCCATTCAAACCCCAAACTGATTCAATCGCAAACAGCAGCAGTGAAAGCCTGACTAACACCCAAGGGTGGGCACAACCTCACAGAGCAGCAACAGAAACGCAGGCAGATCCCTCCCAGCTGCTTGGAGGAGTGTGCCTGAGAAGAGAAGAGAACACGGCACCTTCCTGCACCAAGCAGCACCACGCCAGGGCAGCATGAACACGAGCTGGTAAACATGAGCCCGCGGTCTCGGTCTTGATCTTATCAGCATCTCTGTGTTCTGACACTGAACCGAGAGGGGCAGCAGGTGACAAGGCAGGAAATTAGCTCGGTGTTTTACTTAATTGGTTCCCTCCTCACATGGCAATACTTCTCTCAGCTGTAAGAAAAGAAAGGTGCTACAGAAAAAGCTACAACTCAAGGCTCCATCATAAGGGGAGAAAAACCAAACCACATAGATCACCTTTTTACTATTACTACAGCAACTTCACTGCTTTTCCTATCCCTTACCAAAACTAGTTGGGTCTTCAGAAAGGCAGGCTTTCCTGCCTGGGCTGCCCACATTGCACTGTTAGCTGACTTTCATGGCAAGAGGGTCCACCTGACTGAGATCCACAACTCTGGAACATACTGGGCCCAACACTGCTGAGCTGAGGGCTTGGCCCCAGACCAAGGCCTGTGCAGATCCCTGCACACACAGCCACACAGCCCCAGGAGCTCACTGATGGCTGCTGTTGGCAGCCAGGGAGGCACTGGGTTAAAATGCTCCTTCTTGGGAGCTGCGGTTCCTCCTACCATTCTGTAGCAGTGATGTCAAACACATTCACATCTTTCCATGATTTCCAGGACTCCTGCATGCACCAACATCACGATGTGAATGCCAGTCCTCTCTTCTCCACAGCAGAGAAGCATGGATGTCCTTGCCTGGGGTGGCCTGCTGCTTTCAGAGCTCTCCTCCCCGTACAGAGGGGGATGTGCTTCACAGAAGGTTGTTTTGTTCAAATTTTTTCTGTCACTGCAATGACAGAAAGCAGCCACAAAAGCCATCAGCTGAGCTTGCTGCTGACTCGGGCACTGTGATGGTTGGAGCCCTACAACTCCAAGCTTTTACTTACAAAACACATTTTCACAGATTGGAAGACAGTGGTCAAAAACACCAGAAATTCTCCATGTGTAGCAAAACGAACAGAATTTCTGACTACAGTTCTAATGGCTTTTACTCCATCTTTGAAGAGCAAATTTGAAAATGTAATGAATAGAAGATGTTGTTCTTTATTTGGATATTTGTTGGGGTCAGGAGTTCGCAGTGTTTGTTCTGGAGACAGCAGAGCACAGCCCAGAGCAGCAACAGAGCCAGGAGAAAGGTATTTGCTTTCACAGAGCTGCACTGCCACCTCCTCCTAAAGGCACTCAGATGGAGCCTACAGCCTTTTTTCAAAACCTTCTGCATGCACACAGCTGCTGATTTGCTCAGAATTTTACCCAATCTCAGGAGTTAGCTACTGAGAAATACCTCTGAGATTATGACAAATAACAAAGCTGCATCCATTTCCTCAATGCTGTCCATGAAGTGTCCATACAAAGCCAAGCCTCATGCTCACTAGTGACCATCAAGCCCACACATCTCAGCCCCCAAACGCCCCATGCAGACATTTCAGGTCCCATGCTGCACAAGCACCCCCAGCTGCACTTCTTGGTGCATTTCACTACAAGGAGCACACTTTGTCATTACTGCTCAAATTCCTACTGGGTTCAACAAAGCCTTGGACCAACCAGGAAGGAACTCCATGATCGCTGCTCTCGCTAAGCAAATAATTCTAACAGCCTCTTTCTGTCCCTCAGCCCAACGCAGTGGCAGGCAGACAATGCTGCAGCACTGTGACTGCTGGATTACCTGTAAGCAACTCCTCTGGGCAATCTGTTTCAACAGCTATAAATCTTTCTTGCAGAAAGGACTGTTTTATTAATGTAAGTACACACGGAACAGACTGACCTCAACCTGAAGCCAGGTGACAGCTGTTTCCAAAACTGCAATCTGTTTATTGACATGAAACAAGAAAAGGGATATAAACGACTGCTGATGCCTGCGGGCTCAACGTGACACTTGGAACTTCCCTGTTCGAAGCCAATTAGTTTTATTTCATATGCAAATGGTGCTATAAAGTGGGGCAAAAATCAATTCACTGAAATGTTCTGGCATAAAGCAGAAAGCAAACACACTTCCAAAATCTCTTCACATGCTTTTAGTTGGAGTCCTTGTCTTGCATTCCTTCTAGCAGGGAATTAGAAGTTCAGAACCACTCAGCTGTGCCTATTCAAGAAACACCAGACCAAGTCACACGGCACGGTGAATTTCAGATGTTTTCTCATCTCCGGTGCTATCAGTAACACATGAGTTATCTCACACCGTGGCAGCTGGGCAGATCAGAAAGAGAACTTCCTAATTTAGCTATTCAATAGGTCACGCTGTGAGCAGAAGTCCTCAAACAACTGCCGTGCTTGCGCTGTGCTCTGCAGCGCTTTAAAGGTGGGTAAGAATGTTCTCACAGAATCAAGGAGCACACTGCAAACAAGAGCAGAGCAAAACCAATCTCCTGCACATGTCTTTCTGTCCTTACCTTTCCTTCCCAGGTCCCTCCACGCACTCACTGACAGTCCTGGTGGGGAACACCTATTCCTTACTCTGTGTGCAAGAACCATTATGAGCCAGCTGCCTACAGGCAGAACATACACCACTGAGCTCCATCTGCCTCTGCCTGGCTGGAGCCACGCACACACCTTTGTCTTCCAGCTCTCAGGACCGATTTCATACAACTCACACCAACATAATGACACTGGAGAGTCCTAATCCTGTGATGAAGCTGGACTGCAATTGGACAGTGGGGCTTACGGTTTACTTAGAGCAAAGGCAGACGTAGGTGGGGGCAAAAGGACAACACATCAGCATCAGATTTCAGACAGACAGAAAAGCTGCTGTTTCATGTGAGTTGGGACATGCCAGGTGCATGTGTTTGAACAGAGGCCACGATTCCCACGGCACGCAGGGACAACTCGTCTGCCAACAGGGGGGAGGAATTCCCAGCCAAAGAGGGGGATCTGATGGGTCAGGAACCACACAGTTGTTTTAAACAAATCCTCATGTAATCAGTTAGGAGGCTGCTTATTTTGCAAAGCAGCACATGCATGATTAGACAGGTGTATGTGCATAGGGAAGACCTGCTGAGTTCTGCACCAAGCTCCCCTTCCTCAAGAGCATCTTAAAATATCACAGCTGGGGTATTCTCATGCTGAAAAGCAGCACTTGGCATTGTTCTCTCAAATACTTGGCTGCAGGCTGGAACTTCTCCAGGGCCACTCCTCACACACATGAAGAAAACAGAGTGCTTGGAAGTATTTTAACCTGCTGAAGTTCGTATATACTGTGTACATAGCTCGCTGTTTGGCTATAAATACTTGGTAAGACTTAAGAGAGCAAAACTACAAACAGTTTATCATAAAGTTATACATTCAGTCTGCGGTCAAGTGCAGAGAGTGAGTATCCAAGGCAGTTGAGTGATAAAGAAGCAACTGAGTAAGGTTCCCCATTTTCCTGCTTCAGGATCATGTCCCCCTTAGGTGAAAGGCACTATCTGAATGTTTACGTTATTCACCTCAAAACACTGGACATGAAGAAAAAATATAATAGCTCCTTAGAGAACATCATACTTGAATTTGGAGCTTACTGTCCCACAACACTTTCAGCACAACTTGATCAGAGCAGCAGGCTGTGATGATATTAGGCACGCAGACAGCAATAACTACGTACTGTGCCATACAAACCTATTTAAAACAACTATCACCCACTGGCTATTAGCAGTTGGCTTCTGCATGGCCTTTCTTGGACATGCAAACTGCTGAACAGACATTTCCTCGTCGCATGCAATCTGTACAGATAGGCCTGTAAAGCTAGTCTGACCACAGGAGATTAATAGCGTTAGCCAAATAATGTGGTAACCATGTGAACGATGAGCTGTCCCAGCACGTTTGCAAGTCTCCCAGCAAGGTTCAACAGGCTCTATCTGCATCTTGTTGCCATGAGACACAACATGGCCCTGAACAAAGCAAAGCCAGGTTGCACTGACCACCAGCCAGCAACAGCAGGAGCCACGCAGCACCTGACCCTCTGTGCCCAAGAGGTGAGCAGGGTCTTCAGGCAGGAGCTAACTTGTGTTGCCTCTTGCACAAGAGCACTTCTTGCCACAAGGCACAGGAAAGCACTTCCCCTCAGCTCAAAACCTAGTTTGAAACCACACTAAGTCTTAAGGCATATCTGCTTCAGTGTCTGAAGCAAGCAGCTCTGCTCTTAAAAAAAAGTGTCACTTCCCGGTTCTCTCTGATGCTTACCGAGAAACACGAAGCTCTCTGAAGGGATGGAACATGCAAGAGTTACAGAACTGGTCTATTTATCATTCCACGAGAGGATATTTTAAGTTTGCAACAATGTTCCTGTGTTGCAGCAGGACACGGTGTTACAGCACGGACTTAAGCAAGGATCTTCGCAACGTCTCCTGAGAGCAGGAAGAAGAAAGAGCAGGATCCACTTCTGCTCGGGAAGGAGCTGCCCCTGCCTCACAGCACACCCCAGGCTGGCTGCAGCTCAGCAGCTGTGCCCTGATCCAGCACACCCGCCGTGCCCGAGACCGTGCTGTTTCTCTGACTTCAACCGTGGTAACAGAACGTTACGTGTCTGCCAACAACTCTGAGTTTCTTCCTGACCAGTTCAGACAGAAACTCGGTGTACCGAGAGGCCAAACTACTCACCAGCCTGGAAACCTGCAAAAAAAGTGTAAAGGAGGACAGCATGGCTCAGCCAGCTTCACAAGCTGCGATCCGATGACTAAGCAATTACGAAGCATTGTTCCTTCTAAGATTAATCATTCGGGACTCCAACACAGAGAACAGGCAGATCGTGGGGACAGCAATGGATTCTGTGGACACATGCTAAAAAACAGGCTAACAACAACAACAAAAAAACAACAAACAATTCTGCTCATCTGTTGAAAGCTCAAATTTAAACTGCTTGCAGGAGCTTATCTCAGTCCTTTGTTTGATATTTTCTGTTTACAGAAACCTTTTAAAATAATTGGAAAAAAAATGGAAGCATACATTGTAAAATATGGTGAATTTTATCTGCTAGATGTTACAAGATCTTATTCTATGCTTAATTAGATGGGCATATTTTTCCAGGACAAACAGGATGAATTTGCTAGTTGACAGAGCCTGAATTGTGGTATCTAACCCAACATCCAGTCAGGTAAAGGCTCACGGACACTTGGTGCATTACACTGGGTCTCTGATGCCCAACTGGAAATCTCTACATTGTAAATGCAAATCAAATAATCCTGCCCTAACACGCCGAGGAAGAAGGGATCCTCCTGTGGTAGTGCAAGGAAGAAGAGGCAACAAGAACACATCCACAAGAAAACAAATGGCAAAGACAAATCTGACACTTCTGCTACAAAGCTATGGAAGCATCACTTTGAATTTCAACTGCTGCTGGAATAAGTTGCACGGAGCTTACAGAGTGCAGCAGGGGGAGGCGAGGGTGAGAACTGCCTGCTGTTATTTCCCCTAGAAAAAGAAAGTATTCAGAAGTCCATACCCTGAACTCACGTAACACAGACCTGATGAACTCGCAAATGTCAGCACTCCCTACTACTATTCAAAAGGAAACCTGTGTTATAAAAGATTAAGTAGTTTTGGTTTTGATCTCAGGGTGCAGGATTGAGTCTAAATCGATAGCAAACACCTTCTATGTTTCCCTGGTTATCTACTCCATTCCCAAGATTAGAAAACGGTACTATGTGCAGAGGAAACAAGAACTAATACAGTTCAACATTCCTGGATCACAACACTTAACTGGATCAGCATTTCTGGATGTGCTCCTCATGTGGTTCTTACTGAATCAGCTGAAACCTCACTATGTTATCAGCCACACAGAAGTCTCACAAAGAATCACAGAATGGATTGTGTTGGAAGGGACCCCCCAAGGATCATCAAGTTCCAATCCTCCTGCCACAGAAACTTAACGCAGTACCAATGTAAGTTCAGTTACTTAGCACATCATTATGAAGACTGTTCAGAGTGCAGGGCCTGGAGTCACTGTGACAGAAAGCACTGCAGCACCACTCCTGTTTCAATCACTGCAAAGGCTCATTCACACCCCTACTTCTTCTAATATAGAGAAGAGACTAACTAGGAATGTAAAGAACAAGTACAATGTTCACAACAGCCTCTGCCAAAACGAAGTTTCCTTATTTCTTCTGCACTTCCCAGTTGCTAAACATCAGTTTTAGCAGGCATGAAATCATTTTCTGTCTGTGACAAACTTCTTAAATATTAAGGCAACATCAGGACAGGGTTTGGAAAACCCTTGCACACAAAATACCAGAACAAAGAACCCACATTCTGTCATATTTCTGCACCACTGCTTGGATTTGCAAATAAGTAACCTAATCCATCACCTACCGATACTTCACTTTGATCCTATCATTGTCAGGGTTGCAGTAGAGTCTTTCCAGATGCTCCTGGGAATCATTGCTCACGCTCTGCCAACTCTGGGTTGCTGTCCTTCTCACCTGCCAATGATAGGGCAACACTGTGTGATGTTTTGGACAATCATTGCCATAAACACAAGCGCCCTGGAGAAAATCAACACAGATTTCTATTCCATCTTCCTGATGGGTATGATATTGCAGCTGGTTCAAGAGCTCAAATACGAGATCGAGTGAAGCTTCCTCACTCTTATCCTGGAATATTCCAGCACTGAATTTATTGCTTGAGTTTAGAGTGTATTGCATCGGACAGCTATTCTCTTGGAATAGGCCAGCTGTGTAGCTTTCCAGAAGCTTGCTTGGGAACAAAGGACATGCAGCACCATCGCTAGAAGATGGGTGCAAAGGGCGATCCTGGAACGATTCATTACTGGTGTCAGCAGCAGTTCCAGGAGCAGTTTCTGATGAGAAGCTTTGCTCTCCTGACTGCACCTCCTGCTCAGGATGCCCAGGTACAGGATGAGCTCCCAGCAATTGACTCTGCATGTCTGGAGCCGTTGGAACCAGCACAGTCACATTACTTTCTGGCTGGGGACAAGTAGTACCGAGTTCCAGAGCCTTTTTCACAGCAGGTTCACACAAATCACTATGATCCCCTCCTTGTCCTCGAGGCACAAAAACTCTATCCAAGGTCCCAGATCCCAGCAAACTGGTAAAGATTGGCCGCAAAGCCCGGAGAGTTTGTGTGTCCAGTCTCTTCTGCACTTGCTGTTTCTTCTTGAAGCAAGGCTTCACCGGTGGAATCTTTTCAGACAGTCTTATCTGAGGAGGAAAGTCCTCTGAAGGAGGGCGCTTCATTCCTGGGCAGTGAGTCTGCGGCGCAATGCACGCCGGCTTTGCTTCGGTGTCCATCACAGACTTTGCTCTCCAAATCACTTTCAAATGTCCCAGAGCCTCACCAGGATCAATCTAGGGCAGAAAGGAAAACAAGACAGTTAATCTCTCTAATTGCTCATGGTTGACATGAACAAGATCACCCCTGGAGAGGATTTCAAGCCAGCAACGGCAAACTCCTCCCCTCTCTGTGACTGCGGGTAGCCCCTAGGCACGTAAAGCATGAAACCAGCTAAACTCAGGCTAATTAATCCCAAACACACACTCATCGTCTTCTCACATGAAATCTCAGAGACACTCAGGCACGCACACACAGTCCCCAGAGGGGGGGCAGGAAAGGGGGATGGTCTGATTCTTTCCTTCCTGCGACGATGCTTAATAACAAACAGCACTTCAGCTCATCATGCTGCACAAAAGTGAGCTCTGTGTTGCTCAGTTTCACGTCTCCTCACTCGCACACCTGAGAACTGCCCAGGAATGGCCGCTCCCCCCACACACACGCCCGGCTCCTGACTCACAGCACACTGCACCCGGTCACCCTGCAGTGACACACCGCTCCCCTCCCACCTCGCCAAGCAGAGCTCAGGCTGGGCAGGGACAGAAACTAAGGCTGATGCTTACTCACCAGAGACAAATTCAATTAGCCTCAAGATGAAAACTAAATTTTTTCCTCACGTATAAACGAGTGGTATGTCTCTTAAGTCACCAGAAAGCAAGCTGTGTGCCTTTTAATCAGCAATCTAGCAATATCTGATTACATTTAATTAAACCCTCTCCCACCTCCGTGCCCGTCACCTCAGAGCTTGGAGTGGAACCCATTAGGGATTACTTCATGGTAAATGCATTGCAAGCAAAGTCACTTCTCATTTCAAACCAAAATCTCAGAAAACAGATAAGATCTGGCCATCATTTCTTACTAGCAAGGATCACTCTGGAAAGTCTCTCACCAAGTCTTCCTTATTTTGGAACGTTCATCTAAGAGGCTTTTGCATTACTCTGGGAAACAGCACTGCCAAGACTGCCAGGAAAAAGAAAGCAGTTGGACTACTCACTCCTATTTTTAAGTTTAAAGCAATCAGTGCATTTGTCTGCCAGGAAAAGCAAGCTTGCAAATTACTGGGACCTCTCTTACTGCTCCCCAGCTACAACAGGCTTCCTAAGCCACCAGCAGTACCCTCAGCCTTCATGTAACCCCAAGCCCTGCCCTGCACGGCAGCCCCTGCTGTGCGAGGTAAGAGCCTGGGCAGCTCTCCAGTTTTATCTCTGTGCTGCTCCTGTACTGTTGGTGCTCAGTTGATTACTTTGCTGTTCACGTTTCACCCTTACGGAACTGCCTGGCTGTACAGAGTAGAATCCCCCAGCAGCTCCAAAAATAGAAAGCAGTGGGCATACTGAACAGCAGAACTCACTGCCGTTTCTATTTCAGCATTTTTACATCGTTCATTCGATGCTATTTAGAAACAACCTCAGCAACCGCCAGGCGCAGTGCTATATTTGCACAACGTATTTCAACAGAAAAAGATCTCCCGGTGTGAGATTTCAGCCCCAAGCGCTGCGACGAGCCGCACCCCCAGCTCCCCTCGCTGAAGAAAGCCAACACAAAGCTCCAAGAATTAAGTAAGGGACACCGACCGACCCCAGCACACTGCACACCGAGCTGCTCCCCAACCTACCGACCGACCGCAGCTCCCGTGTGTGCAACCAGCCTGCTGCAGGGGCAAGGAAAAAAATAAGAACGGTAAAAATTAAAAAAAATAATAAAAATAAAAATAAAAGAAAAAGAAAAAAAAAAAAAAGCAGGCTGCTACGGCCGGCCGCTGTTAACAGCGTTCCCAGCCACAGAGCGACCGCTCGGAGCAGCAGCAGACACAGAAGCAGCAGCTGGCCGGCGGCGGGCCGTGCAGGCGGCGGGCCGTGCAGCGGAGCGGGCCCCAGGCAGGCGCATGGCAATCCCGGCAGCGCTCCGCAGCTCCGCTCCGCTCCTCTGCCCCGCGCCCGCTCGGCCCGCACATTTAAATAGCGCTTCCCGAGGGCAGCTGCGCGGGGCGGAGCCGGGCACCGCCTGTGTCGGGAAGGGGCCCGCCCCGGGCGGCTCGGCGCGGCTCCGGAACGGAACTACCGGCCGCTGCCAGCCCCCCCGTTACCGCTTCGGAGCAAACAGCCTGCACTAAAACCAACGACAGTACCGGAGCTCCCGACCTTACCCAACTTCCTAGTCTGGTTTGCTCTAGGAGCGCTCCTTCGTGACGACGTGCACCGTACCCCCATCCCGAGTGTAACTCCGCACCGCTCCAGCACGGAGCTGCAGCACCCGGGCCCGGCCCACCCACCGCTTCAAGGGACGTGCTGTAAAGGCGATCGTAATAAACTGGAGCGAGTTCCCGTCTATTTACACAGCACAGCGTAGAGATGGAAGGCGTTACGAGCGTAGCTAACTTTCCTTTGTCCAAAAGCCAGCAGCATGCTGTCATCTTCCGGCAGGCAGCTGTGCGTGTGTGAGCGCACGAGGCAGCCCAGCTGTGTGGGTGCTGCAGGCTGAGGCAGCCCGTGCTGCTTGCTGCAAGGCAGCAGAACGCGTCCTGTGCTCGTACAGCCTGTCAGCTCCTCAGCACCACTGACCTGACCACACAGAGCTACCTACAGCAGGGGAAAGGCGGCTCAAATGGATGGCGATGGAACGCCTATCACCGTGCTTGCTGCGGTGCTTTTCTCTTCAACAGAGCCAGGCCTCCATTCCCTTTGTACACACATGCTCAACAACTTTATAGCATTAGGTATCCAAAGAACACAGGCATCTGGAAAGAAGCTGTCAGCTCACAAGGTGACATCAGGAATTAAGTGCATTTGGAAAATGCTGCACAGATGTATTTATAACGCGCCAGCGCTACAAAGAAATTACAGCACTCAGCTCCATGCAGTCAAAGCCAACTGCTTACAGAGTGATACAACAGAGGCTGAGGAAAGCAGGCATCTGCACCTACAGGAGCCGAAAACAAATTTTCAGCCCTAATTGAGCCCTGAGTGCCTGAAACATCAAGCAGGCACAGCCCTGCGCTGTCAGGGCACAGCGAGAGTTTAGTAAGCGCAGTGACCGGCGATGCGTCACACCCTCACCCCATGAGAGAGAACTGGATGCACGCTTGCTTCTTGTTTTCTATTACAGGGGCAGAAATTATCTGTTTGGAATGGCTGATTTCATGCATGAGTTATAAATAACGCACCCGGCTGAACAACACGCCACGATACGCACAACTCCCACTGCGGAGGGCGGGAGGATGGCACCGAGACAGGAGGAGGCTGCAATCTTTCTCCATGCAAATGTATAATTAAAGGAAACAGATCACGGCACGGCAGCAGATCACGAAGCTGTTTCGGAGGCTATCCCACCCAAATGCAAAAAGCAAGCAACCACGACCGCCAGGAAAGCGTGACCTCATTTTTAAATACATGTTCAAGTTTTAAGCAAAAGCTTTCATTATTTCTTTCAAATGGCAGAGTGCACTGAAGTGAATGCAGTCATTTACAACTGTGACTTGCAGATAACGTAGCTGTCAGCAGGCACACATCACCTATTTGCTGAGAAAAGAAGCAAAATATCTTCACTCAGAGGTTCACAAAGTGGCTTTCAGCCCACTGAAAAAAAACAAGGCCTCCTTTTCAACCCGAGTCCTTGCACAATGGACATTTTTAACTTCATAAGAACATACTGCCTTACATCAATTGCCCGTTTCTCATGCTTAACGTGAAGTCAGCACACGTTGATGGGAATGAAGGATGCTGCAGAACAAGGCCCACAGAAGCTGTGCTGTACCTTCTCAGTTCCTCAGAAGCCACACATCCCAAGGACATCTCGCTTACTCAGTTGCTTTGTGCATTTCAAAGTATGAGAGCAGAAGGGGGAGGAATAGGCACTGCCACAAGCTCTTTAAGTTTTAGCTCAGTGTAGAAGCAAAGAAGAAAGCTGTTATATTCTGTTCCGCCTTCCCTCCATGCCAGCAAGTTTAGGAGCTGCACATCCCACTGCTTCAAATCAGACAAGGGCTTCCACATAACCCAATTATTAGAGGGGCCCAGCAATCCAAGCCTGAGCTCTCACCACTCACTGTATTCCACATGTCCTCGGACGCCTCCACCTCACAGACTGGCCGTTTGTGACCTTGGGTAGGCTGCTCTAACCGAGTGCTCCCCTGAAGGTGTGTAGTGTGGAAGAACTGCTGAGAAACAACTGGATGTGGCTCTGGGTAGCCTGGTCTGCTGGTTGGAGGTCCTGCACATAGCAGGGGGGTTGGAACTGGATGAACGTTGTGGTCCTTTGCAACCCAGGTCACGCTATGATTCTATGACTCTTCAAATAGCTTCTCATAGGAAATTAAAAGCTTTTGAAGCAATGGTTAAAAAAAAAAAATATGAGTGGGAGCTAAACCAATGTGTGGTGCAACATATTTTACAATCTTTATAACCAGCAAAAAAAGTGAATGCAAAATGTGAAGTTACTTCTCTGCCTGAACTACATATCTAATTCAGTCATCTGTCCAGAAAGTTTCCAACACACTTACACTTTTGTTTTTTCCACTGTGGTGCAGGTGATCACTGAAGCTACTGGAAAGAGAAGTAGTTATGTGGTGCTGCAGGGCACACACCTTCCTGGAGCCCCCAGCACAGCCTTTTGGAAAGTAAGGCAGCCAGTTCCAGAAAAGGTGAATCGAGGTCATCGTGCAAAACAGTCAGTGCTGCAAGATCTCTTTTCACTGATAGCACGATAACTCAGCACTCACAAAACCACTGCTATCGTGCTGAGATCTTTGCTACTCACAGACTTCTCAAGACTGAAATTCAAGTTTACAGAAAGGTGAGTTGGCTGGAAGTTACCTTATTTTAAGATTACTTACAATACTGTGCTTAGGTGGCCCTCATGAATATCAAGGCATTAAGAAACAAGTCTCCTGAGCAAGAAGCTCAGCAATACCATCCTGTATTCTGGACGTGCACAATACAAGCAATCCACTCTGCTTTACACAACAAATCGAGAAAAGAATCAGGTTGACTTCAGAGGTGCCCAATTTCCTCCAACTTCTCGATCTTTTCTCCTACATAACCAACCACTGTATGAATTTCTACACTAAAAATGGTTTACAACACTAGATTTTCCATTACCTACAGGTAAAGAAGTCAGTATGTACTAATAAATAAAATACTGAAATCTGTTGTTCTGGGCTTTTTCATTAATATTACAGAATAATTATCTGCTCTAACAGCTAAGCAAAAGTACAGAATGAATCACAGCCAAGTTAAGCAACAAGTTACTGACAAGAGGAGGACACAGGTTCCTTGTCTCATACTGCAGCACCTGACATACTGGATGAGCCATTCAGCACTCCAATGTCCAAGCAAGCATAGCAGTGCATACACTCCTTTCTTTGCTATGCAGCAGCACGTACAAATGTTGAAAATAAGAAACAGGATGAAAGAACTGTCCTTAAACTACCAAATCATTACTATTTGCATACAAAATCGACTACAGTTAGCATACCTTTATGTTAGTAGAATCAGTAGATTTCTGCCTTTATGCAGCTAAATTGATGCCAATCTATTAATGCTTCATGGCATGCAGTGAAAGATGTACATTTATTATATGAAAATCAGTACGAAACTCAATTCAACTGTACAGCTACTTATTATTGTAATGCCTAAAAAAATACCCAAATAGACAGCTCCTTCCCATGCCACTGCTTGAGGAAGTCTGCTAATTGCCTTCAAACTAAATCTCAAGCCTACTCTTGTTCTTCATAGATATGTGCCAGTAAGTCAGGTTATTCAAGTACCAAGAAAAAAAGAAATGTCAGTGATGCAGATGTTTCTCTGCCAACAGACTCAGGCTACGAGAGGCAGATGCCTTTGTTCTTTCTTACAAGTTGTACAAACAAGGCATTTTGACTTTCAGTACATGTCTATTGACCCTGTTAATTCCAGAACCAGTTATTATAATCATGGGGGTTTTTGGGTTTGGTTTTTTTTTTAATTATTTTTTTTTTAAGAACTAAAAAGTGTACTCAGTGTGTTTATACGAAGGTGAAATAATGCAAGCCAGCTCTCACTGAAAAAGAGGGCGGCGAAGGTTCAGCACCTGTAACCCAGTAGCCTTTGTTGGAGTGACACCTAGTGGCTGCAGCTCACCGAAACGGAGAGAAGTAGATCGCAAAGTCCGAACACGTTGAGATGAAACGCCCTATTAATTAAAGCCTTTCTCTGCTCAGCAACGACCAAAGTTTGGCCGTGTCGATGCATGCATTGCTCTACATCAGATGGAGAACCTGCCGGGAGCAGCAAATGCTTCACTCCGCAGCCCAGAGCAGCAGCTGGGACCCAACTTTGCTCAGAGCTGCCAGGGCTGTGCACTCACCACAGTGGTTCACATTCATTACTGTAAGTGACATATTTTGCATCTAAGCCCAACTTTCGTATTTGCAGGTAGCAACAATAAATATATACATATATATTTGACTCTTACTTAATAGAGGCTGCAAGTTTGGTAAAACCAGCTTTGCACAGGGGAAAAGAATCCTGTACAGCGCATATGAACATCACCATACTTTCAGTTGTTCTGCTGACCATCAGATAAAATCACCTCAAGAAGGGATGATTCATACACTTAGACTGTGCAATTAAAAAAAAAAAAGGGTCATTTTCCTGGTAAGTGTCTCACAGTTAATCATTTCTGAAGAGATATCTTATCTCAGCACTGCAGTCTCAAAGGAAGGGACACAGCACTTTGGCCTACACATCCAGCAAAACATTTTAGTATGCTTAAGAGGTACTAAAAATAAGTTTTGTTAAGAGTTCCTGTCTATATCACAAAACAACAAATAATTTTAGCACAAAATAGGAACAGGTATCAGCTGCACTAAAGTCAAGAGTCTGCCATGAAGCTGTCCTTCTTGATGGAGGCTTTTTTCTGCAGCTCTATTACCTGAAGCTGTGCCAGTTTGAAAAAGCAAATTAATGATGCTTCAAAACTTAGACAACAGCCCTCATTCTTGAATGGCATGTAGTGAACATTTGTAGGAAATTGTCCCTGAATTAATAACACACAAGACTTTTGAGTATGCTGAAAAGAAAACAAGGATATAAATAGCATTTGGTGACTGGAACCTAAAGACAGCTTTTCATGAGCATAAACAGCACTCCTTGGAAACGTGCCCTTAGTGCCTAGCTAAACTTCCTGACTCGCTTACCCACAAAGAAAAAGGTATCCATTCATGTTACAGGCTGGGGAGACAAACTGGGACATTCAACTGGAGAAAGCATTCATTCAATTTTGAAGCTGATTTAGATACATGAATTAATACAGAAAATGACAGGAAATGCAATGGGGACCCTCTCATTGGGTCTCCATACATGGTTGAATTGGTGCACTCTCTTGTGGAAGTCTCCTGGATCAGTACAACCATCCCACATTAAAAAGTGGGTGGCAGGGCTTTGTTTCTTCCCTAGGCTGATTCCAATTCAAACTGAGGAGAATCGAAACGCTCCTTTATGTTGTTGGCCAATCAACATTTCAACACTTCCAAAATTAAAGCTACTTCCACCAGAAATATGTAGGCAGCTTATAGTAGCCATTCTTCAATCAAAAGTTCAGCAAACCGTAAAGGCACACCTGGAAAGCAGCAACACAAACATCACCTCACATCTGGCAAAACCAGACAGCGCTTCACTTTGCACAGACCACTGCAGTGCAGCAGGGATTACTGAGATGAGTCTGAGATGCACAAGGCTACCGTGTGCTACACGCAACTGCAATAACCACCCTGTGGTGGAGTAGACATAAATAGCCCCTTTTATTCACACATCCAAACATGAGTGCTTTAGGAGCCATCAGCACACGGGTGGCCAGCTTTGCAGCTATACTTTATAGGCTGAGATCCGCGATGGGAAACCCCAGAGAGAACTCACAGGAGGGAAGTGGCACCAACCACCACGAGCCCCTCCTTTGCTGCTGAAGGATGAAGGAGCAGTGGGTGTGTGACACACATCTAACACCCAGAAATCCCACCTGACCAACTTCCTCCCACTAACAGGGCTTCAGAGTGCTGAACTAGACCAGCAAAACCCCACTGCAGATCACCCAACACGCTCCTTATGTGGGGAATCCATCTGACTGCTTGCAGTCTGCACCCAGTTAGAGACACAAGATGACCACCCCATATTTAAGTGGCTGTCCCTGGTCGCCTAGCACCCTTCACACAAAATACACAATACAGAAGCAGCAACTAAAGGGATGGTTACAGATGTTGCTACGTAGCCTGCAACAAACCTGGGCCCTGGGCCAGTGCTCCACTGCCTCAGTCACACCTTTCACTCATTTTGCTCTCCCCTAAGGCATGCCAGTTGCCTTCCACACACGAAGCACAATTTGATAGGTCTGCCTCTATTAAAGGCTCATTCCTGCAACTCTCTCAGCCTCCCCCAGTGCAGCTCTAGTGCCAAAGCATTAACACAACACAGCTCACAGGCTTAATTTCATCCTGCAATCCCACCACCCGTACAAAAGCCTCCAGCACCTCCACGTGCAGAGACACTCACAGCTGCATGTCTGGAAGAGTCTTTCTGAGTGAAAGTTACACACCCCAGTGCTCACTGAGTGACTGCCCATGCTAGGGTCACATTTGGCTGGAGCACATTCATGTGCAGCATCAAGCTGCACAGCCTCCAGAGCAACCAAAACAGGGGATTTTGAGCTCAATCAGAATACAAGTTCAGGATATGCTAAAGGATTAAGTAAGATACTGTGATTTTCTATTTCCTGCTTTCTAAAAGCTCTCACTCGGATTACGTGCAGGACATACCTCCTGATCTCAAAGCAACATGGAAAACAGATCATGATGTTAGAGAAATAGATGCCCTACATATTGAATATTAGGTTAATTCTTACCTGTATAACTTAGTTATTTGTCAAAAACTGCATTGAATATTGCTCTTCCAAGGTGTCAGCTCCATGAAGTATCTGAGGAAAATGTTGACTAAGCAAACCCCCCCCTCAAGAACCTACTTACAGACGTTATTTCATTCATCTGGTCTACATGCAGAAAAGTCTACCAACCAAAGCTTGAAAGACATTTTAAGGAAGAAACTAGAACAGATGAGATCATTTCAATATGCCAAAAATGGGTCAGTGCTACACTGAGCTCCCTTCAGCTACAGAAGGGCCCCAGAAATTCTGCAGGTTTTGAGCTGCAAGTTCAAGACTGTACCTCCAGCTGTGCAACAGTTGTGCTGGTTTGGAGGCTGTGCTCTGAACCATACCCTGGAATTGATCTGCCTGAAAAGTAATACAGCCAAGTTAGAGGCTCAATTTTAAACCTCTGATTTTACAAAAAGCTATTAAAAAAAAAAAAAAAAAAAAAAAAAAAAAAGCATAGCACAGAGAAGAAAAATGCTTCTCATCCACCTGTACCACAGACAGCAGAACTGCTCGGTTCACACTCATCACATGTTTCATTTAGTTACCAATTAACAAGCACTGAGGAGGAAAGAAACACAAAGAAACCCGTCCAGATTTCTTCTGGCCAGAATGAGGAGAATACACTATTGAGAAGTGCAGTAAAGAGCTGCAGGCTGGCACAGACCTTTTAGTCCACATACTGCAAAAAAGGGCTCTTAACTTGAGGAAGACAGACGTCCTCCCCAAATGTAACAACGTGCACCACTCGTGCCTTAAAAAGAACACAACCTCCAAATGTGCAAGCATCAGGGGACAACAGAGAAGAAATAAGGCTCTTCTAGAAGATAGCTGCATACATTTCTGCCTCACATTCTGTAACTGGCTGAAACAACCAACCCTAAAACATCAGGTATTTCTGCACATTTACTCTGATAAAGACATGTTATAAAAGCAAGGAACAGAGAGTGTGTATCAAAGTCCCTGCTGAGAAGCTTTGCTGTTCCAGGTTTTTGTTTAGGGTGTGCACTGTAATTGCACACGATGTTCTGTTACTTTCACAAATGCAAGTTGTACAACAACACAGAGATCAAGCTATAATCACCAACAGGGTGATGTATTTAACCATAAGCACTACTTTGTGGCTCTCAGAGAAGATTATTGCCAGTATCTCTTTTTTGATACCACCATTATCGCTGGGAGGTGAGAGCAGTCAGTATCCAGAAAGAGATATGCCTTTGTCTGAAGGGTTTTCAGAGTTCTTCTATTACACAGGTTGTCAGCTACCATGGCAACTAACAACAGAGCAATTCACTGAACCATAAATACTGGAATGTCCTAGTAGTAACACTGGAAGACAGCAAAACTGGTCCTATTTGGTCTGTTCATACATTATGTATTAATCTCAAGGGAGTTTTTCCGCAGGTTTTGTTACCTAAAAAACACTGTTACTGAGAGCCTTTAAATTAGATTAGAAGGACTGCATAATGCATCAAGCTGTAAAAGCCTGTAATCTTTTCAGCAGAGCTATGCCAAAAAGAACCGTCACTCAAAGCAATACAGAATTTTCCATAAGCTTGAGAACTCTTATTTACAATAACCTGTTACTTGCAGAAACAACTTCTGTGTGTTCCCAAAGGTTTAGGTAGGCAGAGCTGGAAAACCACGACCAGAATTTGACAGAAAGGTCACTTCACACCACATGAAGAACACAGCACGCACAGTTCAAAAGAACTCTGACACAAGATTCTGTAACAAGCGAATCTGACGGAATGCAGAATTGTTCCCCCTTGTAAAACCATTTAACAACAACAATTTAAGTAACACACTGAGAACACTGCTTTAATTTCCCTTCATACAGATATGCCCTCATATGGAGGGCGTTGGATATGGAAGTACAGCTAAAGGACATCTGCTATCAGCCCACACAACGATGACACCCTAGGTATTCAGGCACTGAGCTCTGGCCAGAACACCACCACTTCACTGTAGGGGAAATGGATCCAAGTTGAGGGAGGAAAGATTTAGGTTGGATGTTAGGGGGAAGTTCTTCACAAGGAGAGTGGTTAGGCCCTGGAACGGGCTGTCCAGGGAGGTTGTGGATGCCCCGTCCTTGGACGTGTTCAAGGCCAGGTTGGACGGGGTCCTGGGCAACCTGATCTGAATGTGTGTGTTTGGTGGCCCTGCTAGGCAGGGGGGTTGGAACTACATGATCCTTGAGGTCCCTTCAACCCGGGTGATTCTGTGAACCCCCTACCGACTAGAAAGACTTCTGCAAGGACCTTACACCCTTCAGCCCTAGGGCATCTATTTCTAGCACTGCTGTAGTGACGGAAAGGGCCCCAGCAAAAGCTTTCTGGCTCTGCTCTTTACCCACCTCAGGTTGTTGTGCGCTGCCTCACAGGAATTTCCCCTTCTGCACCTTCAGGATTTTCTTAGGATTCTGGCACCTAAAGGAAGAGACGACAAATTCATCAATAGAGAAAAAGAGCCTAAAAATACATCACGGATTCATTAGCGCTGCTGTCTCATGCTTTGCTCCTCATGCTACCTAAGCAAGCACACTATCAGAACCTAATAAATACATGCTTTTTTAAATGTACAATGACCAACAGAGCCTTGCTAAGAGCAGGCTTATTTACTATTTATCACCTGCCTTGAGGAGTCTGCTTCCCGATCTGACACAAACATGTTTTTGAGTTTATACTTTGCACAGATCAGTAGAGGCAAAATAGGCAGAACAAATCCTGCTGGGAAATGCCACTGCACTCATTTCAACCTGTCAGCTTGGTCCAGCTCAGAGTTTAAGAGAAACCATGAGAAAAGCAAAGATAGATCTTGTATTTCCACAATACTTATCACTATTTCTGTTTCATTATGAAATTTGGTAAGAAACGTAAGTTAAAGAGTTCACAGAATCAATATAAGAAGAGGTTTTGCTCCTGGGTGAAGAAGCCATTTTTCCTCTGGTGTGAAGCCTTATGAGCCCAATGGCCTCTGAATGAGGGCTCAGACAGAATGCAGTAAGCACAACGCAGATTCAGGCACTTAAAAACCGAGTTGTTTTGACAGAAGTCTTCATACCAATTTATTTCTGGGGAGGCAAGTACAACGTACTCACATTGAATACAAAGCTTCAGTGACAGTTTCATGGGACGCAGCGTTCTGCCCAAAGCTACAGCCTGCCAGTGCCAAGGCTTTAAAACAAAAAAACTTCTTCAAGAAAACCTTTCAGCATTCTACTGCTCAAAACAATGTCATACTTCATCTTAACGGAGAGACAGATGATCATCTGGCAGACTTTGTTCTAAAATATTGCATACTTCCCACGTAAACCCAACCTTGGAACAAAAAGACTTAATTACATTCCACCACAACACAAATTTACGCAGAAGAGTGAAAGAGAAAACTGTGCAAGAACATAGGCAACAAACTGGAGCCTTAAAAAAATCTCACTCTTTGTCTTTCCTATGGTTTCCAACTACTTTAAGCAATCCTACCAAAGGTAGGACAATAAGGAAATTCTTATGACTTGTAACACTATCAAATAGTGGTGCTACCTAGTATGTATTTAGCTTCCAGCCTTTTTACAATGTAAACAAGATTGAACTCCACTCCCAAAGACCCAGGGCATTCCAAACATAGACATAAAAGGGTTACCAAAAATAAGGTACCCACTTATTTCACGTAACAGATTCTTGTAGCAATCGACAGATCAATGCCATGGGAAAGGCATCACAACAAAGGTGAGAGAACGGAAGGACCAGCATGATAGAAAGGTGCTACAAAGAAAAAGAAGATTGCTCACCCGTATCAAAACATTCTAGGGTTACAAGGGAAAGCTTCACCAAGGAGGGATCTCCAGAAAGAGATCCTTCCCCAGTGGCAGTCAGCCCTTAAATAGGATCTAAGAGTGGTGCAGGCAGGCTCCACCCCTCCTGGTCACACCACTGAACTGCCTTCACCTATGCTCCCAGGGCTCACCGGCTCCTTTCCCCAGGTGCTCTATCAGTGGTTCAGGCTGTGACTCAACAGTTACCACACAACACATCCAAAATAAAGAAATCCATGAAAGTCAGGTATATTTGCAAGTCCAATTAAATATATACATGCAGATTTAAATGCTTAAAGACCTTGAAGCAACAATCCACTAAAATATCTCGACCCATATAAATTCCACAGAGACAATTATTTCATTAGAAGTCTGAATTCCTCTTCATTATTTTTAAATGCATTTCATATTTTTTCCATTCTTAGATAGCCACAGAAATACTTATAAATTAAAGAGATACAGCTGAAATAGTATTATAATCCAATCAGGTGTAAGAGCAATCACCAATTGTTCAACAGCATGCAGAGCACCTAAGAAGAACAGTGCCTAAAGACAGTACCCACACAAGTGCTCTACATGGTGGCCACATGCAGCTACAGGGAGATGCCCCACTCATGAGTCCTACAGGCCACAGCTCCAGGAAACAGAATACACATAGCTGTTACGTGACCCGAGACACAGGGCTGTCTGCGAGTTCCTCCTCTGGCAAAGCTAGCAGGTAAAAAACTGGTCGTGGGCAGTTCCTCCTCCTCAGGGGATGGAAAGCCATCTGGAGAAACCTAAATAGGATGAGCAATAGGCTCAGGGGAACCTCATGGAGCTTGACAAAGCAAAGTGCAAGGTCTCACACCTGAATCATGGCAACTCCCATTACACATACAAGCTGGGAGAAAAAAGGATAGAGTGCAGCCCTGCCAAAAAGGACCTGGGGGTACTTGGCAAGCTGGCAATGAGCCGGCAGTGTCCCTTCACAGGCCAGAAATCCAAGTGTACCCTGGACTCCATGGCAGGAAACACAGCCAACAGGTCAGGAAGGTGATCCTGCCACTCTGCTCTGTGCTGAGACCTCACCTGGATTACTGAGTCCAGACATGGAGTCCTCAGCACAGGAGAGGTTGACCTGTTAGAGTGTGTCCTGAGGAGGGCCACAGAAATGATCCCAGGCATGGAACACCTCTGCTATGAGGACAGGCTGAGAGCTGAGGCTGTGCAGCCTGGAGAGGAGAAGGCTCCAGGAGGACTGAGAGTACCTAAAGGGGCTGTAAGAAAGAGCCTGGAGATACCCCCATTCGTTGCAGGGGAAGTTGGACTGACAGCTTTAAAGGGGCTCCAACTCAAATGACTCTATGACAGCAAGGGGATAAATGAAAAGGCAAGACTGGCCCACGCACAGAGCAGGGGGGTCAGGCCCAGCACTGCTGCACTCACACAGCACTCACCCGGAGTTTCTGCTGGCACTCAGAGCCCCATGCAGCCTGCTATGCTGTCAGCCTGGAGATCTCTGCTGCGGATGCATTTCCATGCCAGACAGGATGGCCTCACCATCAGCAGAATCACTCCCAGCACTGCCTGTAGGCAACACAAAATCAGCCACACCATTCTATCAGCACTATGTTCAATACGCTGCATGCATTATGAAACTCAGGTTTGGTCTCAGACATTTATCACAAGATCAAACAGCAGAGCACTACTACTCTTACGTATTTTATCAACCTCTTTTCAGTCATAACATACAATGACTTTTTGACAATATAAAATTGCCTCCACGTCCACCTAGCACTCCCTCAGCACGTGCTGCATCTCCTATTCTTTCTTGCTAGCAAAGCACACTGATGAGGGTGCAAAACTGGAAGAAGTGGCTTAGTTAAACTTTACAAAGGTGGACACTTCAATAACACCTCGTCGTTTTCATGTGAGAAATACAAACCCGGGGAGGCAGAGCGCGGCAGTGCCCAGGGCTGGATCAAGGCCCGGGGGTCTGCAGGGCACTCCGCCTGCCAAGCCGGTGCGTGTGAGGGGAGAAACGGCCGGATATTTCCAGAAAAATTAAAAACAAAGGCTTTGAACAAACTAGATATGAAATAACTTGGGTTTGTTTTTTTGGTTTTGTTTTTTTTTTTGTTGTTTTTTTGCTGTTGCTTGTTTGTTATAAAGCAACGTCACCATACGCCAGCACTGCACCGCTCCGCCGGAGCTGACCGGCCCCACACGCGGCTTCCGTACTCACTTGCAACCGGGCCAAGGACCCTGAGCAGCGCCGGCTTCCGCCGCGTCCCGCGGAGGCGGCTCCAGGCCCGGCTGCGGGCCGCGCGGCAGCTCCCGGCGGCGGCTGAGAGACGAGCAGACAACATCGCCTCAGCGAGAACGGCGGGAACAGCCACCGCCCCCCACCACCGGAAGTGGCGCCTCGCGCGCCGGAAGTAGCACCCAACACACCGGAAGTAGCTCCCAACGCACAGGAAGCGGTGCCCCGTCTTCGGCAGTGCTGACTGTACCCAGGTATGGCGCCCAAAGGCGGTCCCGGCGGGCGGCAGCAGTCGGAGGAGGATCTGCTGCTGCAGGATTTCAGCCGCAACCTCTCGGCCAAGTCCTCCGCTCTATTCTTCGGCAACGCCTTCATCGTCTCTGCCATCCCCATCTGTAAGCGGCGGGAGCCAGCCGGGGGTCGGCGGGGATCGGGGCCTCCCTCGGGGGGTGGGTGGGCAGCGCTGAGGGGATCGGGCTCTCCTGATGGGAGAGGGAGCACCGAGCGGAGCCTTCCCACCGCCTCGGGCCCCTTCCGTGCAGCCGCGGGTCCGGGCCCCGCTGGCGACGTGGCAGCCCCGACCCTTGGTGGGGTTGGAGCGGTCTGGCGGCGCGCTGCTGCGTGGCGGCTCTCAGCGCTCAGAGCGCGTTGCGGTTCTGTCCTTAAGGGCTCTACTGGAGGATATGGCACATGGATCTGGTTCAGTCCGCCGTGCTGTACAGCGTGATGACTCTCATCAGTACCTACCTCGTGGCGTTTGCGTATAAGAACGTCAAGTTCGTCCTCAAGCACAAGTGAGTTTGGTGACTGTCTGGTGTACGCCTTAGTTTGTAATAATTCAGCAAAAGTGTAGTCAATATTTTTATGAAGATGTGGAATGTTACACTGTAGAACCCTTGTGCTTGAATCAACAGATGTAAGCCAGGCTGCCTCAGTGTTTACTGTCATTGAGTCCCACTGTATCAGTTGATGAATTGCATTAGGTTGTGAGGACAGTATACATGCTGAGTTGTGAGCTTTGAGAGTGTGAAATTTCACAACTCAAATGTTAAGTGATCAGCTTTGCTTCTTGACTGCTCTTCCATTGAAAGTCCTTGACCACAATGCAAGATGTGACACAAAAGCATCCACTGCATGCTTTTCTTATTGCTGTTACCTGATCACAGAATCACAGAATTGTAGGGGTCAGAAGGGACCTCGGAGATCATAGAGTCCAACCCCAATGATACCTTGGGATCATTATCTTCAGTATGGAGTAAAAAGGTGTTTGGACTGAGCGTGTATTTCATAGGTTTCTTTGGTATCAGTAACTTCTGATTGCATCTGTCACATCTCCTGTAGAACAGACTTGCCTTGTCTGCTGGGGGAGTGATGAAACAGCAAAGCAACCCTTGTTCTCAGAGGGTATTGCCATAAACTGCATTTGACAAGTACTTCTCATAATTTGATTACTGCTAATCATCCCTTCAGCTTGGCAAAACTGTTTGGTATCTGGCTAACTTTTGTTTTTCCCTGTGTAATACATCTTCCTATAGTCCTTCCCCCCTCCCCCCCCATTTTTCACCTTTACCTTGAATGGTGTTTCTTATAGGGTTGCACAGAAGAGAGAAGATGCTGTTTCCAAAGAAGTTACTCGCAAGCTTTCTGAGGCAGACAACAGGAAGATGTCTCGGAAGGAGAAGGATGAAAGGTAATCCTCCTTGTGCTCTTTTGTTTTTCCCTTGTTTTAATACTATTTATACTATCAGCCTTTTGTCCATCTGTAAATCCTCTTTTTAGTTATCGGTGAATGGTCTCAAATGTTGAAACCTTTATCTATAAAGGCAGCCTCTCCATTCTTGATGTGTAAAGGAAGACAACTTTGTGTAGAGGGCTGCTAATAGCTGATGAGAAGTGGAAGTCTCTTCTTAACTGTGAATGTGTCAGGACATGCTTTGACTTAAGTACATTTTGAAATGTTTTTACTTGTTCCTAGGATTCTGTGGAAGAAAAATGAAGTTGCAGATTATGAAGCAACAACCTTTTCCATCTTCTACAACAATACTCTCTTTCTGGTCCTGGTCATCATTGCTTCATTTTTTGTGCTGAAGAATTTCAACCCCACTGTGTATCCTTTATTACCACAACTAAAACAACTGAAGTCCTACTCCCATTGGTTGCCATTCATAGATACATGTGTTATCTGTGTAGCACCTTCACCCTGCTGAGGTGTGCAATTTGCTGTGGTTTTTCAACTCAGAAACACTTGAATGTAGAAACAGACAATACAAAAAAAAAAAAAAAAAGCAAACCCCCATGAAAACCAAAACCAACCAAACCCAGCACTTCCAAACCATATAAATGTTGATCATCTGCTGTTGGCTCTCACAGAAATCTTCTGACTTTCCCCATTTCATTTGTAATTCTGCAGTCAGGAGGCGGCTTGTGTTTACAGAAAAACTACAGAGGTGTTGTCAAATGCTGTAAAGTTGTAGGATTGTTTGGTTTGGGTAACTTCATATATAAATATTTTTGTTACTTAAATGCTGCTGATGAGTACTGTATACATAAGAGACCTGCCTTATTTATAAGCACTTTGACAAGAACAGGCCAACCTTTAGAGGCATCTTTATTTTAAGGTTAAATACATCGTAAACAGAACAACTGGTTCATAACCTTGGTTGAAAGCTATATTTCAAGTTAGCGTTTGTAATGTGATGGAAAACACAGCAGTGATAGTAGAATACCAAGGTCCCAGGCTGCAGCCAGTAAGGATTTGCTCAAACACAACAGCTGTGGGCACAGACATAAAGGAAAGAAACTACCTGCCTTCAGAAGGCCTCAGGTACACAGGAATCTCCAACAAGATACCCTCGCCTCCACTGCCAACCCTTACATGAAGTATGGGGAGGCGTGCAGCCTGGCTCCACTCCTTCCATTGTGGAGGTACATTGCCTGCACCTGAGCTCCCCTGGGTTGGCCCTGCCTTCCCACCAAGTGCTCAGTCATGGTTTCAAGCCCTGACTTAGCGTTTCTGCTGCACTGCTGCAGTGCCTAATTTAAAGCTTTACAGAGGAAAACCTTTTTGATTCATTGTTTTTGGCAAAACTTTTACCAAGTTCTGTAAAAGCAGAAGTGGTACCTACCCATGTATGCTTCCTTAACTTTCTTCTTACAGAAACTATATCCTTTCCATAAGTGCTTCGTCTGGACTGATTGCCCTGCTGTCTACAGGATCCAAGTAGACCAAAGAAAAAGCAATTTGTTTTTGTGGGAAGGTTCAACTTCTGCTTGAGGGTGGAATAAAAATAGTATTTTTTTTATAATGGGACTGCCTGAGGGTTTGGGGGGAGGTTTTCAATTGAAAGTTCATTTACCTTTGGTATCTTTATATGGTATTACTCAATAACTGAATCTAATATTTACTGGTATTGAAAGTAAATGGCATGTGAGTTGTTATCAAACAACTTTCCTGAAGCGTTTCATAGATGTGATGTTCCTGCAGACCATTAGACAGTATGAGTCAACCACAAGGGACTGCTGCACAGCAGCACAGAACAGCCATGGTCAAACCCCAGAGTGGAATTCCCCTGTAAACTATTAGGAGAGCTGCAGTCTGTAATCATAAAAATTGACAATCTACCCCTTTTCATTGTAACATGCAAAGTTTTAATAAAAAGGAGACTTTCTGTCATTAAACACCTTGTATTTCCTTTCTCAGTTCCTGTGGGTATCTCTCTGGGTGAGCAATGTGTGTAGGTTTGTCAACTCTCTCCTCTACCGTAAGAGGAGTCTCCTGCAAGTCAGTGTGGGATTGCTTTCATTGGAAATACTTTTCATTTTCAAATAACTTTGAGATAAAAACCTAAACAGTGAAATTTTCCTAGCCTAGGAAAATGTTCTTTAACTGGTTTTCAGTTTATCTGGCACAATTGAACTAAAAGGCCCTGGCTGGCTCGCCGTAATGACTTTATCAGGCAATCCTTTTGCTTTCTTTCTGGCTATCAGTGAGGCAGCTGTTGTGTGAAATGCTTAACTCTACTGCTATTAATGGAGTTATACTTGGAAGTCATGGATACTGCTGTTACATAGCAATCCCAAACAAGGAAGAGAAATCTTATAATCAGATTTAATGTAAAAATGACTTTGCTAATCTTTGTGCTTCTATGAGATTCGTATTTATGTATAGTTCGGTAAGACAAAGGTTTGAAACTTCAGGAGATACTCCAAGGCAACCCAGGTAGCATTTGCTCAGTGTGAGTCCTCTGTAGGAATTTGAAACAGGTTTTTCTATGCTAAGTTATCAGATTTTCAGCTTCTGTAGTTTTCTGGCCTGCCTTGCAGCTCTGGTGCAAGGGCTAGTGATGGAGGAGCAGAGCTGAGAGCTGGATTAAAACAATATTGTGACCGCAGCAAGAAGGCGTATTTCTAATACTGGTTTGGATGTGTTCAGTGCCAGTACAAATATGAAGCAGTATCAGCCTTATTACTACTAAGTCTTCAGCACATGTGAAACAGCATCTGACTTGCAGTCATTACACGATGTGAGGCCTGTTCTGTTTCACTGCTCGGCAGCGGGCTCCTGCTGGCAGCACATGGCATTTGGATTCAGTGCCACAGACAGGCAGTGCCAGTTCTTGAGTTAGCTGTCAGTGTTTGCAGGGATGAAGGCTGCCCTATCAGAAACTTCGCAGGTGTATTTTTCATGAAATCTGCCATCTAAAGAACAGTGATTTGAAGCAGCCCTTTCTTCTGCTATTACTGTCAGCCTGCTGAGTCTTTTATCAGCAGCTTTGCGTCTCACCTTGTTTTTTTGCCATTGCCACTTCCCGAGGCCTGGAGCACAGTGTGTGTCAGCTTTTCTGAAGAGCGAATGCTGCAGTGCTGACAGCCTGAAACAAGTGTTTTTCATGGGCGTCCTCATGTGTTGGTTTTGCATTTTTCCTTCTGTTCTTTTTCTGGACTATTTCACAGAAAAGCATTGGGATTTGTTGTTTTAGGGTCAGGATAGCTTTGTTTTCTTTAATGTTCAGTACAAGCTGCACACTGCTGCTGAATTGTGATGCTGCAGGTTAGCCCAGAGCTGGACCCTGCAAGGGTAAAGCTACAGGGCAGCACTTCCCCACACCGTGCTCCATGTCTGTGCTTCACCACAGTCACTGTCACTGTCAGTAAAGGGTCTCTAAGTATAAAATCAGTTGCACAGAATGCTTTTATTTTGTCCAAGCAGAAGTCAAAGTCAAATTGCATTTCTTGCTATACAGCAGCTAAGTTCATTTACATAGACCATAGCTTGTTAGAATAAATACAGGAGGAAACAAATCAAGTATTCCCATCTGTTCACGTGAGCACTGCGCACACGCAGCAGAGATCCTGAAGGTTGGGGGTAGAATACAGGGGTCCTACAAATACTGTACAGAGCTGTTCCCTCTAGGAAGCGTGTTCCTAAAGTGTGTGATTCAGTACCAGTGCAAAGGGTTTACTGAAATCAGAGGTGCACTTTACAAAGCAAACTTATGGTAAAATATGATATGGTTCTCAAGATGGGAAATTAATTGGTAAATGTTTACTATCAACTCCTGTAGAGGGACAAAATGCTCACAAAAGAACGACCTGTTTAAAACGTGTCCTAAAAACACTATGCGTTTACTTATGCCCGATTCCAGAACAAGTTAAAGCAAATGTGGCCTTCCAGTGATGTACACACCTGATTTTGTCTGGCATTTTTCAGCAGCTATATGTTTTATATATAAATATCTACATCCTCAGAAGCTCAAGAATATTAAGATTTGCAATAGCTATGTCTACAAGCAGGCAAAAGTAGAGGCAGGTTTCTATAAAATGCAAAAGAAAAAAAAGGTTTCACCATGGCTTTCTTGGTTTGAAGTTTATGCAGAATTAAACCATTGCAGACAGCAGTTGTTGGTGTTAACCTGACGTGCACTCCGGGGCTTTCTAACTGTGCTCTTCTGCTTTGTACTCAGAGATACTGCTGAAGAGCATCCACAGCTGAAACAATTGTTTAGTTAGGAGTTGAGCCATGTAACTTCTAATCAGTTCTCCGACTTAAGCCCGTTATTCAGTTACAAACAGAAATCTATGATGTGTGTTCAGCATAAAAAAGCGAGTGGAAAATTCGAACTTACCCATTCTGCCTCTCAACCTGGCTGAAGAAACTCTGTGGTTGAGATTTCCCAAACTTGGTTTTATTAAAACCTTAAGTTGTATCTGGCTTTTCTTCATTGAAAAAATATATCTGTACATCCTTCTTTAATTACCGAGTACCTGAAGGTTACAAATTCTTTTTTGCTTTACATCTGTTTTTCACAGCACAAGCATGAAGTGCTAAGAGAAAAGTAAAAATCAATGAAGTCGGTCGAAGGTAAGAAAATGCAAGATTATTCTTGCTTGTAAAGGAGATCGACTGTGCTTTTAGATTTCACTGCGGATTGGTAGCAATGGTGGCACACCTGGAAGGAGCCGGCACTGAGCAGCAAGCTGCTGAATGATTCTAATGACCCGACAGTAACTCAGGACTTCTGTACAGAGCACTTATCAAACCATGCAGTCCAGGTGATTCATGCATTGCATTATGATCTGTAGTCCTTCTTGCTGTAGGGCTTATTTCCCAGGATGTTATCTATTTCATTTACAATATGTGATGTCATCTTTGGAAGAACCTAGGGGTAGAAGAAAACTGACGTTTAATTCAGTTTCCACTGAAGATAGCCATGGATTGTTTCCAAATCTACATCTGGATTTTAGCAAATAATGTTTCCTCTGTTGTTTTTCTTTCTTCATGCATATGTGACATACTTAAGTATTTATTTGATACCTTTCTCCCTCAAAGAAATGACTTTGCCCTGTGAGACAATCACAGAAACCACTGTCCTGAACTCCATATGCACTCAACTGCAGCAGAAACAAAGCTGGTGGCAGGAATGCCCTTATTTGTGAAAAGCAGCAGAGAGTAATTAAGGGCCAAGGCAATGACATAGGCCTGTGCTTTTCTTAGTAGCACTGAAGATCTGGTGTGGAATATAGCATCATGTGTGTTCACATCAGTTCACTTGCTTAAGTGAGCCCGCAGACAAAGAGTGAAGCAACACGTCGAAGTGCTGAACATGGATGCAACCACTGCAGATGGTTGTAAGTCACAGTGAGGTGCCCTAGGTTTGCCTAATTGAGGTGTGCAACTGGGGCTGAAGCAACGTACCACGGGTTGGGATTCAGTTAGGAAAATGAGGGCAGTGTTGTTAATGTGGATGTAACGCAGCGGGCGCTGGGCAGGAGCTGCCCCACCTCTGGCACTTACCTGTATGGCTCCGAGGTTCTCGATCAGCTGCTCTGGATTGGAAGATCCTAGAAGGACAGAGCTCACCCCCTCGTTCCTCAGACACCACGCTGCAAACAAAGGCACGGAACGGTCAGGAACAAAGGGCTCCCCTCACTGTGCTGCTGCCCATCCAGTATTTGTCAGAGCTTCTCTCTTTATTTGAAGAAGAGCACTATTATTTTTGGAAGCCGTCATTTTCCAGGTCACTTCTGAGTCATTTCTAATCCCATTAAGCAGGATGGTTATGCATCATGTCGATATCTCCCTTTTCCATTTTTAAATGTGCTGTCTCTCATTCATCGGATTGTTCTTGTTCCCACTAAATAAGGGCTGGGAATGCCTGCTTTGCTGCATCTGCATCATTCGTCATTTTATGGTTTGGTCTTCTTCCTGATCTGGCTCCTCTCTCAGCTAAATAATTCAGGAATACTTGATCCAAAGTAAACATGCCCCTAATATTTTCCCTCATCAGCCCTTTCCTGGTTGCCTTGTCCTTTTCTGACTGCTAAATAACACTACTGCTTGCTCAAAAAAAAAAAAGTATTTTTGACTGAGAACAGAGCATTTGTTCCTCAAAAGCAATAGATGGCATTTTCATATAATAAAATAATAGAATTATAGATAGAACCACGGAACTGCTTGGGTTGGAAGGGACCCCAGGGATCAGAAAGTTCCAGCCCCCTGCCACGGCAGGGCCTTCAACCTCCAAATCCTACACTGGTCTTGGTTCCTTCTGTTACTGCATCCCTAGAAATGTGTTACCCTTCCTGAATTACTGCTGCAGTTCACATCATCAGTCTCTCCACATTCCTGCCATTTTGTTCCATAATTCCTCATGTCATTCCTCATTCAAGTGTTATAATTGAAAAACATATCTACAGATACATCTGAAGAGAAAGCTGCCCTCTGTCCTGTTTGAAAGGCAACACAGCTTTTTCAGTTTCTATTTACATCAGCATTGCTGACTCCAAAGCAAACACCTGGAGCTCGGAGTACCTGCAGCCTCCCAGGTTTGAGTAGGAGTTCATCCGCGCTCCTCTTTCAGCCGCAATGAAGGCACTGAATCTTCAGCTCAGAGTATTTCCCTTTTTACCAGCAAGATGGGAGCTAAGTGTGCATTTCTGACAAAGAGCAAAGAGCAAAGGCATTCAGGTGCTAATGACAGCGCCCCTGCCCCCCTTACCGACTGCTAGCTGAGGTAGTGTGCAGCCAAGGCGCTCTGCAATGGGCGAGAGATCCTTCAGCTTCGTCTGCTGCTTCCTTCCCTCCTCGCTTATGATTTTTTCTTTCAGCCACTGGTAGCACTGGAAGGGAATTACACTGCAGTCAGATGTTGACTTTAACCTTCCCGAGCTGAAAGGTTGGTGCGAATAGAAACATCTCTGAAAATCCCCATGATGCAGTGATATGCAGGGCTGGGCAGGATGTCCCCTCTTGCTGCCTGCTGTTGTAGTGCTATGCCTTTATGAGCTTCACCTGAAGTTCTGACTCTGAAGTGTCACATTTGGACCACTGGACCCAATGGCAATTGGAAAATGGTGAAATATTGGTCAGCTTGATATGCCTCCTTCCTCCCCCCAGAAAAGTGAGAGGACATCTGATCTTGTCCAAGGTTTACCAGTGCCTTTCAAGATTAGAAAGCTAATGAGAAGGAGCTGAGATTTCAGTTTGTATTCAGACTTGACATTTGATTCTCTTTCATTCCCACCAATGTAATTCAGGTCCCTCTGGGAAATGCTGCCTTCTGAGCTAGCTTGCAGTAAATTGCCCAGACTTTGTCTTGAAATGTAGCCTTAGTGTTGAAAATAAATTACAAATGCTATGAAATACCCCAATTGAAAATCATATCCCTTTGTAAGCAAATCAGTGCAGGCTGCACCTTTCTTTTCAGCTGAAGCCCTTCAGCAGTGGGGATGGATTCCTGCTGCTGTTTGCCTGCCCTCAGCACTGCAATGCATCCCCTTTTCCCAGACCAACAAATACCTTCAGGGCAGCCCTTGAGCTTTCGGGGACGCCGTTGCCGTATTTCCCTGAGATGATCCCGCAGGCGAGGGGAGACCACGTCATGGCACCCACCCCTGCAGAGAGTGGACAGAGAGCCATGGAACCAGGAGACCTCTGGGTTGTACCAGAACCCCTGCACTCAGCCCAGAGAGCAGCGACTGCTGCCTGTTGGTACAGCACTGCCAGGGCTCCTCAGCCCCTTGGAGGGCACTGGGAGCATCGTCCTGGCAGATGCAGCCATACTTCCTCCTTTCCTCACACAGGGTGCCCTGGGTGCTCACACAAAACCCTGCATGAGCCCTGTTTAGATAGGTCGGTGCCCACTGGTCCCTGAAGGCAAAATGCAGACATGGCAATTAACACCTCTTGCTATCAGAGATGCAGCAAGCCAGGCTTTCTGCTAGGCCATGGACTGGGCTCCTGGCTCTTGCACTCTGCCTGTGCAGCGGTGGGGAAGGATGGAAAATCACTCTTCCCCTCCAGAGACTCTGGTGTGGCCCTCCCTTATTTCTCTCTCTAAATAGAATAGACAAAGTGCTCAGCAGCAGATTTACCTATTTTGTGGTACAGTTCTGGCAGCTGAACCTCCACTTTCTCCCTTTGGAAGAGGTGGTACTCAGCCTGCTCGCACACGGGCGGTATCATGTTGAACTGCCGGGCCACAGAGTAGGCTTCCTGGGGAGAGACCACGAAGGGAGCACATCATTCACGTACAGGGAGACACACACGGCCTGCAGAGCAGCCCTGGGGGCTGGAAATGTGCATCCTGGTGCCAGCTTATGGCTTTGCTTTACCATGATCTCCATAGCACTCCAGCGTGACGTTCCCCAGTACATGGCCATGCCCTGGTTGATGACGTGTGTCATTGCTCGGACGATTTCTGAGGGAAAAAGACAAACGTAAGAGAACTCTGTGTCAACTCCGTGCTGCTCCTGCATGCCGGAGTGCTACCATCACATCTGGGGGCTGCCAGAACAGTGTGGCACTGCAGGACCCAACCACCATCTCCGGATGTGGATTTGGGGCCAGTCCCACAGCTGCAGGTGCTGCAGCCAGAGCAGCTCCCACGGCAGCAAGGAGCAAAGCTTGGTGGGTCACTGCACCATGCAGCAAAAGGGAGGGAAAGCACAAATAGGCTTATCTCACAGCTTTAAGGAACTTTTACCAGCTGGTTGTTGTCTAAGTATCATCCCACAATAATATTCCTCCTAAAATTTATCACTAGAGGGCAGTAGGGCCGAAAAATAAACCAAAAGACAAAAAAAAAAAAAAAAAAAAAAAGATTCATTTTCTGTTTTGTTCACTACGAGCATATATTAGCACCTGCTTCTTTGCACTACGGCCATTGAGATGCTGCTGAGAAATGAAGCAACTGGAGAACACAGCGGCTTCTGCTGGGTGCCTTGCTCTGCATGCAGCTTCAACCTGCTGACATCCACTTTGGGAGGACCTCCTGCCCCTTCCTGCTCCCCAGGGTTCTTCTGCTCCTGCCACTCCTGAGCAGACACTCCTGGTGATCAGGGCCATGAGCATGGGCTCACAGTGGGTGGGAACCAGCCCGGTCAGCAAGGGTGGGCCTGGCATGCAGGGCTCCTCCAGATCTATTTGCTGCTTTGTTTTCATGAGGCTCCACCAACTTGAAAATCAATTTCTTCCCTCTGGGATGGTTCCAAAAGTAAGAGGAGCAGATAGCAGATGCATGGGGAAGAAGAGATCCCACACAAGGATGCAGGATGAGCCTTCCTCCCACCCCACGTACATCTTCCTCCTTTGGCACAATGCACTCGCACCTCCTCCACTTCCCCCCTTCCTGCCAAGCCACGGCTGGATGGGTTCTTGTTGAGTAATCCAATCCTCCCAGCAACAAAACAGCACTGAAAAATGGCCCTGAAAAATATTTACCCTCATGGATGATGTGAGCCACGAACAGTGCATCACTCAGACTGACAAAAATACACTGAGCGGATCTGGGAAGCAGAAGAAAACAGTCCTTAGTCACTGGTACGGGTAACGCACGAGGCAGCCCGCGCTCAGCAGCACTGCCAGATTGCAGAGTGCCCTTTCCTGGGAGAGCTGTGAGAGGCAGCCTGGGCAGTGCTGCACTTCCCAGCCCGCTCAGCACTGCTGAGGCTGTCTGTCTGTCTGTCTGTCTGTCTGTGTGCAAAGCACTTGCTGGGGCTGAGGATGCTGAAATGATGCTGGCCATCACTGCCTTGAGATTGAGAGGAGCTGCCTTTTATACCATGAGAGTTCTCATCCTATTTATGGGGGAAAAAAACAGCTTGGCAGAGAGTCGCTTACAGTGCCAATCTGGAGGTTATTGTGAGATTTCTCCTGCAGGCAGCGACAAGCAGCTAAACACAGCAAAGTCTCCATTTATAACCCTTGGAGGACTCTAAAAGTGACAGTGTGCCTCTTCCATGGCTCTCTGTACCCAAAAGGCAGAACTCCCGATGGCAGCACTGATCTTTCCCCTGGTGAAGAGCAGCTCTCAGATGCCAGATATGATTCTCCCATTTTGTGCTGTCCCCCACATCTGCCTTTTTCTCCATTCCTGGGCCATCCTGGTTGGGGCAGGCACAGCCCACCGAGCGCAGTCACAGCCCAAGCACCCACGCACTGGGGTGAAGGTGTGGGGTGAAGCTGTGGGGTTTCCACAGAGCAATCCTGTTATGGGGATTCCTCCCTCCCCCCACAGCACCCGCTTCTCACTGCTGTTGGTTTTCTATTTCTGCCATACGATCATTTTGGAATTTTTAGGGGTGTTCCATCACACCTCTTACACACTTTGGCCCATGGTTGTTTGCGTTTCTCCCACCTCTGTTCCCTTCAAAAGAATGACAGCCAACCTAGGATATTTATAACGGCTCTTGTTTACCAGATCCTTCCCCCATGGGCACGCCTCTGGATGGTCTGAGGCAGCACCCATTTGGGCAGCTCACTGGATGGCAGAAATGTCATCGCTTCGAGGGGGAGTTCTCAGAAGAAAGCACACGAATGTTCCCAAACCCTGCGGCCAGGCAGTACCGACCCGAGCCAGCTCCATGCCCTGATGTGGAGCACAGCACCCGGTGTGGGGCTGCCCACTGTGCTGCCTTCTGCTCAGCTGCACGCATTGCCCAGAGTGAGGGAAACATCTGCGACGCAGCCTGGGATTGCATCTCTGCAGGACTAATGTAGCGTGAGGGCATGGGGAGAGGAGCGCCGTCTGAGCAGATTGCAGATATCTCCTTTGATCAGAAAGGGGATATTTTCCGAGAGAAGCTTTTAATGCCCAGAACTGACAGCTCATCAGGAGAGAGAGAAGCACAGCAGAACCAGAGGGCTGAGCTTGTCTGCATTCCAGCCGAGTTACAGAACTGAAAGGCCCAGCCTGGCACTCAGTGGCAGTGCCCTGTGCCCTGAGCTCAGGCCAGGACAGTTTCCCCTTCCAACCTCACCTACTTGCATGCACAAGCATGGAAATAACATGACAATAATTTATAGCTCTTCCTCTAATTCATCCAGTTGCATTTCATATCCCACAGCCTCACTGCCCACTCGAGTGAGTTTACCATGATTTGACACTGTCCATAACCAGCAACCACATCAAGGTGACCTACAGACAGCTCACCCTCAGGATGAGAGCTGCATCCCGTGGTGAGGATCCCAGCTGCACAGCACACAGAGGGAACTCCTGTCCTTCCCAAAGCATTCTGTGGCTTTGAGCCACACTTGTGGCTGCATTACCTTCAGCCACCCGCATCCCTGCAGCTGCACACAGGGGATGCAGCATGTGTTGCACACCCAGGACACGGCTTCCAGCAGAGCTGGGAGCAGCTCTTTGCTCATAGGGAAAGCATGGCCACGTAAGGACACAGAGCATAGCTGGGATTGTGCCTCATGAAGGTAGCTTAGCACTTAGTGCGCGTGCCAGATATTGCTGAACCGACAGATGGCCCAGCAGATGCTCTGGGATAGAAGTGGCTTAGTAGGTGAACCATAAAAAAAGCATGAAGTACATGGAAAGAATAAACACCGCGCCATTCATAATGCAAGCGTCCCTTTTCTCACCCCGCTGAAAACCTCACCAAGTCCCACAGTTTATACTCTGCTGCCAAGCCCCAGCCTGGGAGCACTGCTTGTGCAGAGCTGCTTAAACACCATCAGCATCAGAGCTCAGCTGTGCTGTGTGTGGGAAGGAGCACTCCCATTCCCCAGCACAGCACAGCCCCTCCAATGGCCATCGCCAAGCAGAGCAGGCACTGCTGCCTGCACCCAGCTATCTGCTGATGCTGCTCTGTGCAGTGAGTGCAGCCAGTAGGGAGCAAGCAGATGTGGGATACCAAGTGATGGCAAAGGCATGTTGAGGGGTTCCCTGACCCCCCAGCTGGCTGCAGGGGACCAGGTCAGCTGGCACAGTGGCTTCCTAAATGCAAACACACTCATTTCAACCTCATCTGTGTGGATCGGAGAGGAAAGTACAGGGAGGAATGTTAAAACCACCATTGGGATTTAAAGGGAATGCCTATTTCCATTAAAGACGTACAAATTCATTTACGTGTAAATATATAGGACTCCGGGATGTCATGAAAGAACCATTTCATATTTAAGCTGCCTCGCCTGAATATTTAATAAAGATTTGTTCTTCATTTCCTACCATTGGAAGCATAAGCCTGTAAGCCAGGATCAGTCGCAGGAAAACCTTCAATTACAGCTGCACTGACCTTCCATGGGGGTGTTGTTGTCCGGGCGGTTGGCAAAGACCACATCCACGTATTCCAGCTGCAGGCGCTGCAGGGAGGCCCTCAGCCCTGAAGAGCAAAGCAGAGAGCAATGCGGGGTCAGCAGCAACACAAGAGGTGCAATGCAAGAGAGAATCACAGCTGGAAAAGACTCCTCAAGTCCCCAAACCTGCAGTGGGCCCATGCAGCCCTCCCTTGTGGGCTCTGCGAGGAGCTGGTGGCAGTGGGTGCCAAAAGCCCACATACATGTGTGTGTGTGATGGGGAGATGTCCTAGCAGTTATTTTCTACGAATCTTCCCAGGAACAAAATGTTTTTTATGAATGTTCATGAAGAAGAAGCCAAAATAGAGCCGGCTGAAAAACATTTGCTGAAGTTAGAGATGCAAGAAATGGCTATTTTCACCAAGTGTGTTGAAGAGAATAGCTAACATCGACCTTAACACTATTTGGTACTTCTGTGAAATTCTTTCATCTGCTGCCAGTGCTCCTCCGTCCTTTTGCAAAGCAGTTTCTCACCAAGTGGCAGAGGGGTTTTGGGGTGGCCACGATCCCTCCTGCACCACCAGGCTGCCCACAGTCGGACACATCACTTACCCACAGAATGCTGCTCACAACGTTATCCAGCGCAGCCTTAGTGGCAAAGTCGTATGCTAACGTCACTGAGTTCTGCACATGCAACATGAGGAATGCTTTCTAGGGCAACGGCCCCACTCTACGGACGCCCCCCATTCAGCTCCGCTCACCAAGAGTGCTGGTGGTGATGCTGATCCCTGGCACACCGTGAGAACTGGGCTGCGGTGGGGCAGTGCCAAAAGGCCATGAGAGGTGTGGGTACAGACCTCACAGCTCAGCATCACTGAGGGGTATTTACCCTTTGGCAGCACAGGGCTAGCAGCAGCAGGGCCCAATGCTGGGCACTGCTCTGTGGGGTTGGCTGATTCCCCACACGCATCCCCTGTGCGTGGGGACGGCACAGCCTTCCAGGCCGACGTGTTCTCACCATAATAAGCTCACAGTTCATGCTGCTGATCCTTAATATGATAGAAACTTGTCTTTTCGTGGGCACTGCACTATTTGTGCCCCACCTGCAAAACACTGCTGTGCAGGCACAGATCCAGCCTGTAGCAGCCCTGAGCCCCAGTTCCATAGGCACACAATGCACTGCAGGATGGATGCAGAAGTGTGGGACTGTGCCCACTGTACCAGCAACCACCAGCAGCCCTACAGGGAGCCTGGCAGCAAACTCAGAGTTCTGGCACAGGAAAGTGCCTGAGGCACAGCACCCACCTTCAATGATGTGCTTCCTCGAGAGCCCTCTCTCTGTTTCAGCCCTGCAAACACAAAGCATACAGTTAGGGGGCTGAGGTGCCAGCCAGCAGCAGGCAGGGATGAGGTCCCACGTCCCAGCCAGGCGCAGAGCAAGGGGTGGCAGCCCTCAGCCCCAAGGCAACAAGGCATCGCTGAACTTACTTTCCGCCCCAGTACAGCTTTGTTGTGATGACCAGACTGGAGCGCCTAGGAGCAGAACAGAAAAATTGTTGTTGTTAAATAAAATGATCCCAGAAGAGCCCAGGCAGGAGCCACCTGGCTCCGAGGCAGTGCCCTCCTCCCCAAAGGCACCACCACACTCACAGCATCCATGGGCAGCAGCACGGCTCGCAGTAAAGGAATGCTCCCTCAGGCATTAAAACTCCAGGAAAAATACATTTGCTGAATTAATCTAGAGACTCCAGTGTGATAGCAGATCAAATATTTATCATCATCAAACTATTTTGCTGCAAAATTGTACGAGTGTAACAATTTGCCAGGGTTTTGCTTGGCTTGACTTCTTTCTGCCACAGGATGTGGAACATTTCCCAGTGAGCATCCATCCCCCAGAACAGGGGCACTGGTTTCAGTGAGAACACCACTGGGACTGCTCTTTGGTTGCAGGCGATGAAACACAGGGGAGAGCCTTAAAGATTATGTAAATGCTCTTAAAATGACACCACATATGCTAATGTGCTTCATTTACATGAGGTATCATCTCCTACCAGGCGGCCGAGATGAAGGCCCATCACAGCTTTGCATTCTTAATACACAGCCTTACGTGCGTGCGCAGACCTGCCGCACAGATAATCTGCCTCTGCTCTGCGTGCGGAAATGGGGATGAATGTGCAGAGATCAGGGACTGACGGAATGGTTTGGGTTGGAAGGGACCCCTAATGGCCATCAGCCCCACTCCCTGCAGCGCAGGGACGCCCACAGCTCCAGCAGGTGCCCAGAGCCTGCTCCTAACCAAGCCTCCACCTGCCAGCAGCAGTGATGAGGAGCAGTTAGGAGAGCTGGCTGCTGATGGAGATGCCCAGAGCCCAGTGCTTCCCACAGCACCTCCTGAGCCCCACACCAACTCTGGCTGGCCAGTGCTCAGCATCTGTAAGGTCTTGGAGGTCTCCCCACTCCCATTGTCCCTGCTGCCCCAGTACGGTACCTCCAGCCCTTCTTCTTGAGGATGTTCCCCAAGATGACCTCAGCCCTGCAGAAGAGAGAAAATCCGTGTGAGAGGCACCAGAGGATGCTCAGGGCAAGCAGATCTCCACATTGCAGCCAGCCCCAGCCCTGGGGTCCTGCACTGGACACTACGCCCCAAAATCTGGGGATGGACTTTTTCCCTTTTCTTAGCTCAGCAATGATACTGAAAGCGTGAGCTGTGCTGGAGCTGCTCCTTGCTTGCAGAGTTTTCAGAGCTGTCACCATCATGGACTATTCATCACTACTGAGACAGGCATTGACTTGTCATTTATTCAGGATGTTTCCCAGTAAGTGCTCGAGGCGGCACCAGTGATGCATTTCAGCTGGGTGCAGCGTTGGCCTTTTTTTAAAGTGTGCTCCAGAAATGACCAAGTTTCATAGGAGATTTCCTAAGCAAAATCATGCCCGGAGCCACAGGGAAGGAACTCAGTGCAGCTGGGACCCCTCGTGCCCAACCAGCACCCAACCAGGACTCACTTGCCCGCCGCATACACCTCAGCCGTGTCGAAGAGGTTGACACCACTCTCGTAGGCGATGGTCATCAGCTGCTCGGCCACCTGCAGGATGGACATGGGGCTGAGTGAGGCAGCGCTGCTGGATGGTGGGTCACCCTGCCATCACATGGACCTGAGTGGGGACTTGGAGCTGCACAGCCCCCCGGGGCTGATCCTGGGAGGAACTGAGGGAAAAGCCCTGCGCTTTCCAATGGGAAAGCAGCCAAGAATTTAACAAGGTTACAGAAATCGCTCTGCAGATCTATGAGGTTGAGTGCAGGAATACATTTGTCTTCTTGTTCTGAGCATTGCCTTTTTGCAGTGACTTATTCTAAACAAGGGGAGCCGGGAAGCTAAATTTGTCATTGAAACAACTCTTTTTGCTTGAGACCACAATACCCAGAATCAGGAATAAATGCAGCTCCGTGATGTGCAGCGATCAGAAATACCAGCAAAGGTCGAATCACTTACAAAGAAAGAAAAACGTTTGAAAGCAGAATGCTGGGCCTCTTGCCTGCTGCAGAAGTTATTTTGGGATTTCTGCTGTGGCACCACACGGAGGGCTGCTGGAGCCTTCTTCCTTGTTACGAGCAGCCCCGGTGCACCCAGCCAGCAGTGAGCCCCAGCCAGCGGGAGGGGAACACAAGCACCTTTCCTTTTGCTTCATCTTATTAGGGAAAAATAACAAAATAAATGGAAATAAAACCACCACCGTGAGACACCACGCTGCTGCTAGTGATGACTGCCGCTCATTACACGCAGTCTGCAAAAATAGTTTTCCAAATTCTCCTCCAGGAGCAGAACTGCTGCCAATGGTACAGCACGGAAATACCGCTCCACGCAGCAGAGGGAAGGTTGTTTCAAGGGGGAGATGCTTTCATTAAAGCTGATCTTGGAAAATGTCAGATTCGTTAAGATATTTTGCAGCAGAAGCGTTTGCTTTGCATGCCAACGCTCTGCCATTTGCTGTCACCACACCCCACTCCCGTGTGCTGGCCATGCTTTCATCTGTAAGCACTGCCCTTAGTTTTGCTTCGTGCGTGATACTGAATGCAAAGATCACTTACCTCATCTGAGATTTGACCTCCAAAAGTGACCCACGTCCCTACAAAGACCAAAACAACCGGTTATCATGGGAAAGGCTCCTGAGCCAATGTCTGTGTGTTCAGACCCACCGGCAACAATTGGGAACAGAGAAATGTCCTGGAGATGCTGAAACACATCAGTGGGGCAGCGAGACTTCACAAATCCCTGCTTCAGTGCTCACTGTAACACAAGCCCCAGGCAGGAAGAGCTCAGAGGTGCTGAAGCACTGAAACACGTGCAGAGTAACTCCCCCTGAGCTGGAGCCCAGCATTCACACTCACCCCTGGCCAAGAACTGCAGCAAAGGCCCCGCTCTGCCCACAGAGGTTTGCTTTTTCCCTCGCTAACAACCTTTCTACATACCAGCTTCCTTTGCATATATGCAAAGTTAATTCTGAAGATGTGTTCACAAGGAAACTCTGGATTTCCTGCAGAACCGCAGTACAGGAAAGGCCCTACCTTTCCAGTCTGTAAAAGCTGAGCACATTGCTGCTGCTGGAACAGAAAAGAGACTTCTTTAAAGAGCACAGGTATTCCTGGCTCACATTGCATTGCCCCACCATGGAAGTGAGCTGTTCCCTGCCAGGACCCACCGCCACCACCACGGCCCCAGCAGTGCAGGGGAGGGCCCTCCTCCTTCCTGCCACATTCATTGCATTTCAAAGCCTTTAGAAAAAGTATTTTTCTTATCACGAAATGCTTTGGTGCCACATAATAACGATAAGAATGAAAATAGGCTTCATTTTATCATTAAGCTTCTTTGTGCAAGTGAAAAATCCGGCTAAGACTGATTTCCATGTTAAAGCTTCAGAAGAGTTATTTTTGTAAGAATACATTAAAATGCATCTTTACTGGAGGAAGAAAAAAGAAAAAAAAAAGCATTGAGACTGTTTATCACAAAGTGATTCTTAAACACACGTGGAGGTGGTGAGCGACGGGCAGGAGGAGCCCCCAGGTCAGCACGGGGCTGAGACACACAGACACCAGGGACAGACAGAAGGGATGGCAGCACGGCTGGGTTGGAAGGGTCCTGGGAGATCACCCAGCTCCAACGCCTGCCGTGGGCTGGTTCCACCCACCAGCTCAGCGTCACGCATTGACTGATTAGAAATGAGCCTTCGGGTGCCTAAGCCACATGAGAACAACGAGCTCTTTCTCTCTTTAAATATAAATAGTAAATATATGCAGAACTGGGTACACCTTCACTCCATGTACCCGCCTTCCCCATGCTGCCCGTGGGGTGTGTGCTAAGGAGCTCAGGCTCACGATCATCATCCAAGTGTTGGGAATGCCACTGGTCAGGAGCCCAGGAGGAATCGTTGCTTTGGTGGCTGCAGGCCAAGCCAGCAGGATGCTGAGTTCATGCTCAGCAAGACAACCCCCAGAGCATCAGGAAACTGCAATGCTCTGCTCGATGCAGGGCTGGAAGCAGCCTGAGGGACATAGTATGTGCAGGAGAAGGTGCCAGGTCAAGAGCAGGATAGCCAGATATGCCAAGAGCAGAAGGACAGCCACACGAGTGGCCAAAAGCATTGACAAGGGCACAGCTGGGACACATGGGAGCTGCACAGGGCCGTGGTGCCGTGCCCAGAAAGGCTGCGGTTCCCAAAATTCCCTTCCAGAAAGCACAAGGCTCCTTTGGCATTTCCAGCAGCGGCTGAGGATGATTCACAGCCCAACAGGAGCAGCTCTGAAGGAAGAGACACAGCGGAAAAAAAATAATAAAGCATAACCCTTCCTTGTCCCCGCACCAAGCAGCTGCGTGCCCTTTGCCTGTCCCCATTAGCAGTGTGAGCACAGCCCCAGTGTCCTCAGCCCCACGGGGACACCAGCACAGCCACAGAGCGTTTCGGGGCCCTTGACCTTTTGTGATCCTTTCTCTATTGTGTAAAAGGGAGCACTGCCATGAGCGGAGATGTCTTGGAATTAGGAGAGCGCTGAGGCTATCAGGAGGAGGAGTGAAGAGCAAGCTTGAAGCTGGGGACACAGTAGGAACACAGAAGAATGCCAAGGACATTTCTCCCGTGTGAGGTGTGTAGTGGAGCACAGCTCCAAGGCACAGCAGCTCCTCAGCCGTGCTTGCCCCACATTGGAAAGCTGCTTCCCAGCCAGATACCTGAGCTCCAAGGGAGGAATTTCTACACCGAAGCAGGATTCAGCTCCGTTCCCATCACAACTCCCAGCCTGGCACATTGTGACTATTTCTGGGTTATTTGCTGAATGCAAAATTCACCGCTTGATAATTCCACTGCTGGCAGATGTGTCACCTTTCAGAAGAGCAGAGATCCTGGCTGGAAGACAGGGCTCAGCCTCCCCCGAGGACGGATCCCCACCCCGCTGCAGTGAGGCAGTGCTGCACGAAGCTCCCGGCTGCCACATCAGTCCCTGCTCTGCTGATGTCCGGGTGCCATCAGCTGTGGGTTCTGCAAAAGCTTTGCCCCAAAGCAAAGCCATCAAGGTGTGAGGGAAAGGCCTGGCTCCTTTTTGCACCACAAGCTACTGGGTCTGCACCATGGGGGTGGCTCTGCCACATGGCAGTGGGTACTGCTCTGCAGCTGTGGGAACCTCTTGTATTGCGAGTTTTCTCCTGGGCTTCTTCAAGAGAAATTGGATTTTCTGGATTTGGATTTTTGGATTTGGGGTGGCTGCTTTCATCCTGCTGCTCCTTCCATCGCAGCTCCTTGCCTTGCTGGAGGCCGTCCCCGCGTTTGCTGAACACCAGCAGCCCATCTTCACAGGCTGACTTTGCTTTGATTTAACCACCAGGAAACATGACCTTATTTCTTCCTGCATCCCAAACACGAACCTTCCACAGCCCATGCACTTGCCCAGGGCGGGACTCTCTGATATTCCCATTTGAAATTCTCACCTTGGGCTCACCGACACAATGCGCAGATGTGCCCACGCAGTGAGATTTCAGATCTGTGAGGCAGATTGCTGAGCTGGCAGGAAGTTGGGTACAACTTCAATTGGATTTGCATGCTGCAGGGGCTTAGGGACACAAATGCATCTCAAAGGGAGCTGTGCAGGGAGCTCATAGAGCAGCTACCCAAGCGGGCAGTGGGGCAGACACTGACAGACATGAAGTGTGAGAGGACTGAGCTGTGCTTTGGAGGAGCTGTGCATTGCAGCAATAACTGCTGAACCCAGGGCTCCCTGCTCCCCAGCACACCTGGGCTCTAGATACTCAGGAACAGCATAAGAACACCACGGTGTCGCCACCCCATGGCCCAACCCCACACCTGCCCAGATGCCAGCACCCAACCCTGCAGCTGTGTTCCCAAGGGTGATCTATAGGGACATGGCCCCATGTGTCTGCAATTAAAGAAAAGCTCTGCAAGGCATTTTTCTGCCACCACTTCCTCTCACACAACAACATTTGCTCTTGGTGAAACTGCAAGTGTGAAAGAAAACTCTACACCAGCTCGTAAGTCCTTTAAAAGCCCAGCATCTATTTTGGTCAGAAGAGCTCTTCATGCCGGAATAGAACTTATTTTTGTGACTTGCAATAGAGGGTGACTTGCATATCCCCCTCTATTTTAAACTCAACTCTCAAAACATTTTGAGAAAAAAAAAAAATGCATTTTAAAGCATTGCTCACGTTGGGTGATACAACTGCTGGCAAGGGAGCTAATGGGGCCAGGGACCCCACATCCCCTACCACACCATACCACTGCCCTCAGTGCCATGTCTCCACGTTTCTGAGCACCTCCAAGAACGGTGACCCCGCTGCTCCCTGGGCAGCTGTGCCAACGCCTGGCTGCTCTTCGGAGGAAAAATATTTCCTAGTATCCAACCCGACCCAGCACTTCTGGAATAAAGCCCTGTTCTTCCCTGTAGCACTTGAGGTGGAAAGGTTTGCCCAGAAGCCATGGGGCTCAGGCCATGCACTCACCCAGGCCGAGGCACGAAACACGCAGTCCAGACTTGCCAAGGTTCCTAGGAAAAAAGAAATAAAACAGCATTAGACCCATGAAGGACACTGGTTGGGTAAAGCAACTGGAGAATGCTGCTTTTCGTAGAATGGTTGGAGTTGGAAGGGACCTCTAAACGACCTCAGTCCCATCCCTGCAGTACAGGGGCACCCACAGCTCCATCAGGTGCTCTCAGCCCATCCCCTGACTGTGGCTGCTGGTCTGGATGCCCACCTCTCTGGGCAACCTGAGCCACTGCCTCAGCACCCTTATTGCAGAGCTTTTTCTTTATATCCAGTCTCAATCTGCCCCTTTTGGTTTGAAGCCGTGTGTAGGAAGGCTGATAGCAGCACTCACACCCCCAGCGCTGCTCCCTGTGTCAGATGTCTCACCCAGCACAGCCGCAGGTTCCACCCCTACCTGACATAAAGCTGTAACACAGAAACCCTCTAATTACAGCCTCCTGCTTTAGCCTTCACATCACAGCCAGGTCTGTGCAACTTCTTTGCCAGCCCAAGGTGTAACACGGGGCCACCTCTGTAGTTCCACTGCAGAGCTCTGCAAACAATTACTGCACTTTGTTTCTGCTCTCCATGAATTATTTAGAGCCCAAAGAAAGGACAGGACAACCCTTCCACTCTCCCAAAAGCTGACACAGTGGTGATCCCGCACCATTTGGGCGCTTTCACCTCCCCATGGCCCCCAGCTGACACTGGCCAAACCTGCTGCAGGGCACAGCTCCAAATTGGGGGCTGGCATTTAGACGCTGGAGCAGCACCACCTGCCCCAGGCTCACAGCAGGCTTGAAGCTGGCACCGACCCCATTCCTTTTGCCCTTTTGCATGAGAACACCGCTGGATCCCCATATAACAAATGGATGCAGACAGCACCAGCAGTGCCAACCTACACACGACAGCTGCCCGTGCCCCCAGCAGGGCAGCACTGCCTCTGGCAGCTTACGGCAGCAGGGCTGTGGGTCACATCACCCCAGCAGAGGTGGTGTTTCCAGTATGCATCTGCCATTGGAAACTGCTTTCTGCTGGTTGAGCTGCAGGCGGCTCCTCACAGAGCCCTCTCTGCTAATGGATCTGGGCAGTAACACCGTGTTTGGCTTCCCAAACGCTGTCCTTGCCATGTGCTTTGTGTGCACGTGGCCGGGGTGCTGGAAAAATTTATGCCTATTGGAAAGAGCCGATGCTGAAATTGCCAAATCCTTTTAGTGCAAATGGAACCCAGTGGCTGCTCAGCTTGCGAGAGGGCATCCAGCACACGGTGCACAAAGGAGGAATCTAGCTCTAATTGAATTCGCTTTATGTAGAAGCAGAGAAGGTCGCTCTGTTCATTCTCCATAAGGTTTGGCACCAAAAGAGTGAGGCACGCAGAGCTCAATGGGGCCAGCAGCCCACAGACGCCCCAGTGCCTCACAACCCCCTTCGTGAGCACAACCCCTCCATTCTTGTGCTCCAATTAGCAGGAAGGTTGCACACAGAGTGAGCAGAATCAACACCTGCCTGGGGCACCTCACCTCCAGCACAGCCCTCACACTGCTCAGAAGCATGTGGCCATTGATTTGGGGACCATTCCTGGGCCAGATAGATGCTTTGAGCAAACAAAAGCCTTCCAGAGCTGGCTGCTCTCAGCCCCTTAGAAGAAGCCATGTGTGTACATGCACAAAATAAAGCAGAAAAAAATACATGTACATACCAACTTGCATCTTCCAAGTGTGCGCATATGTGCGGATACATTGGATGCAGATACATTATCTGCACGTGTTCATTTATGCACACACATACATGCACATATACCTGGAAACTGCAAAATCACCAAGTGAAATCAATGGTTTGTTTCCAAGTAACTGGAGGGTGGAAGCTGCAGCAGTGCCAGGCAGTGCCCAGCCCCGTGGCTCCCAGCAGAACCCCCAGCACCGAGCACTGCTCTGTATGGAGCAGCAGAGCATCCCCAGCCAGCAGGAACTGCCCAAACTGCTCATATCACAGTGCTGTGCCCTGGGACATGGATGAGAAAAGCTCTTCCCTGCACGTAGGACAGGGACTGAGTGCACAGCGTGGCACAGGCGTGGCAATCCCATAACTGCTGCCCCGCAGTGTGAACTCGTGGCCTTGTGGCACTGCAACAGCTGCTAGGCTTGCACTGATGCTGCTGAATCTCTCCTGTAGGGCATTGCACTTTGGGAGCCCGTGCTGCAGGGGGAGATGCCATGAAACAGAGCACCTGCAGGATCCGTGTGCCGAGCCCCAGCAGCTCAGGTCCATCCTTCGCTCATATGCTCACCTCTCCTTGCTGTTCCCACCTCTGCCATCCTGTCTCTGCACTGCGTGGGATCAGAGCACCATCATCAGGAGCTGAGATGCATTCCACACCACATCCCCTGTTACAAAAAACAAAGCCTAAAGCCAAGCAGCTTCAGTTTCAGAAAAAGCAAACAGAAACCTCTCCAAGAAGCCCACATGCCTGAACAGCCCCTGCCCTGAGCCAGTCCCATGCCAGAGCTGAAGATGTTGGGGACCAGCATGAGGAGAGGGTGGGACACAGCAGTCAGCTTGGACCCCGAGTGCCACAGCCCCAGGAGCAGAGGGACATCCATCACTGCACCACAGTCCATGAGAGAGGACACTCCAGGCTGAAGTGTTTGTTCACCTTTTTCCCTCCTAAACTTCGCAAGATTTTTATCTGGGCAGAGTTGGAAAGATGCAATCTTGCAAGATATGGTCAAATTTATGGAGCTTGCAGGAAAAAAAGCAGGGGTATTTTGTCACCATGTGGTCAGCAGGATTCTGCATCAGTGAGCACCTGGCACCTTGGAAAGTTTCTGCAGCTCTTTAAACACACGAAATTGTGCTCATCAAAGAGAATTTGGTTCCGGACCTGGCTGCGATGCTGAATAAGCAGAGCCTTTTATTTCCACAGAACTGGGGGAAAAAGTGTTTTGCTTGTTGGGCATTTTGCTGGGAGCAAATCTATGGGCAGAGCCATACAAATATTGGGTGGAAAGGTGCAACAGAGCTGAAGAACGTGCAGGAGGATTTTATGGTGTGGCTGCAGCCACAGTGGTATGTCCACAAGAAGGGCAACAACGGTGGCTTCCAAGCACAGGGATGATGGGTTCAGTGATGGAAGTGGAAAAGAGGGGGAACAATGCATTGCACAGGAAATGCAGAACAGAGGATAACCAGAGGCATCTGAGATAAAGACTGACTGTAAGAATTCAAGGAGAGGGGGGAAAAAAAAAGGCTTATTTTCAGGAATCTCAGAACAAAGGCTGAAACCCATCCCCAGGGGATGCTTCTTTGTGATGTGGCACCGTAGGAAGATCAGATTATGTCTGAAATAAAAGTTAATTTTAGTTAAAAAGACAAAAAGGCTTAAAACCAAGATGAATATTTGGCAACCAGAAGTGAGACTAATCACAGTGCTTAGCAGCTCCCTGAGGCCATTTAACTTCTTCTCTGGAAGAGATCTGATGAGAACAACGTCCAGTGGAACCTCAGGCTGCCTGCAGCCCACAGGGACCCTGTGCATAGGAGGAGGGCATCCATGAGGGTTGTAAAGCTTTCCTCCAGTTCTGGGTTTGCTTTTCACTCTTCCTTTACAACTTTCTCCTAATGAAGGTGCCTCTGTCAGCACCCACAGCCACTGCATCGACCCAGGGCTGTTGCCATCCATCCTGCAGCACAGGTGCACACACAGCAGCAGCAGCAGTGCCAGGGGGAGCAAATGGCATGCAGTGCCTTAGGAAACCCAGAGCAAACCTCACGGCAGGGAAAAAAGAAAAGGGAAAAAGGAGCAGAAGGCTGCTGTGGGCAGTGATGGGTGCTGCAGCTCAGTGCTCTCCCTGCTCCCAGGGGCTGGGTTTGCCCCGGCGGCTCTCAGCATCCTTCCACAGCACTTAGCCTGAGTGCTTTATCTTCTCATTTCCACTCCATTACTCCTTCAAGAAGGTCCCCTCTCTGCAGTAGATGCATGCAAGCTCCTTCCCCATCTCTGCTATAGACAGCTTGTTAAGTAACACCATATCATTTCTCGCTCAAAAAATGTCCTTCCCTGTGATGCCCTGTCCCAATTAACTCAGGGGTGCACAGGGCAGCCAATTATAAACCCTGCTCATTGAAGCTCCCCTCACCCAAGCTCACAAAAACCCTTCAGGTGAAACCAGCCAGGTGTGAGGAGTGCTTAGCATGGCACAGCAACAAACCCACTCAGCACAGACCCCAGGCACAGCCCCTCTTTGTGCCCAAGGTCAGCCGATGCCTCCCCTGAGTGTCTCACGGTCACTTTGAGTTTCATTATTTCCTCTAAAGAGTAAATGCTGACAGTGCACTCAGGGCTGAGCAGGACCAAAAGGAATACGCAATTTATTTCTGCTTTATGGTTGGGGTGAGGGCCACAGTGGGACCTAGAGTGCTCAGCTACATCCCAGGGACACTCAGAGCTGACAGCATCCTTATTTAAAGGGAAAGGGGAGAAAGCATACCCAAGAAGCAGCCCATGCCATATGGCAAGAGTGGTGCTTGTCTCCTGTGGCACAGGGCAGAAAGCAATTGTAATTAACCGCTTTTAATTAACTCTAGTGCAGGGGAATGCGTAGGAGAGCCCAATGATAGCTGCAGTGCTGGAGGCAGCAGTACTGCAGGGAGCATCCCTGCGCCAAGCATCACCACAACCTGCATCACTGCAATCCCAAGCCCTAAGCTCCCCAAGTCCCAGGCCCTCCTAGTCTCTCTGTCCCCCCATAGGAGGAAGCACTCACCCCAGCACCCTGCTGCAGACCTGACCTGCTGTTCTTCACGCCCCTGGTCCTGCCCCAGCCCCCACACACCTCTCAGGCAGCACCTGATGCACACAGTGTGATTCCATGTGGGGAGCATGGTCACACAGCCAAAACCTACAGCCCTCCTGGTAGTGATTTATGGCCTGTGCCTCCTCTGCTGCTTAATCAGCTAATTAGCTGACAGCTGCTGCCTGCTACAATGATAGGACAAAGCAATCAGGAACAAACACACCTGGTTATTCAGAAACATCTCAGTGCAGCCCCACAAACACCCCCTGCCATCCCAGCTGCTGCATGGTGCATCTTCAGAAGCTGCCCCTATTGCAGGTGTCCCAAACCAACCCGTGCAGGAGAGACAGAAAGAGTCAGACTTTGTGTCACTAAGCAAGGGCTGAGCTGCTCAGAGCCTGCAGCTTTGCTTGTCTCTGCTTGGCTGCGAGAACCTTGTTTAAGGCTTTGTGACCTCCAACAGTGCCATGGAAGCAGCAAGATGAAGGTATCCAACTTGTCTGTCTGCCCACCCATCTATCTACCTATCCACCCCTCCATATATCCAGCTATCCATCCATCTGTTCATCCACTGGTCCACCCATAGAATCACAGGATCATTAAGGTTGGACAAGACTACTAAGACCACCAAGTCCAATTGTCAGCCCATTGCCACCAAGCCACATCCTCCGAGCCACATCCCATCTATCCATCCATCTCCCCATCCATCTCTCTATTCACCCATCCATTTCACTACCTATCAGAAATGAGACAAACATGTTGTTTTTTAAGAAAGAAGTTTTAAATAAAATCTATGCAGTACCACACACACTGACTAAAGCATTTCAGACTCCACACCCACAGAAGAATAATCAGGCTCAGAAGAGCTCCAATAACGCCATTCCTCCCTTTCCACCCCCAGTTTCCTTACTCTGTGTTGATGCCACTGCCCACAGCAGCTGGCCTTTACCAATAACACCAGACCAAGGGGATGCATCCCACATGAATTCTCATTCCCTGTGGCAGCTGGCCACAAGGACAAGGACTCCACATCCCCAGGGCTGCCCTGGGCTCCTTTGGTACCCTAGCAGCCCACATCCCACCCTATAAGCAAAACTGGGAAAGAAGGAGTAGGCTTTCTTGTGGATCATCTGCAAGCAGTTTGGTTTATTGTTACCAAAATGCACAAAAATGTCACCATTCCTGAGGCTTGCAGGGGGAAAACAACGTTGCTTGGAAACATCCCCATTATTGCTTTGGAACAGCTTCTTTTTGAACAGAAAATGAATAAAATATGCAATTTGCTCCCTGCAAACAGGCTGCTTCACATAGCAGTGAGGCCCAGCAAAGCTCCTGGGCTGAGCTCCTGCAGGAGCCTGGCAGCAGGGCAGTGACCCACAACTTTCCTTCTGAGTGCAAGCAGGCGGGAGGGAGAAAGGTGGGTGCAGAACTCCCTGCTGCTGGCACTGCTCAGCCACCACCCCCAGAGGCCCAGCACCCAGCAGACTTTGCTGTGCTGCTCTTGCTGTTCTGAGCTGGTGACAGACTGCACACTTTGCACTGCTGGAGCATGACAGTACACTGATGGGTTTGCATGCAAAGTTTGCAGTGCAAGTGCTGGCCCAGATCATGCTGGCCGGCTGCTCGCAGCGTTCAGGGTGAAGCTGTGGCTCTGGGGCCCAGTGCAGTGCTGGAGCACGGAGCTGCTCCTCAAAGCACTCCTGAGCAGCACAGCCCCATTGCTCACGGCTCTCGCAGTAGTTGGCAGTGCAGGGCTGCAGGTGTTGGGGTGCAGCTGTGCCCTGTCCCCTGCTCTCTTCACACTTCCCAAACCATCCGCACCACACACGCAACCACAGGCATGGAGGCAGCTGTCTGAGCTGAAATTCCCTGCAGTTTTCTTGGCTGCATCCTTCAGAAAGTTGCCGATGACGCATTGAAATGTAGATCAGCAGAAGTGCATGGGCTGCAACCAAGTGCAGGGTTTGCAGTGAGTGCCGCTGCTGTCCCACATGCACCGAAGTTCCCCGTGCTCAGCGCTCAGCAGAGAGTGCAGTGCTGGCACCCAGCTTTGTTCCCTGCAGCGTGGGAAGCACTGCATGCACAGAGGTGGAGGCTCAGCTCTCCAAAAGCCCGCAGAGCTCTGCAGGGCCCCACAGTGAGCACTGCACAGGGCCATGCATCCTCTGAGCACTGAGCACTGCCCTGTCCCACTCTTGGTGAATGCCTCACAGATCTATGCTGTAGCAATAGTCTGAAATAAAAGATATTCTATTCGAAATTCCAACTGGACTCTGCAGAAGTGGCCATGCTAGAACAATTCTTTTTAAATGCCTTAAACTGCGCACTTCACTGGCAATTAATTTAGCAGTGTATTTACATCACATCCTTTCTTTCACCCATTTAGGCATTAGATTAATGTTGTCATGCAGTGTTTAAATGGAAAAAAACCCAACACAGGAGCAGCCTGGGAGTGGATGTGGCATCCATCCATGCCGGCAGCCCAGATGCTTGCAGCCTGCTGCCCGGCAGCTCCCTGCCACCCACAGCCACACCTCATGGCACTGCCATCACACTGCATCTCACAGTTCCAGAGCTCATCGCCTCCCAGTGCCGCCCAGTGCCACTGTCCCATGGCACCAGTGCCAGCACCCCATGCCAGCACTCCTCTCACCCACAGTCACGTCCCATCCAACTGTGACAGTGGCAGACCCTGCACACAGCTCTGAGGCACAGCTGCCACCCACAGGCTCTGCTTCAAAGCTTCACCTCAAACCCCTCTGTGCAGATGGAACCTGGAGGAGGAGAGGCGGCTCCTTTGGATCCATTAAATCTGCAGTCCTGAGGGCAAATGCATTGTGAATGTAAGGGCAAACCCTTCCTGCTCACTGGAGCGGTCTTACAGCAATAAAGTGAAGCTCAGGCTATGAGCCATAAAAAAAATCCCGGAGAGCTATTGAAATAATACGTAACCTTGTGGCAGAATAATTGGGCTATTGCCTGACAGTGCTTAAAGCTACCCATAACTGCAGCAAAAGCTATGAATTCCTGAACACACGAGGCAGCCATCTGCCTGACGTCCATAGCAGCAGGCAGGGACAGGGAGGACCCGAGCCCCAGGATACCACAAGCAGATCCTCGCTCACCGCAGGGCACGGCAGCGGGGAGCTCACCCAACTCATGCACAATGCACTTCCACTGCCTGGCATCTGCCCACAAAGCTTTGCCAATGCAGCGCTGGCATTCCTAACGCAATGCGTCTGTATGGGAAATCCATACCTTGCTGACAGCGCTGCAAGGTTTCCTGTGGCCCACGGTGCGTGCAGGAGGAGTGGAGGAGGAAGCTTGAGGCCCTGGTGTGAGGGGAGGGTGCAGCACTGTGCAGAGGGAACAATGGGACCACAATGGGGGTTTGTCCTCATTGCATGCACCAATTGTGTTTGCCACCAGAGGCTGATCTGGGTGGGGAAGCAGGATGTTCTGGCACCCCATTTGTCACGGCTTCCCTGGCAGAGCATGGGACATCTGGTGCACGGCTCTGCCCTGTGGCACAGAGCTGTGGGGGGCAGGAAGGTGGCAGCCCCACACCCATGGCAGCACCCACCTGTGCCTGTGCTTTGCTCCCAATACAGCAGATTGCAGCCCTGCAGCCGCAACGCCCTCCAGGCAAAGAGGAAGAATGCTGCACCCCCAGACAGGACCCAACGCACCCAGCCAGACACCCCCCCCCTCTTGCCCCATGGTGATGCAGCTGCCACAAGTAGTGACATGGGGAAGCCCCATCTGATGGTTCCATGGCACGGCTGCACGTGGGCTCATGGCACGTGGCAGCTTGCTTCCTGCAGCCGTGCACTGCTTGCTTTGTGCTGCTTTGATGCCTGGGTGATGCCACAATTAGACGTGAAGGAAACGAAGTGAGATGGAACAAATGAAACGTGAGCATGGAAATATCTGGATCCTAATATTTGCAGACATTCCTAAAAGAATGCCTTTATTCCAGTGAGCTTTGTATTTTATGTTCCAATCTCATCTGGAGCAAAGCCAGAAATGAGCCATGCCACAAAAAGCCCCAGTGCCAGCTCTGCTCCCCACAGCCCCAAAACTCTCCATCACCATCTCCCTGTACACAAACAGCAAGACACGGACCACTCTCAAAAACGGCCTGCCGTCCATGGCACCAGGCTCCCTGCAATGCTGTGCCCCATGGCAGTGCTCCATGGCAATGCCATAATGCCATACCCCGACGCAGTGCCCCACGGTGATGCTGTGCCCCATGGCAATGTCCTATGGCAACGACACAGATCCTCTCCAAGCACAGCATCCGCATGTTCCGTGCAGGTACTCAGCAGTGCTGGAGTGCTGTATTTTTAGCATAAAACAAAAGGCATCCTAAGCAGCACGTCACTTCAGGCAGCACACATTGTAAAGCTTGTCAGCAGTGACATAATGCAAGCAGAAAATGAACTGGGAAGGACTTCAGCCTGAAATACAAGGGAGCTGAGGACTTTACAGCATTACTACTGCAGCTGTTGGGGAAAGCCTTGGGCTTCTCCAGGCACGGAATTTCCCTTGGATTGAGGAACCAGAGATGAACACGAAACACCAGCTCTGTCATTGCTGGAAAGCCTCTTCCCTAACTAAAGGTTACCTCGATCCAGCAGCAGCACCAGGGCAGAGCCGGGAGCTTTGTGCAGCTCTTCCTCACATTTCCCCCATGCTGCTTCTCTTGGGGGAGAAATCTCCCCTAGGTATGGAGAGATTTGGGAGCAGAACCAGGGATTAGTCACAAGGATAAATCCTCAGCCCCATCACAGCTGCGATGCTATTCCTGCTGCAGTCCCCAGGCTGCCCGCAGCCGGGAGCCGGTGGAGCCGTGCCAGCTGCCAGCTGGAGGCAGAGCTCAGCCCTCACTGGAGAAACCTTCCCCAGAACTAAGCCCGGGATGAGTTACAGAGCCCCAATACTGCACGGCAGCAGAAAGCACAGCCACCTCATGCGTTGGTCATTGTGGAAGCCCCAGGAAATCAGCAGGAATAACTGCTGACAATCAGCACATGGTCCACGATACTAACGAGCAGAAGCTGTGACTTGGTGATGGGTTACATCTGTAGTGCTCCGTGCTCGTGCACACAGCAGTGCAGGGCAGCAGGCACGGCCCTGGGAAGTCACTGGGGCCAAACCCACAATGCACAGCAAACAGCAGCGAGCATCCCACCCACTCGCCGGTGTCTGTGCCACTCGCTGTGCTGCTATTGCCTCTTTGTAACAGCAGTGCTGCGTGGAGTGAGCCCCGTGCTGCACACACCTGGTGCCTAGCAGCAGCCCAGCACAGGGCACAGTGCCTGCCCCACGGCCGGAGCTGCACAGCCTGAGCCCCACGGGAGCCCCTCAGTCGGGATCTGTCCCCCAGCAGCTGATGAGGGGACATCCCAACCAAAAATAGCAGTGTGACAAAGCTAGGAGAGCCCTCTTTTTTCAACTGAAGGTGTGGCAGAGAAGCCCATCAGCTGGAGCATCTCAGAACAAAGGAGCAGCCTTGTACTGGTTTTCCAGACTATGAGCAATCTGTGCAAAACATTCTATAGGAATGCTCGCGATTTCCTCCTGCATCAGCCCTGCCCCGGCTGAAGTCTGATGGAGCTGCACCGAGGGCAGCTGCTCCCCTTTGCCCCGTGCACGCCGCAAATGAACTTTTCCTGTCCAGCCTCTAAAGTGCTTTGCTAATTGATTCTGCTCATTAACATCAGCGTAAGTTATGTCAAGCACTTCATGGGAACCATCTTAACAGCGGTGCCATAAATTCACAAGTATCCCTTACAGCCTAAACGGTGTTCTTTGTGCAAAATCACAGGCACGCACGCTGGCAGGAGCCTTAGCACTTTGGTTATGCAGAGGTTTATAGATCCCCTAAATCTCAGCAGCTCTCTCATCTGACACCGGAGGCATCCGGAGAGGAAATCCTATAGAGCTGCAAAGCAAAGAACCATCACACACCGCAACCGAGCAACGGGCGCCGCGACCGTACCTATATTTCATGCCAGTTTGTTTGGCGGTGGATTCCTTGAGCGAGATGTGATGCTGGGGGGTGAAGGTCCCCAGGCTGCGGGCGATAATCGCCACGGTCCGGAATTTGGCCCTGGCTGCGTTCACCACGTTGGGCGCGGCGGCGTTCTGCTTGCTGATGAGCCGCTCTTCCCCATTGCGACTCTTCAGGTTGTGCTCCGTGCAGGCGATGGACACCTGCATCTCGCCCCGCGCCCCGGGGGGGCCGGTGCCTGGGACACGTCGCCGGGAAGAAGCCCCCAACCCAAGCTCGGCTCGCGGTCACACCTCCCCCGGCGACGGCCGCGGTGGGTCGGGGAGCGGCATCCGCCTTTAGTCGGGCGCTCGGGGGAACATGGAGCTGCCCCCGGTGCTCGCAGGCTTCGCCGCCGCCGCGTTACATCGGTGCGGGAGCGCCCCGAGCCCAGCCGGGCGCCCGAAGCCCCTTCAGAGCCGCCGCACCCCCGGGAGAGGAGCTGCCTTTTGTACGGACACAAAGGCGCCGGTGGAAGAAGCAACGGGGAGAGCAGCGCTCGGAGCGGCTTGACGTTGAAAATGGGCTAATCATGGGGAAAAAAAGGAAGAAAAAAAAAAAAAGAAGAGGGGGAGGGCGAGAACAAGCGCTGTGCTCTGGAGTGCCGCTGGGTTAACTCCTTCCTGCCCCACGCTCCCCGCACGGCCGCAGCGAACATCCTCCGCTTCAGCTTCGGCAGGGGGCTGGGGGCGGACCTGTGGGTGTGGGGAGTGGAGGATGGGGTGCAGGGGTGGCTTTGGGTCGAGCGTCTAAAAGCTGGGCTAGCTGAGCTCGTAGCCTGGGAGTCACCATCTCAGACACAACGTCTGGCGTCAGGTTACTGCAAGATCATCAATAAATGAATGCTACCCATCTCAAATTAACATTGCTATGCATCCAATGGGTGTGGAACTGAGGGTCACTGACACAGCTGCCCGCACTATGCTGTGCAGAGGGACCCCAAGGAGAGAATCATACAATCACAGACTCGTTAAGATTGGAAAAGACCTCCAAGATCATTGAATGCCTTAGGCTGGAAGGAAGCTTAAAGATCATCAAATGCCAACCCCTGGCTGTGGGAAGGGCTGCCAAGCACTAGATCAGGCTGCCCAGGGCTAGGGTTAGGATCCCCAAGCTCGACCACGACCCACCCCACCATGACCACTGCCAGCATCCCTCAGATCCACATCTCCATTGTTCTGAACCCCTCCAGGGAAGTTGAGCTCACTACTCCCTGGGCAGCTGTGGCAGTGCCCAACTGCTCTTCCACAGAATACATTTCACTTAATATCCAACACGAATCTCTCCTGGCATGGCATGAGGCCATCACCCCTCCTCCTGTCACTGTTTACCTGGGAGCAGAGGCTGACAGCCCTCACCACAACCTCCTCTCAGGGAGTTGGAAAGCCATAATGTGTTTCCTCCACCTCCTCTTCCCCATGCTGAGCCATCCCATTCCCTCAGCCACTCTCTCTAGTGCATGTGCTCCAGGCCCCTCCCAGCTCAGTGTCTTTCTTGCAGTGACACAGGCTGCAGTGCCATTGGCATTCTTGGCCACCCGGGCACACTGCTGGCTCATGTCAACCAGCATCCCCAGATCCTTTTCCACAGCACAGTTTTCCAGCCACTCAGCCCCAAAAGCAACAACTCCTGGTGAGACTGTTCTTGCACTCAAAATGTGGGATACCTCTTTTGGTGTAAAGTCACCAGCTTTAGTTTTAAAAAACCTCAAAGCAGTGCCCTCTTCCCCCTGTTAGCTCCGCACAGACATGAAGTGTTGCACGTTAACCAAGAAAATGGAAATGTTATGCTGTTATGCTTTTAATCGTTATGCAAACACGCTGAGCAGCCTAGCACAGCTTTTAAAGCACAACCCAAACGTATTTTGGGCCTGAGGTGGGCTCTCAGGATGGCTGCTGTCAGAGCTCAGCTGGCTGCTGGCTGCAGGAACTCAGAGCTGTGCAGACCCAATCCAGGTCACCGATAACAATGCCACCTCAGCTGCTTTAAGCGCTTTAGCAGAAACCCTTCACTGCCAGGAGAAGGCAGTGACATGGAGGAGACCGGCCCCACCAATGGCACATGAGCCCCTCGGCAAAGTTTCTCTGCTCATAGCCTCTTCAACAAGACAGGAAGTTATTCCCAGTTTAGCTATATTTTATTGAAGTTGTGCCTGTGTATCTATCACATGGGAGGGGAGAGCAACTCCTCGCTCGTTATCACCCTGCGCTGCAGGCACTGAGCTTCTATTTCACAGCCCGGGTGATCAGTGTGCCACAGCTCGGTGCTGCACAGCTGCATAGCTCTGTGTGACATTACAGGGGAAATCGGAGCTGCTTTTCTGCTCGCTCCCAAGCAGCCTTTTTTTTTTTTCCCTCTGCTTTCCCCCGGTTCCCCCAGCTCTGCTTGGATAGCTCCTGCACTGCGCACAGCGCCTGGGCAGCTCCAGAGCAGCTTTGGAGAACTGCTCGGCCGCAGCAGTGCTCTGCATAGAGGCAGAGCCAGCATCCAGCCTTCCTACTCGGCACAGAGCAGCCCTTAAGCTCCTCACGCTGCTCTGCTCTGTGACCATCGCCGGTGCTACATTTGCAGCTTTCCTTCTGCTGCTGGCAGGGAAAAGGCATCCGGTGAGCTCGGCTGCCCAGCACCGCGGGGCTTCTGCAGCATGCAGGCTGCAGATCAGGCAGCACCACTGAGAAGAAAGCAGCAAGCAACAGAGAGGAGGAACCTGGCAGGGATTAACCTCAGAAAGCTCTGCAGGACAGACGTTCCCCCACCATTGCCATATAGGCACAGTCCTGTCCCAAGGCACAACTGCGGGAGCTGCAGAGCCCACCCAACCTGTGCCCCATCCCGGTGCCAGCTGGGGCTCACTGCAGACCCCGCTGCCTCCGTGGAGCCATCCCCACACACCACTCAAACCTCAGCATCGGGGCTGCAGCAGGTGATGTGCCCTGAGCCCAGCAGGACACCCATGGTGAATCCTCACCGCACATCCCAACATAAATTGTGCCTCAGAAGCTTTGGCTATGAACACAGTGTGTGCAGTTCTGCTCTATCTCAGTGCAGAAAACAACCAGGCTTCCTGCTGGGCTGCCTGCTGATGGAGAAGCTCCATTACACCTCCCTACATCACTCCTATGCAAGCATGGCGAGGTAGCAGGACAGCAGTGGGAATTGGGCTGACCCTGCAGGGATGTACCACAGCAAAGGCAACACCAAGGAGGGGAGATGACAAATGTTGTGTCACAGGGACTAACCCAAGCTTGAGTTATCATTCCCCTGCGGTGGGAACAAGCAATAAACATATCAAAACTATCATGAAAATAGAGTATTTGGGGTTATTCTAATCAGAGCAGAGCGGGATGCCAGCAGGATGCCCAGCTGTGTAAGTTCACCCTATAGAACAGACTTTAAGTATCACGGAAGGGGAACAGCTGCCCGTTCTCAACCCTCTCCCAGTCTGGGCCCAGCCCAATGCTGGCTGCAGCACCACTCCATCCAAGGGCAGGTCAGGATTTCCCCCATTATGAGCCCAGAGGATGCTTGCACCCCTCAATCTCAGTGCTGTTGTAGTGTGCAACAACACAGGCAGGGTAAGGAAGAGAGCACGAGGCCAGCAGCAAGCAGTGTGCACCGAGCAACGTGCACTGAGCCAACACTTCTCTGTTATGCCACACACTGCACCGCGCAGACAACGCAGTCTTCCCAAGGTTCCTTGCATAGTGATTAATGCATTTATTCCAAATGCAGCTCAGCCCAAGCTGTGTATTTCCAACTCGTCTCTGCTTATTGAATAGTAAATTTAGGCAATTACGTACATTATTCTGCTATCCATACACGTCAAACACCGCCCGACTGCAGTTTGTAGCGGCTCATTTCTCTAAATAAAGTTCTGTAAAGAAATATGTTCTAAGATGTGAGGCTTGGATGCTGAAAGCAGCTCCCTGCATGGCAGCGGGTGGGGGACAGCCCAGAGCACGGTGCCCAGCACCAGCCCACAGGGCATCCCCTGCAGGAGCCGCAGCACTGCTGGAGCTGCACCCTTCACGTTCCACCTGCGGCAATTTTGCTTAAACCAATAACGTATAGTAAGCACTGCTAAAATATGTCCTTCCCAAAGAGAGATTTTTCCCAGCTTTCATGCTTCTCCTGCCACTCCACGAAGCAGGCTGAGGCACTCTGCCCCACAGCCCTCGTGCTGCCTGGCAGAGACGGAGCACTGCAACTGAGAGAAAGCACTCCCAAAGTACCGGGGGCATCTGCTGTGGCCAGTGCATGGAACTGGTGCAGCAGCAGGGTTACTGGCACTCCTACCTCCCCCCTGCCATGAAGGTCCTTTGGGAAGAATATTTCCTTTTTCTTGCAGAGCATCCTACAAAGGTACTTCACATTTTTGGACCCTGAACTGAGGACAGCCCTCGAGGTGCTGCAGTGTCACCCAGCAAGGAGTGCAGGGCTCCCCTGCAGAGGACAGTGCCTGCACGGCTGCAGCTACCCAGGTCTATCCAGAATGGGGACGGAGCCAAGCAACAATGAAACCAGCACAGAAAATTCAGCAGAGCTTATCAGGAGACAGCAGGCACCGGAACTGCAGGAGGGAACCAAATCCCCTTTGCAGCCTTTGGCCCAAGCACCAGCACCACAGCACAGGGAGAAACAAGGAATAAAAAGTGCATTTTCACGGGGTGCAGAGCATCTCTGCTCAGCTCCATCGCTGCTGCCTTCCCCCAGCACACGGACCCTGCAGCCATCTGCCGATGCCTGTAGGTTTAGGAGCGATGCTTTTTGTCACGGACATTTTGCCTGGCATCCTATTCCCATCACATCTCCTCCTCACATCTCCCCGGGACATCACACACCCTGCTCAGGAATCCAGGGCTGATCATTCACTGATAATGATCGGAGGCTCACAGACTGGAATCGATTATGAGGAAACATCCCTGTGTGCAAAGTGGGTCACAGAGCTGCATTCTGGGGGCTGGAAAGGGGCATTTAAAACACACTGGGAGCCCTGCAAACAATCCCACTCTGCCAGCGCCACGGCACAGTGCTGGAGATGCCGTGTGCTCTGAGAGCAGAAGCAGGTGAGCAAATGGCTTTGCTACCGATGATGGGAACAGATGTGCTTGCTGAGGGGAGCTCAGAGGCTTCAGAGTAGATTACTTCACAGGAAACTATGTGTGCACACGTGTGCAAGAGCATGGGTGTGCTTTTGGCTACTTGCTGGGAACAGGAGATCCCTGCCCTGCTGTGCTGGGAGGAGGCCCCACACCATGCACACCATGGGCCCCCTGACCACCGAGCTGCACACAGCTGCTCTTTGCCCACCTCCATCCATTCATGCAGAAAGCTGTACAAAAATAATGTGAACCATAAGCAGCGAGAGGAAAGAGAAATCATTTGGAAAATGGCTGGGCATAGGAATACCTGCCTTGCACTAGAGAGCCATAGTTCAGAAGGAGAAATCACTTAACAGAAAGGACAGCTGGCAGTGAACAAAGGGCACAGCTGGGCACGGGCACAGCCATCGGTCTGCACCAGGATGGGGAAGATGTCAGCGCTGTGAGGTACATCCAGTGAGCACAACATAGCTGTGCTCTGAAGCCAGCAGCAGCCATACTCCATCTGAGAGCAGTGCTGCTATTGCCTGAGAGCAATGCTGCTGGTGCCAGCAACAAAGCCATGAGATGCACTGCTGCTCTGCCTGTTGTTCTGTAACAGGCTGAACTAAGCTGCGTTTGCTAAGGCAATGAAAGGGAAAGGAACTAATCACCCTATAAACAAACCGGCTTATGAGCATTTAGGCAGCGTTTCTTATTAACAGTTCTTTTGTTTATCACAATTAATTAAATAGCTCTTCATTAAAAAGTTTTTCTTTTCTTTTTTTTTTTTTTTTTTTTATCATGCTGTCTTTAGATCAGACCTACAGATACAGGACAAAACTCTGGGAGGTGACTGAGCCATGCTGGGAAAGAGAAGCGTTTACACAACGGGCCTTGGCCCAAAGTGGGACAGAAATCTTTAGAAAATAGGCATCAGAAGACCCACGTAACAACAAGAACCACCACAGCATACGCCAGAGGTTCTACATGGTCCTGCAGAGCATTCCTTCTGCTGGGGCTGGGCTGTGTGAAGTGCAACATATCGTGGCTGCTTCTGTCAGCCGTGAAAAATGCATGGACTCGGGAGAATGGATTTGCTGGAATCCATCATCTTCAGCAGAAATTAACTGTATTGCAGTGCTTTATTCCATCTCGTTAAAGGCTGAAGATGGATGAAGAGCAGCCCATAAGCCAAGCAGCCAAGGTGCACACAGGGTGACAGAGGCAGAGCTGAGAGCAGAACCGCAGGCATGGGGCAGCTCAGGCTGCTCAGGACCCCATCCAGCCCAGCCCGAGCACCTGCAGGGATTAAAGCCATCCCCATGCACTCACCATTCCTCAAGGCCGTGCAACCTTCTTGCAGCATTCAAACAGCGCAGAGAACAGCCACTACAGCGTCTCCTGGGTCTCAGCAACTCGCCAGCAGGCTCTAGGAAGCAGGCAGCCCCTGCCCACAGCTCAGCCAGCCCCACCACGCGGACTCTGCCCATACCTGTACACCATCCCCGCCTGCGCCTGGACGCTCTCATGCAGTGACAGCCCGTGGAGGTGGAGGAACCTCTCCAGCTGCCTCCGCTCGCTGGCCCCACTCGCTCTCCCTGCCCCAGCTGTAGGATGGTCTCTGGGGGCCATGCTCGGCTTTTTGCCCCGCAGCGGCGCTTCGCTGGCTTTCTGCAGGGCCGGCTTGTGGGTTGGGATGTCAGCACAGGAAGGCTTGTACAAGTGCATGGCCCCACACCGTGCAGCAGCACTTGCCTTTGTGTTGTTGTAAGGGGAGCGCTCCAACTCAAGTGGGCTCCGGCTGGGAGCGCAGTGCTGTCTGCCAATAACGGGAGAGCGCTCCGAGGGGCGAGGGCTGCCAGTGGGAACGGAGTGCCGACCCTGTTTCCCAGGTCTTATATTTAGAGAATGGGAAATATTTGTTTGGGATTCCACCCAAGGCCAACAAACGTCAAAAAGAATATTCTCACAGGGTTTATTTGAGGCCTTGGCTGGAGAGATGAGTGCTGCAAGCGTCTCCTACATGGCTCCTTCAAACCTGACGGGCTCACCTACCTTGAAGTAAAATGTCACAACCCAGGTTAAGTGCTCTGTAACTTCCACTGCTACGTTTCAAAGGCCCAAAAGGATGCTGTATATAAGCAGATGCAGGGGAACAAGGCAGCCAAAGCCCCACAGAGACAAATAACCCAAGCAGACAGGGGAAATACTGAGCCTGTATTGAGTGCTGCATTATCCTCTGACCCAACACACAGGCTTTAAGGCTGGGATCTGAGTTCCCAGAGCCTGCAGCTGTTTCTCTTAAGTGCATGCAGTACAGAAACATCCTGCATCCCCAGGGGGAAGGGAGAAACAGTGCAAAGCTTGGGGGCACCAGCAGAGCCTCCAGGTCAGAGCAGACCCAGCAATGCCTTGGTCAAGGAATCCGCTCAGGATGCACAGGATGCAGCACAGGATGCAGGTTTCCTGGGCTCTTACATTTTAAACACTCAGCCCACCTCCTGGCTCTCCTCTCAATCCCAAATACATCTGAAATATCAGTTAAATAATCAAGTGATGGATATATCATGCACTCAGCTAATCCTTAAAGCTTTCAAAGCAGATAAACAAGGGCTGAGCTAAAAAAGAAAACATATTTTAAAAGATTATAATTCAATGTCACAGAGAGGAGTTGTGCATGGAAATGTGGGTTACCCGTCCTCCCCTCCCCACACCACAATGCCAGGGCATGTAGGAATCCATCCTTCCACCCCATCCAAGCTCCTACATCAAACCTGTCAGTTTTACCTCCTGTTGGATCCATCTATAAAGCAAGATGAACCAAAGGCAAAGAAATATTCCCACAAGCCACCCTGCTGTTTTCAGACATCACATTTTCTCTGGTTTAGGGCCACAGAGGCCAGCACAACTCAGTATCATGAGGAATTCACCTTTCCCAGAAGCTATCCCCATGCCTGTGACCTTATGGTGCCACAGAGCAGCCACCACCACTTGGTCTCAGCTTGCAGAGATGTTTGGGTTTCCTTTGCAAGTGGTTTGATAGCTTCACGCTGAATTGCTGCTTTCTCCACCTCTCGTGGTTATATACCACTTTCTTTTTGTGTTCCCCTGTTACCCACACCATCTCACACACCTGCTTCCGAGCCCCACTCAGATGCAACCACAGCCACCTGGAAACAGCAGCTACCAGAAAAGTGCCCAAATTATCACAGGTGGGTTTGGACGAGGAACTTGGGAGCTGGGAAAGGAGGCTGTGAAAAGGTCAGCAATTTCAGTTCACCACGATCCAGGGATAACAAGCCCCCAACAGTTGGAAATGTCAGAATCACGGAGCCAAGACCCTTCTATTCTTATCATAGTTGACATAAGCGTTGCTATGGCTATAGCAGCCGTTATCAGTATCGCCACGGCCGCGGCTATCGCTGCGATGTTGGTGCGGCTATCGCTGCCGTGGGCTCCCATCGCAGCTGCTATCAGCAGCACGGCTGTCGCGCCGCGAGCTGCCCTACCTGTGCGGCATGCCGGTGGTGTAGGCGATGGTGTGCTCGTGTGAGAGCTCACAGCCACGCAGGTACCAGCTCATCTCCAGCTCCCGCAGCAGTGCCAGGCGCCGTGCCCGCTGCTGCGCCGCCAGCTTCGCCCGCGCCTCCTTGGTGCCCTCGGTGCTGCCACGCGAGGCTCGCTCCCTGCTGCCCAGGGACAGCACCGACTGCTTCCTCAGCTTCAGCGCTTCCTCCGCGCTCTTGTTGCCCACGGTTCCCGTGCGTGCCGCCAGCATCGCCGCGTCCGGCCCTGAGCGCAGTTGCTGCCCTCAAATCATTTAAACTGATTTGCGGCACGCACCGTCCTCCCTCTATAACCCTCTGCCAGCTCAGAGCTGTAATTAGATACGTGGCCGCAGAGCTTAACCCGAAAGGGGAGCTGCGACCTCTGTGTGGAAACATCTGTATGGCGTCCTGCAGGGGCTGAAAGGCACACCGTTGTGCCCATGGGCTGCACGGCGCAGTGTGGTCCTCGCCCCAAAGCGGCCTCCATCCGTGCGGCCGTGGCTGCCCTGCAGAGGAGAGCAAAACTGGGGCTCTCACCAATTGATTTGTTTGTGGAGGGAGTGGTGCTTGAAGAAGATCTGCTCAGGAAGGGTTGCTCGAGCTGAACATGCTTTCTTCTGCCTTGAAATAAAGGGTCATGGAACAAACCACGCCGGGCATGCAGGAACCCTGTGTTTGGGGAAAGAGGGAGGACAAAAGCACTCTAAGGGCACTTAGGATGTTGAATATGTTGCAGTTCTACAGTGCTATCCCACATCAGTACATTTCATAGCATTTCCCAAAAAGGGAGAAGCTTCCAGCAGCTCCAGGAGCCTCTAAACCAGCCCCGAGCCACTCAGGCAGTACACACTCCTTGCACAGATGTCTTCCAGGCTTCATACAATTGTTTGAGTTCTTCCACCTGGGAGCTGCCTACCAAAATCCAGCTTTGCTCAGGGAGGTGGGTGCCCCATCCCTGCAGACAGCCATGGTTAGGCCACGGGGCTCTGAGCACCTGACGGAGCTGTGGGTGTCCCTGTGCACGGCAGGGGGCTGGACTGATGGGCACCAGAAGTCCTTCCAACACAAACCATTCTGTGGTTCTATAATAGATTCTACGAAAAGCAAAACGAAGTTCTGAAACATTTGCATAACACACAGTGAGCTCAACCAGCTTTTTGTGTTTACCACTCACCCAACCACAGCACCACGCAGCTGTTCCCAAACAAAGGCCCTGAGCAGGGATCAGTCAGCACAGAGGTAACCACATTAAAGCACCTGCTCGCTATTTGTTCCTCCCTAACGGAGCATTGTTTGTCTCACAGCAGACCTGTGACAGTGCACATCCCACCACGTGCCACGGGTCGGTAATGCCACCGGAGCTGCCCACTCACCCTATAAAACATGCAGCAGGATCGCTTGCCTGCAAGCCAAGCCGCTCAGCTGCCATTAAACATTGATGGGCACTGGGAGCTGAGCTGGGTGAGCCCCCCGTGCCAGCATCACGCAGTCACTCTGACACAGGTTAACACTGCTGGTGCTGCGTGCCCAGCGCTGAGCTGCACGGCTGTGAGCCTGGCATGGGCTGCAGTGCAGCAAGGTCCAGGCACTCACTGGTGAAGCAAGTGGTCCCATGCTGGGGTGCAGGATGGCCAGTAGGAACAAGCAGTGTGCTGCTAGCCTGAAAGCAGAACGTTCCCCTAACACTCCTCGTCCACCTGACAGGTGCACAGCAGTAATTTTTAGCCCTGTGAGGGCTGGAAATGACCTCCAAGATCCCCAACCCATCCTCAGCTCACCCCCCTGCCCACGTCCCTCAGTGCTGCGTCCCTGCAGCTCTGGAGCACCTCCTGGGACAGTGACTGCAGCGTTCCCCGGGCGGCTGTGCCGCTGCATCACTGCTCTTTCAGAGAATATTATTTTCCTAACACCCAAGCTGCATTTTTCTCTGGCTCAGACACCACTTTACTCATCCCTAGTACTTTTCAGATGTAAATAAGAGAATCATTTCTAACAGACTCCAATAGATGCTTTCTGCTCAGAAGAGCATTAGGTTTCCATGGTGAATTAATGCACTCCACACAGTTTGCATTTAGAAGTGTTTTCCTTTTCGTTTTGCTTTTTGTATCTCTCGAACCGTTCCATGCCAGCCTGGGCTGCTCAGCCCCACCTGCACGTCCCCTCACAAGAGATCTCTTCTGCCCCATTCCAAAACACAGGAATGCAAACTCTGATCTACCAATTCTCCAGCAGTTCCAGCAAAATTTGCTTTAAGTTCACCCACTTAAGACTCTCTTAAAATGAATCCCTGCATTTCAGACCCCACGCTACGTTCACTACCAGCACTGCCCCAAATTGTCCAGCTAGGTGCACGTCCCCAGGACCTCCCTGCATACAGGGATATCCCAAGCAGGACACATGGGCAGCACTTACTGCAAGGTCCTGCCTAGAGGTTTTTAGCAGAAAAACTCAAGCCTTGCACAGGCACAGTTTGAGCTGGAAAATATCTGTAAGTGATAGCTAAGTAACATATAGATTTCATCCCATAGGAGCCAAGTAATTTTCAAATGCAGGATCCAATTAGCAAAAGCCTAAGTGATAGCCTTTAGGCTAACAGCAATCTCTCTTCACCCTATCCTCTACCTAAGGTAATTAGAACCCCATCAGGGAAAGATTCATCAGGTGCTTAATTGGTTGAGTGCCTCCCCTGTGCAACCAGCAGTAGTTCAGCAGGCCCTGCGCCCAGCCCAGGAGCACAGCATCCCCAGCCCAGGTTGCACCCAGCTCTCTGGAGAACAAGGCAGACATGTCAGAGAATTCCTGTTTGTGCTGCCCATTGCAGGCCCAGAAAGAGCTGCATGGCTGTGTTTGAGTCTTAATACTACACTGGAGGTACATCTTTCAGGTTGGATATTAGAAAACATTCCTTATCTAAGGACAAGGTGGGCACTGGCACAAGCACTGGTGGGGTGACAGTCCCTGGTGGCACTCAAAGATGTGGGCAGTGAGCAGGCGGGGGTGGGGAACTGTTCTTTCCAGCCTCAATGCTTCTGTGATTACCACAGGCTGTCACACGTGGGCCAAAGGCAGTGCAATTAGTGCAATTAGAAGCAGCAGAGGCTAATGGGTGCTGCTGTTCATCACCCACCTGGCATGGCTGCACACTGCACACATCCAGCACTGACGCTCCTCTCTCAGCAAGTCCGTCTGCTGCAATTAACCTGATGAGGAAGCAGCTCCCTGCAGTCTTTTATCTTCTCGTGGAATTTTTAGCAGTCAGCCCAGAGCCAAACATCGCACCCGAGCACAAAGAAATGCAGGTGATGTTAATTAATGCCTTTTTCACCTGGCAGTCCTCAAGCGGGATCACTGAGCACCAGGAGCAGCCAGCAATTAAGGAATGCATCACCAGAATGGGGACAGCCCCGAAAGCAAAGGGCCAAGTGACTGAATGGCCTGCATCGCATTCAAATTGGCCACAAAACGCAGCGTGGCCCAACGGGCTGCAATGCAGCAGCAGCCCAGGGGTGGCAGCTCCCAGAGCCCCCCAGCAGCAGCAGGCACAGCCCAGCAGTGCTCCCACCAGGACTGTGGGTGCTGGAGCACAGCTCGGCCATCTGGCACAGATACAAGCAGCACACATGCACACTCCTGCAAGGAAGGGCAGCTCTGCACAGCCTCAGACTGCACTGCTCTATTTCCACAATTGCTTTTTTCTTTGTAGAGCAGGAACCTACACACAGCCTCGAATCCCATGCATCTCGGGAATGAGTTACCTCTATCCCAGCACCAACACAAGCAGGAGGCAGCAGCACAGAGCCTCGTGGGGATGCAGAAGGGACAGCCATGGACACCACCTCACCCGCACAAAGGGCTGCAGCCCAGAAGGGATGGGCCCCGAGCAGCCCTAGGAAACACATCACACCGGTGTTCAAACATAACATTTTTATTTGTGGATAAAAATTAAGGCTCACAGTACTTTATCATTTCACAAGCAGAAAAAATGTTAAAAATTGAGAATGGTGGGCAATGCCCCCGATACAAATTCCTCTAACTGCTGACATGTTTTACTGAAGACTTGAGGTGAACAACTGTACAGGGCAGCTACAGGTATTAGATTGTAAACTATGTGCTAAATGTAGGATTTTAAGAAAGTGAACAGAGTATTTACGTTCCTCTCCGCTTCTGACTGTCCTATACACAGAACTGCTGGGATAACACCACTGACCTTCCTAAGAACAACCCACTCCTACAATGCATGGCACAGGTGTCAACAGGGGAAGATAGCGAAAGATCACAAATTTCGTTTCCGTAAGACCTTTCGATTATAGTGCAATAGTTTATGCCTAGACATTTCAATATTCACCTTTCTGGTTTAAAAAACAAAGAGAAACAAGTAAGATTTCTAAAAGAGCACAGGAATTGCTGCCAAGCTCCATTTCACAGACCAACATGATGAGAAGATGTTTAAAGTGGATGCCCAACTTCAGCATACACACAGTGTGCAGGAACACCTTACACCTCCAGTGCAGATGGAAGCACTTCCCAGTCCACAGCACGCAGCAAACACAAGATTCCCATCCTGGTGTGCTGGGGACACATCACGAGGCACCAACACACCAGTCCTGATGCACATCGTGGCCGTTGTCACCCACACCTCGCCAGCTGCTTTGTAACCACACTGCAGTTTGTTTCCAGGAGACCAGCTAGAAGTGTCTCACTCAAAACTGGGGAGGTTTGGGATATGAGAAATGCTCAATATTCCCTACTTTTTAGTGATTCCTTCTGTTTTGTCTATTTGCTGTCAAGGTAACTGACAACGTAGCAGTGGCAGCAAGAGCAAGCCTACTAATAACAAGCAACTGCTACAGCATTCAGAGGCTGAAGTACTCCTGCAGCACACCAGGGAGATTCTATTGTCATCTCACCATTTACCTAAGAGATACCAACGCAACAATGAAAACTATCCTCAGGTCTTTCAGACTAAAAAATGAAGTGTACTCTAAGGCTGTCAGTTTATCAGGGAGCTGTTGTTTGAAATATGATACACTAAAAAATTAGGTTTGCTTTCAACAGAACCCATGCTGTAGCAATAGATTCTGCCACAGCAACCACTGATACACAGCCCTGCGATCACCAGCTTGTACAGATCACAGCCCAGTAGCAAAAGAGCATGAGTTAACATGTGTAACTGCGTCCACATAGCATAAAGCTCACCGAGGTGACGATGAGTGCAGTTACAAGTACTACACCAGCTCAGAAGGAGGCAGCTGAGATGCACAGCAGTTAGGATCTGTTCACCCAAGCCCCATGCGAGGTGCAAGTGCAGGGCAGCTCATGGCCACTGCAGCAGGAGTGGCCCAAGAGTGCAGGGGCTGCTGCACGCCACCTCCAGAGGAAATGCAGCTGCTCAGGAATACAGGCAGAAATCAGAAGTTCACATATTAGCCACGTCCTGTAAGCTGGAGTTAAACTAAATTTCCATAATGCGTAGGCAGAAAATGCAGAAATAATAGGAACACACGATGTGCAACCAAACAAAACAGAACACTTTCAACCATTATTCCAGTTCATTGATCTGTGTAAGCAGAAATATAAGTAGCTACAGCCATGAAACACGCCATGCTCCTGAACAGTTGAGAGCAACTGTTTTGCCCACATAGAACTTGAACAGTTGCCTTCCATTCAGCTGCAAGAAATGGATGGCAGGGCTGACTGGGAGCACACAGCAGCAGTTCCATGGGCAGTTATCCAGCAAGCTGCTCAGCTCAGAGCTGCTACAGAACCTGCAACTCCACAGACAGCATCTGCAGGACATGCTCAGCACTCTCAGGTGGATGGAGACAGCTCTGCCTTGATGTATCAGGAAAGCACAGGTGTCCAAGATAAACACCTCTTAAATTATTGCTTAACTACAGAAACAGCAGAGTATACACGATGGAAATAATCTATACTGGTTGGGTAAGCCACTCCAATACTGTGACTCCACACTAATGACTATAAGGATTTTAAAAAACAAGCTGAATACATTACATTAAAAAAAAAAATAAATCCTGTGAAAGCTAATGTGAAGAAAACAAACTATCATCAAGTATAACGTAAGCACATGGGCAGCAGCAGGCTGTGAAGGGACTATTGCATAAGGGTTGGAGACCAGAACCAGGATTCGGCCATCCTGGAGCTCTGGTGCCACAGCTTTTAGAGCTGCACTCCTGCTTTTACTCCTCTCCGAGGCCCCAGAAGCACACAGACACCTCGCAGGGATGTGACACTTCCACAAACACAGCGTGTGATGGGGACATGCCTGTCACCAACCAACACACCTACCAGGCAATGCAAGAGGGAGTGAGGACAGACAGGCAGGCAGGCAGAAGGTCATCTCATAACACTTCAGCATTGCTCTTTTGGGACTCAATGTTATTGCCACGGGCTTACAGGTCAAACAATCTAGAAACAGGCCTAACAGCACACAACAGATACACGTTAATTCCACAACTCAGCAGTACCCACTACTCCATTTGGCAAAATATTTATTTATAATAAATTTGTTCAAAAGCAGTTGGTCACAAAGAATTCATTTTACATTTTTAGGCTGTAACAATGCTTTTGGTAGAAGTAAATAAGCTGTCTCTTTTTACACAGTGTACAAAACCAAAGACAAGTTGAAATGACAGTTAACAACTGGAACACGTGGGAATGGGAAGAATCAGTAAGACAAAGGCCAAAGCAATGGGAATCTGTCTGCACACAGGCAACGCTGCCATCATTTACCCGTACAAATCCTCAGCCCCACTCTGTTATCCCTGCACTGCTCGTCACCGCCGCCCTGCGCTCCAGGAGAGGAGTCAGCTCCAGTCACTCTTTCACAGTACTGCATGTCAACACTGGGAATGGTTTCTGATATGATTTAGACTGCACACAGTACTTCAGTAAAAAAAAGTTATTTACTCCCACTCCGTAGTTCCTGGTGGCTTTGAGGTCAAGTCATACATCACCCGAGAAATGCCAGGAATCTTCTTTATCTCTGCCACCATTTTTAATACAACCTGGAGGGGGGAAATAAACAGATCTGTAAAAAGCACATAGAACAGACGTGACGAAAACTACCCTAAGAAAGAGTTATACAAGGAAAACACTGTTCATTCTGTTCTATAAACAGGAGAGAAAAATCCTACAGCTCCTAGCATATTACTACCAATTAAGAAGTAAAAACAACAAAGGAAAACTCCCAGCTTCTCAATATTTGCAGCTGTATTTGGAACCTGCTGATTTCTGGCACTGGCAATAGAACTGAGCAGCAATCGCAACACACTTCCCTCAAGGCAGCAGCTCTTCAGCTTCAGAATGATTTTTTTGAGGTTACGTTTTACTGTGCTGCTCTGCTCTGCTGTCAATCACTTGCAGACATCTCAGACCAGCACCTCCAGCTGACCCACAATCAAACAGAAAGCGGCAGCCTGATAGAAATGATGAACTTTTCAAACCAGAAAAGGGAGCTGTGAAGGTTAAAAAATAGCAGAAGGAAGCATCTAATGGAAAGACTGCCCATTGGCAGCTGTTCTCCAGAGTAATCAATTAACGTTAGCTCCATCAGAGACAAAGCACTCCAGGCTGGACACCGATGAAGCTTCCTAGAAAAAGTGCTTGAAACATCTTCCAGTGACCTGATCTGGAAACAGCACGTTTTGAGATGTTAAGCAGCACTTTCAGTAAAGTAAAAGTGGGAAGGAAAGCAATTCCAGAGGGCATTGGTAACTTCCAATTACCAACGCAGGCAAAAGCTTCAAAATCTCTGCTATTTTGATGGGAAAACTTCTAAGTCTGTCATTCCCATTGAAACCACTGTCAGCTTCTCTCTGTTACTGTTTTTTTTCCAAAGCAACACAACAGTACACTGTGCCTAACCAAGAGCAGGAAAAAAACCAAGAGTGAAGAAAGTTAGAACAAGTCACCTACAACACAAGCTCTGAAAAGGAACTTGAAGGTCCGTATTACCTCTTCTGGAACCTCATTACCAGGAGTTGCTGCAATCCCAGTCATGAAGTCGCTCGTAATAAACGTCCGGATGACCACGGATCTCTGGCAGGACGGCTGTTTCTGCAGCGGGTCCCGATCGAAATGCAGCGGGGTCAGGATTATTGGCATCTGGCTAATTTTTCCAGCATAGCCTTCAGGAAAACAGCAGCACCAAGTGCTTCAGTTTGGTTTTGAAGTACAAGCACGACTGAAGTTTTACAGGATTGCCTACACATATTTCAGATGCGATTCCTCCACTTACATGGAAAGAAACACCGCAGTTCTGGGACTTCACCACCAGGCCTCAGAAGATCATACTGATTATCTAATTATGTAATTAGCGGTGCATACACTAAAACTACTCAAATTGCCACTTGAAATAATCTTCAAGGCCTGCAGGCATGCAGAACAGAACTGGATAATCCGTTAACTCTGCAACTGACTGCACTTGCAACTTAAGATCTCCTTCCTACCCACAGAACATAAGCATTCAATTCTGTTCCAACATTCACTGTAATGAAGAGCAATTCTCAGAAAGAGAAATTCAAAAAAAACTTACATTTTGAGATACTATCAGCCATTACCAATGAAATCTAGATAACACCAAATACAGGGTAGGGTGATTTAACAGTTAGCTCCCTTCCTTCCACAACCAAGCATGATTTCAAAACCACGCCAAGTCTCTCTACACAGTTCATCTACTTCAGGCAGATACTGATAACTGAGATCAGCAGCAACAACTAATTTGACTTTCTGCTGGCTAATAGTGGCTCTTGCAGGAGTTCACACTGCAGCGAAGTATCATGCCTCTGAGCTGTGCAATGTGTCTGAAGCAAATCCCACTCCTACCAGAAGAATGGTCCCAGCCACAGTCCCACGTGTGACAACAGGCAGCAGACGAGGCAGCAGCACCCAGCTGTGAGGTTTATCTCCAGCTGCCATATGAAGAATGAAAAAGCTGCAACCCTACCTCTAATTCTGCTAGCAGAAAGCCCAGTAGTTCCTGCCTTTCAGCTCTCCACCTCCAGACCTTTAAGAAAAGGCAGTCGCCTGTCATCTCATTCAGCAATAAATTTTGGACGTAACCAAGAAGCCCATGGAGTGACTGTGCATTATGAAACCACACCTATAGGTGCACGGGGATCTTGAAACAACAGCTTCATCTATGGGACAAGGCTAATAAATACCTACCAGACTCCCTGAGAATGTTGTGAGCCTCAAAGTCAGCTTGACGTAAAGTGCTGAGGACTCCTGTTGTCAGGAATGTGGGTGTGACATCAGTGGGAGGCTCTTTGACTGGTGGACCAAACACGTACACAACCCTGGAAAACAAACCAGATGGTAGGAAAACACGTTTTCTGGAAGTGGAATGTAACAGACTGCCTAAAGACTACATCTTTAGCATTGCAGAAAAAATAACTGAACCAAAAAAATACCCAATATTTGGTTTCGCTCCTTAGCCACCAACTAGAACTTGTTATAATTTAATGGATATATTCAGTAAAGGCAACACGTGTGCTAGCTTTGCAAGTCAGGTGTACCAATTCACCACTAACTCACTGGTATTACAGAAGACTTTTTTTTTTCTTTTCAATTTTACTTTGATGTGAGTAAAAGTTAAGATTATTCAAAGAAAGCTACTTATGTGCTTAAAATGTCTATCTTCAGTCCCATTAGGAAACCACCATATCATTGACAGGAAACCTTCTTTGTTAAGGAATAGCTGTGTTTTCAAAACAGGGCACTAACACTGCTGTTTACAAATCTATTTCACTGCATTTGTAATAAAGTATCTTCCGAATTCAAACCAATCACATCAGCTTTATCTTTTTAATCTCACCATTATACGTGCTGCAGAACAAAAAGCAATATTGTCCAGCTGGCCTCACAGAAGCATTTACTGTGTATCATGAATGTACACAAGTTATTTGAGTTTGTAGATACAAAGTAAGAACACTTGTCAAAAATCCAAAGCAGGGCAGGACCCACGCTTGACATTCTGTGTCTCTGTTTGTAGTAAAAGCATGCACAGCTGGGCAGCCACCAACTGCCCCCAGCACACTCCTCCAGCTGCTGCTTCCCCAGCCCCCCATCAACATCGACCCAAAGCTCTCAGAAACACAACCTGGTATGGCAGAACTCCTGGGGTGGGAGTATATTCAGGAGGGGAGTATTAAAGCCAGAGCAGCTTAAAGACAGCAATGCTGTACATCCAGCACACACTGCCCTGAATTCATGCCTTCTTTTATTTGCTCTGCACATAATTTAGAAGAATATCTTGTAATTCAACATGTCTCCAAGTACAGTAGCTCTTCCAGCGGGTGTCACTTCAGTGACAAAATTAAGTCTTGCTATAAGCAATTATAAGCAGCTTTGTCAAAGTCTACAGCTGAGCAAGGATACATATTTTCTAGAACCGACTTAATCTCTGAGCAACTTGAGAAGAAAACACATATTCACAAGAGACCTCAATTAAGATAAAACCACCCAGCTTTGGAACTCTTCCTTGCAGCACTAGAGCTGACAGTCGTGCAAATCCCCTTCTTGACACAACGTGTGATCCCACAGCTCAGCAGCAGGCTCAGAACTCTTCAGAAAACATTTAAGTTACGTTTGAAGTTGTCTAATTGAGTGATTAAAATGAGGAGATAAACTATCCATTACTTCAAGTTGGTATTTCCAGAAATAAACCCAAGCTTGGATTTATTATTTGTAACCTCCATATAATACACATTTGTTCACAAGAAGTTACACCATAGATTCAGCAGGGCACTAAGCTTCCACGCATCAGTAATCAGAAACAAGAGCAGCTTGGCACTGAGCAGAGAACACTCACCTGTTGATATTGTGGCACATGCGAGGTATGAGCCTGGCGAGAAACATGAGGGACTCCCAGTGTGGGGCATCCTTACTGGAGATCCCACACACGTAGCTGTACGAGCGGCAGTCACCCTGGCAATGAATGGAACATGAATTTCACTACCAAAATATTTCACGCCGCTTTTCCATGTCAGTTACAGGACCAGCCTTTGTGTCAACATTCAGCGGACACAGAAATCAGAATGCTCAGAGATATCAAGTAAATGGAGAAAACACCAAAGTGAGACAGGTCTCTTGGGAGCTGGCAAGAGCACATAAAAGGAAGGGGTTCAGAATTCATAAGGTGACCACAACACTGGGACTTGATTACATGTCGATATTTTGAGGGCACCATCCGAGGAAGGCTTGTGATGAGGTACAGAAGTCTGCTGATGATATTGCCATTGCAAGTAATAACAAAAGCTGACTGCAAGGACTTACAGAAGAGACATGCAAGGTTAAGCAGCCAGTAATAAAAGTAAAGGTGTAATTCAATAATGATAATGCAAAGAAAGACGGCTCAGCCTCGAAAGGAGCAACAGGAGTACAACAGGAATCTATAAGGCTATGAACATCAAGAAGAAATTGCCTGTGCAAGCAACCAGCATTATTCAACCTTAATGACATCCTCAAATATGACACCTGGCATTTACCCATGTATCTATTCAGGTCTCTCAACACCTGCACTCTACCAGAGCTGACACAAGACACAGCAGTCACAGCCTTTTGAAGTTGATTTCTAGAGTTCTTAGCAACATCACAGTAGCAATCCTTACACTTTCTAGCAGCCTGCCAACTGCTAGGAAGCAGCTTTAAGAATATTCCTGGAATGTATTAATTTACCTGCACTCCCACAGTTTTGATGGGTAACAAGAAGGCATTCAGTGAATGTAGGCTTGTAATCTGCATCAGTTTCTCCTGGTCTTCTTCAGTCGTGCACGCTTTGACCCTTTGCAACAAAGTATGTGGCTGTGCAATGATGCAGAAAAATAACTTTTAACTAATTAAAGCCCCCACACATTCAGACACAACATAAATAAAATTAAGTAGCTGGTTGGCTAAATATAGTCCACATTTACCCTTGGGAACTGATTACAGAATACCTTTTGTGTAACAACTAAGTTTCAGTGAAAGCAACTGTATGCATTTTACGCTGAAGCCCTCCCAGGACCATAGGCGAAACTGCTTTTCTGCGTTCATTCTCTCTCCCAAAGCTGAATTTTTCATGCCTGTTGTTTATTTCAGCACAGAACAAAGCAATGCTGCGTTACCTTACACTGCAACACAACACACTTTCAAGAAGAGCACTTACAGATGCTTTTCCTTTGGCGTTCCTTCAAAAAAGCTCTGGAAGTTGTTCTGGACACGGCACTTCCTGCTGCTCTCTACTGGTGGCTTTTCAGCCCCCTGCAGCTCAGTTTGGAGCTCAGGAGTCAGTTTGAGAAACCAGGAAGGTCCCAACAGGTCAAGGATTGAGAGCTTACACGTCATCAACCAATCACTTCAGGATTTCTGTTTGGGACATCCAGCAAATGCTGGCTCCTCACTCTTGCACCCTCAATTCAGGCACTCGGTGGCTGTTAGTACACGCCATCCTAGAAAATTACAGCTATTCCAAATAGGGAAAATCTTTTTTCTGACACTATGAAATTCAAATCATCTTCTGAAATCCTCATCTCCACGAATTTTGACTAAAAGAGGATTTATGTGCTATCTGAAAGGTACATAAGCTTCCGATTTACAGAAGTCACTCAACACTTGCCATAGCCAGGACTTGAAAAATTCTACTGTACCGTACCAAATGGCTTTGAGCAAGTTGGACTGGAATGCATTATGCCCAAAGAACACAAACCAGTCATTTTTAAATTTTAGCATCTTAATCTTCCCAGCAATGCACTACAGAATGATCACACTACTTCTATACACGTTAGAACCCAACAGTTTTGATACCTTCTTAACACTCGCAGAAAAATCCGCAACTATTTTCAAGATGTTGTTTGTTTCAGGGAAGTCTTTGCACACATAAGGCTCCTCAGCACATATCACTCTGATTGCCAGACCTGGACCTGCAACGTAAAATTGAAAAACACATCACACTAAATAACATGAAAAGTTGACTTTCAACTCAAGAAGCAACAGCACTGGAACATCAGGTCAATCATTAAGTAGACTATGCTTTGCCACCACACCTCCACTTACACCGTCTTGACACTCAACAAAACAAGCCAAAGAAATAAGCCAGCAGTTTATTCTGGAACAGTATTTCTGGTCAGTACATTTAAGCACTAGTTACTGACATTTTGCATTGGCTGCTTGTGTAAGGCAGCATTAGTGATGATGAAGCATGCTGGATGGCAAGCCAAAGCAAACAGTAACCTCCTCCTTCCCTTTGCTAGGCAGCCTGGATGGCAGAGTTGGTTATAACATACAGTTGAATCTGATTGCTTTTTAAAGAGATCCCTGGAGGCTATTTGGCCTGCTAACTACTTGACACAAAAGTTCTCAGCAAATTACAGATGTTCATCTGAACAGTGTCATTAACCTCATGCAGTGCTGGTGCATTAACAGAGCAGCCTAGGCATTGTGACTGTGACTACTACACACCCTGCAGGACAATTTTAGAAACACAAAGAGCACATTTCTTAAAAAGATGGACTTTGTTATTACATTACATAGTTTGATGTTTTCTGGTTGAGAACCGTTGTTATTCACCATGCAGTCGTTTTCAAAACAGCAACAGTTACTTAGAAAGGCAGGCAGACAATGGCCATTATTTCATGCAAGATATATTTGACAGCTGAGACAGCATTCAGCTGCACTTCACTGATAATTCTTGCTTTGGCTTACAAAATTAAGAAGAAACAAATACAGCTCTCTATGATAACTCAATTATAAATCTGTTATTTTAAGCACTGTGCATAAAATCAAGCTGCTCTCAATTACTCATTTCCTCACAAAGAAAATCCTGTGCTTAAACTAAAGCCTCAGAAAATCCACCACATTAGTTCTGTGTTCAGAGGAAAGTTCCATTCTCCAACACAAATTTATTCTGCACATTAACTATCTTCCAAACAACATTGATGCACACAGCCCTTCACTAAGCAGCATGGATTCTGGTACCTGGGAAGGGATGCCTTGAAACCAGCTCTTCGGGAAGTCCAAGCTCTCTTCCTAGCACTCGAACTTCATCTTTGTGAAAGTCTTTTAGTGGTTCTATAACTTTACCCTTAAAGAAAAACGAACAAAAGAAAAACCACAGTGATTTACACTCTAGCTTACATATTCAAACAAAAAGCCTCAAATGTTTAGGTAACAGGCAGTCAGAGTGGCCTGCTTTTCACAGCATCAGCTGCCAACACTTGCATAAACACTGGAAAGAAAAGTACATGTGAATGTGGGCTTTGCAGAACAGTTACAGGAGAGGGGTAAGACAAAGTTTGTTTGTGCCAAAAGTATCAATGGCTTAAGCAGTGCAAATACAACCGTAGGCCAGTCTGGTTCTGACTGTCTTCCAAAATTCATACTGATCAAGAAGCTTTGAAAATACCTCAGAGAACTGTGAATAGGTTTGTTTAAGCTAACCAACCAAGGGTACAATAAAAAAGACAAGGCTCTGCTGCATCTTCAGAGTGTCTTCTGTCACCAGTTCAACCTCCTGTGTTTGTACCATTTCTGAACTCCCAGTCTTTATCCACAGGTGTCCACAGCAGGATATTCCAAAAAGATCTGTGGGTTCTTAAGTTGACAAATGGTAAACAGATTGTGCACCACCAGCACACTGCTGGCAGACAGCCGACCAGGCCACTGACTTGATGCACAAGCCATGAAAGAGCACAGAGAACGGATCCTCAGATCAGAGCCTGACAGATCTACTCCTAGTTCTCAAGTCACTTAAACACATTCACAGAATCATAAAGGTTGGAAAAGACCACTAAGGTGGTCCAGTCCAACCATTAACCCACCCCAATGAACTACAAGTCCCCAAGTGCCACATTTCTACCATTCCTGACTTCTTGACTCCCCCACTTGCAGTACCTGGCCATTCCCTCTGATGAGAAATTTTTCCAAATTCTCACTCTCTTCCAAAGGAGAATATTATGTCTGTAGTGGTCAGTGCTACTGAGAAGACTTGCAGTCATGTCTTTCAACAGGAACTAATGATCATTTCACCTAAAAGCACATAGCTGCTGTTGCCTGAATTCATATCGTGTGCAATCTGAGAGATCAATGCCATTACAAAACATTGCATACTGATGTTCAGAATGAGACACAAAGGGAGAAGTAAGCAATCCATTACATTATGAATTCCACCTGAATCAGACTAACGTTGTCTGAAAAGCCTTTCAGCAGTCATCTGCTACAGGTGTTTGGTATTGGCTTTGCTTCCATACACAGTTCTCATAGGTTTAAGTGTTAAAAGACAAAAGAGCAACGAGATCATTTTCAGGTAACAATTGAGAGCAGCACTGTTCACACTGCAACAGCATGGCTTCAATCTGTTGACATTTTCACTAATATTCAATGCTGGACAATACTGAAGCCATTCTGATCACTTTGAGAACATGGCAACCAGAGAGAAGTGCAATAAGTTACAGTATTGAAGCAGAACTCAAAGGGCCTCACAAGCATCACGAGATGCATCAACATGGGCCAGTTATATCAGCAAAACATAAGTTGCTCATCTTTTACATTCAGCATCATCACATTTGTGATAACCAGAAGGACACACCAGTATCCAAATTTTCATTTACCTCTTCTCTTAACTTTCGAATCAGCTCTGTGTCATTGTGATGAGTTTTGATTACTTCAGCTTTGCCACTTGCAACAAGGGAAGCGCTTTCAATGAGATCAGGTCTGAGGGTACCCTGAGCAAGAAAAACCTCTTCAGGTTTCAGATTCATTTCTCCAATAACTTCATTGGCAATCTGTAAGATGGAAAAGAAAACTTTTCAGTGTCCAAAGGTCTCAATGGATTGCCAATGGATTAGGTCATCCATAGCCTGCACAACACCGTGCTTCCGAGTGCACAGCGCTTCAGAATGAAGCAGTCCGAGATAGAAAACGTTTATAATTCTTTTTTTCCCACATGAATTCTAGATACATTACCTTAACAAACGTGTCACCAATAATCTTTCTTTTTTCTTCAGGACTTGTAGTCATATTTAAGGTCTTGCTAATTCTTTTACGTGGAGTTCTGTCTTCATCAGAGATTGGCAGAGTTGTTGTACCGTTATAGAAAGAATGAGCTGCATTCACCACTGTATGAAATTACAGGAATTGGTTGGCAAAGCCAATACAGATTTATATGTAAGATTACAAAGAATAAGAACGACTATTGTTCTTAGGAATACTGCAGTCGTTTAAGTGCTGATGGTACTAAATAGGCCTGTTTGATACCTCGAGAATGAACTGCTGCAAAAGCACGTTACTTCTTCTATCAACATGCTCTAGAGGGTCATTTCTTAAATACCATGAGGCTAGGAAGCAAGTTCAGTTCATGTCTCCCCTCTTGGATTACAACTTACTTGCTCCATTTAAATAGCTACAGGATGGTTATTAAGCTAAGGCCTTACTGCAACCAAAATTACACAACGCTCTGTTTCCTCACGGTGCATCATATCTCTTAATTTAGAGAGGCTCTCGATACAGAGATCAGCTAGGAGGTTCTCTGGCATCTTCTACCAGCACTGAACTCCATGACTGACAGAAGGCACATTTCCCATAAAGGGATTCCCTTATTTATTACAGCCCAGACTTTTCAGTCTGGGGAATGCAAGGATAAGGCACAGCGTTCCTCTGAAACAAAATAAAACAACACAACAAAAGAAATCCTGCACTGCTGTGTGTAGAACAAACTCTGGCCTTCACCATATTGGCCATATTGCTTGAAGTCATAAGACTGCTTCTCAATAAACTACTCCACAAACAACACACTCCCATAAAACAGGAGAGGGAAAAAAGCCTTGAGGAAGAACTTTGGCTCCAATGGCATTCAATCACCCAAATGAGCTCAGCTTCTGAAGACAGACATATAGAACAAGAAGTGAAGCTCCACTGGAGGACTCTTAACCACACTACAGACAGGACTGCAATTAAATGAGCTTTGCCACAGCTCAGTGGTACCTTTAACCTGAATCCCAAGTTTTTTCAGTGCCTCCTCCACAGACTGACTTTCTCTTTTGCGCATAAATCCGTTGTCTATATGTACAGCTATCACCTGATCCTGGTTTAAAGCACGATTCAGCAGAGCAGTGCAAACAGTTGAGTCCACACCTCCACTGAGTAAAACCTGAGGATGAGGAAAAAAAGAGAAAACAGACTTGCAGAGCTGTCGAGGAAGAAAAGTATTAACTACTAATTCAGATACAGCTGCAACGATGAAAGCAGAGTATTGATTTCTCATTTTCCTCCAAGTCACCACTGGGAAGTCAAACAACACATTGACCCAATTGTGCAATGCACAAAAGCTTTCTCAAACCTGCTTAATGTATTACCCAAATCATGACAATTCTGCACTTTTCCACTTACCCAGACTAAATGCACGAGTGTTTTTCCTCAGATTTTTGCAAATGATCTTTTGACTTCAGCTCCAGATGCTTACCAGAACTTTTGATGAGCCCACTTTCTCTTTGATATTTTGAATGCACTGAAGTTCTCTGTTTTCCACTGTAAAGGTCCCGCTGCATCCCGCGATATCATACAGAAAATTCTTCAGGATCATTTTTCCATTCACTGTAAGGCTAACTTCAGGGTGGAACTGTGCTCCATAGAGTTTTTTAGACTCATTTGCTATACCTTCATTGGTGCAAAGAAATGAACGAAGGAAAATAATTGGATGTGAAGTGTGCATACACAGCAAAATGAACATTTGCTCCAAATGCACTAAGCTTTATTTTTAAAACTGTATGTTCTTTTCAGAAGGTTAAAATACAAAAGGCAAATTGAAGCATCACAGAATTTCACCAGGAAGTCATTCAAAAAGGTGCAATTCATTTATTTTCTAGAAATAACGAGTAACATCAGCATCCGTAGCAGATCTCTGCTCCCTCAGTATTACTGAACCTCCCAGGAAGTTGAGAAAATCTGATATTATTAAGCCATCCATGCTTCTCATTGCCACTCCTGGTTACCAGAGCCTCATTTCTTTCAGAAGCAAACAAGTTGCCATTTTAACGTCATTAATCCAAAAAGTCAGTTTATACAATTCACAGACATTGTCCAGAATTTCTCTAATTAGTTACTGGTCTGATTTAAGAGCAGGATGTAAAACATTGCTGACTCTTTATTTTTTTAATGAAAGATTTTCATTAACTCACATGAACAGCTTGAAATCTTACTAAGTGTTTGAGTAAACTTAAGACCCTTCCATATCTTCCACCTACCAGGAAAGGCTCTCAAAGAGGCTGCCTGGTATTCAGAACTTTGAGTAGTTGACAAAAAAACAAAATTTTCCCATGACATCCTGCAGGTAACTTTTAAGTCTTGTAACAAAGACTATCAAAAAAACCAATTTCAGTTAAAACAAATACCTGCTATAATGTTCCCAGACTGTGCAACCACTTTGAATCCATCAGCAACCTTATCCACACTGTCCCCATGAGTGAGGAGCACAAGCTCTTCCTTCTGAAGGCCCCTAGACAAAGATTAAAGTCTAGAATCAATAACAATAAGATAGCCAGATTTAAAGAGAGTGCCATACATTGCAGTGTAAATGTGACAGAAGTCACACATCAAACTTTCACAGTGCTCTCACTTACAGAGCCCACACACACACACACACACACAAATCAGCTACCTGCAACACCAATCCTCAAACACCTTACCTTGTACTAACGACACAACGTGGGTGGTTTGTTGGGATTTCTTCTTTCCCCCTGGAGATGTGCTCCAAAAACAACCAGGCCCCTTTTAGATACATGCAGGATTTCCTTCCCAGAAGCACTCACCTCCATCTGGGACTCCTTCATTGGAAGCTGCCAAAGCTCCCATGCAATGCATTCATCACAAAAAGAGGAGTGTATCTCAACTCAGAAGGTTTTTGCTAATTTGATGGGAGTTATTTGTTTTTGCTGTTTTTAAAATAACTCAACGTTGAAATATGCCCTCTCTGACACGTACAGCCCTCTACTGCCAGTCAGGATATCTGGATTCCTGCTTTTTATTCCAATTAAGTGAAGTTTCCTTGGTCAAATCTGAATGTCCTCAGAACAATTCTGGGCATTCTAGACACGAGGTGGGATATAAAGTCCTACAATAGCTCTACAGGGAAGAAGTCAATAAAGTTGCATCTCTGGGCACAACTAAACCATTAGGATTACTGCAAGGAACTTGTGAGGCACTGACAAACTACTAAGAAATCTAATTCTGATTTTATAAAACATCACAAAGCAATTTTGAAGGAAGGCAGAACACATGTGGTTTCAAAATTACTGTTAATACCTTTCAGAAAGTGGATGGGTGCCAGCTAACATAAAGCAATGCACTGTCAAGGAGAACACAAGAGCTTTACGCAGACTTTTGTGCAGCAGTACTTGATAGCAACTCAATTAAGACAATTTACTTTGAAATAAAAGGGTTTATATAAAATTCTAAACAAAAATACCTACATTTCAAAAGTCAACTGAGAAGTTATTCCTGAATATTTGCTTACATACATAACTTGCCTACTCATGAACACAGCTGTAACGGGTTATTAGAAATTGTAAGAGCCTGGATGCAGTTTCACTGTCTTCTGAAAAACACCCTTCCTCTCACTCAGTCACCAGTTTCCAGACCAGTTCCATTCCCTTCCCAATACTGTTCTCCTAACTCAAAGCATCCATGTACCTGAACAGTGAACACGTGTTATCCAGAGTAATGTTGAACACTCCATCTTCTCTGACGCTCTTCTTGTGCACTGTGCCTCCAAACACCTTGTTCATCATCTGCCAAAACACAAAGACGACACGAGAAAAGCATGACTACTTAGTACTGCTTTATTCTTTGTACTGCAGCCTGTGACCAACAAATAGTTCTAGTCCTTGAACACACAGAAAGACAGATTTTCATGACTATCCTCATTTTAAATAGCACTTGGCAAAACCATAAGAATTCTTTTCAAAAAGGAGCACTGGGCTCATTCTCTTCCTCTGGCCTTCTGTCAGCATAGCTGGGGACTACTGCTACACACACTGAGTAACAGAAATACACAGCAGCAGGCAAGGGGCAAAGATGCACAAGACAACACATATTCAGTACTGTAAATCAATGTGTGCTTCTAAATGACTGCTCTGCACATCAGTGGAGTATCTGAGGCCAGTTGCCACAAAGACAGATAAGCTGCTAAACAAAAACCTGACAGCCAGCCCTCAGAGAAGGGCCCTCACATAGGCTTAACCTTCTTGAGATCTGCCTGATCATCTCTGGAGAACCAGGCAAAAACTTAAGTCTGATTTTCGTGACCACAGAGACTCTTCTTAGCCCTTGTTAGGTAAGAGTAGCACAAATCTCACCTGATTATTTCTTTCTAAAATTCAACTTCAAAAGGCAAGGTGAGGCATTCTGCATTTCACACTTCAGAAGTCTCAGATTTTCTCATTCAGATATGACTGGTAACAAACACACACACTTTACATTTTCACCTCCTAACTACGTTGTTTCAGAGATTTAAGTTATTTTACATTTAGTTTGATATTTCACTGGCTGTGCTAGTCTGATTCCAATCTATTCTGATAAAAGTAGTGGTGTGTTAACACAGACACTTGATTCAGTTCTGTAAAGTCAGCCTTGAGGAATGCCCCTGCTTTAGGCTAGCTAACATGGTTTTTAAATTGCTTGACATTTTAAGGCACTTCCACTTTATTACAACACACATTTCCCTTTAGAACAGGGAGTGCCAGCATTGTTTCCATAATTACCAGCCCTTCTTGAGTAGTTTTTCCAGCCATATTCTGCACCTCTGAAGGCTTTATAAACTGCTAACCTCATGAAAAAACAAGATGCACGTGCAGAGGTCATGCATCTGATCTGTCCTTTGTCCCCATGGGAGTGGTTCTTCACTCCATTTGGATCACTAGATCACTGCAGGGTCACCAAAGCACGCTCATGAGCTATAATAGAGAGATTCCACACTTGAAAATCAAAGGAAAAAACTACTTCACCTGTTTACGATGGACACGTTCTCTAATATCAACCAGATGGAATTAGTTAATGACTGCCAGGGTGCATTTATTATGACAAAAAATTGAGCGCAGAACTCAGTTCACAGTAGCAAAGCAAGAAGAAAAGCATTTCTGCTGCTGGTAACACTGCATGCTCAGTTTACCAATTAGCACCTTAAAAATATCTTTCGCATTCATGGCACACAACACTGCTTATTTTGGAAAGCTGGTCCTGTAGCACTTAACTCTGGCTAATTGCAGCAACAAGGCTTTCACAGGCAAACATCTCTCCCTCCACCATACCTGCATGCCATAGCAGATCCCAAGAACTGGTTTTCCTATTGTAAATATCGCTGGGTCGAACCATGGTGCATCTTCAGCATACACAGAATTTGGTCCTCCAGATATGATGATAGCTCTGCAGACAAGAGATAATCAAATTATCTCACATTTAACAACTTCATTTGAACACCGACATTGCCTTATAATGCTCATAACTCTGCATATTCTGAATTAAATGCTAATACAGATATTCCAGCAGGCAGTTTAAGTTTGCTAGGCTACAGCTAGCAAAAACAGTTTACAAGAGAAGTATTTCATCAGGTTAAACAAAGTCAAATATAAGCCAGCTTAAAACAGGGCTGCATTTCACATTCCCAGCCAAATGCTGACTACAAGAGAAGCAAGATGGCGAGAATCAAGCACAGAGCATTAGCGTTGCAACACAAACACTGCGCATTGCCTGTGCCATCTGGAGGAGAGCCATGCTCAAAAAGAGTCGCCTGTGTTTCTGGAGCTGTGAGAGCAGCACTGCTGGGCTGGAGCTGCAGAAGGAGCAAGGAGGGCTGGGGAGCTGCTGGGGATGTGCAGGAGTGGCTGGGAGCAGCTCAGGGGCTGGGCTGCAGAGACCCGGGGTGACCCACCTCAGCCACCCCATGACTGTGAGAGCATCTGCTCAGAGCCATGCATGTGGAGCACCAAGTAATATAGAATAAGGAAAACGTAGCTACACCTATAGACTAAGTGCTTTTTAATGAGAAGTCAATTAGCTACTGCCTTGTTTAAAAAAGAGAATTACAGGCTTCAAGTCTGCTTCCCTTACTTGCCAATTAAGAACTCAAGAACACAGAAAGATTTCCTGTATCTGAACCCTTAAAATACAAAATGAATTGGGAGATGAGAGAGGAAAACAGGAAGAAAGCCAGTGCGAGTCATGACCCGCACCTTCTCAGCTGTCCTCACATTCCTGCAGCACAGGATGCAGAATCTGAACGTTCCATTGCACCACCACGTAATTTGTGATGTGCCTTCTTGCTCTGCTACAGAGATACCTTGCTCTGGTTTAATTTAAACCACTTCCAAAGCGGCCTATGCAGGTTTCAGAAAGCCTGTTTATAATGGGCTACAATCCCACAGGACCCACAGCAAAACACCAGGAATAAAACACAGCCGTTGCTCTCCAGCCCTCAGGTCCCAGAGGTCAGAAATGTTGCCAAGCCTACAAACTAATGCCCCCAGACACAACACAGTACGTCCTTACAGGACCAGGCACCCTGTGCCAGTGTTCTGCACGTGCAGGAGCTGCAGAGATGCCTTTGTAAATGCAACACGCAAATAAAACTCGGCAGCACTTTCCATCTCTCTGCCTATCTCAGGCCTCAGCACAGCTCCCAGGACTACTCAATTTTCATCATTGATGCCATGCACTGTGACATGGAAACCAGACTGTTCCCACGGCACGTGGAGCTTCAAAACCCTGCAGTAAAACCATGAGCTTCTTTTTACAACGGTCACTGCAGAGAGGCACCCAGCAGCTAAACTCAGTGTTTGTAGAGCTCTCCATGATGCAAATGATTGACCAGCAGTGGGGACATTTATTGACTGATGGGTGCAACTGATAAGCTGGAATCACTGCCTCAGCCGTGAGGAGCAACCCGTTGAGTGGAGAGCCCAAATTTAGAGAGCAATTATCTGGAATGACAAATCCAACAGCTCTAATCAGGATAAGCAGAATTTTCAACTCAGAACAGAAAGGGACAAAAAAAGCTCTCTCACTGCAAACGTGCAGCAGCAGAGCACAGCTCTGAGCCCCTCACTGTCAGCACTGCCATCCACACCTGGAAGCAAGCAATGAGGTGCAGGGATGCTTTTTAAAGTGGTAGTTAGGTACATCCTCTGCTCCAACAGCTTGCCTGTTGGGGAATCGTTAACTAAATCTGACACAATGTATTTCAGAGCATTTCTAAAAGAAATTCTTCATAGAAAGGCTGCCTGACAGGTGCAGCAGCTCCTGGGTTCTCCATTCAGTTTGCAGAAGAGATCAGCGAGTTCCCATCTGACTTTCTAAAACACACTGCCTATTGAGTCACTAATTATCATCGATTAGAAAAACAGTTCTGCAACACAGCACTGCTTTATCTCCTGAATGGCTCTAGCAAAAACACTCAAAGCACCTCCAAATTTTAACCTGACAAGTGAAGTCCTTGATGACTTGCAGACCTAAGCCGATTCATTTCCCCCACACAAAAAGAGGCTTACTCTGGCAAGCATCATAAAACAAGAACTGTGCAAAGTTCTACACAACCGAGATGGTTTCTTGCTGCTAACAATGCATGGCACTTCCAATGAGGTTTTTTTTTCCAGTTTCTTCCCAGAAATGGTTTGGCATCATTTACGACAATTTGTTCAATACTCAAGTTGCAGTTAAATAGGTTGGTTTTTTTCATAATTATACAATAACTACCCTGGTTTAACAGGTTAAGGAACACCGTCATCTAATTTTCTGCAGATACATAATTAAAATGCAGCCACTTAAGTTATATTAACAAAGAAAAATTACTGAAGTGACATTTTACAACACCGCAATGAGCAGCAAATAGACAACAGTGACGCTGCTGCACAGGTTTTACCCAGCGAAACCCAGGAGGACGAGCTGAGGATCCAACAGCACAGCACAACCCCAGGGAAAGGCACAGCACAGCACCAGCAGGCAGCTGCCCTACCAGCACCTACCGAAAGCCCTGCTCCCTGATGGCGAAGGCGGGCGTCTCCAGGGGGAAGATCTCAGACTGGACGAAGAGCTCACGCACCCGGCGGTCGATGACCTTCCCATACTGTGCACCAGCATCCAGGATGACGACAGCTCCCTCGTAGTGGTGCTGCCCGTCCTTCAGTTCTCCTCCAGTGTTCTCTGGCTGTGAACACGGCTCAGTCAGCGCTCTGTGGGACACTGCAGCCTTATGGCACACATCCCACAGCTGCAGGGCTGCTAGGGGTGCCTGCACCTTAACTCCTGGCTAAATAGACTAAAGGCAAGACTTGTAAATGGAAGAACCTGCAAGTCTACAAAGCTCAGCGTGTCCACGAGCTTGCTACACTGACACAACACATCCCTCCCATGCAGCAACATCCCCATCCCCAAATCCAAGCACAGCACAAACTACATCAGCCTTTCCCCTTCGTGATGGGACAGCCTCCCACAGACAAGCAGCACCATGCCCTGTTCACCAGCACAGCTCCATCCTCTGCCACATTACAGTTCTGCATGCAGCCCAGCACACCATATGATAACGAAGAGCATGTGCCTCATTCCTCAAGCAAAGCAGCACTATGGAAAAATGTGTTTCCCCATCGCATCGCCTCGTACTCTGAGCTTTCACTTGTCATTACATCCAGGGGGGAGCAGGGAGTAGAAATTGAAAACAAATGTTTCTGCTTCAATTTATGAAAAACAAACTTTTGAATGCAGCATTCAAGCAGTCCCTGCAGTCTGCACACTAGGCTGCTTGAGCTGGATGGCCAGCTTCAGCCAAACCTGGCAGAGGGCAAGAAAACATATGGATGGGTTCCTTTTTCTCTAAGGAGAACGAGTGCTCTGTGGAAATGCCCTCACCAAGGGGTCTTTGAGGAAGAATGTGAATTCCACCATGCTAAGATGCCAGGAAATTCATGCAGAAAAAACTTTTGCTCCTGAAATCACTCACTTTGGAGTTTTATTCCCCTTAACTTAGAACTTAACACTGTTTCCTTGCCAGTGTAATTTGATGAAGGAAAACCTAGGAAGGGTTTTACTTTGGTAAATGCTACCTTAGCAGACATTTTGAAGCTCTCCCAAATGCAAAGGCTGCCCTAGAGCTGCCTTGCTCAGCCCCAGAGGGACAGTGCTCTGCCAGCAGCTGCCCTGGGCCGGCTGCAGATAGCGAGCACCCAGGGAACTTCCAGAGCTCACAGCAACCAGGAAATGTTTTGTCCATCTAAATTAAAGGATGAAAAAAAAAAAAAAAAAAAAAAAAAAACAGTACTAAATCCTTCAAAAGCCTAAATCCAGGTTAGAGTCTTTATTAATTTCTTTGCTTCAGCTGATAACTGATGAGAAGCTCTTAATGACTTCTCAGTGCTGAGCCAGGCAGCACGAGGAGCTCCTGCTCAAGCAGAGACTGGGGCAAGCTACTGCTCCAAAGTGCTGCTGAGCATGCCCACCTAGCAAATCATAAATTAACAGCTCCCGTAATAACAACCAATGTCCTTATTCTTACCATCTTGTGGCAAACACAACCCTTTCTAGAGCTGAGATCTTATGAATAGTCTTGAACCATATGGCTTCAGAGCATGCTGCAGGGACAGAGGCTTTATCTTTAAGGCTCCTTCCAGCCCAGCCATGCTGTGATTCAATGGCAAGCAGGTCTGTGCTTTGCCTGAAACTGTACCTTCAGCTCTCCACAGCAAGAGCAGCGCATTGAGGCATACCCTCAACATGCCTGGGATGAAGGCCTTATAACTCCTCCGGATGCCAGCTGCCTGACTCCTGCACAAGGCACAGCACCACGTGTGCAACAACAGGGGAGAGGCACCTTCACAGACAACTGTACCCACACCGGGAGTGCTGCACCACCTGCGTGGCTCACAAGGCAGGAAGTCAAAACAAGATCTGCCTTCATTTACTTGAAGGCACAGAACCAAGATTTGGAATCCAAATTTAACATGGCAAACACCATTTAGTGGCATCAAAAATGAAGCGGATGCTGTTAACGTGCAGCCAACACGGCAGTCCACCTTACACACATGCATATCACATTCGTGCCAGGAGGATGCTGAGGAGGAGGAGCCCAGCTGCTATGGGAATGGGCACATGGAGCCTGTTGGGCAGCACTGCCCTTGTGGGCACTTCTAGTTTCTGACCCAAGCTCTTTTCCCTTCGGCAGGGTTATAACCAGAGCTGGTCTGTTTCTAAAACAAATCCCTAGAAACAGCTGTTTGGGAGAATGCCTCTTAAACCTGGTTGGACAAGCAAGCAAGATGGTTCAAGGCACAGAACACAGTTGCACCTGCTCTGACATGCGGGAGAGCAAGGCTAGGGCAGCAGAACAGAAGTTACACTTCCTAAGAGAAAAACGGGGGGAAAAAAGGCTATAGTGAGCTATAGTGAGTCACGAGACTCCTGCTGAAAACCATACCAGAACACAAAACGTCCCTACTGCCACCCACACCTGAAGAACCAATAACCCAATAAACCCCAGACCAGTGGCCGGCCCATCGCTGCAGTTCTATCACCCCATAACTCCGGAAGGAGAAGGTGCTGCCGCTGGCTTTCAGCATTAGAAAACACAGCGTCGGTTCTATAAGAACAACGCCAATCCTACGAGCAGCTCCAGCACGGATCCTGTCTTCAGGTGCCCGATGAAGGACACAACCCGCCTCGTCCCCGGTGCCCGCACACGGGCGCTAAGCAGCGCCCCGCAGCCCGCCCTGCAGTGCCCGCACACCCACGGACCTCCATCACGGCCCCGCGAGGCCGCGGCACAACCGGCACCGCAACGAGCCGCAGCCAGGAGCTCGCTCCGGCGCTCCCAAGGTTTTACGAGATTAATCGCTCCCCTGCGATACGAGAATTAAGCAGCCGTAAGGACGCGTCCTCCTCTTTCTCTCGACGCGCGGCAGAGAAGCGCCTGCTTCCCGCAAAGGAAACCCCACAACGGGCAGGAAACCCCCGGCCCCAACCCGGCCCCGGAGGCCGCACGGCCGGGCCGAAGAGCGCGGTGCCCTGTCGAGGAGCAGCCCCGGGCCGCTCACCGGACGCTCCCGGAGCGCGGTTCGCTTCCGGCGGCCCGAGGCGCAGCTCCGGGGCCGGGCGGAGGGGCTCCGCGGCGAGCAGCCCCCGCAGCCCTTTGTTCGGGCCTGGGGCCGGGCCGTCCCCCAGCGCTCCGCACGGCGCCCACCCGCACCACCGAGCAAACGGTGAACCGCCGCAGGGCCGCCCGAGCCGCCGCCGGCCCCGGGCCCGGCCGTTCCGAGAGGGGCCGGAGCACGACAGGGGCCAGGCCGCGCCATGTGCCCGCCGCCCCCGGCACAAAGCGGCCCGAGCCGAGCGCAGAGCCTCGCACCGACCTTGGCGTCTCCGTTGCACAGCGCCATAGGGACGGCCGCGGGAGCCGAGGGGAGAAAGAACCGAGCCAAACCAAGGCCGCCCGTGTGCGCCTCCGCCGCGGGGAGGAACCGCCTCCAGCACCCCGCGCCGGGCAGCGCCGCCCCGGCAGGAAGAGGCGGAGCTCGGAGCCGGGGAGGGGCGTGGGCAGCGGTACTGCTGGCCGGGCGGGGCGGGGCTGTCCTGTCTACGGACTGTCCCGACCCTGGGCTGCACCGTCTTGGCGGTGCTCGGGACGGGCTGGCCGGGCCCTGCGCACCCCGGGGTGCAGCCGGCTGACGGCAGGGCGGGGGGCTGCGAGGTCCCTTCCAACCCAACTGTCCTACGATTCCGTTACGGATCGCGGTATAACGTGTGCTTTTACTAAATGTCTACGTTTTACATTGGCACAGAAACACCTACAGCTCAGCAGTTCACGCTGCTCCAAAAGTAACGCCTCCTATTTTACGTTGTCCCACGGCACTAAAGGCAGGTGCTGGGGTTGAACCTTCCCCCCTTCCTTTACGTTTTGTAGGGGAATAAAAGGCGCCCATTGGCACTCATCGCTGCGTGCTGAACGCTCGTGGACATCGAACAGCGGATCTCAGCACAGCGCGCGGTGCGTGGTGCGTTTCAGCAGCGATGGCGATCAGCAGCGCAAGGGGCGAAAAAAACACCGGGGTAAAGCAGCGCTGACTCAGCTCGGTCCTTACAGACCCGCGCTGCAGGCATGGACTCGCTCCGCACCGTCCGCCCGCCGCTGGCTCCAGCTCAGGGCTTTGCAGCCAGCCCTGCAGCGGCCCGGTCTCTCAGCCGCCAGCGGGAAGGCGGAACCAATCGCGGCTGAACCGAAACAAACGTCGTCCGGCGTCCTCGGGCGGCACGAGCCGCTGCCGGAAGTGGCTCCGCCGCGCACCAATGGGACGCGGCCACGCCTGCCCGCTGCCGCCGCATGACCGGAAAGGGCGGGACGTACCGGCGCGGCGGAGCCGGCGCGCGGCTTCTCCACAGCGGAGGGTGGTGGCGCGGCCTCCGCTCCCGTCTGGGGTTGCCGCGCAGCGCCTGGCCCGGCGCCATGTCGCCCGCCATCGCGGCCAAGGAGGGCGGCCGGCAGCGCCGACCTGGCAGCCACCATCACTGCCTGGACGTAAGGAGTGAGGTGCCGCCCGCGCTGACGCTCTGCGGGGACGGCCCGGCGGGCGGTGAGGCCGAGGCGCTGCTCCCGCCGGAGCCGGAGACGCTGACGGCGAGGGGCCCGCGGGGCTGCCGGGCGGAGCTGGGCAGCGTGCTGCTGCTGCTGGCGCTGTACGTGTTGCAGGGCATCCCGCTGGGGCTGGCGGGCAGCGTGCCGCTCATCCTGCAGAGCAAGAATGCCAGCTACACTGAGCAGGCCTTCTTCAGCTTCGTCTTCTGGCCCTTCAGTCTCAAGCTGCTCTGGGCCCCCCTGGTGGACGCCGTTTACCTGCGGCGCTTCGGCCGCCGCAAGTCGTGGCTGGTGCCCACGCAATACGTGCTGGGGCTCTTCATGATCTACTTGTCCACGCAGGTGGACGTGCTGCTGGGCGACGGGCAGGGCCACGGCCCCGACGTGGTAGCCCTCACCGTGACTTTCTTCATCTTCGAGTTCCTGGCGGCCACTCAGGACATCGCTGTGGATGGTTGGGCCCTTACCATGCTGTCCCGGGAGAACGTGGGCTACGCTTCCACCTGCAACTCGGTGGGACAGACGGCTGGCTACTTCCTGGGCAACGTGCTCTTCCTGGCCCTTGAGTCAGCCTCCTTCTGCAACAAGTACCTGCGCTTCCAGCCCCAGCCACGAGGCATCGTGACCCTCTCAGGTACTGCCTGGGTGCCAGTGTGCACACCGGTATAGGGAGGATGATGCTTCCTCCCTGAGGCCGGAGCACAGCGTGGTTCAAAGCAAGTCTTATGGAGTGTAGGAAGCTGGCAGAGCTTGTGGCTTGAAGAGCTGAGGAAGCTGGGCTTTTCCAGCCTGGAGAAAAGCCCTTTTCTCCAGGAAGATCTGGTGAGACCTCAGTGTGACCTTCCAACACTTGAAGGGAGCTTATAAACGGGAGGGAGAGCAACTTTTTACGTGGCAGATATTGATAGGACAAGGGCAATGGCTTTAAACTAAAAGAGGAGTGATCTAGGTCAGATGTTAAGAGGAAATTCTTTACTTAGAGAGTGGTGAGGCCCTGGCACTGCTGCTCAGAGAGCTGGGGATGCTTAAAGCTGGGCTGGATGGGGCCCTGGGCAGCCTGAATTGGGAGGAGGTGTCCCCGCCTGTGGCAGAGGTTAAGGTGGACTGGGCAAGTGGACAAAATCCCTTCCAACCCAACCATTCTGTTATTCTGTGACTGAGCTCCCAAGTTTCCCTGGACTGAGTGAGGGAAATCTGCCCTGTCATGGACAGGCTGAGCTCAGCACTTCAGAAACTTAGTTGCTTTAACTTCTCTTAGTGTAACAACTGTGGAATAGATTACTGTTTAAAAAAGACACCAAAGCTTTGTCTCATTAAGAAGGCACTATGGGAACGTGTTCTGGAATAAAGGCAGTATCTTCTTCCAAAATGATGGTGTTTGCAGGAATAGAAGTATGATGAGGGTTTAGTCTTGACCTTATTTCCAGACTGCAAAGGGAGATCACCTTTAAGTTGATTCAGGGGGATTTTTTTTCCTTAATTAAACAGAATCTGATAATGCATCCTTATTTAATTGTTAGGGCTGTTTGTTTGTCCTGTGTCTTGTCCATATGTCAGCAAGCACAGAGTACTCCTCAAAGTTGTCCCTGCTGGATCTTTGTCCTTCTTGCTGTGCAGTTCAGCAGCGCTGGCATGTCTTCCCTCTTGCTGCAGCAGCAGACTGACGTCTTTCACTGCTGATGCAACTTGGAAATTACTTGTGTACTCAGAGCTTTCTTTGTCTTTGCTTACCTTCGCTCTCCAGGGTGTGTTGTTGCTGTCTTTTCTTTTTAGTTCTGCTTTTATAAAGGTTTTCTTACAAATATGCCGCTTTTAAAAAAAAAACAACACTAAAATCAAAGCACCTATAGAACCTGTCTGACTTGTATTGGAGAATTAATCTGGGTGGAGAAAGAAAAGCAAGCACGTCTGACATTGTAGTTGCAGGATATGTTGTTTCAGGGGAGCAAAACTGTCTTGAAGAAGTCTCTGTTCTCTCCTCTGTGTGACTGTGCCTCTCAGCTCACCGTGTCCATGCTTGTCCTGTAGCAACTGTAGCAGCCAGCCCTGAAAGGACAGGTGTGGCTCTGGTCCCAGTGCCGATTGTCTCAGGGCTGGAGGAGAGCTGCAGGGAACTTCACAGTGCACGAAGGTGACTGGTTTTCTGCCGGTTCAGCTCACTGAACGCTGCTGTTCACTGGGTGCTCTTAGGGAAAGAACAAGCCAGTGCCTCACGAGCCTGAGTCAGCCTCAAGCTGCTGAGGGGCAAAAGCGTTCGTTGTGCTGTGAACTGTGGGAAACAACACGAGACAGCGTAGTATCAAAACAAACAATGAAGTTCTGGAGAAAAAAAGTGAGGAACGTGTTTCCGTGATCCTGTTGTTTGTGCTAGCATGTGTACAACTTTGGGGCTTTGCTGTTCAAATGACTTGATTATTTTTCCTTCAGAAGCTCACTGGCTGGGTTTGTTGATTCCTGAGCAGTTTGTTACGTGGCCACACGAATGATTGCTGTAGTTTAAAGGAAGAGGTGTAGTGCAGGAAGAAGGAGCCTCTCCAAGGCAGCCTGGGTTTATTTTGGCTGCTGACTGGGACGTGCTTTCTGCTGGGAGACGTATAGCTGTGGTATTTCTAAAGCTGCTGTGATGGAACGACTGTCCTATCCCACACCTCACTGATATTTTTACAGCCTGCTCTATCCCTGGTTTGAAGTTTGATTTTACCCTAACAGAATGGATTGTTTTCCCAGTGATAGTGTGCAGGCAGAGACGAAGCAGGGATGGGGACGGGCAGCACTGGTGGCACCAGAAATGCTAGAAAACATCTACAGTTAAAAAACGTGGGTTTTTTTTCCTCATGGCTCCTGTATGCGGCCTTGTAGCTAGTCCAGCTGTTGCTGTGAGGCACCCGGCAGGGCTGACCTGATCAGGAATATTCATGTGTTGATGCTCACAGCTGTTTCCATTCCCACGCTGCAGTGGTAACACTTACTGCTGTCATTAGAGCCATGTCCTGGGTGTCCTGTGTACAAGGCAGCTGTGAGCAGCGTGGCTCTGAGCACTGATGTTTACTCAGAAGATACTTGCAGGGTATTTGAAACAACAACAAACCAACCCCAACAATAGAGGAGGGAGCAATCTGGCAGTATTGGCTATGAGGTCTTCTCTCCTTCAAGGTATTTTTGAAGAGGGAAAAATAAGTGATGTGGAAGCAGCAGATGTTAGTTTGAAATGCCATTTTTAATTTTAAACTGAAAATGCTGGGGTGCAGCTGGAGCAGCCTTTCCATGCCTGTGCTGCTTCTCTTCCTGCCAACGATGAGCAGCTAATGATTGACAAAACCTTGGCCCCATCTTTGCCCTTTCACCATCTCTCCCTTTCAGTTAACTTGAGGCTTCTGGAGTGGCTTCTGATCAGAAAGATGAAAGGTTATTTCTGTTATACCCTCTGCACGTGATTGAGTTCTTTCTTGCCTCTTTCACAGAGGTGGAGGGTGGAACTACCTTGTATGATCTTGTCACCAACTCAAGGCACTTGTCTTAAGATGCTGATGTGCTTCACTATTGCTCCCTGCAAATCCACTGCTTAACAAATATAACATCTGCTTAGAACAGTATGCTTAAAAGGTAGCAAATGCCACATGCTCTTAAACATCTCTCCAAGTGACATGATGATTGTAGAGGAGCTTTGGTCAGAGTGCCCTTATGCTCGTTTGGTGTGGATCTGTTTCCTTTAGATGGTAGATATTAAAAGGAGTGCAGAATTAGGGTGAAAAATGGTAGTGTGACTACACAGTGAATTAACTGGAGAGTGGTGGAACAACACTGATGGTTTTTCTCACCATCATGTAATTGTTCAATGTGGTTTTTTCTTCCTTTGTTCACTTCTGGTGGTTTTATGTGCAGCTACTCAAAATATTCCCGTTTCTGTTCTCCATCATGCTTGAGTATACTTGAGTAAAGTGCCTCTGTTTGCTGCTGTGTCAGAGTCTCCAGCAGACGTGGCTCTGCATTGAGCAGAGAAGAGCTGTGCCTGCTGCTGTCTGCACTGCGTGCTTGTGCTTTGCTTTGGTGCTTGTATTTACGTGGGTCCATGAGTAATGCCTCCATTCAACTTTTTATTACTAGTTGTCCTTTATATTGTTGCAAAATAACCGTATTTCTGCTACTTAATACATTTTTAATCAAGTGTTTGTAGCAGCTGTCTCTTCTTTATTTTAGATTTCCTGTTTTTCTGGGGAGCTGTCTTTTTAATTACCACTACACTTGTGGCCCTTTTCAAAAAAGAAAACAAGGAATTAACACCAACAAAAGAAGAAACAAAAGGCATCACTGATACATACAAGCTGCTCTTCTCAATAATCAAGATGCCAGCAGTTTTTACGTTCTGTCTCTTGATTCTCACAGCAAAGGTAAGGAAACACGTTTATGAGCCATGAGATGCCAACACAGTGAGAGGTTCCTGTGATTCCTCAGTCCCTGTGATGTCACTTGTACCTTAGCTTTGCTCCTGGCTGTCAGCAGTTCCAAATTCTCACATGGGGTTTGGAAACACAACTGCTTGCACAACAGAAAACGTTTGTTTTAGCATTTAAGTGTTTACCCACGTATTGAGGAGAAGCCTGATTGCAGTCTTCTGTTGCAGTAGTTTATTTTTAAGTGTGCCTCTTTACAGTTAGGCTCTTTGTGTAGCGTTCAGTTAAAAGGACAGAAAATGTTTATTTTAACCCAAATCGTATTCCTAGAATCTGCAGCTCTGTATAAACTAGGTTTCCATGGCATCCTCCTGGCAGCTCTGGATACCAGCAGGCCTTTAAGGTATGGGCATGAACACTGTTGCTGTGCTTAACGTTCCTGCTAGAGTTTTGGCATTTACGATGAGAATAGCGTGCAAGTAGAGAATGTGTTTCAGAACCAATTTGGAAATCAATTGACTTTTGTTTCCAATTTGTACTCTGTCACATTTCTCTGTGTATTTGATACCATGTGAACTGCATTTCTAGCCACACAATGCCTACTTTCCCTGGTTTATTTTGTCAAATTTATGTTGCAGGTTGGATTTTCAGCAGCAGATGCTGTAACAGGACTCAAATTGGTGGAAGAGGGAGTACCTAAGGAGCATCTAGCCCTGCTGGCAGTTCCAATGGTTCCTTTACAGATAATACTGCCTCTGATTATCAGCAAATACACAGCAGGCCCCCAGCCGCTGAACACGTTTTACAAAGCTATGCCTTTTAGGTAAAAGCACAAACAAAACCTGATTTATGGAAACATGGTGACTTGTGTATTCAGATCAAGTGTTCTCATTGCCTTGTAACTCTGACTTTCAGACAGAAGAAAAAGCATGTCAGAATTTTCCTAGTAAGTTGAGCTCTGTTTTGTGCCTTGAAGGTGATGTATGTGGTGACCTGAGGGAGCACAGCATCCTCACCATGTGTATACAGTAGCATTAGAGCAGTGCTTTCCTGCTCTTAGTGTCAATAGTTCCCTGTTCATGGACTGTTCTGACTGGATTTGGGACCTCATGTAATTATGAGGTGATGTAAGAGAGGCTCCGTGCGTTGGTGAGTCACTGGGAGCACCTGCAAACGTGTGCTTCACTGAGATCTCTGAGAATGAAAGGTGAATGCAGTGGGTATAGGCTGAGGAGGTGTCTTTTGCATTGAGTGGCTTAAATGGGAGTTTGCTTGTGGAATTCTGCAGGAATTTCAGTTCTGGAGCAAGCCAAGGAATCCAGCAAGTTACTCAATGCTTTTATCCAGTAGTTTGATGTTTGGTCTGTAACATTCAATACTTGACTGTGCTCCAGTGCAATTTAATGTGTGTTTTCATTTAAAAAAAGAATAAATAAATAACATTTAGTTGTATATCCTGTGTTGCTTCCTACACAAAATTTCTGTGTGAGGGACGGGGGAGGAGGTCTGGCAGTGTCACAGTTGTAGGGGAGAAAGAATTGTTGAGGTTTAAAGTGTTTATGGCTCCAATGTTAAATTGATTGTTAAATATTAAATATGTAATTATATACAAGATAGCTCTAACTAGAAATAAACTATTTCTATTTTAATGTTGTACACACAAGTGTGTGACAGTTGCTTTGTACCAAGGTACAGAAACATGGGCAGAATCATTTGAATTACACATTATCTATCTCATTCCTGCAGGTTACTTCTTGGACTGGAATTTGCTTTTCTGGTATGGTGGACTCCTAGAGTAAAACATGAAGGAGGATTTCCTATCTACTACTATGCTGTAGTACTGCTGAGCTATGCTTTACATCAGGTAAGGGACAGGAGGGTACTCCATATCTAGAGGACTAGAAGTGCCATGAGCAGCTGCTGTTCACTGGGAGCCATCTGTTGTGCTGTACAACTTCGGTTTTGTAAATATCATTTCTCCCCATTCAGTTGGGCATCTTCTGCAGAGCCACTTCCAGTTCACCAGACCTGCTTTTGTTTCCAAGGCTTTTTCCCCAAATGCAGAGGCTCAGAAGCTTGGTACCATTAGAAATACCAGCATTCTGACTGAGCTTTGTAAGCACGGTGGTGATCGTGCCTGTTGTGCAGCTCCATAAAGCTTTGTCACTGCTCTATTGATCTGCAGAAGCAGCAGAACGGATCCAATGATCCTGAAAAACAAATGCCTGGTGCAAACTGATCTTTGGATCAGAGCAAGCAAAAGTGTTATTTTTATATGGTATTTTATTTGGCCTTGTGATAACTTCAGTTGGATTTGAGTAACTCGATTGCCTGTGAGACTGGATCCATTTCTGTGACTCGATGAGAGCATCACAGCAACTTGATATTAGTAGGGAAACTGCAGGACTAATTTCTGTTGTACGACTTTAAAGCTGTTGGGATTATTTTTGCCTCAACGTTGCTAACTTCAAGTAATCACTCAAGCAGTGTTTATGTTGGGCTTTTGTTGTCACTGCCTGCGACTGGGGAGACCTTACTGTCCTGTGGGTTTCCATCCTGTAGATCTCGCTGTATAGCATGTATGTTGCAGTCATGGCCTTCAATGCCAGAGTCAGCGACCCGCTGATCGGAGGGACCTACATGACGCTGCTCAACACGGTGTCCAACCTGGGAGGGAACTGGCCGTCCACCGTCGCGCTGTGGCTCGTTGATCCGCTCACGGTTAAGGAGTGCACAGGAGCCCAGCGACAGGCCTGTGGAAGTGCACTTGAGGCAGAGGTACGTTTGCAGGCTGTGGAGGTCTCTGTTCAACTATTTCTTGGTAAAATGGCTTCTCTAAGTATGTCTTGTTCACCTTGGAAAGCCTGTGCAGTGCGTAGTTTACACTTAAAAATTCTCTCCCTGAGAACTGATTTTCGTGTCCGGTAAATTCAGTCTGTTTTCATCTGTGCACTCTTCAGAGTTAAAATCTTCACCAAAAATTTCCACTTGCAGAGTAGTTGTTCCTTTCTGTCTTAACTGGAGAGAAAAGCTGATGGTGGAAGCAATAGATCAGTGCTGCATCCTCTCCAGTATGTGGAGGCTGTAGCTGCTGAGTAAACTTTGCTCAGCCTGGAGCTGTGTAAGTATGCACTCTGTGCTTGGCAGGCTGTCTGCCTCCACATCACCGCAGCTTTGTGGCAGGTTTTAGTTCTGTCTGTCTGGAGGCTTCCTGGCTTCATACCTCGATTCCTTCTCCCGTGATGTTACTTTGCTGTCTTTGATCTCTGCTTTCCACGTGGAGCTGAGCAGTGTGACTGGCTGCCTTCCCAGTTCTGGGGAGCCCTGTGGAAGAGGACAGAGATCATGCTGTGCTGCTGTGCATGGATCAAACAACTGCATGCACAGCTGGCTGGGAAGCTGGGTTTCACATTCGCCTCCTTGTGGGCAAATGACAGATTTTAATGCAACTGTCTGGAGGAGTGGAAATGCTGAGGGGGTCGTATTGCATGGTTTTTTTCCTTACTTGTAATTGAGATTTTAGTCTTGAATACCTTCCTGTGTTTACAGGACTCTGGGATGTGAGGTCCTCTAAGCACACAGTGTTCAGACAAGTCACATTTGACTTCTACCAGTGGAGCTGCAGTTCTGAGTGGTTGCAGAGGAGAAGCTGCTCCTGCAGTGCCTTTTCAGCACGCGTCTCAGCTTGCTGCTGACTTGGTCCCCTGTGCCCTGGCATCTGTTGCTCGGGGCCCTGCTCTTTCAGCTCACCCTTCCAGTGTTTTTCTGCATCCTTCCACTTGGCAGTGTTCCCCCACCACACCTCCCTTCTTCCTCCTAATCTGATTCTGACACATCTCGGAATCACGCACATGCTGGCAGAAACCTCTGTTTATGGGATTGCTTTATCTTGGGATCATAGCAGCACTGAGAGATAAAACAATAGCAGAAACAGTCGTGTACCAAACACCTTCCCCCTCAATGTGTTTTTATCTTTCAGTTCTGTAATTAAAAAGCATTCCTGGCATGTTTTCCTCAGACATAACTGCAGGCTGCTCGCTTTGTGCTGTCTGTTTGTGGGTTCCCTGTGTGATGTGCAGGGCTGTAATTTCTGAAAAAGCAATTTGGATAGAATTTTTCTCCCCCCCTCACGAAGTTAAGAATAATCATTGCACCTCTTCAGTAGCATTTACTCCTTTGGCCAAATATCTCCATCTCCCACATGTTTTATAACAAAGCTTTGTTGTTTCTCACACCAACTGTGAGCTCAAAAGCCTCACATCATTTCTGTAAGAAAAAGAGCAAGATTTATTTAGTTAGAATCTTGAAATAGCAATTAAACTGTAATATCCAGTGCCTGCTGCTAACAAGTCTTGTGTTTCAGTATCTCCCAGGCAGTACTTCATGCCTCTACCTTTGCTTCTGCCTTCCAGCTCTGCACAAAAGCTGGTGGTTCCTGTGTCACCACCCTGGATGGTTACTACGTGGAATCTGTCATCTGTGTCATTCTGGGGTTTGGCTGGTGGTTCCTGCTTGGGCCAAAGTTCAAAAAGCTGCAGGATGAAGGACAGTCTTCGTGGAAGTGCAAGAGGACCAACTGATGCGGTTTGAATACTGGATGGACTCGAGATCATTTTAGTTCTATTACAGAGACGTATCCCATAATCAATAAACAGGAATATAGGTATTTTTACATGCCAACTTGCTGGAACAGTGGTATGTGTGAATGTGATACCACTTGCCTTCCCAGTGTGAAAATTCAAGTTCAGAATGTGAGGATGAGAAAATGGCACTTATGTACTGCATAGAGATCCCCATGCTCTAGCTTCGGAGTCATGGCTTCTGATAGAATCAACACCTGAATTTTCCATATAGTAAGTATGGAAAAGCTGAACAGCAGCTTGGTTAGCTGAGTTCCAGTTCTTAATTTTCAAACCAATGATGTGGTGCAGGCAGTGGACCAGGGGAAGGACGTGGAAGGTGTTTTGACTTGGAGGTTAAGCACATTGTACTACAGAGTTCATCGTGGGAAGAGAAATGTAACTTGTCTTTGGGCTTTGTTTCTTCTCGCTTTCTGGACTGTAACCACACCTCAGAGGACGAATTAATGTTTCAGAGATTCTTTTAAATGTATTTTCTGGCTTTTTTAAGCTTTAAAGATTTATAAGAAAATATTTTTATAAACAAAGTTACATTTGTTTAATTTATTTCCTCTGTTTCAAAGCATTTTGATTTGATGAAAAGTTGAAGGGAAGTAGGACTTGGGTAACGCACAAAACACCGAGCCTTCAGCCCTGCTGGCACAGACTGCACAGCGTGGGGTTAGCACATAAAACACAGGCTTCAAAAGGAGAGGGTGTGCAGCCCTTGTGGAGGCAGTTGTTCCAGTGGGATTAACTGAGCACGTCGGTTCCTTTGGTGCTGAAGTTTGAAGATAATCGGGGAGCAAACACGTCTCTCTTCCCAGCTAGGGGCAGGAACAGAAGATGGTGCCTTTGGAAGTGAGTTGGTGATGACAAACTTGCCAAATTGCTGGGCAGTGGCGTCCAGCCTGCTCGTGTGTAAAGCCAACAGGGTACATCGTGCGGTCGAGTGCTGCAGGAATTGGACTGATCCTTCACAGCAGAAATCTCCTGGTGCATTAATGAAGAATGACTTCTCTCTTGAGTGCCTTAGTGATGTACAGCAAGTCTACTGTACTGCTGGACACAGGGCACTTGTGACGTGATGGATGTTTATGGTACATCATTTAAAACGATTAAAAATACCTCTGAAAGGTACGTGATTTGTTTTTCCATGCTCTGTTTCTTGCCTTGTCAGTACTGAAGTATTGCACTGTGAGCTTCATGCTCTGAGCTCCTGGGAGGGCACGGCCTGTGCACCTTTTATTCCTGTATGCTCCAGAAAAAAGCCAAGTTGACAGCAGCTTTGGACTGACTGGGGGGGCATAGGGGTGTGCATCAAGTGCGTGCATGACGGTGCCAGAAGAGGACAGTGACCAAGTGCTCCCCTGGGTACAGAGCCCATTGCTCCACTTGTCAGAGCAGCACCCCTGAGGGCCAGCAGTGTGCCTGGGCTGCACATCCTGTGCATCTGTGCTCCATTCCATCTGTTCCAACTACTGAACAACAAAGTAAACATCAGCACGTTTTACTCCCTAAACCAGGTCTTCCAGTTTCACCTCTGCATAAGCACAGCAAGAGTGTTAGAATATACTGGGCATTTGTAGCCAAAGGATATATTTTTCAGCTGCAGCCACGAGTGCTACTGGGTTAGGTACATATGGGCTGCTTATTTTAGCAGCAGCTTGTCTGTGCTGGCAGGATTTTTTTCCCAGCTCCTCTGCAGTTGAGAGAAAAATCCTTTGGAAAAAAAAAATCCTCTGGAAATTGTTTACACAGAGGGTGGTGAGGTGCTGGAGCAGCTGCCCAGAGAGGCTGTGATGCCCCGTCCATCCCTGGAGGTGTTCAAGGCCATTGGGTGGGGGCATGGGCAGCCTGGGCTGCTATGAAATGTGGAGGTTGGTGGCCCTGCCTGTGGCAGGGGGTTGGAGATTTGTGATCCTTGAGTTGGAATGCCCCTTCCAACCCGGGGCACTCTGTGATTCTATGATCCTGAACTGCAGGATGTGGGAAATCAAATCCATCGATGTTTTATAGTTAACTTCTACTGTGCATTTTTGATGTACTGTTCCTGGAGGTGCTGATGTAGCCTGCTAGTAATAAAGATACATTGGGCATTGCTGGAGTGGCACGTTAGCTGAACTCCTCGTCAAAACTGAGCTCCGCATCGGGGCTGTATGCGGTGTGACAGAAATCGTTCTGTTCCTCTTCAACCCGGGCGGCGGTTTGCGCTGTGTTCGCTCAGCTTTCGGGCGCTGCCGGCAGCTGACGGAGGGGGAGCGGCGGTGAGGCCGTGCGATGCCAGAGGCTGAAGCTCTGTCCGTCTGCTTTACGCTTTCGCTGAGAACGAGGTTTCTGCGCGGTTCCCACACGCAGAGGCAAGCTGACACCGCTCCGCTCGGTACGGAGACGCGCGTCCGTGGAGGCGGAGCGCCCTCCGCCCGGGGGCGGCGCTGCGGGGCGGGGCGGCGGCCATGGCGGAGCGGCGCAGCGCAGCAGCCGAGGGTTTGGGCCGCATCTCCGAGTGGGCGGACGCGCACCTCAGCCTCGTGCGGGTAACAGGGCGGTGGGGCCGGAAGCTGGGAGCGGTGCCGGTGCCGGTGCGGCCCGGAGTGGCTGAACGTCGTTTCTATCTCATCTCCCCGCAGAGTCTCAGTGCCGGCGTGGCGGTGGCCGGGCTGCTGGTGTTGGCCAGGAGCGTGCGCCTGGTGAGTGCGGCGGGGCGGGGCTGCGGAGCGCCGGGACCCCCGTTCCCCCACTTGCCCCCAGCCCCGCAACGACGCCGGGCTCCCCAGGGCCGCCCCCAGCTCCGCTGCGCTGCGCAGAGCCCCGTGCCGCTGCTCCTGCCGGAATGGCGCCCCCTGCCGGCACCGCCCGCCCTGCGCTGCTGCGGCGCTCGGGGCCATTTTCCCCGTCCCCCCCCCCCGGCTCCGGTGCGTCGTGACCCGGCTCGCGTTCCGGCTGGCGAGGCCGGTGCTTGCTCTTCTATTCCCTATCACCTTATTTCTGGATTTTATTTTTTTAATTATGGTCTTGTTTTTCCCGATTCCTCCTCTCCAGCTCCATCTCCCCGTTGCACAGCTGTGTGTGTGGCCCAGGGACCAAGTCCTCTCATGTTTGTGCTTCAGTTGATGTAGAGTTGGTTCCTCGTGTCTTTTTCCACACCTCTACAAGCAGAACGACGTTTCTAACAGTTCTCAGCATAAACCTGAATCTTCCCATACTGACCAGGCTGGTGGGGTTTTTTCAGAGCTGTTAAGACCAGATTTGAACCACTTCTGCACTTTAGACTTTAGGTCCTAACAGTCTGTGTCACCACTGAGAGACCTCGTCCCACGGAGGTGGTTTGGGGGAGCAGCTCAGGGCAGTCACTGCAGGGCGGTGGAGCTCTGCAGAAGCAGCTCAGTTTATAGAACCCTAGAATGGCCTGGGTTGCAAAGGAGCACAGTGCTCATCCAGTTCCAACCCCCTGCTGTGTGCAGGTCACCAACCAGCAGCCCAGGCTGCCCAGAGCCACATCCAGCCTGGCCTTGAATGCCTGCAGGGATGGGGCATCCACAGCCTCCTTAGGCAACCTGTTCCAGTGCCTCACCAGTTCTTCCCATTGGTGTGTCGATGATGTGTGTCAGTCCTCTGCAAAGGATTTCCTGCAGTGAGAGCTCTGCAAGTTAATTAAGATTCTTCATTCTGAGCTCTGTGCCATCCCAGTGCATCTTTTCCCTCTGTCCTCTCACAGAGCAGCAGCTTTGTTCCTGTACTGCAGCTTTGTTAAGCTTTGTTTCCTTGTGTGATCATATAACTCTCCTTTGAATCCTGTTGTGAACAGAATGTAGTATCGAATTCACTCATCTTGTGATCTCTGCATGGGTGCACACCTGCTTTTGTCCCTCTCCTATTTACTCCCTTATCAAAGGCTGTGTTGTTCCCTCTGTCCTCCACTCTGCCTTTGTTGTTGCTGTGTCTGTTCTTTGCTGGTGTCTTCAAACACTTTTTTGCTTCCTCTCCCCCATTCTAGCACCATCCGGACCATTTCTAACCCTTCTTTTCTTGATGAATCAAGTTGGCTTCAACCCGTATTGCTCAAACCCATCTGTTTCTGTTTTTCTCTAAGCTTTCGTGCCCTTGCCTCGTGCTGCATGCCCTGCAGAATGGGGAGCATTCCTGAGTGTGAAGGCTGCTGTGTGTCTGCAGCTCATTGCTGTCTAACAAAAAGCAGTTCCTCGTGCTGTTTAACAGCATGGCTGTGATTCACCAGATATTTGTAGAAGTTGGATTCGACTGTAACTGCTCTGTGACTGTCCTTTTTTTAACACTTGTTCTTCTTCCTATCAACAGACAACAAAGTTTACAAATGCTTTGGATATACCTGCAGGGTTTATAGAAAAGAATGTGAAATTGCGAGGAAAAGTGCATCGTGTCACTGAGAAGGGTCTGGAAGTGGAGCACATCCCCATCAGCGTTCCTTTCATTACCTCAGTACAGAGAAAGTGTGAGTAAAAGTACGTGGAGAGAAATGCAGTGCACGCAGAAATAGGTCAGGAGTTTTTAAATCCTATTCTTGGAAACAGGTGGGTGTGAATCGATGGGATGCGAGGTGCTGTGTCTGTACAGAGATCGGTGCTGGGACAGAGGTGAAGTTGCGGTCTGGCTTTGCCCTTTGGTCTTCCCCTACTGTACTGAGGAATGGGAAGGAGCGAGGAGAGCTCTGTAGGAAGAGCTTGCTGACACTTTAATAGCAGTAGCAGCACTGCCATGTATTTCTGGCAGCAAAACTCAAGTGTCTGGGTGGTTCATTTGTTTGCATGGCTCCTCTCATTCCAAGGGGGAAAAAAACCCTAGAACTGATTTGTTTGTTATAATGTCTGTGGGAATAGACTCATTAACAACAGCTGAGGCCGTGTGCAAAGCGTGACAGCTAACTTGTCTGCTGTGTTTGGTAAAGGAGTGCTGTGTCTGTGCGCAGGGCAGCGCGAGGGGCTCTTGCTGGTGAGACTGGCCGGCGTGGAGCTGACCCCCGAGGGCACGGCGTGGCTTCAGAGGGAGCTGAAACCCCTACAAGTGATCTGGTTCCAGCTTCTCGGGAGGGAGCACTTGGCACTCGAGTGCCTTGTTTTAGTAAATAAGGTAAATGCAGTGGTAAGAATGACTTAAAACTGTGGGGTTTGGCTGCGATCGGGCAGTTATCTCAGTACATCAGAATGTTATCGATGCCATTTCATAGAATCATGGAATGGCCTGGGTTGAAAAGGACCACCATGCTCATCTAGTTTCAACCTCCCTGCCACAGGCAGGGTCACCAACCACCAGACCGTGCTGCTTAGAGCCACATCCAGCCTGGATTTATATTTACATGACTCTTAAGTAATGTATTTTTAAATCAGATTCTGAGATGAGTGTATCTGTGGACCAACCTGGCTGCACCGGGCAGTTCTGGTGGGCTTAATGTTCAAGCCGTGCAATGCCTTCTTACAGCTCTCTTGCACAAGTACCATTTTAAAAGTCAGCTGAATTTCGCTCAACTCAGCTAAATGTGTTAAAAAGTGAAAAAGCTTTGAAAGTTAAAAGTTTCTCTCTGCATGAGCAGATTCAATGAGAAGTACAGCCTGTACCTCCGAGGCAGCACACACATCTGCATGCATGCTCTCTGTAAGGGATAAGGGGATGTGACATTCCCCACACTGTTCTGCAGGGCCGATTTTTCAGCGTGTGCTTAAATGAAGAGGTCCTGAGAGAAGGGCTTGGAAGAGCTGCGAGCATAGAAGGACTGCAGCACGATTCTCACCTGTTCTGGGAGCTGCACAAAAGACTTCTCCGAGCGGAGCTGAAAGCCTTGAGGAAAAATAAGGGGATATGGAAAGAAGAAAGCTTCTCTGAAAGAATTAGAGGTCATATAAGCAACAGTAAACTCATGTGGACATTGAAACGTTTTGCGAGCTGGTTGAGAAACTAAGTTTAAGGATGGGATGGGAGGCTGGACTGGAAGCAGGGCAGTTACGTGTTACATGCTTGTGTAAAGTGTAAGTTAATGCTAACAAGTGCCAGCACTTGGGATTCCTTGTCTTGAACAGAAAACCCAAGAACTACAAAGTGCTTTCTAATTTAATCTGTATGGGACTGAAGTGTAGTGATATTAGGCAGGGCAAGAATGGAAGTGTTGTTAAGCTGAGCTGTTCCTCAGATCCTAACTGCCATGTCCTGTTCCTGCTGGGTACCCACAGCTGCAAGCAGCAGTGACGTTTTCCTGATGGTTCTAGAAACGCCTACATGGGATGGAATAAACCTTCTGGAATTGGAAAAAGGGGACCAGAGCACACTGAGGACTTGTTTTGTTTTTCAAAGTGGTGTGAAGTGTCTGCCAGGTGTATGTTTGTAAATTTTCCAGAATAAAGATTGAATTTCTTATGTTCGTTGTGGCTTTTCATATACCAAACACCTGAGCTTTGTATGCTGTCTCCCACACTCCTCATTAAGTGAGTGAAGGACTTCATGCATTTTTTTCTCTGTGTGTGTTCCTTAGGCAATGAGACACCAAGGAGAGCGATGTGGTCTGAAAAGCTTCATCATCCAAGCCCCGCTGACTGGCTGCTCTGCCACCCTGTGCTGACTTCAGGGCAGAACCGTGGCTCCTGGAAGCAGCTTTTCCTCACATGGGAACACACACAGGGGATGTTTATTCCTGGGTCCTCCCAAGGTGTGCTTCTTGTCAAGCACAGTGCAGCTGTGTGTCTGTGTGAGTACCTGGGGTGGCTGTGCAGGCAGGTGTGATGGAGCACAGCCAGCATCAGTGTGTTCAGAAGCAACATCAGGAACTTGCATGGGGCGCTGACAGCCGGCTGCACTCAGACACCAGAGCACTGGGTCACACAGACACAGTGCTTCTCAGGGCTGGAGGTAGCTGGTGCTTTTTATCCATCCTTACCTACAAGAAGTTCTTCCCCACGGAGCGCTCACAATGTGCGTGCAGCCTTGTGCTGCAATAAACACGAAATAATTCTACACAGACTGCATTTTGCTTGTAAGGGAGCTACATTCATCGCCAAGGTCCTCCTTAAGGCTGAGACCGAGAGGAAGGAAAGGAAGGGCTCTGTCTTTGGGTTCGGACCTCTCGTTAATGGCGCTGGCCGTGTGCGGTAGCAGCGGCCGCGGTGACAACATCGATCCCACCAGGTGTTGTTTGTTGGTGCTCTTATCGGCCCAGGCTGAGCTGTGAAAACAAATCCAAAGCATCTCCTCCTCCTCAAGGAAAAAAAAGAAGAAACAAAAACAAAAGCACAACCGCCGAGGAAAGGAAACAGCTGTGGCTGCGCGGGAGCGCTGTGGGTCGTGATTGAGGAGCAGCGCAAAGGAGCCCAGCTGCGCACGGGGCAGCGCCTCGGGACACGCGTTACCCGAGGGCGGCGCTCCCCGCAGCAGGTGCCGCCCGGGGGCGGCGGGGCCAGGCGGCTCTGCCCGCTGCGGAGCTCTGGGAGGGGAGGCGGCCGCGGGCGCACAATGGAGCAGGTTGAATGGGAGCGGGCTCCGGGCCGCCGCAACACCGGGGCTGGATCGCCGGGCGGCGCTGCGCTGCGGGGCCGGAGGGCGCTCCGCTCCGGGCCGGGGCGGCTCCGGGTTTGCCCTGAGCTCTGCGCCGGAGGGCGGGCCGGGCCGGGCGGCGGCGCCGTGCGTTTGAACCGAAGAGCGAGCGGGTCGGGGAGAACGAGCGGAGCCGAGCCGCGTGCGCGCGGACCTGAGCGAGCCGGGCGGGGCGGCCCCGCGAGGAGCGGCACGGCGGCCGGAGCTCCGCGCGCCGCCAGAGTCCAGGTGGGGTTTGCGAGGGAACTTTTGGTGGCCGGGAGCTGGGGGCAGCCGGCACGGCGGGGGGGGCCGCGCCGCGACCGGCCCCACCGGGAGCCGAGCCGGTGGGGTCACGGCGGGCGGCTGCGATGCGGCGGCTGCACGGGAGCGGGACGCGGGCTGAGCGGCACGGCGCGCTGAGGCTGAGAGCTGGGACAAACGGGCCGTCACGGGGCCGCGCTCGGGTCGTTCGCAGCCGCGCCGTCCCCGGAGTTTCGGGTCCGGCCGAGCGAAAAGTGCCGTCGGAGCGAAGCGTTCTTGAGCTCCTGGGGAAGAGCCGGCCGCGTCCGACGGAGCGCTGTGCTCTCGGGCCCTTTGTTTGAGGAGCGGCTGTGAGGTGCTTTTACGGGGCGCGTGGCCGCGAGCTGTGGGGGGAGCAGCGGCGCGGGGCAGAGCGCGGGCAGAGCCGGGCTCCGTGGGCACTGCGAGCCTCCAGTCCGCCAACGGGAACCTTTTGTCGTTAAACCGATGCGTTTCTTTTCTGTAACTTCAGAAAAGGAGGTGGTTTCGGGGAAAGCACGTCTCCGTCCACCGGTAAAACGATGCGATCGGTGAGAACGGTGGGACGGCTTGGTTGCTGCCGACCTGCAGGTGCCTCCCGGCCGCCCCGCAGCGCTGGGGTGGGCGCAGCTCCTCCCTGGCTCTGCTCGGAGGCTGCCTGGGGAATCGATTTAACGCCTCGGGCCTTTCACGCCGCCGTGACTTCGATCAGATGGCAAAGCCGGGGCCGCGGCCCCACGGGAGCGTTCTTTTTCCCCCTCGTTTTTATTGTTCTTAAGCAAGTCTGGAAGTTAAAAGGAAAACATGTTTGAATTTTGCAGTCTGTTGGCAGGGCTGCCACGGAGCTGCTGTGTTCCTGGGACAGCTTCCCTGCCTGTGCCTTCAGACGAGGTCGGGCTGCTGTATGCTGCTGCCATGTAGGGTGCACAGAAACTTTTTCTGAGTGTTTTGAATTCATTTGAACGCTCAGAGGCTGCCTGAGGAATCGATTTAATGGAGATGAAGGTGCTCTAGAAGGTTATGCTTCTGGGACATGATTTAGCCCAGGGTTGTTGGTTAGGGTAGTATGGTTAGGTCATGTTGGACTCAGTGACCTTTAAGGTCTTTTCCAACCTGAGTGATTCCGTGATTCTATGTTGGTGTTTTCCTCTTGGTGCGATAGGATGCAGAGCATGTTCTGTGCAATCATCCATTTATAAACAGGAGGGAGTTTACAATCGCTGTTTATGAGGGTAGATAATGATAGGACAAGGGGAATGGTTTTAAAGTGAGACAGGGAAGGTTTAGGTTGGATATGAGAAGGAAGTTTTTCACCCAGAGGGCGGTGAGGCACTGGCACAGGTTGCCCAAGGAGGCTGTGGGTGCCCCATCCCTGCAGGCATTCAAGGCCAGGCTGGATGTGGCTCTGGGCAGCCTGGGCTGCTGGTTGGTGACCCTGCACACAGCAGGGGGTTGGAGCTGGATGAGCAGTGTGCTCCTTTGCAACCCAGGCCATTCTGTGATCCTGCCCACTGCACTAGAAGAGCATGAAAGCTGCCAACCAGCAAAGCGCAGTTCCATGGGGCAGCAGGGCTGAGCAGTGCCCAGGGATTCATTCATTGCCTTGTGCCGCGAGGTCGGAGCTGTGCTTGGGGTAAATCTGTCCGTGCTTCCCAGGCTACGAGCAGGAGGTGCTTCCACTGCAGTGCTGCTGAGGTTGGCTGGTGTTGGTGCAGGCTGACCAAATTGCCAGGAAGTGTGTGTGTGCATTTTGTTTGTTTTAGAAAACTGCTCTTGCTCTCTGTACCGAGGGTGGTTTCCTTGTTCCAGTCTCTGCAGACACTGAGGACGTTACCATTACTCCAGAGCCTGCTCTCTGCTTTCCCAGGGCCCCAATACGTGTGGCCTTTTTTAGGTCATCTGGCTTTACAGGTGCTCCATTTTGTTGTGCCTGGTAGATGAGTGATGTGAATGCATCTGAGAGGTGGGGCACTATAGGGGATGGAAGGTGGGAGGAAATAGCCAGCACTGCAAATAGACACTAACAGAGCCTTCTCCAGAGGCAGTGGAGGGAGTGGAGAAGAGGTACTGAGAGCATTTTGGGGGCAGACACCTGTTGCAGTGCTAGGAAAAGCTGGGGACAAAACACTGAGGATGCAACATATGCTCTGCTGGGAGTATAAGGCCACGGGTGAGTATTGCAAAACCACTAAACCACTTCAGTTGTGTTTGGCCACGTGTGTTAACACAGCGTATGGCTCCTGGCAGGAGGCGTCTGTGTGAAGCTCTCCAACCTGAAATAACTGAAGGCTGCTTGCAAGAAGTTTCAGGTGGAGGCAATCTGCCGTGTGAAGGAGCACATGCACCACGACGGGCTTGATTTATTGGAATTGGCACAAAGTTCACATATCTATGCACATCAGGCACGGCCAAGCGTGTCTGTGCGTGGGGTGTAGGATGTGCTGACTGTCTGCTCGGGTTTGAAGCAGGCATTGCTGGGCTCATGGGAGCGTGCTTCCTGTGTTCTGTGCTCAGTCTTAGTTCCAGCAGTGGCAGCAAATTTGGTAGTGCACCTGTAGGCAAAAATGGAAGAATATTTGTGGTCCCCAGCGTTAGCACTTGATGACAAATGCAGAAGCTCTTGTGGAGGTAGCAGCCTTCATCCATACTCCTCTTGGGTCTGCATCCAGTTGGTGAGAAGCTCAGTATCGTGCAAGATGCAAATAATCTGCCCGTGGCCGCCTGTGTTAGCATGAGCCTTTCCCAGGCATCTTATTTTTATCTTTGTATTTTATCAAATAGTTTGAAATATTCTGTGTGCTGCCTGAGCTTCACAGATTGTAGTAATAGCTGGAGCAGCAGTTGAAATGGAATATTTCCCATTTCAAATAGCAGTTTATCATGTTACCAGTGGGTCTGAAAATGACTTGTCTGAATTACCATCCTTGCTCTGAGAGATGGCTGCTCTTGGCACGACCTGTTGTGCTGGCTGCTGCCTGCCTTCTGAGAAGGAGTCCTCAAAGGACTTCCCCTAGGGGGGGGAAGAAGTGTGTACCTCCAATTCCAGAAACATTATTTTGCCAAGTCATCCTAGGTAAGAACGAAGTAAGCTTACACTTTGTGTTTGTTGTCATGACTTCACGTCTTCAGAGCATCATTTTGCTGCTGGGATGGGATGTGAAATCTGTGCCAGATGTTTTTGCAAGCTCTTAAATATGTGTCATTAACAGCTGGTTGGTGAATTTCTTGCTGTGTTGAGTCTCTGCAAACATCTCCTCCTTTCTCTTGTCTTTCGTATTTCACGCTTCAGGCAGAGGTGCACACGGTGAGGTGATGCTCACCAGATCTGTGGCTGAAAGCAGAGCTCAGTGGGCTGACAGACCAGTGGTTTGCCCTGCTCACAGCAGCAGTGGGAATTATTCTGGCCTTCAAGTGTTGCTGAAGTTCCTTGGGAATGTGTCTCCGTGTTTCACGTGGGTCAGTTTGTACCTGAAGAACTGGGCCATGAGCTGAGAACTTGTGCCATGAGGTTGGAGCTGTGCCTGGGGTAAATCTGTCCGTGCTTCCCAGGCCTCGAGCAGGAGGTGCTTCCACTGCAGTGCTGCTGAGGTTGGCTGGTGTTGGTGCAGGCTGACCAAAGGTGTCCCTGGGAGCCTGTCAAACGCTGCCTGGGGTCAATCGTTTCTCCATGCTTTGGGGCTGTTGGTATTGCTGTGGGTAGCTCTTAAAGCTGCCAGTCCTGGACGTGCTGTGTGTTCCTCTGCCTGTTCCCAAGGGAGTGCTGGTTTTATCCCATAGAAGAAACTGGAGAATGTGTAGAAGAATCTTCAGGATGTGCTGCAGGTGGTGCCTTGAAACAGCCAGCGGGGCAAAGCGAGTTCTGTCTGTGGAGATGAAAACCTCCAGCGTAGACTCTTGGGTTCAGCATTCACGAGTTGAAAACGTACGTGCAGCAGAACCAACAGATGACTTGGATTAGTGGCACTGGGTGCACGGAAAGCGGCTGGAAGGTGTGCTGGAAAGCCACGTAAGGCAAACAGCCCTACACACTCACTTGTGTTTATCAGCTCCACGCCTGGTGGGATGAGTGATGCTGAGCGCAGGGTGTGCGAGGTAGGTGTCCTTTGGAGCAGCGCCTGCTGAGCGATGGAGGCTGCACTCCTGGAAACAATTCCTCCACAGGAAGAAAACAAATTCCTCTTAGGCTGCTTGAGGAATGGGGAGCAAATGCTAATTCCCTTTCAGGGTCTGTTGCCATGGGGAGTCGGTTCAAATCCTTTCTAATGCTGTCCTCAGCAGCAAGTTGTGCTGACACATGCTTTTCATGACTCCCCAGAAAGAGCAGAGGAATGACTTGAAACAAAAGCTCCACCAGAATTAATGGCCAAGGAAGGTTAAGGCTTGCTGTTTGCTAACGTGGGCTGGGCAGATAAGGAAGCTTTGTTGCATGGCCCAGTGCAGCCTGCTTGGCCTCCAGCCGCCATCCCATGTGCTTGCAGGGCAGGAAAGGTGCAGGGCAACTTGTGTTGCACAGGGAGATCTCTTCTTTCTCTAGGAACTTTTCTAGGGAAATGCAATAAGAAAAAGATCAGATGTTGGATGATTGTTCCTTCTATTACCGGTTATCTTTTTTTCATGCTCAATGCTCCCTGTTGAAAAGGGATTGTCACTTTGGGGATATTTTTTGATCTTTCTGTTTCTACTACAAGATACTTTACATTCTAGGAAGCGCTCGCATATAGCGTGGGTAGTTGACAAAGAAAAAAGGCTTAGTAAGGTAGGTGAGGATGCTTTTCTTTATGATAGCAATGCCAATTTTGTAGGCAAAATTGCTTTTTTGCAACAGCATTGAATTTTTAACCTGACATTGCTAGCATGTCAGGTTAAAAAGGGCTGACAACAGCAGGACTAGGGGAAATGGATCCAAGTTGAAGGAGGGAAGATTTAGGTTGGATGTTAGGGGGAAGTTCTTCACAAGGACAGCAGTTAGGCCCTGGAACGGGCTGCCCAGGGAGGTTGTGGATGCCCCGTCCTTGGACGTGTTCAAGGCCAGGTTGGACGGGGTCCTGGGCAACCTGATCTGAATGTGGATGTTTGGTGGCCCTGCTGGGCAGGGGGGTTGGGAACTACATGATCCTTGAGGTCCCTTCCAACCCAGGTGATTCTGTGATTCTGTGATTCTGCCTTGCCTAGTTCTGCACTTGCCCTGGATTTGTGACAGTAGAAGCATTTCTGCCAGCTGTTTTGAATAAGTGAAGATATTTGATGCTGATTACAGTGGAGATTTGCACTGATGATGTGTGGAACCCTTAAAGCCTATATTTGTATGGCAGTTAAGTCTCAATCTGCCTGAACTCAGACCAGCTTAAATGCTTAGCAATGTTTGGGTGACTGTTAGCATCTCTGAAATGAAAAGCCCAGGACTGCAGACGTGTTGTACCCTATGAAATTTCTGTAATCCTTTTGGATTCCATTTTCTGGCCCGGTGATGGCTCAGCTTTTCATCTGATGGCTACTTTGTTTTGGAGGTACCAATTAAGTATGGTCTATGCTCCACAGCTTCTCGTTTATGTATGCAAGTTTGAAGGTTATTCCACCAGAAGAGCTGATCTTCCTTTACAGAGTGAAAAAACATGGACTAGGAGCAGTAGCTAATTCTCTCCTGGCCCAGTATAAAACCTTCCATGCAGGGAGTTGCACCAGATGACCTTCAAAGCTCCCTTCCAACTCAAACCATTCTGTGGTTCTATGATGTGTGTTGATGGCTGATGATAAGCAGATGTGCGAGGAAACCTGCAGGCTATTGGAACCTGTTCCAGAGAAAGAAAGATGGCAAAAGCATGAGGTTTCCTGGTCACAATGCAAACTAAACTGCAGATGATTTCACTGTCTCTTCGGTATCTGCTGTTTCAGAATATGAATGTAGCAGAGGGTTGAGTTCTTGGACTAGTGCAGGTAAGCTGGGATAAGTGTCCTGTCTTCTCTGCTTGCTGCTGCAGTGAGTGTGCCACGCTGCTGAGAAAAGACTTCAGAAATGCTATGGGGCTTGGTCTGAAATGTGGTTTTTTTGTTCTGTTCCCAAGACATTCAAGGAAATCTTTTGCTTACTCTCAAGCTTAAGGTAAATCAGTTATACTCTCTGTTGTAGCAGTCCTGTGAAGCTAACTTGGCTTTTGAGTGCCTTGGTGTTCGATGAGGAAAGTTCAAGGCGTTACTTCCACTCTGATGAGGTGCTTCTTTCTCCAGTTTGCAATACCTGGAAGCTACCTGGGTGTGTGTGATGCAGAGGTTGGGGCGCGATCCCAGCTGCCAGATTGAGAGCCAGCGTGTGCCTGGGAGGTGCGTTGCTGCTGCTGGCTGCAGGCAGGGGGCCTGGTGCCCTCCTGCACAGATGGCAGAGCTGCCTGCTTTATGGCCACACCTGGAGCTCATGCGGAATTATTGCCAGTAACGTGCTGACTGTGTCCTTTGTTTGGTTCTACGTTTCTCTTCCCATTTCCAACCTGCTTTTTTCCTTGTCTCTGTTATGCTTTTACTTTATGTCTCTTGCAGCTTCCAGAATCCCTGAGCTGTTTCATTCTAAAATTTATCACCAATTTGAAACGATTGCAGGTATCCAAAATCTGGAGCTTCTATGCACTGTTTTCTGGACTTCCCTTTTCTGTTGCAGATGGAATTGCCAGTCACAATGGGTTTCTATCTTTCAGCTATGCAGAACTTCTTACAGAACATTTATTTTTCCCATACACCACTCTGTGCTAGAGAAAGGAATCCCTTCTTTAAGAATGATTCTTTCAAAGCCAGTTGGCTGGGCAAGCAGTGCAGTGTGAGCTTGGAAGCTGGTGCAGAGGCTTTGGCACTGGGAGGTAATGGTGGGCTGCACCATTTGCTGTTGGCAGGAACCATTTGTGCTATCAGACTGACTTAATGTTATCTGTCGGAGTGCTTCAGGAGCAGGAAGGGGAGAGGGCAGGTGAGACAAGAGGGGATTTGCAGTCTCTCCGCCCTGTATATTGCTGGCTTAACTACCAACTCATCTGTCTGAGTGTTCTCCTGAGAGCTGTGCACAGGACAAGGGAGTTCCTGGGTGCTAAATGGACGTGTATGGGAGCAGGGCTTAGGGGAGTGCTGCCTTGTTGGTGTCCAGCCTGTGCAGCAAGAAGCGTCTGTTACAGCCGCACAGAGCAGCCTCTGCCTTCAGAAGTATCTTGTATGTTTGGCTCCATGAATTCTAGAATCCATTTCATTTCCCAAATATTTTCAGGGAACTTTCCTTGGAAGGAGTTTCCCCCTCTGTCATGATGATAAAAAGCCTCATTTGTTCATCTCATCCCCGTGTATCCACGCGGACTTGTTTCTTTGTGCGCATGTATGCATGCATGAACGTAACTTGAACTTATTTTTTTCTATCAAACTTGAGCAAAATCAGTTTACTTTCAGTAATAACTGCCTTCATCCCAGCTTGCAAATTCTGCCTTCATCCCCAGCTGCTGGGAGAACCTTTGTTGCAGGCAGCAGCACGGTGCGGGGACCCGCGGTGCTCCGAACAAGGGCGTATTGTGTGAGCTGGGAGGGAGGGAGGGGGCTGCAGGTTCCCTTCAGAGCTGTGATATGAGTTCTGTGCAGGAGCTGAGCGAGAGATGCCATCTCTCTTTGTGTGTGTAAATTCCAACGGATAAATACTTGAGACGATTTCTGTAGTTAAAACAGCGATGCTTGTCTTTCCAGTACCTGAAGGAAAAAAACCTGGCAGTAGGCTGGGTAGCAGTGATAACGTGATTTCTGTGCTGCTAAGCTAACTGTCAGCTTGTGCCTTACTAATTAACACCAGAAGAGTGACCGTAGTTGTGGCAAGCTATAATGAAAGCTCATGGCCTGGTAGGGCAAAAGTCCAGCAAATGCACAGTGTGAGATGTAATGGCGATAGCTGCATAGTGGGCCCAGTTGCAGTCAAATTGGCCTTTAGTTTGAGCAGTACGTGGTGCGTAACCAGAACACAGCCTGTAATGGAGGTGGGAGGGAGGTGGGGTGGTGACTGAGCAGACCGGGGCTGCTGTGGCTGCTGCGCCGAGCCTTGGCCAGGCAGCAGAGGGGGGTCCAGTGAAAGGATGCGGCTGAGCAGCAGGCCGAGGAATCTGCAGTTAATTTAAATACAAAAGAAATATGAAATGCTGATTTGTTGTCACCACAACTGCGCAGGGAGCCCCGCTGGGCGGGATGGGGCGCTGCGAGGCCCAGCTTACGGAACAAAAGGCTGAACTGTCTGAATGGAAGTTGGGTGAACTGACTCGAGCACAGCCTCGTCTTGATTTATAGCCACCGGCTTATTAATGAGTTAACTTGCACTGTTTTGGGCTCTGAACGTAACTGTTCTGGTTGTTGCCATTGTCCTGGGTTGTGGCAGTGGAACAGCAGAGCAGCTCATGGTGGAAGCTTTCCCAGGGACTGCATTGGGATTGTTTCCCACCTCATCGTCAGCGCTTGGCTTCAGCTGCTCGTGCTCCCTCGCTTGGCTGGGCTTTGCTTCACGTTGGCATGGTGTGCTGGTCCTTTTTAACTGCCTGATACGTGCTGCTGCCTGGGTCTGGGGAATGCTGGCCGTCAGGCGGCTCGGCCCAACAGAGCTTTGGGCTCGTGGCCAGAAACATTGCCATCTGCTCCAGGTATCAGTGTGGGAGCATCTGCAGCCAATTACCACGTGTGCTCCCGTGTCCTTGTCTCTGCTGGAGGCACAACCATCCTGTGGCAGTGCTGGGAGCCTTGGCCTTGTAGGTCCATGCTGGCCCCAGCCCACCGTGTGAAGGGGTTGGTGCTTGGCTGCCCCGTTCTCCTGGGGTTCTCAGTTTGGTTCTTGTGATGGGGGTAAAACAGAGACATGGGAAGTAAGGAGATGGTAAAGCAGACTGATGGTTCATCAGTTGCATCGGTACAATGTGGAACTGAAGAGTGGGACTCTGAGCTGAGGGCATCTCTTTGCTGCGTAAAGCTGGGGTCCTGGGGCTGAAGGACGTAAATTTCACGCAGCTGACATGACCAGATCTCCTCCAAAGTGCTGCCCATGTGCTGTCCCTGGTAGAGTCCCTAGGGGTGAACATCCCCCAGTATTTTGATTCCTTTGATTCACTTTATTTATGTGGAAATTTAGCTGGGGACAATCCGTATTGTTTTATGGTGTTGTTGGATGTGCTAGCAGCTGTTAAATGTGGGACAGCATCATGAAATAGATCCAATTGATCCTTTCTCGTGGCCATGTGGTGGCCTGCAGGGCTGTGGGGCTGGATGAAGCAGCAGGCTGCTCTGGGGCTCGGCAGCACTGTGCTGGTGGGAGCTGCCCCATGGGGTCCAGCTGGTTGCATGGGCTCGGTCTGCGCCTGTCCTTTGCTGTGTGTCCCTGGAGGTGGGCTGGTGTGTTTGGAGAGTGAAGGGCTGCATTTGCTGTAGTATTTTGAGAGTAAGAATGATTTGGCATGAAGGACTTTGATAAGTTCTCCTTTACAGTTCTAGCAGTTACGTGTTTCTTGTAAATAAACAGTTACTCATTCTGTTTCTGTTTGTAGGGTGGCTGTCTTTGGTGAGCAGAAGGTCTCAGGATGAGTTACTGGAGCCTGGATAAGAAAAACTGCCTGCAGTACTGCAGACACTTCTTGGCGGACAACGGCGTGTTTCATGGTAAGCAGCAAGCTGTATTGTTGCCTTCTTTTTCCTGCTGAATCCAATGCACAGCTCAGCTGTGGGGTGCAGGGCAGCTGCAGCTCAGCCTGGTGGCTGAGGTTCTGCTGGACAGCACTGCACAAGAGATGTGTGCGTGTCCCAGCAATTAGCATGTTGCTCCTGACTCCTACAAGAGGTGTTGATAGAGCTGAAAGGGATGAGGGAGGCTTTTAAGGATTAGCTGGTTGTCAGCGTGCCTTTTGGAGCCTTCTGATCCTGCAGCTTCTGGCACAGGGCAGTGGTGATGAGTGCCTTTACAGGACAGGAGGGATGAGTGCCTTTACTAGCTTCTTGCATGGAGTGATCTTGACTGTACTGCTGGGAAATTAGGAAAGAAAATCTCATGTGAACTCAGTGTGGGAAAAGCACAATCTGTTAGCAGGGTTGGTACTGTTATTGAACCCCTTGTGGCTTGCTGACAGTTGTGCACACGTCCACCTCTAATGTCTATTCATTCTAATTTAAGTAGCTTTTACGACTTCTAAAAAAATTGCTGTTATATTTTCATATTCTGACATTGGGATCATGGCTGTTCAGGGAGCAAGTGTGCAGAACTGTTGATTAGCTTATTTTTCTACATTTATGCGTGCTAATATTCTGTAATGGTTAAATGAAAGACGAGACTTGTTTAGCAAATAGCTGATTTTGTCTCAGTAGTTCTGAAAGTAGCTTTTCATACTTAGACCAATTATCTTTTCCTCTTCTCTCAGAAATACAAACCTTTTGTTTAAATTGCATTTCCATAACTGTAATTAATTCTCTCCCGGTTTCTAATTTTGTTGTCTGGCCTCTCCACCTCTTTCTTTTCAGACTTAGATGTCAATAGGGACTTGACCGTTGCTGGTTGGGTGTCATGTCCATTCAGTCTTGCTCTTTCAGAGCAATGGACTAATTCAGTTGTATTGGGCTTGCCTGGGAGGTTCACATTTCAGTGCTGTGATTATTATCTGTAACTGAATCTTTAATCTGGAAGAACTGTTGCACCTCATTTGTGAAGCAGATATAGAAATATCCCACTGCATTTGCTGATGTTCTAAAAAGCTTGGGGTTATCTTTCTCCATGGGTACTTCAGAACTGGAAGCATCCACAGAGACACCCAGTACAAAAGCTTGCTGCTCATCCTTGTTCATTGTCGTGTTTCCTTCCTATCCATCAGGGACTTGCATTGCTTTGAGAATGTAAACATATGGTGTTAAAGTTTTCCACTTTCAACTGAGGTGTTTCAGCACAGGAAACTTGTGGGCTGCCCAAATGAGAATGCCAAAGCTCTATGTTTATTAGAAGTAGTTTAAACATCTTTTTCTGGGAACGAACAAATAACAAAACGAATAAAAAAAGCCAACCAAATCCCAAAGCAACCACAGAAATCCTTAAGCAGAAACACCCGAATGAGACCACAGCCCTGCATGCAGAACCTGTTAGAGCACACAGTGCCTCTAAAGGAAGGTCAGAATACCTCCCTTGGAGGATGAGCAGTGCGCTGTCAGCTCCAGTGTTGGAGGCCTCTGGCTGCAAGCGTAGGTGGGGTGGGGGATGAAGTGTGAGATGTGGCAAATAGCAGGACAGCACCTTGCTCATCATGCATTAGCTGGAGACCCGCAGACAAATGCACCTTTGAATCTTGTGGAGTAAGAAAGTGTAAGTGCTCTTAGATAAAGGCATTAGTGCTGCGAGGCCCGGCCTAATGCAGTTCTGATCAGCAGCCTTTAAGCAAGTGTAGCTCAGGATCATGCAGAGAAAATGTCTGCGGATGTGCCCAGGAGAATCACCTGTAAGAGGAGTCAAGATCCATCTGGTTTGTGTGGCTGGCTATAAATACACTTGCGAGGAGTAAATGTGGGAAAGAAGCAGCTTATTGGAACTGATAGGAAAAGTTCAAATTGAAACATTGAGGTCTGTATTGAATATTGTCCGTAGGCATATAAATAGATGCAGGGAAAAACTAACTGCCTTTGAGGTGGAGGCCAGGAAGTTTTGATCATGGTTAGAAGTGCCCTGACAGTGCCCCTGCTCTGAAGCTGCAAATATGATTAGTAGCAGCAAGCAATATTCTGGCAAATGTAAATATGGACTGGAGGAGTGTTGAAGTGGTGCCAGGTCAGTTCCTGTGTAGCAAACAGCAAATGCTAACAGAACTGCTTCTATTCCCTTCTGGGAAATGCTGCTGTACTCACTTTGTGCTGCTCACTGCTGTATTGTAATTGTGCTTTGAGGCTCATGCATGTTTTTAGGCAAGGAGAAACTATTGATACATGGCTGCGTGCCTTACCACAGGGCTTCAGCAGTTTGTGTGTGAGTAATGACTGAACATCCGTATACGTAATGCTCCAGCACTATTTGCATCTAAATTGCCTTAGGATTTCTCATCATTTCCAAATTTTGCTGGGGGAAGCTGCTAATCACTTTGTTTGTGGGATGCTAAAATTCTTGTCTGTTTGTCTGAAATTTTTTGTTACAGAAATGGAGGTTGCTGCTGTGCCTTGTACTCTAGGGAGTCTCATCTGCCTAGAAGCAAAAATGTCAGTTTTCTTCAGTAACAGCACTGTGTGCACACAGAATAACAAACTGAAGACAGATCTGGGTTTAAGCTATTTTAGCAGTTTCTGTAGAATAGAGAAAGAGAGGCTCTTACAATGTTGAAAGTAGCCTAAAGGACTTGGTGAACCTACTTTCTTTTCCTTTCCTGTTGCAGAGAGTGCCAAAATACAAAGTACATCATGCCTCCAGGCTCAGAAGATTTTTTTTTTTCTAGGGGTTTTTATGCTGTAAAGCCATATTTGATTTGTTTGCTGGCAATAACAATATAGGACTGGCTGTGTTGTCAGACCAAACTTCCATCTATTTTGCTAGCAACTATTTGGGACTAAAAGTATAAAGGAGGACAGGGATATACCAAAGTCTTCCATGCACTCCCAGCACCTGCCAGTCAGTGATGTGCTTCCCCAGAAGCTGCATCTGAATCTTTGCATTTATTGCTTTTTCATCTCATAACTTCTGAAGGTTTTTTTTTAAATTCATTTCTTTTGGCCACCCTTGGGAACGAACTCCAAGGCTTATTTTTATCGTTGTAAACCTGCTTGAAGGAAACAGTCATTGCCACGTTCAGGCTGTAAGCACTGGAGAAGGCTTGGTTGCTCAGTCTCTTCCCCTGGATTGGAGCTAGGGTCAGGCTCGTCATGTCAATACACTCTTGCATCATGTTTGGTGTAACTGTAGCTTTGGATGCCTGCCTTCCAACACCTCACTGAGGAAATGAGTGGAGAGTGTTGTGATGATAATGCTTTCTTCTACTCCAGGAAAGAGAAAACAGCAAAAAAGGCAACTTTGGTCTAGAGCTCGAAATTGAGGTCCTGATCTGCTGAAGTTTGGCTTTGGTATAGCAGTACTCCCATTTCCTTCCAGTGACTCTTCAAAATGAGCTACTCAAACACCCAGTTCATCTGGCACTAAACAAAGAGTACTTTCCAGCAGTAATTTTGCCATCTGCTGCTGTGCAGCGAGTGGCCCCATCCCAGTGACCTTGCAAAGGAGATTATTGAACGTTGACCTGGATTCTTGTGCACTCTTAGTCTGTTGTTTCAGGAATGTCCAGCTCATCTTTCACAGGGTTCTTGCAGATCACCTACTTGTAAGCATCTGAAGTTGAGCTGGGGAGAATGCCTTGGGACAAGGAAACAGCTTATCTTGAGAGGGCATCTCAGTGATTTCCCAAATGTCAGGCATGCAGTTGTGCACTGCTTTTATTAGATAAACTCCTACTGCTGTTGCACAACCAGTTTTGGGCAGCATCTCGAGAGATTTCTTGTGGCAGGTGTTATGGCAGTGCTTTTCCTTTTGTTTCAGTCTGAAGAGCTGAGCTTTTATGTGGGTTCTCAAAGGATTTTTTTCCTTTAGTTATCTTTAACTTTCGTGTTCAATGAGTGAGAAGATAAAATACATGATGCTCTGTATAGTAATATGGTCTGTTTTGTTTATTAGAGCTCAAATTTGGGGGGAATGATTTGGGTGAGTGGTATTGCAGAATTGTATGTATATGCTTAGCTTTGTGTTTGCTGATGGGCAATGCTTCATGATTAGTTCTGCAGAAACCTCATTCAAGCCCTGTGCTTGAGGCTACAGTGCTAAAGATACCAGATGTAGACTGCAGGATTTTGCTCTTACATCTTTATAGTCATCTTCAATTTAAGTTTTGTAATGATGCTTGGTAAAGAAGTTATAGTGTGATAATTCATACTTTATATTCTGATTATATAGTAAAATATGCACAATTCCTTCTTTAAAACAGACACACGTCACTGAAAATGTATAGAAAAGAGTGTTAAAAATTAGATTTAAAAATAAGTTAGAAAAGAATTAAAAAATCCTAGAACACAAAGAAACTGCCTCTCCGTGCTCCGCTTCATGCGCAGCTGCAGTGAGAGGAGCAGCTCCATTTGTCTCAGGGGCTCTGGTTCAGACAGCTAACCTTTCACGTTGTGTTTTTCCCTTCCTATCTAGCTCAGCTTTCCAAAGAACGGTGTCTTCATTAATGACAAAGGAGGGAAGTTGATAAAAGCTTCAGTCTGATAAAAATGATGAGTTGTTTGCGCAGATAACGTGAAATTTTATTTAACCCTAACTGAATTTTTGGAAGATTGTATTACGGTTTAGGTTTAAGATTAAATTTGTGTGATGAATACGAAGCTGTGTTTGTCTTCTTAATTCATTATCTACTTGCTGGAAGAGGTAGAAGTTCTCTAATCAGCCTTTCTTTCTCCGTAGCAGAATTAGCCTTTTTACCACTTTCCAGCAATTTTGACATTGAAAAAGGAAAAACTGATGAGCCAGAAAATTAATATTCTTCTGATGCTGTAGCTTCTAAACCTAATTGTTGAAACATTCTCATTTATTGGAAAATTAATATTTGGCAGTAGAACTTGGACCGCGAGCTGTAGTCCAAGGGAGGTTGAGCCCTGTGGGGCTGCTCCATCTCCATCCCACCCTGCACACAGCTGCACGTGTGGGGCCACACATCACGGGGTCTTACCCTGGACTTGCTGCTTTGGGTTTGGTGTGCAGCCTTCAGGCATTTATGTGATCTGAGGCTGGAGCTGCTTGGAAGGGAAGAATTACAGTCTGCAGGTATTAAGTGAAAGCTTTAAATCTCCCTTCTTAATGAGATGGTGGGGATAGAGCTTTGGCACTGCCCGCCTCGTACCTCGAGGTGCTTGCTGTCTCATCTCAAAATAGTCTCTATGGTTTTGTGGTAGAGCTTTGAATGGCAGATGAAGAAAACTAGAAAGTAATATTAGACTAGGGGAGGTGGATTTTGACTGAATGAATATCTTTTTAATGAGTTTTAGTGCTTTTGTAGCTGAGATTGTCAAAAGCTATCCGTGAGATGAGGCTTGGAGGACATGTAATGGGTTTTATTAAACCAGCTTAAAAAGTTGAGAAAACAGGCTTCTGAGTCTGCGAGTCATTGGCAGTGGTTGCCAAAGGAAGGAAGGGCTGTGGGGCAGAAAATGTGAGTACACTGCAGTGCAGGGTGTCTTTGAGGGCACAACAGTTTGAGGTTTGGCCTGGGCTGATAGGGTTGGGACTGGATGTGAAACCTGGCTTGTCAGCAGAGAGTCATCGTGGTGATTGTTTCCTGAAGCTGAATAAACTCAGAGGTATTTTCATACCATTGAGCTTTTTTCCCCCAAATTATGTAGAAATCATTTGTTTGTTGTGATGTTCTTGGTGAGCTATATTGCATACTCTCGTTTCTAAAGCCATACAGCACTTAAACATTTTGATTTGTAAAGTGAGCATTATTTTGAAGCTGAAGTCATGAGGAATGTGTTAGTGGTGAGACAAGCTTTCCTGTTAAGCAGCTATGTTATGATGCTTATGTATAGCCCCTATCACAAGAAATAGAATGAGAAGCTAGGAATTATCCTTTGTAACGCGTTATCAAGTGCAATTTGATATCTCGGGAATTAAACTAAAGACTGGTGACAGTTGATTTCTTTTGTTGTTGTTGAATTGCACCTATAACACATCAATTTACTGAGATATGAATGTATTGACAGCTGCCTCGAGGCTTCAGAGCAGTGACTTCATCCTTTAGAAGTAATCTTGTGAAGTGAGCTATGAACCACTGTGGGGTAATTAAGTAGCTCTTCCATTTCCCTTATGATAACTGGGATGAGTGACACTTCTCTCTGCAGAATGTGACTTCCCATAGCATTGCTGTCCTCAGTTGAAGGTGTGATGAGAAGCAGAAGCCTTGAGCACAGCCAGCAGTGATCCCACAGTGTGTTCTTGGGGTTGCTTCATTTTATGTTTTTGTTTGCTGGCTGTAGGAGATGTGTCTTGTGCTGTGCTGCAGCCTATCATGTGCTGGCTGTCGGAAGCCTTGCTATTCGTGTTAGCAGCAGCTAAGAAATAAGAATTTCTTGCTAAGTGAAATGTGCGTCAGCTCTGCTCGTATCTGGTCTCCTGCCTCACTCTGAGTTGTCTGCATGCTTGTCTCATCCCCCCCACCTCAATCACACTCCATGCAACTTTCTCCTAGCATGCACTGGATAAATTCTGTCCTGTTTTGTTGCTCTCAGTCTTTGAGAATGCAGCTGAGGATTCCTGGTGTAAAGGCTATTCTGTAAGAGCCAGCAGAGAAACAATTAAAAATGCAGTAAGTCGAAGATGAGAAGCATTATAGGTGGAGCCTGCTTCGTTCCTGCAGTGCTTGTCAGCGCAGTGTCCCCTTGGGCTCCATCACAACTAAGTGCAAGTGTGAATGTTTCTGCCCATCATTCCACACTGACTACGAACCTCTGAGTTTCAAAAGCATTGGCTTGGCTTAAACAAGTGCGATATTGGCTGCAAGCACGGCAATTTTTTCATAGCTGCCGGGAGAGTTAGTGCTCAGCATGTCTCAAGAGACTACTTGTTCTTACGAAATCAAATGCTCAGTGATGCACAGCCTGAACCATTTGCATGCTCTGTGCTCCGGCTGGCCTCGTTCCACAGAGCACAACGGGCTGTGCTCCCCGAGATGGGGGGAGAGGGGAGGAGGGCACCCGGCCGAGAGGAAGGAGCCCTTCCTGCAGAATCCCGTGGCTGACGGCGCTGGGAGTTACCTGGAGGCGAGGGAGCTTTTCCTCTCGTGCATTCCGCCTGCGTCACTCGCTCTGTAGCTGGGCTCAGTGTTCGCTGACTGCCGGCTTCCAGGCTCTTGCCCACGGCGCGCTCTCCTGTGCAGGCGTTGCAGACCCTTCAGCCTGGAGTGGCAGAATCGCAGCGCTGCGTGCGCGGCTCGTGCCAAAAGTAGGCACAGCTCCTGCACTCCCGCAGCAGCAGCAGCACGGAGCAGATGCTGCCAGCTTTCCTACCGGGTGGTGCCCTCTGGTTTTGAGGAAAGTTGCCTGGCGTTGCCTCTGGATTTGTTTGTCTGTCTTTTTATGGCTCGTGAAAATCTCATCGTGCTGCTCGGAGCGTGGTGCTGGGGAGATGCTCCCATACTTCTGAGGGCTGCTTTCCAAATGTTTTCTCTCTGGAGATGTGAAGGTTCAGTGGAGGCTTTCCTGCAGTGACAATTCTCGTTTTCATTGCCGACGATGCACAAGAGTTGCCAATTTAATGGCAGACCTTGAAGTATATAAAAATTTAAGTCCTGAAAAAGGTAAGGATGCTCCAGTTTGTAATTATGTGGGAAGAGCTCAAGTGATGTCTGCAGTGCTTATAGAAAAATGAAGGATGCTTTGTTTACTGTGGGTAACTTTTATGTGCTGTATTTATTTGGGCATCATTAATATGAAAAACAAAACCCACAAATCTTTCTGAATATTTCAGAGGAAAACTTGGTGTTTTTGTGTCAACTTCAAAGTACGTTTCTCCATGTAAACGTATGAATTGTGTGTGGTGTTGCTGTGGTATGGATAAAACAGGGCTATATTTTTATCTTAAATCATTACAAATGCATTTGTCTTTAAAAACACCATACCTCTTGATCTCGTTCTGCCATGGCATAGTTTTCCATGGGAATGAGTATCTGGTTTTTCTAGTAACACTTACAAATAGAATACAAACAGATATGCAAATAATATGTGAAGTTCTGATCAGAGAGCAATGGATGAGAGATCTTTTTGAGACTTGTGGGGGACTGATGCAGAAAGGAGGGCACCTCGGGTAGGTTGAACAAAATTGGATGTTAAGTCGGAGCTGGATAGAAAGTAGTAATTACTTCAAGCCTCTAAATGGCTATAGAGTAAAGGCCATTGGAGGAAGGAGAAATGAAGATGGCCGAAGTTTATTTTTGTTTTATTGTATTTGTGTCATTTCTGATGTTTGGTTATGTGTGAGAAATTTTTTTAAAAGACATTTACTAAAGGGAAAGCTTCTCAAGGTTGGGTATTCTGTCCTTAATTTTGGAAAAACCAAACCAAACGCCTATTCTTACTATTCTGTAAGAAACTGAGGCTGCTTTAAGCAGCTGTCAGTTTCTTGTGCATCCTATGGGGACAGCTCTGTCTGTTGGGATGCTTTGCTGCAGCTCCCTGCGCTGCATTCATGTTTTGGAGGTTTCTGTTACACACAGCTCTGCATTAAGTTTTGATGCACATAGTAAGGGAAAGGAGAGCAGGTGTTACTCCATCTGTTTGCTGAGACACAGCAGGTAATGGATAGGTCCCAATGAATAATTTACCAGAGAGAGCTTATTGGGAGGGTGTTTTTTGGAGTGATCCTAGAAGAAGAGCGTCAGGTTGAACTTTTGAAGCTGCTGTAAACGTTCTGTATGTATAAATGCATTCATGCCAAGCGTTCAGCTGCTGGTGAGCTCCTGTCTGAAGGCATTTTCTAGTCCTTTTTCTGCAGACAAACATAGCAGCAGCTGCCACCCATGTGGTTGTTGCTGCTCCTTGGTCGGTTGCTTGGCTGGGTGATGGCAGCCCAGGGCTAGGGGCGCCGAGGCACTGTCCCACAGCTCTGGGCACTGCAGGTTTGTGGCATGGATGCAGGAACAGTGGCAGCATGTGGGCATCCTGTTCTGCAGACCTCTAGGAGTTATCCTGCTTTGTGTTTGTTCATCCTGGGTTGTTCCCATTGCAAAATAACAGTTTCTGGCTGATGGAAGCAGGAGCACGGAGCCTTCACAGAAAGCCTGGTGAGGAAGGGGAGGATGGTTGTATGTTGCAAAAACAGGCACTCTATTGCTTTCCCTCTTCGGAGGTCGTGTTTTGTAGGCGTGAACCTATTTGCACTCATGAAGGATGGGAGGAGGCGAGCACTTGGCCTCCTGTCAGGCAGGTGTGAGATTGCATTCACGATACCAGTCTCACCCGCGGTGATGAACGCACCTAAGGGTGCTGGTATGGCAGTGCTGGCACACCATGGTGCCACGGCATCCCTTTGCTGCAGAGCCTGCCCAGGACCTGGCCATGAGTGGCTGCAGGAGGATGCTGCTCCCCGCCTGCCCGCGGCTCGGCCGTAAGTTCGTGCCTTTGGGGTATGAGTTAGTGAGCAGGGGTCGGCATGGGATGGGATGGAAGGAGGTGCAAGGAGGAGGTATGGAACTGGGGACCAGTCTTGGTCCTTGGCTGACCAGCAGAGCTTCTCTCTGTCTGTTCCTGCTCCAATGGAACTGGAGGGCTGTAAAGCAGCAGCTAGCTGCACTGAGCTTTGTGGCTGGCTCTGGCAGCTGCTTTTTGTGAGGCCATTGCCAGGGCTTCTTTGGGGTGCTTGTATCTTTGAATCTACCCAAGCGCCTATAAATTAGGTATTAAGTATAGACCCTAGCCTGGTGAGTGATGTATAGGGGCATTAGCTCTAGATGAGGAACATGCAGTTCTGATTACTATTGAACGCGTCAGCCTCCTGCTGTGAAGAGCTTGGTCTTGCAGAGGTTTAATATCAACAATAGCTTAAATCTATCGCAGCACTGTATGCACTTGCAATAGATTAGTATGGGCATGTGGCAGCTCTGAAAGCTTTAACACACTGGGTGTTGGCCCTGAGAAAAGTGAAGCAGCTCGTGAGCAGCCACAGTATGACTGCCTCAGGAATTGCCAGGGCTGTTGGAGCCAGGTCTAAACACTGCTCGTCTCCTTGGGAGCCCTCCCATGGGTTTTGCAGGTCAGAGACTTGGTAGACCAATTGGTAACTAAGTTATGTGTCTGCAGAATGCTTAGCATTCATTTATTCTGATCAGTTACGTAAGCTCCTCATTCAATAAATCTACAGAGCACGTAATGCATAACAGAATCGAGGTGCTCTCCTGTGTCTCTCAAACTGTGGCTAGATGGAAAGCTGTTGAAGTGACCATTTTGCTGTTCCATGAAGATGAAAATGGCTGCACGCTGCGCTGGGATCAGTGCTTATGGTGTCCTCACTGTGGAAGGCAGCACCCAGGTGAACCTGGTGAAAGAGCCTGCAGAGGCAGATTGACCCAGCTTCTAACAACACAGGCCTTACCTGCAAGAGGAAACGTGTTTCTCCCTTTGCATACGTCACAAATCTTGAAATAGTCATTTAGGAAGCTTATGTCTTAGATGTCAGCTTGTTAGAATGCTGGCAGCATTGTGTGCTGGTGGGTGTGCTTCAGAAATGACAGGTAACCACAAGTTGCTTTTTTGATGATATTGGTGATGGGAAACCTCACAGCAGCTTGTGCCTGTTGGCAGTCAGGTGCTTGGTACGCTCAGCAGTGTGACTGACACTTGATTGGAGACATTTCCATGTGCTGCCCAGAAGAACAACAATTTGCATGGGACCCACATGCACAAAGCGTTTATTTCAGTAGTAAAATTACTTCAGTACTTGAGACTGTCAATTCACTGTTTGACCACAGAGTATTCGTTGTTGGTGACTTACACCAAGGCAGTTTGAGAATGGAGTAGAGAAGGATGTTTCTTTAGGAAAATGACTGTTTCTATGAATTGTGAATAAACTAATTCATATCATCTGTTGAACTGCAGGCTTCATTTATTGATTTAGAGGTTAATTAACTCCACCTCCAGTTGTGCTCCGCTTTTCCCCTTCCTGCTCTCTTCTGGAGCCCCAGCTGCAGGTTGGTCTGGCAGTCAGAAGGAAGCAGTGCTGCCATGCACTGGGTCGCTCTTCCAGCCCCTCCGTCCCTCCTGTGCCCTGTGGTGTGTTCCCCCCACTGGGCTGCGATGCAGTGGAGCTGCCATGGGTTGCTGTGATGTGTTGCTGGTGCAGTGCAAGCTGTTCTCCCTTTCTTTCTGCCTGTTGCTACTGCTGCTCCTTGCTCTGCAGTGTTGCAATCAATTTCTGTGCCTAGGGATCCTCCTGCAATGAGGAGGATTAGGATGTGAGAGCCTGTTAACTATGTTTGCTTAAGTCTGTGCTTCTTGTTTACTCTAATGATGTGATGTATTTTGACAGTTGGCCATCTCTGTGGTTAAGTGGTTGCGCCTTTTGCTGTTAATAAAGGAGCAATTCCTTACTTTTAATAGGAAATTCAGTAGTTCTCAGCCATCCTGTGCAGCAGAAGCTCCAGAGCTCCCAAACTGAGCAGCTCTGATGGAACCTGTTTCTGAAGGAGAGATGATCTCGGAGACCCTGTATTTCAGCAGCCAGAAGCAGGGATGTCCCCTGTGACCTGTTGTTCTGCCATTCCCTGAGCTCCCTGTTGGCACTGGTGCCCTGTCTGGGCTCTTGCTTCACAAAAAGACTGGAGCTGAGGTCCTGGAGCCCTGGGACCAGTCAGGACTGTGGGGTCCCACAGCAGGACAGCTGTCCCTGCCCAAGAGTCTCTTCTTGGCTACTTGCCCCAGTGCTGCTGGAATGAAAGCTGGGCCAGTTTCTTGAAGATAACAGTGAGAAGTCCACTGTGCTGGCAGAGGGAAGGCATCCCTGAGCAGAGATGGAAACCATGCATTATGCATTGTGTCTGGGGGCTGTGCTCTCAGATTTCAGTTTGGGTGCTGAACTGTAGATCTCAAAAAGGGGATCCCAGGCCCTGTAAGTGCAGTGCTGTCCCAGCAAGGCATTTTCTGCATTGCACAATACTCTGTGAAAGATAATCTCACAATAGGAATGGGATTTGGGGGTGTGGATCCAGTAAAATCCTCAGGACATCCCAGGCTTCTCCCTGCTCCCATTCTTCTGATTTTTCTGGCGAGGAAGGGACTCTGGGTGCTCCCAGGGCAGGAGCAGTAGCTCAGTGCTGTCATGCATCTGCCAGCTATAGAGCAGAAGCTTTCCTCTTGGAGCATATGTATAATATAGGTAGAGACATAGAGATCGTTTGAATTGCTTTTCATGGAAGCATCAAGCTGGAAATCTGAATAAGCGAGGCTGATCAGTACTTACTATGAAATATATGTTGCTCATAAACCGTAACCGCTGGGAGTTCTCACTCCCAAGTCTCTTTAACAAACAAAAGCTCACACCAGACAGATCTCAGACCTAAGGGTTAAAACTACAGCAATAATTCTTTTCTCCCCTTCTGCAGGGTGTGTGGTGGTGGTCTCCACCTTCAACCACTTTTTGCCTGCATGTTATTTAGTGAATGTACAGGCACGAGTTCTTCAGGCTTAATGATCTGCACAGACTGTGTTGGTGTGCTGTGGGGGCCTCTTTGGGTTGTATGTCTGCTTTCCTGGGCACTGCAGGGACCTGGCAGCCCCAAAGGCAGTGCTGCAGGTGGGGCTGAGGACAGCTTCATGCTTGCAGAGGTGCGAGAGGTCGTCCATCTCATGTCAGCACTTTGCCCTGAGATGATGATTAAAGCCACTGTAAGAAGCTTAAAGTTACGTAAGGGGTTGGGAGAGTTACCATAAAGCAAATTAAAATCCCGTGTCCAATATGAGATGTGGTTATTAGAAGTGCTCCTGGCTGGAGGCAGATTGCTTGCTCTGCCCTCTTCGTTATCCTGTGCTTCGTTATGTAACAACCCAGCCATCGGCAGCACGATGGTGTTAAAGGGAAGCTGCACAGGGTTCCAGATGTCACTGTGGCTGCGTGGGACTTGGATGAAGTGTGCTTTCCAGTGGGTCTGGGGAGCCTGTGAGTCCCAACAGCATTAGTGCAATGGCCAACTTACAGCAAGAGGTGGCTGCAAGGTGGGATGCTGAGAGCTCAGATAGAACTTTTGTAGTTTCATCCAGAATGTCTTCACTGCTTGGATCCCGCTGGTACAAATGCATGCTGTTCTCTGGTCTGAGGTGTGAGTGCTCTTCCCCCCCCCCCCCCCCCATTGCTTTGGAACGTGGCTGTGCATCATGGCCTCTCTGCTCCAGGCACAGCCTGCGGGAGGGAGCACACCTTGATGACTGCAGCAGTGCAGGTGTGGAGGTGACATGCAGGATGTGCCCCGGCTTTCAGGATTGCAGGAGGTGGCCTCAGGAGCTGTGCAGTGCTCCTGCTGCTAGGGTGTCTGCTGTCACTCCTCTCTGAGCAGAGAAGCAAGCTGTCTATTTGCAAGATGCATAGCTGGACTAGAAATACTCGCCTCACACAGCTGGGGAATGCCAGAATACAGAGGGAGGAGCTGATGTTACAATTGAAAATAACTTCTGCATTTTATGGGTTTATTTTATGGTTTTATTTCATCTCCTTAAGCTTAATGTTGGCTTAATGCAGACTACATATAATTTAGAAATACAATTTATATCCTCTTTAGTAATTACACTTCTCATTGTCTGTTTGAAAATACTCTTTATGCCTTATTTAATCTCTTTATTCTGTCAGATGGCTGCACCATTAAGTCCATAAAAGCAAGACGGAACCTTTTCTCTTTCAGTTGCACTTCTAAATATTAATTTCATAACACATAGTAGTACAATGGGGAGAAATAAGAACTATGTTATGTATTGCTTTTGTGTATGTGAACAGGAGGAGAGAGAAGCCATAACGTTTATCTTTCTCTTATTTTTCTTTGCAACTCAAGTAATCTCACAGCTCAGTTGTAGGATGTTGTTCCTAAAGCTGTTAAGTATATTTGCATCTTACTGTGTTGGCTTTATTAAGGCCCACTGTGTTAATTTCCAGAGGCTTTCCTGTGGGCGCGCGGGCTGTTGCACACAGCAGCCACACAGCCTGCTCTGTGTAAGCAGGGTGGTTTTGTTGGCTGTCCCCTATGGATCCAGTGGCTGCTGTTCAGAGAGCAGTGTGTGCAGTCAGCCGGCTGCCTGGAGTTCCCTGCAGGAGGAGGTGCAGGTGGGATCCTGCTCAGCTGCCTGAGGAAACATCAGCATGCATGGTTGGAATGGTGTGTGTTGTGTAACCTCCTGCACTGACCCACAGTGAAAAGCGTGGGACTTGCAGCTCTCTTTGCTCAGGCAGGTGGCATCATCCCTGTGCAGGCATGGGGTAAAGTTACACACCTGGCAGCACACGGTTATGGATTAGAGCTCCAGCTTAGCATCCCTGGCATAAGTGAGGTTTGTTGGGCAGCGTGTCAGGTGGAACGCATTGCATCCCCTGAACAGGTGATATTGCAGGTAACATCTGGGCTGGCAGGCTGGGATGCCTTCCTTCCTGGTGGTGGGGCTCTGCCAGCTGCTGAACAGCATGGATGTGGCAGAGATGGTGCAGCTGGCACCCATGGGTCAGCATTCAGCCTAGCGCTCAAAGAAGGAGCAGAGCAGCTCCTGCAATGAGACATGGTATTGCTCAGAGTGATGGTCATTGCTTTGTCTGAAAATACATGGTGCCCATCTCAGCTGTGTGCCTGGCTGGAGTCTGAAATCAGTGTGCTGCAAATAGGCTTGGAAGACCTTTCTTGGTGTGCTTGTGTTTCATAAGTAACTGAAAAGAGAGGATGGTGTAGCTTGTAAGTTAGAGAGAAAGAGGAAATAACCTCCTGAAGTTGGATGCTGTAGCACTTAGGCTGCCCCAAACCTTTCTTTCAAGTGCATTCCTTCTGTTAACATGTATGCTATGGGGATGATGCAGTGAACTTTCTTGTGTGTCCACTGTTCTTATTACGTGTTTTCATTTGGGTGGTATGTTCTGAGAACTGGGAACGTGCAAGCAGAGAATTGGTGCTTATTGCAGATGGCACTTGAGAAATAGAGAATGAGGAGATCTTGGTGGAAAGAGGATTTCTTCCCTTCTTCTGTATTTGTGAGGAAGTGCTCTAAAATCTTTCATGTAAATTTGATTTGGAAGTGTATCTGAAAACGTATTGTGAAATGCATCTATTTTTATCAATAAGATATGGTAATATTTGGGCAATTAAAACAGTGACAAATAAATTGTACAGTTGTTGTCTGTTGCAATTATCTGATTCTGGTCCATCTGCTTTTCTCACATGAAGGAAAAGCAGTCCCCTCTCTGCTGCCCTTTGTTAGTGGTCCTCGACAACAGCTCAGTGAAATAGCTGTTTTCCTCACAGGTGAGCTAATGCTAATAGGAAGACTTAGGTGAGAATTAGTTCTTTTTGAGGCTTATTAGTAACTGATAGGCTTAGGTACAAAGAAGCAGATTCTCTGTGTTGAGTAGCTTGTAGCTAAGCCTCTAAGCCAAAACCTTGCTGTAATAGAACACTCCAGCAGTGAAATACTGCCTGCAGCCTGCCTGCCAAATTGATGTAGCGGTTTGGGTTTCCATATCCACACTCTCTCACAATCTTCTTTTATGGAGGACAATTTTATTAAGGTGAATTGGAGGCAGGCTTGCAGTGAACTTGTTCAGAAGTGGGAGGCTCAGTCCTGTGTGCAGGGACTGCTGCTGCTTCAGGTACTCTTCCTTCTTTGAGGCTGCTCCTCCATCCCGTGCTGTTTGGAGCCATAGCTGCCTGCTGCTCTGTGCACCTGCGGGTGGCTTTGTGTCAAAGCCATGATGGGTCACTTTGGGTACCCTTTAGTGACAATGGCACCTGTTTCTGCCTTCATTTCCATCTCTTCTGGTTCATCTGAAAGCACTGCCCAGTCCACCCATCTGTTGGTTCTGGCTCTCCCAGGGAACAAGAGGCTGTGAGGGTCTTTGCTGTGGTTGAGGAAGAGGATGAGGAGTAAAGACAGAGCTGGGCAGTGTTTGGGAGCCAGCCAGGGTGTAAGCAGATCAGCAGGTGACGCTTTCGGAGTGATACCAAGTGAGGAGAGGCTGCAGACAGATAGAAACAGGAAAGTAATTTAAGAACACAGCTATGCACTGAGATCAAGGCGAAACGTTATCTTGATCTTAGTGCGTGGAGAGGCGTGGGAGGGAAGAGGTGAGATGAAATGGAGGAGATGGATCTACTGCAACCAAAACAAGGAGGAAGACTATCATCCCAGATGGGATGGGTAGATAAAAAGAAGCTATCACAGTGTGTGCTTGAAATTTGGTAGCGGGAGAGGAAGGCTGTAGTTGTGTGTGTGGCAGCGCAGTGGGACTGTGTGTTTATAATTCCATTAACAGTTCAAAGTGTGGCAGAATTGAAGGTAAAGGATTACTGAGCACAAAGGAATGAGGACTGAACGATGGCCTTGCCATTCAGAATTGGCAGTGCTGGCTTTTAAAATTACTAGCACATGTCTAGCAATTTAAATATATATATAAAATATTATATATTATAGTATATATAATATTATATATATATTTGAAGGAAGTAAGCATAGAACAAGATAAAAAAGGAATATAAAGTATTTCCTTTCAGTATTTTATTTTTGTTGACTCCTGTGACAATGTTTTGACAGATGTGTTCTATTTTCTTACAAGGAGAACTTGTGAAGAAGAAATAGTGTGTGTCTTGCATTTGCTGACACTGAAGGTGAAAGGCAAATGTTTTATGTCTAGTAGAAGTTTGAAAGTCGCTATGTCATTTTATTGGTGGAAATAGATGGCTGTTCAGTTGAACTTGCTCTGTTCTGCTTCACAGTTGAAAGATGCATGAGTGTTATGCAGTCTGGGACTCAGATGGTTAAGCTGAAGAGTGGAACCAAAGGGCTCGTTCGTCTCTTCTACCTGGATGAGCACAGGACCTGCATCCGATGGAGACCATCCAGAAAAAGTGAAAAGGCAAAAAGTAAATCTGTAATCCTTTTAATTTCCTGGGAATTTGAGTATTAAAGTGTGGATTACAGATAGGACAGCGAGTAATGTGTTTTAGATCTAGTAATTGGGCTGGTATTAAATGTGGAGGTTGGTGCCCTGCATGGGGCAGGGGGTTGGAGATTCATGATCCTTGAGGTCCCTTCCAACCCTGGCCATTCTGTGGATCGGTTGCATATTTTAAAGTGATCCCCTATTACAATCTAATGTTAAAAAAGCTTAATGACTCCTAGCCTGAATAATGCAGAGTTGTTGAAAAGCAGAGTGTGCTCGGATGGCTACAGAAGGATATCAGTTTGTGTTTTCTCGTTTCCCCACAGTTATCATCGATTCTATTTACAAAGTGACCGAAGGCCGTCAGTCTGAAATCTTCCACCGCCATGCAGAGGGGAACTTTGACCCGAGCTGCTGCTTTACCATTTACCATGGCAACCACCTGGAGTCACTGGATCTGATTACCTCTAACCCGGAGGAAGCTCGCACCTGGATCACAGGGCTGAAATATTTGATGGCTGGGATAAGTGATGAAGACTCGCTCGCTAAGCGGCAGAGAACCCACGATCAGTATCCTTTTACAGACCTGAGCACAGTACTTACCTGTTTTGTAGTGAATTTGCTATGGGGTGTTCTTTCGCCTCCTGCCAGCTGGACCAAAAATTTTGCCACTGATTGAGATGGAAATGTTAGATAAGTGTGACGTGTTGTACTGCACATGTGTGCATCCGTTAACTGTGCATTAGGGACTGGATTAAACTCCATTGAATCACGGGCAGTCCTGCATTTTGTTAGTGAAATCCCTACCAAAGTGTCAGAACGCACATTTATGGTTATCTCATTGAATACTAACCCCAGCATGACTATAAAGGATAGTTTGATGGAGCCTCCAGTGCAGTTCAGCAACAGTGTTACTCCTCTGTAGCTGTTCTTTTTCCATGTATTTCTTCAGTGTTGTTTGTGTGCAAGTATATGTGGCCTGGCTGGTCTGAGGGCTCCTGTGCTACTGACCACTTGGTAAAGCTTCTGTGTCTGGAGATGTCCATCATGGAAGGATTTATGTCATCTTCTGTTTGCTCAGCTGTGCTTTTATTCTCCTGCTTCAAATTGCAAGGTTTACTAGAAGGCATTCAAGTTATTTACTGGTTGAAAACTTTAATTTCTTAGCCTTTACCCAGTTGAAATTCTAAACTTTTTCAGTCCTTTGGTAAAACGACCAGTAACTTGTGGCCCTCCGTTTCTCTTATGTGATGTGTGTCAGATATGTGTCTACATTGCAGCCTCCAGTGTTTGTCAGAAGCACAAATCTTTAGAACTCCTTAAGCATTTTTGTAGCCTAGTAACCCAAATGAACTTCTTGCAGAGATTATGTAAAGATTATGTTTCCTGAGTATTTTCCTGGTTTGTTTTCTTCTGCAGGAGAGCAGACTAGCATGTTAAGTACAAAGAATGCTCTTCCCTCTAACTAAAAATACAAAATCAGCACTTTATCTTGATTGCAACTGTTATCTTGTCTCTTTTTTGCCTCACAGAAGGCTGCAATGATCATTTGTAAATATTCCTCCGGCACACAGGCACAGGAGATGTTTTAAGTTTATACTTTCAGTGGTTAATTCTGATGCACAGATCCATTTGAGGGATACATTGCATGCTCTGTTGCACACATACTCAGCTTGCTATATTTATCCATGGCTTCTCTGAGCTGCACGTATCTGCTGTATGTTCTCTGCTGGTGAAACATCCCTTCAGACCTCGTCTGTGTTATAAATGCAGCAGCTTGGAGACAGCACACAAACGACCATGTTACAGTTCCAGTTTGAGCAAGAGCTTAGCAAAAGCTGCTGAGGCATGTACGCTCAAAAAGGGGCTAAAAGTTACTGCTTAAAAAGCGGAGAAGTTCAGGCAAAATTAAGGGAAGTGCATAAAAATGTCAGAGCAAGTGTAGCAATACTTGAAAACTATGCTGAGTGCGTTCTTAGAGGAGAAGCTAATGTCAGAAATAGGAGAGTGAAGGGGCGAGTATTGTGAACTGGAAGCTGGAAATAAGTGTCATGAACTGGTACCAGTTTTAAGTATTTAAAATGAAACTGCTGTCCATAGCAAGGATAAGGATGAAAATTGGTTCAAGCACACATACGTCTTCAGAACATCCTAGGAAATGTCATTGCATATAGCTCATCTCTACAGTGTAAAGAACCAAGTCCTGCTTTCTGATCTTGGCAGCTGCTAGCTTTGATGTCATTTCATCCTAAATGTATAATTGCTGTCCTTTTTCTCTGTACAAATTATTACCTCATAGACTTGCTGCTCTTTGGGACATGTGACAAAAACGTGAGGGTAGAAATATTGGAGAGAAAGCAGTGGTCAAAGGAGTTCTACAGAGATGAAAGAATGACTCAATACACAGATGAAATAAATGTACGATAGTCTAAGAGGAAAGAACATGGAAAATCAAGAGTGGTTAATTGTTACTGAGGCTCTCATTAACCTCTGGCTTATAATAGCATACTTTGCCTGGTTTGGTTGAGTCGTCTTTATTCCAGCCCTTTGCATTGGATGAATGTGATCTCTAGTAGACAGATGGCTGTCGGGCTTGCATCCTGTGAGTCATGAAACCAGTTGCCCTGAGATACTACCTCTGTGTGTGTCAGCAGTCTTGGTTCTACCAGCTAGATGGTGCAATAGCAAGCTGTACCAGAAAACGTACAGTAGTAAAAAAAAAAGATGTTTGGTCTGGCATCAGCACGGGGAGTACAATGTAGATAGCATCAGGTCTTTGCCAGCAATGAGTTTTTCATGGTGTACCCCAACATCTCCAACACAGGTGGTGGGATATTTTAATTCACCAGTTTTGCTCAGAAGCTCTGACTTGGAAGGCACGTTTGTGACAGCTGGATTGAATGATGCTCAGTTCTTCTCCCTAGCAGAATGTAAGGAGCTGGGGAACTCTTATGCTCCTGAGATTGGGTCTTGTCCCTTACCTGCCCAACTGCTCTGCTTCCCTCTTCCAAGGGGAGATCACCCTCTCGTACCTTTCCTTGACGTGTTTGTAGCTGGGTGAAGCAAACCTTTGAGGAAGCTGACAAGAACGGAGATGGCCTGCTGAACATTGAAGAGATCCACCAGCTGATGCACAAGCTAAACGTGAACCTGCCCCGCAGGAAGGTGCGGCAGATGTTTCAGGTTGGTGACCTCTAACACCCACTGCTATTGGGGTGAGATGGTGCTGTGTCTGGTCAGATCCAGAACAGGCTCTGGAAGTTTGCACATAAAAGTGTGTCCTCCGTTCCAGATTTTTCCAAAGTCATGTTGTTTTATGGACAAAGATGCATCAGAATGCTGCCTTAACAGAACAGGCTACATAGAATTGAATTCATTAATGCTTCATAGAAGAGTATTCATTAATAGTACTTTTTAAAATGCATTGTTGTTTTCATTGCTATGAACTGAATTATTCTATGCTGGCATTGATAGGCAATAAAGTTGTTCTATTGAAATTTTTTTTCATTTTCTTTGTGGAAAAATATTTAATAGAAACTGGCTTTATGAAAGTAATTACAGTCTTTTAAAAATTCCTCTCTTAGCCAGAATCAATTTTTTATGTCTATTGTGTGAAAACAGTTGCTATTTTCCACCAGTCCATTTGTTTACACTGTAGGAAAGGAAAGACAATCCAAGGCATAATGGAAAGCAAAATAAATTTTTATAATTTCAAAAAATGGTGCTACCCAGAATCCAGTTTGCTATAAAACACGGGGAGGTGGGAGAATCTTGTGTGGTCAAAAGTGCATTGTTTGTCTGGCATAAAGTCAGCATCTCGTGGAGCGTAGGTCACTGCAAGGGTTTGGGATGCGTTGAGATTGGTAGGGTTGTGATGCAGAGGTGAACTTGAATTGTGTTTGTTCTCACAAGCAATAAACATCGTTTAAGGTGTGGGGAGGTGGTTTTAAAATCACAGTCAACACCAGATAGCTGGGAATGAATTTCTTCTTGGCTTGCTGTGATCTGAATTTAAAGCTCAGATGACAGTCGCACTAGCAAAGTGTGGTAAATGCAGCTCCTTGAGTTCTTTAGTTTTTGCAGATATTGCTGGCTGCTGCAGGAGAAGTAGACCATTGGGAAGCTATGTGCTAATAGGAAATAGGCAATTAGTTTGCTCTGGATTATTAAAGTGCTAAAGAATGAGGTAAGGCAATTGCTAACAACCTCCAGGGAACCAATAGGGAAGGGCAAAGTAACTCTGTGACAAATCCTCAGCCCTATATCTAGCTGTCCTGCATGGCTCTTGCACTTGGTCAGCTGCAGTTGATGCTGTTTGTGAGGCAGGGTTAGAGCTTTGGGGCGAGCACCAGCAGCTCTCTGGGGGAGCATCTCTGGCTCCACAGGGATGGCTGGGCTCACAAAGCAGAATAGGTCTGTCCTGCACTGAGGACCAGAGCGTGGGGCTGCTGCTTTGGTTGGTTGTACTTGGTGGGAGTCAGTGGTGTAAACGGTGCCTCCCATCCTAGGGCAGGCCTGAATATGAATGAAGCAGCTTCTGTGAAGGGAAAGTAAAATGTCATCCTTGGAATGTAAAGCAGACCAGGCCTGCTTGTTGCATCTGCTATTAGATGGGCTCCTTTGCTCCAGAAGGAGGTTGGGCATGAACTGCTAGAGCTTTCTTGAGAAGGAAGAAGTGATAATGAGATGGAGATGCTTACTCCTTCTGGAGAGGGATTTCTGTTTGGTGAACCAGTGCAGAGACAAGCCATCAGGCCCAAACAAGTCAATGTTAGGAGGGCTGCAGAGAAGGCATTCTGACTTGCACAGTAGCAAACCCTGCCTTTTTAACACTGCTTTGAGGGCAACAAGGGGGTTTATTATAATGAGAGAGAAAGCATTGTATTACATCTATGAATAAAAGGGATTATTCTAGGAACATTAACACATTGCTACACTTTCATTTTGTCATCTGCTTACACTCTAAAACTCAACAGGAGTTGCAGCTTTCCTGAAGTTTGGTTATTGTGGAGACCTAGATAATGTTTGACAGCAGTTCTCCAGAATATATTCTTTGTTTTGAAAATCCAAAGCAATCCTCTTAGGCAGATGTTCACAGTGAAAAGCTTGCATTAACATACGTTAAGTACTGTTTTCTTCTCTTCCTACCTCTAAGGATAAACAAAAAACTGTAATCAAGACTGGGGCTGCTGGGGTTGTATTTCGGTGTGCAGTCTTAGTGCTGCTGCAGTCTTGGACCCCCTGTGGAGAGCTGACAGGGGGATCAGAGTGCTGCAGTTTGAATTACCATTAATTTAAGACTGTGGCCTTGTTTTGAATGTTTTTAAATGTCAGACTCTGTTAGAGGAGGCTAAGGGGTGAAATTACAATGTTCCTTGCTATGTTATAATCCAGGATAACTGCAGGACATGAAGGAGGGCAGTAGATCAGGAAAAAAAGCCCAGGGCGTGCTTCTTTACTTGGGAAACAAGTTCAAAACTGAAGGTGGAACTGAGACCTTCGTAGGGATCTGCAGTAGTGCTGTTTTCACCCAAAAATGCAATAGATAGGCTAAAATAATAGCAAAATGATAATACTGTGTGTATTAGGATTTGAGCCTGCGGGTTCGAATTGTTTAAATTTCTGTTCTTATATGTAACTTGTTCTGCTTTGTTCCTTGAATTCACCTGCATCCAGCATGCTTACCCATCTTTTCCTCTTAGGAAGCTGACACAGATGAAAACCAAGGGACTCTAAATTTTGAAGAATTTTCAGTGTTTTACAAGATGATGTCCTTGCGTCGAGACCTCTACTTACTGCTCCTAAGCTACAGTGACAAGAAAGATCACCTCACCGTTGAAGAACTTGCTCAGTTTCTGAAGGTGGAACAGAAGGTATGGAAATATATATTCATACATATCTACATGCTTATAAATCAGTTCAAGTACAGGGAAAAAGTGGTGTGGGAAAACTTTAGAATGGAGCACTTGGGAAAGAACTATGGGTTCTTTTCCCACTATGGAACTTAGGAAGAAATATGGGTTTCCTTTTTTGTTTAGCAATAGATGTAAATGCTTCTAGAAACAATCTGAGCTTTTTTTTTGTTACAATGTGGTAGAAGAAGGGGCAGCACCTGGAAGAAATCTCTAGCCATGCCTAAAGGTGTTGATCCAGTGGAGGTTTTCCTGCCTATCTGGGGAGAAACTGATCACTGAACTATGGAAGTTGTCTGTGGAACTCTTGGAGAAAACTGGTATGCTAGACAGTGAGGAACACTAGCACTCATGTTTACTTCTGGCAGTTGGTCCTGTGTTGTTTGCCCACCTCTTGGATCTGTGCAGAGAATATTGTTCCACAATAACCTCTGTGTTAACACCCCCCAAAAACCTACTTGTGCTTCATGAGTACAGATGCTGTGTGTTGCCTGCAATCACAGGATAGTGTCCTGTGCCATTCTGGGATCCTGCCTGTAATAACTGCTTTATCTGAGTTATCCCTGCCATAAAATTATCAAAAGTCTCTGCTTTTTTGTTGCTTGATTTTTTTCCTCTGCTGACTCTTAGGACAATTCTATGGCATGTACAACTCCTCAGTTCTTCCCTTGAAAGGGGAAGGCTCCCCTGAAACACAGAACATTGTTTTATCACTGATCTCGCTTTGACAGCCTCAACACAGAGGATTTCCTGCAAGCAGTCTGGTCCTGGCGATTCTGCCAATTGCAGCTTCAAAGCACAGTGCATTTGGATCTTCCCCTTCATGCTCTGTTCCAAGTCTTCTCGGCTCTCTACTTTTTCCTTTCTTTCCTTTTTTTTTTTTTTAAAATCATTGTCTTCTACCTGGGCGCCCTTCAGTGGAGCACCACTGACAAAGGCAACAAATGGGAAACAAATGCTCCCAAGAAGATGTGTGTGGAGATGCTGAAGAACTCAGGAGCTGCTGAAGAACAGTGGTAGAAGAAGGCACGGAGAGACTTAGACCTGTGAGTGCATGAGGACATCACGAAAGTACTGATGCAGCAGAAAAAGCGAGTTGACAGTCAAGTCTGGAATACTGCACCCATCCTATCTGCACACTACTCGAAATCCTGAGTGCAGAATGACCTATGAGCAGTAATGCTCTCAACATTTCTTCCCTCCCCCCTGCAAAAGGAAGCATGACCTCCAGAGACGAATCTCTAGGCAATGTTCTTCAGCAACACCTTGCACTTTCTTTGCCTCTTCCCTTGTCTTCTCACTTCCTAGTATCAAATGTTAAAGCAAATTTACGCTTCTGTGTTTTCAGAACGCAGATATGATGTCAGTGATCTCAGGTGAGGCAAGATTGCCTTCAAAAGCTGGTGGTGGTTCAAATCATAATGCAGCACTGAAGTGCCTCCAACCAAACCTCATACAGCTTTTGCTCTTGTCTAGCTGCTTGGCAATCTGTGGGCAGTCTGTCCAACTCCATCTGCTACTCTTTTGGCGAGGCTTTTGAATATGAGGATGGAATAAAAGGGTTTGGGCTTTTTTGTTAACTTGCTAAGCTGATGGCTTGGTTTTCTTTCTTTTTTCTTTTTTTTTTTTTTTTAAATAAGAATTCCCTGTTGCCCTTACCCAAGAGCTTGTGAAACAGATTACTTCCACTTAATTGCAGTTAAACTCAGCTCATTGAAATTGCAATTTTATGGCTTCAAATGTCAGAGAAGCAGAAAACAGGCAAAAAATAGGCTGGTTTCCTGGAAGGTACTGCAGTCTTCTTAACCATAAGTGGCTGTGAGGGAGGAACATCCCTGGATGTGCAGTCCTATCTGCATGTCTGATTGCTGTCCCACTGGGAGTGCCCTTTCCTGATAAATCGATATGAGCTTGGAAGTTGCTCCCCTGCTAAATGACAGATCGCTTCTGTGGCAAGGTCTCCAGGGGCTTTTGACTGATGGCATCTCATACTTGGCTGTAAGTTCTTGACAAAATAAGCTCTGCATACGCTCTCTTCCCTGTTGAAGACCAGCTTTGTGGTGGCTGGCCACTCTGGATCTGCCCAATATAGAGACTGGTCTCATGCTGCCCCACTGATTCGGGCCCCCTAGCGATGCTGTCCTGTATGCAGACTCTCAACTTGAGGTTGCTGTTTGTCCTTCCCTCCTTGCTGCTGTATTCATGTCACGTCAAGTGCTTTCCTTTCACAGTCAGCAGAGACCTCTTTTCTGTTCTGGATGATTATTTAATGAAGTTATGCACTTTGGTGTTGCAAACCTGAAGCATTTGGTTCTGGTTCTATAAGAGTAAGACTGCAAGAAGGGAGTATCCTGCATGCCTACTTGCCACCTGCTGCTTTCCTATGGATCAGTTACTTTGCACTATACCTCACATCTGTGCTGAGAAAACGGCCAACTGCTGAGATCCTGCCTCCAGCAACATTCTCTGCATGCTCCAGGAAAGTTTACTGCTTGTTATATGCTTGCCCTATTCCACTTCTTGTGCTTATACAAAGGGGTAATAAGTATTACTGATTGAGGTGATAACTCCATATATCATGACATTTTTCTTCCAATCTCAGTTTAGATGTAAGATGTTGATGTAGGGATTTGCTTTAATGAAATATATTTTGATTTTCTTAAAGAATAATTAACTATTAACAACTGGAGGCTAAACTTCCAGGCTGATGCAGGCTCATGGGTTGGCATCCTATCTGGATACACCTGTCACTGGCAGTTTAATTTCTACTTTCTTTGTTTTCTAACTGTTCTTCTACTTCACGTTATTTCATTTCATTTCCTATGAGAATATGGAAAACAAGGGTGATTCCTGTTCTTAGTTCTGAAGTGCTCTGCTTTTCTGGAAGAGAACATCTTCGGTAGTCCTTGCATCTAGATGCACACCAGTGATATTCGCTACCATTTGACATTCTTTCTAGTGAAAGAATGAAAAATGTAATGGAAATAAATTTATATTAGTTTCCTAAGTCTCAATCTCTCAAACTACAGTTAAAAAGCACAAATCAGTGAAGGTTTCCTTAACAGATGCTGCTTTGGGCTAGACGTTTTCGTTCTTAGAGCACATGAGTACTGTGCTCTTGCCTGTCAAGGAGTGGCATGGGATAATGAAAATGGTCATTCTAGTCAGCCTCTGCTGAAGAAGGGCTGCTCTGCATGGTGCTTGCACTCAAACAGTGATGTCTACTTGAGCTGGGATAATCAGTTATTTTCTCTATCAAATTGTTCTCATTCCCATTCTCCCATGTAATTCCAGCAGGCGTCTCATGACGTTGACTTAGCTAGGAGACATAAATGAACTGTTTGGACAAGGCTAGGCAGTGCTTCCCTGGGCAAGAGGAAAAGCAAAGGGAAGGCTGAAGGGTGGAAGGACTGGAAAATCTCTCTCCACATTAACACTTCTTTCAGCTTGCCTTACCATATGTGTTGAATTGCTCACTTGCTTTCCTTCTGTTACTACGTTTCTAATGTTGACACATCTAGTTGCTTGGTTTTTTTCCCCTTCTCTGGTAATTTTTCATGTTTAGGCTGTAGCCTTGTAGGTGCTATGAGGTATGGTTGGTCATGGTGCCCACATTTCTTAGGGAGAGCTCCACTCTTGGTAGGATCAGGATCTTACAGAAGACCAGATCCAGATAATCAGCCTGCCCTGGGCAGATTTCCATGCTGTTGAATGCCAGTGCTGGGAACGCTGAGCTATAGGAAATAATGGAAAGAGCAAATTAGTTGGAGACTACAGATGGAGCAGATTGGATGGAACTGGTTTTCCATCTGAGAGAGGAGTCCATTTGGACAGGGTTCACAAAGGGGCTGTTTTCCGTCTTAAAGAGTGAAGGCTGCAGGATCTGCAGGGTGAGCAGTCTCGCTCCTGCCTCTGCCTGAAGCAGTCGTGCTACCAGAGATCTCACTGTGGGTAAGAGAGGGGACCAGAGCACACGTTCCTCTGCTTTCAGACTGCTCCTCACACTGATTTGCACAAGGGTGTTTGAGCTGACTTTGCCAAGTGTGCAAACAGTAAACAGAACAGTGGTATGAATGAGCTGCCAAAGTTCAGTGTCGTTATTATCATTCTGTGATATAATTAGTAGAGGGAATAAAATGCACCCAACCTGAGTTTTCACTTTGGATCCATACAGCTTTAGGGGCACGCGGGTGAAAAAAGATGGTGGGTGTGATGAAAAATGCTTTCCTCTAGTTTCAGAGGAAACGTGAGCGTGCTCTGGCCTCATGAGTCAGGACCTTGACTGGGAACGTGCTGGAGCTGATGACAAAACTCCTACTTGTTTCAGAAGGACTGCTGTTTTTCGTTTTGGAATCTAATTATTTATCTCAGAGCCTGTATATTACTCTGCTAGAGAGTGAAGTCTCTTGAAAGTAATGAAATCACAGGAGTGGAAAATACTGGAAAAATGAAATCAAACCCTGCAGATCTTTTCGCATGTCTAAGTAGGTTGCACTGAGGAATAGTGCATCATAGTTCTCATTGCAGCACTACTGCCCAGCACCACTATTGTCAGTTGTGCTTGACAGCTATTTTCTTCAATCTTTCAAACTGAAATGACACAGCTGTTAGCAGTGACCACTACCTCTCATTCCTATTTTTCTCCTAAAAGGTAAGAGCCACCAGGCTGGTGGAGCACTGACAAAAATCAGGTGCTTTTACAGTAGGATTGCTGGCTGTTCCCTCCCTAATTGACTCAACTTGGTGTCTGATTACAAGATTTTAAACTGCTCTGGGGTAGATTTTGACATGCTGGTCACATAGTAGGAAAAGTAAATGTACCAACACTGTATTTTTTTGTGCAGATGAGTAATGTGACACCAGAATATTGTCTTGACATCATACAGAAGTTTGAAGTATCAGAAGAAAACAAGGAGCAGAATGTTCTTGGGATTGAAGGTAAAGCCTTTTGATTTCTAAATTAGCTTTATGTCCTGATCTATTACAGTGGAATAGAAGGGCTTTATCAGTGTTTTCATGTAGCCTGTATAGCAGTCAGCTGCACAGGTGTGCATTTTAATGAAATAGGAGAGACAGGAGTAGGTGGGCTGAATTATGCCTGGCAGTATCAACAGCCAGCATCGTGGCTACAATATGTTGCTGTATAACAGACTAATTTGGATGCCTCAGGCTTGTGTAAATTTATTGCTAGCTGTGTATTAAAACACAACACAATATGTAATTTGTAGTACAATATGTTCTAACGAAGTAACAAAAGCAAAGTTTGTGTTCTGCTCTGTGTATAGTTGGGATCTCTACTGTATGGTCCACTGAGTTATGCTTAATCTCTACTATATGGTCCATTGGTTTATGCTTATGTGAAGTAACAGAAGATCAGTTGCATTTTCCTTGAGTTTTGTTAATGAATTCTTTTAGTAACTTATGCTTGTTTGCTAAAGCAATTGTGGATGGTTTATTTATTCAAAATTCAACTTAGTATCAAATCCACATCTGAACTGGAATGAAGCAGATTAAGTGCTATGGTCTGTTAATTTGCCCAGAAGGTAGCTTTCATGAAGCAGAATGATTTGCTTGGAGATTTCTGTAGGAGTGGGGAAGTTCCTCTGTGCAGTGCTTGAGGTGGGGAGGCTGCAGCCGACGTTCTGTTTTTGCTGTTGGTTGTTAATTGGTTAATTCTGAACAGGCTCATTTCAATGCCATGTTTTGCAAATACTTGCTGATTGTGTGGAGTTTTTTGGCAGTCATGAATGTGTTTTTCTAGATTATACTTTATTTTCTAATTCAGAGCTTTTTAAAAACGGTCTGGGGACAAGGTTTGGGTCTTGGGAGTGTTCTTCTCAAAGGTGCTAGAACTCCCTCAGGATTTAAAAATAAAATAAAAAATGAGCTGCGTTCGTACCAGCAGTAGATTGATGCTGTGCACCATCCTCAGTTTGCAGAGAAAGAGGCAAGTCCCAAAAATCTAACTTACATGGTGAAAATATGGGGTACAGGAAGATCAATTCGTGCTGTGTGATTCATCAGTCTGGGGGGACAGGAGTTAACACCATATACATAAATAGAAAAAACAACCACTGGAGTGCAAGCTGTTTGCGTGGCATCTTTGAAGAACTGTTTCTTTGTTCAAAGGTTTCACCAACTTCATGCGCAGTCCTGCTTGTGATGTTTTCAATCCATTGCATTGTGAAGTGCATCAAGATATGGATCAGCCCCTTTGTAACTACTTCATCGCTTCGTCCCACAACACGTACCTGACAGGAGACCAGCTGCTGTCCCAGTCCAGGGTGGAGATGTATGCACGAGTGCTGCAGGATGGTTGTCGATGTATTGAAGGTATGTGTGTAGTATAACTTGCTAGTTGTGAGAGGTATTTTCAGCACAGTGAGTGACAGACCTAAAGCGGCCACGCTTTACTGCCTTGTTAATTTCAGATAAAACCAGTTGCAAGATTTTCATTTAATAAAAATGTGGCTTGTTAATTTGAACTTAATCAGAGTAGATTGAATAGATGGAGTGAAACTTCTGACGCCTGCATAGTTGTGTTCATGAGTTCCATTGGCAAGATTAGCAGAAAAATATAAGATCATGGGCTTCCCTTCACATGAAGCTTTTTTTGTCTTAACAGTGGATTGCTGGGATGGTCCAGATGGAGAGCCAGTAGTGCATCATGGATACACACTTACCTCTAAAATATTCTTCCGTGACGTGGCAGAAACCATCAATAAATATGCCTTCATCAAAAATGAGTAAGTGGAGAGTTGGTTTTGAAGCTAGAGCTACCTGTTCTGTGTAATTAATCTCATGTCAAAATTGAACCAGAAAGTATGAGTAGTCCGTGAAACGCTCTGAGAAGTTAAAAAGCTGATTCTGTTCTCTGTTTAAATAGGATGCAGGCAATATTGTTCAACTTCCTGAACAATACTGTCAGGGGAGCTTGAAAGCTCAGCTGAAGTTAGGAAGACCTTTCGTGTGTTTTTAACTCGGTTGTTCTTTGAGCAGTCTGAGGCTGTTCAGTATCTAGTGATTATCTTGGGTCTTTGTTTGAGCAAAACTTCCCACTCATTTCCCCTGGGAAATTCTCCTTGAAAATCAATGCTGTGCTGCTCTCTACCTAAGGAAATGCTTTATGTCAGTAGGAACGTAGTAAAGCTGTCTTATAATACAGAGATGAGAGGTAATGTTTAAATTCTAATTTGCTTTCTGTGGTTACTATATAACAAAATTTATTATCAAAATAGTAGGGAGTTGGGCTGTATATACACACAGCAGTCTCAGAAGATAATGAGTAGGCATGTAGAATTTTGAGTAGCTTGGAGAGAATAAAGGACTGGAGGAATTGGATCCTCATTTGGTGTGTGGTTGGGCTCTGGGGTTCCTTGCCTTACAATTTTGGCTCTGCCAAGAGTTTAAAAAAGAACTGGGCAAGTTTTTGGAAGAATTAAGCCTTTATGTACAGAAACAATGTCTCTAGCTCAGAAAACATTAACTGAAAATTCCTGGAGCCTGTGAGAGTGTTCTGGAAAGTACTGCCAAGTATTTCTGCTGCTCCCCAGTCTGGTCATCTTCAGAGATTTGGTCTGGCTCACTGTAGTTGCAGTTCAGACAAAAGCAAATTGATCTTGCTGCTATCATAAAGCCTTTGGAAGATGAACAGGGAGATGTTAACAAGTCCATTGAATCTGTGGATTTCAAGGCACTTGGTTATTGCAGTGTATGAAGACCATAGAGTGCAAAGGAATATTGTAATGTGTGAATAGCAAGGCGCTGCGTTGCTGAGGAGTTTCATGGTGCGTTCCTTGGTCTGTGGCTCACGCTCAGTGATCAGACACTGGCACCTGTGTGCTCGTGGGATGGGGTTGGGGATGGGGACAGAATCTCCTGCAGCGACTGTCAAAGGGATTCTGACTGCACGGGGATTTGGGAGTTCATGTGCAAAGTCCTCCCTCGCAAGGGGAGTTTGTTTCCAGGCTGCTGACAGTGTGAGAGCAAACTGCTCAGGATGGTTTGTGGTCAGCTGTGCGGGTCTGCTCTCCTAAAGCACCGTTATGTCACTGTCTGGGGTTTTGTTTCTAGGTTCCCGGTGATACTGTCTATTGAAAACCATTGCAGCATTCAGCAGCAAAAGAAGATTGCTCAGTACTTGAAGGAGATACTTGGTGACAAACTGGACTTGTCATCTGTAGTCACCGGAGATTCCAGGCAGCTTCCTAGCCCTCAAAACTTGAAAGGGAAAATCCTAGTGAAGGTAATTTGCTACTGATGGCACGTTGAAAATCTAATGGGAGGCAGCGCCTGGTATTTACTGTGTGTCTTTGGCTTTGGGGAATAAGTTTTATCTGTGCCACCATGATTGGCCCAGATGCAGTAAGTTAAAATTCCAAGCTTTTCACAGAGATACTGATATAAAACTCTCTAAACTCTAGCCTCAGCAAGTGGCCCAGAACATTTCTGTGAGTGTTTTAACAGGGCAGTTATATCAACGGTAAGGTATACAAAATTCTTTGTGCTTCTTCAGCACCTTATCTAAGGGTCTTGAACTCAGAGATGCTGATTATTATTATTTTTTTTTTAATCCGTAGCACTGAGTGAAGAAAACAGGGATGTGGTAAAAAACACATCGTTATGAATAGGAGGAAATGTGGCAATTACCTGATGCTTTCTCTTTTTCTGAAGTTTGTTGTTAGCGGGTGTTTTTCCCTATTGTTCATATTCCTGAAGTATCTAGGAAATTTATAGAAGGAAAGATTGTATGCAGTGCTTTGGAGTGATGTAAAAATGTCTGAAAACATGCATTTTCATGCATTGCCCCCTCACCCTGCTATGAGCAGTAGTTCATGAAATGAAATGAAACTATTTTCATGGTTCACCAGCTGCATTTATGAAAGAAGAGCACTTCAGAAGGTGGCTAAAGAGCAGCAAGGGAGGCTCTGCAGCACTGTGGTTAGTGTTGTATGCAACCTGAGTTGTTGGAGCCCCTCTATGCAAACATATTTGCTCTTGAAGGAATTTCAAAGGCAGAGATGTAATATGGAGGCAATGCTAGGCAGGCCATTGAGATGATGATTAATGAAATTGTAGCTCATTAAGTTGTCTAATTTACTTTGGCACATGAGGAGAATTACTCTGCTGTGAGCACTCGAGATACCATTTTTCTGTGTCAAGCTGTCTGTAGCAATTCACAGTAGGTTTGATGTTAGGTTGGACATTTCGATATAGCAGAGATATGACTGATTTAGAAAGCCTTCAGGTGCTCAGCTGTGGTTTTGCATTTCACTGAGGCAGTTTTCTTGTTCGTGAACTATGTGAGTGTGAAGCATTGGTGTTTTAGGGAGCTGAACAAGATAGCAGGTAATGCAAGTTGTTGCAAAACATAGTGAATCCAGCTTGAATAGGTCACTGAATAAAAGGCAGGAGGTCTGGCACTGTGCTGGTCTGCCATGAATTTCTGAGCTGCTCTTCCTAGCACATCTGAGTTTGGAACTTTGGGTCAGCTCTTCAGCTAACAGTGGTTGGAGCCCTGTGAACAGTCACAGAATGGTGTGCAGCTGGGCTGATGCTTCTAGAATGAGGAACTCCATTTTCAGCATCACAGAATCTACCACAAAGCCCTATCTCCCATCTCCAGTTCAATTTTAAACAGTCATATCAGGAAAGATAAAATATTTAGCTTCTTGTGGAAGTAAGCAAGTTTCTCATCTTTTTTACTACTATTTATGCTATTCTGTGCCTTTCTCTTTGAAATACAATATTGACTAATTAGCTGAAGAATTTCAAATTGTGGCCATAATTCTCGTTTTGCTACTGAGTATAAAAAAGATTTCTGGTAATACTGAGGGATTTAAACCCATGTAAACTTCAAGTCATTACCAGGACAGCATTATTCATTTCAAAAGCCAGTCCTTAAGTCAGTCCTCTTAATTTCCTCAGAAACCCAGTTCTTGTCTACCTCTGTCTGTGATAAATCAGACAAACTGCAAGTGTTCCTGCAAAAAGAGAGGATGACAAGGAAATGTAATAGCATAAAAACTTGTTTTCATAGCATTAATTTGGCCTCTAGGCCCAATTTATTAAGTAGCAGACAGCAAAACAAGAGGCAGCACCAAAAGTTACATCGTGGGAGATTCAGAACGGGCAGCAGGAAAAGGCTTTCAGCAGAGCATAGTGCAGCATGGGAAGAGGCTGCCCAGAGAGCTGAGGGAGCCTCCATCCTAAAAAGCTGGCAAGATTTGGCTACACAAAGCTCATCTAGAGCTGCCGTGGTCCTCCTTTAGCAGGAGGTTGGACTAAAGACCTTCAGAGGTCTATAGGCAGCATTGCTGCAGTTCTGAATTTGGGCCTTGCCAGAAGTGGTCAAACAGGAAAATTAAAGTTGAATGTTCCAGTAAGTACAATTCATCTTTCAGACCCTCGACTTTTTTTTTTTACCAGAAGTAACCAATAACCTGATACTCACCACTCTAATCAGATGTTGGAAACTAGACATGGAGTTGAAGTAGTTCCTTTCTAATGTAGGTATATGAAGCACAAAGTAGAGGATTAGCAACTAATGTTGAATTGCTGACTACGCGCTTGCATGAGCATGCAGTATTAAAATAAACTTTGCTGCTTCATTCATGTGATGGCTACTTGCAATGAGTTTTTTGTGTATGCATTTTCCCTTCTGATGCAGAGCCTATAACAGTCTCAGCTTCTGATTTTTGAGTTTTATTTGAAGCACACGATGGTTTGCTTGCTAGAGGTAAGCCTGAAGCACTGGGGAGGCAACTTTAAAAATTCATTGGCACTCACTGTCTTGCTCCAGAGATGGGAGATAGTGTGCTTTTTTGAACTAGCTTGCAAACGTCTTCCAATAACAAGCTAACAGAAGTACATCAAACTCCTTTTGAAGACATCATCTGTGATAATGTGGCTCCTTGAGCCAGCTTGCATGAGATAGTCTGAATTCTAAGCTCTGACCGCTTTTAAAATAAGCACTAATGGAGTAAAAGGATATTGGGGCTTTGGAGAACGTAACGCTGACCATGTGAGTACTAACTGTGAATATTTTTTTCCTCCTTTTTAGGGAAAAAAGTTGCCTTGCAGTCTTGGAGCAGATGCTGAGGAAGGAGAAGTTTCTGATGAGGATAGTGCTGATGAAATTGAAGATGACTGCAAGTTAAAATCCTGCTATGTATGTGCATGTACACATCTCCCAGAACTGTCATTCCTTGCATGTGTGTTTCATAATCCTGCTTGCTGTTGTTAGCAGACTAAGTTTTCTAACTCGGATTTCTAAGTCATGTCTCTTAAGATGCAGGAATTATATAATTCCATGTTTTGACAAGGACTGTGTTTGTTCAGAAATGCAGGACTTCTCATTTAAATCATGTAGATGACAAATATATACAGTAGCCAGCACAGTCAGCATGCTAGGCTTTTTCAAATACAAATGTACAGTGCAGTGTCATAATGGATTTATTGCACTGTGTCTAGGTGAAAAATTAAGAATAGAGACACACAAATAAAAAGAATTTGAAGTGTGAAAAATAGTTTTCAATACTTTCTCTAACATTAAAGAATGTTTTCTGTTTTCTTTATTTCTTAAGTCTTACTGTTTACTTTCCTGCTACTGATTTTATTAATGTTTTTTGTTTTTGCTAAACTGAACCTGGTGTGCAACACTGACCCATGTTATCCAACAGGTGCTTTGTTCTGGTCAGAAGTCAGCCTTGCTTCATTCATCAGTCAAAAGTTTTGAACTAAAGATATTATCAAGGGAGATTCAGAAAGAACAGATCAAAGTCAGATTAATATTTAGGAAGTATAGTGTTATTTATCTCCACTTCTGAATGCAGCCTAGTGATTTTTCCCTGTTGCCACCCAGAAGTGCCTCAGTGCAATTCTCATTAGCTGTTTATGGCTTGCATCCTGAGCTTTTAATTTGCCTGTATCATTTTGGCTGCTATTAGTAACTGAAAGATTTCCAGAGTAGCTGGGATTTGCTTTAGAGACAACAGAAGTCCCCACCTGAAGTGGTTCATTAGAAGGCAATGTTTGTGTTGGTCCAATTCAGTTTCCAATTCATTGTCGTGTGCTGCTGAATAGGAGCACTCTGTAATCCCCGTGTGCTCTGCTAGCACGACTTCTGATGTGCAGAAAGACCCAAGAGAAAACCTGCAGTCCATAATGCAGAAAGTCTTTTGTGTCCAGGAAGGGAGTCTGTTAGGACAGGCAGCTGCTCTCCTCCTGCCTCAAGAGAACTCTTGTGCCCCACAGGGAGAGGAATGCCAGGTGCACACTGCTGTTCTCAAGGATCCTATTTTAAGCATCTTATGTAAGAGACCATTTGGTGTTTGTACAGTCAGTGCTGCTATTAACTCAGATGATTCTGTCATTTGGTTGTAATTGTTTCCTCTCTTGTTGGAGCAGGAATCTAGTAGCCATTAGGTTGTTTGATATCATTGAGGAAATCTGTTGGTGATTAAGTTGTGAATTTGTGCTATGCTCAGAAAGAGGAGGTCGGACTTGTGACTGTTTGAAACACCAGGACCTGGGCTGGGCTGCTCTGTGCAGTGGGCAGCACTTTGGTGAGGCCTGCAAGGGATGTGTCAGGGACCTGAAGGGAAGAAAGGAAGGTGGCAGTGACAGTAAAAACCCCAGTTGGACAGGATTAGGCAAGAAGCTTTTTCTTGTTCAGAGAAGGGCAATGGTGGGAGTGCCTGAGGCACGTGCAGTGGTCTCTCAGGCTGACCCGGAGGTGGTGGATGTAATAATCTGTTTTACCTGGATCTCTTAATGCTTTTCAGAGTAACGGTGCAACTGAGCATCAGGTGGAATCTTTTATAAGAACAAAGCTTGAATCTCTGCTAAAAGAGTCCCAGATCAGGGACAAAGAAGATCCTGACAGCTTCACAGTGAGAGCACTGCTAAGGGCAACTCATGAAGGTTTAAGTGTTAACCTGAAGCAGGTAGGTGGGTGTTTTTTTCCTTCATTTCTGGGTATGAAATAAGGTGATGTGTTGCGCATTCCAGTGACTTATGAACAGCTGCTGATAGTTTTGTTTTATCTAAAATGAAAACATGAAATAGTTTCAGATAAAATGTCTAAGGATTTAAGTGATTGAATATGAAGAGTATCTCTCTCTGACCTGTTTTATTTTCTTCTACGTGTTGGAAGCAAGTAATTCAGGAAGCATCGATACTGCAAATAGTTGCCTTAGTCCTGCTGTGACTGACCATGGTAATTCAGCAGTGCTGTTTCCTGTAATGCACAGGATTGTGCTTTTACTGCCTGAAGCCAGGGTCTGTTTTTTTCACACCCAGACTGTTTCATGGTTGTGATATGTTTTTATTTCCCTTTTGACATCAAATTATTATTACAAAGCTATTGCAATAAAAACGTATTGGGATTTTGAATACACCAGGGCAGTTTGTACCTCAAATCCATAGTCACCATATTTTCACCTCAGCTGAATGCAAAATCTGTTTCATAAGCTGAGAATGAATTGTTCTGAGGGATGTACCTACTCAAATGATATGGTCTCCGAGGTCAACTACATGCAGTTCTTTCTGCACATCTTCCCAATCCATAGGTTTTATGTCATTCTTGTCAATCTTTTTGCAAGACTGGAGCTATGACACCTTTGCCTGAAGCCAGGCTTGACTGCATAGAATATGCTCATCTTGTCCTGGTGCTTGAGATGTCTGGTCACATCTGTGTTGTGATGGGAAGGGGCTGTGAGCATCCGAAGGTCAGAGCCACCTGACCTTGCATAGAGAGGTTGTTTCCAGATTGTGATTTAGCAGCTGAAGCAGGCAGCTTGCCTCTTTACTTTGGCCTCTGTGTGGTTGTGGAAGTGGAACTTCAGAGAGCAAACTGTTAGTAAACACGATTTGATACGAGCCACTTCAGCATTACTTTGAGTTAGAGCAATGTTTGAACATCTGTCAGGTTGTAATATCTCTAATATTTTGTGATTGACTTATTTAAAATTATTGTTGGACATCAAGATCCCTTCCTGCAGCAATGCGATGCGAACACTGGGGGGATGCCTGACCCTTTTCTCAAGGGTCTTTAAGCAGTACAGAGCTGAGCAATGAGTAGTAACAAGAGGTAAAATAACTGGCAGATTGGTTGATATCAGCTGTTGACTAAGATGGAAGGAAATTATAAATGGTTAAATGTGCTGGCTTGATGATTCCGTAACTTATTTGCTCACTTTGGCAGCCCTGTTGTAAAGCTCTGCTCTGACAGTTGCTGTGTAACTGCTGAGCCAGAGGCAGGCTGCTGGCATTGGCTGTGTACTTTTCAAACCTCTCTTTCCTTCCCTTCCTCACTGACAGACTTCCAATTTTCCAGAAGATTTGCTAATTTTCAGTAACTGAAAAACCCAAACCAAAGAAGAACCCAATGTTTTACGATGCAGATTCACATGCTATTGCCAGTAGATGCCATGTTCTCTATGAAGGTTTTTTATATGTTTGTGGAGTTGTTTTTGGGGTGTGGGAGAGGAGAGGGGCAGTGTGTCCTGTCAGTCAGTTTGGATTTGCTGTTGGCAATGCCAAATACTCATTCTTATCTGAGAGAGACACAACCTTCATCTGCTTGGGTTTCCTTCTCCACTTTATGCAGATTTTCAGCCTGAGCTAGGAGCAAATTTTTGAATGTAGATACGGTGATTATTGGTGAACAATGCACCTAATGCTTCTGTGGTTGTTATGGCCAGAGGTAATGTGCAACACAATGCAGTGATGCTTGGAGTTTGCTGGAATCGCTGAAATGCTGGGGGAATATTCCTCAGCATCTTTGGGTCTTTATTTTGCTCTTTGAAAGAAGAAGGGATATGTTTTTCTGGCAGGAAAAAGCTAGGTGCTGCCAGGAGTTATCAAAGCCATGTCCAGGGGCACGGCTGTGGGTGTGATGAAGCTTGGGCTCCAGGCTGTCTTTTAGCTTTATTTTTTTCCTCTCCTTTCCTTTGTGGCTATTTTTATGCGCACTTTCAGGTGTTTGTTTTTTATCGCTGTTGTTTTTGGCTGGATTGGTTTTTCTCTGTGCTTGGTTGCTGTCTTGAATATTAATGTTCATTTTTGTCTTCCTCTTGGAGGATTGCTCATCTAAATTAGAAAAGTCCTTTCATGAAATAGTTTTGAATTTGTGTTCAGAGATCAGTGTGTTGTGCTTAGACTTTAATTCCCTTTTACCTTTATTCTCCTGTGCAAATAATTATTCTCTTGTGTATTCTCACACAGTGGTGAATCAGAGTGGCATGCCAAAGCTTGTATTGGGTTAAAGCCCAGTGTCTTTTAGAGACTGTAGTGGACTCTAAAAGTCTGAAGGTATCCACTTACACTCGTTTTTCCAACTTTCCCTGTACAGAACCTGGACACGAAAGAAAGTGGGAAAAAGTCTCATAGTCGATCGTTAATGGGCAACTTTGGTAAACACAAAGTAAGTAAAACGAGAGTGATTTTGCTGGTCTGTCTGACTGTTCTAATGGCACAGGGTATGATTTATTGCGTGGTGTGCTTGGAGGCAATGAGGAAGGACTGCTTGATTACAGTGGTGTAGTTATTGCTGTTTAGAAGAGTGTAGCTGGCAAGAGTATGGAGAATCATCCAGAGACAGTCGCTGTACCTCGGAAAATCTTGCCTGGCCATAAGGATAATCTGAATTAGTGAAGGATAATTGCTGATATTTCTGATCACGCTTACAGCAGCAGCAGAGCAGTCTATACAAATGCCTCGATATGTTTTTGTTTTCCAGACTTCTGTCCATAAAGCTGATGATGTTTTTACTGGGGGTCTGGTTTTACCTTGTTCCACGCTCTGAGCAGGGCTGTGCAATGCCCTCCTGCCTGGCTTCTCACACAGGGGCTGCTGTGACTGAGCAGTGGCTCTGGTCCCACACACCTGCTTTGTAAAAGCGCTTTTTCCTCTGATCAGTTCATGGTTTGGCATGCACTATTTATATATCTGTAGCTACTGGGTCAAATTTTTTGCTTCTCTGGGTCTTCACTGGAGCAACTGCACCGAACCAAGCAAGAGTTAATGCAGTCAAAATGAGCGTGAGGTTTCCTGTTCCACCTGTGTGCGCTGCCTGAGCAGACAGCAGCCATCAAGAGGGACGAAGAGCCTGCGTTTCCTCTTGTTCTGTTGGTGGGAAAACAAATGCTGTGGGGTGAGATGTCACATACACGAGTCAGCTACTAAAAACAGATGGTTATAGTGAGAGCTGGAAAGCATATCAATAATTTTAATTGCTTCCACTAGCTATTCTAATGGATATAGCAGGGGGGAGAGACTGTCCACTTAATCTCTGCTGGGGAAAAAGAGGTCTGTGTGTGTAGTTTTTTATATATAATGATCTTAGTGTAGGTCAAGTCAGGGGGGACTTGCAGTAATTTCTCCCTCACACCTTTCCAGCTAAAGGGGATGCCTGGGAAAGATGATTACTGTTGATCTTCTTGCAGATGCAGAATTATCCAACGAGGAAAATGGACTTGTGATGTTTTCGGCCCTTGTTCCATGTATATGTGTGTAAAATCTTTAGAACCTCCAGTGGAGGAGAGAATGCCAAGGCTGGCAACTCCTGCAAGTTAATTGCAGGGATCATTAGGAAGTATTACTTTTCAGAAAGGGTGGTCAGGCACTGCAATGGATGCCCAGGGAGGTGGTGGAGTCACCGAGCCTGGGGGTGTTCAAGGAAAGGATGGATGCTGTGTTGAGGGACGTGGTTTAGTGGGAGCTATTGGGAATAGGTGAACGGTTGGACTGGGTGATCTTTTAGGTCTTTTCCAACCTTAGTGATTCTATGATTCTATCAGTCCAAACCTTTGAACCACTCAAATGGTCTCCAATGTGGTCAACTTTATTTCAGCGCTGAACAGAGCAAACTCAAAATATAAACCAAATTATGTGCATTATTAGTTTATTACAGCAGGAGAAATGAATTCTGTGCTCAATTATCATCAAACTGAATGAGCTGGAGAATACAGAGCTTTCAGTTATATTGTTGATTATCTCATGATGAGAAGGGAATTAAAGAAACTCTCCTTTGAACTCATTTGAACAGTAAGTGTTACAAAACATGTAATGTTGCTGAAATTGGACACTGTGAAAGCATCGACACATGCAAAAAGATGCTGCTATTTAATCTTTTTATCATAGCTAGTTGCTTTGATGTACACTACAGTAAATTGGAGTGATTTGAATGTTCTTTTGCATGGCTCAAAAGACAGCAGAAAAAAAGAATTTTGCCCAGAGGTTGGTTGTGTTCTCAGCTTCATGAGTCCACTTGTTAAATTCTCTAAATTGTGAAGGGAGAGAGAGAGAGAAGCATAGGTGAGTGCAGTGCACTGTACATGCACGTGTTGCAGTTTGTTAAATATGGTACTGGCTTTTGGAAATCCAGCAGGACCAGCGGAGGGGTGCAGAGCTGAGAGCTGTCCTCTCTGTTTCCCCCCAACTTATCCCCATTTACAGCCTGTTTGTGGCAGGAGGAAAGCTGCAGAGTGTGCATGGTGTGCTGCAGTGGGTCCTGGTTTGCAAAAATGTTTCTCTTGCAGCTTGGCCCTCGCTGCTGGCCAGCAGGTAGACCTGCTCTCTGGGTTTGTGGATAAGTGGTGTATCCTTGCAGAAATATCCTGTACACTAATGTCGTTGTGCTTGATTCTTTCCCATCAGAAAGCAGGGAAGGCAACGACCAAATGTAGCACATCAGATGATGATGAAAGTCAGCAAAACTCTTCGGGAAAGGAAGCAGGGCAGCTGCACAGGTGAGCTAAGCATCCCCGCATTTTCAGCTCAGTTGGATTAGTAGCACGTTGTTGTTATTAATACGTGTCTGTCAGAGCCTAAGTCGGGTTTTACAAGGCAAGGCATTTATGACAGCTCTGTTGGGATATGTTTTGCTATGACTGCTTTAGCCTGAGAGTTTGAATATGTAGGCTTTGATAGGTTGCAAACAGCAATTGCCCTTAAACTGAAAGGAAATGCGATAGAATACTTTCCTAATGGAAAAATGCCAACCTACATTTTGCGTGCTGTAAATAGTGCTCAAAGAAAACTGCTTAGCCTAAGTAGGGATACATCACAGCCCTGTCAGCTTTATTACATCTGAGAATGTAAAGAAAAAGCAATCAAAAAACCCCTTTGAGAATGCGTTTGCTGTCATTGAAAAGCTCCTTGGAGGCAACTCGAAGCTGTCTGCCTTTGCTTTGTCTGGAGAAGCCATTGTTTGGCTATTTCATTATGGTGTAAATAAAGAATGTTGTTTGTGCATTGTGACTGAAAGTACAGGGGAACAGTCATCTGAAAGACTGCTGAGAAACCTCTGTAAGGAGACTAGCCCCACAGAGTTCCCTGCTTACAGCACCTTTCTTTGCAGCTTGAGTTGTACAGCTGTTTGTTTCCTTACTGATGAAAAATAAAGGGAATTCATATATGCTTTAAATATTGAAAAACTCCTGCTTTGTTTTATGTGTTAAATATAAATCAGTAGATTGACTCGTCGAAGGAAAACTGTGAAGCTGTGCCGAGCTCTGTCTGACCTCGTGGTGTACACAAACTCTGTGGCAGCCCAGGATATAGTAGATGATGGTAAGTAGATGTCTGCAGTTTGTTCAAAGCGCTCACGTCTAGGATTTTGCAGGAAAAAAGACCCTGGCAATTAGTATGAACTCTTGCTTGGCTTTCCTTGCAATTCTTGAAACTTGAGAGTAGACAGAAGGCACTCCTGAAAGAGGAGACTGGTGCCCTTCAATTAAATTATACAGGTTGAGTATGACAAGACTCACTCTGATCTTCCCCTTGATTAATGCCAGTATAGCTGAGGTCTGAGCTCAGGCCTCCATGCCCTGGGATTGCTTTGTAACTCGTTTGTTGGTTAACAATGCATTCAGGATCAACAGGGAATGTGCTGTCATTCAGTGAAACCAGAGCCCACCAAGCAGTGCAGCAGAAGGCTGAACAGTTCATGCTTTACAACCAGAAACAACTTACGAGGATCTACCCATCGGCGTACCGGATTGACTCCAGCAACTTCAATCCTTTGCCTTACTGGAATGTTGGTTGCCAGTTAGGTGGGTGTTGCATGAGAATCTTGTTTCTGACTTCTTGGCTTTGTGCTGAGTAAATACGATCTTTATTGGTGACACTCAAGTCTTCTCATTTAACAGTGGCACTAAACTACCAGTCTGAGGGACGTATGATGCAGTTAAATGAAGCGAAGTTTAAGGTTAATGGCAACTGTGGTTATGTCCTCAAACCTCAGCAGATGTGCAAAGGTAATGTTCCACTTATATTTATTACTAAATAATAATAAATATAAAGGTAACAGAGGAATGTCAGAGGCAATTGGGTGTTTGAAGCTAGTTAAAGAACTCAACGCCAGAAACTTGTTGTTGTCAATGTCTGTGCAGATGTGCAAGAAATGTGAAGGCTGTTGATCTGAGTTGTAACTGTGGAGCATTTGTAAGGTTACTATATTGTAGAAGAATTTTTTTTTAGGGCAGGAGTCCTAAAAAAAAGAAGTCCTCCTTATTAGCAAGGATGGTCTTTTAATAATGTGAGGGTTTTCTTGTTTGTTTTTAAAATGGAATGAGTTTTAAAATTCATTAACAGCTGTTTTGTGCTCTCAAGTTAGTAGCTGATGTGTGCTGTGTGTATACATATTGCTTGTGGGGGTGAGGGGGAGTACCTTTAATTGAGTGCATCTATCCTTACACCTGCTTTCATTGCTTGCCAACTTTCAGGCTCGTTCAACCCCTATTCTTCAGATCCACTTCCTGCCAGTCCTAAGAAGCAGCTCATCCTGAAAATCATCAGTGGACAGCAGCTGCCTAAGCCTCCTGACTCAATGCTAGGAGACAGAGGAGAGGTAAAGCACTTGTTACCAACCAGTGCTTTTATGGCAGATTCTAGAATGACCTGGCAGCCTTTGACTCAAAGAATTTTTCTCCTTATTTAAATGAACCAACAACTCTCAGATATTGTCAAGCTTTCAGTCATCAATATTGGCATTTTCCAGAGTCTGTATGCTGCATGCAATGGTTAACAAGTAACTTGGTTTGTATTTTGAAAATGACTCTCATCTGGCCCTGGCTTTTGAGACTATAAACCACACGCCAGCACGGTTTGTGAAGCCATGTTGCATGAGTGTGCTGCTTGGAAATTGCAACAGTTCTTGAATAGGAATTTAAGTTAATTCTTTGTGTGAGTTTCCTTAGAATTGACCTTCGCTTATATCACTGGCTTGTTTTTAATGTATTGTTGTTTCTAAAATAGATAATAGATCCCTTTGTCGAGGTGGAAATCATTGGGTTACCCGTTGACTGCTGTAAAGATCAGACCAGGGTGGTTGATGACAATGGTAAGATAATCAACAGATTTCCTTTTCTTGAGAAAAATATGAAGTCATTACAAATGATTCAGTGTCTGTTATTGCTTTGTAAATTGCAGAGCCTCTTACTTTATGAAATCAAATGACTTTCTTCTAAATTAATTCTGCTTTCTGACCAGAATTTCTGGCGTAGGAGACACGAGTGAGAACTGTTCTACCACAATATCTATCTCCTGGATTGATTCTAAATCTCATTTGGGCAGAAATTCCAAATATTTGGATGTGTAAAATAATGTATAATATCAAATGAAATAAAAACAAATCATGACATAAGCCATTTTATGGCCACCTCCCCCATTATGGGAAGGAGGTGAAGAACAGAGTGGGATAGCCTGCTGCAGCAAGGGAGGAGGCTGTTAGCTTTTGTGAGCAGTTGCTCACAATACTGTGAGGGGGTGGAAGAGAGGAGTTCCTCTTTTGTCTTTCACCTACCACAGTTCTGTGAAACAGCAGCCAGCCTCACTGTCCCTGCCACTACACAACCAGAACCATTTTTTGGTAAAAACTGCCTGGCAGGTGGATTTCTTACTCTCAGTTATTTCTATAATGGAGATTGAGAGATTGTAGACATAGATGAGCAATGTGTAAATGAGTGTTCGTTGCGTATTTGGTCTGTTTGTTTCTCGTGCCTCTTGCTGTGATTCATGAAAATTGAGACCAGTGCTTGCTCTGACTGTGTTTCTGAAACTTTCTGCTCCATTTGTGTTACAGGGTTTAATCCTGTTTGGGAGGAAACGCTCACTTTTACCATCCACATGCCTGAAATAGCTTTGGTTCGATTTCTTGTTTGGGATCATGACCCTATTGGGCGAGACTTCGTTGGACAGAGAACGCTGGCCTTTAGCAGTCTTGTACCTGGTTAGTTCCGTGTGGTTTTTCTTGAATTAGATGTTTAAACAAAGATCAAATGCCTTTGGATTGCAAGTTTAAAACTAGGTGTCAACATAGCACGTATGCCTACATCTCCAAGATTTCATGTGTGAACTTGGGCAGTTCTGCAATGTTAGGGTTGTGCATTCACTGTTGAGTTTGGGTGGCTGGGATTGTGGAAATTTCTGCTGTCTTTCACTTGGGGCAGATTGCACTGTGAGACTTGGAAAACTCCTAAGGACAAACTAGGTTTTATTTAAGACAGCAGGTGTGTATGTTCCACTTTCACAGACACTCGTTGCCAGTTGTCCACAAAGCACACACAGCTGACTGGGATGCAATATTTTAATTTTACCAGGTTATCGACATGTGTATTTAGAAGGACTGACAGAAGCCTCCATATTTGTTCACATAACCATTAATGAAATCTATGGAAAGGTAGGTATATTTGCAAATTGTACGTATTTTATGAGATTTTGATTTAATTCTTCTGACAGAAATGAATCCTAGTGCATTTAAAATGTTTTGTAGAGTTTACAATGTGTTTTGTATGTCGTGCCTAGCTAACTCTGCAACTGATCAGTAGTAAAGTTTAAAGAAATTATTCAGTTCATACCAGGGTGGAATGAGCTGAGGACTGTAACTGCACCAGGACTTGGTATTTGGAAAGCACAGGAGCTGATTTGTCATAAATCTCATAGGTTTTAGTGCATACCTCTTGTTGCTTTTCTGAAAGATTACTTATTTTAAAGCTTGTTTTTAAAATGAAAGCAAAAGCACGGTGCTTCTTCTCTGCTTCAACAGCCTTCATGAACAGCTTTCTGAAGGTCAGTGGAGATCAACAACATACAGAAGTTGAGGCCAGGCTCAAGAGTCTACTAAAATAAAATGGACCTCTGTAGTGATTGAAAAATAATAATAATCAATTAAGGGTGTAGATGAAAAGAATGCTAGCTTTCAGTCTTTCTCCCTCTTGAGAGCAGATGCAGAGAATATTATGTCAAAGCTATTTCTGATAAGCAGCTTTTTGTCTGTTCTGGAGCCCTGTAGTTATCTCTGTGTGTAAGATCACAGCTCTGCAAGTACCCAAGGAGATCTCAGTAGAATGCAGAGAGGAGATAACATAGGCAAGGCCCAGGGGCTGAGATTTGGTGCAATCCCAATCCTCGCTTCACTCCATTACCTTTATCCACACCGATCCTGTTGGCTGAATGATGTAGTGATGCCCTTTAAGCCACTCAGATGTGTGTCTTGCTCTTGGCATCCTTGCCTCAGCTCAGGGATCAGTGTTTCAGTGCACTCTCTGCTTTGCCCCTGGAAGCGTTCCTACTGCCAGGGAGATGTTGGAGAGAATGGCACTGACTGTACCTGACCTGTGTGTGCTCTGTGCACAAAGAGAAGCTCGTAGTGTTCCAGGTAGTCTTCATCACCCCTGAATCTGTTAAAAGAATTGTAGAGTGAACAGCTTGGGTTACATCTGCAGCATATTGTGTAGATATGTACACGTCTGTACTGTGTAGAGTTTTGGTTATTGTCTGGAGGGGAGCCTGTTTGACTGGTGCTCTTCAAAGCAAAATAGCAAAGATGACCTTCATAGTGAAGACAGATGTTACTAACAGAAGATGGAAAAAATTCTGAGTGAGATTTGATATCTTGTATAACTTAATCTATCATCTAATTCTTGCCTTAATGATGGATTACATTATTGTTTCTAAGGTATAAACGGGCCGAATCTACATTGCCATCCTTGTAAGTAAGGATGTCTGGTCAAATTTCTATGAGAGACTGACATTACGCTAATAAACAGCTTTAAATAATTTGCTGTAGAGAGTTGTATTTACAGTTGATGTATTATTTACCTTAATTGCTTGTATTGTGGTCTTGAAAATATTAGCCAAATGTATTTGCGTTTTTTGCCTTTCAGTGGAGCCCCTTAATCCTCAATCCCAGTTACACAATATTGCACTTTCTAGGAGCCACAAAGGTAGACTTCATCAGCATGCACTTTGACTTGCTGGGCACAGATTTTCGAATGGTTCCTAATCGCATGATCTGTAACTACCAAGCTACATCATTCTTCATTCAAACTCTGAAACATTTGAGTATTGCTTTGATGATGCCCATGCATAAAACTTCAAATTAATGTCTAGCCTGTCACTGCCGCACATTTCTTACAGTGTTGTCATCTCTGATTAGGAGACTTTGAGCAAACCTCTCTTGTAGTTGTGGCAGGCTGCCATCCTAATGAGGAGAAACACAGACATGCATGAATTCATGGAGACCTATGCTGATAGTTCCTTGGTCAGAGTAGATGTGAATTGCTTGGTGTGAGTTTTTGCTTTGCTGCGTTTTAACTTTGTACTCATCATTCATAAGTGCTCAGAAAGCAGCCTTTTCCACTGCACCCTTCTGTAGTAGTCTGACCTCGCTTGAAACCCCTGGTTATTCTTGTCCTTTCAGAACAAGCAACTGATTGGACTCCGAGGGCTGTTCAACAAGAACCCAAAGCACAGTTCTGCTGAGAGCAGCGCTCACTACGTGCGGAAGCGCTCTATTGGTGACCGAATTCTCCGGCGTACGGCCAGCGCACCAGCAAAAGGCAGAAAGAAAAGTAAAATGGGTTTTCTGGAAGCTTCTGAAATTAAAGACAGTGCATCGGAACCAGCAGACCTGAAGGACAAAGAAGGGGTTGTAAGGCGTACAAGCCGGAGTTTGCAAGCACGTCCTGCTTCTATGCCAGTGGACAAATTCCTTCTTGTAGGGCTGCCGTGCACGGAAGATGAAACTGCTCAAGATGCCAAAGGAAAAGAAAATGCAACTGGTAAGAGATTTCCAAAATTAATTGTGGTGTAATAAAGTTGAAATTGTCTATGAAGAGGGTTGATTATGCAGTTTGTACACAAGCAGTTTTACTCAACTTTTTAAAGAGTTTCTGGACAAAATGATATGTGCTTGAAATTGCAGCATCTTTAATCTCCTCAGATTCTCTGAAAGTGGAATGTTCTCAGTTGGGGTGACTGTGGGAAGCCATCTCCAAACCAGGCAAATGACTTACAATAATTTCTAGAAGTGCTCTTAAAAGGACACTTTCCAAATTCTGTTGTGAGAAAGAAAAAATTGGTTCTTGCTTTAAGAACCCACGTTCAATTAGTCTTCACTAATTTCTGGTTTGTTATTGTCAGTGTGCTTATGAAAAGTTGCTGGCATGGTGTTTTTCTTCCCATTTTCAAGGAGGAAGAATATCATGCAGCGTGCAGTTTTGGTTACAAAATATGTAGAGACCAATGGAGGCTTTCAAAAGTCACTAAAAACAGGGACAGTAGGCCAGACTTTTGTATTTAAAGTAACCAAAGTGAGTAACTGAGTTTAAATGGAAAACACTAAGATAAAATCTCAGTCCTGATACACGAGTCAGTTCTTAGAACAGCTTTTTTCCCAAGTCTTTTCAGCATCACTTTGGATTTTGAAAGCCATTCCCCTGCCAACAGCAAATTTGGTGTGTTCAGTGATATTGGATTTACTGGAATGTTTAGGTATGTCTCGAGAGCTTTAAATACCATGGCTGTAGTCTGTTAGGCCTGCTGCCTCCACCTTGAGCTTGTACCTAATCTAAGCCACATGCACTGCTGGTTGGGGTTGGTTTTTGTTTGTTTGAGAGGGGTGTGTGCTCTCATACAGGCTGGCCAGGTGCCCAGCTCTGATCAGTACTGGCAGCTCTGCTTTTTTGGAGTTGGTCCCTGCAGGGCTATTCCTCCACAAGCACAGGGCAGCCAGAAACACTGTCTGTCCTACTTGGTAAGAGGAAAGCACAGGGAGGACCTGGCTGATAGAAACGCTGCTCTGCTCTGAGTTTTCTCAGCTGCACAGCAGCAGCTTCTGCCAGCACCAGGAGCCACGTGTAGCAGGACAGCTGAGCTCAGGTGGGAATGTGCTGTTAAGGCTTGTTGCTTCTACCTGCCTTTGTGGCTTTGAAAGAACTTAGGGACATCACTGCAAGACAAAGCATTAAAGAGAAACTGAAAGCAAAATTAAACCTGTTTTTTTTCCTGCCAACCTGAGATGAGACTAGACAGGAAAAAGGATGTTCCTGATAAAGGAATTTAACTCTGAAAATGCTGCATTTGAAATAGAAAGATTTTCTCTGAATAAGCATGTGAAGCTGCTACAGCTCAGTCATTCCTATCAATGGTTGTAAGCATTTATATTTACAAATTTCTTCCTGCAGATGCTTTAGGTAAGGACAGGAAATAAATTTAAAAGAAACTTTCACACTCTTTTGGAAGCTGTGGGTATTCTCTTACAGGAGAATAGCATAATCTCTGAGATGACCTAAAATTCTGCTTCAGGAAGTAAATTCTGTCCATTGGAGTGTCTGTGTGCCTTGTTCCATGACCCCCATAGAGGAGGACTGACCTCCATAGACATAAAGAAGTGAGACACAAAGATGAAATGCTAGATGCAGGCCTCTGCTGTGGCTGCAGGACCTTCTCTCTTCTCTGTGCCAAAGGGCCACAGCCCATTTTTGGAAGAACTTGCCTTCAACGTTGATAAGCAAAGGTGTGATAGAGCTTCACACTCGTGCAGAACTAGGCTTGGGTGTTCTCCTGATGCAACTTCAGTGCAAGTAGTTCAGACTGGGAGGCAGCTTCACCCTCATGGAGGTTACTGGGCTGATGGAGTGCTCGTTATTTCAGGATGCAGTGAAGAATGGAGGGGGCTGGGTGTCCAGCACAGATCTTTCTTGCTAAAATGCTATGGCTAAACGCATCTCTACTGACCTGGTTGGATTTCTGCAAAGTGAACGGTGTGCTTTTTCCCTTGCTCTTTGTAGGAAAAGAAACAAAAGTACAAATGAAAAAACTGTACATCTCTTCCATCCTTATGTAGGTGCACTGATAGGCTGGAGCAGCTTTTCAAATTTTGGAGATCAGCCCTTAGTACCAGGCTTATTAAAATGATCTCTAACGGGGGCTTTCAGACGCTGTCAGAGAATGATCAGGGCTTCTCTTGTTTCTTCCTAGGGTGTCTGGTGAATGTGCAAAAGAGTATATGCTGTACCAGATTTATTGCTTAATTAAAAGCTTCAAAGCAGTGAGTCATGGAGCTGGGATTTGGTAAATAAAGACAAATAAGAAGATTTGGTAGAGAAAATCTTACGTATTTCCACAGAACTCAAAATTTTGCTCTCTTATGAATGCAATATGCTAATAGAAGATCAGAAATTTAATCCTTAAATTTTAATCTCTTACAATAACTGTATGTAAAGAACACTGCCTGGAGTCCAGCTTCTTGATGCTTTATTTTCAAAGCTCTTTTAAGCATGCATCTTGTTTCAAAGTATTATGTTTTTTTTAACAGAGCTGTTTTGTTCTGTCTTTATTGCCACGCTTCTTTATAGTACAAATCTGAATAGGAACACAGCTGAAGGTAATGCCACGTGCCAATGATGATATGGTACCTCATTAACATTATTTGCAACAAATATTACATCACGTGCTTGATGTAATAGACATCCAAAGGAAGCTTCAGTGAAGTGCCTGCAGTCGTATTTTTCCATTTATTCATATCACAGATAATTTGGGCTAAGCCTGCACAACACCATAACAGTTCTGTCACAACTGTACCTAATTTTACGTTCTCCATTTGTCTGTCTAAGGACAAAGTAGTTGTTAATAAACAAAGCACAAAATACTATCTGCAACTAACGTGTTTCTTGTTTAATTTAGCCAACAGTGACGGTGATAAAACAGAGAAGGAAACAAACTTGAAAGAATCTGTTTTCACGTGTTCTGAGAAAACTGCAGATATTTCAAATTTGGCATCTCCCTTGAAAAAAGAGAGTGCCCAGAAGGAAACGACAGCTGATTTTTCCCTTGTACCACCTTCCCAGGAACAACCTGAACATTTAGTTGCTGTACGTGGTGTAACCGAAACAAATCACCTCAACCTTCCTGTTGACACTGTGCCTCTAATTCAGAGCTCTGGCTTTGAGCACGACACAGAAAAAATACAGGGCAAGAACTGTGCAGGCACTGCAAGGGAAGATGACACAAACAGGTGTAAGGAGGAGAAAATAACTTCTGTCAGGACTTGCCTTCCTGAAAAGGTGGAGGAGGTTGAAAATCTCAAATACGACATCATCCAGAAGAGCAGTGTGGCATGCCTTGCCCTGACTGAGATTTCTTCTGCCGTCTGCTCTGAGGCTCCTGATTTACGTTCCCCTTTAACCATGCAGGACAGCGACATCTCCCGCCTTATAGATGAAGTTTCTTTGGTGACTGAGAGCGAGTTGGACAGTGCTGTCTCAGCTCTGATCGGCCAGCTGGATGTCACCGATGACCAAACCAGCCTCACCACACCGATGCTCCCCGGCGCTGGCAGCCAGACCTTCGGTGCTGTGGCCACGCACGCAGTTCCTGCAGAGCTCAGCACTCCCTGTAAGAATGACTTCATTACCACAAAATCCACCAAGTCCCCGTTATTTTCAACTCCAGACACTGCCGTGTTCTCCAGCCCTGAAACTGCGGACTATTCTGTGTACACAATTATCCACGAGGCAACTCTTACGCCAGGTTCTGAATTTAAGACCCACAGTGGGTTAGTTTGCAAGAAAAAATCAAAGAGCGTAGAAAATAACTTGCCTAGCTCTTTTTGTTCTTCGCCTTTCTCTTTGCTGAATGCAAATCCCCAAAGAAAATGTGAAACAAGCTGGGGAACCCCCAGGTCTGTGGGTTCCCTTGCTTCCAGCAACCTCATCTTTGAGGAGATGCTTGTGGACCCTCCAATGGGTGAGAATTCGGAAAGCAGCAGTCTTGTAGAGTTGGGTGGGGATTCTCAAGATCTCTTGGTAACTGCATGCGCGTACAAAAGGGAAGATGTCAGCCAGTTGGCTTCCCCTTTAAAACTGAGGCAGCAGCAGGATGGCAGGTGCTGTGGTGAGAGGACCTTTGGGAACTGTGCGAGTGCTGGGCTCTGTGCTGCTGCCCTGGGCTGCTCGGATAACTTTAGGACTGTGGGAAGCAAGCTCCCTTTTCCGGCCTGTGAAAATGTTGGTTTTCTACATCATCATCGTGCCGATAAGCAGAAAGATTTGATGTGTGCCTCCAGGAGGTCCCAACTGGATGTACGCTCACCAGTGCTCAGAAGCGCGTTGGCTTTCCCACCCTCTCCAGCCATCAAACAGACCAGCCCTTGCAAATCCAAGAGTCTTGGTGACTTGACATCAGAAGATATTTCCTGCAACTTTGAAAGCAAGTATCAGTACATAAGTAGGAGCTTTATCACATCCGGCATGAGAGACAAGAAGCTCGCTGCAATGAAGACGATGAGACCGCACTCTACAGATGCTTTGACGGAGCAGCTGAGAAAGCTGCTGTCTCTGGATCAGGACGACAGCCACCAGGTGCTGTACTCCAGGCAGCTCGATGAGGACTGCCCAAAGGCACTGGTCAGAAAGCTGTCGTCCAGGAGCCAGAGCAGAGTGCGGAACATCGCCAGTCGTGCCAAGGAAAGGCAGGAGGCCAGCAAGCAAAAATCTTCCAACGCGGGCAGCATAGCGGGGGTCGTCCTTCGGAACAAGCCTTCGGGGTCCCCTCACGTCGTCAACAGGCACTCGACCGGCTCCTACATAGCCAGGTACCTGGGCAGCTTCCCTGAGGAGGCAGCGGAGGGCCGGGGCCGACCTGAGGGCACCTGTGCTGCCTGGCACCACGGCTGCGCGGAGCCGCTGTGCGCGCACAGCCCCCTGCTGCAGCTGGAGCCCGACGGCGCCGAGAAGCCCGAAGTCTATTTCCTGCTCAGGCTGTAGGTTGGATAAATGTAAGTCTTCAACATTTACAAACCGTTTCATTGAAATGAAGGATTTTTAGAAAGAAATGCTGTTTTGAGGCTTTAAATTATTTAGAAATGCAATTTCGTGCTGGCGGCCCAGTCACAATTTAATGTTCCTTTTCCTGTTGAAACTTACATAAATAAATCCATATTCCATCCTTGTGTATTTATGCGTTACTTTAATTTAGCCATTACCAAGGGAGTAGGCTGGGGGCTAGCTGCACGCAATGAGCATTTGTAGCATTTTGTATTTGTAGTGCATGGCTCGAGGGCATGGCGTTGCAATGAATGCAAGAGTATTCTTCTGTTTTCCTGAAGTCTGCTGTTTGAGAAAATAGCTCCAGTCATTGCTTTTGGCCTTTCATGCAATATAGCACTGCATGGAGTGCTTTCTGTCCCTGCTGACTGCTCTGGGCTCTGACTGCTGAGCCAGGCCCTTCCCAGCAGCAGACCCCGAGCATCGCCTTCACTCAGCTTTGTACCCAAATGCTAACAGTAATTTTACATGTTTCCTTGTTTGGACTGTGATTCTGCAACAAACAATTAGCACCATTAGGGTTAGTCCACATTTGTGAGGAGTGCATAGATTTGTCTTCTGCCCACTCTGTGAAGTATAACAACCCTTGTGTTCTGTCTTTGTCAGTGTGTGGAATGCTCATTTCAGGACTGAGTGGAACATGGGGGTGAATCTGGATTTATGAATAGCTAACATAATTTCTGCATATTTTCTGTATTTTTGCTATCGGTTGTGTTTGTAGCAGATTGGTTTTCTGTATATTTGTAATTTTATTGCTAAAGTGTTGATGGTGGTTGATATTTAAAGCTGATATAGTAGAATAACTATTTTGACCGTCCTTCATCTTTTTCTATGAATGTTGGAATCTCAAACACCTGGAGCTTCCCTGTAGGGAACAACATAGCTTTATTTTGGTTTAAAGATATTCTTTGCCTTTGCTGTAAGTTTTTTCTTATATGTAAAAGATGTACCTTATACCTCTTTCTTTTGTAATGCAGAGTATTGTTGTTCTTGAGAACACCATTAAAATAGATTTTTAAGCACCTGGTTACATCTTTACTGAAAATACAACAAATGCAATTATGGTTAAACTGACAGCAGCTGGTGATTGCAGACATCTGTCTTCTTGTGAGCTTGAAGTGAACTTTCAGAAAGGGAAAAATTCTGTAATTTTGCAAAAGTTTTCAATCCCAGAACTTAGTTCTGATAAAAGGTTGTATTCAGAAGTGGATTGCTCCTTAAATGTGTGTCTTCAATGTATGCAAAATGCCTGACCCCACAAATGGTGAGTACAGAAGTCCTCTTTAAAATGTTTCCAGAGCAATGAAGCCACTGCCAGAGGTGTCCTATGTTGCTTTTTTTTTTTAAATTATTTTTTTAAATTTATTTACAATTATATATATAAAAATAATAAAGTACCAAGAAGGCAGTGGTACTGCTTTGAGCACACACACAGTGCATTTGGATTAAACTTAGCATTTTGCATAGAAACAAGTGTGCCAGGCATATTTACAGAGCGGCCCTTTGACTCTCTCTCTCTTAATTTGCTAGAAACGGAGAGGATTCAGACTCTGGAAGGAAGAGCTTGAGGTGCAGAGGAGCTGAGTCTGTCCTTCCCTTGCAGGATGGGCAGCTGAAGATTGTTCCCCAGGACTGCTGTGCCTCCTGTTTTCTGACAGGTGTCACAGGGACCAGAGCAGTGCTGTTTCTCTCTAAAAATCAGGTCAGAAGATGTGCCTAATCCCAGGGCACTGGGCTGTTCCTGTGCTTACTGCTTGGTATTTGGTTACAGACTTCACAGAGTTAGGAACTGTTCTATAAGCAGATGTCAAAGATACTTGAAGGTAAATTTCTTTCATTTTCAGATAAATCGGTGTAAACAACTTTGTCCATTACTTAAAACTACCCATATTGCTTCTGAATCTTGAACTGAGCATTACGTGTATTCAGGATTACATTCAAGTACAGAGTATATTCATGCACTGCTCTTATACCCTCTGTTTTTAATAGAACTCAATGAGCTTCATCTTCCAGAGAAAGGAAGACAAACTTCTGTGTTTTAAAGGGCATTTCTTTAATGCTGCAGGGAAAAGGTAGGCAATAACAACACCTTGAGAATGCCTTCCTACTGCAGCAATCTGCATCCATGGTATGGTGCATCCCTGCATGCCAGTAGGAATCACTGCTACTGCTGTGCACCGGATAGCAGCTGAAAGAGTGGTGTAGAAAGCAGTATTCAGACATAAACCAGTAATGTGCAGTTCATACATTCATAAAGCTGTTCATCTGTTAATTCAAAACTAACTAACTGTGAATGAGCAAGGCTGCATCTTTTTAAAATTCACAGTGAATGCTTTTTTGAAGAATCTGCTGCAGACATCAACTTGTCCCAGTGCTTAAAAACATATTATACTTTTGGCCTCTATTTGTCTGGCTTCACCTCCCAGTGCAGCACTGTTTTATCTGACTGCTCAGCTGAAAGGCATCTTACCACGTTTCTTTCAGATAAGCACGAAGCTGCAGTCTTCTCTGTGACCTCCCACGTGGAGCAAACCTTTGGAGACTTTCCCTCCTTAAAATCTTCTATTCATTCCAGGAGGTCTCCTGTGAGGGCTATCGAGTTCTCAGTGTTGTTCAAGAGCTGCAGGCACCACTTGCAACATGTCAGGAGCAGTTATGTCAGTGGAAAGCATGGAGGTAACGTGATTTGTACCATAGAGGGATTATAAGCACAAGGTGAGAGCATAGAATCCTTGGCTGAAATACTGCACTGGAACCATCCATTCAGTAGGTATCTGTCGTGCCTCTCTCTCTCTCTCTTTTTTTTTTTTTTCTTTAATACTTTCTTTGGAGGGCAGATTTACTTTTGTAATTAGAATTTGCATTTTTTCCATCTGGGGTTCATTGAGATGTATGCTTCCTTTGCCTCTGTGCTGTGGAGAAAGTTAGTAGCAGCAGAAACGAGATAGGAATGTTACTTCTAAGAAATTCGACTTCTTAAAATTCAGAAGCAAAAAGGGTTGCTGGTTACTTTTATATGATTACCTATTGGAATATCTGCTTCCCCTGCTTGGCAGCAGTGTAAGGTGCTCCTGATGTCAGGTATGCAGCGGTGTTTCTCATTCCTCGCTCATGGCAGAGGAACTTTTTGCTCATTTATCCGCCTGCATGGAGGTGAAGGTCTGCTAGGAAGCTGTCCTGCCTTTTCAGTTGCTCCCATCTGTCTGAGGAAGCCAAAGTCACGAGGGGGTGTCAAACAAGAAGCAAAGCAGAGATTTCAGCTATTTCTGTATGGGCAGCAGGATGGGAAGGGATTAGTGCTAAGCATTAGGGAATCAGGAGTAATGTGTTGATTGCTAGGTTTGGATTGGGACTGAAGTTTGTTAGTAAGTCAGACATATTTATGTGGTCCTGTTTTAAGGAGCAACAGTCGTAAAGGAGGACATTGTAAGGGAAGCATGTCTTGAAGCAGAAGATTAATTCATAGCTGGTTTTCAAACTCTCACTTGATTTACAGACTTTTTAAAGCAGATGCTTTCATTTACTTTAGTGCTACATATTTTAAACATTTACAGCCAAAATCTTATTGCAGTTTAAGATGTACTAGACTGAAGTGACACTTCTAAATCCAGTGGAGCAGTTTTGCTGGAAGTTAACACCACTGAGTTGCAGAGCATGTGCAATTAATGTTAGTTCTTGTACTTCTCTTGTCTTGGGACTGTGATATTAAATATTTAAAACGTGTGCCCAGTCTTCTGGGCGAGGGTGCGTGTGCTGTTTGGAATGCATTTAAATAAATAATAGCTATGTTGACCTGCACTCCCATTTGTTTTCCTGTAGCTGAAAGTGAGAACCTAATTATGCACAATGTTTGCATAAAATGAGGCTTCCTTGTTCACCAGCTGCATTTCTAATGCTGAAAGACAATCATTAGGGTTTTCTGTTTTGAACTGTGTTGGGAGTAAGGCTGTCCCAGCAGTCTTCAGAGGCCAAAGGGCCACATAGGTAAAGCCAGGAAATGGGGAGTCGAAACCATTGATTCTGCTGGTGCTCGAGCTGTGGGACCTTCCTGTTGCAGTGGGATCCTCTCCAGCATAGCAGTGTGAATGGAGGTTGTAGAGGAGTTTTCTGGATTTCCATGGTGCTAATATACACTTTCATGAGACGAAACAAGATCTGTTTATTTGAAAGACAAAATCTCAGCAGTCTCCTTTGCCTCTGGTCTCCACACTCAGCCTCTGTGCCAAGCAGTGCCGAGCCAACCTTGCAGCAGGGTACTGCAAGACCTGACAGCAGGAGTGAAAGGAGAAGGCCTGATACACACATGTCCAGCAAATTGCCCCTTTTATTTCCGTGCTGAAAAGTATTTCTTTTCTTTACTCAAAAGTAAAGAAGCGTGTTTGGCTCTTTTGCCTGTGACTCAAGTTCCTGCATTGTGAGGCAGGTGGGGTGCAGTCCCTTCTCTGCTGTAGGTTTGTGCTAGGAATCGTGCAGAGCGATTCAGTCCAGTGCCAAATGAAATGTCTATATCTCTTTGGCTTTGGCAGCACCTTCTGTTGCACTGAGTAGAGATGCTAAATGTTTACTAGGAGGAATAAATACAAGCAACAGCTGCTGTTCATTTCTGAATGTGACATTCTGTTCTTGCCAAATGGGACCATATTCATTTACTGAAAAAAGTATATCCAGTCACCAAGGCAGCAGGAATAATACCAAGCAAACCCTTCCTTTTTACTTTCCAGAGCCATGGCACCGAGATCAGAGCTGTTCTACAAAGCAGTATCCAGTCACAGCACTGGTAGCACAGACTGGTGCTGCATAGTGCTGAGCGGTGTGCTTTGTGCTGCGGTGCCTCATCCACCCAGGGGGCTGAGAGACACAGGGCCCCTCGTCCCACCTCTCACCATTTCCAGGGGCAGGGGAGCGTGGCAAGGCTTGGCACAGCTCAGCTGTGTTTGGATTCTCAGGGTGCTGACGGGTGGCAATTTGCCCCTTGCCGATACTCTTTAAAGCCCACTCTGGTTTAGTGCAACAGGTTTCTTCTCATGCCGAGAATACAGCAGACCAGCTAGGTGTAGGGAAATAATCCTATCAGAAACCACACTTGACATTTTTATCACGTTACGTTGAACTAAGTGGGATTATCCAGTGTGCAAATCTATTAAAGACTTCGTGGCTTCCTCTGAATGTGAATCATCCCTTTAAAGCTGGGATGGAGCTGAGGGCAGGAGCTGCACGCTGCAGCACTTGTTCAGAGGACGGGTCACCTCCTCAGCTTTGTTCTGACCGGACAGCAAACTGTCTCAATTCTTCTAATATTGCACTGCCTCTCACTGAGCCCTCTGCACAAAAAGCTGCATCATGTGTCTGCAGTAGGGGAGAGGCTGGGATACTCTTGCTGTCCTTTTTGTGGTTATTTAGGCTGTTCCAGTTAACAGATACATCTATTAACTGGAATATATATATATAATTATATTTATTATATATTTGTAATCTGAAGTGTTTTAAAACTCTTTAGGCAACCTTGGACACAATTCCTCTGAAAAACAAAGCACAAAGCACGAGTCAGGGAGCACCTTCAGCTGTGTGTCTGTCAGACTGCAGCCCCTGAAGTCCCTTTCCTTCTGGATTTGGCATTGCTGCTCTTTTATTTAGACAGACCTGTGGTCTCCTGTTGAAAACAAGCAGCTGGTATTATTTTCTTCTTCTTAGGAAAAAACACTAAATCTGTTTTTTCATTCCTAAAAGATTGTTTACCTCTTCATGTGCTGAATTACTTCTCTTTATAAGAGAATTATACATATAAAAAATACTGATCAATGACAGTTGATCTATTTCCAGAAAAAAAAAAAAAAAAAAAAAAAGCCAGACTATAGCCAGAAAGCCTCATTCATTTCTTTTTTCTTCCTTCTTAAGCCTAAGAAAAAGTGTCTGCCAATATGATCAGCTGCTGGCAAGCGAGGCATTGTCAGGAAGCCTGACTTGCTGTGAAATATTAGTAAACAAGCAGCTGTGTTAGTGGTAGCCAAGTTTAACAAGATCTTCACTTATTATCCTGTCATTTTTTTGTGAAAGAATATGCCACTGCTGTCAGATCCATCTGTCCTACCACAGCCCACGCATACAAATCTCAGCCTCGCACAGGGGAGAGATTTTGGAGAAACTGAAACGGGGGATGGAGGATGAACAGAATATCTGTTAATAAATAGTTGGAATTTGATTTAGATAATTGACTGTCTGGCCCAGAGCAGACGGGTTTTATGCTGTGTGTGGCTATGACAAATCCAGCTCCCTGTCCAATGCAAACATGACGTGGTGCAGCCAGTGCAGGTGAATGCCTCCGTTTGTCACAAATTGCTATGGTGAGAAGGGGGAGAGGATGGCTGAGAAAAGCCATGGGAGAAGAGCTTGAAGACACGCATCTTGTGTGATTCTGGCCAGTAGAGCTCCTCATCCACAGGGACAGTGTCACTCATAGGAAAAGAAAATCTGCATTCAGATTCATCATTCTGAAGAGCCAGAGAGCAAATCAGTACTGGACCCTGCCAGACCCCAGCGGGTTACACTGTGGGGCTGCTCCCCTCTGCCCTGGGTGAAACAGCCTCTGCTTCTTGGAGCAGCAGGAGGGGCTGAGCATGCAGCACTGCAGCTGAGCCCTGTGCCTGCTCACAGCTGGGGCGCGTGGCTGACCCTGCCTGTGCAGGAAGGAGCGTCCATCTGGCGGCATCGCAGGGATGTCCCTTCAGTCAGAGGCTTTCTCTTTTGCCCTCTTGTAAATGAGAACAAATTCACCTGTACCAAAGAAGACTGCAGCATAGTTTTAGCTTTCAGAGACGCAACTTTTACCTTCTGTTTGATCAGCCTCGTTAACAGAATCCATCCTCCAGTGGCAGCTTTGGCAGAGAGCATTAGCAAAACTTAGCAGCTGGTCCCTTGCTTTATGCCATGCCTTGTGAGGAATACGAGTGATCAGGGGTTCTGACACCCACTCCCAGTGGAGGAGCCGTGCTGCGGTGCCTGAGGCTGTGCTGGGGGCTGCCTGTTCCCAGTTGGTAATTGGAGGTGGGATGGCAGCGTTTCTGCATGCCTAGAGCTTGCTGGTGATGCTGGGGAGGCGTGAAGCTGAGCTGCCAGCTGTGGTTGGAGGCAGCTGAAGGAAGCAAATGGCCTCTAACAATGCCTTAATTCTAGATAGGAGAGTTTAATGTCATGCTTCATCACTGTGTTGCTTGTTTTTTTTAAACTCTGGAGACTGGGAGCTTCACATAAAACAAAAACTCTCTAGGTATGGTTGGAACCAGCTCAGATGTTTCTCTGTCTCTTGACCCCATTTCAAACTTTCCAGATTTCTGAAAACTTGGAAAAGGGTACAAAGGAGCACATGCAGAATATTTTACTTCAGAAATATTAAAATTCATTGTGGTAAGCATCAGTGAATCTGCATTTGAAAACAGAAGCCAACTTTCAGAAGCCATTCTCCAACGGCCAGGGATTGGAATATGGAATAAGGTACATGCCAACAAAGTCAAGGTGCGTGGCAGCTGCTTTTTCAGACAAGCAGACGAGTCTGGCACAAAAACAGAAGGATCTGTACCTGGAAATAGCAGTGAGTGAGGAAACGGAGATGATGGTAGAAAACGTCTGCCATGCACATCTGAATCTGTGAGCTCTTGGGCAGGGATGGAAATGTCAGTATCATCCAGCTTCCAGCGATCCAATGCTGCTATGGTAGAAGCACTCCAGGATGCTGAGCCCTGCTGAGAGAGAGCAGTGCTGAGTGGCCTGCTGCTGCAGAGCCTGTGTGGACACGGCCCTCATTAGGGAATCATAGAATCATAGAATTCACTGGGTTGGAGGGGACCTCAAGGATCAAAAACTCCAGCCCTCCTGCTGCATGCAGGGCCACCAACCTCCATATGTAATACTGGAGCAGGCTGCCCATCCAACCTGGCCTTGAACACCTCCAGGGATGGGGAATCCACAATAGAATCACAGAATTCATTGGGTTGGAAGGGACCATTCATCCAAATTGCAGCATTCTGTCATAGATTCTACAGACCTTGAATGGTGCAGAAAAAAACCCAAAAGGTGCAAGTCTGAGTCAGCTGTAGAAATATTGTTTTCAGCACCTCGCTTTTGGGGCGTGAGGTTTTATTGGTTTGTTGTTGTAGAGAGATATGCAAAGATGCTCTGGGGGAAATTAGTTTGCCTCCCAAACTCCATGAAGTTGTGATGCATTGAGTTTTCAGCTACCTGGAGACAAAAATAATGAATACAACGAATATGGATGACTTTTTGTAGGAACGCTTGTCAAGAAAGTAGAAGAAAAAAAAATAATTTGGAATTGACCATTAGTCAATTAGTCAATTAATTGACCCCAGCAGTGCTACGGTTCTGAAAGTTTTCAGCTCACTCAATATTCATCGGGCTTTGAAAACTGGTGCACACAAAGCTTTTAGTAGCTTTGGTTTTGAGATACACTGTCTGATGAAAAATGGTCCCATAATTTAAAATCTGTATTGTTTCTTGAACATCTGTGTCACTGAGATGGTATTTTCCCCAAAAGAGAAGACAAATAGCAACTCCAGAGCGCTGATTGATTTCAAAGGCTAATAAGTGTTAATGAACTTGGAAACAACTGTAAACAGCACTAATTACAGCTAAAAAAAAGAATATAGGGAAGATTAATATAGACCAGGAAGTAGCTGAGGAGTGTAACAGCATGAAAACAAGCAGGGCCTGCCCAAGCAAGCAGCCCATCAGGGAAGTTCATGGGCAGCATTGGTATCACACATTGAAAGGGACGGGACTGGAAATCAATGATTTAATGGGTCTCTTGAAGACTTGTTGTTGGTCAGTGGGGGAAATCAGCGGTCTGACTTCCTGCACGCTTTTCTGTACTCAAGGAGTGAAAATCCATCTGTGTTTGCCACACGTTTTGCACTGCATGGAGACAAGGTCAGCCCAGGGAAGCCTTCCAGCTCACTGCAGGTGAGATTTCGCTCTGCATCCCTTCCTTGCCTGGCCTCGGAGTTCCATTCATGGCACACAATGTGAGCTGATGCGCTCCGGTTTGGAGGCAGAGCAGGAGCAGCAGGGGCAGCTCTGGGAGCACATCTCTCTTTTTGGGCTCAGCATGGGTGGGTGGGAGGTTTCTGCACCTTGCTCCAGATCTTGGGTTCAGAACTCCTCGGGCTTGTGCTGAGCCTTGCTGTGTCTGCCCTCCCACCGGCTGCAGTTGGGAATGGTGCTCGGTGCCCTCCTGGAGCTGCAGCCCCAGCCCTGCTTTGTGCCACCGTTTGTCTCTACAAGCTGAGCAATGCACTTGGATGTTGAAAAGCAGCGAATGAACTGATAAAATATGCAGCCTATATAAATTCATGAGCAAGGTAACGCAGTAAGGTCGCTCTGACTCAAGGGTTGTTTGTTACATGCCTTTTTAATTCAAAATATTCGGGGCAGTTTGAGAGCTTTGACGTGTAATAAAATCCTGACCCGTTTTCCACCAAATTGCAATTATACAGCCTTGGCTTAATAATACATTGTCATCTGGAATTGGGTCAAAGCAAATCCACATAAGTTACATAACTTGAATTGGTTTATACAAAAGGAAGGGAATAGAATATCATAAACCCTTTAAATAAGGGATAACCGCAATACGAGGAATTTTTTAATGTCACTTGAAGCTAAATTTTAAAATGAACTTCCAGGTGTGATGTTTAAAGATGAAGCTGTTTCTTCTGATGGGAGGAGCTGCTTTCATACGTCTGGAGCTGTGCTGATAGGATCGCCCATAGCTGCTTTGCTGTGCTGTGGAGCAGTCGGTGGACACTGCAGGGTGAGTGGGGAGAGCTCTTCCTCCCAGCCGGATGCAAGCAAGTGATTTGCCAGACTGAGCAGACATAGCTGTGGTTTAAAGGCTGTCTGACACTGTTCATGAAATACAGCCAAGAATGCCAAAAATAGCTCCTTTATCAGTGCAACTTACCAGTGTGGAGGGTCATCCAAGCTGTTCTGTTTCCCTGGCAGAAAGTTCCCTCCATCACCACAAAGCAGCGATGCGTTTCAGGATGTCACTGACCGCACCGCAGTGCTTGGTGGGTCTCACTCTCCCCACACAACTGCACTTCCCCAGGTACTTCTGTGCTTCGTTCTGTGATCTCAGTCCTCCCAAGGGCCCACGGCAGCCCTGTGGAGTGTGGCTGTGCTGTCCTCCAGGGGCGCAGCCACCCCCAGCAGCTCATGGCTGTGCATGCAGGGAGGGATGTGGGCTGCAGGAGCTCACAGCGGTGCCATGCAGGGCCCTCTGCTGCATGTCATGGGCTGGGTGGCATTGAGTCTGAGGAACTGAACTGAGGATCTGCAGCAGTTAAACCAGATTAACTGGGAGGTTGAGTTCCTCTGTGTGCTTGAGGCCTTACAGAAATGACATTCATCATTATGGTTTGGATGAGGATTTTATAAACCCGTCTGCATTGTCCAGTGAGGGCCATGTGGCAGTGTTCCCACTGCAGCATCCTTGGTGAAACATCTCCTTTCTTCAGGGGGAATCCATGAGGCCTCATTTATCCTCTGCTCCATATAACCAGTGGGCAACTGGAAGAAGGGCTGTAGCAGAAGCATGAAAACTTTTCCCATGGTGGGTTGTTGTTACCAAAGATCTGCATTCCAAATGTCAAATTGGGGTCTTCCCTCATGTGGTGATCATTTAAAATCAACTTCTGACTTTTTGTGACTATGAAGTATTGTCAAGAGAATGGAAAAGAAACTTCCTCAGTTGTTTATGGAGTTGTTTATGGATTGAGAAGCTGTAAGTGTGTGTGCAGGTGAGGGATGGAGGGAGCGGGTTTGATTTTCCTTGTGCAGACACTGCATGCTGGGAGGCGCTTTGTGCCCAAAAATGAGGGACAAAATTGTATTTCTCCAGTTTAAGTAATGTATATTTTCATTATAACACTACAGACGTGAGTGCCTGTAAATGCTTACCATTCAAATCTATTTCCCAGGCACTCAGCACAGCCGGGCTGGCGGGCAGCCCTTTGGCTCTAGGCAGGGCAGCAGGCTGCGTGCTGGGACCCAAGAAGCTGTGTGATGTGCTGTGATCCCAGCAGGTCAGTCTCACCCCAGCAGCCACGGCTGTGTGGCCCAAACACGGAGCGCCCTGGGGACAAAGCAGGCGAGGAGAGGCGGCTGTGTGCAGCTGCATTTGTGTAGCAGCCTGAACCCATTGCAGGGGTCAAACGGAACTGCTGCGCACAAGGGGAAGGCAGAGGCTGCCTGGGTTGTGATGAGCTTATTTTTGTGGTTCAGTAACAGAACTGGCTTCTGAAGTACCAGAAGGGATTGTAGGGAAGGGAACTCGGTGTGGGGTAAGTTCTCAGTAAAGAGCCTAAAGAAATGAGAGGTGACGAAGGAGGGATTCTGGTCAGACAGCAGAGCTGGGTCCTGTTTGTCAGCAGTGCCCCGGCTCACTGAAGTGATCCGAGCAGCAGCCCGCAGCACAGCCGCCCGTGCTCAGCCCCTCTGGCTCGTGCACAGCAGCGCTGTGGGTCTGCGGGTCCCAGCGCTGTGCTTGGTGCCCTGCTGTTGCAGGGGATTCCTTCAGATGGGGCAGAGCTCCCCGGGGAGGAAATGCTCCTCGGCTTTTTAAAACCCCCTCAGTGCTAAATGCGTAATTCCTGAGAGAAGTCTAAGTGCAGCACAATCAGCTTTTTAGGACGTAAACGAAACAAACAACAACAGCGGCTTTTTGATATGCATATACGTTACGGTCTTAGCAGCGTGGTGCAAAAAAGGTGAAGTTGCACCGACTGTCACGAGGGGGAGTTGCAGCACAAGCTTCTATTCGTTGTCTTTGCTTCCAGGGCTTGCAGTCTGCATGCCTCGTGTGGGGAAGCTGCTTTTGTTCTTGCTGATGGGGTTTTCCTTGGTTCACTCTGCACATGGAATTAGTAATGGCCAAATATTAGTTGAGAAATATATTTCTGGTTGGAGGAACGTTTGGAATATTTTAATGCTTCTTCTAAGGCTTGTAAAACGTTTTTGAATTAATAAGCAATTTATTCAGGTAATTTTAAAACTGCATAGATTCCCCATCACAGATGATTCATTTAAACCGAAAAATGTGAACTACAGAAAAGATATGGAACAAAGATGCATCCTGTGTGCTCCCACAAGTAGATGAACAACAAATGGAGGCGGTTGTTTTCACAGCAGTATAGAATCCAGGCAGACATACGCACCAGTCACCCGGAAGAGAAGGGAGAGAATGCATATCTTGTGGCTAGCTGTCTTCAAAACACATCAGAATGCCAAAGCAGCTCCACCAGGAGGGCAGGGCCAAGCCCTGCACCAGAGTCACACAGGTTCAGCTCATGCTCAGAAATGTAGCTTTGCAGTGTAGAGCTCTTTGCTACTCATAAATGCTGCTTCCTTGCAGCTGGGTTGCAGCTGGTAAAGTCCTTGCTGACTTTAATATATTTTGCTTTCATTAGAAGTTGCTTTCTTCTTATCTTGAATTTTGCCCCTATCCAGCAGCAGCCACCTTGTGCAAACTTACTCTTCCCAGTTTTTAGGAAAAGGGAACCTCCATCTGTAGGAATATGAGCAAGATATTGATAGGGATTTCTGCTGGGGAAGGTGCAGTTTAGGGTGTGTGGCCTTAGGGCATAAATTCCTGGGTTGGCTGATACTGAATTGCATTGTGGTTTCCTAATACACGGGGAAATGGAGAATTGAAGCTTCCAAGGAAATGTTTTGTTTTATTCAGAAGAAGACATTGAAATCATCTTGCTCCATTTTTTATTCAGAGTTTGTGGTTAATTGGAATGACTAACTCAGGAAATGAATTATTTAAATTAGTTAAATGTAGTATTTTGGCAAGTTTTTCATGAAATATTAGTGAATATATACTTTCTCCTCGTGGCAGTTTGCCTTTTGCCATTGTGTTCCTTGTTGGGATGATCTCATGTTCTTTCAAAGGGGCCAATAAGGCCAAATCAGAATGTTTTCAGCCTGTGTACGAGTTTGCATAGCACATGAGCTGAAATCATCCAACGTTTGTTTCTGAATGCTGAATCAGTCTGCTAAGTTGTTTTCAATCAGGAAATTCAAACCTGCACCTAGAATCTGGGATTTGCATCACAGCTCAGCAATTCAGTTTGTTTTTATGGAGTCAGAACGAAGGAACGACCAAGAATGTCATTTAATGTTCAGCAGATTCCAACTCTGGGCACTGCTGTGGGATCACAGTGAAACCCCACTGCTTGAAACTAATGAGCATTTGCTGGGGCCTCCTGCCTGCTCTGCAGCAGTGGCTGCTGATGGCCGTGAGTCCCGCACAGTGGCACAGGGCTCCTTGCTGTGTCTGGGGCTTTGTGGCTCCCTTTGTTTTGCTGGCAGCACGGAGCAGGGCACTGCCTGCCCTCTGTTCATGGCCGGCTGTCTCCCCATCCCTCCCTCAGCTGCTTGCTTGCATGCAGCCGGATGGAGGAAGGTAGGATGGGAAGGGTTGTGAGCTTCGCGTGTTTTGTGGCAGCAGAAAATCCCGTGAGAAATGCAGCGTGGTAAAGCTGGAATTTTAACTCGGCCTTAGCAGCGTGGTCAAGAATGTTCAATTCAATGCAAATACAAGTGACGCATTAGATGCCTTTAAATTGGCGTTTACCTCATAATTTAACTTCATCTGTCACCTTAACAGCCACACCAGCAGGTTAAACTAACATATAAAGCTCAAAATGCATTCTCCAGAAAGCTGACATTTCCCAGTGATTGATGGCGCGTGCAGGGTTGGTTCTCCTTCCTGAGCAACCATTGGAGAGCTCTGTATGGGCTGTCGGAGACCTGAGGGGAAGCTCTGGGTGCTGAGCTGTACCTGGAGCTGTTTATTGCCCAGCATGTTGCTCAGCCCAGCCCCCAGGGCCATGCATGGCATTGGCCTCAGACCACATCCTGGCCCTGGCAGCCCAGTGCAGCTGCCCCTGGTAGCACTGAGTCCTGGCCCTGCTGAGCCACAGCAGTGCTGAGCCCAAGGTCTGCTTGCAGCACAGCCTGCCTGCTGCTGGGCCGCTGCTCGGCACTAGAAACCCAGCTGAGACAGCTTTTATAGCTTGTGTCAGGCAGATTTATTCTCAGCAATTATCCCTGGGCCGGTTGGAAAGGTATTTACCAGTCTCTCTGAAGCCATTGAAGAGAAACTGTACGAAGACAAACCCAAATCCTCTCCAGCCATTAATTTTAGAGGCCAGTGGGAAGCAAATCCAGAAGTGATGTTCCGCATGTAAATGTCTGCACTGACAATGCCACTTCTTCAAGCTGGAGCACCTCCAGCATTCCACCTTCCAGCTCTCCTATCAGGTATTGGCATTCAGCTGTGTGCCCCAGGGGTGCATTGAGCCCCAGGAAGGAGTGTGTGGAATTAAATATTTAAACGTTTAATAAATTGAATTTTTTAGGTCTCACCCAAATAAGCCAATGCTCTGTCTTGATGTTGATGACGTAGATGTGAGTGGAGGCAAGCCAGAGATTTTAAGGGAGCTCTCAAATGTTGAGATGGGTGCAACCCAGAAGAGCACACATCTCATGGACAGAGCTCCCACGCATACGGCTGCTCTGGGCCTGCAGATCTCACATCTGTTACGCTGCAGGTCACAAGGGAGAGGGGCAAAGTAATAAAACAAGTCAAGGTATGTGAAAGTGGTGGTGATTTATACAGGAAATCACCTGCGTTTGTTTTGTTTATTCAAGGAAAAAAAACCTCAAAAGAAGAAATGACAAGAAGATTTAGGGCCACTATTACAAAGCCATAAAGGTTTTATTACTTGGAGCACTGTTGGTGAAGATGAGTTGTGTCTCTCTGCTGCAGTGCAATGCAGTGTACCGTGCAGTTGTTTACACAAATCATGCAGGATTTGTACAACCTTAGGTGTGTCTTTGGCCACCTCTTGAGCGCTGCACGAAGCCTTTCTGGTGTTAGAAGTAAGGCTAACGAAAGCTTCACTTTGATGTTCTAGTGCTCAATAATCCACTGCTAGGTAAAGGGGCAAAGATGAGAATGTACTGTAAATTTATTAGTTGTGTAAAGAAAAAATATTGCCAGTTCTTGTTGCAATGTGGCCAAATTTTAATGAGGTGTTCTGGCTGTTACTTCTCAAACATCAGGCATTAAATCACCCGAACTGGGCAGAGGTGGCATAAGGAAATGCATCTGTTCTGAAGCGGGCTGTATTTGTTTTCCCCGTTGTATTCCTGGCCCTCCTTGAGGGGCTGTGCTGTAGAGAATGTCTGTGCGTGGTACAAAAGGGGAAGGGTTTGCCTCTTACCGAGGTGATGTGTGATTGCTTCTGGCTGTCTTTCCCCGTGCTCTGCCTGAGGGAGCAGCACTGAGGGGGGGAGCAGGGCAGAGGGCATTGCTCACAGCCCTGCAGAGCTGGGGAGGGAGCAGTGTGGTGGGATGCAGCGATGCTGCGTCACGGCTGCTTAACTGCACCCAGCACTGCTACAGGAGAACTGATTCCCTGCAGCACGTTGTGGCAATGTGTCCTCAGGCCTTGTGGACTGCTGGAAGGCCTCTATACAACCTTCAACCTGTTAAAGAGCCCCACAAACGCATTCCTTATAGCGCTGGCTCGATTCTTCTTGCCGTTTCTCCTGGGTTGGCCGCTGGCTGTGCTTGTCCATTCCTTTCCTGTGGCTGCTGTGCAGACAGAGCTCCCCTCTGTGCTGCGGGTGCCAGCAGCTCCCCAGCCCTTCCCAGCCCTCCTGTTGCTGCAGTTAAGCAGCTCAGCCATGGCAGGCTCACACGGTTCCTGTGTGTAACTGCAGGAACAGCCAAAAGATAGCGATCAGCAGAACAAGGCACTTTGTAACGTGAGGTGAGGTGCTCCCTGGCGCAGCTAGGGACTTCGTTCCTGCAAACCCTTGGCCAAAGCTTTGGCACAACAACAGCTGAATGGCTGGCCTGGGGCTCTCACTGCAGCCAGCAGCACTGCGGCTCTGCTGGGAACAAGCGGGTCTGTGATCTGCATGCATGACCTCCAGCCAGCACAGGGCTCCAGCAGCAGCCTCACATTTTTTCTCTTTCCTTTGGCAAAGCCCACGTGGATCTGCAGAAGAGAAATCAGTGCTGCTCTTGCCCTCGATATGGTTTTCTCTTCCGGAAGGACTTACAGCCTCACTGGCTTATTGGTTCCTCCTAATTTTGGCCCCAATTCACTTAGAGCACTGGAAGTATTTAGAATATGATAAAAGCATTCCTAGCGTGGAGCTGTGAATGGTACTGGAGTCAGGAAGTGCACCCAGAGGACTGCTCCAATGGGACACATCTGGTGGGTACCTCAGCTACAGCACTTCTCAACCCACCACTATCAATCACACAGCTCCAGCGATGTGCAGTGAGGATTTTATTCTTCCTGCACAAGCACAGAGGAAAACAAACTATAATATAATGTGAAACGCAAATCAAGTTGAACAAATTGGTTTTTCTTGCATATTTTACTTCAGCTAGGAAAGGAGAAGATGCTTATTTGCCACCAGTAATTCTCTTGAGCTTTTCCTTAAGCGCTGTGTACTCTCCTGCTTTCGTACACTTCAGAACTGGCACCCGGCGTTGACTGGCTGTTGGGCTGAGATCTACTGTAGAAAATCATGTCTGCAGCTCATTCCTCCCTTCCAAACGGAAGATGTGAATGTTTAAAATCATGTCCATGTTGTCATGCTACATTTTTCTGTGCTTACAACTTTCATATCCTTAACCTCACGCTTTAGATTTGCGGAGAAGACTTACTGTGCTTTCAGCTAAATTAGGGTAGTAGTTATCAAAACCATTGCAAAGAGCAATGACACTCTGTCCTTGCTTAAGGCAACAAAGCCTGGAAAGATCCCAATCTGTGAAGGTCAGATTGTCTTGTTAGGGATACATGGCTCCTGGTAGAAATTATTTCCATTAGATCAGATGTATATATATAATTAGCAGAACCAAAAACAGATAGCATTTTTACGGGAACAGCTTAGCAGCCAATGAAGTTATTGCATCAGAGTTTTTTGTATTTAATAAAACATGACACAGGGAATGGAATCATATTTCTTTTTACAACAAATTGGCTTGTATCCCAAAATGTCCGTTGTTCTGCTGCAGAGCTTGGCTAGGAGCGTAGCCTAACTCACTTTTTATTCTGTCTCAAAATGACACGAGACAGCAAATGGTGCATTGTGCCATGAAATGTTATAATTGTAGGAGTATACCCACCTTGGGCAAGCAGAGAAGTGTGGGGAAGGGTGAGTGTTTTTCCAGGAGAGCTGTCCTGCAGGAGATTGGAGGCAGTGGGACCTTCTGGGATCTTCAGTACCTGAAAGCTCAGTGCTTGGGAAATGTGCTGTTTTAGTGCTGATATTAATGCAGCGTTTGCTTAAACTCTAGAAACCAGTGGAAGGCTTTTGTTGATCCTCTGTGGGGCTCGTGGAGATTTTCCTGTGCACTACCCACAGGGCCAGGGTGCCTCAAGCCAGCAAATGCCCACTGGAAACCCTAGAAAGCAGCAGCTCCCTAAAGGTCTGCTGGTTTTAAGGTGATGCCAAAGCTGATGGAAAAATGCAGTCTGCAGAGACAGGTGTGGGACTGGTGGGACTGGGAGGACAGTGAAGCTCTATGTTTGTTGGATCTGCAGAGCTGGAAGCAGTGCCTCAGAAAGCACAAGTTGTGAGCCTAAGGGATGGGGAGCGTGGAGTGGCTGAGGAGCAGCTTGGTCAGGGTATCCAGTGCAGCAGCTGGTGAAGAAGTCCAAGTCCTCAGGTGGCATGGCTTGGCTTCAGTTGTTCTGCACTCGCCATCTTAGAATTCATGCCAAACTCAGAGGACCAAAAAATGAGAACTGTTTATAGTAAGCAACAAAACCAATCTATACAAAGCTAAATTCATCACTGATGTAAAACAACTGTCTTCAGTGAAGTTTTGCCAGAATTGAATGCTGCTCTGTCACTGTGTGTGTTACATCGTTTCTAAGATACTGATCACCGCAATACAAATAATTGTATTTAAAATGTTCCACCGCTATCCATTTTTTTTTGTTCATCCCAAGTGAAAATATTTCATAGATGTATGCAAGTCACACGCAGCCTGGGGGCCACGGTTTCCATTTTTGCATCTAGGACAAAAATGTATTTTTTCCTGAAAAAAATCAGACCTTGAATTATGTCTCCTCTGGGTGTTCTGAAGGCTGTGTCTCCAGCTGTTCTGTAGACATAACGCTGGCTGTGCACCCTCAGCCTTCTGCTCTGCCTCTGTGGCCGTGGGATCAGGGGGTGGGCAGCGATGTGTCCGTGCCCAATGACGGCAGTTCTGGGCATCTTGGTGTTAGACACGTGGGTTAGGATCCCGCTCTGGGACACGTCTGACCATGCTGACCTGAAGAGTCCCTGTTTTATCCACCTTGGGATCTAGGTGCAAACTTTGGTTTAATTCCCTTTCTGTAGGCTGCCTGAAACAGGAGCTCCAAGGGAGCTGTGATCTTCACAGCCACTGCAAAAGAAAAAATAACTGAAGCCGGGAGGTAACGGGAATTGAATTTTTATGTATTTAATTAACAAGCACACAAGTAAGGGATAATCTTTTTTAGAAGACACGCACGCTGTGTTTCTGAGCCCTCCTTCATCTTCCCAGGGAACATGATGAACCCCTCTGAGTTCTGCAAGTGTCCAGATTAGATGCCCTGTGCACCTGCTCTGTGGAATGGCTTTGGAACAAACTGGGTTCTTTTCCCCTTCAGGAGCACTCAGGAAGCATCCCAGTTTCATTGCTATCTGGCACAGCTCTGGAATGGGATGATGTACCAAGCTGCTACAAGTCTGATAAATGTCCCCCCCTGCCTGAAGAAAGGCTTTGGGGCTTCCTGTAGGTGTGTGATGCACCATGCAGGCTCTGTTGGCTGTGCTGTATGTTTTTGGTTCTCCCAGCTCACAATGAGTAGTTCTTATTGCTCAGAAAATGTAGCTGGGGTCACCCCAAGTGGTTGTTGTGTGGAGCTCTCCTTATGTGGTGGGTGGGAAAGCTGATGATGTGCACTTTACCCTTTTGACAGAGATCTGGCACTCATCTCCATGTTTTCGTCTTCTGAATTAGAGAGTGCAGAGTGCAATAATTTTTGATTAACCTCTTTGTTCTTTCTTTAGGATAAAACCATTCCTGCCTTGGAATTGTTGCCTGTTACCTATAGAAGGAATGAAAGCCCGTGTCTGTATGTTATGACCTTTTGGAGTGAATACACTAAGTATGTGTGCACATATGGCACAAATTTATCATGCAGTATTTCCTAGCCGTTAAGAGACCATAAAGCTGTCCATGCCCCCATCTCTCTCTCTCTCTCTTTCCAAATAAGGACCCTTCTATGTTCAGCTTTCTTTGAAAACAGGTGTGTGATTGCAGGAACGGGACGAGGTGAGCTTCAATCCCTTGAACTCCTGCCTTTCTAAACAATTGCAAACATACAGCCAAAAACTGGCAGCAGTGAGCAAAGCAGCTGCGGCGCATTCCAAATATTGCTCTATTTAAAGCATCCCGGCGCTCACGGGAATAACTGCAGAGGCAAACCTTAAACCTTGTCAATAAAGCCAGCAGAGGGAGGAATGGCAGAGCCAGGTAAGGTGTGTGATTAGAAGTCAGCGTGGCTGTGTATTCTTAAAAGTCATAAACGTGAACAGCATGAGGTGAGAATGCTCAGCTCTTCGTGTAGAACTAATTGTTGTTCAGTCACACTGTGCAAATTTCTTTCTAGTAAGAAAGCCCAAGATTTCTTAGTTCTGTTAGCAGCGGTGAGTTTAAAGTAGCTCCAGTTCTTCCTGCCTCTGAATTCTACCCGTTTTATTTTCTTTTGTTTTTGCAGTTGTGATTTTAAGTTGATGAATGTAATTAAACTGAACCATGGAAATTGAGTTACGTTTGACAGTAATTTAGATCTATTGCATAGCTGCAGTCTGAGCACAATGCTAGGTGAACACAAAGCAATTTAGATTTTAACTCTGCAAAGCCCAAAGGCAGAATAAAATGAGATTTTAATAATGCACTGTTTGCTGTGAGCACAATTCCACTGAAGATGAGAAAAGGCAGTTTATAAAAATGCATTTTGTATTCACTGTCACTCTCTGTTTGGCTCACCAAAGAAGTTTGCACGGTGACAGAGCTGTGTGCTTATCTACAGTGTCAGCCATGCACAGTTACTCAGCAATGCTTTTACTTGTAAGAGGAACTTATCCACCTTCCTAGGTATACCAGTAGCTCTTAAAGCCCTGTGCCTCTTGTCTATGGCACAGTTACCACTGGTATCTAAAAGGACAGTGAAATGCTGCTGAGCTTGGGTACAACTGGGAACTAAATGCCATTTCTTAATCCTTCTTTTCATTGGTGTTCATGGAAATTACACTGATATTCCACTGTGAATGAGTACGGATGCATGTGTAGCACTGGTAGAATCTTTATGTCTGTGCTTAAGAAAAGAAAAAAAGTGATGCAGCCATAGGTGAGAGACAGAGCCAGGCTGGAGCCAACCAGAGCCTGGGGCAGCAATGGGAGCCTGGCACTGTGAGACTGGGCATCACTGGGGCATGGGTTGGCACGGCCGGGAGACCCAGACAGAAAGATTGGCTGCTGGGCTTGTGTGACTTTCAAGTCTGAAGCTGGCAAAAGCCATCAGCACAAAGCCTGTCTGTGTTCAATCTGCTTTAAACTGGGTTTTAGAGCACCACGCTCTATTGGTAGCATGCGTGGAATTCAGAAAAACTGGTTTGTTGGAGCTGGCAGCCAGGATGCAGGCAAGTGGCGTCGGATGTGGAGAGGTGGTGGGACACCTGTCTGCTCCACCTAACGCATGGTGCAACCCTGGGACAGCCAGGCACCCTGTGCCACCAGGCACGGACCGTGCTTCCTGTGTCCAGTGCCAGCAGTTGAAGGATGGTGCAGGAGATGTGTGCTCCTTCCTTCCCAGATTTCTGCTGACCAGCTGTTGACATTGCTGTGGCACATCAGCATCCCATCATGGACAATTCTGGGGCTCCTGATCTGTGAAGGCACAGTACTCTGTGCACTATTTGTTGCATGCAGAGAAGCTCTGCAGAAATACAGAAGTGCTGTGTTTGCCACTCTGACCTGCCCCTCTCTTATTTTGAGATAAATTCATGTCTGAAATAGAGAAAAATTACTGCAGTGGAGGAAAAAGAAAGTAATTCATAGCTAGAATGCCAGCTTATGTACACAGGTCACAGTAAGATTCCTTTATTCTTGCTGCCACCCAGATTCGTCCTTTTGCTTTCAGTGGGCTCTAGCCCAGCAGCTGGGCTTGATTTCCTGTTTAGAAGCAATGCTCATGGTTGCTTTTCAACAGCCCACGTTTCCCTCAGTATCCTGCTCTCATTTGCATTCATTATAACAGCAATTATGATGTATCCTCACATCTCAGGATTGCAGCTGATTACCTGCAGGGGTCAGTAAAGATTTCTTTCCATTACCTAGGAGTGCTGCTCCCCTGCTGCTGTCCCACTGCCCCTCACCGGAGCTCAGCCTGAGCACTGAGCACTGGGCAGTGCAGATGCTGTCTTTGCAGCTGTGGGTGTGCCCAGCTCTGCTCCACGGGGAGAGTGATGTGTGCTTGTCAGATTGAGGCTCGGGATATTTTCCCAAAGATTGGAACCCTGCAGTCTGTCACCTTCTTCTGTGGCCTTGCAAAAGGAGTTTGCCACCTTCTGAGTGATGCCTTGCACACAGGTTACCCTGGATGTCTCATGCAGCCTAGCACCCAGCCTTGTGCACGAGCTGTGCTCGGTGCTTCAGCATCCCCTGCTCGTGGCATAAAGTAGTCTTCACAAAGCTGCTTTACTCTCACTTGGAGTATCTGTCCCGTGACATGCAGGGGATCAGAGCAGATGATCTCATAGTCATCTCTGCTCTTAAGCAATGAAACACAAGTACTCTTAATGGCTCCTGTGAAACTCTATCGCTCAGAGCCAGCTGCTTGCTGCCCATGACAAATGGTGGCCCAGCATTCCTGCTGACCTGTCAGCGCTGGCTTGCTCCTCCTACCTTTCTGCATTTCAAGTGGATCTCACATAACAAAACACCATATCCAGCAGATATATTGGCAGCGGGCAGAGCTCTATCAAAATTCTTCCATGTGCCCCAGTAGGGTCCAGACCTTTATGTGTAACAGGATCTTTAGGAGAATGAAAGAGCAATGATTCCCAACAGAAGGACCTTTCTTACACAGAGTCAAACACTCTTTACAGGAAACAAGCAAGGATTCCCCTATGGCAAAAGGACACTCTATTGCATAGCAAGTGTGTATCCTTGTGCTGCATGGTTGCTGTTTATGTGCCTCATGTTTTAATGGCAGCACGCGCAGATTTTCTACCCATGTGCTCTTTCCCACTTGGTAGATGTACCATGGAATACCATGGCTGTGTTGGTGGGGTTTTTTAAGAGCAATATGGAAAGCCTTAAATTATTCAGCATCCCTCCAAAGTCTCTCTACTGGATGTCAAATGTGCAGGTGTTGTGGAGAGTTTTACATTATTTATTAATCCTTCAAAAACCCAGGAGCCTTTTAACTGCAGAATGTTGTACTTTTGCATTCTGCAATATGCTGGTAACTAATGCAGTTTCTGAGGTTGATGTGCTGCTTAATGGCAAGCTTCTGCTATTTGCTACAAACTGCGAGGAGGGTCTTTGAAACTCTGTTGCTGCCCAGGCTCACGTTTATAAGGGCTGTTCCTGCTTTCTGTGTGCTTCCCGGAGAACCACCACCTCAATTTGCCTCCAAGCTATTTATTAGCCTATTTTAGTTCTTAGTGGATGGAACAGGCAAGACGTCAGATTTCTGTGGCCCAACTAAGGCAGATAGTTTATGTGTTATTTTCTTTCTTTAAGCCAAGGGAAACCCTTGCAGTGAATACCCTGTCTCACTGCAGGACAGGAGAGAGAAGAGGGCAAAGCCAGCACTGCACACACAGTGCTGAGATGGGTGCCTGAGGCACAGCCCTGGGCAAACACCCCGCTCACTCAGCACCCCCTCATTGTGCCTCCAGGCACATTAATCTTAAATTAAACAGGTACAATATTATATATATATGTAGTATATATGTAAATAAGTATATAATTATATATTTATAGTATATATATATAATTGCAGTATTTTTAATTTGCTGTCGTCAAGCTCATGAGACTTCTGGAAGGTGCTATACAGGTACGTTCAGGCTACTGAACCTGAGTCTGCTCTCCATCCAGTCCAGATGTTCTCCTGATGACCTGTGGAGGCCAAGGACAGAACAGTGCTTCTGTCTCTGCTCTCTGCTCCTTTTGGAAGTGTTAAGCCTTGCACCTATCTGATTGCAGAGACCAGAGCGTGGAAATGGCTTTGGGTTTTGCTATGTATATGTACCTGCCAAGACATGGTGACTCCATGCCAAAAATAGCCATTGTAGATGTGGCCCAAACTCACGTATCTTTCTTGTTTTGAGATAACAACAGCTTTGTTGTGTTTAGGGCAGTGAGCTCACAGTCAATGTAACGTGTGCCCTCTCATTCCTCTTTCAGCACAGCTCCCCCTTTCACGCCTTGTGGTACCCATCCTGCTCGCAGTTGGCTGGATAGTGGGCTGTGCACTGATGGTTTATATCGTCTTCTCCTGACAGAAGTAAGTGACTTGCACTGAACCAAATGCCATCCACGTCTTCTTTGGGGTGCATCAGTGCCTTTTCCAACATCATTTTCTTTATCTTACAGGACAGAAGAATTTACAGTGATACTGATCGGAACAACCTGAAAGTTAAATTGGAGTGTCTAACAACTAAAATATGTTTAATTATTTTTAATATCAACACTGTAGATATCATATACACTCTTTTTATCTACAAGCCTTGTGAGCTTATTCTTCCTTTCATGAGCAGATAAACAGCACATCTCTTCCCCTGAGCAGCCTGTTGTAGAGTTAGGGGTTGAAAGGACCCCTGGAGCTCCCCCCATCACAGAGTTTCCCTGCAGCAGGTTATGCAGGAAAGCCCCCAGGGGGATTCTGAATATCTCCAGAGGAGATTCCAGCACATATGAGCATCCTGTGCCAGTGTTCTGTAACCTTCACAGCAAAGAATCACACAAAATTACAGAATGGCCCGGGTTGGAAGGGACCTCAAAGATCATGAATCTCCACCCCTCCCCCCCACCACACGCAGGGCCACCAACCTCCACATTTCACAGCAGCCCAGGCTGCCCAGGGCCCCATCCAACTGGCCTTGAGCACCTGCAGGGACGGACGGGGCATCACAGCCTCTCTGGGCAGCTGTTCCAGCACCTCACCGCTCTCATAGCAGGAACTTCCCCTGACACCCAACCTCAATCTGCCCTCCCTCAGCTTCAAACCATTTCCCCTTGTCCTGCTGTTATCAATCCTTTCCAAGAGTTGATTCCCCTCCTGTTTGCAGGCTCCCTTTAGGTACTGCAGGCTGCCATGAGGTCACCCTGCAGCCTTCTCTTCTCCAGGCTGAACAAGCCCAGCTCCCTCAGCCTGTCTTCATAGTGCAGGTGCTCAGCCCCCTGCTCATTTTGTGGCCCAAAAAGCCATTCCCCACCTGCAGCCAGTTTATTTAGCAGGCACTGCTGAGAACACAGTGCTGACACAGCCAGGTGCCCCTGGCAGCTTTTTTGGGTGCCTATCAACACTTGGCACCGAGCGCTTCAAATTGAAACGTACAGAGCTAAAGTATAAACAGTCTAATTCAGCTTCAGCTGATTTTTGAGAGCGGAAAGATCTGCCTTGGAAAGACACAACTACTCCCACACTCATCCCAGTGGATCCTTAGCTCGCTCCCAGCTTCTTTGCTGCATTTTTTCCTACAGATTAAACTATGAGATAATGAGCTGCAACCGCTGCTCTCAGCGATGGGGGAGCGAAACAGAACCGCGTTCCTGAGTTGGCCGCAGGAAGGGAAAGAAGCTCCTGCCAGGCTCGGAGGGTCATAAAAAGCGGGCGATTCCAGGGAAGCAATGCGTTCCACAGAGCGCTTGAAGCGCACTGAGCACAGCGCAGAGCAACCATCCTCAGCGCAGCAACTCCTCGCCTCTGCCGGGCAATGGTGGCGCCACCACGGGGAACCTTCTGGAAGGGGGCGGGGCTGGGAACCTTCTGGAAGGGGGCGGGGCCGCAGGCAGCGAGGTGCGGGCTGTGCCCAGGTGCGGGGATGGCGGTGCTCCGCGTGGGCTGGGAGCCGCCTCTGGGATGGGGCTGAGCCCAGTACGGGTCAGTCGGGGCTTCGCTGGAGCTCAGCCTGCAGCGCGGACGCAGGTAGGAGCTGTGGGACGCAACGCTGGTTTTATGTCTGCTGAACGCGGCTGGCTGCCGCCTCGTGCTGTGCTTTACAGCTGTGGGTGTTTGGCTGCAAGTGGCTGTGCGTGTGTGGAAATGAGGCTGTGCTGCAGGTCCGGCCGCGTGTGCCTGGATCCCTCATCACGGCCAGAAGCACGTGGGTAATGATGTCTGTGTGTTAAAACCCTGATTTGACACGGAGCTGCAGAGAAGGTTGGCTGCTGTGTGAAAACACCTGAGTTTCTTTTTTGTGCAAACCGGGTTTGTGCTGAGAGCAGCTGCTCTGTGCGAGGCCGTGCTTCGCTGCTGGGTGGCGTCAGTGCTGGCCGTGCCCCAGGGCAATGCAGGTCGGCTCAGAGGGACAAACGGTAGGGTATGTTTATGCTTCGAGCTTATTGATTTAATGATCAAACGGCAGCTCCCAGGCTCCCTACCTTCCTGTGGTCGGGAGCAGCAGGAGGAGGTGATGTTGGGATGAGGTCACCTACTGGAAAGCAGGTGGGGGGGAGTGCTGGGCAGCCAGAAGCAGGCTGGTTCATTGATCCCGGCCCCAAAAGTTGTCCTCGATGGAGTAGGAAGTGTTGTAACAGGTGGAGTCATCGTGGTGGGCCTGTAGCGTTCTGTGGCTGCGTCTGGTTGAGGATGCATTGCAGGATTGTTCACTCAGAGGAGCTGCAGCTGGAATCCTCCCTGTCACAGCTCTTCCCCAGCAGTCGTGCTCTCTGCCATCAGTTTTCTCTGGGTTACTATGGCTCGTCATGCTGATTAATGACTTTGCTGCACTTCATCACCTCCTAGCTGGGCTGCAGGCACGCAGCACACGTGGGCAGGCGGCCCAGTCCTTCAGAAACTGCAGCTAGTGTGGGATGTCTCAATACCAGCAGGGCATCTGTCTTCTGGTCCTGCACTGGTTTCTCTTAAAATACAAACTCGTGTTGCCTGTGTCAGTTCTGATGTTCAGCTGATCTAACTGATGTTCTGATGCTCTAACTACAGCAGTGTCAGGATATCTAAAATATGCTGATTGCAGAGTGTAACTGGCAAGCTGGGTTGTGAAGTGCCATGCAGCGACCCCAAAGGTACCCTGTTGTGAAGGATGGCCTTTCCCGTGGCCTGCCTCTACTCTGGGCTGCATTCTGACTTCTGAGATCCTCGCCAAATTGTACAGTTTTTTTTGCGTATGCTATACTTATTTCTTTGGTCTTGTCTTCTGTATCCAACATGAATATATAGCAATGCTTGTATGTAATAAAACAAAGTGGGTGCTGTATTGTGTATCTGCTGTGCAGTGACAAGAACAAATACTGAGTTGGCTCTCATTCAGTACTGTACTGGTGTATCATCATTGAGACACAAGACCTGGAGTAGATGTGGGGAATTTGGGAGGAAATGGATCCGAATCTTTTTGATAGTCTTAAAACTTGATCAGTAAATCCCTGCGTAAGGAAGGAAGGCTTAAAGAAGAGAAATGGTTTACGTAATGTGCATCCTCACAAAGTGCTCTTTGTGTTTTCTGTTGTGCCATCAGTTCAGTGTGTGATGCTACGTGAGTGTCTGCGTGGTTGGTGCAGGACGCCCTGAATGGTGGTGTTGTCACCAGGTCAGTGCGAAGCAGCAGCTGGGAGTGAAAATTCACAGCTGTGAATATTGTCATGAGGAGTTTTGTCCCAGATGTCTGCTTGATGGATTCTGTTACGTTCACCTGCCTTTGCATGGTACCTGTGAAGGCTGTAAGGGGTCTGCAGCGTGGGGAGGGCAGTGCAATTGTTCCATTGCTGAATATAGGAAACATTTCCCTTTTCTGAGGTAATGATGTTTGGTGTGGCACAGTAAGCATTTCTCATCGCACAGCTGAGTGCCAGAGACAGTGGGCAATACAACGCCCAGCTGAATGTACGTGAGGGAGGGAACAGATTCCTGCCAGGGCACAAATCCAGCTTTCAAACCATTACTGAGCCCCAGAGTTTGGGCTGAAATCATCAGGACTTGTTTCTATTAAAGGATGGTTTTACAGATCTTTCTTCTGTGTTGAGTCACTGCTGTAGCTTCTCCCCATGGTGGGTTGTGGTGTCCTGGTGTGCAATGAGAGAGGAGCAGCCCGAGGTAAAGCAGGCTAAGAAGGACAGAGAGGCACGTGGGATCTGAATAATTTCGGGGAAAATCTGCTTGGTATCAGAACTCAGGATATATATTTTTATTATTATAATTGCCACCTTGTTTTCTGTACCAAATGCTTTCTGTTCTATGAAACACGGCTTCAGCTGTGGGAAGTTGTTATATTTCATGGAGTAACTTCAAATTCTGCCATGCTCACACTGCGACTGACAACATGTGCACAGCTGTGGTTCTTCTGGAGGAGAATTTACTCCAATATCTACTGACAAAACAGTATTTTTAAAAACTTGCTTTAGGTTAGCGGGATGATTTGAACCTCAGCAGATGACTTCTGAGGTGCTTGGTTTTAATCTCCTTCCATGGATATGACCACTGCAGATTTCCATTTAGCTGGAATCTTAAATTTTCATAGAGCTCAATTTTGTCTTTCTGGAAGACACTTGGTTTGGTTTTAAGTAAGTGACCACACCTCACGTCTCTAGGTGAGCTTAAGGTAACTTGCTCTTTGCCAACCACGCTATGAGTGCCTCTTTGCCTTTCCTTTAAAGTAAATAGCTTGCATCTAAATTTGTTCATTGTAAAGTCACTGTCAGCATCTGCCGCTCAGGAGTGTTGGTGTTGGTGAGGCCAGGAGCTGCCCAGGCAGCTTTCTTAGGTGGCGCAGCCAAAGCAGTGAGCGTTGCAGAGAGGGGAGGACTTCAGCAGCACGGTGCTTCCATCAGTGGTGCCACATTGATTGCTTCTCTGTCTTTCCGCACAAAATGTGGTGGTTTCCTGAACAAGGAAATCCTAGAAAGAAGCAGTGCAGTTGCCTACAACTTCTGCTCCTGATGTAAAATCTGTTAGGGTGCTTACGCAGACCTGGAGAAGCAGCAAAATAGGAATGCAGCATTGAGTGGCATGTTTTTCGGGCTTTGTTGTTCTCGAGGCCTTTGGTGGATGCTTCCTGTGGCATACCTATAAATATTTCCCTGACATTAATGCTATGAAAAGGAAAAGCCTCACTGGTGCTAATTAGTTTGCAAGCTGTGATAAAAGGTGTGTTGTGACTTTTCACTGCTTGCTTAATGTCAGATATGTTGCATCTCAATTACTAGTTTCTCTTATGGAATACTCGATTTTCACTTCTGCATGAGTGTGAAAATCCTAAGTGTTACAGGTTAAAGTTTGGTTTTTAAAATAGGTCCTGTGCATGATGTTTCTCTATTGGATGCTACACGTGGCCTTGCTTCTCTCAGCAAGTGTGCCCAGTGGCTTTTGGTGAGTTCTGTGGAAGACAAGGCTGCTCGAGCACAGGACAGGCCTAGCGCCAGCAGCGATGGGGTGCAGGGCTGTGCTGCAGAGCGTGCCTGCTTTTGTGTCCTCTTGGTCCCAGTGTGTGTCTGTGTCCCAGTGGGGCTCTTTCAGCACTCACGCTCCCCTGATCCAGCAGCTTTGGCCGGGAGCAGAGCCAACCTCTGTTCATTTTCCCACCTGCTCCAGAGGGGAGGAAGGAAATGAGCAGCCTCCTTTGCTGCAGGTTTGGTCCTGTGCTTAGTGAAGTGAGGAGGGTGCTGGTCTGGGAAACGCGTGGCTTTGGTTTGGGGGCATGTGTAAATATGGCTTTTACTAACGAGAGTACTTTGGTTCCTACTGTGTCTCATTCCTTTTTCTTTAAACCTCATAAAAATTCCGACACCAAATCCTGCAGTGTCTGTAGGTTGGTTCCCAGATCTCCACTCACTTGCTGGCATGGTGTCATGTAACGGAGGCAGGATGCATGTGAGCACTTGGTAGCCAACAACAGCTAGGGAACTTTGCCTGTTTCTGCTTATATGCCTTAGGGGTGGTTTGTATTTCACACTTCTCTCCAAACTCCCAGCTCAGTATGCAGATGGGCAGCGCGCTTCTCTTCTGCTGCGCTTCCTGTAAAGAACACGCACTGCGTTTGGTTTATAATTTCAGTTTATTATCAAAATGTTTTTATCAGATGACAAACTCAAAAAGCTAAAAGGAACATAGGTTTTCAAATATACCTATTGTAGCAGTCATCTGAGGTATCTGCCACTTATTTCTGGAAATCTGTTTGCTTTGGTATACAAAGCAGTTCCTTTACAATCTGCATGATGATGTTCAGTACCTATCATTGCAGATTTAAAGCCCATTACCTTCTCATTTAAAGCTCTGTTATGGTAAGCAGCTGTGCAGCTTTCCTGGTGTGAGGACTGACATCCGTTAGAGCGTGTACCAATTATGTGCAGGACAGAAACCCTCACTGCTGAGATGGTCAGTCTGAAAGCTGTGCATGACAGTACACTTATTGGTGTTCTCCACTGCACATCTGTTTTGGAGGCTGTATCTTACTGTCTGATTCCACTCATTACTCTAATTGGCCAGTTCTATGCAGATGACGATAAAATATATTACAATAGTTTAAGTCAAAAGTGTAACTCAGATTTAAATACAAAAACTGTGATTTATACATTGCTAGAAACTTTTAAAAAGGCCAACATTAGAGAAAGCAAGAAAAAGCATAGAAAATTGTGGAGGGTCTTTGATCACAGTCTTAGAGATTATGCGTTCAAAAATTAATAAATTACTGCAATTTCAGTAAATAAACTGTTGTAAATGTGAGTTGAAATAATACACGATGGAATAATTAGCGAGAGGTTATTTAACGACACATCTTTGGACTCCCTTTGTATAAATGGCTTCAAGTAGAAATGAAAGCATTTGGTAGAACGGATTTATCCTAACAGCAGAGGGTACAAATTCTGACTCAGGATGCAAACTGCTGCCTCGTGATCACGTTACGATCAGCAGTACCGTGGGTTACTTAATACTTCCTTTGCTCGATCAGAAATATGCGTTCATCATCCAGTGGGAGATGATGCGTTGTACTTTGACATTTAACATCATGATCAGAAAGCCATGGCGGGGTGGGGAGCAGGGTTAGCTGTGAGTGCAGTGCTGCTGTGCATCCTGCAGGGCTGGCTGAGGAGCAGCGGCAGCCAGAGCTGGGCGCTGCCTGGCTGTTAGCCTGCACTGGAGAAATGGATTGTTTTGGTGCGATTGCTTCCTGCTTGCCTGTTTCCTAAGGATTAAGGGAACTTGTGTAGCGTTTTTCTGTCCATTTTCTTCCCTCTGCCTGTTGTCAAAATTAGTCCATAATTTCTGTTTTTCTGGAAAGCTTCTTGAGCTGCAGAGCGTGCAGCTCCATCACCAAACCCGGCATTTTTTAGCAGGATCCATGTAGCTTTTTGTGGTGCATGAAAAGGCTTCAGAAAACTCCGGAGAGTTTTGCAATGATCCTATGACCCTTTAAAACAAAACAAGAACATCGTGGCATTTTTAATTCCCTTTCTTTAGTAAAGAAAAAAGCCCAAAGCAACCCAAACAGAAAGATCCACATTTCTTAACCTTTTTCTCCCATCACATTTTGCCTATCCTTAGTTCTCGCTGGCATTTTTTCCACAGCTCTACTTTGCTGACGAGTTTCCTGGCATCAGGAGAATGAGGCCCTGAGCTGGAGGAATGGCTCTCCCTTCTCAGGGAATGTTCATTTGCATCTGTACTCCAATCAGATGGAAACGAAGAGGATACTGTTCCTCTGGGCGTTCTCCACAAATGTTACAGTGAAGGAGTTTCTTGGAATAAAGACTCAAACAAACAAGAGCTCTCCAGTGAGTATGAGGAAATTCCAGCTAGGGCAGTTTTTGCATGTATAATTGTGAACATGTGTGAGTGTAACTGCAAGGAGCCACTTGTTGCTTCAGGAGTGGAAGGAGTTCAGTACCTACATGGGGCAGCAGCTTCAGCTCTGAACGTCAGACGTGGGCACCAACACACGTGGATGTGGGCCTGCGGCTGAACTCAGGCAAGGTGTTTAAATGATGCAGCAGTGCTTCACTGATCTATGGACTGAACTGCTGAAACGCGATTTTGCCAGAAGCAGAGCAATAGGTATTTTGGGTGTAAATGTAAACTCTGTTTACATTTGTTATTAACAAACAACACAACGATGAGCTGAGAATTCTGCTTCCTTCTCTAATATTCCCAGAAAGGTGAAGATCTGGTATCTAGCACCAGCAGTGTTTTAACACTGCATATTAATGCTCGGATACCAGCTCTGTTTCGCTGCCTTTAAGGATTTGATCTCAGCCATCTTTCTGGTTACTTCTTGTATTCGTATACAAACAGTTCTACCTGTCCAGTACTTGGAACTCTTGACCCAAAAGCTAAAGTTCTTCTAGGCAAATAGCAGTTTTTATGAAGCACTCTGTTCTGCCTGTAGGAGACACAGCCTGCAGTGAGGTGTTTGAAAGAACAAAAGATAATCCAACCAAACTCCATCAAGCTGAGTGCACTGGGAGCCCTCGTGTGGTTTTAATAGTGTCACACTGCAGTCATCTTGTGGGTATGTTTTGTGTACTGAAATGCTTTCCTTTCCAGAGCTCTTCTGTGGGCCTCATCCTGCAAACTACCTCACCTTCTGAAAACATCAGTATGGTTCCTCGTTGGTATTTGTGTAACTGGATATCCAGTTTATGGCCTTTCCTACTGATTGAAAAACAGCACAATACAGAATGTGACGTGCTCAAAATATGCGCACATTGGATTGTGTGAAGATGCTGAACTGGTGGATTTTGGGGGACTTGTGATTCATACAAATGAGGCATGGGAGGAAGGGGCAGAGCACAGCCTCATGAGACCGAATTCAGCTGAGCACAGGACTTTGCACAAATGGCCTCTGTGAGAGATGTTCAGGAAGTACAGAAACCACCCACAGAGAAATGCCAGTCAAGCAGCAGCTGAAGGAACAGTCGCTACTTTCACCAAATATTAGAGTACGTGGGACAAACAAGATAGCTCTGTGGTGGAAAGCCACTGAAGGAGAGATACTGAAATGAATGCTCCGAATTGTATCAGGAGAGATATCAGCCTTTGTGTGTGTGTGAGGCTTGGAGATGACAGTTTTTCAAAGCTATGAGATACACTGTGGTGTCCGCATTACTGCAGCATCTCACCATTACTACATCATCTCACCACACTGGACCAGATCTGTTAGACCCAAAGCACTGTTATACCACTCATGAGCAGGTTGCTCTGGCCTAAAATGAACAGGCAGCCCCTAAGATTTCAACTCTGAACAGACATTTTTCTGTATGCCTCTGCTGATTCAAGCCCACCTTTTCTTGGTAAGGCTAACCAGAGATACAGGACAGAAAATACAGGCTTGTGTGTTGCGCCAACACGCACAGGCTTGTTTCTGTTTGAAGATAAGTAACCTTCCAGCTAGAACTCTCTTCTGTTACCCTTGTAACAGTGGTGTTGTGTACCAGCAGGCACAGTGGAGCCTGCTTGGGGCTGCAGCACTGCAAGCAGTGCCGCTCACACAGCATTGAGGACACCAGTCCACCCTGCTGGAGGAGAACGTTTTTCTGGCTCTGGGTAGGAAAGGAGTTCCTCTCTCTCATCACCTTTAGGCAAACAAAGGCTACTGACAGAAGGCCGTCCCTCATGTTGGTGTTTCTATCAGCAAAGCTGTGCTGGGGCTGGGGGGCAGTCTGCCTCCCTCAGCCATTAGCACCCTGCTGTCTTTGTGAATGCTTAAATACCTACCCTGCTATATAGGACTTCTTAAATTCAGCAGCTGAAAGCTATGTTATATTAAGGAATTACACTGAAGATTGGTGCACATGCTGACCTGAATTTTCCTGGGCTGTGAACGTCAGTTTTGATGGAGTTCACAGCATATTCTGGTCTGTATGTTCCACACCATACCTACATGTAACAAGGAAAAGCATCTGTTAGCAATGAGATTGTCCAGGAAGAAACCTGCTGTCATTTCACGATGAAGTACTTGGAGATTAAATTTCATATTGAAATGTAGTAAAACTATGTATTGTTATTTTTAAAGTGTGTTCTTTTTCTCAAACAAAGGCATTTAAGCACAAGAAGCTGCCCACCAGGTCTATCTCTAGATGAATTCATTTATGTGGGTAAGATGAACCTTACCTAAGACTTTACTTTCACTATCTTGTAGAGAACGCTGCTCAGCTTATCAGCTCTGACAGCTCTTAGTAGAACTAAGAAGTCAGCCTACTCTTCCCGACCTGCTGTTAAACTGTAACAGAGTGATTTTCGCAGCCTTCCATCAAGCATGTGAAATACCTGTGCAAAGTTCAGAAAAAACAGCTGCTGATGGTTCATGTCCAGGCCAGGGAGAAGTTTTTCTTTGCCATTCTTTTTCACGAAGTTCTTATAGGCCTGCAAAATGAATTGTGCAGAAATGTTACAGCTTCCAATTTATACAGTCTACGTAAAGTGATGACAAGGAGGAACATCGTGGATTCTTTGGCACAATTTATCACAAACTACCTTGGCCATCTATCTTGCTACGTGCTGCTTTTCAGCACAAAAAGACAGGACCATTCCTTTGTACTGCAGCACAAATGGCCCGACTGTATCAGTACAGGTTTTGCAATGAATGGACCTTACAGTAGAGTTGTACACCAGGTTTACTGCCTCACTGACATTGGATTAAGTAGTAAGAGGAAAAGGCTTAAAGAAAAAAACTTTCTGTGACAAAAAAAGAGAAGATTAATGGAGTAACAGGCACATCCAGATCACTAGGTCTTTGTGTAACCGTGCTTCCTTTTTATAGAGGAAGAAATTAAGGGTGCAGATGAGTGAGATGTTCTGAAATACCTAGCTATGAGAATTAGTGCTACACTTCATCAAGCTTTATGATAATTTATGCATTAAATTCCATTGGATGGTTACATATTTTCCTAGGCAATCCTTTCATGGGGTTAATTAATGAATAACAGAGTGTGCTCTGTAAAAGAAATGGCTGTGAGATTCTCTTCTATTGACTCAGGCGTTGGTGCAGTGAGGCATCAGCAAGCTCTGTGCTAAAGCAGCCTCCACGCTGTCAGCGCTCAGAGCTTCTGTATGAGGCTTTATCTGCAGCAGCTCTGTCTCCTGCAGGTTATATGGGTCAGGCATTACTGTCAGTTACCCTCAGTTTGTACCTGCATGGTAAAGGTGGATGTGGGAAGGCACGGTGCTGTGCTGCTTTCCAAAGCACCGCCCCAAACAGAGCAGAGCGGGCGCAGCTCACCTGAGTCCCAGCGTGGGACCCCCGGCACGTGGGGCTGTGGCTCAGTGACTGGGCTGCCTACCCCAGCCCACCTCTGCCACTGTGATCCCTGGGCAATCCGAGACATGATCCAAGGATTTGTTTCCTCCTGCACTCACTCGTCTTTCTCTCCTAGCCTTGTTTTTTCTTGTCCCTAATGAGATGTGTGGCACAAAGTTTCAGCAGCTGCAAAACTGTTGTAACAGCACACGTGCTGTCTTGCTGTTTTTTTTTTTCCCTCTCAAATATTTATCAAATACGCGTATGTCATACAATGCAGAGTTCCAGGATCCAATTTTACTAGCATAACATTGATTCTGCAGAGAGAAAAAATCAGTTTTGTCAATTATTTAATGTTGCGTTATAAAAAGTTGATTTCTACAAGTAAACCTCTTGGTTTGGTTTGGTTTTTTAAACAAATGGCAAAAGGCTTTAAAACCTTTCCGTAGTAAGAATGACTGCTTTCATGTTTCTTATAAAGGCCATGTGTCAAAGTGTGTTGTTTGTTTACCTCCACTTAAAGAAAGATGTTGGCAGATTGGAGGAATATTCTGACCAAAGGCAGTGCCAGGCTGCCAGAGGAGTGAAGTCAATCACTGAAGTTAGCTAAAGAAAGTGCAGGCAGCAGGTCTACTAAAAGGCTCCAGAAATTTTGGTCATTCACAAGCTGACCAAGATTCAACAGTGCCACGGTAACACAAAAAAGGCAAATGTTGTACTGGGCTGTATGAACAGGAGCATCTTATATAAGCCACAAGAAAGAATCCTTATACTCTACTTGGCATTGGCCAGGTCTGTGCTGGAGCACGCTGTACTGTTTTGAGCACTGTGCTCAAAGAAAGACGTAGAGCAACTGGAGGGAGTCCAGAGGAAAACAGCAAGAATGAGCAGAGGTCTAGCAAACATGACCTATGAGGAAAGATTGAAAGAATTGGGTTTGTTTAGTCTAAAGAAGAGAAGTCTGTGCTTTACGTAACAGTCTTCAAATATGTAAAAGGTGGCTGAAAAGGAAGGAATAGATTGTTCTTTGTTTCCATCTTGATAGCGAGGTTGTGATAGCATTCAAACTACAGCAAGGATGTGGTGGATCTTCTCTTACAGAGTGTTTGAGTGGTTGGCTGTGCCTGCGAGGGTGGGGGTGGACTGGATGGCCTCTCAAGATTCCTTCTGGTTTATTCTTATTTATGTATTTATTTTACTGCTTCTGATACTGTCATAACTAGGGAAATCCAACTGGGGTTTTTTTGGTAACACTGCTGATTTTTTTATTTTTTCTGTCTATGCCCGTTCCTTTCAGAAAGAGAATGCGCTGTCGTTGTGTTGCTTTTTTCATGTGTAAGTATTCAGGTAACTGAAGATCAGAGTGACCTATTACTACCTACTGACTCCTCTTTTAGACTCAAGTCATTTTTAATCTCTCATTCATGATAGTATTTGCCCTCAAACATTCCTGTTTCTATTGCTGGGAGTGTTGCTGACAGCCTTGCTTGCAGGAGTGGTGTGACTTGGCCTGAGCATTCCAGCAGGCACTTTGTTGAGCAGTGACAGCAGTGGTGTTTTGCAGTGATGGGTATTTTGCTACAGAACAGGGTGCTCAGGGAAGGAGACAAAGCATTGTGTTACGATGGCCTGCACTGTCAGATTTGTAAGCAACATGGAAAAGGCCTGGAGAAGCTGACTTGGTTCTCATCTCTCAACCTGTCACAAAGAAAAGACCTTGTTTTACTTTCAGTCTCTGAGATGGCAAATCCGAAGAAGTAGATCTCTGTTTCAGGAAGAGAATGAAAGGAAAACCAGAAAGCAGACAAGCTCCCCATGGAAGGCTTAGGACAGGGCATCCAGATATCACTGACATCTCTGGATACCTGCCCACGGGATGCTGTGGGAGACAAGATTCTGAACAGTGTACGTAGTGAATAGAGTTCATGCAGGCAGAGATTTAAAACAACAACAAAAACTGCCTGTGTTTGGTGATAGAGTTGAGAAGAAAATCATTCTGTTCCTCCTTACTGGTACAGAAAAGCTGGTGAAGACAGGTAGCCAGAGCTGCTCAGTATCATCAGTTCAGTTTGGTGATTGTTCAGATGTGGCCTGAGACCAGTTAATGGGATGAAAGAAATAGAGCAGTTGTCAATGGTTTTAAATGGTGCTTTGATGACAGGATAGGTGTGGTCCTGTCCCTACCACAAAAGCAATGCTGCTTCTTCAAATGCTGTGAAATGAGTTGTCTTAACCTATGATGATTTCAGCTAGAATAAAGAAATGGATACTTCTTACCTTATATGCTTGTCTAACACCCCCGTTATCCGCAATGTTTTCTCCTAGTGTGTTAATTCCACTCAGCTGTAAAAGAAAAGAGAATACAGTCTCTGGAAAGAAGAGCTTATCCAGGGTCTGGATGCCAAATGGTGTGCCTAATTCAATTTTACATGGGGAGAATTCCCTTAAAATCTGAAGTTGTAGAAGGCTGTGACAGAAAGGATCTCTGAGAACTCTCCTTTTCCCTTATCTCAAAATCCATGCAGACACTCTTGTTTTCCCTAACCTTCTTCTCCCCACACAGGGGCTTTCTAGGACCTTGCATCTCTTTTACTCAATTTCTGATGCTTAGTTGTGTGTTCATTCATTCTTCCTATTTTCTCTGTGGTTTTAATGCTCACGTTCTTGCCACAGTTCCTATTAGGGGAAGTTGGCAACATCTGTCCACATGGTCTACAAAACAAGTTAAATCTAAACTGCAGGTAGCTGTAATTACCAGCTAACAGACATCAGCAAATCTGCTAGGAAGTCGTTCAGTGTGTTCCTGGATATTGGGCAAGTTGCATATCTCTTTGGTAGCAAAATGCAGAGAATAAAACTATTTAGCTCTTACTGTTTTCATAAATCAGTGAGGTATCACCAATGGTGATGAAGCTTTGGTAATACAGGAACCATCAGTGTATTTTTAAGACATTGTACTTCTGACCTGCAGCCCAGGACCCTGGGTTACAATATTCAAAGCTGGAACATTGAACTTAATCTGTGAAAAATGGAGGATAAACATGCTGGAAGATTCTTCTCCTTTAAGGTTTCCCTGTTGGTCCCAGCTGTTTAAAAAGTGATGAGGAAATCCTCAGCACAGGAGGGTTTATCTTTTCCCTGTTGAGTAGAATGGGATTTATTGTCAGCCTCTGTAAAGACCGTGCAGTGGTAGTCAGGGAAATACCTTCTTGCATAGCAGGTACAGAGTGGTGTATGGAATCTGTGTAGACAGAGCTGGTGCTCCCAGTTGCAGTTTCACAGCCTGCAGTCGATGGGAACAGGGCTGGTCTCATGGTCAGCATGAGGACTGCCTGCCTCACCGCTGCCTGCTGGTGTGTGTTACCACCGATAGGGGATGTCAGGCAGACCTGATCCTGCAACTGTTCTCATGGAATTAGGGCTTCCAGACAGTAATAATGCCGACAGCTGCACAGTGCTATCAGTGCAGTTACATTTAGGTCGGCTGGTTTCCATCTTTTCCTTGCACTACTGCTGTCCCCTGGTTCTTCTCAACCCTGATTGCTTTCTAATTCAGATGCTTATCTTCAGGAAAGAGCAAGAAACTTCTGAGTGAAGGAAAGCAGCAAGCAAGGTTTGTTTTGATGCTGTAGGGAAAGAAGATCAAGCTTGCATGTATTTTTTTTTCCTGCTCTAATGGAATTAAAGAGAGCCTTTGAGGGCCCATGAAGGCTCCTAGAGCAACAGCTTCTAGGGCTGCCACTCAGACAGGGCAGCACCTGCCTTGTTCAGAACTGGCAGCATAGGTATGGAGTTGCTATCTTTGTTTCTAAGAATCTTTTGCTGTTTTTCCTCAGCCGTTCATGTGAAAAAGGCTTTGCGTATTTAGAATGTAAGATTTTTGTGGTTTCTCATCAAAAAAAGGCAAACGTTGGTAGTTATAAATGAATATGGCATACCTGCTGTCCGCCTGCTAGGTCCCATGAGAAGTTTCCATACTGGTACACCATGCACTGTGATAAGTCCTTAAAACTGCGGGCAGATTCTTCAGTCCACCAGTCTACGAGGTCTCCATTCTCATTGAAATTTCTGCCTGTAACAGTATTTTAACAGAATGATGAATACGGGACAAAAAGAAGCTTTTGATGCATTAAGAAGCATAGCAAATAAGTATAATCACTCATAAAAAGAATCTCTCTCCAATGAGGCAGTCATACAGATGACATGCTCCTATTTTTCCTTCTTTTTTTTTTTTTTTTTGGAAGGGCTGCATTCCAGATAAGGAAGAAAACAAACTAACAAAACAAACTATTCAGCTGAATTAGAAGGTGCGAGGAAGGCTCTGTTAGGAATCATGGCTGTGGCTGGGCAGCAGGTCTAGCACCTGGGTCCTTGTGCTTTGTGGCACACACTGCTCGGGATGTCGCGGATCTTACGCTCTGTTCTTTGTTTGCTTTGTTCCTCTAAGAAAATGCTTCTGGTGGAGCCTTGGCAAAAGTAAGCGACCAGGTGCAAGGCTAAAGGCTGTGTATGCTGCGGGTCTGCAAGCTGCAGCCTGTCAGTGAGAGAGGAGTGTCTGGGAAACCCTTTGGCTGGCTCTTCTGGAAATCATCGTGGGGAACAACACCTCAGAAATCCAAATTCTGTCTTTTATGTGGAAGCTTGGTCTTCGTTTTGTTTGTTTGCTGGAATGACGAAGCACAAAAACCTGTACAATATTCTGCGCGCTCTGTGCTTTGTAACTAGAAACTCAACCTTACCGTTGTCGTCAAACCCGTGTGTGATTTCGTGACCGATGACCATGCCAATGCCACCGTAATTCAGAGATTTGGGCTGAGATGCACTGAAGAAAGGAGGCTGCAGAATGCCAGCAGGAAAGACTGCAAAAAGAACCCCAACACGATTAAGGTAGTGCCTCGTTCAGCTCTGTGTGAGCAGAGCGTTTTTACAGATGTGCCGGTCGTGCCAAAGTCACGCTGTTCCCTCAGATTGAGCAGCAGCACTGATTTTATTTACACGTGGTAATGGCTGTAGGGAATAAGGGCCGGATCAGCACGGCCGCTGCCCTTCCCCAGGCCTGGCGTAAGGGAAAGCAGCTCTTGGGACGCTTGTGTAATCACAAGCAGTGTCAGTGTTGTTCCTACTCAGTTTTGCAAAAGAGCCGTTGGACTTTTCCAGTTTGCAGCCCCTTAGCATGCTCAGACTCCTGTAGCTTTATTATATATGTGTCACAAGGTCCTGAAAGATGGCAAGGTGTTCCTCGGGGATGAAAACATGCCTTCATGGTTGTCCCCACTTGAAACCAATCTCAGAGAAATCTGTTCTTTAGTAACTCGCAGTAACACCCACTAGGACCAAGGCAAACAGGCCACACTAGCAGTAAAAGAATTGGAACAAAGAGCTTTTTACCCACTTCTACGCTAATTTCTCTGTGCTTTCAGGAAGCAATTTAGTAAAAATAAATCATCTTTCAATTGTGACCTTTTATAAATGAAGATTTTTCTTAAAAGGTTCTTTCTGGATGCAAAACTTGCATGCAAAGGAATTATTTGACAGTTCTCATACTGTGAATGAAGAAGAACATGCTGCTTGTGTTTCTTTGTAAATCCCAGTACAGTTCTGCCCATTTCTTTCAGGAGGAGAAAGAATCATAAGAAAAAGATGTTAGAAAATGAACTATTGCTGCTGTCCTGTGCAAACTGCTGCCTGCTGTCACAGTAATTCTGTGTCATTGTTACTTTGACATTGCATTAAATTATCTGCGTGTTTCTCTGTTCGTTTTTGTTAGCAGATGCTGATAGCAAAGACAGCAGTATAAATGCTGCACCGTGCGATGGGTATTTTGATGACTGGAAAAACAAAGCAATCCTTGGGGTACAGCATCAGAAAGCTGCTCTTTCCCTGAAGCCCACGCCTAACAAGGTGTTTGCTCAGAATGATGGGCGTCAGTCCTGGTGGCCTGAACACAGCTGGAATCACTGGGAGCTCAGCGTAGCCTTTGCTTGTTGGCAAAGAAGCGCCTTCCCTTCCAGCAGGCGGGCAGTTCTCAGGACTTTGAGTCAGTTCAATTAACACCCTGTCCCCTCAGCCAATTGTAGAGTAACCATTTGTTTGTTCAATTCATAGATATTGATCTGCATATAGATCACAATTCATAGATTTTTTTTTTCTACTCTGCCCTTCAGGAAACAAATTTATTCCATGACTTCTGTTACATAAAACATGGTTAGACATTCCTCCTATAGTGGGGTACGGAGATTCAGACAAGAAAGGAAGTGGAATTCCTTTGGGATATAAAAGACAGACTGCTAATCAGCTTTGGGAACTCCAAGGCAGGAGGAAGCACGAAGTGTTTGCCCCAGAATCTGTGCAGCCCTGCACAAAAGAAGAACACGCTGCTTTTCTTCCTGAATGTGTTTGCAAACCGTAACGCCTTTGTCAGGAGTGACTGTGTTGCACAGCGTTCCCCAAACAGTCAGGAGCACAGATCTGCTCTGTTTGGTACAGCTGCAGGGCAGGGGGTGCTGGTACCCAAAGGAAGAAAAGCTGGACTGCCTTACTAACAGCTCTTCCACTGTTGGTTTGTTTCTTTTTTTTTATGTTGAGTGGCTTCTTTAAGATCTGCTTTAAGTGCTGCTGCTGGAACCGTGAGGATCACAACCATGTGAAGATGCATTAATGGAGCTCTAAATTTCCTCCATATCCTACATAAAACTCCTTTTTAGAGGTTATGTTCTTTCTTGTTTTTAAAGAATGTTACTAAGCTAAGGCAGACATCACTCTAAAGATCAGACTGCTTTAATTATCCTGATATGCCATAGCTGCAGGATGAGGTAAGAATTTATGGCTCAGATTAACCTCCAGTCATCAGCCTCAATCTTACAAATCATGATTTCTTTTCTGCAAATTGTTAAACAAAACTATTGTAAACAAAGCCTTCTAAGCAGAACTTTATGCTGAATGCTTGGCAGTACGCTCAAAATGCTCACACCACCTACCAAAATGACTGCACTTTCTTGCCATCCTGAAGTGTAAGCAGTGCATGCCAGTTAAGTCACACAGCTTTGTCCCTACCCCTGCCAAGCCAGAATAGTTTGGGTTCACTGAAAAAGTTAATGAACTTTCACAAGCATCCTTGCTTGCACCAACACAAGGAGTTTTCTCCATTCCTCCGTGTTGTTGCTGGCATGGAGTTAAGGCTGAGTGCTGCATTCCCTTTCTCCCCAAACCAGCAACTTTGTGCTCCTGCAACTGCAAGCTATTGCAGAGAGTTTGGAGCCCAGTGAGAGACATCATGATCATATTTGCAGGAATCTGCTTAATAGATCGCCTGAATCAGCAACATCTACAAATGTAGGACTGTTGGAACTCCTTCAGCTTCTTCAATTCCTTAATGGGGACTAGACGAAAAAAGAAAAATTCTTCTGGAAGCATTTAGTAATAATTTGGTAAACCTTACCTATCTGATTTCTACTTGCAGAATAAAAAGCATTGACAACAGCAGCTCCACTTATCCACCTAGTAACGACAGGAAACAGAATTTCAGTTTGTAATGGCAGAGTTAATAACCACAGGTACAGACATACAGACTGAACTGCATAATAATTGAGTCTGGGAGGCGTTTAAGTCCTGGGCCTCTCCTCAAGGCAGAGTCAGCTGGAGGAAGTTGCTCAGGATGATGTCTGGTCAGGTTTTGAATGTCTCCAAGGATGGAGAATGTAGGACCTCTCTGGGCAAACTGTGCCAGTGCTTGACCGCTCTTACTGTTAAAAGTAGTTGTTTCTGAAATGTAAGTGGAATTTCTTGTGTTTCATTGTCTTTTGTGCTGTCACTAGACACCACAGAGAAGGATGCTCGCTCTGCTCTTCTCCTGCCCATCAGTGCTTCCACTGATCCCATTTTCCATCCCCTGCTGTCGTTTCTCCTTAAAGCTGAACAGTCCCAGCTCTCAGTCTCCTGGTTTATCTGCGTTAATTCAGAGGAGGGCACTGCTGAAGTAAATTCCTGCTTATCCTCATTTAATTGTGCTTTGTTTGGCATTGTGCAGTAATCCCCAAACAGGAGAAATAAAACACATGGGGATGAAATTCATCTTTCAGATAAACTTAATTGAAAACCTGCTCTCCAAGAGTCCGCTTAATCCACTCCAGGAGCTAAGAGACCAGACTAGAGCTCCACACTGCTCAGCCTTCCATGCCATCCCCCTGATTTCATCATCCTACTGTTAAAGCAGGTCCAGCCTTTGAGAAGGGAGCAATGCCCTCCAACCTGCCCTCTGAAAGGGGAGAAAAGTGCAGGAAAGTAATCAAACCATCGCTGATTGGCTTCCAACTGTGTACCTCCTCCTATACAAACCAAGTGAAGATTTATATAAGGTATTTTTAAATACTTACTCCTCTTTGTCCACCTTTTCTCTCAGCTTTTTCAGTCTTTTCTTCTGGGTAAATACTAAATTTTGAATGATGTTTTCAAAGTATTCTTCTTCTTTGTAGTTCAGCTGCATGGAAAGAGGGAAAAATACTTAGAGGTGGTGTTTGATGCAGTCTGAGTTCTGCAGGTCGTCCACATCGTACCGCAGGAGCTAGTTTGCATTCATGAATAAGCAGATAGAGTCACTAAGTTACAAACCCTTGCATCTACTTCAAACCATGTTAAATCTGTGGCAGACTTAGGAACAGTAGGCTGAACACCACTGGCTCTACATTTTATCTTAGCAGAACTCCTCTACAATTTACGTGTTCCCTTGAAGTAAGCAAACACACATCACCATCTGTCCTGGATCAGCTGTATTACACTGAATTATAATGCATTCTTATTTACCTCAGTAGAACTGAGGACAAGATTGAGGTATTCTGTGCAGACGCAGATGATCTGGTTATGAAGATAAAGCCACAGTTTCTCTCTCAAGACCTTTTTCTAATTATGTGCCTGTTGTGGATGCTTACCTCCTGGTACTCGCTGTTCAGCTTGTTGTCATCTGTCATGATCTCATCTGGGTAGCCAATCCTCTCCCTAATTGCTCTTGCCTAGGGAAGAGACAGTTTGATGTTCACGGCAAATCTACCCGTATTTTTGGATCAACCAACTAGGTAGGCAACTGCAGAGAGCCCACACCTTTAATGATAGCAGTTTTTATTTTCTTTAATCATGGAAAGCTCTATAATGTTTACTGTTAGTTGTAACAGTGGAATTTTCAGAAAGTATCTTGTTCCTTCCTTTATCAGTGAACTTAGAGAGATGTGCCCAGGATGCCAAAAGCCCTGCAGCGATGCCTTTGAGCTGGAAGGTTGAACCAATAGTAGATCTCTTGAAAAAACTGACAGATTTTACAGTATTTAAAATGGACTAAAATTAATGTCTGGAAGGTTTTTAACTTCATGTTAATGAAGTTGTAGGAAATCACATTTACAGTTTTCCAGAACCTCAGTTTGAGACTATAACACAATGTTTAATGAGCTCTCATGGCCCTTGATCGCACTGAAACAGTTTATTAAAATCTTCTCAGATTTTGGCAATTTTAAGTCCTAACAAAGGCTTCTCCCCCAGACCTCACTGCACGCCTTTCCATAGCTAAACATTCATTGAACTTGATGACAATGTCAGAAGCAATTGAAAAACAAAACAAAAACCAAGTGGCACTTGGCAGCTCTTTCTAATATTTCCATATAATCATGCATTAATAAATTTAGCAATAAAATCACATTATTTATGCAACTAATTTTCTGATGTAGGCTGTTCCCCCAAACAAATGAACATTATAAGCAACGTGAGGGGTGCATCAGGGCTTTTCCAGTGGTTGCATTTAATCTTGTCAGTTAAGTTGTTTGCAGCAGTAGAAGCGTTTCAGGGGCTTTGTAAATGCACTGCTGATGTCTACGATTAGCACAGAATTCATAGGGTTTGCAGTTTGGTCCATCAGTTACACGGCCATTCCTGATCAGGAGTTACTGGGCGGTTATACATGCATGCAGCTATTGAAGCTTTCTCCTCCCAGGGGTGCACTTGCACCAGCTGATAAGATGGCATCTCTGCTATGTGATCCCATGAGAGCTGGGATAAGCCCAGTGGATGCTGTGTCTGCCTGAAGTATCTGTTGCAATCATGTATTTTTGCAGGCTGTGCAGTCTAGAGATGTTTGATAAAGCAGTAATACTTGAATAGTTATTTTTAATGTTTTATCCTAAGATTCTGTAGCACAAAAATTTGGAGGACCTGCTCTGCAATTAATATAAAAACAACATTTTCCAAGCATTATTATTTTTGTAGTAAAATATCAGTAAGAACTCGAAGTGGAAGACTTTTTATCCTTAGGATAAAACGAACTAGAGATATAGTCAAGTGCTTTCAGTTACCCAACTCAGCGCTCTCTACAGTTGATTTTCGTTACTCCAGACTTGCATGAACTGTCTGAAGCTGCTTCTGCCCTCAAAGGACAATTCACTGAAGATCTCCAGCCCATGGTTTAACTTGTTGTTCTTGTCCTATCGCTCACAATAGCTGCTTAAATCACCACAAATCATTCCTTCTCATTTTCAAACTTACTTTCCTGTAGATATTCGTTATCTATCCACTTAATCACTGATTTGCCTGGGAGGCCTTCCTCTTTCATATAGATATCTCCCATTTTGTAATCTTATTTCCAGAGAGGCCCCTGCCCATGTAATTTGAATCTGACACACAAAGTCTGCGAGCTGTTGTGCCTCTATGAAAGGTTTATATGCATTTATGTACACACATGCATACATATATGCATACAAAAGTGTTACTGCTTTTCTGTTATGGAAGATGAACAGTTGTATACTTATTTTTCAGAGAAACACACAGTATGTCCAGTGTTTAGGATTGAACTTACTTTTTGTTCTGCTTTCTTTTTGGTTTCTGCATCCATCCAGGTGAGGTCATCTAAGGTTTCTATAAAAACACCACGTATATCTGCAATCATTTCCTCCACCTTGGAACAAAAACACCAGTATGTTACAGATCCATGGAAACGATTCTGTTATTTTTCCACAGTTATGGCTTATTGGCTTATATGTGGTTTATTATCACCACCCTGTTTCTCCTGCACTGGCTGACTGTGTGTGCTGTTGATGGACCATGCTCAAGCTCTGGAGCTCAAGTTAAGGAGCGCTTTCAGCCTGGGAATGGGCATGAGCTCACAAAACAGTGATGGTTCAGCTTACAAAGAATCTGTCATTTGTCCATCTGCTGCACGTTGGGCGTCTGATGGAATTATTTTTATATATGTCAACCACAAAAAACGGTGTATCTCAAGCTTTAATGACAGAAGGAGTGATAGGAAGCAGCCGCATCTTCCTTTTGGGTATGTTTTCAGAAATATTCTGTGTGAGTGAAGGCAGAGAGAAAGAACTGCTTGTCCCTGTGCCGCACTTTGGCGGGATGTGAAGCGGCAGCAGTGCAGAGGATACGCAGTGCCTTGGTTCTGGCAGGGGCTGCTCCTTGCTCATGTATGGCCCACGCCTTTGGTTCAGGGCCAGCTGATGGGGCAAATGGGCACACAGATAGCTCCTGCCCCCACGTGTGCACACACGGTCTCTTTGTGTTTCACGTTACTTCACAGTGTGCTTGTTTGAATGGAAGCAAGCCAGCTCAGAATTAGCAATGCGGAAGTACTGAGGTGTAAGGGAAGGACTCTCGTAGCACGTGCGTTCTTGTCACTGCTCACTGGTACACTGCTTGAGAAGCAAATCCAAAGGTTAGGTCTTTTAGGAAGTGACCCTGCTGCTCAGAGGAATTGAATCGAAAGCGTGATCAAACCTTTAAAGAAACATAATAAGCGACAAATGATGTTTGCATGGCACACGGGAGGTTTGCTGGAAGGCTTACCACGTGTTTGCTGTCTCCAGCAAAGGCCTCCTGCACATACAGCCGTCCCACCGCGTTCTCCATGTTGCCATTGACGTAGTTGGCGCAGCGCCGCCAAGCAGCCGTTTCTGACGTGGTGCCGTACAGAGCCTGTGAGACAGAAACAGCAGAGAGCAGTGATCTCAGGGCACGAGGAACCTGAGGGTGGACTGATGAGCACATGTGCACTTGGAGGAGCTAATGGGTCTTCAGTCAGTGCTGAAGCTCCTGTTCGTACTTACAGCAGCTAAATGGACTCACTGTGAAGGGCATGTCCTCCACAGGCCAAGGAAAGAGATGAATCATTAGTGATGCTCTTTATCTTTTCAAAGCATGTAAGGTAGAGAGAAGAAAACTACTCTAAAAGCCAAGAATGGGAGAGGTTACAGAGGAATACCCAGAGACAGAGCTGGCGGTGTCGCAGGGATCTGTAGTGAGGGCAGCTCTGGCAGCCGCCGTGACTGCACAGCTGTACAGCAGAGCCATTCCTGCAGCATTAAGGCTGTGTTTTCCAGTGACAGCTGTGTCTGTGTGCTGCTGGTGTAGAAAGCTGTGTGCTGCTCTAGGAATGAGAACTTAGGTGCTGCCATACAGGTAGTAGTGACTTGCAGTAGAAAGGGATTGCTGTGGGTCTGTATGTGTGCAGTGCCTGGTGCATTAGGACTGACACCTCCCTCACACAGCAGAAACGTAGTTACATTTGGAAGCAAACTTAACAAGAGAGATGCTAGTTTCAATTAATTGCAGTTATTCTGAGAAGCTTCAGCTACGTTATATCACGTATTATTAGTTAATTAGTAGAACGGTGTTTTTTAGAGTGGCGAGGTCTTTTTCTGTTGTTTCAAACTTTGACATTTTTCTAAATGACACTTCCTCAGTGAAGTCCTAGGATGTTGTGGAAACATTCCTCAATGATGCAGACTAAGCAAACAGGAAGATTCATTTTGAAAATTTCATGCTTTAAGAGGCAAGGGAAAAAGAAGAAGTAATTAATGAATGCGAGTCCCTGTTCGGGTATATCAACCTGATCAAACTAAATCTCCATTAGCTCGCTCCAGTAATTACTCCATTTTGTTTTGGAACAGGCAGAATCTCCTTAAAACACTGCATATGTGCATAGAAATGTTTCCTCTGTCACTTGTAGATGAAGCAAAATGGCCTTAACTGCTTTTTAATGCTGCTCAGCAAACTTAAAAGCAGAAAGTTCAACTGGGGCAATAGCAAAGATTTCCATGTGCAATCTCTGTGGGATTGCTCAGCATTTCCTTAAAAGCACTGAAATATCTGCAAGATCAAATGATTGAAAAAGGAGACCAGACCCATCCTGTTTGACTGTGACTCTCTTCCGTTGGATGCTGAGGAGTTTCTAGCAAGCCAATCTAAACTGTTGCATAAGATGCTAGCAAGTGGGACCGTTACCAAAATGACCGTATCATCAGGGGAACCACGCAGATTTGGAAATAACAGAGAGCAAGTAGCAGAGCAGCGCCTTTCAGATCCGCCTCAGCTATTAACATAGATGCTATAAAGGAGGTGTACACTCCAGCTGGAGCTTTTAGCAAGCACGTCTGGCTTTTGTGCACAACATTCAAGATACGTTACATTTTATACAGCACAGCCATTAAGGAATTATCTTTTTTGGTTAACAACGATCATTTTTACAACTTGAAAAGAAAGATTAATTTCTGCACCTTACGAAAAGCATTCCTGGTATCCTTGTAGTTGCGGCTAAGGCTGTTGACAAGGTCCATTACGAATCGCCAGATCATGTAGTTTTGAAGTTCTCTATGTAATAAAACAACGATAATAAGCTGGGAATGTTTTTAGGCTTTTGAAATGCACTGGAAATAAAATGCAAATTGCAAAGATAGCTACCATACCTACCTGGGGGTATACTTATTGAGAATAGACTTCAGCTTGGTAAGGTATTCTGGGTCGTAAACAACCACATGTTCCGTATTCTCAATATCAATTTGTACAGTTGACATTATATTATTTATGAATTTTGACCAGTTGAATGCCTGGAAAAGGAATACATATTATTTAAGGACAAATCCTCCAGAAACAGCCTTCAGCTACTTTTAACAATACGTTTACGTCGCACAATTGTGCTGATCTCCCACCAGCTTCACTGCTTGTAAATGTTGTCATCACAATAATAACTGATCTGGGATCATTTATGTCCCCTGTGCTCTAAAATCCTATTAAAATAGGATGGTATCCAGCAGAAGGGGTCCAGACGTCGTTTTATTTTCAGTATAACACAACTAAAAACGTTATGGCTCTTTCTATTTAGCCTGGGTAAGCAGAACACGTGTTTTAAGTAAAATTTCACTAATTCTTTTGCTGTATACAGCTGAGGTTTTCTAAATCAAAGCATGATAAAAAGCTTTAATGCTCAGCACGATGTGGCTCTGCAGATACGGAGCAGTGTGAAGTTTGTGGTATTTGTGGCATCCTCTGTCAGGCACATGGCAAGGGCTTGTTCTGAAGTATGCTGAAGTCCACAAAAGGCTTGATTCTAATAGGCTTTCAAACAGACACACTAAATGCACTGTCTGTACAGAATTTTCCTCTGTGTGCCATGCTGTGAGATACTGAATAAGAAGCGGTTTGGTAGCAGGTCCACGAGCACCTGACAGCAGGATGCCACGGCAGACAGTTGTCACTACGATCAATGTTCTCTGTTGTTCCCTGCCTCCCAGCTGCCAGAACCCCACGTGCTTTATGCTGGCATTTGCCTGAGCCTCACACAGCACTCGTGGGCAGTGCCTGGGAAGGTTTTTTCTGCTGTTTTCATTCTGTCACATCCACCCATGTGAACAGAGTGTTTTTCTACTGTGGGCACTCTAAACAGGAAATTCTTGATAGTTGGCTGATAAAACCTATTTCCCTTCGCTTGGTCTTTGGTCAGTGATATCGCGTGCCTCAGAAAGGAGACAGGGAGCAGCAGTGGCCGGAGAGCAGGCAGTGCCTCCTTCCTGAGCGTGTGCTGAATGCCAGCACTGCTGCGCGCTGCCTGGGCTCGGTGTGCTCCAGCTGGGAGTTCACACCTGAGCTGACATCCAGCAATCTGCAGAGCGTTTCTGTTGTCCTCTGTGTGATAGCGGCTGGTACAGACAGATCTGTCAGCTCGCAGCCTGTGCAGAGTTGTGTATTCTTCCAGCAATTCAGCCATTCACCTTGTGAATAAATGGCACTGATTTACAGCTGTTTCTATGCAGGCTACTTTAAATTCCTTATGTGGCCCACAGTCCGTGTTGGAAGAGACGAGGCTCTGAGGACCAGTTTGACTTAGAAAGCAATTCAAATCAGAATCTTTAAATCGTAATCAAAACTGTAGAGCCACTTTGTGTTCTTATGAGGCTGGGTGGGTGCTCATAGTGGAAAGGAATGTTGCATTTAAGAAAAGCCAATAATAATTGTGCTTGAAGGAAAAAAAAACACATTTTGTTAATTTTTAAAATGCTCGTTATGCTTATTTGTCTGAGAGCAATGGGGATTTTTCCCAGTCTGGTTCTTTTGAGAGGAAAGTGGGAAGAGGTAACATCTTTTATCAGACAAACTAGCTGAGGAAATCAGATGAGCTCTCGGGAGTAGAATCTCTTCAGTTCTGAAAGAGAAGCACCAAACTTGAAGCTAATTTTAGGAATAATTGCTGTTCTATCCTTAGGCCATTACAACAACAGTACCAACTCCCACCATGTGTCTTTTGAGCATTTTTGGATAAATTTAGAGCAGATGATTGCTGCTGATCTACAGTACTCCCCAGAAACTAAAAATAACCTGGGCAATACCGTTCTGTGAACAAGTTAGCTTCTGACATGATGATTGCATTCTGACATTATGACTGTAATGGTAACTTGTCAAGTTGGATCTGTGGGAAGAGGTAAATTATGAAACTAATTGAGTTACTCAGAATGAAACTGTCATGAAATTTAAAATGAAAGAATTTCAAGTCAATAAAAATAGCAGACTATGAAACTGGGGTGGGAATCGTGTTATTTCATAGTACCTGAATGCAGTCCTGCAGCCAGGCCACAGCGCCCTGCTGACCTGCTTGTCTGCGTGCAGGGCGCGGAGGAGGAGTTGCTATGGTGAGCACGTCCAGCCTGCGTGGTGCTGCTGGGGCGGCACCCTGCGTTATCACATCTTCAGATATTGTTTAGCTGGACTTTGTGGTCCGTGAATTAAAGGTCACGCTGTGGAAGTGGCATGTGACTCAGGATGGGAGACAGGGCAGAGCTGAAATGTCCTGGGGGAGCCACAGTGGGAGGAATGGGCAGAATTCTCCTCACGCGTGGTCATCGTGTCCAGGGCTTTTCTGCTTGCTTTGGGTGATCATCTTACAGGGGGAATGCTGGGGAAAAAAAGGGCCTTTTGGTCTGAATCTGTAGCCCTGGATGAACACAGAGAGCCCGAACAGTCAGATACAGTCGTACAGCACACTAGAATGAAATGCTGGCTGCAGTCTTTTCGATCTCTTTGTGTTGAAGCAGAGGTGCAAGATCTGCCTCCAAGTCAGCAGGAGCTGTGGGTACGGAAGCACAGACTTCTGTGCATAGTGTGATTCAGCAGATGTATAAATAATAGGCGGTGCAATGCCGGAATCTTGTTTGACTTCACATTTGCGTGAGATTAAGAAAAACGTCAAGCTTCATCATTTAATCTCATCAGCCAAGAATATCAGTATTAATTATCACTCACCGTATGATTTATTTCCAACGAAAAGTTGTTCTGGAGTTGTGCCAGCGTCATTTTATTGTACAGCAGAAGTGGATCATTTCTATCTTCAGACTTTGTTGTTGCCTATCAAAGTTAATAAAGAGATTGAGTCAGTTCACAGGAATTTTGGTAAGCAGCAGTAGAAAGAAAACATTGTTGTTTCAGGTTTAATACGTTACTATGAGTTTGCAAAAGTGCGAAACCCCTTCTGTGTACGTACTGATAGCATTTCCTCAGGCTGTGTGTGCTTTCTGATCAGCACGCCTGTGCTACGGAGTTCTTCTGGCTCCACTGCAGGCCATTTTGTGCCGGCAGCCCTGTGCCTGCTGAGCTGCACCAGGCAGATTTGTCAAAAGAGGAGGCACTGGCCATTGGTGCTCTTTATCGGCAGCCACTGCTGTAGGGAAATGCCACTTGTGTTTCCTTTCTTGCTCCCCTTCAAATCTTTCCCCAGTAAATTCCTTTTCTTTGAATAATTTTCTATCTCTGATCTAAACCCTGAAGTGTGTTTCTCAGGAGAATGTGGAGTAAATCAAAATCAGATGGCTTTAGTTTACACAAATGGAGTGGTTAGGTGTACCTCTGCCAAACACATGCCCTCACTGTCAGCATAACTTACAAAACCAGCCGAAGCTAGGAAATCTGTATTTTGACTATTTTACAGTCATCCTCATCTTCAGGTGGTTTTGGAATGTTTAATAATCACAGACCAAGTTCTTGCTTGCTCCTGAATGCTTTCATTTCCACTTGTTTTTCTCAGTGCAAGTTGAAATTCTAGCTATTTCTCCCAGGCATACTTTCTGGAGAACAGGCATTCGATTAAAATGCACTTGAAACAATCAGCATTGTGGAGCAGCTTGTGTAGGACAAACATTACTTTGTGTTGCGTGGCAAGCCAAGGGATGGCGATCAGCTGCTCTGATAACCAAGCAGCCTGCGTGAAGAAAAGGACAAAAGGAAAAGAGGCCCCAGCAGCATCTCCTAAAATGCACTTTCTATGGTAGAACAGAAACCAGCCTGTCTCTCGCCCTCTTTTCCCTGGAAGGGCTTCTGTGAACAGATTAGGATAAAATAATTTGCTGTTTCTGGAAAACAGCTAACTCCTGTTTCCCTTGCTCATTAGAAGGCGTGTCTTTGTGAGTGTTCCTTTTAGGTATTGCAGACCCCATGTGCTTTTGCTCAGTCCCACAAAGCAGCACGAGCATGTCGCTTAACAACAGTTTGCAGTTGGCTTCTGTAGGTACGAAGGAGGTCAGGTATTTAAAGACACTTCAAAAATGAGTTTTCTCACGTTAGCAATCTCTTTCTCCAGGTCCATGACTCTTCTCATTTCTTCTGCAATCTGGGTCTCGTTGAAAGAAGATCCTCTTTCTTGTAGGATTAGTTTAGCCACAGAAATCATGAAATCAACGTAGGCAGAACATGCCTGCAGGGAAAAACACAAATGTTTCAGAGTCAGAATTCTTCAAAGAATATCTTGATTATATGGAAGATTTCATCTCCATTTTGTGAACAGTGCATGGTTCTTCATCTCCTCCTTTGCTAACTGCACAGTGATTTATTCTCAGACACAGTTAGATCACAAATAGAAATTTGAAAATTCCCTCGTGGAAAAGTACTGTACTGTTTGTAGCACTGTTCAAACCTAAGCGCTGTCAACTGCTGCACTGTGTTTTCAGTATTTAAAATGAGGTATTTGTGGGTCCATATTTAAACTACCTCCTCTGTTCTTTCTAGTTCACTTTAATTACAACTTCCAAAAATACTGTGTCCAAGGAGCAGAGTTCCCAGAAACATAAAAGCCAGGGAAGAGAAGATGGGCTGTGTGGGATGAGTGCTGTGGGCACATTGCTCCCAGAAGCAGCAGCTCTTGTACGGCCACCTGGAACATCCAGAAATCACTGTGCTGGGTGTAAGTTCAGCAGAGCTTCGTTTACTGCAGGTAATACCGTATACATGAAATTTAGTATGTCTGAATTTACCAACGATAGAAAAGGAAACATAGAAGTTTATTCCTTAAACCTTACACTGTCAAATATCTGAAGATCTTAATGTTATTCCAGTTCCTCTTTGATAAACTACTCTCAATTTTCTTTCGGTCAAAATGCTGTTTTTAATATACTTTTTAAAGGCAAGGTAAATACGTACTGTTAGCTGTAATAATAAATCTATTTTATGCAAAATACCTTAATCTGCTGAAACAGTGAGAATGGTAGGATTAGTAAGGTGTGCATGGTGAATAAAACAGAACAGCAATCTCTAGGTGTGTCCAGTTACCTAAGGCAGTAGGATACAGCCCTGCTAATGAATGCTGTGTTTATTTGGCCATTCTGATGACTCCTTTCTTTGCCATCCATCTGCTGTCAGCCTCCCCTCCCTGCCAACAATGCCTGCGTGTGCTGGAAAACCGAGCAGCTCACGAACAGAATTGACAGCAGACTTGAAAAGGAGAGGTGGCTCACAACTGAACTCTCTGTGTTCTTTTTAATTAAGGCAGATTATTTTATCAGAGAGAAAAGCCCATTAAGCCACTGACAGCTACGTTAACTCACAAAAGAGAACGCATAGCAAGCCTGCAAATACAATTCCAAAATACCCAAATCCACATATAATTAAATGTATATTAATACAAACATTACCCTAAACCAGCAAGTCAACAGAAATCTTGAGTTGCAATCAGTGCCCTTTATTTTTGGCTTAAAGGCAAAGACCACTGCATGTCACAGAGCAGACAGTTACGTCAGCTAACTTCAGATGGACTGTATGAATATTCTCAGATATTTTAGAGGGAACTTAGATATCAGAATAACTCCTGTAAGAGCATTCCCTTAAAACAGAAAAAAGAAGTTGTAGAAATGATAGACGTTCCACTTGTGGCTTAGAGGCTGGAAGTGCTGACAAAGCCAGAGGTTGAAGGGCAGGAGGCAGTAGCTGGTTTGCAGCGTACAGCTCAAAGAGTAGGATGAGACAGCAGGAAACAGAGCCAAGCAGAGCTATCAGAGGACAAGGACTGAAAGGAGGAACATCTGTGAAATGGGGCGCTCAAGCCTGTAAAACATGCGGTTACAGAATCACAGAGCGCCCAGAAGATGAGTGGGGCCAACCTTCATGGGAACGGGGAGCCTGGGTGAGAGCATCTGTCCCTGTCCCATTGCATATTAAACCCTGGTGGAGGTTGTTCCAATCTCTGGCTGTTCTTACTCTATCTGCCTTTTAGTGACTAATCTCTGTTTCTTTTTTTAAAATGCTTCCCCCCTACACTCCTGAAGTGGAAAGTAGTATGATACCTTCTGGTAGGTCACAGTTCAGAATAGAAATTGTGGTTTCTGTGCTGCAGTGGGTGCAGTGCAGGAAAGGAGCAAGCTGGGATACATGATCTCCTCCAGGCCATGGTAACGGGGTGATAATAGAGCTGAACAGTTAACACGATACATAATTTAATGTAATCTCAATTGTAGTATAAACTATTAGCATGTCAGCAAAACACCTTTATAACAACATGCTTAATGTGCTTTTTCATAATTTCTGCATTTAGTTACCCAGAAGAAAACTGGCTAATTAAAGGTTACTGTGGTAGCACGCCAGCTGCTCCAGCCCTCACGTACACCTCAGCCCTCCAAGACTTGGAGCACAAGCACGGCTGGCAGTGAGGGATAACAGGGTCAGTGCTAGCAGGTTAATGAAATCATGTGCAAACAATAACACAAATTAAAGGCTATGGGAGATTTTAAGTATTTAAAGCAGTTACTATGATATCGTAGTTTAGCTGGTGCACTTTCATTAGGCAATTAACTGAGGGGACTGTGATCTTTTCAAATCTTTTACGCAGTAAAGTGTGATCTTTGGTTCCACATGGTTGTGTTTTTTAGTTCCTAAGCCTATTAGTGATAAGAAAAGTCATTTCCAGGATGATTAGATTATGTCTTCTGACTTAGGTTAACTCCAGCCAGTGGATCCTTTCACTCTATGCCCATTATGGGCATGAGAGCAGCAGTAAATGTGTGCTATCTGGACTAACCTAGTCCTAACCCTATCCCTGGACTCCTGTCATTCTCAGCACTTGCTGATTGATGCCAGTCAATCATAGTTCATCATTTTGTGATCACTGAACAGAGGTGATCCATAAGCACTTAACTTCTAGCTGTCTCAGTGTGGGCTGTCTTGATTCAGCTGTAAAGCCTAGCAGAAAATGTATAATAAAGGCAAACTGTTTCAGGTTTATTTCCTTTCAGGAGGACCTAAAAACCTAAAAAGTAGATGTTCATACAGGAATTATTTGGAAAACTACTGTTTCTTCCACATGTATGTTAATTAAAAGAGAAAAGAGAGAATGGATGATGAAGGAAGCGAGGCAGGTTGGGATTTCTGATGCACAGTGATAGCAGAGGAATATGCAGCCTCCTCATCCAGTGCAGGGACAAGTGGTTAATACTGGCAGCTGGAGCCTAGATGGAAAATACTTGGCTTCTAGTGCAGCCAGGAGGGTCAAACAAGGACACTAACATTAATGGCATAATAATATAATACCTCCTCTTCAGGACACTTGTACTGCCTCCTGTTCTTAGCTCATTTATTTCTATTTCCCCCTAGTCTCCTAGAATCTGTATCTTCTGCAGTTGCTTTTCCTTTTCTCCTAGCTCCCGATTTCTTGCCTACTTGCACACTTACCCCAGATTCTTCCTCCAGTCTGTCACACACTGTTCTCACCTGTAGGTCAGCCTTGTTTAAATGCTCATAATGATTACCTTTCTGTCTCAGGTTACTCGATTCTGCCAGTGATGGTTCCCAGTGTAGTATTAGAATCAATCTGGGGAGAGACTGTTCCAGTTCTTTGCCAACCTCACTCTTGGAAGATATACCTGCCTTGAATATATAGGCTAAAAACGCAGGAATGTAGTCAGTGATCTGTCAGCTCCATCTTACCTCTTGGTATGCTCCTGTGCATTCATAGTAGTCACGAGAAGGCAGGCCAAGCCCAGGTTGGTCGATCTGTAAATTGAAGTAAAAGTTAAAACGTGTAGGGACAAAATGGCATCACATGATGCTGCTCTTTGGTCAATTACAGGTGCTGATGCTTCATTCTGGAAACGTTATCCTCTGCCCCATGGGAAGTGTCTTTCCTATCCCTTGCGCTCCTTTAATTCTTTCCACTCTCCTTATTCTTCTTGTCTTTCTCTTGATCTTATGGGAGCAGCAAGTGCAGATTCGCCGTATGCAATGCCATCTTGCTCTGGATGTTCCATTGTCAGAGGTATCTTACATCTAACAGCAGGGTGCTGTGGACACACTGCTTATGCAAACGTCCTCAGCTGCTTTCGTGTTTGGGCAGGGAACTGCAGTTCCTGTTGGACTCTGACATAAGAACACATTATAAAATCAGCCCCCTGCCCTGCAGGCTTTTTTGCCATTGGGACCACAGCCCAGGTTTTCAGTGAAAGGAATTTCTGCCTCAAGGGCAAGGAAAGGAAGCCATGCATATTTTTTTGCTTGCATGCATATCTAAGTAGATCATGTCTGACTTCTGGACAGCGTGCCTATGAATTGTATGTATGTATCTATGTATGTCTCAGTTGCACTCACCTCCCTGAGAATAACAGTGTACCAGTACAGTGAATAAAGATTATTAACTCTGAAAATGGACACTGCAATGCCAAACTCGTAAGGGAAGCTGAACAACTACAGAGATTCACAAACTCATCTGTAACTGGTAACATTCAGACCAGTAACATTTCTCCTGGCTAACATGTATGTCTGTGCTTTCTGGTTCTTTTGCTACACTTACATGATGAGCAGTTGGATGCCACCAGCAGACTTACATGAATGATGTGTGCTGAGGAATTTTTATCATCTGTGCCAACAAAGAAATTAATCAGGACCTTCTTCCCGTATCTGGAGTTGAGCTGTGCAATAGCTGTCTCAGCTGTCCAAGCAGCACCTGGGCAAATGAAAGGTGCACTCAGTCTTCTTTTTGGTAAACAGTGACAAAGAAGTCATTTAGAATTTTAACAGAGAAGATTGTCTTACCATAGGAAGACTCCCAGTTGTTTGTTGCTACAGGCCAGTCAGATAAATTTGCCAGGAGACTGATCAAAGGCATTCCACCTCTGCTATCAATGGTAGCTTTTGGAAGAAACAGAATGAACTGATGTGACATTTTAGAACATACAAATTGTATACTGTTGTAATGAGCTTAGAATTCTGAACCTGAGAACTCTTCTCACCATCAGCACAACAGAATTACATTCTGATCTATGCCTCTTCTTGAAGATTTGATGTTTAAAATACATTTCAGTCATGACTGCAAACAACTTATGCAAATCCCTAGGACCATGACATTGAAGAACTACTGGATTTCAACTGTAAGTTGAACTTAAAATAATATCTTTGGGAAATATTCATAATTCAATGGAAAATATAAAAAATTATTTAAACAGCACTGCTGCTTCATTGCACCTCAGCGAAGCACCTAGCTCAAATTCTTGAAGTAAACGACCCCTGTGTCTTTATAGAAGCTTGATATGCCAGAGATTTTCTACCTGATCTCTTCTAAGAAAGAATTAATTCATATTGAACTGCAAGGATTTGAGTTCAAATATCTGCATCAAACTGGAAGCTCAAGAGTAATGCAGATGCACTTGAAATATCAAAGCACGCAGACAGGACGCACAGAGCTCCTTGTGCTGCTGATGTTCTTATGTAACTCTCTAAGACTCAGGAAGAACTTCTGAAAAATTCTGTGCTGAAACCACAAGTGTGGAGATACAGCTCCCTTTGGAAGTTGTTTCTTAACATCATTCTTATGTATCCTATAGGCAGTAAATACAGGAGGAACTTACTTTCATTTATGCATGATCTATACAGAGTTTTTGCCTTCTGCACTGCTGTTATGTCATTGCTGCTCGGTGTGTCGAGGACATCTGGAACACACAGCAAATGTACCTTAATATCTAATCTCTATTGGGGAGGAAGGAGCTGTGAGGCCCTGTCCGTGCTGCCCTGCAGTCACACTGGGCTGCTGGCTCTCCTTCCCCAGGGCAGCCCGCACTCGGCGCTCCTTTACAAACACTGCTCCGCAGAAATGGAAGCCGTGACATCTGTGAACCACAAACTTGGTAAAACCAGAAGCTAAGCAAGCAAGGAAAGGATGTTCAGTCTCCAGAGCAGTTTGAGAATCTTTGGTGAGCAGAAACTCAATGGTTTCTTTGACACTGTTACTTTTGTCTGAAACAAGTAAGTATGGATGATTTGGCAGTGTTGCTTTTTGTGGAGACAGAAATGCTGATCGGCCCAGATGTGATGTTTGAGACGTGCTCCCTGCTGCTTGAGGTGCAGCAGCTGGAATAGAGATCTGCAGGACAGGGCTGCCAACAAGCAGCTTCCAGCGTTACAGCTGGCAGTCTTTGTCACCTGGCTTCCCTGCTACTGTTAGTTCATGAGAGTAATTAGACAAATTAGAATACGCAGATGAGCACACGGAGCTCAGATAACAGAAAGGTCAGCTTGAGTGGGCTCTGCTCCAGTGTCAGACACAACAGTGTAACTTCCAAGGTATTCCCCAAGCAAACGGTTTGTGGTGGATTTTCCTGATCTGAACGTGAAGAAAATGAAATATTTAGTAGTATTTTAAGCTTTGCTAGATAACCACACCTTGTTAGAGTTACATGGAGGCCAAAGAAGAAACTTTATCTAGTCCACAAACATAAACCCTACTGACCTTTTAGAACAACTTCTAGTTCATCTCTTAAAATGTCAAAGTTACTGTAACGGGAGCTGGTTTCTGGAATGACGTTCCTCTTCAGCCATCCTCCACAGGCATATTGGTAAAAATCATTGCAAGGCTCTGCGGTGGTGTCCATGTTCTCAATGATTCGGGCTGCTGTAATATAAGACAAATCAAGGTGAAAAGGCTTTTTGGGGAGCAGCAACAAATGCATTAGTTTGCTACTTTCCCTTTTGTTTGGAACAGGCTGCAGCCTACGTTAATGTCCAAGGCCAAGCCAAGTACTAGGCAGTAACAGTCACTGTTCTTTTATAGCCTGCAGCTCATATGCTTTTCTGTTGCCTGTGTTTATGGATGGCTAAGCTTCCTCTATCTAATCTTGTTATTCATTGTGAGTGGTTACTTGGTTATAAAATGTTTCATTTACTGACTTCTTTGTTTTGAAAGGGGATGAGAAGAGAAATTAAAAGCTGATTTCCAGAATCTACATTTGATATTCTAGCTTTATTCCACATTTTTATAGAACTTCCACTGCTTCTTGTGTTCCTTATTGACCCTATCAGAATTGGCTGATCAAAGACTAACTGGTCACTGACTGATCATAACATGGGTTTCCTCCGCTTTCTTGATGACTGTTTCCCAGCCGCTGTTCATAAAATTCCAGTGCTCTATCTTTTGCTTTGTATAGTTATTCTTTCTAGCTTGTTTTCACCACTAATGTGGTAGCAGAAGGTCTGTAAAGGAAGGGAGAGATGCTCAGAGTCAGGGACCAGCTAGTGATACCTTTGATTTGCCAGAATACTGAATATCTTCCCCGTATTCAGACATTAATTTTAGTGAATGGTGAGGCTTGTGATTACAAGCATTTCTTCCTCCCCCCCTCGGGTTAGTCAGATACAGTCAAATACAGTTATTTCTCTGTGCTTTCAATATTTTCTATGTCCGTTGTGGTGGAGATGAGAGGTGTAGGCAGGCTGTACTATTTCTATGGACTGGCTTCCTCCCTTGGTTCTCTTGGGATGTTCAGTTAAAGTTACATTTGAAGCCAACATTGGGTGGCTTTATGATGTTGGAAGCTGGAAAAAGCCAAGAACACATGCATTTTCAGTTTCGGAACACACAAGTAGCATAAAAAACATTGTGGAAATAGGTACAGTGCCTAGCATGCCATTTTTCCCTTGTGAAGTTAATGGCAGGATGACTTCAGTTTGAAAGAACACCGGATCGTGGCAGCAATGGGAGATGATGATATCCAGTCCTGTTTGCACTGTTTGACAATTGGCTTTTTACCCATTCTTGAGAAAGCCAAACACCCATCCCCACTGGGCGTCCCTAGGGGCGGTCAGCACTGAATCGTGCTGCCCAGGAAGTTCAGGAAGTGTCTGACTGGGAAGTGATCAAAACTTGTCGGGCAGATCTGAGCCACTCTCCAGCTGGCGCCGCTCCAGCAGGGCGGTCGGGCTGGATGGTCCCTGGAGCTCATTCCCACTTCCAGCTCTTCTGCGACTGTGTGAACTCCGGTATCTATTTTCTTCCTAGTTTGTTGTGCTGTATTTAAGGGAAAGGGATGCTTTGGATGGCGTGCTTTATTCCTGTGCTGGGTCCTTGCTGTAACAGAGGAAGGCTGATGATTACCAAGCTCTTTCAGTTTAAGGGTGTCCTTAGGAATCCCTGTTAGACCGGAGCACCTAGAGGGCAGCACTGTCCTTTGGGTTATCCTGACATGTTAATCCAGCAACAAAGACCTCAGCAGCCAGGACTCGACAGCGGCTCTTTCAGTGCCGTGTGCCAACCTTGCCACAATGTAGTGATGAGTTGGAAAAATCTTCTGACACCGAGAAAATGTAATTCAACCACTGTGCTGCCACTTTTGGAGAAAAGAAACAATAACAACAACAAAAGCAAACCAAGAACTAGAAGAAGTTTACATCTTGTGTACGTCTGGCAACTTCATTACTGTCTGTGTAAATCAGCCTTGCTTGATCCGTGGAATCAGGTTGCTCTATTGGCAGTCAGTACCTGTGCAATCTTTCTTTTCTACTGCTGTGATAAAAAATTACCTATTGTAACATTTCTGCTGTTGAGCCCAAACCAGCCATGTTAGCACATCCAATTTTATGAAAACATTAAGGTTAAATGCTGTGAAAAAACCGAGCTGAGTCATGGGAACTGCAGTTCTTCCTTCTTCATTCACGTTTTCCTTCAGAATACACACTTCAGGTACTGCCCCCAAAAACACTCACTTCAAGAGTGTAATTTGCACATCTGAATCCCCAAGTAGAAGTGATTGTTTGCCTGATACCACGAATAAACTAAAATCAATGGAATGTGGTTTTGTCATCAGTGAAGCCCTGGAGCACATGCTTGATGCCAGCATGGGAAGTCATTTACAAGTTCATACTTGGGCCCAGTGGAGCATTCAAGCCCAAACAGTGAGATGATTTTGCTCTAGAAATTGGAAGTGTGAGACTGATGAGTATTTTTGTTACTTAATTCTAACACAGAGTCACTCATACCTTCACAAGTAAATAAAATACGATGTTACACTTTTTAATGTCCTCTGTATTGCTTTGATGATCCAAATATTGCTTCTGTTCCCGTGCTTAACGTGTTTACTCAGTGTCCTAACTTGCACTGAAGAATGTAGAGACCTATTTGAACTACTTTTAATGATTAATTTTATTCTGATTGTCATCATTGCCAGTTGTTGCTTTAATAGCTTACAAATAAAGTAATAAAAGATGGCATAACACCTAGTGACCTGAGAAGGATGTGGGAGAAACTTGTGTGCTTACGTAGGTGCCATTAATAACAGAGATACGAACAGGTCCTGTTCTCATCAGTCTGTGCTGTTTGAGCTCAGGCAGCGTGCATCAGGCCTGTGTATCAGCATATCAGCACGTACATACATACACAAGTGCAAATCACACATCGTGATGGCCGAAAAATCCTTTGGAAGTATAACTAGGATACATCGGGGCTGCCTGAAATAAATCCTAGGAGATGCATAGCCTGTGGTGATGGCAGCATCCAGCACTGAGACAACAGGCTGGGCCAAGGCTTCACCAGGGGATGACTGCACAGGACTGAGGTGTGGAGCAGATACTCCCACTGCTGTGTGAAGTGAGGCTTGAAAGGAGCAGCCCCAGATGAGAAAGGAAACAAATAGAGTGCTGCTTCTGCTGTGTTCCTGGCATGTCTGAAAGTCTAAATGGGGCCAATGAACCCAAGTGTTCTGGAAGCCTCTGGTGGGGTGCTGTGCACTTCAGATTCCTTATCATCTGCAGTTAGCTTGCGTTACATCAACCCTGGCTTGAAAACACATTTTTCTGGGGTGCTGACTGTCAAAACCTGTACGCCTCCTCTGAACTGCTCCTGTGTCTCACACTGACACAGTAGGTCTACGCCCTCTCCTGGGGCTGCCTTTTCCCTTGAATCCCAGAGGGGCCGGTCGTGATGTACAGAATACATGCAGAATTTATCAGTTCCACTTGACATGAAGATAACACATAGATATCGCTGTATTTCCGATGCTTTCCTATTGATACTGTTGATGCAACAAATCTCCAAAATACAGCAGACAGAGCAGAATATTTCTCTCCAGGGGCTTTGACTTGACTAACAGAGGGCTTGTAAATACAGCTGAAAAAATCAGTGATTTTTGTACCATTCAAAAAAAGGGGAAAGGGAAAGCCTGGCTCATCTTGCCTTGAGGCTTTTTAGTGGACTTGAGGCCAATGTGTAAACTAAGAATTGTTTCTGCAGTTCAGTCCTTTCTGAAGAATGACATTAGCTAGGCAGCCTATAGAATACACAGCTGTTCTGGACATGCAGACTAACTCTGCCTCCCCTCAAACAGCAGCACGGCATCTTTAAGAGCTGTTAGCAGTCAAGACTCTCCTTACATGTATCTTTGGGGACACAGCCTTTCAGCACGTGCTGCAGCACCGCCTGAATGCTGGCTTGGTGAGGAAGAGCCATTTTGTGGTTCACTTCAATCAATATCTGCAGCTAGAGGTATTTTTTGGAGTCTGCTTCTGAGTCTTGAACCATCTGACCCTGATGACTTTATGAGATTCGACAGTACCACACCGTGAGATTTTACATTTGCAGAAAAAGAAAAGAATTTAGGTACAGAAAGGGAATGATTTGGGTTAGCAGATGGCATGCCTCAGTGTGCTGTGTTGTGTACAGCCAGTTGGCAACAGTACGTGGTTTAATTTTGCCTAGAAGTACATACATGTATTTAAAACATGCGTATGTTCATTCTTACCTGACTTTATGCAGTCTGATGTCTTGCAAACCCCATCTAGAAAACAAAGCAATCATACTTTTAACTTCTACTCTGTGTCAATACAATAAAAGCTACTGTAAATTTTACTTTCAATGACAGTCACTTTAGAAATTGCATTAACTGCAGGGTGCAGTGAGATAAAGATCAGAGAACAGCGTGCATTCAGAACGTGAGATTTATAGGGTCTGGCTCTAAAAAGACTGTTATCCTCATCCCTTTAGGGCTCTCAGTGCTGTGCCCATCATGCAGAACCTCGTGGTCATTTGAAGGAAAGGTTCTATCAATCAATTACAAGTGATAAAAATATTAGTTTTATTTAGAAGGGGAGAAATTTGGAGAAAAATAGAAAATAGACTGAAAACAAAGTCAGTCTGAATGCAGCAGTTCTTTGCAGTGACAAAAAGATGGAGGAGGGTTTGTGTGAACATTCTGCCACATTCACCGTGCAGCCCTGTGAGCAAAATCCATGGCTCCACAGCACAGATATTTCCTTCCGAGATTCAGAAATGTGGCACTTCTTGGTTTTCATTTCAGAATGGCATTTTTTCCATTCCATAAATGGGCAATACAAAAATAAAAAGCAAAATCATTAAGTACTTCAAAATGAAAACGGTCAATTCTAGTGCGATTAAACATTCACCAAGCGTTCACAAAATGGAATTTTGAGCATTCTTGTGTTTTCCACTAAGAAACAACAAAAAAAATCAGTATTTCTGCCTAGACTGAATTATTTTCAAATGCTTTGGTATGGCTGCTGAGTTACCAAACGCTTTGTGTGCCTGCACTCACAGAGTGCTTGTCACAATTCGTTGTGAATGGAAAAAATGGGATTTTCACTTCCACAGCAATGTGGAGGAAACTCTGCAGTTTGGGGCTCTTTGGAAGGATTCTTTTCTGCAGTTTCTGCTTCCCGAAGCATTAATTACAAACAGAAGCATTGCTAGGTCCAAACAAGCAGATGGTTTGTGTTTCCCACCGCTTTGCATAGTTAGTGTGTGTCTGCAGCAGTGCAGAGCGTGGCTGCAGCGCTGCATTTCCTGCACTGTGCCGTGCTGTCTGACAGCGCACTGCAGCACGATGATGATGGGCTGCTGCTTCTCATTTTGCACTGTGGGCACAGACCTACGGTCTCAGGCAGATATTCTGAGCTGACCATTTAAAAGTCTTTCTTAACCTCTTCTGCAGTGCAGCTCTGTACATATGCAACATAGACTTTTCTAATGCAGTGTTTTAATATGCTGAATCTTCAGGTTTTTTTTTTTTCTTTCCAATATGAACAGCTGGATTCTATTTGATGAAGCCTTTTTGCATCATTTCTTCAAATGCTTTCATATTAACGTGGATTTGTACATTCCAAGACATTTACGTGTACTCACCATCGTATGTGGCATACAGGACTATCATTGTGATTGCCACAATGGCCAGCAGAATCACGACAACAGTCAGCCCTATTTCCAGGCCGCTCCAGCGCGGTTTCTTCTTTGGTTTTGGAGCGTTCATTTCAGTGATATCCATCTGACTTTCTGACTTGCCCATAACCCAGTATCTGAAAAGGAAAAGGGAAAAGTCACTGGAGAGCGCCGAATCACGGGTCCTGAAATGGGCTCCTCAGCTGCACAGAAACCAAGATGCTTCCTGGGTGAATTTCCAGACTGGCACAAAGTTACCTGTAACACGGCCAGGAAGTGGTGGCACTCAGATGTGTGCCCACACGCATACGTACCATGTGCCTGGGGACACAGCAGAGCTCTGCCTTCTGCAGAGAGGCCACCGAGCAGAAAAGGAAGGCCAGCAAACCAAAGCTGTTTTTAAAACTCGCCGTGCAGTTTAATCCTGTGTGATGGTACAGGAATTCACAAGGAAGCAAAAGCAAGTCTCCTGGCCTGAATAAAAATTAACTTAATCTGCCAATTACTTATCTCATGCCAAAGGTCAAAATATACCATTGTGCTTCGCTGTCATCTTTTAAAGTATCGTGTAAGCAGTTCTTGACTACAGCTTTGCAGCTGTCACTAAAAATAGCAAAAAACAATAAATAAGTCAGCCTCTGCTGGGAGCAGGCCATACTGACAGTGCAGAGACTGGGGCTTTGTGGTGATAACCACAACACTGCAGTTTGACCAAGCTTTGCTCCTGCTTGCTTAGGGCCTGCTCACTTTCTTTGCTGGTATTCACATTCCTGCACACCTGGCGATGTATTTCTCAGATTTTGGCAATGGAAACTTGGCAGTGTCTGTTCTCAGCATTCCTGTGATGCCCATCACACCGCTTTCCCCCGCAGGCAGCAGTACCAATGGGAAGGGTGCCTTTCTCAGCTTCTGCTTCCACTCCAGTCCCAGGTTTGTACTTCAGTATGTTCAACTGGATTAAGTTGTTGCCTTGGATTCATCTTTGTCCTCAAATTGCTGCAACCTTTCCGATAAGCGGTCTTCACTTGTACTCAACACGCTCTGTTTCTGCCTGATTGCTGTCCTGTAGTCCAGAGAGCCACAGAATCGTAGGGGTTGGACGGGACCCAAAGACCAGCCAGTCCAACCCCCAGATCCAGCAATCCCTGCTCTCTTTTCCTGGCCACCTCAAGAGCCAGGTGCCCCGCAGTGTGTGCTTATCAATGAAGATACAAAGTAATTCACCAGGCGGGACCTAAGGAATCCCTTTTTGTGTTTATGCAATACTGAAGCACAGGGTGAATGCTGTCACACTAACACTGCTTACCCAAATGAAAGAGGGAACGTTTCAGATCAGAGCATCCCCCTCCCCTCCGTCGCTCTCCCCACACAGTGGGCCGCACGCTGTGCCAGCAGTGCCAGGGATTCTGCAGCTCCCAGCCTGGCACTCTGCAGGCTCTGCCCAGCTCTGCTCTTCACATCTGCACCACTGCCGCCCCATCCACTTCCTTGTGATCTCCCCTCTTTTTTTTCTCTCATAATAGTGGGTCAGAGCACCCAGTGCTGAGACACAGCTCTGAAATCCCACACAGCCACGTAAGAGTGAGAGCTGCGCCGAGAAGCTTGTCCTGCATTAGCAGTGAACTAGAAATTCATAGGTAATGTAAAAGGAAACAACCATTTATTAACCATTGTACCCTTCTCACTTCCAGTCATATCAAGCAGCAGAAAATGTAATTTATATTGTAATTTATGCTGACCAGTGAATACCTGGGGCCTAGTTTAAGAGGTGATGTTTATCTTCTGGCTCTGAGAGTGTCTTTAAAGTGGTAAAAACATGGTTTATTGGAGCAGGCAGAAACACTGCACCTTTGCATGCCAATACGTTCCTTGCAGCTAAGTTTTTCCATGTGAGCTAATCTTGCTGCTCCTGCAGTGCTCCTCGTGTTTAAAGGCATCCCACTAATTTTTACCTCTGGTTATTTAGAGAACGTATCCCATCTGCGTTAACAAACTCCAGGTAAGAGCCTCTGTGCGTGCTAACTGCAAGCACACCAAAAGCAGAGGAGTAATGTAAGCAGATAAAAGCATAGGTAACGTGGTTTTCTTAGATTTCTTCAATGCTCCGCGATCCCAGCTGCCTACTAAAGCAAAGATGCAACAGACAGCTGAAATTCATTTCTCAGCCCCCGGTGCGGTTGCACAGGGAGCTGATGCAGTAGCTTCTCTCCTCGGGATGCATACGTTTAAAGGTGACTCGAGGCATACCTGCTTCTCGGTGCGGTCTCTACAGGGAACGCAGCGCGGCACGAAGCACCCTACCTTTTTTGTCATTGTGTGGCACGCAGCGTGCAGACGAGCCACTCGGCGCGGCAGAAGCGCGGCGCGGCAGCTCGGGCTGACCGGTGCCACCGGGGCTCCCTGCTACGGCCGGGCGCTCGGGCTGCCGGCTCGGCCCCCGCCCCGCACCGTGAGGTCGGGATGCCGGCAGCCCGGCGGAGCCCTCGGGGCGGGCGGTTCCGCGCCGCTCGCTCGCGAGGCGGGCCGGACGCTGCCGCTCCGCTCCGCCCGGCCGGGGGCAGCTGGCGGCGGGAGGCGCGCCGTGGGCGGGGAGGTGCCGGCGGGCTGCGGCCGGTCCGCGCCGCGCGGTGAGGACGCTCGCACATCCGCCGCGGCCGGGGAGCACCGGGCGGTTCGGCTCCGCCGCGCCGGGGCGGCCATTCAGGTGCCCGCGGGCTCCGCGCCCCGCACGTCCCGTCCCGTCCCGTCCCGACGCCCGCCCGACGGCACGCCGCCCCGAGGCCGAAGCCCCGCAGGACTGCCGAGGCGGGGGAGCTGCGCGGCGCGCGTTCGCCAGTCCCGGCCCGCGCCCCACACTCACCGGCTGCCTCTCGGAGGGGTCCGGCCGCGGGGCCGCCACGCGCATCACCGGGCAGCGGCGGGGTGGCGGCGCGGGGCGGGCGGGAGCGCTAGGCTGGAGGGAAAGCTAGGCTGGAGGGAAGGCTAGGCTGGAAGGAAGGCTAGGCTGGAGTGGCGGCGGGTGGCTGGCGGCGGGGCTCAGCGCCTGTCCCGCCCGCGGAGTGCCGGCATCGGCGGGACATCAAAGCTCGGGGCGCTCTCCCGCCGCCGGAGTCGAACCGCTGGCGGTCGAAGCGGTCCCGCGAGTCCACCGCCGTCCGAGCGGCTCTCCGGGTGACCCGAAGGCTCCTTCCTCTTTGAGATCGTAAAAATGCGACGGGGCGGGAAACAAACAAACGAACGAACCCCCCCCCCCCCCGCCCCGACGGCGGCGAACCGCGCTCTTCACCTCGCGGAGCTTCACCCGGCGCTTAGCTGGAGGGAAGGGAAGGCGCCGTGCCTCGGGGCGGGCGGTGCGACAGGCGCCGCGGCCGGCGGTGCTGCCCCATGGCCGGCCGTACCGCGGGGCGGGCAGCCGGGAGGGCCGAGGGAGCGGCGACCTGCTGGGAGTGCGCCTTTCTTCCCGGTCGGCTCCGGAGAGACGGAGATGATGCACAGAGAAGGGCAGCGGCTGCATGTCTGCAGCGCCTCTTTCTGTGCAGCCTCATTGCCTTTGCCAAATCGATGCTGTCACGTACCCTCTGCGAAATCTTATATCCTCATTCACTTTCCTCTCACAAGAAAGGCAGCTGCAACTTCTCGCACGAAGAGACAGCCCTGAGCTATCACCAGATTTACCAGCCTACCAATACAAAAAGATACTTCTTTTCATTCTCACTGAGTTTTATGTTTATTAAGTTTCATTTTTACTAATAGAGTGGCAGATGAAACAAGATGAGTTTCTCACATCCTCTCTCTCAAACCAGATACCACACTCACTTTTGCTGCCTTCCTAAAGACACATATCTCACCTGTGAGGCAGAAATGGCAACTGGAAGTTCTGAAATCTTTCATTATCGGTGGCATACACTGAAACATCTGCAGCTTGAGAGGCACAGCCTTCCCCACTTTTTTCTACAAAAAGTGGAAACCAAGAGCTGACCTCTCTGGAACCGCATGGCAGCCAGTCTGCAGAGCACACGCGATGAAGGTGGGAGAGCAGCAAAGAATCAGCTGAACAGAACATGAAAATAAAGCACTTTTGCCCTACTGTCGCCCTGAGACAAACAAGGCCAACTCTCACCACCCAGCCTAAGAGTAGATGTGTGTTCCTGCATGAGGATGCCTACAGCAAAACCGGAAAAGTAGAAGGCAGCGAGTGTGGGCTGAGCTGAAATGGCAAGAGGAAGACTTGTTTCAGGTAAATCCAAAAAGCATAACGGCCTGATTCGCCTTCGGAGAGCCCAGAGAGAACTAACAGGCCTGACGATCAGTGTGAGTTTCCACTCCTGTAGAACTTGTGCTTGGAAAAGCGGAGCATGCATGTATATATTTCTATATATGCAGTGTGAGGGAGGTATGACTTGTGAGTCAAATACAGAAATTCCTGTTGGGGCATTCTTCAGGGAAAACTCCCATCACATACCTAATGTAACAGCCTAAAATCCGATAGCTACGCTCCTGCAGACAACCAGAGAAGCAGAGCTTGTGCTGGCTGACAGGCCTTCAGCAGGCCTTCAACACAGCTGGAAAACTCTTTGGCCAGCACAGCCTCCTAGAAGCTCTGCAGGCCAGTTCTGCAGCTGCCCGCTGCTGACAGCACTGCACACACAGTGCTGCCCTGCTGCCGCCCAGTGCTGTGCGCCAGCTGGCCGGGGCATTTGCAGTAGGTGGTGCACACAGTTCCTCCTGTCAGTCAACTTCAAGCTCTGCTTATGAACAACTGCAACAAATTCTTCACTGAGATCAAGAGTGTGTTTAGTTATTTTTAATGCCCTGTGATTTTGGAGAGATCTGCGGTCAGATATTAGTGGAAGTACTCTATATGTTGAGGTGTACACCCAGCGCCAAGAGGAACCAATGGCTTGCATTATTTCCTGTCAGGTTTTAAGCACTTCTTCTTACTCAACTTCATCATCTCTCATCGTTGTTCTGTCATCATCATTTCACAAAGCTGAGAGAAAAATAAAACCAAACTACCCCAAAAACTGCAACAGAAAAATGCATCTCAGAACTGAACACATAATTAAACCCTCACATTTAGAGAACAGAACAGTTTTCCTCGTGACCGTCCCGTGTTGCCTTACTGCTTTCAGAGGGGACAGCAGTGCTGAGAGTGCAGGTTTGTCCTTCGGGGATCCTTCCACGACTCTCCGTCCTGACAGACAGCCACGGTGCACGGAACCAAAACCCAGCCGGTGATTCAGGGTCACAACCAAAAAAAGATGAAAAAACACAACATCATTAAATCAGTGGCCTGAAAAATAAAGCTTCCTGTTCACTAGTGGTTTAAGAGGATGTAGCAGCACTGTTACCTCCTGGAAATCAGTGGCTGCAGAAGGATGCGTTCCTACAGCTCTGCTGGCAGGTAGATCTCAGCAATGCACAGAATGGGTGCAGTGTGCAGCCTTCAGAAAAACAAAGTGCGTCACAATAACTGACAACAGCAAGAGCTTATTTGCAGTATGACCTCTGGATGACACTTAGGAAATTAGGATTCATTTACATTGCTATGAAACAGAGTTGATGATACTCCTTGTATTTCCTTTTGGGAAAGCTCACTTTCCCGAAGTAACAAAGACAACATTCAAGAAACAAACAGCATTAACGCAGCCTGTGTGGTTGCGATGACCCATCTCAATCCTGCTACGTTCTCCTCCCCATTAAGTCCTGTGTCAGAGGCAGGAGAAGAAAATGGCAGCTCTCCTCGTGCCTTGTGCCCTCCGCCTGCAGTGTGCGCAGTGCTGGGGACATCGCCGTGCTGGAGCCTGACACACTCAGGGCTCTGGGGGTGGATTTGCAGCAAATCCACGTCTGGGTGATTTCTCATTTAGGAAAGCAAACAGCCCAGGCCTCAAATATTTGCTTCAGTGCCTAAATTATTCAGGTCTAATTGTATTGTATTACAGAGCTCTGTCTTTGCAGCTGACAGCTTCGTACCACAGCTGACTCGCAGGTCTTTGCAAGGCTGAAAAAAACATTTATCTACAAAGCAGTGTGCTTTTACTCTTTTGAGCTAGCCTACAAACCACACATGATGCTTCAATTAATACAGCCTAATTGGCTTTTTGGGTTCCTGGGATCCCGCCATGCCGGCAGTCCCTGCTGTGAGCAGAGAGCAGGGAGCGGTTCTGCAGAACAAAGAGGAGAGAGATGCTCAGAGCCGGACAGGGCACACAGGGGCTGCCACGGCATGGGATGGCAGCAGGGCAGGGCTGTGGGCCTTCCTGCACAGCCAAGGCTGCACAGCGTGAGTCACAGCTGCCTTTCCGGCTCTTGCAAACCACAGCTTTGCAAAGAGAGCGAGCGTGAGGACAGCAGGCCGGTAATGAGTGGAGCAGAACCTCCGCTGGTCACCGGATGGACGCCCTCAATGGCACGCGGTGTTTGACGTTGGGCTTCCAAGCACAGCAGACGCCGCTCCTGCTGCGGCGCCCCGGGCCGTGACGGCGCTGATCGGCACCGCCCCGCACAGCACCGCCCTCACGGCGCGCGCCCCGAGCATGGCTGAGCGCCGCCTCGGGTCACGTGGCCGAACCTTCTGGAAGCGGCAGCGGCGGGCCAGCAGGGGGCGCGCGGTGAGGCGCGGCGAGCGGGAAGGGGCGGCGGGCTCCGCGTTCGGCCCGGCCTGCGGCGGCCCTCAGAGCCGTGCGACGTGAGGAGGGCGTTCGGCCCGGCGGGACCCGGCTCTGCGGTAAGGGGACCAGGGCTGCGGCCCGGCAGCCGGCGAGGAAGCCGCGTGTCGGTCGCGGACGCGGGGCGGAGCGGCGGGAGTTCAGACGCAGCCGGGTCACCTCGGAGCGCTGGGAGCTCGGCGCGGCTGTTTGGAGGTATTTTTGGACGGTATTTTTGGAGGTCGTGGTAGCGGCAGGCTTCAGCTACTGTAAGTTCACAGCACGCAACCTGTCAGCTTTTTACTTACGGTGAGGTGATTGTTGTTTTTATTAGTGCGCAACGGAGCTCACGCGACTGGTGTGTGTTGAGGTTGGCGGCTGTGTCCGTACTGCAGGAGCAGCGCAATGGGTGTCCGTGGGAGCAAACGTGGCCATAATACGGAGTGGCTGACGGGAAACCAACTGCCTGCCCCTCGTGCAGATCTTGTGGTTACAACGTATTCTGAGGGCATCCGAGTAGCCTGCAGTTCTGCAGCAAATATTGGTATTTTAGAGAAAGTTAGAAATATGACAGTGTAGAAGCTGACAGCTCAAGGGGCTGATGGTAATCTGAAAACCTGGGTCATTACCGTGGAAAAAATGGGGTTTTGGAGGCGATCTATTCCGTGAAAAACCCAGAGACTGTTAACAGAGAAGGAGGAATGGGATGGCGAATGAGGTGTGGGAAGTCGGGGATCTCTGTGCTGTCACCTGGTTGTTGTGCCTGGCTGCTGAGCCTCAGGTCTTGGAACCGCCTTTGGGTGGCGCAGGGAGGGCTGAGCTGTAGCAGCAGCGTGCCTCGTGTTCCCCGGACACTCGCATGGAGCCAGGAGGGTGTTCTGCAAGCCCTGCTGCCCATCTATGGTCCTCTGTCCAGTGAATTCTGTAAATGTGTGCCTACTGAAATGTCCCTGTTGTGACAACTGTGTTCTTAGAACAGAGATCACCCAAGTGCCGTAAAAGAACAGCTTGGTGAAAAAACCTTACCTGTGGTACCCGAGGTAGACAAATGTTTTTCATTATAACCATGAGCAGAATGGATTTTGAGAGTAGTCTGTAGCTTCAGGGCAGTCACCAGCCTTGTGTGTAGCATTAAAAATTGTGGGCGGTGCTGTGTAAAGCCTTAAACGAGTCTCTTAATGCATTGCTTGAATGTGGCTTGCTGACAAGGTGGGCATGGCTGCGCAGTGCAGCAGAGACGCTCTTTCAGGGTCCACTGCTAGTATGATACTGGTGTTTGTGTTTGTGTGCATTGGTGTGTCTGCCTTGCATGTGCCTGCACTTGCACAAGTCTGTGCATCCTATCTGACAGCACTTTGAAGTAATGTTCAGAACATCAAACAAATTATGCGTTTTAACGAAACATTAACAGTGTGATGTAGCAAGTGGGGATAGGTGTGATGTGTGAGATGACATTCTGCTTGGAGTACTGCACATCCGAATTGTGTTGATGGTTTAGATTGGTGAGAGATGAGGAGCCTTTCATCAGGAGACAGCAGATCCCAAAGTATGTGTTTTCTCAGTAGTTGGAAGGATGTCGGACTGGTGCAGGCTCTGATCAGGGTACAATGTGCTGAAGGGTGAGATTCCTTTCATTGTCATGTTATATTCAAACAGTACGCCGTTGACATACTGCAAACCTAATAAACGTGCTGAAGGCCACGTTTCTCTGAGTGCTGAGTACAGTTACAATCAGGATGTTAAGGCTGGAAGGTATTCAAAGTGAGGAGAAGGAAACGTTTAAATTTAGGATGACAGATTTAAAGTATTCATAAGCAACGTCTAGATCATTGGGGACAGTGTGTCGCAGCTTAACAGAGCAGCGGAAGATCTCACCGTGCCTGACATAGCAGCACACTGTGGGTCAGTGCTTTGCTCTTTCTTGCTGCTTGCACCCTAGATTTGAAGTTTCTTTTCCCCATCCAAATGGCAGAAGCAAATAGTCTGCAAGAAAAATAAGTTCTGTGTCAGGGTTGCAGGTTAGCTGTCTCCATGTCCCTGGACAGTGAGATCATTTGAGCAAAGTCTGTTACTTAAATGCCTCTTTGGTCTCTTAATCCTGAATGGCAAAGTACAAGGCTTGTGTGACACAGGTACTGTAGAGAAAATGGGAAAGAAAGAAGCTGCCCTGGCTTTGGACTGTCAGAACAGTGGGATTTTTCCTGTTCAAACTGTCCTTCTTGGATCTTATCAAATAAAAAAATAGGAATTTTTGTTTTAACTTGAGTGATTTACAGTCCTTTGAGGGGAGTGCGGAGAAACTCCGGTATGTGTGAGTCTGAGAAAGTGGACTGATAGAATGTGAGGGTCGTCTCAGTGAGGACTTGGCCTGCTTTCACCAAAGCCTGTGGCAAAGCTGCTAGTAACTTATACTGTGGGATGGAGAGCTAAGATACCCTCTGATATCCTTCAGCCCTGGAAAATCAGGCTGTTCAGATAGGCACTTGTGTGCGGTGTTCAGCTGCGTGTTGCGCTGTTAGGCTGATGTCTGGGCATGCCTGCAGCAGAGCACGCACAGTGAGCACACATACGTGCTCTGCACTACGCTGCGGCCAGATCCAGTCTGTGCTGAAGCACCCTGGTTTTGGGAAGCCTAAGTGCAGAGACAAAGCACTGGTCTTGCATTGTGTGGAGGGTGGCATGACTACAGCATCTTAATATTTTTCCTTGCTCTGCTGACGCTTGGCTAAGAATAGCTTACTCAGAGCAAGTGGGTGTTCTTTTTTTTCTTTTGCTGAAAATCTTCCCCTGTGGCTGGAGGAGCTCTTTCCCATATTGCTTGGTGTTCTTCAGTTTCCATGTACTTTCCTCGTGTTTTTAGTTTCCTGCTCTCTGATCTGTTTTCACTTCAGTGTCCTTTTTTTTTTTATTAATATAAATACTCTGTTTCAGTGAAGCTGAGTGTAAGGCAGATCAAATAATTCCAGAGTTAAAGCAGACCCTTGAACTCCATGTTTAATGGGTTTGTAATTAGGCCATGTATCCCTGTGAGAATGGGCAGTCTGAGAACTTACCAGGATTACAAAGGGATTTAGTCGCCTACTAAGAGTTTCCAGACCTATTAAATTCTCTAAGAAGTTTTAAGGACACCACCTCCTTCGGCAGGGAACGTTGCAGTGTCTGCACACAGAGCTGGGCCATGGGCAGTGGGAGGAGACCTGCTGTGGGAAGGAGGGAACGGTTCTGGGCCTCGGGAACGTGAAACGCAGAGATGAATTTTTCAGTCTGCCTTGGTAAGGCATGGCTGGCTTACAGTGCGTGCTGCGTTTGCTCTGAGAGTTCATGTGTGCATATTTAGTAAGGCACGAATGTTAAAATGCAATTAACTGGTCGTTACGTGTGCATTATGCTGCAGATATATATGATTAGTACTGCTTTCTAATCCTAGAATATGTAATTGTATTTAAAAATAAAGTCTTTGCTTTCTTTGGTCCTACTGTTCACTATTCATAAGGTTCTGAGACATGACAGCTGTTCAGGGAGATTAAACGTTAGATGCCAGGTTGTTTAATTACAAAGTGGTGGTTTGTTCTTACTCATAACTGAGGGTAGGTGCTGTTGTTTACTGTCCAGAGAGAAGGAGCCAACTCCATGCAAGCAGAGAATGCTTTCCTCCCCAGTCCACCTCTCAGTGCTGCAGGCTCAGGTGTGGTGGGCTGGGTGCAAGGCCTGGAGCACGTGGTCACTGTTCTCCCAGCAGCATCTTGCTGTTATTTTTATTACCAGGTTAAAGATGCCCAAAGCATAGTAAGGTTTTCCTTTGTTCGATGATTACCATGTAAATACTGTGCCACAATTAAAACAGTCTGCCTGCCTGTATGGCCAATTCAGTGTGAATTTGAGCGATTCAGGTCTATTTCTGGATTTGCAGCAGGTTGGGTGACGTTTGGATCTAGGCTTGAACTCTGATTTTCCTTTAACTGTGAAGCATCCCAGTTTCCCACCAGGTAGCTGGGGCCCATAGCCTGACCTGCTGGCTGTAGCAATCTGTGTGCGTTCGCAGATGTTAAGCTTGTACAGCGCTGTGTACTGGTCAGGTCCGGCAGTTGGAGTGAATCTTGGTTGGGAATGGAAGTTCAGCTGTTCCTGTAGCAGTGCTGCGATTGCTGACTCTGTTACATCCCTCACTGCTTCTCTGATGGCATCCTCAGTGCTAAAAGTGTGTGTTCTCAGCAGTGGCAGAAACAGAGCAATGCTGCAGTCTGCACTGTGCTGGGCAGCTCGTTGTTTATGCAGACAGCTGTGATGAACTTCTTATTTCCATGGCTTCAGAGAAGCCTTGCTACCTGCCGGTAAAGCTGTTCCTTTGCAGTCTTTGGCACGACGTTGGGTTTGTACTGCTGATCAAGCAACCTAACAGCTCAGAGTTTGGCCTTCTAGAGAGGATAGCAGCGGGAGCTGATAGTTTGTTGTGTCACACTGGGACTTCTTAAAATATAATCAAAGCCATTAATCTGCAGAGTTTCTGGAAAACAGAATTGCAGGTTAAACATCAAGCACAAACTGTCCTTTCCTCTTTCTTCATGGAACTAGCTTTTGAAAGGCTGAGAGCTGCTGCAGAGATAACAGGGACTGAAGAATTTGCAGCAGGTGGTACCAACTGTGCTTGGACAACTCCCAGCCTCAGCAATGGGCTGCGGGGCTGCGGAGGGGCCTGGGGCATCGGCCAGGGACTGAGGCACGAGTGGGAGCAGTGAGTGCCTCAGCACTGAGCCCATCCCACGAGTGTGCTGTTCTGTTTTCATTCCGTGAGATAACCTCCAGGGAACACCGTGTTAAAATGACAAAAAACAAACTAACCAAAAAAATTGCTTTTGCTTTGTTTTGACCAGCTCAGTATATCCCCTTCCTGTGCAGAAAGAAACAGCACATGGCAAATGTGAAGTGCTCTGTGTGATGATGAGGGATGCCAGGGACAGCGTGAGCAAAGGAAAGCATTTCTCTCTTTAGGGAACGATCCCAACAAACACAGACATTAGAAGTATTTGCTAGCAGGTTCCCACATTTGCCTGGGGAGAGGTTCTTGAGGTAGCTCCCCTGCACAGCAAGGGAAGGATGGCTCCTCGTGGGTTGGTTCAGTGGAACGTAAGATACTGGGGTAATGAAACCATAGGGAGGCCTGTGCCAGTCTTGCAACATGACGTGGTGTCTCCCTTGGGCTCTGTGTGATCTTTCTGTTACCTAGCAGTACTGTAAAGTGCATCTCTCACTTGAATGTCATAGTTCACTCTTCTTGTTTTACAGACAGTATCTCTGAGCGGTACCACTCGTGTTCTGTCAGGCTGCTTGTGGTACTGGTGTGTGTTTGCCTTAGTGAGAAAACAGGCTGTATGGCATCAGAATACTCAGCTAAGCTTGGCCACTGCCTGCAGTCAGTGCAGCTTCTTGGGACGTGGACCCAGCCTTGCCCGATGCATTTTTTTGTGTGTTGTTTCCAATGTACCATAAAGCAACTTTTTACATCTCATTTTTATGTCCCCACTTTACAGATTTCCGCAGTTTCCATTCACAGTTTACAATTTGATCATCAGTTTCTTCTGTATAATTTTTAAACTTCTTTTTGGATGATTTCAGTAAACATGTTGCTGTATGTGCTTACGAGTCAGCACGCAGAGCTGCGTGTAAGGCAGAAGTTAGATGGATACCAGCAGACCTGTTCTCATGTATTTAAACTCTTTCCCCATGGTGCCTCGGTGCTCCTGCGGATCCTCCCAGAGCTCAGGTGGACACGGACACGCTCTGTGCTGGTGCTGAGGTTGGCTGCAGCTTTCCTGATGGCAGCAATGCCCACAGCCTGTGACGAAGAGAGATAGTGATCACAGAGTTTCAGTTATGCGGAGATTAAAGGATAAACTTTGTCAGATGTTTTGCTAATAATGGTTAGAACAAAACAGTTTAATCTTTCATACGATTTAACAGTGATTAGAGAATAATCCAATATACTCAAATATCATTCCTTGCAGTCCCATTAACTGTTTGGAACATTTTTGTACGTACTTAGCAAAGAAAACAGGATACTCCAGGTACTGCTTTTGTAGAGATGCAGTCTGCAGGTGGATGCTGCCGTGCAGATATAGCAGCGAATACACAGTGGTAATACCCCGATAGAGCCGCAGTTATAATTCTTCAAGGTAATGCACTGCTTAATGTCTCCTACAAAGAAGAAATGGGGGGGAGTAGAGGCCAGTTAATTACACGAAGGGAAGTTTTCTCAGCTGTGCTGTCCTGGTGCTGACTGTAGAAGTAATCACGCTGTGCAGCACAGCAGCAGGAGTTTGGGAGAGTTGAGAATGTCAGCTGTGCCTCCTGAGATGAAACAGGTACATCTGAATGTCGTTATTTCAGCCATCAGAAGAGAAAGAGGGTGTGCTGGTGAGGGGGGGAGCTGGGCCCTGAGCTGGGTCAGGCTACGCTGTAAGATAACATCTGTCTCTTTGAATGCAATTTGCTTACATCTCCGTTTTTGGGAGGAGGTTACCAGGAGTACACGGAGGGAATGCACATCTAAGAAGCCTTCCCTTTTAAGTTCTGGCAGTTGAGTAAAGCCTTTAAAGTAGGCCAGGCTAGCAGGGCAGTGTTGCAGCATGTATGTTTTAGTGCTTCTGGGACCAGTCCAGCTGTGCTGGGGCAGGCAGGTAGGCTGAGATGTAAATTGAAGGGTAGGGAAACTGTGAAGTAGTAATTACCCTCAGGAAAACGGAATAAGCATTTCCCAATTGAAAACTGTTTTGCAAGTAGTTTCAATGTAAGAGTGGCAGCGTTGTCTTAATTATTTTCTTCCAGCTTATGAGTGTGCTGCTGTCTCTCACTGGTCCATACTGAGTGGCCTGTGCTGTCTGCAGTGCAAGCAGAAAGCCAGTTGTTTTGAGACAGTAGTTTGAGGTGTGTATTAAACTGCAGGTCTGTGTGCCAAGCTGCTTACATCAGCAGGTGTTTCTGTGCTCCAGTTTCAAGCACAGCTCCTGATTCCTCTCCTGGCGATGAGTGAGTGATTTTTTGAGAAGGTTTAGTATGGAAAATAGGCCCAGTGGAGTGTGAAGAAAGTCAGGTCTGTAGGGAGATGTACACACTGCTGAGGAGCTGTTTCAGATTCCCTGTGTAGAAACTTTAAACTAGATTCGATCTTGTGTTCCTTGTGAACAGTTTGCAGAATGTAAAGAAATGCTTAACATCATAATCTAGCTGCATCTCTGCCATGAGTGATGAGCCCCTGCCTCGTGTTCCTTCGAGCGTTGGAGAGTAACTGCTACTCCCAGCTGCGGCGGGTTTGTGGTGGTCACTTTGGTTCTCTGGCATGTATGCTGAAGGAGCCACAGCACCAGCATGCACAGCTGCATGTTGCATACAGCACGAGTAAATGGTAAACCTCAATACCTGATGACCAAACCAGCTTTAATAGTGTGACTTTGCTGCTTGAAAGCCGGTCAGAAATACGGTGACCTCATTTTTGAGGTGAATATTCCGCAAATGTCCCATGGTGTCTTTTGGTTCCTTGGAGAACATGCACAACTGCTTGGCTGCCCTGCAGTCTTGTGCTCTCTATTCAAGCTCAGTGCAGTTTTATTCACAGAAGTTGCCCTTCTGAGACTCCTTCGTAGCCTTTATGCTACAAATGTCAGTATGAACAGTTGTGGCAGCGGAGCTGCAGTAGATGGACACGGATGAAAACGTGATGCAGTTTGGGTGGCAGATGCCACGATCTGGCCTGTTAATAGCAAGTTCACATGTCAGTTATTGGGGAGCAGACTGTGCCTTCTGAACTACGTGATGTTAAATGCCGTAGCCAGCACCATTAGTGTTCTGCTGAGTGGCATCTGGGGGCAAAGAGAGAAAGCGTTCGAGAGATGAAAGACATCAGAGGAGTGAATAAAACATTCAGTTTTCCAGAATATGTCTGGAAATGTGCAGTATGCTGTGCATCCTGATCCACGGCCGAGGATTGATTTGGAGTCAAATTCAGGATTTCTGCAAAGTGGGCGTCAATTCATTGGAGTTGACAGAGTTAAATTAATTCCCACATAATTGTCTGTAATCCAGACAAGAAAATGACCATAGATATTTGATGGAATTTTAACATCAAGTCATAAATCTAGATTAGGAGTCCTGGGGTTATTTTACAGATTTGGCTCATGCCAGTGATGAAGCCCCTTTGCCAGTGCATTTGTAAGATGCTCGTTCAGGTCCAATCTAAGCTAGTTAAATTCCTTGAAGCTGGGTATGATGTCAAACCCAGCTCCATGGGCTGCAGCTGGCGTGCTGAGTGGAGGCAGTAAAGGCCAGATGAGTAAAAAATTCCAGTCCGTTGTGTCCTGTGATGTGGCCATTCCTCCTGGGCTGAACGTTTGCACTGAGCACAGGGGATTTCTGATTGCAGCTGTGTGTCCTCCAGGTCCTGAAGTCCTGTGTGAAGTCAGTTTATAATGGAGCTGTATGGGGAAATACTCGGACTTGCGGCTTTTCTTTTTTCATCCAGTTGAAGATCTTTGGATTTAATAATTGAAGTTCAGGCTCTGTGTGGCTGCTCTGTAGGTATTTGGATACAGTAAGTGCAGGAAGGAACCCAAGTATGTGGAGCAGCTGTGAAATATTCTGTGTTATGACTCTCACTGTGATTCTTAGAAGGAACGAAGCGTGGCCCTGGGGAGGATGAAGGGCAAGTTCCCGTGTGCTACCTGAGAAATTGTTTTGACAGCCATTCCCACGGGAGTGCCGTAGAAAAGCTTCACGCGTGCTTATGGGATCTGCATCGCTGCCACAACAAGGCTGTGTAAATGGCCAGAGCAAGCCCTGAGGTCTTTTTCAAGATAAATTTCTATGCTTGTGTGTGGAAAGGCACCATAGATACTGGTGGTACGCTGGGCGTTTCACCAGAGTTATGTAGTGGTTGTGCTTCTTATTAAGCTGCCCAATTAAATATAGATGGAAAAAGATTGGTATGCTTAATAATTGAGCACACCATGCCAGGCAGTGTATGCCGTCTGTGCGGTGTTTTGCTTCAGCAGCCCTGGGTTGAGTTTCAAACAACAAGCCCGAAAGCAGAGTTACGGCACTTCTTCCTGGTGGGAGCTGTGAGAGGACTGTGCTGCCTGCAGTGCTCTGAAGGAAGTAGTACATGTATCCCATGGCTGTTCTCCTTACGTGTGTCGCTGTGTGGGGATGGATAGAGCCAGTGAGAGCACCAGTAGCTTGTGACAAGGCGAGAGGGGCGGTGTGGCTGGACGAGAGGAGCGCTCTCAGCTTTCTTAACCTCAGCAGCTGCTTCAAAAACAGCCTGAAACGTAAGCGGCCGTAGCCCTATTGCTGGCAAATATAAGATGGAAAGGAAATACCTGGTCCTTAGGTTTTTGGAAAGGTTGCTGGTAACTGAACTACCGGTCTGGTAATAAAATATCTGGAAAGCATATTCCTCTGGCAGCATTATCTCCAGCAGTGAAGTCAGTGTTGGAAGAACTGTAGTTCTTCCAAAGTTTGTTAGGTGAAAGTTTTTCTTTAGTTTCAAATGGTGCTCCAGCAATTGAGGTTGTGATTTTTGTCTTTGTAGAACTGTAGAGCGGCTCTGATTGGAAGGGACCTCAGGGATCAGGTGCCAGCCCTGTTCTGTGCTCCTGTTCCTTTACACTTGGGCTGCAGTAGATTTCTGGTATGTGAACAGCGCTTTAAATGCAACACATCCAAAAGTAATGAGGGCAAATATTGACAAAAATTACAAAGCTTTCTGGAGGCTCTCCCTCCCTGCCCCCAACATAGTCCATCTGTTGTGTTAATTGACTAGAGAAATGCTTGTTAAAACGTGATCATTAAGACTAAAATAAAGGGTAATGTGTGTCAAGAGTAATGGGAAAACTTTGGACTACTTGTTGAAGGACTAGAATAGAAGATTTTTGAGTTATTTATTGTAAATTGACCGGGACTGTTAAAAGTAAAATAAAATAACATTTGGCTAATAGATTTAATATAAACTTTCTTAACGTTTTTTCCCTGAAGTTTGTGCAGCATTGTGGACATTTCTAAGGAAAGCCTTGGAATGATTCCTACCGTGAGTTAGCGCTGTGGCTCTGATTTCTGACCTCCTTGCTCTCCCAGAAACCCCCTTGGACAAAACAAGTGACTGAGCACAGAAGTTGGTACCAGGGTAAAGTGCTGCCTGATCTCTGCCTAAGAGAAAAAACGGGAATTGTTTCATTTTAACAGCAGAGCAATTACTCTGGATAGCAGGGAGTTTCAGATGCATTCATTATATTCCAAATACACATGGAAGTCATTTATCAAACACAATGAACAAAACAGGAGGAAATGTGTAAATGTCAAAAAGATGCAATATGACTTCACAGTCCCTGAACAGCAGCTGAGCTTAATGACACGCATGGAGACTTCTCTTACTTTCCAGGTGCTGCAGTTACCTGCTGGTTTCACACGCCCAGTCGCTGGGTGAGCGCGGCACAGGGGGGCAGCTGCTGGCAGGGCTGAGCAGAGCGGTGCTGCGGGGAGGAGCTGGGTGCTGCCTCGTCGCACGGCTGCACGGCTGGCTGCTGCTCAGGCACCTGCCTGGCCCACCCTGCCAGCAGTCAGCGCTGCCCCAGCTCACGCTCAGCTGTGTTGGAAGGAGCTGCGGTTGCATCAGTGTTCTGCCTGTCGTCTCTCTTGTGTGGCTTAAGGAAAGATGTCTTTTTGGTCATTTATATGGAAGAGCTCAAATGGAATGTCAAAAACGGAAGGATGTGCTGAGTAACAGCCTCGCTAGTATGCAAGAGTTCTACAGGAACGAAGGTTAATTCCTGAGCTCAGTCTCTGTTGCCTTAATGGAATAAAACATGTAAGGTAACTAGGAAATTAAGCTGGGTAATCGCAGCTGGCTACTCTTGTAGGCATAGAGCACAGCAGTGCTCTCTTTGGAAATCTTGTGTTAGCTTTTTCTGCAGAAAAGATAGCTACCATCTAAACAAAGCAAGTCAGAAGTTGTGTTGAAAACACGGACTACTACCTGCGCTCTCAGATGATAGGATAAATTGCATACATACTTCAGGTAGAACTGAGGGACAAATCTAGCTAGTCATGTAAAAGGAAGCAAGTAATAACTGGAGAAAAAAAGTAAAACTGAAGAAAGTACTGAATTAACCAACAGTGCGTTCTGCAGTATATTTGCTTATGCAGAGTTGCCCTAACATTGAGCTAGATTGATTTTTTGTTACCTGGGTATTTAGACTTGTATGTGATGTGTAAAGGATGCCATGCATGCAGTGTTAAAGCAGATTTCCCAATTAATTTTCACCAGCTTTCCTCATTGAGGCTGGTATCTGAGAAGACAAATATGAATCCCAAAATGTAGTTCTGTTGCACGTGTGTCTGAATAAATGCAGGTGTTTGGCAGCAGGGCTATCGCAGACCCCGAAGGTACAGGCACAACAAAACAACTTCTGTTGCCATCAGTGACATCGACTGCTTCCCTTTGCACAGATGGAACAGCTGCAGCTCGTGCTGGAGTGTCATTGACCAGGGTGGTCTGCTGGAGAAAGGAAGCAAAGCTTTGCCCTTTTTCTGAGTGCTTCTAAACGTGTAGCTGTCAGCGAGCAGCTGAATTCATAACACACTTTCTCAAATATTGCTATGCACGGGAAGTGAAAAGAATGGTGGGTGAGCTGTGAAATGCAACAGTTGCAGCTGTGTTTCACCCATGTAAAAGAGTTTGTTTTTGCAGATGCTTCAGCCCACTGTTCCCTTTATTTGCGAGGGTCTTGCCATCGAATCTCCGTGATTTTCATAGTTTTGAAGGTGATTGATACAAATGTAGCCTGGCTCCTTCCAGCACCGCTGATAGAGCTCCTTTTGAATCAGAAGAACAGAACAAGCTGTGACCAGAGCGCTGCAGGAATGGCTCTGGTTGCTCTCATGTCCTCATCCTCCCACTGCTCCAGTTCAGTTTTATCACTTCTTTGTACAGGAACAGCTGTGTGAACACCGATATTCCACAGAATGAGGCCTGGAGGCACAACTGTGGGCAGTGCAGTGGTGCAGCCTGGAAGAAAGGACTTCTGCAGATCCTCCTCCTCCGGGTGCCTGCTGTGCTCAGGTGTGCTGTATGTCTTGAAGAGGAAACGGCTCGGAGCTCTGTGGGGCTGAGTTCAGTGCAGAACGGATCGCTGCCCATTCTCAGTTTGATCTGAAAAGTAGAGCCCTGTTGGGATTGTTAGCTTCTACTCGGTGACTTGGTGACTGTCTTTTTCCTCAGCATCAGTTTCTTCCATTTTCTTTTTATTTTCTTTTATGGAAAGGTAGCTGCATTAACAAGATGAATAGGAACACCATCATGCTAGTTTAAATGAAGGTGCTGATGTTTAAGCTACTCTAGGACAGTGATATTTATTCAGATGGCACATTTGAATGCTGTATTGCTAGCATTGTTTTTCAAAGAAGAAAGATTTTTATGGATTGGGGGGCATTCCCACAAAGAAGCCCGGGGCTCCACATGAACACATGAATTCTCATATGCTTGCCACATTTCTGTGCACAAATCAAGTTAATGGAGTGCATGTTTTTGCTTGGGGCCTCATGCTGCTGTCTGAAAGGAGAGCCGTGTGTTTGGAGCTGGAGCTGGGCAGTTCTGTGTCGGAGGGAGGCCTGTGCTCTGACTGCACTCTGAAGCCCAACCAGCTGCTGTTTTCTAGGCTGCTTCCTGTTTCTAAAAAGAACCAAATAAAATGAATGCAATAAAAGCTGGTTCTTGGAATGTCAGGTCTTAATCATCATTGCTTGTGGTGGATGTTAAGAAAACAGTGCCAGTGTGTGATGGAAACCAGAGGAATTTCTGTTGAGATGAGCTGCCTGCCTCCTTCCTGTGAGTGCCAGTTTGAAATCAGCCTTCTGCCTGTTAGCGCAGAGGCCCTGGAAACATGCAGGAACTTTCTGGTTGCTGACAATGACAGAAGAATCTTGGGAAGGTAACTTCAGTGCTGGAGAGGCCGGGCCGGTTTCCAGCAAGTGATTCTGAGCTAAATGGTGGGTCCAGGTGCTGCAAGGATTTGTGTCTCCTTTGAAAAAGCCCAACCTGCTGCTCTTCAGCGTCCGTTACTGTGCTGGGCACAAGGGTTTGGGCAGTGTTTGGTATCACAGTTAACTGAAATGATCAATGAAATGGAATTCCTTTTATGTCCATTCCGTGCTGAACTCAGAATCCTTTCGCTCTACCGACGTGGTGCTGCTGGCAGACTGCAGTACAGCCGGGTTGCCTCCGATCCCGTGAAAATACGGCTGTAATCTGTGGCCAAGAATAGGGCAAGAGGTCTGTGGGGAAAGAGCCATGGGGTGTGAAATGCCACTTGGAGAAGCTTTGTGAAAGGAATGGAGCCTTGCTGCATGTGTTTGAAAACGTGTCTTTGGAAATGATACTTTTAAATGCCTTCTGATCTTAAGACTGCAAGTCCCTCAGTGAGTCTGCTAAAGCATCACTTTGTTATCTTCCCCTACCAGATACAAATTGCTTGTGACCTTGTGAGGAAGAATCGGTGATTTATCACTGAGAAAGATCAGAAGTTGAGGTTTTGTTCTAGGTTGGACTTCTTTGCTTGTCACTGTGGGGTAGAAGCACAGGGTTTGGTTTCTGTCGCTGGCATAAATGAATGTCCAAACTTCAAGGTAGTGTTCATCTCTTTACAGGACCTCTCTGGCTTACTAGAGAGACTGTTATCAGCACTTCCATGACCTCAGTCAGGCAGTGATGTTCCAAGAGCAGCCCCAGCCCTAACAGTACCTGCCCACAGGTTGTCAATCCCACATTGAAACGGCTCTTAAGAGTCTGTCCCCTTCTTTCCTGTAGCTCCACTTTAGTACTGACAGGCTGCTCTCAGGTCTCCTGGAGCCTTCTCCTCTCCAGCCTGCACAGCCCCAGCTCTCAGCCTCTCCTGATAGGAGAGGTGTTCCATCCCTCATTTCTGTGGCTCTCCTCTGGATGTGCTCCAGCAGCTCTGCCTCACTTCTGCACTCAGGACTGAGGACTCCACATCTGGGCACATCCCTGCAGACAGCCAAGGTCAGGCTGCTCAAGGCTGGGCAAGCTGTGGCAGTCACTGTTCACTGTGCGAGAGTTGGACTGATGGCCTTTAAGGTTCCCTTCCAGCTCGAACCTTTCTGTGATTCCAAGTGCCTGCGCAGGATGCCAGGTCTCCAGTGAAGCTCAGCTCCTGAGCAGTGTAGGCATCTGTGAGGTAATCCTCCTGGAGCTCAGGGCTGGGTAGGAGGAAGCATAAACACGTCGTCAGGCATTGCTTGCTTAGGCTGGCTGTAAAGGCAGGGTCTCCTGTTGTCCTTTCTGTGCTCCACATGACAACATGGTGCTGGTTTTCCTATTTTTTTGCACCCACAAGGGAAACAGAGAAATATAAAGGAAAAAGACTGCGTACAAATGCAGTATAAAGGAAACATGAAAATGAAACAAATGGCTTTTCCAGAGTCATTTTGCAGAAAATACAGGAATTTTTTCTCAGTGGATTAGTGTTTGATGCAGTTCTTTTTTTCTGTATATATTTTTTGTTGTTAGACCCTCTGAATGATAAAAGAAGGTGATGTTTTAGTGAGGGTGAGCAGAGTAGTCCTCAATTTAACTAATGTAACCGTGCATTTGTTCCGGATCTTTGTCAACATACATTAAAAATACTTCATCAATTCAACCCATTTAATTTTCTGAGGGAGTCCCTCAGAGAGCTCCTTGCTGTTACATGAATTAGGAGACACAAGCAGTCTGGAAGAGGAGCCTTTGAATGTTTCATTTCTGTGTTGCATAATGCACTGACACGTCTTGTCTCTGAAGGTGTCTCACAGAGCAGTCCTGGGTGATGGCTGAAATGGAGTTTTGTATGCTGTGTCATTTTCTTTGTGGGGTGCAGGTTGGGACCGAATCCTACGAAGGCTGCGGGCTGTAGAGGGGCTGCGCAGTGCAGGAAGTGTGCACAGCATCTGCGTGCTTTATGCTTCCCTTCCCTCCCCTCCCCTCCCCTCCCCTCCCCTCCCCTCCCTCCCTCCCCTCCCCTCCCCTCCCCTCCCCTCCCCTCCCCTCCCCTCCCCTCCCCTCCCCCCTCTGCTCTGAAGGCCATTGAGTCACTGAATGCTGGGTTCATGGAACTTTGAATCAGGTCCATGATAAAGGCAGCATGCGTGGCGTTCCAAGGTTTATTCCTTGTGTTGGCAGCTACTCTGTTACAGGTTACAGCTCGGGAAGGAGCTGGATTTCAGCTGTTCCATCTTGCAGGAGGAAATGAACTCCTCTTAAGAACTGAAAATACGCGTGAGGCAAAGACCATAATTTTGTTACCATTAGAGCCTATTTTAATGTGCCTAAATGTACGTTCCGTGCACTGATAGGGCAACATTATTTTTATACCCAAGGATTTTAGGGGAATATTTGTGCTTGCATGAACTGGACCTTGAAAATTTTTCTTTGTATGTATTTGAAATTTGGCAAACAGCATGGCTTTACTGTGGGTTTCAAGGGTAGTTTTGCTAACAAGCCTTGCACCTAGAAGAAAACCCATCAGGTTATTTTTGCAGCATGGAGATCTTGGTGATTTTCTAAGAGTAGAAGTGGTTGGCTGCATCATGCTGTGATGCAAGCCACGACAGAAATGAGCACAATTATCCTAGAGTAGTATTTTCCTCTGTCTCTTCATTTGGGAATGTTTCCATACACATATGTTTCCACACACTGTGGGAGAAGGACAGGAGGCGTGCAGCTGAGAGAGCAGAGACTTTCTCAGTAATAAGCAGCACTTCTGCCATTGCGGTCGGCTTCTGTCCCAGACCTACCTCAAAAAGCTGTACTTTGACTGTGTGTGTCATTGGCAGGCAGCTGCAGAGGCATCACATTATGCTTGCTGCTACGTTATTTCAACTATAAATAGAGACCTGGAGCCCTTTGCACTGAAACCTTCCCCCTCACCTCCATGAAGCCATTCTGCAGCTCCCCTCTGCCCCATGTCCGGCAGAGGCGCTGAACTCGGCTGCGCGGCTGTCAGCACATCGTGCCGTTGTGCTTAAAGCCAGTGGTTTTTCTTCACCTTTTTTTTTTAATGCTAACTTTGGGGCTTTGGGCTGTCACTCATCCCCTTCACTGCAATCAGCAGCTGTTTTATACCTGGAAAAAGTGAAATATCAGAGGAAAAAAAATCTCTGTGTTACGTTGAATTTCCTCCATGAATCCAATTTTTATTGCACCATTACTGAAAATGAGAGTAACTTAATGATGCTTTTCCCTTTCCCTTTTTATTTTTTGCCCTCTAGCAGGTTATACATTATTCCTATAGAAATGGAAGGCTAATGGAGGCAGCTAATTGCAGTATAGTCTCTGTAACAGCTTTCTTGTGGAATTGTGCTCCTCTGATCAGTGTTCAGCCTCCTGCACCCAGTGAGGTGGCGGCTCCCTGTAAGCTTCCACCACTCACCTGGAGACCATCAGAAGCTCTGCGTTTCGCCCGTATTTAGAGGTGTTTGGGGAAGCTTCACAAATACTTCCTTTTTTGGCTCAAACCTTAAGTGGGACCCCATGGAGATAGTCTTGCATCTCCACTAGTGTGCAACCAAGCAGGGTTTTTGTAAGAATTGTTACGCATACTAAATTGAGTAATGGAGTGAATATAGCTGTAAGCTCTTAGTGAATTTGGATCTGAAGCACAGAGTGAATGAAATGAGATGCATCTTTGTGTTCCTCTACAAGAAAGCCTCTGAAGCTTATCGCAGGCCAGTTGCAGAACACTTCTTGTTCCTGCTGTACAGCAACCCAGCTGGAAACGTTTGGTTTTAAATCATTGTGCATGTTTGTTAAATGGGAATTGTCCAAGTTAAAAAGCCTCAAACATGACCAAAGCTTAGTAGTCTTGTGTGACCGCAAGAAATTAGATCACTTATTTTGATAGCAGTGTAGATTTTCCTCGAATGCTGTTCCTGACCAAATACATCTCTTTGCTTAGATGTAATAAAGACCTATTCATTGCAGACAGAGGGAGTTCCTTAGGATGCCTGGGACTGTTAGGTGTGGGGATGTGTGAGGGCTTCCCGCGGGGTTCAGCTGAGCCTGGGGAAGGTTGCTGTTCAGTGGGAGCTGGGGCTGCTCACACTGAGCCCTGAACGTGTCAGGAGTACAGGCTGTTGGCAGGGGAGAGGTTTTCTTCTTTTTCCTCGTCCTGTTGATCTGCATATGATCCAGGGGCAGCTCTCCTGTGACTTCAGGACGTGTGCCTTAGGCTTTGGGGACAGTAAGTGGATTAGAAGTTGCGTGGCCTGTCTGTGGGCACGTTCCTCTGAGGAGCTGCTTCTACTCCCTTTGCTGTAGTGAGATGGCGATAGAACCTCTATGCCAATCCTGCCATACAAAAGGACATTTCTAAATGGGAGACATGTTCTGTGAGTGTGAGCTGTGTTCCTGTGAGAGAAGTGGAGCTCTGGTGTGCCTGCGTGCTCCTGGCCCTGTCAGGCACAGTGGGGTTGGCCACGGCATGGGGGGCTCGGCTCTAATGTAGCTGCTGTGCCAGTTAGCTCAGAATTGTGATTAACGCTCTTAAAAAGCATCCACATTCTTCTGCAGCACAGATGATGTTTAAATCTTTTATTTGAGGTCTTAATTTATTTAGTGTTCAATTCCCGTGTGGCCTTGCACTTGCATATCATGTTTTTAAGTGCTTCTTTATGGAGAAGGCAGTTTGTGTTATTGCTTTCTAGACAAAGAACAACCTGCATACAAACATTTAATTCTGACTTCTGTTTCTCTTGCTGGGTTTTCTTAGTAGGCTTCCTGTTGCTGGGGGTTGTGCTGATAGTAGTTTTGAAGTATGGATGGTGTGGATGGCAGAGAGAGGAAGGTGGTTCCTGAACTACAGTACTCAGTAGTTTTGCAATTATTTGTGAACTGTTTTATAGATGTGTCCTGAAAAGAGGAGTTCTTACAGAGAGATGTGAAGAAGTATTGCCATGCCTGGAAGAAGTGACTGTTGAGGAGAGCAAAAAAGAAAATTTCAAAGCATGGTAAAAGATGTAAGTGGAATCCCAATGCAATAGCAGCTTACATGAGTGTTGTTTCCTGTGTGCACACCTGCTTAGTGGAGTATCATATTCTTACTGAAAGAATTGTCACAGGTAGAGGAAAGGTTCAGTTTTGTGCCCTTCCGTAAAGGAACCTGAGGCTGCCTGATGTCTCCGGTATCTACTCATTTTATTTTATGGGAAGTTAGGGTAGGACTGTGGTACTGACACTAACTGTTGGATCTGATGGACTCAGTCGGGGATCAAACCAAGCTCTAAGAAATCTGTGCTGTAGCAACTGCCTGGACCACAGCAGCTCCAAGCATGGTGGTTCAGATGATTTGGCTGGCTTCAAACCCTTCAGTTTTTTCACACAGGTGTTTCTGTTCAGACAATCTGCAGCCATCTTCTCTTCTTACTCACCACATTACCTGTCTTTTCCTTTGGTGACTCGAGCTGTATTCCTTGATCATGGCACAAGTGTAGATGCTTCCTCTCAGATACAAGCATCGCAGCATTGTGCTTAGAATCCTGCCCGCTTTGCTGCCACATTTTCCATCATTTCCGCAAGGCAGAGCTGTCCTCAGTCCCTCCCTGAGCCCTGCTGCTTGGCAGATCTTGTTGTGCCTGGACTCCTATGTTTGCAAAGAGAAGGGCAACAGCAAGGAAGGAGAGAACAGGAAGTTTGGAAAGTCCATCTGAGAATGATGAGAGCAAGAGTGACATGAAACTAAACAAAGGTTCTTTAGCCAAACAGTGTCCTCCTATTCTTGCTTCTTTAACTAGGAAAACCCACCTTCTTTAGAGAAGAGGACCAACCTGGCTGTTTGTTGTTCTGTAGAGGAAAGACATGAATTTAAGATAAGCATGGATAGTGCAAAGATTTTTCAGTGCTGAAAAATACCTGTAATGTGGCTGTGTCTTAAGCTTTGCAGCCATGGAACTTTTGGAGAGAGGTTTACAGGGAGCAACATTCCTGCTGCCCAACTGTTCTTGTATTGTTCTGCAGCACTGCAGAAGGGATGCGGAGGAATCCCTGGGGAGCAGCTGTATTGTCCTTTGGTTGTTGCTTTATGGAAAGTTAGATTATCTTCATTTCTAACATTTTAATGAAAATGAATATTTTTGTAACATCTGCATCATAAATCAAATAAGCACTTACATGCCAAATGTCACAGTGCTCTTACTGATAGCCTTAAGCAGACATTGCTGGTTCCCTTTTTGCAGTGCTATTTCTCTGCATAGCATTCTGCAAAATCTTTGCAGAAGGAATGAAAAGTAAGGAATGAAAAATAAATTCATTTGGTTTTAATACAATACAAATGCTTTCTAATTTTCTGTAGGAAAGTCTTGATGTAAAAAGATGCAGATGTTGAATTGCTACCACACAGCACAGAGGAGACATACAGCTCTAATTCTGCAGTTGTTTATTATTTAGAAGAAGTATTAAAAAGAGAAGGGATCTTAAATACAGAAACGTGGTGGGCTGCCATGTTGCTGTGAAGTTGGGCATTGCATGGAAACGTCTGAAAGTTCACAGAGCTGCTATTCTGAAAGTGAAGGTGAAGAGCTTCCTGCAGCAGATAGTGCAAGGCTCAGCACAGACTTCTGCCTCCTCTTCCAAATGAAGTGCCTGTATCACCGAGTTTTGTCTGTGTACACTTAGGGCAAGATATCCACCAGTTTGTAGTGAAAATAACCGTGGCTGGTAAAACTTGGTAAGATGACTGTATTATTGGTAACATCATTTTTCCCCAAATAGGATCTGGATGGTTCCAGAAATCAAAATTCTGGAACATTATGAAGTAATACAGAAGTGAAAGGCATCTGTACTCTTTCTTTAATCCAGTAACCCAATTAGGATTGACATACACAAATGACCCATTTGTACTGAAGACTATAATTCAATTCCCTTTCTTTTGAACTCTGTATTATTTTATTCATTATATTCTATATTTGTATGCCAGAGTACTGCAAGATGAACCATAGAAGAAAAATAACAGAATCAGTACTGACGTGCTGGTGAAATAATGGCAGTGGAGATGCAGATTGTGTCACTGAGCATGTAATTGCAGTGACAGCTCGATGAGCTCAAGGCATGAGATGTCTTGGAACAGTCGCAGCAAGATTCTGCTTTCTTCCAGAATCATTGCATCCCATTCCTTCTTCCCAGAGGAAAGAAGGTGCAGCAGGAAAGAGTGAGAAAACTTTTCAGGAACTGTGTTTGTATTTCTAGTAAATAAAGAGATTATCATAGAGTGTTGAAGACACATTTCTGCCTGGTTTTCATGTTATTGATGCAACTGGGATCATTACTTAGTTACATTTCCAAACACCATTTTAGGGAATGGGCCAGATTTCCTGTTACCAAGCTATTTTTATGCCTCATCAAATGGAGTTCTAAGTGGGTGCAAATTACCTCTGTAGCTTAGCAGATGTGAACATGTATCCCATTATTAGAAACGTTTAAAAGAAGAGTTGATGGAGAAGAGCTCACATTAGCAGAGCTCACTGCAAAATTTATTGTTCCCAAAAGTTATACTTCTTTTTTCTTTTTTCCTTTTAGCAAGCAGTGGAGTGAATTTGGTGCTAGAGAAAGACTGATTTTGCAGCATAGGAGACAAGAATTCTGCTTACAAAGTGAGCATCTTTGGTGACTACTTCATAATTCAGTCGTTGTGCCTCTGTTCAAACTGTGATACTGTGCAATGTGTTCACAGACCTTAGGTCTTTTTGTAGCTGTTATTCACATTTTGTTCAAACAGGCTAATATCAAAATCGGCTCAATTTCCCTTTTTTAGAAAAACTGAGTGGCCTTTTACTTCCACACACAAAGTTCTTGAGCATCCACTGAATCTGTCAGCTAGGATCATGCCCGTAACGTTGGCATTTAGCTTTGTCAACATTGGCTGCCTTGAAATCGCCAGCTATCTTTCATCTGGGTCTTAAAACAGCTGTTAAAAGGGCAGTGATTTCAGGCAAGTAGTGATGAGCTGTAATTAAAAATAAAGTCAAGTCATCCTGTTTTCAAATCCATGTACGTTCTCCTACACTCCAGCTCCCACATATGTGCACGTTCTTGAAGAAACGTCTGTTTGCAGTAGAAGTAGTTTGCAGCAGCGTAGAATATTTAATCAAAGACTGTACTCACTTGGACCACACGTAAATGGGTCAGATTGCAGCTTGAGATGCCTTCCAACTTGGACCCCTGTGCACAGACATTCGCAGTGTGGATGGCTGCTGCTGGAGCTGTCTGCACTCGTTTTTTGGCACTCATTCCTGCGAGGCTGCCAGGTGCAGAAAGAAGTACATGGTGTAACTCTGACCTTGTCTGTGTAACAGTAAGCCAGAGGATTTCCTTTTAAGTCACTGTCTGAAAGGGACTTAGAAGAGCATGTTAGAGTGTAAGTTTGCATGTATTTGTAGGTGGGATAGACCTTGGTGTACTTGGCTGAATTTCCACCAGTAAACCCTGCAAGATACGATACCTGCTGGTGTATCTCAGCTGTGGGTAAGGTTAGCTGGACTCGTGTCTGTGCCTGTTGGAAGCTGATCGAACTGTGAGAGAGCAGAAAACAATTTTCACTGATGTTTTTCCTTCGTTTGTAAATCGTCAGTTCAAAACGTAGTGATGTTGACAAGCACTGCTCCTATTCTCTATTGGAAAATAACCTTAGGTAGCCGAATTGTTCACGAGTGGATCAAGGCCAAAGAGGTTTCTTGTCTTCCCTATCACCTGTACGGAAATGCATATCCAGCTGTCCCAAATTATTCCCTCTTAGAAATTTTCCCATTAGATAATGGCAATGGACGTTAATAAGGAACAGATGCAGTGCTTTAGAAGTATTGCATTCAGTTTGCATGCTGCTGTTTTGACCTCAGCATCGTTTTGAGATGCAGTTTACCCACCTACTAAACCTGTCTGTTCCTATCAGATGGGAATTAATTACGCCTGGAAGTTTTCCTACCCAGTAATGGAAGAGCTGTAATGTAGAATTACAGATAAGCAGGAATGTTGTTGCACATGGAAGTTGTGTATGTAAGGTTACAGCACACTAATTGGTCTACCTGTAGGTTTACAGGGCAGTGGCTGTCAGAAGAAATTCCTGGCTAAGAAAGCTGTCTGGAACCTGAAGACATTTTCCTCAGACAAGCTGGTGTTACATACGGTCTTGAAAGACAGAGTTCAGGAAATGAATCTATTTCTTGTAATGTGCAGATAGAGATGCTGTTTTCAAACAGATCTTCCAGAACTATCAGATAGGAGATGAAGAGAAATGTAATGGAGGGTATTCATGTGATTCCAACTCATTCAAGCGTAAGTGGATACATTTTAGAGCTTGGTATGGCGAGTGCAGAGAAAGCTGTGATCTGGGCAGAACGTCGTAGTTCTCGGATGGTTTTGCAGTTCACACTGAATTTGGAGATGCTGTACCTACAGAGCTGATATTATTGTTTTAAAGACAGGGGAATGCTCCTTGTGTAAGCTGCAGGCCGTACAGTTTTTGTACTTGGTTACTGGAAGATGAGTAGACCTTACTTGATTGAATCAGTCATAGGAACTTGCACAGAACACACTGAAGGTTATGCTGTTTTGAACTCAGGAAGTGAACTCAGAGACACCACTTCTGCATTTCAAGTCTCCAGAGATTCCATTAGCCAGACCCTGAAGTTTCTGTTCATTCTTTACTCACTTCTGATTCAGTCAAACTCCCACAGAATTTGGGAAACGATTGAGTGATACCCTGTCATAAAAATGACTCAAGATACAATGTGTTGGTGCACTGCTGTAATGGATGTGTTCAAACCATGTTGGACAAACCCGTGTCACTCTTGAGACACCGGGAAACAGTGTGATGGTATTTCAGGGAATCCTGCTCACTGAGCTTATGGCACTTCTCTCACGCTGTGGGCTGAAGCTCAGACAAAAGAATGTAAAAATCTGGCTCAGAAGACAACAAAAAGAGAATGGAACTTACTTTCAGTAAGTACAGAAAATGTCTATGGAAAAGAGAAAATTAAGCCACGTGGTTGTTGGAGTCTCCTGTGAGTAACTGTATGGGCAGTGGGAGTTAATGTGGGGAAGTGAAGGAAACCATCCAGCTAGAACATCAGAAAGCCTCCATTGGCAGTGCTGGTGTCGGTCTGGCTGGGCATCTTGTCATCCACATCTTGTGCAACAGCAATCTCTGCTTCCTCTCTTGTCACTTAGCAGTGTTAGGATTTAGTTCTGGAAGACCCACTAGGGAGGTAGCAGCAGTGAGGAAGCAGAGATCCAGCTGAATCCCTGTGAAAGTGTTGTCATCAGTGCAGCCAGATCAGGACATGAGATGTCTGACTTGACACGGTTGGTGGCATGGTGCATTTTGTCTCTTCACTTACTTCCATTGCAGCCACCAATCATCTTTCCCCTCCTCTGGCAGTCTCTCAGCAGTGCTCCATGTCGGTGTTCACCTTTTTTCCACTCCTCACTCCCATGTGCTGACTCCTGCTGACTTCATATTCTCTCACATACACTTTGACATTAAGTGCCATTTTAGATCACTATATAAATAAAGAAATCTGTCAGTGTTTGTAATCCTGTTTGCTCTTTCTCTCTGCCAGTTTTATCTCCATTCATCTCTGAAAGATTGTGGACAATTTAAGGATATGTTTGTGCAGCCCAGTAGGAACTGGGACTGTTGGAGGGAATAAGGAGAGGTTTCTCATTACCATTTTGACAAGGTTTGATTTTTTGTCTACTTTTTTTGAGGCAGCAGCATGGACCTTTGTGTGGGTGAAATGCTGGAGAATATACAAGAGTGTCACTATTTGAATCAGTGTTACAGATAAAAGTAGTTCTTACAAAACTTACTTTGTGTAACTTTCACAGTAACTTAATTCAGTTTAGCAGCTTTTAAAATTCCTTTCACTTTTGCTTTTCGCTGCGTTTGGCAGAGGTGAATGAATGTGTTGGCTCCTAAAGTGACCCCAAGTGTGCAGTGAGGAAAGAGCAGCGATACGTTTATTATACGTTGTGAGATGAAGGGAGAGGCAGAGAGCAGCCGTTCTTCTGGACACGTCCACCTCATGTCTGTATTCATCTCCATGGGCACTAGAAATGCACTAGAGCTGGTTTTTGCAGGACTGCCTCTCTAAGGTAGATGCGATGCAGAGCATGGCCATGCTGGTCGTGAGCTGTCTGCAGCCTTTGCACTACAGTTCTGCTTACTCTGACAACAATGGGAGTGGATTTTGTATGTGTATTTTTTCCATGTGTCACTTCCCTGCTTTTTGTCGTTTGACCTCGTTTCGTGGCAGTACAGCAATAAGTTGCAATGGATTAAAGGGAAGTAGTAAAATAAGCTGGCTCCTGCATGAAATTCTGGATGTGCAGCATCATCTCCCACACATTCAATCTGTGCTATTTATTTCTTCTTTCAGGACTTTATGCTTGTTGACACTGAGTCCTCCTGTTGTTGCTTTCAGCTCCAGCTGCTCCCATCTGTATGTAGTGATGCTATTCTGTGCAGTGCTACCTTTCCTGCAACTGCAAATTTTGGTATAATAAAATCCTGACTGAGAAATAAATAAGGGAAAGGATTTGGGGCAAGCGAGCAGAGAGAGCTTAAATTATGAGAAAACTCTTGAAAGCTCTTAGAGATTGCCTTTTTTATAGAAAACCCAACAAGTACTTTGAAAGAAACACTGCAGACCTCCCAGAAATGCCTGTGGACTACTGATGGTCTTCAAAGAATTTAGGTGGCATTATGGAGCATGCATTAATCACTGCAGACAAAGGAGGAAGTATTAACATAGGATCTGTGGGGATGTTATAGCTGATATTTTTCATACATAATAACCTTGTTTCTCTTAGAGCATTATGTGTATTTGGTATTTGAATTAGACTTAATTTAGTAATCTAGCTTAGTGTGTCATCTGAAACCAGGGATGCAGAATCTTTAGTGTTTTATCACCCTTTTCAGTCTCTTCAAGGCTGAACTCCTTGTCAGAGGTTAAGCAGTTCTTTTATGGCCAAGTTAAAGCACATGCGGAAATTTCCAAACGTTTTATTTGAAACAATTACTGATTTCCATAACAGAGTGTAAAAAAAAGCCTAAATGTAGATGAGAGACTCTAAGATTCCTCTTTAAACACAACAAACACAAGGGATCGCTAAGAAAGCCTGTGTAAGCTCATGAAGTTGATATTAGACAAGAAAAATGCTGACTGAATTGCAGTGGTAAATCTTTCATCTTTCCAGAGGTCGGGGATGTTTTAAACAGACGAGTGTTTTGTCCTCCTCATTCAGCCCGTTGTTTCTTTGCTGCTGTTTGTGCTACATTCTTTCTGACATCCTAAGGAAGTATCCATTATTATGGAATACAGGACCTAACAGTGGCCATCATGACAAACAGAGTGCAGGAATATCCAGATTTCTTCCTGAAAGAAAAAGTGTTTAATTCTTTTTACTGTTGTGAGGAAAAGTCCTCACAGTGGTGGCATTCTGCGATCTCCTCAAGCACAGAGGCTGCTCAGCAGGCAGAAGTGTGATGGCCAGCATGAACTGCAGCTGGTGTTCAGCAGTGAGCTTATGGAGGTGAGGTGACTACCAGCAGTTACTGTGCAGTCATGGAAGAGTTGGGAAAAGCTCTGCTCTGTTCAAGGTGATGTTGAGAGGCAAAATTTTCCAGCTACCCTTAATGTTTACATTCAATCATGTCTTAACTTTGCAGTTTGCAACTGATAGTTTGGTTAGGAAGAATGTTAATGTGACAGCATGTCCTCTTCTGCTGAGGAAAGGGCAATGACTTCAGGCAAACAGCTGTTAAATATTTTGATAGCAGTCAAGTTGGTAGATATAAGTCTCAGACCTGACTCCATCATAGAGCAAAAACTTGAGGGCAGGCAAGCCAAAAACCATCCATTTTTAGGCAGCGTTTCTTTGCTGTTACGATTTTATGCATAACACTTGTTGTTTGCTACCTCCAACAGCTCCAACATGAAAAAACTGAAGGTTATAAGAGCAGGGATTGTGAGTCCTGTTCCTTCCTGCGATGAACCTGGTGAGTTCATTCTGCCCCCCAGAGGGGTGCCTTTATAATCCACAGCCCGGTGTAGGTGTGTGTAACAGCTCTCATTCCACATACTTGCCATTCTCATGAGAAGTTCAGCTCGGGCTTAATGTTTACACCTGTAGCATGGACAACTTCTTAAAAAAAGAGGGGAAGAATACCAGTGAATAGCAGATGTCATAGCATGAGTAGAAGAGGCTCCATCAATCAAGGATCAGTATGTTGCTAAGGAAAGGTCCAGAAAATTACTTCTCCCATTTTCTCATCCAAAAGAATGAAAACACAGGAAAACAAAAAACATACAGGAAATGTTTTGAACAAATTTCTGATACTTCACAGCCTTTGGTTCAGTCCTCGTGTATGCTTGATGTGCCACAGATCACTGTCTCACCTGAGATCCCAGGAGGAGGCAGTCCTAGAAATTCTGTCAGCTGTACCTTGGAGCAGGGAGCACAAGAAGATGGCCTGGGTGTGACTCTGAGACCTGGTTTGAGGCATCTCTGATCTCTAGCAGAGCTCCAGAGGCAGTGAGAAGCTGCTTTCTCTTGCTAGAGCCTTTGGGGAGATCTTTGACATTCTCACGAAGCAGAAGGGAGCGCATTAAAACAAACAGCTTTTTGTATTGCTAAACAACTCCAAATGCCTTCAGAACTTGCACAATACAGACATCTCTGATTTGGCAGAGATGATTTTTGAGGGATTGTCTTCACACAGTGGTTTTGTTCTGCTCTGTCTGTGCGGTGAGCAGTGTGAATGCCACACCACAAAAGAAAATGCTTTCAGCCAGATTGTCCTCTCACAGCCCTCCAAACCCTCCAACTTGATAGCAGTATCAGGACTGAGGAAAAGTATTTTAACTCCTCAGATCCCTGAAGTTTTTGTACCATTGGTAGAATTAGGGCAACACAGTGTTTCACTGATCTTAGCGCAGAGGGCCCAAGCACCACAACAAATCTCCCAATTCTTCCAGGCTTACTTGTTGTGATGCAAACATGAGCTAGGTTCCCAGCAGAGCAACACAGCACCATGCTGTGCAGCCATGCACAGAGCTAGTCTGCTGTCTGATTTATAAATAAGGTAAAAGAAAGCATGTTTCTTGACACGAGGTACTCGTAATCTAGGGAAGTATGTCACAGTAAGCTTATGTGAAGCAATGTAACCTCTTCAAAGAGAGAGGTTAGGGGGTAATCCAGCCTTTCTTTTCATTTCCTTCGATGAGCTGGAATCCAAATAAATTTCCTGCTTATTTGTGCATGAAGAAAACAAGTTGAGTTTTTTTAACTGAAGTTACTGGAAGGAAGAACATAGGCATTGCATCTTTTGGTTTCTTGTCCTTGTTACAGTGAGGTGAAGCCGTGGCTGCTGCTAGGGTTTCTCAGCACCTAAAAAAAGCCTTAGAAGCGATCCCTAATCTTGCCACTCCATATTGAATGGTTTTGCTGCAACCCAGCTTTGTGTGAAGAGGCTTAGAGGAGCTGGGTCACTTACCACATACCAGCCTTAAGATTTGGTTTTGTGCTTTGGAAGTTGAAGTACAGGACTGAGCGTTTGGTGATTTTCTGAGTGTCGTCAGCATGTCAGAGCAGACACTGCGTGCACAGGGAGTGACCCCCAGACAGCAGTGACAGACTGACCTCAGGGACAGCCACAGCTGGAGCCAGGCCTTGGGCTGCAGGTGGCAAAATGAGTGTTGTTGTTCTGGCTTTTGCAATGCATCTCAATTATGTTTGGAGGTCACGGTAGCATCTTGCTGGGCAGGAAAACTACACCCTTTTAAAACATCATTAATAAAGCAGGAGCTGACAGTCTTGCTGCAGTTAAAGTGTGTATTTGTTTTGTTTGTTGTGGTGTGCTGTGATGGAGACGTTTCATTGCTGCCTGTGGAAAAAAATGGTTCACCCTCAGCTTCCTGGACTTCCTGCTGTAATAGAGATGGGGGGGATGTGGATTTAAGCATGTTTTGTGTGTGTGTGAGAAGGGAAGATGTGACACAGCAGTGTAAGCTTTAGAAAATGAGAATAATTAGGAAGATGTAGTTTAATGTAGTTAACTATGGATGACTAGCCACTTTCTTTGTGTGTGAGTGTGTCATTATATACTGCTCCCTGTGCTATCTGAGCATAGCAAGTGTTAGAAGAATCTCTGCATAGCAGGTGAGGGCAGACAACCATGTTGTGTTGCTCACTGCTAAACTAAGCCAGCAGAAAAGACACTGGGGACAAAAAAGAACCTGCTTTTGCATTCCTAAACTCTTTTCAAAGCCAGTGAAAGTAAATTTTGTGTTGGACCTGCGAGTTAACCCAGCTGGGATGGATCCTACGAAGCAGACATTGTGACTGCAGTTTATGCAGACATGATCCCATTTTTTGTTTCAGGGTTTGCATGTGGGCAGTACTGAATTAATATGTGAAAGTAGCTCCCTCTAGTGATGAGGAACTGCCATAATTTCCATCCATCTGATGCAAATGCAATTAAATAACAGTAACTTGCACGTTATGCTGTTGATTGCACAGAGGTGCTTATAGCTCATTCAGAGATACACTAACTTGTGTAGGTGGCTTTCACAACCTGGCTTACACAGCTTGCTGAACTGAAGAGCTCACGCTCTTTGTGGTTGATCAGTACTACAGTGCTTATGGAATTGTAAGAATAGCTTAGAATGGAGCTTTAGGTGTATTAATGTTAGGACAAAGGTCTTCAGTGCTTTTTGTACTTCGTGTTTTCTATTGTTTTTGTGATCTCCTACTTTTAATCCTTCGTACTGCAGAAGTCCCCAGTTTCACTAGTTTGCTCCCTTGGTTTTTGCTGAGGAGAAAACTGCCTGTAATTCCCATTTCTCTTTTCCCATGGAGCACAGAGCCCAGTCTGTACTCTGAGAACTGCAGAACCTTCGAGGACTGTGTGCTGGAAGGTGCTGGGTGCTGTGCTTGGATCATAGAATCATAGAATCACCAAGGTTGGAAAAGACCTAAAAGATCACCCAGTCCAACCGTTCCCCTATTCCCAATAGCTCCTACTAAACCATGTCCCTCAACAAAGCAGTCCCTCAATCCAGCAAAGCAGCCTAATTTTGTAGCAAGCATAACTTTGAGCAGGTGAAGAGCATGGCTGTGATTAACAGCAGTCATGGGACAGTACGTGGATCTTTTTTAGGATCTTTTTGACCTTAAGCAGAAAATGTAATTATTCTTAAAAGGCCTCGAATGTTGATGTTTAATGGGTGTTTTTAAGAAACATCTTTGGGGTTTAAAAAGTAATTTACACAGTATTTTTTAACCCTGAGTGTTTCAAGCACTTGTAAGGAATACAGAAGCTCATGTGTGGCTCTTCCAGTTTTTGTTACAGGTTTTTTTTCTGTTCACTTTACATTAAATATTCAACTTTTTCAAATGCACAGATATGTAAATGATGGTGTGATTTCACGGTGAGTGCTTGTGTGCTCTGTCTCAGGTTCACATGACTTCAGTCAGTTGTTCTCTTTATCCAAGCTGTGTCATGTGAAGGGATATTTTTAACTGGAGAGATGAGACTGTGATCAGGATGTCAGGTGATTGGTCAGTTGGAAAAATGCACTTGGAAATATAATGTGCCCCAGTTAGGAATACTTTGGTAATGGTTGTTCTCCAAGCTGGTTACTGGCTTTGCCCCCAGCTGTGACTGTAGGGTTTCAGTTAGGAACAAGTTGTCTCTAGTGAAGAAGTGCTTGGAGCCCTTGCCTTTCTGTGGCAGGACTGTGCTATCCAGTGTTACTGTTCCATCATGAAAACTGATGCAAACTCTGCTGTCCTCACTGATTGTCTGAGAGCACGGGTGAGATTTCTGTTGCCTCTGCCAAAGGGGCACAAAGAGCACAGCCTGGTGCTTTTATCACAGGGTGGCTGAGCAGCATCGTTCTGTTCTGTGGGTCATCTCTGTTCATTTTTCTATGTTCCTGCGGTTTTCCAGTGCATCTCTGCTGCCCGGCTTTCTGCTGAAGTCAGTGAAGTCAGAACTGAGAGGAAAGGATATTTTGGCAGTGTGAATGTGCAGGTAACAAAGGGAGATGGAAAAAACAGAAAAGCAGGTTGGAAAATGAGTCTGTGGCAGAACTCCTGGCAGTGAATAAAGGACAAACTGCATAACCTGATGCTGACCAGCTACCAAACTAGGAAAGACATCAGAAATGGCCCAGTGTTCTTCTCCTACCTCAGCCACTGTTGTGAATGTACAAGAGCAGCAGGCCTGCAGAAGAGAGAGCTGTGTAATGCCATGACTTGGAGATGAGTGATAGATACTGTCTTCAGTAGCGGACACTTCCATGCTTCTTGCTGTGTGCATGTGTGAAATTCAGCACAAAGGTGTGAGTTGTCAGAGATGGGAGAATGTATTTGGTGCTTATGATTCAGTGACGTAAGCTTGAAATCAATTTGCTTTTCATCATGATTTCCTTTTATAAAGGGTTCTTTACAGAGAATCTGGCTTCAGTCACCTGTGGTCCGTTCTGACCATGGCTGTTTTCCTCGGGAGCAGTGCTGGTATGTGCACACAGCACTTGCTGTCTGCATTCCCAGTGGCACTAGAAGGCCATTTATTGTCCCTGTCACCTTGAGCCATGTTTTCCACCTGGAGTCAGTGCAGATGAATTACAGTACAGTGAGTGGTGTATTTGTTTGAGACTGCTGCTTGTGCTGCTATGGCTGATCTGTTCCATGGTTTTGCACTCTGAACACTGGGGGACACTGCTTGCTTGCCTCTTTGCAGCTGTACTGTTGAACACACACTGCATGTTGTTGCAGTTAAACTTGAGGGCTTGCATTCATGTCTCTTCCTTCAGATGGCCCACAACTTCTAATGCTGTATTCAGAGGATACAACATTCTGCCAGTAGGGTTTTGTAGTTTATTTTTGTTACTTGAACACATGGGTTGAAGACTGAGCTAAGTAACGTTGCAGTGATGCTGGTGAGAAGCTTGCACTTAGCTTCCTATAAGAGATCTGCTGGATTAATAGTTGTACACATAGATGTATATCCAGGTCAGGAATATGAGGCAGTGTCTTGTACTTGTCACTTGTGTGTAGGCAGTGTGCCACCAGAGCTCACACCTTGTGTCTTATGCACAGCTTTTGACATAACAGAGCAGGAGAGCTTGTGTTCTCAGTTCGTAGCGTTTTTGGTTTTCAAACCAGACCATTCCATCGAGCTGAGGATTCCCTCCAGGGACCCACAGAACTGATCTGTGCTGTGAAGTGCTGAGCGGGAGAAAATAGAAGACTAGATAGAATAGATACTCTTGAATATCTTTTGCTGTGGTAATGGTATTTAAATTAGTTACCCGATGCTTTGCAACCACTTGTGTCCAAGTTCTCATACCTTTCATGTGTAGATGTGGCTTTGCTTTTCCCCTCAGCTCACTCACACCATTCATGATGCCCCGTGTTCTGTAGTATTACTGAATTCTTTGTCCTCGAACCAATACCAAACAAATAAGCAAGGAAGAAGGTTAGATGTGTAGCAGAAATAATAGCAGAAGTGTTACATAATGCCTGATGGCCCTTCCTAAATTGCAGCAGACTGTGGCTTGATTTTACCAGAAAAAGAAAGGACACTGACATATCCCCACATAGTCTGCATGAAGCTGATGTGTGACTGGGGATTTTGCCCTGCAAGAAGTGGGCAGTGAATGTCCATCCTCTTACTTGTAAGGTCTGACCAGATGCAAAAAGGCCAAAGCCTGATCACACAGAATGTAATGCTCTTAGTTTATTATATTGTGTTCTGATATATTGATGATGCTTTATTTCTCTTTTCAATTTATTAGTGGAAATTCAATTAGTATGGATGAGATATGAATCTCAATGCCTGCCAGGTGATCTATGGCTGCATTACTCATCGGCCTGTATTGATTTTGGAACTGCTGTGTCTTTTTGTGCATTGTCTGTTAATGCTGATTTTGTTGTTTCATTCCAGAATGAAGAAACAGTGGCGTAAATATGACCAATGAAACTTCTGTTGGGGAGCAGCTGTTAACACTCAGCTGATGTAGGAAATTCTACCTTTTGTCTTACTGTCACAAAAGTAATGCCAATTCCACAGCTATTTGATTCAACCTGCAAAGAAAGAATGCCATCCTGCTATCACAGACTCACATGGTGTGTGTTTTCAGGTAGGAGCTTATAGTCCTGCAGCCTTAAATCCGGCTTAAGTCTTTGCAGCCATGTTTTCCTCAGTGAGAACAACAATTGCCTGTGTTTGGAAGATGGCTTTTGGGTGTGAATGGCTGAATTTTTCCATAATGCTTGGAGCAATTCTGTTTAGAACTCGCTGATGAACTTCTGATGAACTCACTAACTCTTACCTGGTGAAAACTAAGTGGCAGATTGAGGCTGCTAAGCTTGGTTCTCTTTGTAGGCATCTGCAAAAAATGTGAAGAGCAGCTTCCTGACAGAGAGCTGAGATTGTTTGCAGACTGACCCGTCCTCGTGCTGCAGAGCTCAGCTGCCCAGCACTGTGTGCTCTTTCTGGGCAGTGCGCTCCCAGGCGCAGTCACACTGTGCTCCATCTGCTGAGAGCAGTGAGGGGGGCTTACGGTGTGAGCTCAGTGTGTCATGGCTGTGTGCGGATACATGGGGGCCGAGGGGAGCTCTCAGCGTTTCACCTTCAGTTTCACACCGCGTTTCACTGTTGCATTTGAGGTCTGCTGTGCTCTGCGGCTCCTCTCATACAGCAGGGTCACTGCAGGAGCTTTCAGGACGGCCCCCCGCTGGCAGAATGGTGGCGGTGCAGGCGCTCCTCAGCAGAATCAAAAAGCACATGCGCTAATTTTGTCCCAGCACTGCGAAGCCAAGCCAGTAGTAGTATTTGTTGTAGTATTTTATGGTTTGCTTCCCCCCTTTCCAGCCTCCCCCCACAAACAAAAAAACAAAAAAAACTTACACAAACAAAACAATGGTGAACAAATGAATTTCATTGGAAGAAATTCTTGGTGCTGTTCGGTGGTCGTAGTGGCCAATGCCAGCCAATAACCAGTGCTTCGCAAAGGCAAGTACTAGAAAATCTTGGCCAACTCTGTTGAGTTGTGCTTTTCTGAATGGTGTTACTGCATGACTAAACAGGAGTGTTTGGGAGCACCTCAAAAGAAACACTCCAGTTTAGGTGTCCCGATACCTCCTTTCCTTTTGGTAAAATAAAAAGCATGAATGTGCTGGGCTCCTCTTCAGAGACGTGTTTTCCTGAGATTTTGATATTTTGCTGTTGAAAGGAATTGTATTGCAAGTAGTTGGAAGCGCTGGAATTCAGGAGTATCTTAGTGAGCTGTTATTGAAAAAAAAATGGAACAGTGGGGACAGACTTAAGCAGAAGTAAAAACATCCCCTTCCCTGTTATGCTTAATGTGTCTGTGTAGATTTAGGGAGAGGCTGCAGTTTGCTGTCACAAAACTTGCAAACAGCAAAGGAAAAGCTGTCCATTACAATTACGGTGCTCAGTGCTTTTTATCCGTCAGATAAAGATCATAAGTTTATTTTGGGGTTTTTCAAACACAGTTTTATAAAGGCATTTTGTATTTTTTTCATTCCTCAGAGGACAGTAAATAACTGAAACGTCTTTTTTTTCATCGCTATTAGCATGTAAAGGAAAATTTGATGTTTCTGGCTCAGTTTTTCCTGGGCGGTTTCGTGGCTGTGCAGCAGTATCCTCACAGTGCAGATCTTAAGGCAGCTGCTGTCAGGGGAACTGTGAGTTTCCCACTGATGTCAATCCTTTACGCATGCACATAATGCTGACGCATTTGCTTTGATTAAACAGGCAGGAGGGGTCACTGCTCTTCCAGCAGGCAAAGTCTTCTCTTTTAGTCCTTAAGTTGAAGACAGGCATTCGTTCATTTTTGCTGTAGATGTGTTCTGTGCAGTTCAGTTGTTTCTGTCGTAACTTATTCAGCAAATTCCAGTTGTTCAGAGCAAACAAGTGCCATTTTCTCTGATTTGGAAGAGAAGCTAGCTTTTACCCTTTCAGATTATTTTATCACCGGTAATAGATTTTTGTTCCTTGTTTTCCCACTTGAATGTCTTACTACCCTTAAATGTTCTTGTAGTGTTGATATGGACCAGTATTTACAGTCTGTGTGACTGCATTGCAGCTTGTATTTAATAGCTGGCACACACCGCAGGGAGTCGCTGCTCTGATCATAAAGTGAAGCCGAAAGAAATCGCACCAGTACTGCAGTAAAAGTTTTTTTTCTTTTTATATTGACAAACTTGTTTTAAGGTAATCCGAGCTCATTATCAGTAAGCTCAGAAAGTGTCTGTAATGATAGGTACATGTTTTAGGCTACACCCAAAATTCTACTGCTCTCCACGACAGGCACAGGCAAGAAAAGGAGAAGTATGGCAGAATCTAAAATCCTGGCTGGGAAATACTTGGAGTAATTGGGTGATGCAGTATTTCTGACCTTCATACTCTATTGTTTCCTTAGCAAAATGACGACAGTTAATTACTGCTGTGGAAAGTTTCTGGTTTTAGAGTTTATTTGCTGTCATTGCAATTATTGAGTTGAGTCAACCATTTTTGATACATCCGCAGAGAGCCTAAAGTTCAAGTATTTTGCCCACTTTCTTGATGAGGCATTTTCATGGCATGCAAAATGGAGAATTTCCACGTGTCTTTGGACAGAATCTCTGCGTATTTACATTGTTTGAAAATGTGTCCTTGAAGCTGCTTCATCCTTGCTACCCTGACATTCTACTCACGGGAAGTGCCTGTTAAATCCTCCTGTTATTCAGGCTGTTTTTGTCTGGCTGTAAAGCATTTATTCCATACAAATGAAAATTGTAACCTTCCCTATTCTTGTTATTCTCTTCTAGGAGGATAATTACTGATTCAGATCTTTCCAAGAATGATGTTAAAAGAAAAGCCACTTCACCTGCTTGAAGCTGTGTAGTAATTCCGTTCAAATGATTTGTAGGTGTAGGACCATTAAGAGTGATATAAATACCCTGTTACCATGGGATTGGCTGCGTGTCAGCCGTGGCTCACCTCTCCCCATGAGACCACTCTCCTCTCATTCCCTGCCTCCTCTTTCCAGAACACAGGACAGCAGGGGTGGTAATGGTGATCTTTGCAGCTGTTGTTGCAGAGTGAGGTGGCTTCCAAGGGCTGTGTGTGCATAGAAACACGTGCTGCGGTCAGCTTTGGGCTGGTTCGTTTTTCAAAGCTATTGATTTTCGTATTTGTGCCAGAGATTCAGATGTGCCTCTGATCTCTTGAGGGTTAATTTTGCATACATGAAAACAAAAGGTGAACTGGAATGATATCTCCTAAGATGTAACTTCCCAAGCTGGATACTTTACAGCCCAGTACATTCCAGTCAGAAATGCAAGAAGAGCTGCGTTATTAGCAGAGGTGGCACAACCCCAGCCCTGGTTATTTGTTGCTTTTCCTTTTGCTAGAGATACACCATCATCCTCTAAGACCTTAGACCAGCTAATAAACATTCTCAGTATGTTGAGGAATCGCCTTACTTGGACCGGCCGATGCTTTTGAAGGCTTCATTCCAGCATCCAAATCCCTCACCTCTCACCCAGCACTACAGAAATAATCTTTATCAAAGTACTTGCATAAAGGGCTTTTGGACTCTTGTCTGAGAGTTGTGTATGCAGTAGTACCTATTGCATGTTCATTTTTTGTGTGCTCACTTCTTACATGCTCACATTTTGCAGAATCTTCATTGATTAAAGAGAGCTCAGGCCCCATCACTGTGATGCTAACACCAGTATCTGTTGGTGCATTCTGTTTTGTAAGGCTGATATGCACGTGGCTGATTCACAGGGATATTGCTGTAATTACTGATTGCTAAGAATGAAGTCTTTTCTAGTGATGGAGCTTGAAGCCCACACTGCAGCCCAACACCTCAGTGTTTGTACAGGACAGTGCAGCTTGATCTTGACCTCTGCGGCCTTGAATTGCTACATGAGTAGAAGTATTAAATAACAGACGTGGAGTACCAGTTTGTACTGGTTTGTATTATTTTGATATCTGCAGTGTATTTAGTATGCAGTGTGTGTGATGACATAATGATTTCAGTGGAATTTGAGAAAACAAGGTGTGCATGGGCAGCGAGCTGCACCTCGCTCAGGCTCCAGTAGTGCACAGCTCAGCACTGAGATCGGCAGGAGGTAGGAGAAGAATGCCAGTTGCTTCAGGTTGGGAAAGGCTGTACATCGCCCTCTAAGATGCTTTAATCCTCATCTTTGCAAGTTTACCTTTTTACGTCAGAAAATCAACCGTGATTCTTAGAAATGTAATTATTTTGAGTAACCAGTGGGCAGCATGGACTCCAGTGGTAGGACTTGAGCTACTGGCATCCACTACTTTTGTACTTCATTAGATTGTTCTGCCAAAGAAGGGACCGGTCCTGCCACGTGTGCTGCTGGATGCTGACTCTGTACGGCTGTACAGCACTGCAGATCGGCTGGAATGTAGATGCATTTTGCAGTGGTGTAAACCTGAAATAACTGCAGCAGGTTCTCCATGGCTGTTCTGGGTACGTGCCTGGTGTAGAAACTAGCCCTGTGTTGCTGCTTTGTTCTGGGAAGGCTGCTCAGAGGCTGTTCTCAGAAAGCTGTAGAAGTTACTGAGCCCTTGCTGAAAATTTAATTTAAACCTGAATTCTTTTGAGGCCTTCAGTCTGACTAAAGACCTCAGAATTAGTCCTGACTTGCAGAGTGTCAGCGCTGTGCATGAGCTGCGCTCTCGTTGTGTTCTTTTATTAAAGAATGGGTTTTGTGAAGAACAAAAGCAGTAGTTGGAACAAAGCAGATACCTGTGTGTATTATGCAGTGTTAAATTCTTACTGTGTCCTGCTGCTGTCTGGGCTCAGTGCTAAGCTGATTTCACTGACAGTGTCACCACAGCTGATGGACATGTTCTCCCTGGGCACAGTTAGTCCTGCTGCTAGTGCTGCTGAGCCCATCTCTTCAGCTCTCAGCGCTGCCCTGTCCTGCTCGATTTTACTCTGCAGCAGAGAAGATCGGAGAATTAACAAAATGATTCCCTTCTCTTGGCGTCGGTGTCTTTGACCCCAGCACCAGCTCTTCTCATGGCTCATTCTCCGCACTTCTCTGTGCCTAGGAGGAGCAGTCAGGCACGGCATGTGCAAGTGGACTTCCAGCATGCTGAGCACATTGCAATTCCCAGATCTTGTCTGTTCTCTTTCTCACATAACGTGTTGCTGAAGAAACAGAAACCTGTGATTCAGCCAGGAAAGTTTCAGGATTGGATTTACTTTCTCATCTTTTTAGTTGTGATTTATGTGCCCCAATAAAGAACTGATTTTGCTTTTTACTTCATTTGTTTTAATCTTTTAATTAAAAGTTATGGCATCATTTTTCACATGGAAGCTGTCATTTCCAAGCAGAGTTCCAGCTAAGCTAGACTGGATGAGATGGGCCAGTAGCAGTCTGCTTGAGTAGATGGGTAAATTACTTCAAAATGCTGTCTGGTCTGAAATTGGTTTGTAAGAAGTCATTTAATGCTGGCTCAGAATTTGGAACAGTGCTTTTCAGATTAAACTCCATGAAACTCAAAAATAATTTCCAAGTTGCCTACCTTCAGAAACAGTGAGTTTCTAAAAATGTTTTGTCTGGGGAAAAAAGTAATGCAAACCTGTTTTTGTAACTAGATTATTTGTACAGTTTATTTGTAAAAGGAACATATTCCTGTTCAAAAAAAAGCCTATCAGTACATTCCTTGCTTTCCCCCCCACTCTGTACAGAACGCGAGCTGTTCCTTGGGAAAGTGCAGTGCGAGCTCTTCCAGTCTTCTGTTAATTATTTCAGATGCTCTGATGAACTCACATGGAAGGCATTTTGAGCCTAAATACACTCTTAATGTCCTTGTTCTGCTTCTCCTATGACTTCAGAAGCTGTGGACTTTCACTGTATTGATTTTTATCCTCTGGCATCACATGTTAACATGGTGTCTCAGGCAAGGAAGTGCATGCTGCTGTGACAGTGCTCTCAAGGCAAGTTGTCTTTTCTACTGACTATATTCACTCTGGCAAATATGCATCTGTTTGCATGCTGTTCGTATGATAGGAAATTTCTAATCTGTGTTTTTGCATTAGGATGAACGTGGCAATAATTTGGTAATTCACAGTCTTTTAGACAAGGGCCATTACCTGGATGGCACTGTTCAAAGTATGGGAACTGAGAGGTTTGTGAGCATAAGTGATGATGAGACAGGCATTCTGGCTAATTTGTCCTGGTCTCCTTATTCAAGGGGAAGATGCCTGCTTGCGTTGTGCTGCTGTGGTTGTGGTTTAGCCCTGCCAAGCAGCTAAGCACCGTGCAGTCATTTGCCAACTTCCACCCCCCTGACCGAATGAGAGGAAGAGAATCAGAAGGGCAGAAATTAGGGAAACACTGAAGCTGAGACAAAGGCAGTTTAGAAAGTAATGATGTAAAGGATGCACAGCACAGTGGCTGATGCCCAGGCAGCCCCCAGGCAGCAGGCCCCCCTGCACGCCGACTGCCTCGGTTTTACTGCTGAGCGTGATGCCGCACGGTGAGTGATGGCCCTTTGGTCAGCAGTGCTGGCTGTCAGCTCCCAGCTCCTTGTGCTGCTTGGCAGCTTGAGAAACTGAAGAGACAGTAACTCTGGGTAAGCACTGCTCAGCAACGACTAAAAGATACCAAGATAGCAATTACAGAAAATGAACTCTGTCCCAACTGAACAAGTACGCTTGCCATCAGAGTTCAGAGCACAGCTGGTTGCTGCAGTGTTTTGGCAGAGCTGTTGTCACGTTTATCAGCTGAGCATTCTGGTTTTATGGCACCGTGCTCTGCTTGTGACGGGCTAGGATTAGGATTTTGGGAAACTACAGTATCTTCATCCACTAATAGCACTTAATGATTTTATCCTTCCAAGACTTTAAAAAGATTACTTGGCTGTCTTGGCTCCCATCTCTGAGCTCAGTGGCCATCATCCCCCGTTGCTCTTTAAGGATTTAACATCTGTAGGCCAGTGCTTCCAATGTGACTTTTGTCCCTCCCAGTGTTTCTTGCTCTGGTGGGTCTCAAGAGCAAGTGGTAATTCTGCACATAGCTTTGGAATATATTGGCTGTTCTTTTTCCAAGAGTTCCTGATAATGCTGTGTAAAATCAGGCAGGAGAATGAAAAAAACCAAACTTTTCAAGAACATTTTAAGAAGAGAATGCGCATAAAACTCACTGTGCACTGGCTGTCCTTGGTCCAAAATTCTCCTTTCCTCAGAACTTTCCTTTAGATAAAAACAATACTTAAAAAGGGAGTTTTGACACTTCCCCCCCTTGCCTTTCATCCATGTCTTTTTTGTTTGTTGCAGGTTTTGTTTTGTTTTGATTTCTCCTGGAGAAGAATGCAGAGCGTTTTCTTGCTTAGCCTGTGTGTCAGTGCATCTCCAGCTATTGGCTTCCAGGCTGGAGGAGCGCTCTGTCCACCGCACTGTTCTGCTTGTCTCAAGATGGCCACAGGCACCTCGGGGGGAGCGCCTGTAAGAGGAGTGATCAGAAAATAGCCGTGGGCTCACAGCAGCACTGCAGTAGCTGACATTTTCCTGTGTCTGAGGAGTACTTCGATCTGGTAGACGTGCCCTCGTGACATCAAACAAGCAGGGAAATAAAAAGGAATGCCAAATTCATTATTTCATTAAAAATCCTGTTTCTGTCTCAGCGCTATTTTGCCAGGTCTTCCCCATTATTCCTTAACAACTAGACTGAAATTGCCTAATGTATTTTTAGTGAAAATAACTCACTGTTAGTGAGTTAGGGATGAGACACAACAGCTTCTGAACTTCTATGGAATTACCAGTTGCTTTTGTGCTGGTAGACTTTATAGAATGCTAAATTTCAGGTGAAATTTAGTAACTAGTAGTGTATCTGAACAACTGATTTTCTTTTTTTGTTCTCTCTTTAAGTGCACAAGTGGGAAAAGTGAGACAAACTCACTGATGCACAGAGCTGTTCGTGCTTGGCAGCCAGGCAGACAACACAGCTGCTGTTGGAACACACTTTTTGATTCCCTTTCTTCTGTTCATCGTTTGGTCACCACACTCGGTTCCTTGTATTTCTGAAATTGAGATTTTGGTTTTGTTTAGTTATCTTGTTTGAGAACATGAATCATCCATTGGATGAGTGATTGTATGACAGACTGTCAGTTACTTGCCAAAGGTACATGCAATTATTAAGTTGCCACAGAGTTTTAATTTTCGGGGCGGAGATTGTAGTTAAGTGCTACTGAGAAAAGAAGTTCCGGTTCTGTGACTCTAACCAAGCAGCATATGTACTTCATGCACAGAGGAGAGCTGTGGAAGATGAAGAGTGTTACAGGCATGACTGAAGACTTGATACAAATGTGCAGCAAGCCAGTCTTTCAGAACAAGATGCTACCAAACAGTGTGTGTGATAAAGACCACTGTCTGAGGCATTCTCCTGATGTAAATCATTTTACTGTAATGTCTGGCTCTCGGTTACATAACTGAGCCTTTTTCCTTAGCAGCTAGGAATGCTGGAAATGACTTTTTTTTTCCTTTTAATAGGTAATTAGATTGGAGGACAGCCAGCATGGCCTGCGATCTGGACATCATCAAACAATTGCAACTGCAGCATCTTGCTCCTGTGAGTGAACACCCAAGCAGCACGTGGCTGCAGACTGCAGGGGATGGCTGTGCAGGTCGAGGTACATTCAGGGCTGTGGTGATCTCAAGATTTTTGTGGAATCCCTGTATTCCTAACACTGATATCACAGGCAAGTTAAGTTGTCTATTTCACTGAGCACTCCCTTTATCTGACCACAGCTATAGGTGAAAGATGCAGATGTTCACAAGGGATTCCATGTATCCCTTGGTGATGGTGAATAATTTTCTACAGATGACAGCAAGGCTTCAGAGACTTGTGGCAAATGGTGCTTGGTGTGTAAGGAGGACCCAGAGCCTGAGGTCTCAAGAAAGGTTGTAGATTAATATGTGGGACATCTTTTTGTTCTTTGGGGCCCAGGTCTCATCCTTATTGCTGTACACGTAGCATGCACAGTCAGACATAAAGTAATTCTTAATACAGCAGCTCTGAACTTTATTTTGAACTTGCTGTATATTTTGTATTCAGGTGCAGGCAGCACATTCCTGGAAAAATAATTGGATCCTTGAAAATGGGAGTATGTAAGAAGTACAAACTGAATGCATTTACTTTTGGCAGAAATTCTGGACAGTGCAGTACTTGATCCAAGGGAGTAAGAAGGCTATTATCATCCATTATCTTTCTGTGCTTAAAGCCACATTTTCCTGAGTGCTTTTCCCCTGTGTGAGTGCTGATACTTTCAGCATAAGGAAGGATCTGAGGTTCCCTTACAGTGATTATACTGCATCACCTCATGTTCTCGAATGTAGGATGCACTACCAGTCACTCATGGACAGTGACTTTCATCACGCAAAGCAATTTGAAGATCAGAGGTTGCTAGGAATAAACAAAGAGTTTATAATGAACAGGAAAATGAATTCATTAAAAGAAAGTGCTGCATCTGAAGAGTTCAGGAAGATTAGGGGTACAAGATAATTGCAGATGACCAGTGGAGTTGGATCTGGCAGAGGAGATTGAAAAAATAGTGCAAAAGGCCTTAGTGATGTGAACGGGTAATTTTACAAGAAGTGTCTGATTTGCATTTAACTTTCCACATGGGTGAAATTTTTGCTAAAGTCAGGATAGCAAATTACCATACTGCATATGAAATTGTAGTTCCTCCTAGTGAATGCTGACAAGGTACTGTCGCTTGTCGTGCAAAGCAGTGAGGAGTCAGAGCTGCTCCAACAGAACTCTGTCTGGTTGTAACATATTTTTCTTTAGTGCCACATTTTTGTGTAGTTCAGAATTTAGGGAAATCAGCATTACAAATAATCTCAATTTGGTTTAAAAAGCATTGTTTGGTAACGTGTTCCTACCATGGCTTTATTAGTCTGTGCATATTTAAGTGGGATTAAATGTATGATTACTTTCTGATTTTGTGTTGGAATATTTTTGTCGCTTTGACTTTCCTAGCACAACAAATGCAGAGTGCTGGTATTGGAAATGAATTGATTATAATTTTTGTTTCATATAAAGATATGCATATGTGTCACAGAAGACTTCTAGTCTCACCATTTCCACTGAATGAATTTGAATGAAGGAGTAATTTACCAGGAACATGAATACGACGAATCACTTCCTGAGCAAATGTCCAAATTGCTGCCTTTCAGAACGCAGGGTATTTGATAAATTCATAATGGACAGATTCCCTGCTGCTGATGTACAACTGTACTAGAAGTAAGGAATAAATTGCCAGTGGAAATTTGCTTTATACACCACAGTGATCTTGATACGTATCCCTACCTGCGGCTCCTCACTGCGTACTTAGCTGGAGTACCAAATGGCATCTTAGAGCAGGCTGATCCTGGCTGCCAGTAGTGTTTTTCTTTTTCCTCCTCATCACACCTGTCATCTCCTCCATTTGCATGTTAGCCCACTGCCTGTGTTATTTAATCACGGTTATTGAAATGAGGAATGAGGTTCTGCAGGGGTGCTGTTTGTAAATACCGCCTGAGAGCGTGGGGAATGCGTGTCTTTGCTCTGGATTGTGGAAGCAGTTCGGTCCATAGCGAACGCCAAGAACCACAAGTTTAGAAGGGAGAACAGGGACTGAATCTGTGTTTTGCTGGAGATGAGCCGCTGTGTAGTAGATGAGGCGCTCAGACCGCATTACCCTTGTAGATGTGTGACTAACAGAGGAGCTTTGGGACTTGGCAGAGCTAATTATGCTGAGAACTCGGTGTCCGCACGTGGATTCCTGCCAGGCGGAAAGGAACGGCTGCACGGCCCTGAGAGAGCCCTGAGCTCAGCAGGGCTGGTGCTGCCTCACAGCTGGGCTGGGCACTTTGTGCCGAGAGACTGTGGGCAGCTTTGCTGTTATTCATGCAGTCTATTTGCATTTGGGAGTATTAAAAGCTGGTGTGATTCCTTCACCAGCACAACTTGCAGTTGCCTGTGTGCTCTCATGATTTCAGCTAGGCTGCCTCTTCTGCCTCTTGCCTATCTGTTGTGCTTCTTTGCAGGACTGATACAGAAGTGATGCATCACACAGGCCTAGTGATGGTAACATTACAGTTACTTTGTACACAGGTGTATTTTTAACGTGCTGGATGGCAAACGGCAAACTTTCCAAGTGCAGGTTTTCTGAGAGAAGCCTTCTTAGTCCATAAAGCACTCATTGTTTAATTCAGATTCTTGCATCTTTCTCTTATCTCGCAGAGTTGGGATTGTTAGGATGCAGGCTAATTACTAATGGAAGGAATTTGATCAGTACAGTTGCTATAACTTGAGAGACTGTTCTTGTGATGCTGTGTGTTGGAGCAGAGGGTGGCTTATTCACAGGCCCTGAGCTGCAGCAAAACATCCTGCTAACCTACAGCTTTGTCTGGTCAAGAAGGTGATTCCTCAGTGCTTGTGCGATGTGCTAAGATGCCATGTTTAAGCAGAAGCATTTGTACCCTTACAGTTACCCACTGTTACCCATGGAGCCTGCAGAGCAGAAGCATGCAGACACAAGAAGACATGGCTGACTGTGCCCCATGGTGTGTGTGTGCATGTCTGCAGGGGGGTTTGCAGGCATATGGAGCCATTTCATGGTTGTGTACAAATACTTTAGAGCAGTTTATTCAAAATCAGGTCTGATTGAAGTACTGATGAGATCCCTGGGACTTTTTATTGAAAATTCATATTTTAGAAATGATTGATATTCATCATTACAGTTTTCTTAAATGGGAGACAAATGGACATTTAGGATTCATACTGCATCCGTAATTGGATTTGACGATGATAAGGTACATGCTGCCATCACAGTGACCCTCAGTGACTTCTTAATTTAAAGCTGGCAGTACATAAAGGCCGTAACAGCTCTGAAGAGTCTGGGAGAACAAAAAGGGCTCATAATTATCTCACAGAAAAGTGGTGAAATGAAAACACACAGTTCATGCTCATGAATTTTCAGTATGCAGAATGGAAGTACCAGCTGCCGCTGGATTCTTGAGGGCATGTGTTCATGCTTTCATTGCTTGTGCCATCAGAATTACTGCACTACTCCATTTTAATCATGTAGAGGCAGCAGTCGTGTTACTTTGTGTGTACAGCTAGAGAGGTGTGTTAGAAGCCAAGTCCCAGTGATGCCAACTTTAAAGTAATTGTCAGCTGAGGTTTTCTACTCTTGAGTGTGCATGATGGAGCATTTAATGGGAAAGCAGATTTCTTACAGTATTTTTAATGAGTGCAATAACTGGCTTTGCACTCAATTAAGAAAGCTGTGAAGAGCCTTCTGTACAAGCAGGTAGCTGAAAAAGCCATTGGCCTCACCGCCAAGCACAAGTGTGTGGTGCCTTCAGGCTGTAGGGGCATGAGTGCAGTCAGCTTGTTGCTGCTCCTTTGGGATGGCTGTATTCATGTGAGAAAGGCCCAAGGGGATCTTACTGCTGTGCAGGAGTGTTCTCAGGGGCAGTGAAGCAGCAGCACCCTGATGCTCCTCACTGTGCTCAGGGGCAGGACGATGGCATTGGGCACGGCCCTGTCGGCATGCTCTGCTCTGTGCTGACTTGGGACTGGCAGATGTTTTCTGGTGAAGAGTGAGGTGGTAATTGGTTTGGACAGACTGTTCTGAAAAGACTTGTTTCCATTGAGCAGGGCAGTGTGGCTGCCCATGTTCCTTGTGCCCCCTGCAGAAGGGTGGAGCTGCTCAGTGCGCAGTACCAAGCTGCTGTCTAAAGATTTCTGTTTGAGGAGGAGGAATGAAGGGAAGCTGGACAGAACGTCACGGAAATACAGACTTAAATGTTGTTTCCCCAAAATACACTTGGTGTCATGACTTGTGTAGTAGAGGATGGACTATTAGGGGCTCTAAGGCAAGCGATAACTTCAGCCCTAAAAGACTTGTGGCCTTGAGGCACTGATATATGCTGCCTTAAAATCATAAGAGAACTGCTTCAGAAAGCAGCTGGGTTTGAGAACACAATGCACCAAATAAGCTTTACTTTTTTTAGGCTGTGAGCGAAAGGCACTCACAAATCTCCCATAGAAGTAAATGCGAGGGAAAAAGTGCTTTTTTTGCAGACAAACATGCAGCTGGTCAGACACGGTCTCTGCACTGCTCCCTGTCTCCATTTTGCTCGTTCTTCATCTCTCCTGGTTGGCTTTGTGCTCTCTGTGTCTGTTTGCTCCTGTTTGGCTCCCAGGCCTCATCTAGGCTTCTGGAGATACTGCTGCCAGCAACAGCCGTCGCCTGGGGCTTTGAGGTAGCAGTTCTCTGGTTTATCTCTCCAGTTAATAACTGTAAGCTGAAGAAAGTTTCTTATTTACATTTGTTTTCACACACATAGCACTGAAGTTAAATATGTAGAATCTTACGCTCTTTTTTTTTTAAGCAAGACTATAAGCATACAAATCAGGCTGTTGTTTGAAGCTCAGTAAACATGAAGGAAGCAGTATTTTAATAAAAATGAAGAAGTGCAACCTAATCACATTTCAGCACATGTATATTTCATAAGTACATTTTCTGCAAAGCAAATACAGTATGAGATTGCTGTTACACATTTTCTCATCTCCTTAGCTTTTTCATCCCAGAGTAGACTGCCACTGCATAAACTAATGATAATGTGATCCATATTTTCTAATTTATGTGGAAAGCAGGCTAGTAATACAAAGCCTTTTACATCTTTGGTATTCTTGTCCCTTGCCATTTTTCAACAACTAGGCTGATTCTCTTCTGTTCAGTTTAATTTTGTGCATTTGACTTTGTACCTTTAGTTACTAAAAGTGCCTGTTTCTGAGGATTCAGTGAGATAGCATGATGTGACAGGTACAAGGCGTTTTACCCCGTTACGCAGGATGGTTGGGTAATGAAGATGTGGGCTCTGTCCTTGAGCTGCACGGTGGCTGCGTGCGTTGGGCACAGCATTGACCTAAAGCTGATGTTTGAAACGGAGCAGTGAGAAACTGTCTCGAAAAAGGCAGAAAAGGGACAACTGTCAGAGATGTTCTAAAAATTCTGGAAGGGCCCCGCCGCTAAATGAATTCAGATGGGGATGCGGCGAGTCCTGCCTCCCATGGGTGCATGAGTGGGTGCAGACAGACCACAGCAGCAGCACTTCACAGCTTCTGATCTTCTAACGCTCCCTGTGTCCTAAGAGGAGTTGGGAACAGGCTGTAATGCTCACATGAAGGTATCTGTGAGAAAACCTCCCGTTTCCTCATTTGTTTGTTTGAGACAGACGTGGCTTGGGGGATTCTGCTTCCAGGTCAGCTCCTGCAGGCAAAGAGCAGCCACCTGAGCAGCACGAGGCAGTGCGTGTCCTTGCAGCAGCCCCCCTCACATCTCTGCTGTTTGTCTGCTCTTTGCAACAGAATCTCAGCCACCAGCATTTGTTTCTGCCTGAAATCGTCTTTAGAAATCTGCTATGAGTGTGTGCTTATTTTAGCGTTTAAAACAAGAGAAATAAAATATTTTTTTCTGTTTTTTACTCATCAGGTAAGGGTCTGCTCAAACCTTTCAAGAAGCCCACGTGAGACCTATGGAAGAAACTTGCTTGAGGGCCAGCGCTTGCTAGTTAATGGCTTCTGCTCTCCTCTTCTGGTGCTCTCCTCACAGGGTTCTTGTTGTCTTTGTTCTAGGAGTGGATTTGTTGGAAACTTTTTTTTACAGACTCCTACTTTGTACAGACTTTCTTTACCTGTGGGCAAGATACTGTTTTCTTACACAGAGACATCACAGCATTGCTGTGTGAAGAAGGAACTTTCAGACGTAGGGAATGATGGACTGCTGAAAGGTACCTGCTCACAGAACAACATGCCAAGAATCTGAAATGTATTTCTGTATGAAATGCTCATCTTTGAAAGCATGCACTCACTGGGGGTTTTTCGTCTTGCATGGTCTGTTCAGAGCCCTCAGCCCTGGTTCTGGCTTCAGCATGGATGGGTCATTGCAGTTGTTTTCTCTCATCTGCAGTCGGGTAGTTTTCCTTGAAAGATTCTTCTTCCTGCTGTCACCCACGTGCTGACAGATACTTTCCATTTTTGGATGGTTGAAAAATATTTTCCATTTGATAACAATTGGAAAGCTCTAAATTGCAGGTGGTGCTTTTGTTGCTGTTTTGCATTCCTTTGATTTTTTAATGATATCCTATTTACTGTGATTAAGGAGGATTTCCTCCTCATTAATTTGCCTTTCTCACCAAAGAGATTTCTGACTGATGCGGAGGAGTGCACGTGTGCAGCACGGTGCTGCCTGAGGCTGGGAGCTGTGCAGGGCTCCAGCCTGTGCCAGCAGGAACGTAAATTCAGGAGCAGCGTGCAGATCTTGTGGCTCCCTGCATTACGCAGCAGGACTCTGCTTATTTCTGGGTTTTTATGGGCAACTCCTGTGATGATTTTGTTTCGAGCTCCATATTTAAGCACTGTGATTATGTAAGACCATCTGTTGAAATGTATTGAGTTTAACTGGTGAGGCGTTTGTGTCCCTTTGCCAGTGTGGTGTCATAATAACCCACTGAATCAGGGAAGTGTCTGAGTGAGCTTAAAATTTGCAGGTCTAAGTTTGTCCAATAAGCTTGAATTTTTCTGGTCTTATCCTCTTAAGTAAATGCTGCTTTTATGAAGCCTGAGTATCTTGAATGTTTTTCATCTTTATCCATGTTAGGAACTCATGTTTCCTAATGTCAGTCATGTGCCTTTTCTTCCACTTCATGTGAACAGGTGTAAGGATTAGGAAAAGTTATTTCCATTTTGTGGCATGGTTAATTTTTAATAGGATTGTGTGGTTTAATGTTACCATTAAAAGAGAACTGTATTTCTTCTCCCTACTGCATGTATTCGAAAGATGGACTCAGCTCTGCAATCTGTGCTGACGTGAGTAATCTTGTTTAGTCTTTTGTGAACTCCTGGTTCATGGGGTGACAACGTGATTCCTGAATCCAAACTTGCAGAATAAGGCTATCCCAATTTCTTTGTGTAGAACTGTGTGTGGTGCGTGATGTTGGGTTGCAGTTTTGTGGCATTTTGTTGCAGATGGAGAGTAATGTTGCTGGCCGCTGGCAGAAGGCGCTGCAGGGTGTCTTGGTGCAGATGAGCGTGTTCAAATTAGAGTGAGGTTGTTCAGGGTCATGAAGTACAGGTTGTGGCGAAGTGGAACATGGGAAGCAGGAAGAGAGAAGAGAAAGGATGCAGGACAGAGGCAGAGGAAAAATGTGACATAAGAAAAAGAAAAGGCAAGGAGGTAGTAGGAAGCAAAGATTTCGAGAAAGGAAAAATAGGCAATTAGGTGTGTGGGAGAAATGGAGGAGTGAGATCAGAAGTGAGCAATGGAAAATCCGTGAGAAAACCTCTGTATCACAATGAAAGTAAAAGAGTAGAACGAAGGTCTGTTGGTAGAATTGAGAACAGGATTTTTTCCTTCTTTTCGTTTCCTTTTCTGTTTCATTCCAAAGCTTCCTTTTGCTATAATGTGATGTCTTCTGTTCCTTTTCCTTCTATCTCTCTTACATTTTGTTTTCTAAGAACATCAGAGCCGTGTTTGATCATGACATACAGCTGACTGCAGCTTTTTCACTGCACAGTTGAGCTGGAAAGCAGCTGATTTGAAATCTGCTTTATTCCAGTTTGAAGACTTCATGGATTCACATAATAAATAAAGCTAGCATTGTCTGTCAATTAAGTCATGAATAAGTAGAATCCTCACTCTTTCCTCTGGAAAGAAATGTTGGTGCATATCTTACTCTTCGTGTTGCCAACTTAGATCTAAACCTGAAAATGTTTTCATTGAAAGCCAGTGTGTAGGGAACTGATACTGCCCAGTTTGTTTCTGTGGTAGATGCTATTGCTGCACTAAAGCTCTCACTGGTCCATCTGACTGCCTTTACAAAGCTATAAATGATACTTCAGCAGAGACCTGATCCAACGCCTTCTGGAGCAGAAGGGCTGTGTGGAAGTAAGTAAGGAGCTGCGTGACTGAGGGAAGGACCTGAGGAAACTGAAACACTGCTGTAGTTTTGAGACTTGAAAGAAAAAGAAAAAAAAAAAAGGCTCAAGAAGACCATTCTGGTGTTCAGACCATCACCTTGGGCAGCATGAGAAGTGCTGCCAGCAGCTTGAAGGCAGCGATCCCTCTGCTCAGCACTTTTGAAGCCAGCCTTGAGTGCTGGGCCCCCAGTGTAGGAGGGATGTGGGCACTCTGGGCAGAGCCCAGCAAGGGGCCGCTGAGGTGCTGCAGGGCCCGGAGCATCACTGCAGGGAGGAGAGGCTGAGAGCAGGGGCTGCTCGGCCGGGGCAGCTCAGGGATCCCACCTGCACCCATCAGTGCTGCAGGAGCGCCGGGCCGGGAGCCAGCTGTGTCAACACAGCCCTGCCCTCAGCACTGCTGGGCCGGAGCTGCACAGGGAGCAGGGCTGCAGGGCTCTGATGCTTGGGAACGAATGTGACATCTGCTGAGGCTTTAAGCAAGAGGCGCTGCATGCTTTACTGATAATTCCAATTAAACATTAATTAAGAAGCAGATGATGAGCCTGACCTTGAATCAGTTCTTAATGATGGTGTATTTTGTTTCTGTCTCACTGTAAGAACTCTGTTGTACTTGCTGAAGAGGCATGCTTTGAGTAGGCAGTGAAAGTCATTGTTTTCCCTTATTAGGTATGAATGAGTCTTTGCACATTAGGCAGTTGAATTGCAGAAATCTTTCAGTATTCCTTCAGTATTGTTTTAGTGATCCATAATTAGCAATAAAGTACGTATGAGGAAAGCAAGCTGCCATGAATATATGAGATTTTAAGTGCTTTCTGGTGTAGCATTAACCCTCAGGCTGTGATGTTTGTAATAAATCAACCAAACCTCCACATATAAGGCATAATTGACTGAAAATCAGTCTGAGCAAGTCTACATGGCCCAAGGGACTTCTAGATGGATATATCCCTTTTAAGCTCTGCGTTTTCAGATGAGAGTTTACCTAGTTTGCTACTACCTTCCTGTCAATATTATTGCTTTCCTGCCAATATTATTAGTTTCTCTTGAGTATTTTCTTACTTATTAGGGAAATGTTAGTGTAATGCATTCTGAATAAATAATTGCATAAAAATGACTATGGTTTTGAACAGACTTTTTTTTCCCCTTTTGCTACTATTTGTAAATATTTGTATGGATTCACTTCAGATTTGGTTAATGATTTTATCAGATATGGTTTATATAAAGGCCCTTGAAAATCTCTCAGTATTCATTAAGCGTTGGATTGTGACGGTAATGCTGTGCTGAGCTGTGATGTTACAATAGCTGCCATACTTTGCAAATAGGCAGAGAAAAGACATTCTGGTTCCTTTCATCTCCCAAACTCAAGTACAGTTACAAAGTAGGCTGTCTGCAGTGAAGCCCCAGACAAAACAGCCAGAAGAACTCAACTGCTTAGAACTTTTAAAATGATATTAGGCATTACGGAGTATCAAATGAGTGCCTTTTGGTGTTGAAAAGAACAGCCAGACTGAAATTATCTGTGATCAACACTGTGTTTTGTTCTGCACCACATGTCGTGGTCCGGTAGTTGAAAATGATGGACTTAAGGAGATACACAAGTGCTGTCTGGAGCTTTAAGCTATCATTAGTATTTTTTCTACCTTACGATGCTCAGAAGAGTGCAGAAGCATGCTCTGTAACTGCACGTGTGATTAGCTTTTAGCAGCCAAACCTGAGTCGTTCCCTCATCAGGAAACAGATGTGGCTGTGTGAGTACACTGAGAGGGCATGGCATGATCAGCTGTAAAGTGAGTTATTTATTAGTAACATAGCAATGAATTGGTCTCAGTCCCCTCTGCGAGCTTCTTTGCGTTCTCATCAGCTTCTCAAGTAGCAGTGGGTAACTTTAATGGCACTCTTAATGCTTCGTGGCTCATGTAGCTGTGGGAGCTGGCAGGCAGAGGCCCACGCAGCGCTCCTGCCCTGCCGACCTCTGGTGCTGCATGGAAGTTTTCCTAAGAGATAAGGGAAGTTTGCTTAGAAAAATGTGAAGCTGAAAGCTGTCCTGAAGCGAAGCGAGCATTTTCTTTGTGAGTACAGATACCAGGACGTGAAAGGTGGTGGGAAAGTGCAGCTGATTGCTTCTGCAGTCTGCAGCATTCCTTCCTTGCTTCCTTCAGGTTCCGTGGACACATTGTCCTTTTGAAGAGCTCATGCTTCAACTGAATCTTTCCATTCCAAAAAATTAGAAGTTCTTCTGTAAGAGGAATGTTTTCATTTTGTCTTCTCATATAGTCTCACTTCTGCAGCTTTTCAGATACAAACACAGTCGTTCTTAGCATCAGCAAAGTTAACAGACCTTATTACCATCACTCAGAATTAGTTAGCAGCCCTTTCTTGATTCAGCATTAAGAAAAACACTCCAAAAACATATGCAAGTTTGGTTGCCATTTGGGGAGGGAGTTTGAGGAGGTGGTTGGACTGGGTGATGTTGGAAGTCTTTTGCAACCTTGATGATTCTATGATTCTGAGTGTCATTTTTAGGGACTCCAAACACAGCTGACACAAAAGCAGTGGCTAGAGCTGGCACATCAATTCTCAGCCCACATAACCTCTAAAATCTTTTCAAATTTATTAGAGTTGTGGAAAACAAGCATTTTTTTTAGTATTCTTAGAGAATGTCTGAAGTGTGCCAGACCTGCTTTACCTCATGCATTTCTGTTACAGCATCACTTGTGGGGTTTTTTTCAGCTCCCTTTTCCTGTTTTTCTGACCTGTTCCGAAGCTTCATGTCAGAATAGAAGCCTTCCTGACGAAGCCCCGGGAAGATGTCTCTAAGCAATAGCAATCTTCTGTGCTGAGAGAAATTAAGACGTTTCCTTGTCTCCTTTCATTCAGGCTGGTGAAAGGCTGCCATCTTCCTGCGGTGCTGCTCCTCTCCTTGGGACTCCTCCTCTGGGAGAGCCCAGCCTGTTTCTGCCTCTGTGCTTGTTTGGAGGATTCCTCCTGTGGTGCATGAAAGCCAGCTCCTTCCTTAATATAAAGCCCTTAGTCTTCGTGACATGTGTGTGTGTGTGTGTAGAGTAGACAGGATTCCCTTTTTTCAAAACAGATTTTTCTTTGTCGTGATGTGCAGTAAGTTGTGTCCTGTGCTTTGTCCATGTTCTTTGGACATCATTTCTGGTAACGTTTGTGCTTTCAAATTAAAGCAGTGCTGTCCTCTGTGCAAAAACTGCATCACTTCAAGAAATCCCTGTGCTAGAACAGTGATAACTTTGTTGGTGTAAGTAAAAAGCAGTCATGGCCAGAAAATGCAATTTCTTAGCTCTCTAGAGGCAGAATTATGTTCCAAAGCATTCAGTCTTCATTCATTAGAACTGGGTTTGATCCTGACTCCTGAGGGTGAATTTCCTGGTCTGCTCATTCAGCCTTCCTTGAAGGTTAATGGGAGAGAAAATAGTGAGGAAGTAACTATGAAAAGAGAAATGAAAAGGGAAGACAACCTACTGTGCAGCTCTTGAGACTATGAGCGGGCAGTGAAATGTGCAAACAGAGTTACAAATGGCTCCTGTGGTCATTAATTTTATTACCATTGGAAAAAGTTCCATGTATACAGCTGATTTTCTTGCTGCTTCCGGATGGGTTCATAGCTGGGTCACTCCTTGCCTTCTTGCATTTTTTTCATCCTGTCAGAAGGGGATAATTGTTTCTCTCCAGCTGTTCGGATTCTCCATTTAACTCTCTCCGTGCTGTTTTGCACAGCAGTTGGCTCTCACTGCCCAGCTCCTGCTAGCAGAGCAACATCTCCTTTTCTCCAACATGGTTGGAGAATGTGGTTAGCAGTGTCTAAGGTAGGGGTGGTTCTAGAGCACATTGTTACATTTACTGGTATTTGTTCAGTGGTTAGGTAGGCTTGCACTAGTGCAGCTAGTGCTAGGAAGCTGTGCAGCAAAATTAAAAGCATTCATATCATGCTGTTCCATGAATTATATTCATAGCCTGCTGTGCTCTCTATTAGAAAGCAAACAGTTACTGTGAGGAGGTGCACTCAAGAATAGCATCCTGCTAGCTGTCTGTCTCCTCCTATCAATTCACTGAGCTGGTGGCTGCTCAAAGAAAGTGACATGGTGAAGTGTCGTGTCTCAGGAGAGCCATTACACCGCAGCTTGGAGAACGTCTTATTTTCCATGTCTTACTATCCAGACTTGAGCTTCTCTCCACTTTAATAGCTACAGATTTTGCTACTGTCTCTGTCTTGCTATCCACTAGAAGAACAACGCCTTCCTGAATGCAACTCTCCCTTCTCTTCCTGGTATATGCTGCCTCTTCCTTAATAGCTCTTCCTTTTCACTGTTGCCTTCTTGGAATCACTGTTACCTTAGAATTGCTTGTTTCTCTTCTCCCCACTTGGCACATTTCCTGAATGACAGCACCTGATCATCTCTGGTAATGTGTGTACAGTGTAACCAGATGGGTTCATTCTCATTTCAGCCATCTTCTCTGTTGCTGACCTCACCGAAGTTTTGGCAGTGTTTTCATTTTTCACTACCATGCTGTGCACAGGGAGAGACGTGCACGTCACCTTTGTACCCCACCCAGTGGAAACATTGGGGCTTTCTCACTTCCAGCTCCATCTGTCTCTTACTAACACTACAGCTCACCAAAAGCGTTCAGTTCACTGCAGTCTCAATCTCCTGTCTGTGTTTACAGCACAGAAGGGAGTTACGGTGGTCTGGCAATGGGCATTTCTTGGAATTAGCACATCTGCTCAGAGAGGGTGCTGCTGCTCACAGGGACAGCTTGTGACGTGTTACTGCATGGAGCAGAAATCCACTGCTTTCAAAATGAGCATCTGCACAGCGTGATTCTGTTTTGCTTGAGTTGGAGACGCTGTGGTCCAGCCAACAATGAGTATATAAGTTAAATCATATTTTAGGTGTAATGGAATTATTTCTGATTTACACTGCTCTAATTGCTCAAATTCAGTAAGCACCCTTTCCCTACAGCACAGCAATACAGCTGCAGCGGAAATGCATTAAGAATAAAATGTCTGCCTTTGATTAGAAGCCACCATTGATGGAGTTCATCTGGAGCAAATAAGCAGATGCAATAAGAAGCTGCAGTCTAACCATCTTATGCCTGAAAACGATGTCTGAATCCAGTAGAACAAAACCCAATCATTTGGTTTGGCATTTTTTTGAGAGCCTGTTAAGAAATAAATCTGAAAACAAGTGCTTTTGAGGAGTAAATTACAAAAGCATTTGTGGGATTATATACGGTTATGCCGGCTTTTCACGCAGTGTGACAGTGACAGGACGAGGGGAATGGCTTTACAGTACAAGAGAGAAGTTGGGTTGGATGTTGGGAAGAAATGTTTTATCAGGGGGCAGCGAGGCGCTGGCACAGCTGCCCGGAGAGCTGTGGGTGCCCCATCCCTGGAGGCGTTCAGGCCGGGTTGGATGGGGCCATGGGCGCTGATGGAGTGGTTGGCAGCCTGCCCATGGCAGGGCTCGGCACGGGAGGATCTTTGAGGGCCCCTCCAGCCTGAGCCGTCCTGTGATACGATATGATTCTGGGATGCTACTTGATTAACTTCACACGCATTCCTGAGTTGCTGCATGCAGCGTCATAGAAATGCTCCCATAGATGCTGAATGCTGCTGACTCTCTGAAGAGCTGCTGTTGTGCAGTGCTGATTGAAATGAGGCCAGGAGAGGAGATCTTCACGCTTTACATATTCTCTCTTTGTGGCCAGTCTTTAGCACAGAAAATTTGCGCTGGGAAAATGAATGTATATTGCACAAGACAGTGTTGTATTGGGACCCTCCTGTCATCCAGGAGTCTAAATGCAGAGAATAAGGGGAATAGGTGGTAAGGATCCACAAATCCCTGCTTTCTTTGACGCAGTCTCGATGAAGGACGTAGCAGCAGATAAGTGAGTCTTTCTTTCTCTTGGTTTCTGCAAGGTCATCCGTTGTGGTTTTGACACTGATATCCTCCTGTTTGTTTAGAAAACATGGGAGTAGAAGGGGGCTGTGATGACACTGCCTACATCTCTGCTTGCCTACCTGTCTTTGCCGCCTTCAGTCTAATTGAATCTGAAAAAATTCAGTGAAATTTACAGGTGAAATTGGAATTAGAAAGGTAGTGTACCCTTAAGTTATGAAATGGTGCAGTAGGAACTTGCACTTTAGAAGAGAACAATGAATCCTAGTGCAGATTCTTTTGCTCCAGCTGTAAGAGAGGTTTCAGACTCAGGTTGTACTGGACACACAAGTCCAGGATACCACAAGGCACAGCTGGTAAAGCGTGGACAGTGAAGAAGTGTGCAGAGAAGATCATAATAGGGGAGTTGTCAGAAAATTTTTGGTTGATATCTGCAGTCAGAGCTATTACACATCCTGTGCAGGTTTAATGGCTTGGGATAGAGGAGCAAAAATTTGTATAGATAATATATATTTCCCAGGTAAAATATATTTCCCAGGCATTATTAACATTGCTCTGAATACCTCACAGTAATATGACAGAGCAAATGAAGACAACACAGGCAGAACATGACAAACAAACATAGAATTTAAAAATGACAGTGATTGATCATGTGTCAGGAGGCACTAAGATGTGCTGGAGTGATTTAAGCTGGTTTGTTGCAGTTCAGCATCTGAGCTAGTTAATAGCTGGGAAGGCATAGATCCCAGCTGATGTTTTCTTTTGTTGTTGGAATATTTATAAAGTCTCTGTTTGTATTCACCAGCACATGGGAGAGACTGGGCTCTGCTGCGGTCTGTCTCCTGGCTGAGGAGTCCACCAGAGTCTGTCTCCTCTCATCAGCTGCTCATTTTCATGAAAACTGTGAGAACTGAGTGGCTCGACACCATCAGATGGTAACTAAAATGATCATTTTGTCAAAAGAAATTGAGGAATTAAGAGTGGGAGAGAGACGTGCATCTGCATATTTCACAGGTGGCCACGTGTTTCCTGAGAAGGCCAGACTCTAATAGAACAGGTGTCCAAACGAGGGTGAATGATGCTCCTTTTTCTTCTCATCTCTTGACTGTACTTCTGACCAGGCTCACGCTGTTAATCTAAAGATTTAGAGCACTGTCCTTAATTTAATGTTGACTTGCAGGAGCAAAGGTGATGGTGATTTGTAAATACAAAGAAGTGAGCCTTGGCCTTCAGCTGGCACAGCACAGATTAACAATCAGTCGTCCATCAGGATGGATAAATCACAAAAGCCAAGTCAAATCCTGTAGAGTTAAAGGCCAGATGGATGGTCCAGATCCAGGACTGCACCTCATGTGGAAGGCAGGATGGATGCCACTGTGCATTGCTGGCAAGATGGTTGAAGATCTGGCTGGTTGTGAGTGCAGCCCTTCCTGGTGCTGTGGCCAAGCAGCTTGGCAACTGGGAGTGAAGGACAGATGATGGATTTCCTTGGCTCTGCTCCTCGCACTGTGGGCTCGCTGTGGCAGAGCTGCAGCCACATACTGGTTTTGTCTGCCTGCTCTGGGGGCTCTGGCACCTCTGGGAGCTCCGTGCTGCCCCAGCACGAGGGAGGACAGCTGGCAACCAGGGCTGGCTCTGTGCTCCCTTACTGATGAGTGGAACTGAATGAGATTGGGTCCTTACTAACAGGTGGATTTGTAGTGTTACACAGATTACGGTGTAGCTGGAGCAGACTCACCATGCAGTCCTTACTCGGAATATACTGTTCCTGCATCTCTGTCGTGTATTTGAATGCAGAGTGGTGCCCAAAAGAAAAGAGAGGCAGAGTTCTCCTAGAAGATTGCACTGAACTTACCTGCTCACTTACTGTCCAAGTGTTGTAAATTTTGTCAGCTGATAAGCTTTATCAGTATTGTACTTTCTTAGGAGAAAATGTCTGTAAATACCGAAATGCACGTGGCTGTGGTTCTACCTGTGTGTGATTAGAGCAGGCAGTGAGCACTTCGATCTTAATCACATGGGAAATGGAAGTTGTATAAACCCCAGACTGAGTTGAGAGACCACATACACCACACACACAGACAGACAGCACCTTGCTGATGTGCATGGCTGTTGCCTGTCATTAATGAAGGGCTGTCACTAAGTAACTGTACAATTAGCATCCATATGGTGTGCACATGCATGCACACACGCTTGCAGGGGGAGTAGGAATACAAAAAGGCAAGGCAGGCACAGCCTTCTGTTTCATCTTCATAAAAGGCTCCCGCAGCTCTTACCATGCTAAGCTCGGAGCATAGAAGTGCAGAAGAATAAAAGCAGCTCTCCAGCTGGTGATGCACAGCCACGAAGCAGCCATGGGCTTTACGGGAATGACATTTATGGCTGACATCAGATCTGAGTATTTGCATTGGATTTCAGTGTCAGCATCGGAGGTGGGGCTTAGCAGGGACACTGATCCAGCTAAGAGGCAGCTCTGTCTGGGAAGATACTCACTCCCCGTTTCTCTGCTATCCTGCTTGCTTCTGACTCCTCCCTCCTGCAGCTCAGATCAGCACAGGGTGAATCCAACAGCCTCCCATTTCTACTATTATTCTCCTTGAGCTTGAACATACCTGGTGCTCTACCTTCATTTCAGCTGAACTCGTGAGTAAGGCACGTTGCCTGATATCTCTCAAAAGTGAATAGCTTGTTATTACCTGAAGAGACTGAATTAACTGTCTTCCAGTATTGAAAGGGTTATGAAGAGCTGTATTTTTTCCAGCACCTCTGGTACTTCTTTGTTGCCTGGTTTTTCAAGAGCATGAGTTATTCTGGTTATCAAGGGAGCTTAAACCTGAATATTTCTTCACCGGATGCTACAAAGAAAAAAAGGAAACAAACTTGCGATGTGGAACTAACAGCGATGGTTTCAGCTTGTGAAAACTTGCAGAGTCAGTGAGAAGGCAAGGAGCAACATTTGCCGAGGACAATGTCGGTGATGCTTAGTAATTTGTCACTCAATGGGACAGGCTTCTTCGCTGAAAATCATGGCATTATAGATAAACCTAATGAGCAGAGAACTTTGAATGTCTTTCTGTTTTGCTTGACTTTTATCATTGCATTCACAGTGCTTCTGGGCAGCATTTATTCACTAGTTTCCCTGCTTAAAATGCAGAATAAATCCACAATTTCAATGATTGTGATCTCTTTGTCAGTAGACGATTTGATCAGCATTGTGCCAGTGATTATTTTCATGCTCACCCAGTGGTCGGGTGATGCCCTTCCTCAGCCTCTGTGCACCACCTCAGCGCTTATATATTTATTCCAGGGCATTTCTAGCAATCTGAAAGGGTCTCTTATAGTTTCCTACAACTTCTATAGCATCAACAAAACTGAGGCAATGAACTGCAGTGCTTCGAAACGACGAGTGAGCATCATGTGGGCAATTCTCAGCATTTGGATCATCAGTTTGCTCATCTGCATTTTGCCTCTCTGTGGTTGGGGCAGGTACATCCCCACCTCATGGGGCTGCTTCACAGACCATGCAAGCTCTTACATCTTGTTCTTATTTATTGTCTACTCGTTGTGCTTTTGCCTCCTCACAGTGCTGTCTGTCCCTCTAACTTACCAGCTGTTGTGCTCAGATGAACAACAGCTATTACACATCGACTACCAGGAAATCTCTCGAGGCTACATCACCCCTGGGACGCCTGCAGGCTGCAGTACTGCCACCCCATGTCTGTCACCAGTGGACCCTGTGGATAAAACCCTGAAGCATTTCCCAAACGCGTGTCTAAGCTCAAAGGCAGTTTTTAGGAAAGGTGTGGCTGAGGGCAGTGGACTCGAGCCCCGATGCACGAACAGCGCAAAGAGCCGGAGCTTCACGGTGGGCTTTGCCCAGAAACGATTCTCACTGATTCTTGCATTGACAAAAGTCATTCTCTGGCTTCCAATGATGGTAAATTGTCAGATTGATTTGCTTTTTCATGTTTATTTATGTTTAAATGTGGCAGGAGCTGATGAGCCATGAATTGAAATAGATGAACAGTAGCTGTTGCAGTTGTTCCTTACAGTGTACATTGTGTCAGCAAAAGTCCTTTTGAACGTGTCTGCACCGCTTTACATGAATTTAACTGCTTTTCTGCAGGCTTGACAGAGACTGATTTGTCAAATGTTACTCTGTCATCACATTTGTATCACCTGAGCACAGAGATGAATAAGGTCCACCTTTTTGTGTTTCTAGCTGCCTGATGTGCATTTTTTCAGCATAGGGTCTGTGAATATTAGTAAGCCAGTTTTTGTGCCCCTCCCCATAGCGGTGAGTGATGTCCTTTGCCAAACTGGCTGAAAAATTTGAGTTTTTTAGAAAAATGAGATTTGTGTGTATCTTTTTAATCTCTATACAAAGAGTATATGTGGTGGGGCAGGTGGTTTTTCATGTGCATGCGCTGGTATATTTGGGAACAGATATGGTCATTAATAGTTAGGAAGGAGGAGGTTGAGAGAATGGGATGTGGGTTTGGGTTTGAGTTATGTCTGGGGCTGGAGTATGTATAGACACAGCAGCTAAGCTTTCCTCAACTGAAAGAGAGTGTCACAGAGCATCTGCTGCACGATCGTGGTGATACAAAGTTCTCCTGTTTTCCATCAGGAGGTGGAGTTCCTCAGTACCAGGCAGGAGAGATTGAGCTGGCAGTCTCTTCTGAGATGCTTGGACTGTGAGTTGCCTGTATTAATGGTATTTGGGCATCTGTATTTAATGTTTAGCTCAAGTAAGAGGTTTCTAAGAAATGGAGAATGAGGAAGAGAATCTTTGACAGTATGTTTTCTCAGCTGTCTCTTAGAAAAAAGCTTGTTAGGCTGAACATACAAACATTGAAAACTTTTACTTGTGTCACATTCATGTTCTGTTTATTCCTGGAAGTATATCATGTGCCTGAAGCAATTTAAATTTCAAAATGTCCTGCCTTTCAGATACAAATGGTTGTCCAGCACATCGTTGGCTATCAAAGCCTTTCGTTTGAGACACTTAGCTTCCTGCTGACATTGCTGGCTGCCACCGTCACCCCGGTATTTGTCCTGTCAGAGCACTGGATCCACCTGCCCTGTGGCTGCATCATAAACTGCAGGAGGAATTCATATGCTGTGTCTTCAGAGGAACTCAAAAGTAAGGCTGGGAGGCTGACGTACAGCTGGAATGTAGTTAGGAAGTTAGTAACAGTTCTTGAAGTCATTTACCCGCAGTATCTGAATTACATGAATGTCACTTGGAGCGGTGTGAGCGATTCACAGCGTTCTGGCCAGATCCCTGGAGAAAAGTAAGCTGCCTGGTACTAATGGATGATGGGGCTTGGAAGCTTGCTGAGTTTCACTAGTCACTGGCAGAGCTTTCAACAGAGCTCTGAATGTGGACTCTGTATCCTAGTTTCCCTCTCCTCTCCAAGATGTATCTGCCAGAATCTGACTTCTACTGGTGAAATACATGGACCACGTTAACTGTGGCATGGAGAAAAGCAATGTGTTAATTGTGAGGAGATTATAAGGAGAACAGCTGTTGTTTCCACACCTGCCCTATAGCTAGCCAAATAGAAATCATAGTGACACAAGAAAGCAAGCCACAAAGGCCAGGAAAGGTCATTATCCCAGTATGTTTGTGGAGTTAGTTCAAAGCTGAAGATGTACTACACAGCTGTGGCCTCAAAAATTTCACGTTTACTGCATGCTTATAAAAATTACCTGAAGGTAACTGAGGATAGCAGACCTTTACATGATAACCTCTTCAGAATTTTCTGATGGCCTTTTTTTCCTTGTGCCTCCAGGTAAAACCAGCTGCAGGAGAATGTGCTGTCTGTGCCACAGCCTGTCTGCTACATGACTTTTGTCCTTTCTGTGATGAACTTGGTCATGTGGTAACTCTCAGAGAGGCAGTAAACAGAGAAATGCAGCTGTAACTCTGTGAACTTACCCCTAGTGAAAACCACATTTAGGTTTCTGTAAATGTGGGTAACGTGATATTTATGACTCAAATTTTGCATAATGTTTTCCCATAAATTTCCTGCTCACGGTTATTTGTGAAATAAATCTCCAGTGTTCATGTGTCTGTGCAGAGCGGTTGTATTCTGAGTTACAAATGAAAATACAACTCTTAAAGTACTCTGAGAGAAGTATTTGCATTGAAGGTCGATTTTCAGTACTCAGAAATGTTTCATCATTTTGTACAATTTTTGACCTTCAGGACCTGTGGTTGAAACAGGCTGTGGGGGGAAAAGAAAGGTATTACAAAATTCAAATACTTTTTTGTGTGTAGTCCATAAAGTATGATGCACCAAGAAAATGGCAGGCAACCTAGCAGTTTCTTGGAATCCCTATACTTCAAAACGCAGCATTTCTGAGTTCACTGACAAGGCAGTGGTATCTGAGATATTGATTCTTAGTTGTTCTTTCTTTTTATGCGTAGCAGTATGCATTAAAAAATGGGATGTGGGTTTGGGTTATCTCTGGGGCTGGAGTATGTGTTCCATGTTTTAGAATGTAAGTTTAATTACGTACGTAATGTTATTTTCCTTGTTGGCTTTGACTCTTCCTCATACAACGTTTCATTCCTTTTTGCTCAGCCAAACACAGAGGTTTCGAATTCAACCTTTCCTTCCAGCACAGTTACGGAATCTATCGAATATCCCCCGAGAGCCACCACCACGATGGCGATGGTAAATCCACGTCGTGCCACAACCTGCTGGTTTGCGAGAAACCCTGCGAGCCGCCGAAGGGAGGCAGCGGCGGCGCGGCGCGGGCAGAACTCAGCACCACGGACAGCGCCCGGCCGGACCCTGCGGGCTTCAGCTCCGCGGACAGCCTGCGGCCCGGCCCCACGGGGCTCAGCACCACGGACGACGCCAGACCCGGTCCGGCGGGGTTCAGCACCACGGACAGCGGCCGGCCCGGCGCCATGGGGGTGCGCGGAGAGACGGCCTCGGGCCTGGGCAGGAGCGCAGATGGAGCCGAGAGGAGGCTGTCGCACGAGGAGGGCCACAAACCAGAGCTCACAGACTGGGAGTGGTGCCGGAGTAAATCAGAGAGGACACCTCGGCAGGTAGAGTGGGCGTGTGCCCTTATTTTTCTCTTGTAATAAGAGTTACTGGTCAGTAAGGCGTAATTTTTGTTTACAGTGAAGTTTCTGTTAGTTCTGTTGATTTAGTAGAAAACTTACTCAGTGTTGTATATTTTAGTAACTTCACTCCTATTGCAGATTCTGGTCCTGCAGTGCTCCCTCATTTGTCTCCTTAATCATAGGTTTTTAATTATTACCTTGCATATACCTGCATAATCTAGCAAGATTTCAGTATGACTTTTATTAATTCATCTTAATGAATAGGATTTTTCTCTCCAGATGATTCCAAAAGCTTGTATTTTTAAGAGTATTTCCAAGTATCTGGTGACATTGCAGTCATGCTTACATTTTGTGTAGGGAAAAAGGAAGAACTGAAAAAACAAACCTGAGTGGTGGAACTACAGACAAATGCAAGTTTCAGTCAAATCACGAGGACGCCTAGCAATTTTTCATCCATTTCCTTAAGAATGGAGACAATTATCAGGAAGAAGAAATTCTGAGTAATCTTTTAGCTCTGTGAGAAAAGGGTTTGAAGGTGGAGTCCTAACATGTCAGTACTTCAATTTAATGGCTTCTTAAAGATGTCAATGAACACAGCTGTAGTTCTTGCACAGGGGGCCTGATTCTGCGCCCTCGTGTTTGCTGTCTGCTTATAGAATCTGAAAGAGCTTTTCATAGCTTAAAGAGAAGTATCAGAACCCATAGTTTTTAAGGACATATCATATACAACTAATACAGAGCTCCTTGCTTTGTGACTCTTTCACCTATAGATGTATCTTGTTGAACGTACCCCCATTACCACAGAAGCTGGGGTTTGCTCTTAGTGATCAGATTGCATAGCCACTGCTTGTTCCAAGTGCTGAGTCCTCATTGGAGGAATCCTATCCTTGTCGGGCTGATGTCCCCTGTCAGCAACAGCAGGATCAGGGAGTTCCTTGGGTTGGAGGCACTTTTGTTCTGCCATGACAATCATTGCTGTTAGTGCCCATGCTGAGAGTCTCTGCTTCAACTTCTCAGTTGGGTTCAGCAGTAAAAAGATGGGAGAGAGAATTGCCCAGAATTGCCATTTGTGGAACGACAGGCTGAGACTGGATCCAGCAAAAGGACAGCTATTATGTCAGAACACAGAGAAGAACTGCCAGCTTCTGTTTTCTGTAGTCAGTATTTGTTTAAGAGCAAAAATGTCAAAACAGCTATTCCAGGCTGAATGCTGAAAAATGTTCAGTGTCTTAATTTTAAAAGATAAAGATTGTTTGTGGTTCCCTTGTCAAGTGTTCGTTAGCCTGGCAGTGAGTACGAAGTTTTCTGTTCCCTAAAAATCTGATGTTACCAACCAAAGGCCAAACATGGGCATGAGGTGCCCTCGTCTAGTAGAAATAGAGATGTGCAGCAGCTGCTTGTCCCTGTGGAGTTTACATGCTGCTCTCTTCACATACTGGGCTCTGGAAAACATCTCAGGGTTGTCTAAGGACTGTAAAGGCACAGTGGTGCCTTGTGTTACCTGCACCTGCTGTGGGTGCCTTCCATAGGCAGTGGTGTTTATGCTCCAGTTCGAAATCTTGGTCTGCATTATAAATGTACACACTGATCTGGCAGCATAGATGTTGACCCGTTCTCTCAATAAACCGGTGTGGTTTTGTGTGCATGTAAGAACATCATCTGAATGTTTTAGATGTGACGTAGTCACAGTTCTGTACTGTTGCTGTAAATTGGCTGAGGTACCTGAAGGGACAGTTTTGCCTACTCTTTGCAAGTTTCTCTTGGTGGAATCTAAAAGCTGTCAGGATCAGCTTTCAATTCATAGTGCGTGAGCAGCCAGAAAACAGATGTCCAAGGATGAAAATGGGGGATGTTAAAATATTTTTTAAATATTTTATTGCTATTATGGTTTAAGGGAACCACATATTCTGGAGGCAGTGCTGAGCTAGGGGAAACTCGTGCTTTTGTTGCCTTTTCTGCAAAACTGGAGCTTCTGATAATCTTTCCAACATGTCAATTCAGTGAACTCCACAATGGGTGCAGCCTCTCCCTGCTTATCTGGCTTGTGAGACCTGCTGCTACCTCAAACCTTCCCCACTAAGGCAGAGCAGGAGGCTGGAAACTAGAAGCCAAAGCCAGAAGCCAGAAACCAAAGCCAGGCTGCCCAGCCAGGTGTTAGGTGAGCTCTGAGGGTTCTGCTGTGCTCTGTGCCGTTCAGTAGATGTTTGGCATTACACTCCATGTGAAAGAGGTTAGATCCTGCATGAAGCCCACAGCACAGGAGCTGCAGAACACTTCAAGCTGGAAGGGACCTCTGGAAGTCAATTAATCCATCTCCTGCTCCAGACAGGGCAGACCTGAAAGCTAGAGCAGGTTGCTCAGACCCTTGGGCATAGATGAGATGTGTAAGATGTATTTTGTATTCAATAGCAGAATCCCCTCTCTTTCTGAAAAACACAACTTTATAAATTGAGCCAAAGTAGGAATTTGTTTGATATTTCAGATTCAACTGATCATCCCTTTCATGAAAAATCAAATGCTCCCTTGCAGTGTGCAGTGATGAACTGCTGTTTGTGGGCAAAAGTAAATGATGACTGAACCTGTTTTTAATCTCCGAGTTCTTCTACCCTGCTGTGTGCCATTATCCCCCTTTGGCTCTCCTTGCTGTAGTTTCCAGACAGGTTTCCTTTTCCCATTTCCCATGGCTGCCGTTTCAAATTGCTAGACCTGTGACTTTGCTCTGAACAGGTAGAAGCATCTTGTTGGGAAGCAGCTGGCAATGACTGCATGTGCCCCGGGCTCTATATGTCACTTTTGGACAGACTTCTTGAGTACTTGTGTTACAAGGAGTCCTAACTCATCCTTTTCTGACATTTTCCAAGTTACAACCCAGTGTGCAGTCGCCAGGCATTAGGGCTCCTATGGCCGAAAAGTTCAGGGCTTCTGAGTTACAGATCTCTTTCTTTCTGACATTCACACGAGCTTTCAGAGTGTCACAGTGCTGTCATTTGCTTTGCTGGTGAAAAAGGGCAGTGTATGAAATTCCTGCAAGCCTTCTAAAAAGAATTTTAATACACTTCTCAGATATACGTTGAGTGAAAGATCGCTTGGAGCCAAACATTAAATTAGGTGGAAGCCTTCCCTTTGGTTCAGTCTGCCAGGAAGTGCCCGAGTATCTAAGAAAAGTCACTTTCTCCTTATCTCACCATCATTCACCATGTTAAGGACAGAGATTTTCTCTGGCATTTATTGGTCATGTACTTCTGCTTGCTTTGCCAATTAAGCTTGCCAACTGGGGAGAAGATAGCATACCTTCCCAGGAAATGGATGATTATCCTAACAGGATGAAAGTCCCTCATCTTCAGTAGTTTCAGATTGTAAGTGCTTGATAACAGAAATAAGTATAGGTGTGCTTATTAGAGTACTTCCAGCTTTCTGTTCAATAAGCAGAACTTGTAATAACTTAGAGTAGGAGGAAGAATAGCAATTACAGATAAATTCTCTGTATAGCTGCAAGTGGTGTGGTAACTGTGTTCTTATGTGCTGAATTTCTGCATAGCAGAGGGTACAGGGAGTCAGCTTGAGAACTTAGTGCAAAAACATATAATCATAAAATCATAGAATTGTTTAAATTGGAAAGGAGCCTTAAAGTTCATCTAGTTCAACTTCCCTGCAGTGAACAAAGACTCCAGCAGCTCAGTCAGGTGCTCAGAGCCCTGAGCAGCCTGACTTTGAATGTCTTCAAGGGCAGAGTATCCACCACCTCTCTGGGCAACCTGTGCCAGTGCCTCACCACCTTTATTGTAAAAAAACTTCCTTATATCCAATCTAAATCTCTCCTTCTTCAGTTTGAAACCTTTTCCCCTTGTCCTGTCACAACACATCCTGTTAATGAGTCTGTCCCCTTTGTCTTACAGCTCCTTTAGGTACTGACAGGCTGCTCTCAGGTCTCCCCAGCGCCTTCTCCTCTCCAGGCAGCACAGCCCCAGCTCTCAGCCTGTCCTCTTAGGAGAGGTGTTCCATCCCTAGGATCGTTTTTCTGACCCTCCTCTGGATGTGCTCCAACAGCTCTGCATCTCTCCTTTGCTGAGTACTCCACGTCTGGATGCAGTAGCCCACGTGAGGTTTCACAGCACAGAGCACAAGGGCAGGATCACCTCCCTGCTGGCAATGCAGCCCAGGATACATAACCTCAGTCCCTTTGCACATACTTGTTGAAAAAGGGCAGTGATTTGTCCTGCAGGAAATCAGAATGCGTTTTTCTCACACAAAAATTCTATATCATTTCTGTGCTACTACCTGGTTTGAAAGCCTTTAAAAATAGATGAGTAAGTACCAGCAAATTTAACAGAATCTAGTGTAGTTACAGGGAAAAATACATTCCTTACAGAGTTCACTGATGTGCTTTTAGCTTACGAACACCCCTTTTTATTGGCTTTGGAGAAGTATTTGTGTTAGAAGTTGCCAAACTCCTAACACAAATACTTGGGAACACGAATGACAGGTGGCGAGGAGGGAAGAGGAGGAAGCAGCCACTCATCTCTGCTACTACGGAAAATCCATCTTTGAACTTCTTCTATAAAGGTTTTTATCTGTAGTGTATCACAGTTCTAAAGAAATGCAGCAGTTTCCTTGGCTCGTGTTGGCCTTTCTTCCAGATACATTTTTGCAGCCAGGCGCTGGTAGGTAGCTCTGCTGTAGAAGTCCTGCTCTGTGAGCATGCAGCAGGACCTCCATTTCAACAGAACAAAACCTGAGGGCAGCTGGAGGGCGGCATGAGAGCTGGGTCCCTGTTACTGAGAAGTATGTGGAAGGAGCAGCATGGCATAATACATGCAAAGTGCTTGAATAGAATAGAAGTGAATGGAATAGAATGGAACAGGTTCCTTGATTTGGGAGGGACCTATAAAGACCATAATGTCCACCTGCAATGAGGACATTTTTCTGTAATGCTGACTTAAATATTAGGTGACTTTGGATGATAGACTTGTCTTCTTGCATGTTGATACTTGAAGAGTTGAATGTCACCTATTTCCTTTTCTCACCTCTCCCCTCAAGCAATTTCCTGCTGTGTCATGTCCATTTTATTCTTTCTTTTTCTAATACTTTCCTGTAATTTTACTCAGCCCTTTCACTTAAAAGCTGTCATTTTGCCTTTGTAGCAACATGAGAAAGGTTAGTGCAAAAGGAAAGCCTCCATAAATCTTGTCTTGCTGCAGAGCTTGCACATGGCAATGACTGTGCTGACAAAATGAAGGCAGAGGTGGGAATACTGTGTGCATTGCTGTGCAGTAAAACAGTGTTTATAGGCAAAAAAAATCCTCTTGGGCTGTGTTGTCAGGGTAGGGACATAGCTGGGTTTTTCCCTTTATCACTGATGGAAGTCAAGAGGCTGAACCACACACAGTGCTCTGGAGATACGTCCCTTTTTTCTGTCCCTCAGAGCTATCTTGTATGTTTCCTCCCAGCTCTGTGTCTATAGCAGGAGCTTTTCAGAGGTGTCAGATGGTTGTAATCATTGTATGATGGTTTTCTGTGGTATTCTCTGAGTTACTGAAGAAATGTTAATCCTTAAGTTTCCTATTCCTCTCTCCCTCAGAGTAGGCATTACATACTGGCTGGATTAGCCCTGTGTACAGGCCACTGCTCAGAACTCCAGAAAGCTGTGCAGCGACAGACCTGCTGAAATCTTACTGAGCTCTGGCATGATTTCCATTGTATTTGAAGGCAGCTTGTGCTACTAGGTGTAGGCAATGGCCCAGAGAAGGAGTGCATCTCTACTGAAGAGTGAGCAGAGCAGGGAGCTCGAGGCGCTGCTCCATCACCTGGTACAGGTACAGCTGCAGAGTGGCTTGTGGTGTAGCAGGACTGAACCATTCAGCTGCGCTGTGTTCAAGCATTAATGGTGCAAGGCTGTGCGCTGGGCTAAAACTTCATCAGCTACTAGAAGTGATCACTAAAAGGTAATTAGTTTCAGCCAAGTGGGAATTGGCCAGTATTGAGGACCCCGAGGTTCAAAATAGCACAAGCAGTGAATCTTTGTGAGAGACTTCATCTTTGCAGATTTGAAGTAGTTCCCCGATTCCCACTGGGAGATAAAAGCACAAAGGTTTTCTGGTTAGGCCCAGCCCTGCAGTGGCTGCAGCCATGGAGCTCACCTGCAGCCCAGCTGGACAAGGGGTGGGTGAGAGGAGTGGGCTGCTCGTGAGGGGAGCAGGACCTGCGGACGTGAAGCCAGGCAGCGTCCCTGCGTAGCTTTGGAAGTGGGGAAGTCAGAAGCAGGTGTGGATGGGTCCTTCGGTTATTCAGACATCATGAAAATAGACAAAAAAAAGCCTGGCACATTTTATCAAAGTTTGTAAGTCGCAGAGGTGGGTATCGGGTGCTTTGGATCAGCCCCTGAGTGCAGGCATTACAGCTTTTAGTAAATACTCCATTATAACTAGCAGGATTTTGTCACAGTGTTCACAAAGCTGTGATTACAAGAGCTGCTGGTATTTCAGACGTCCAGTGCCAACAGCCACTCCAGTACTTCATGGGAAAGTAACTCTTAACGGAGCTGAATGTTTTCTAGTGCTGGCTGCAGGGAAAGGCACAGCAGCTGGCCGGCACCACTCGCTTGCCTGAGATGATTGAGGGAAGCGAGATGAGAAGTGTTGCAGCAGATGACATTTTGTTCAGTCTCTGAGCAGCAGGCACCTTGCAGAAGGCTGCCCATTTTTATTCGTGGTTTGAAAGCAGAACTTTTTGTCCTGTTATTTTCAGACCATAAAGAAGCAGTGAGAAAGGTATTAATCACTTTGATTTAGATTTTTGGACAGTAGACTGCCAGAAAATACATGTGATGTCTTTGATTTTCTGTTGAAGCTGCGTGCTGCTTTGAAGATGGTACTGTCATGGAACATGCTGTAGCTGGTTGTCCTCTCACCTTCAGTTCTGGCAGTAAAGTTTGGCTCCATCGCTGATTTCTCTGGAAGGAAAATGGCATGAAAGGAGAATGTGGCAGTGTTTCTTATTTGATACCTATATAGGCCAGCTGTGATTGAGAGGGAGGCCAAAAATTGTCATTTCTAAATCTCTCTCAGCTGCATTGTTGAAGGTTACCTTTAACATCTCATAAAATAGCAGTGTATCCCCCTTTCCTGTCCATAAATGTTCCATGTATGTTTTTGCCTCTAGTTAGGAGCCTTCAGGCAGTGGAAATCTGCCAGGCTTGCAATCTTTATAGGCTGAATTTTTTCTTCCTTTTGTGGTTTGCCTCAAGCAAACTCTTTCAAAAGACTTCATGTATAGCATGTATTTATGTTCTCTGCAAAGAGAATGGGGAAGTGTGCGCATCATTTCACTTAGGAGGAGTCAGTGCTGTATCTCTTTGTGTCTGGAGTTTGAAGTTTTTTTAGCAGTGATAAATGTGCAGGGTCTGTCTTGCTCCAGGTAGGCTGTAAACATTCCAGTAAACGATGAATGGACTTGAAGATTATATTTGCCTCCCGCCAGCCATACAGCTGCATCTGTGCTAATTTATGGCGACGTTCTCATCCTGTATCTTCAAGTAGTGGAAGTTGGAATCAGTGTAGCATTTCTCCATCTTCTAACTGCTGCAGGAAGCTGCCACTGGCTGATAGCAGTGCTCTCTTCTCAAGGGATCCTTGTATCTTGAGTCTAATGCCACCTAATGGAGTAGGAGTAATAAAAGCTGTTCCAGTAAAGCCAGTACATTCTAGGCTAGCAAGTTCTCCATATGTTAAGGGCTTGTGCTTTTCTTCACCACGTTTGTTGATCACTGTATTTTCCTAGAAAGCGTAAACACATTCAGGTTAACTTTACAGTGCCTGTTGCTCAGCAGAAGGGCTCTTAGAGTGGTGCTTGCAAACAACCTCAGAACTTTTTCTAAGAGTGGCAGTACATAAATGAAATAAACTTCACCACGTGTGGAGAAAAGGGCAAGGCTTGGTTTTGCAGCTGCTACAGAAATGGGAATTAACGTGAGTGTATCATCTCCCATACAGCACTGAAGGACTGCCTTGGGCTCATTTGCTTCAGGCACAGACAGGTGAGTACAGAAGTTCTGACCTCAGTGCTGGTATTCTTTTTTCTTCTTACCTTGGGTGCCTCTGTTGTGTTTGGGTCCAAGGCCTGTCCAGATGGGGCGGACCAGTAACAAATCCAGGCTTTCAGGTCATCTGAGGTGACCTTGTCTATTCTTGTCATACTCTGAGTTGAGTCTAAATTTATTGCAGACAGCCTCTCAAAGGGCAAGTCATCGTAGTAATTAATTTTGGAAAGAGGAAGACTAAGGCTCTGTTTTGAAATTAACAGAAAACACATTGTCTCTGAAAGGAAATGATGGAATCTTTACTGGAAATGTTCTGAAATCAAACTTTTTTAGCTGGAGTCCATATTCCATCAAAGTCATTAGGAATACAAATTCATTAGAGCTTTATTCATAGTACTGACATTTTTGTCTGGGAGGCAGCGTGGTCCCATGGCAGTGGTGTTGGACCAGGACACAGCAAAACGTGCCTCCTGCTCATGGCCCTGCACTGTGCTGCTCAGCAGCACTGGGGGACGATTCCTGCTCTGTGAGCTCACTTCAAAGCTCTCCTGCCTTTCCCAGAGGCAGATGTGCACTGACATAAGCTCTGCCTCCCTCTAATACTGATGATACACCTGTCTTAGTGTTCTAGTGCCTGTGACTCATGGAATAATTAGCAAATCTACCAACTAACTTATGCTGGAGTCAACTGAAGCAGCTGAGAGGCTGCAGGAGTTCATCAGCTGCCTTGTGCTCCAATGGCTGCCTTACGAAGCTGCAGCTCTCCCTCCAGCCCTGTGTTATGCTTGGCAGTTTCCTGAGCACATCTCAGGTGCTCTGAGGCACCTCACGTAGCGCTAGGCAGCCAGGCCTGGGCAGCTACAGCAAATGTTGGGTGTCTGCTTTGAGGATGCATCCTTTTCACATAGTCAGAGAGGAGAGCTCTTACCTTAGGTGCACTGGAGTATCTTCCAGGTGTGCTGCTTCCCTTGGATCGTGTTGCAATTTCAGGCTGTTAACACGCTTCCTTTCTTTCCCCTGTTAACCTTTCTTCTCCACTGGCCTTGACAGTAATGCAGTGGCAACGTATTGTCATTAAAATCAAACTGGGCTGTGGATGACTGGAGCCACCACTCAGGTCATGTAAGTTGCTGAACAGTTTATTTATTTTTGATTTCAATTGCTAGCAAGGGCTTCCTAGCTAAGAACTTGCTTCTGGAACAGAGCCACCTTTGGTCACAGGAAAGGAAACACTGATTGATAACCATCTGGAGAATGGAGCCGAGAGGCTTTCCTTTGCCTGCTCTGGCAGGGATTTGCTTCATGGAACAAATATTAACAAGAAATCCTGGGAAGTGTACGCTTAATCCAGGCAGTGAAAAACTGGGACCACTGAGTTTAAGCTCTGTATAGGAAAAGGAATCCAGCCACATTTAATAGAATATCAAAATACATGTAGAAGTGTTTGGTACCTGGAATATTAGTGTTACCCTTAAGGAATTTTCTTGGCTTCTTCCAGCAGAAGTTATTGATCACTTGTAAACTACAGTTTTAAACAAATTATTTTGAGAGTCAGATGTAAATAGCATCAGAAGCAGTATTCAAAGTTGATGACAGTCATACTGTAACATTTCTGTAAGTGCCCAGCTCTGCCAATTGCTGTGAGTCCTGCAGACACTAAGGGGGCAGAGGGGGTCCCATACACTCTCAGGAGGTGCTCACCAGCATGTAGAATGAGGCTCTGCTCTCACAAGTAATAAAAGAAAAAAATTTCCTGAAGTGTACTTTGAGCTTAATACTCCTTTATTAATTTTTTCACATAAGTATAACCACTTTTTTTTGAAAGCCAGATAGAAAAGGGCATTTTATTTTCTTTTCTACTGGTTTGTGAGGAGAAATAAACACAGTGATTGCAGGAAAGTTACCTTCCCCTTTCCTCCCTTCCCAAAAAAGTCACAGGTCAAAAACTTCCTTTCTCTTCAGGGCAGACTGTGGATTTCCTGCCCTCTGTAGGTGGCCCAGCAGGGCCCATGAAAGCTGTAAGCCAGGTGACTCCTGTGGGCCCTTTCTCACTGCCCTGCTCGGACCAGCGGCTGTAAGATGTGGTTCTGTCCCTGCGCAGGCTGAAACCTCCCCTGTGTCGGGGTGCTCACCTGGACCTGCTGGAATCAGCCAGGATGGGAGAGGAGAGCCCAGCCTGAAACTGCAGTGATGCTGCTGAAGGTTTGCCTTGTAGCAACCACTGTTTTCTCTCTTCTGTGAAATCTGGGAGGTGGATGACTTAATTTAATAACGAAAGCATTTGCTTTATCAATTATGTAGAGATTTCTCTGTTCAGAACGCACCGGCACTCCTTAAGGAACAAGTACATTTGTGATTTACCTCATTGTAATTTTTGGTCTTGGCTTGTTGAAAAATGCATGTGCTGGTACACGTAGTCCTCCAGAGAGAGCTCTGTCCCAGATTCCAGCAGACAGAACAGCCCGCGGCCACCTCCAGCAGGAGCAGCACAGGAGTGTGCCCTGCAACCAGGCACAGCGGGAGTGAGCCCTGCACACAGAGCAGCACCAGGCAGGGCAGCTCCTGTTGGCAGGGAGCTCGGGGTGAGCATCACAGCCTCGGAGATCCTGCAGCACTCCTGAGTGCTGAAATGCATGGGAAATAGAGTAAACAAGCTCACAGATTACCACCTTGATGTTTCTGTGATGCAAACCTGCAGAAAACAATCCTCCAGAGGGAGAGTTTGGGCTTAGTGCTAGTTTGTAACTTCCATGAGACTGGGCAAATCTTAGGAGATTCAATTAAAGCCAGCTTCAGCGTAGAGATGGCAGTTCTGGCTTACAGAGTGTTTTGATTGGGGAATACCATGATTTTTTGAATTGAAACATTTGAGCATTTCTGACCAGGAACCCTTCAGAACTACCAGAAATGAAGACATGAATTGTAAAAAGATGTGTATTTCTGTACATATGTGTATGGACAATAAATAAACACTTCTATGTATGTATGCCTGTGTGCATGTAAAGAATAAGTATTTTTAAGTAGATCTAAGAACCAGAACAGGCTTAATTTTTGCATACTTTTAATTGTAGAACTAGTTAAAGGTGTCTGTAATTGGCTGCTGTTTCTACTGGAATTTTCCTAGTTGAAAATACTCAGTTTCTGGGCTTCCTGGTTGGTGACCAGGCACATAAGACAGGGTGTGTCTGCTTCACTGCAAAAAGTAAATATCAATTTCTCAACAGAAGACAGACAGAGAGAGAGCCAATAATCCTGCCAGCATTGGAAAACTCTTATTCTCCAGAACAGGAGTAGTCAGTGCAGCAAGTGAGGGTTGTTCGTTGTCCTCCAGGTCCCTCCGACAGATCTTCCATCTTGACATACACTCTGACAAATCTGTAGTGTTTTATATAGCAGAATGTAACCTTGCAGCAAAGTAATAGTTCTTATTTAACCTATTTTTTCATATTCTTTTGATGTCTTTCTGCATAATGTAAGTGCTTTTTTAGACAGTCCTTCAGACTCTGAGCTTGATTAACTGCCAGAAATGCAGACACGCTTAACTGACCCTGCAAGGACTTCCAGTGTTGATTGCTGAAGCGAGGTGGGCTGGAAGCAGAGCTGCAGGGCTTGTACCCAGCAGTCTCTCAGTGTCCAGGGAAACACCATTTAAATGCATGTTACCAAATTATTCTATCTGTGCTCAGTGTGTTGCACTATCAGAGAAACTGAACTTGCATCTCTGTGAACACTGCTCAGAACACTTAGCAGGCGTTGCCCACTTGATCTTATCCAGATCTGAATTTGCTGCTCTGTCCTCTGGTGGCGTTAGTAAAGCATCTGAGGTGGAAGATGAGTGGACGAGAGCTTCCTGGAGAGAAAACAGAGAAGAAAATAGTTTCACTTACATATTTCCTGGAGGAGTGATCCTGGTTACTACAGAAAATACAAGTGACAGCACTGTGCTTTTAAGAAGTGCCCCATTCCTTCCTTTAAAACAAGGGCTGCTGGTGCCTGCCCTTAACAGAGCTGTTCTCCAGGAGCCCCAGTACCCACCAGTGACTGGGAGCTAGCAGTGAGATGCTGGAGCTGACAATCGTGTGGGTTCTTTGCTGCGTCAGTGCACAGCACAACTGTTGTCTCCATAACTGCGTATAAGAACACTTGAGCACCGTTTCTGTCTGACAGATATGTTGAGGAGACTAATACAACTTTGATTTCCTTCCAGCAGGGCAAGCCAGCTGCTAGCATTTTGTCAGCCAGATTTCTTTGTCGAAGGACCGTGTTAAGGCACAGTCTGGCAAGATTTTTGCACGCAATGAAACCTATTTTCCTTCTCATGCTCTTTAGTGAAGGTCAGGTAATGTGTCACTTGATTGAGCTGTGTGGTTGTAAGGTCTGCCTTGTTCTGTGAAAGTCTCATCAGAGCATTGCTTTTAATAATGAGCAAGTAATTGCTTTTCCCAGCTCCCCAAGAAGAATTTCACCTTTCCAGTACCTGAAATGTCTCTACTCACTTTCTCAGTATTACTGGAAAGGAAACATAAGCGGGACTGCTCCAAGTGGAAGAGCTCTGTTCAGCGCCTAGGCAGTGCTCACACTCCTCCCTGCTGCCAGTATTAGACCTGTTTTTCCTATTCCTCCTCTTCCTTCTTCGTATTCACACTGTTTGCACAGGGTAGGTCAGTAAACCAAGAGGACAACACTGGAGCTTGTGCTTCCAAGGGTGTGCTCAGTGTTTCCCTGTAAACAAGGGAAGACTGCTCCTATTTGAAGGGTTTCTGTGGGCTATCTTCTGTTTGCAGGTAGATCTGTCCCAGCATCCACAGACGAAAAGACATCCCTGCTCTCCTAGGCAGCTGTCTCTGTCTCATCTCAGCCCTCCCTTGCACTGTACAGGAAGAAATATGAGTGCTGTCCAAACTCTTCAGTGTTTCAGACTTCCACATCCTGATAAATCAACCATTTGTCTTCCTCTGGTTGCTCCACTCATGTCATGCTTTGCTATTTTTTCACTTTATCCCATGATTGCTGTACTGTTTTTTTGTATTCCCAAATCTTCCAGAAAGGTCTGTGCTGCTGAGGAGGGACCCTGTGTGTGTCTGCATAGAGAGGAAGGACAGGAGGAGGAAGTTTGGCCTGTGATCTTGCTCCTCCAGGCAGCGTGGAAGCACTGCAGCTGGAGAGGGAACTGCAGCACCGAAGGAGTACACTTGCACTCCACATAGCAGTGATCTGGGGATACCTGAGGTAGATTTAACAAAAGGAGCCCTGAAACCATCATAGCAAGAACAGTGCAGGAGTGTGATCAGGGTGAATCACCTTGTGGCTGGCAGCTTTTCAGTGCCTTGGGTGGGAAATTTCTGCCACTTCTCCCAGTTTCAGCAGTCTCTGTTGTATGTTTCTGTCTGACCAGTGCAGCCCTTCCATGTGATCTCCCCTGTCCCAGGCCAGTGCTTCCACTGCCTGCCAAGGAATGTGCCTTTGGCAAAGCTGAGGTTTGTTTTAATTGTATTTCTTTAGTGGATAAGAAGTTGGTTTTGGATGCAAATCCTTGCACCTCTCAGTAAGCAGTCAAAGCCCAGTTGTAGCAGAGTAGGTGAGGATGAGCCTGTTTGTTCTGCAACATGAATCACTGAATGGCTGACCTCCACAGTTAGAAATGCCAGTCTGTAAGGTGAGGAAGAGAGCAGGATCTGTCCTGCAGCACTGTAAACAGGAGCACATAACAGCTGGCCTCTGAGTGAGCAACCACAGTCCACACAGGAGCAGGCTGCTTCTGTTCTCCATGTAGGCACACGTGGTGATTTCTTTGTGTAATGACTTCATTTATTTACAGCCTCTTGAAACTTCTTTCATTGAAACTGCTGGAAATTCTGTGTTTGAGGGTGACCTTTAGGACTACAGAGCTGTAACTAAATTTTATCTCTATACTTTCAAGCGTATGAAAATTTCTCTGCTGATAATTCAGCTTTGTACTAGAGAGAAATCCATATTGGTGTCTAGGACTTGTGTGAAACGTGGGAGGGAGTGAGACCTGGATGGACCCTCTGACCACCACCGTGGTGAAAACTCCTACTGTAGATTTCCTATTGATACTATACTTATTTCCATCATAAAAATGATAAGTCTATACATGAAAAAATTGTTGAATGGTATCTGTAAAGCTGTTTCAGGGATTTTAGCTCAGTTGCTAGGTGGCACCCAATTTAGTTAAGTGCCCAAGGGAGACAGGTGCTGTCAGCATGGGGTCCAGTTCTTGTAAAGTTCTCTGCTGCCATTTCTCTCCTTTGCTGACTGAATGGAGCCTCAGGAGATCAGCATGTCAGTTGGAAGTAAGCAGAAATTAAGTGAAGACACTTGAAGAGGTCGCTGCTGGTACTGGCTAGAGAGGTGCCTGCTAATGCTGGCTGTCTCCTTGTGGACTGGCTGCAATGAAGTGTTAACGCTGGAGTGTTACCATAAGGAGTCCATGAGCTGTAAATGATCACAGTCACTTCAGACTTCACTCCTTATACTGAAGCGCATGATGATGAACACTTTTTATATTCTTCAGTAAACTGTACAGTTAACTTAAACACCGGCTTCCTAAAACAGCACAGGGAAAAGCCTACCACAGTAAAACAGGTGAACAAACTGAGCGTGACTGGTTATTTGTAATAGATGCTAGCTTCTGAAGTTAGCACTAAATAATGGTCCTTCTTTGTCTTTTCAGCGATCAGGTGGGGCCTTAGCTATTCCTCTGTGTGCATTTCAAGGAACTGTGTCACTTCAGGCACCCACAGGAAAAACTCTCTCCTTGTCTACCTACGAGGTAAGCACCGAAGGACAAAAGATAACACCCACCTCAAAGAAAATCGAAGTGTACCGATCTAAAAGCGTTGGTCACGACCCCAACCCAGAGGAGTGTCCTAATTCATTTGCTGACACCAGTGTTAAAATTCATTTAGAGGTTCTGGAAATTTGTGACAATGAAGAGGCTCTGGATACTGTTTCCATCATCAGTAATATCAGCCAGTCCTCCACACAGGTAAGATCTCCATCCCTACGCTATTCACGGAAGGAAAACAGATTTGTCTCATGTGATTTAGGGGAAACTGCTTCCTACTCACTCTTCATACCATCAAACAATCCTGACAGCGATATTAACATAACAATTCCAGACACGGTGGAAGCTCACCGGCAGAACAGTAAAAAGCAGCACATGGAGAGAGGTGGTTATCAGGAAGAAATACAGATGTTGAATAAAGCGTACAGAAAACGGGAAGAAGATGGCAACAGCAATTAAAAGACATTTAATCTAAACATTTAAACTGATTCAGGAGACACTGCTCCTCTTGACTCAAGTTACCCTAACAAATACAGTGCCAACTGGTTTTTTGGGTTTGTTTTTTCCTAGCATATAAATTATTTTTATTTGGGTGCACTGTTAAATAGTTAACATTTACAAATGGGAAAACAAATGCTTCAGTGCTTTGCAGCTTTGCCTAATGAAGTTCAACTTATTTACGTATCTCTTTATTTGAGGAAGACTTGCATCTGAAAAGAATCCTAAATAAAGTCTTAAAAGACAACCCTGCATGCTTGTTGGCATTGGGTGGTCTTTGGGAAGCCAGAAAATGAGAGAACAGCTCTGCATCCATGAAGATGTAACAGGTTTCAGTGATTGTTGCAGTTCTCCTGCTGGTGTGCCAGACTTGAAACATTTACTGAAAATATGTAGCACAAGCCTAAGACTAAGCCATGCATTTGGTTAGGGATTGTATGTGGCCTACAGGTTTAATTTTGTACTGCTCCATACGTGATCGATACGTAATGTCTCTGTAAGTGGCCATTGTATAGACCTTTGAATGTGGGGGGCTGAAATTTTAGCATGCACATCTTACAAGACCAATGCTGTGAAAATGTGTTCCCATGGCTTGGCATTTCTTTCTTCGAGTGTGTCAGATGTTGGATGATTTTATGCTGGTTACTCTAAAGTGTGCCTCCTTTCTGCCTCCTTGATCTTTTAGGAAAGGGGACAGGGCTGTTCAAGAAGGCCGAACTTAGAGACCCAGCTTACCTGTTGACCTCAGCTTGAGGCTGATTGCCCACATTAGCTTTCTGCCCTGGAGCACCTTCTGGAGGAGCCTATCCTTATGCTGCCTTACAGGAAACCTAGAGCCCAATCCCAAGCCCTAGAGCCCAATCAAACTAAAGCTTGTGAATAGACTGTTTCTTGTCACATTCAATGCTAAAACAGTGAATGAAGTCCTTAAGTCTAATGCTTTTTGATGAGAGCTCGTTTTCTGAGATTTTGTCGTTCATTTTAGCTAGACAGAAATAGACTTCAGCAGGGCTTTCAGAGGTTTGACTGAAAATTACACCACTTCTTTAATTAATAGATTCAATTTTCAGTGAGTGACAACATAATAATTTAGGTGTTTGCAGTCACCCTGTTGTCCATTCAGTGCGAACATAGAAAAGTAAGAACAGCCCTATTTAGCATTCATTTATGGACTGTGAACAGGTAGAGCAAAAGGGCCAGCAAGCTCAGCTTGTGTTCAGTACAGAGGTGTGGAAAGAACAGGCGATTTGCTTCTCACTTCACCACCACAAAACAGGCCTGCTGCCATATCACTGTGTGACAGTGATGTAGAGCTGAGGAGAATCAGGGTCACAGACTGCAGGCGGTTGTGATGGGGATGGGTCGCTGTGTGCCAGGTGTGCTTTTCATGTGCTGCTCTTCCAAGGTGAAAACAGAGGTTCTCATAGGATTGTCTCAAGGCTCTTATTACCCCTCGATGCTGTGTTACACTTCAGATTTAACAAGAAACTAGAGTAGATGGAGCAATCAGTGGTAAGTCTATTGAATAGTTGATATCCATGTGCATGCAGCACAGAGACACATTCTGCTGTCTCTGGATGTATTGCTTTGTTTTGTGTTTGTAGGATGAGCTCAGAAAGTTGCTTTATAGCAACAGATGTGCTCAATCCAGAAGAAGGTTGTGAGGGAGGATGCAGTGCATCACTGCCTCAGTTTGGTCACTTTCTCTGATGGGTGCATTTAGGTTGTGTCCAGGTTTGGAGGCATTAAAAATCTGCATAGCCGTGACCCTCAGCTTGACCTAATTCTGGAATGTATTCTTGCTGGTGTGATAAATACATTTTCTTTAATGAGTCTGTAAATTTGATCATGTATGAATGTCTGAATGTCTGTATTTTATTTTAGTGACTCACATCATTAAACATTTTAAAGTGTCTGGAAGCCCAAGTTGTAATTACTCAGTAGATAACAGCTAAGAGAAAACTCCTGGTTCCTGTATTTGGTAATTTTCAAAGTGTCTTCATTTATCACTTTATGAAATGTATTTAGATTTACATTTTTAAGTGCTTATTTTGTAATAGCTTTTAAGAAAAAAAAAAAAAAAAGGCTTCCTCCTCTGTTTATCCTGCCTCACCTTTTAATGTATTTCAGTGACAGCTTGACATTTGAGGGCAAAGTGTTTGTCAAGGACTGTTTGAAGGTGACTTGAAAGAGACCTCATCTCTGCTCAGACACCATAGCAACTGACTGAGAAAGTCCCTTGGAAAGTGTGACCTGCATCAGCCCCTGCCCTCCCCCTGCTCTTAGGAGTTGGGCTGTTGAGTAATTCGAAGGGTAGAAAACAAGAAGCTTCAGAAGAATTTTTGAAATAATCTTAGGTAAGCAGTGTATCCAGTGCGTTGGAGTTTCCCTTTGTTGTCACAACATGCACTGAGAAGAAAGTTAAGCCAATAGAGTTACAAGAAAAGCAAATATGTGCTAAGCAGAACCAGGCTTCAAATCCCAAATGCCTCAGTTGAAGGGCTAATTGAAGTAGAAGGTATGGCCCAGTACTGAAAGGTACATTTCTTATTCTGGTCATGATGCAACTGACAACATCATGCTATTTCATAAAAAGTAATAATTAAATTTTACTTACACACTATTTTACCTTTATAGATTTGAGGTTGATACATATATTCTGGAACATGATTCCTCTTCCTGGTATGTATCACTATAATGATTTCCAAGGTGAAGCTCTGACTGCTGTGTTTCTCTCATGAATTTTGCAGATTCAGATCTTTCAGAGCAGAATAAATTCTGCTTTTCTAGTCCCAAGTAGCAGCTGCATTACCCATGCACTCCTGTAGGCTGAACGCTTTTGTTTGTTTTATAAACAAGGTGATGTGAAAGACCTTCAGTCCTTCCAGACAGATCTTCTCATAGAGGCGGCCCTCCTGCGTGCTGCAGTGCTGCTGTGCAGCAGCAGGGTTCCTCCGTGGGGTCAGAGCTGTAGCATGGCGCCGCTGCGGCGGTGGCTCAGGGTTCACCTGACAAGTTCTGTGCTCTGGTCAGGAATTGGACCTTAGGGAATCATTAGGAATTTCACTTGGGTGAATCTCAGTTTGGATTTCTGAAAAGAGAGCGCTGTGTTCTGACCTCTCTGAGAACAATGCTGCTGCATAAAGAAATCATGTGTTTCGCATCGTGATAGTGTGCTGCTGAAATGGATGAAAAATGAATGTGGGCAATGGATAAAGGGATTTGAAAAGGCCCAGTAATTGGCAAAATACTGGGAGCATTTTAAGAAATGCATCTTGGCATGTGTATTAGAAAGTGAGCTTTAAATAAATAGATACGTTATCCTTCCAACATCTGAATCCACACATCTAAAGCAGATATTTGGATTTGTGATGTTTCCTTTAGAATTTGGTTTTTTTTTTCCTCAGTGTTAAGACATGACTGAAATGCAGTAGTTACACGCATAGGAAAGGCAGTTTTCCCTGGCATTGAAATCCGATTTGTGCACATCCCATTCATGTTACACTTCAGCAGAGTAAATCTGTTAATGTCCCATAAGTTATGCTCCTGCAAAGTGATGAGGAACTCAGTTAAATATGATTCTTGCTTTTTAATTTGATTATAGTATCAGTTAAATGTAATGGCCTTATGCATTATGTATGTTGTGTTTGAGATAGCCTGCAGTTCCGTTCCATTACTGGGGTGCCCAGATCTCCTGGCACCGTTACCTGTTTTCACCAAAGTAGATCCTTGTATTCTCATTCTCATCCCACGCTGCTGTTGAAGGGCAGTGAAGGGTGAATACCTCTTCCCAAGAGTTAAGGGAGAAGCAAGTGAAAGCTGCTGTGCTGCTGTGTCCTCGTACCAGATTTGGCTTCTGGAGCCTTCCTGTGGCTCTGTTCCATTTCTCCACGACAGTTTATTCATCAGTCCACATCTTACATTATGGGTAGAATAAAACTGCATAGAAGTTATTTGTTCGTTTAGGCTGATGTAAAGGTGGTCAGTCACTCCCAAGATACAGGAGCGCTGCTGCCTACTGCTTGTGCCCCCAGTGCCCATGCACACCTTGCCTCACCGTGTGCCTGTGAACAGGGTGAGCAGCTGAGTAGCTGACAGCTTGTTTTGCTTTCCTCTTGTGACCAGAGATGCAGTTTTTCCTGGTAAAGTTTTTTTTTTTTTTTCCTGAGGGTTTTTCCATCAGAGTTCTCTAATTCCCAAATTAAAAGTGACCTGAGAATTTTTTCAAACTATTTTGGTAGCACAAACAATTTTTCTTTAATGATTTTAAAGAGAGATGACATAGGAGAACTCTTTGGAAGGATGTGTGATGTTCTTCCATGTTTGGTTCGCATGGGCACGTTGCTCACATTTCATGAAGGGATCTTGTAACATTTCTTGGATTTGCAGTGATTTATTGGGTTTTCCTTGGCTCTCTTTGCTCCCCAGCAGTTCTGCAGAAAGCTGTGACATTGCTATCAGCTGTGCAGTGAGAAGGCGAGGAGGCATGGAGCACCTTCAGGTCTGCATTACAGCACAGGTGTGGCACAAGAGGAGGGAAAGTAAGGACAAATATTTCCTGCTGGATTTCTCTTTCCCGTGTGCCTTCCTTTCATTTACCTTTCAGATGGATTTCCTCATACCCTCCCATGCCTGTGTGCTCTGTACTCAGCCCGTTTCTTCTGGGTAACCTCACCCAAAATTCTGTTGCTCTCTGTGCTGACGACTCAGATATCTTGCTCTCTTCCTCGCCTGTTAGTTAATTTGAATTCTTGTCTGAGCTTCTCTGCCATTTCCTTCTACCTGAAACAACAGCACTGCAGCAAACCCACACATTCCTTACACGGATGCTCTGGGAGCTGCTGTGGGGCAGGCTGGAGGCTGGGAGGGACAGAATAAGCAGGAGGTGGGACTGGGGAAGCATTCGTAGTGCCACAGTGGTGTTTTGAGGCACCAAAAGGAATGCTAATTATTGTTAAAGGAGTAATAATTCTGTGAATAGTTTGACGTAGGTTAAAGTGTTTAATTTAGCACCCCAGAGAGCACGCCTTGCAGTGTGAATCGTAGAATCATGCAGTGGCTTGGCTGGAGGGGAATTCAAGGACCATAAAGCTCCAGCCCCCCGCCGCCGCAGGCAGGCTGCCCACCTCTGTATCTAACACCAGCCCAGGCTGCCCGGGGCCGCATCCAACTGGCCTTGAACACCTCCAGGGATGGGCGGGGCATCGCAGTCTCTCTGGGCAGCTGTTCCAGCATCTCTCCGCTCTCATAGTGCAGAACTTCCCTCTGACATCCAACCTTAATCTTTCCTCCCTCGACTTCAATCCGTTTCCGCTGCATAGAAGCGGGCGGTGCTGCCCGCCGGGGGGCGGCGCCGTGCCGTGCGGTTAGGGCGGCTCGCTGGGGGCGCTTCTGGCCCTGCCGGGACTCGAACCCGCGGAGCGCGGTGGGGGCGGGGCCCGCGGCCGGAGGAAGTGAGGCGGCGGAGGAGGCGGGCGGTGCCGCCGTTGGGTGCCGGCGGCCATGAGCTACGAGCAGCGCCGCGACTGGGGCCGGGGTCGGGGCCGCGGCGGCGATGGCGGCTCCTCCGGCGGCGGGGGGCCCGGGGGCCGCGGCGGGGGCCGGGGCCGCCATCCCAGCCACCTCAAGGGCCGCGAGATCGGGCTGTGGTACGCGCGGAAGCAGGGCCAGAAGAGCAAGGAGGCGGACCGGCAGCAGGTGGGCCGCGCGTTCTGCGGGGCGTCGGAGCGGCCGGGAGCAACGCGCGCTGCCGGGCGGGGCGCGCTGACCGCTGACCGCCGCGTTTCTCGCAGCGCGCCGTGGTGCGGATGGACGAGCGGCGGGAGGAGCAGATCGTGCAGCTGCTGAACGCCGTGCAGCCCAGGGCCGAGAAGGAGCAGGAAGCCATGTCGTGGTGGTCCGGGGACGAGGACGGGTAAGGAGGCGGGCGGGAAGGATTTCGCGGCGTTCTTCGGCGAGGACGGCGGATTGCTGGAGAACTGCCCGCACGCCGAGCGGCCGGGCGCTCCTCGGGCTGCCTGGGGGGTACCGTGGGACGCGGGGGGAGAGGGGGAGAGCGGGGTGAGGTCGGGGGCTCGGAGGTCCTTTCCGTTTTTGCCACGTGTTCGGCCCGCCTGAGGGGGCTGGCGGCGAGCGCTGCTGTAAAGGGCTCCGCCGCGTTGATTGTGAGCTTAGAGTTCCAGATTTTCTCTTAGGATCGCAAAGCCCTGCCTGCCATTGACCCCCACCCAGCAGGTGGCCGGAGCTTCTGAGTCCCGCACCTCGGGCACGCTCCTAGGCTGGCATCAGGCTCCCTTTTTCTGACGTTGTGCAGCGTTGGGAAGCTAGTGGTCTCTGTGAGGTAGGACTCAGTCTTAACGCTTTGTCTTAAAGGACTTTAAACAGTGTCAGTGAAATGAGCGGCTGTGTGTTATGTTCACGAGCTGGAGTGGTGCAGGTGAGTCCCTGGTTGAAAGACGCAGTTATGGAGCAGCAGTTCCAACAGCGCTTTGGCTGGCAGCTCTCTGAGGTGTTCTGTGGCCTTGTTAGCTTCCTCAGCAGGTAAAGAACACATTACACCTTAGATACTGTTGTAGAATCTTTGTTAACTGGTGGTTTTCAGACTTAATCATATTCATTTGTCACGTTCTCTTTAGATTAGGAGTCAAATAGCTTGTCGGCATAATTTCTCAGCAATAGATAAAAGGTTTGCTTGGCACAGCTCCCTGCGCTTTCCTCAGAGGCCAAATACGCGTTGGATAACCTCTGAAGTTTCTGTTCCCTGCACTCATTTCAGACATACTCCAGAACAGCCTCCAAAAGTGAAACCAGGTGCTGAAAAAGCTGAAAAAGCTCCTGTAAAACGGCGACCAGTCTTGGAGAAAACACTTCTTGATCAGGATGTGGAATATCTCTTTGAGAAAAGTGATCAAGATGCGAATTTAGATGAGCAGCTTAAAGAAGACTTGAGAAAGAAGAAATCTGATCCTAGATATATTGAAATGCAGGTACTTTCCCGGGTTAAGGAGAAAATAGATACTACTTTGTCAGAAAAAAAAAAGTCCATCGACATTTACAGGATGTGTCAGCAGGACAGGGATTAAAAAGGCAGACTGTCAGTGATGATTTCTGGTTGCTTAAAATCCGACATTTTAACTGTCCATATCGTTTAGTTGGGTGGCAGTTCTGGCTTTCTTTTTTAAGGATTTTGTTTGTGTATTTACTTATAAAGTTCAAAGTAGGGTCGTGGGCTCTGAGGGGACACCTCTTAAAAATGTAGTGCAAGTTATTCTGATGGCTGTATGTAGAGCTGCCCAATGAAATGTAGTTAGCATCCATCAGATGGGAAAATGGTTCAGGGTCTTCCAGCTGCGTGTACCTCATTATGTGCTGAACTGTTTTACGTTTTTACTGAGTGCAACGACATTGAACACGTGCATGGAATTAAGTTCAGGTCTGGTGGCCCCGTTCAGCCTAAGCTGGGGAGTTTGTCCTGTTGTTTCTGACTTCAGTCTAGGTCATAGTTGGAGTCTGCTGTATCAATTCAGTGTTGAAGTGGTATTTTAAAACTGTTACTTTCTCATTTCTCAGAGATTTCGAGAGAAACTCCCTTCATATGGGATGAGACAGGTAAGCGTGTATTTAAATTGAAAGGAGATGCATTTCTCATGTGAAGTTTGTGTAACTGGGACCAGTGGGAGGGAAAGCTTTCTTGCCTTCTATGAAGGTACTGAGGCCTCTAGAGCTTTTGTTTTTTCCAGTATGCCTCTCAGGTTTATTGCTTCGTGATATGCAGGAATTTATTCAACCTCATCGGTACTGGTGGCATTGTTCATATAAATGAGCGTGTGTGGGTTGGCCTTACGCACGTGAAGTTCAAATGTACAAGAATTACTTTTGTGTGGTGTAAAGTAAACTTCAGTATTAATAGAAACAGAAAATATCTGTCTCTTTAGTTACCCATGTGTTTTCCTTTAAGGTTGTGTTACAGTAACAGGGACTTACCAAAATACTTCAGACCTCTGCTGTGGATCGTAATACTGAAAAACATTTTGTCTTTTTTTGGAAACAGGAACTTGTAAACCTCATAAACAATAATCGAGTGACTGTAATAAGTGGTGAAACCGGCTGTGGAAAGACAACACAAGTGACACAGTTCATCCTGGACGATTACATAGAGCGAGGGAAAGGCTCCACGTGCAGAATTGTTTGTACTCAACCCAGGAGGATCAGTGCTATCTCAGTAAGTGCTGTGAGGTGGGGCTGCTGCTGTTTGTTTTCTTTAGTGTCTGACCTGTAATTCTGAGATACAATTACTGTCTCATTCTGTTTGAAAGAAAATGTAGTTTGTACTGGGCATAAGGAGCCAGTGTGAGTTAATTAGCTAAGTATACGGTCTGCTAGACTAATTATAGCTAAGATCTGAAGGAAATGACCAGATAAATACTGCACACCTCTCAAGGAGGCAAATCAACTCTCAGGTGGCATCATGCTGGACTTAAAGCTCAAGGTTGGCATTCAGCCAATTCATACTGCTTTCTATGTATTCATCAGTAGTCCTGCTAGACTCTTGCAAATGGCAGCTTTGTTAATACACACTGATGTGTCATTTCATGTGTTCTGGTAGGAGTTAGGATGCAAGCAGTGTACATTCCTGTACCAGGATTCAGTGATTTATAACGGTGCTTTTAATGGATCTGGGCGGTGAAGTTGTGAGTTGAAATGAACAGTGGTGTTGTTTCAGGCCTCTTAGAAGTCTATCAATAAGAATATGGCACTTAATTCTTTAAAACATATTTTGGGTTGCAAGCCTGTTTCTGAGTTGCTGACAAAAAACAATCATTTGGCTTTCAGAAAACGTGTGCTTTTCAGGCGTCTGTAGTCTGTGTTGCTTCTTGTTTCTAGCTATTTCCTACTGATGAGTAGCTAAACTGCAGCTCAGCCTTCTGGTTTTTTTGGTACATATACATTTAATGTGTAATACGTTTGGTTTTTTTGTTTTAAGGTGGCTGAGAGAGTTGCAGCTGAAAGGGCGGAAGCATGTGGTAATGGCAAGAGTACGGGATACCAGATTCGTCTACAGAGGTAGAAGAGGCTCTCTTGGCAACTTTTATTCCTTCTTGTGAAGTGGTATCTATTGTTACTCAAACAAGAAATAAGTGAGAATTAGTTCTCACTGTAGACAAGTGCTTTTACTCTCTTACTTTCTCCAAATGGAGTTCCTCTGAATGGCTGATATAGGGAATAATGGGTTGAAAGCTAGCAACAAGTGGGTATTACATTCTCTGTTGCATGTGAGTGAGTGGTTTGAGGTTGATCTGCAAAGTCAGTTCTGAATGTCAAGCTGTGTAGCAGTGGTTAGCACCAAACTATTAAGATATTCTACAAGGCCCTGCCATGGATAGAGGTGAAAGTGATGCCTCTAATCCATGAATTTCAAGGAGAAAATGAAATGCTGAAGAAGAATGTTGTAAGTTATATTTCTGGGCTCAGTTATGTATTTGCTGCACTGAGCAAATTTTATTGAGATCAGTTAATGAGAGTTAGGCTCATTAATAAGAGTCCATAGACCCAGTGCCACAGAACTAAAGTTACTGTGTTTGGAGTCATTAGTAATGCAAAAAAAACCATGGAACGCTTCCAGCAAATAACACCACCTCACTTAAGAATGATGGAAATACTGCTGGAGGGACACAGCAGCTCGGTCCTTGCAGTGTCTGAGCTCAAGGCACTTTTTCATTGATCTCACCTGCACTTGTCCTTAGTGTTTAATCAAGAACAACAGTGCTGTAGAATTTAGCCTCTAGCTGTTGTCTGTGTTGAGTTCAGGTAACTGTAAGAATTTGGATCAGCAGATGGATGTAGGAATGACGTTTGGGAAGCCAGAGATCTGGCAGTGGTTGTTCTCCATACAAAAGGGTGCATTGCTGGCCTATTCCTTGTTCCTCCAGCTGAACTGTGAGCAGGTTCAAGTGTGAGGTGTGCTTCAGTGTCCGTAATGACTGTCCGCGTTTCCATTTTAAGCTTCTGAAGTACTTTAAAATAAAGAACTGAAGAACTCTTAATGTATCTCTTCCAGTCGGTTACCAAGGAAACAAGGTTCAATTCTGTACTGTACCACAGGAATTGTCCTTCAGTGGCTCCAGTCAGATAAGTAAGTTTCCCTATTTAATAAGGAACCGAAAACGATTATCAAATGGTTTGACCAATGACTACATCTGTCAATCTCTGTTTTCTATTGCTGCAGAAAGTAAATGTTGAATGTTGTTCTTCTGTTTTAGGCATTTGTCCAGTATTAGTCATGTAGTTCTTGATGAAATTCACGAAAGAAATCTCCAATCAGATGTTTTAATGAGCATTATAAAAGACCTTTTGAATGTTCGCTTGGATCTGAAAGTAATCCTAATGAGTGCTACTTTAAACGCAGAGAAGTTTTCGGAGTATTTTGGTAGGTGACATGCTTCCTGTGAATGTTCCTTTTAAGTAATTTAGACATCTGTTACCTAATGCTCAAGTTACAAGATGGATTTTTGTCAGAACTAATGATTTCATTTTTCTCAGATAGTCACCAGCTGCTGGAGGGTCTTATTTCCTCAGTGCTGTTCCATAAGGAGCAGATGTTTCTGCTGTTGTTACCCAGACATATTGCAGGAATTCTCTGCACAGTGTTTCTGTAGTGAATATTTACTGTGGTTACTGCATGTTAGAAGTCATGAGTGGGCAAGCAGAGTGAAGCCTTTTGTTCTTCATATATCAGTGTTTATTCTCTAGCTGGAAAGAGGTGAGAGTGCAGGAGAGGGCAGTGCTGCCTGTGCTGCTTCTGTTCAGTCACTTCATTTGGAATTGAGTTCAGCATCTTCTGTGAGAATTCAAAGGGGGGGGAAGCAAAAAAAAAAACAACTCCATACTATATTGCTATAACTATATTGCAAAAACAGTGAAAAATGCTTGTGGACTTCAGTAGTGCAGCATTTTATTTGTTGTTTTAAAAACAACTTTCACCTTTCTCGATAGATAACTGTCCAATGATTCACATACCTGGGTTCACTTTTCCCGTGGTGGAATACCTCCTTGAAGATGTAATTGAGAAGTTGAGGTAAGAGTATTTTCTGGACACCACTGTAGTTCACAGTTTGGTTGGTTTTGGCATTTTATTGGTGTGTATTTTTTAATATTATTGCAGTATGAATAATATTATTAATATTATTGCAGTATGAATAACCTGCCAAAAAATCAGCTGGTTTAAGAAGGAAAATTGCACTGGAAAGCAGACATCATCTTGCAGAAAAGCTTTCAAGAGGCATTCAGCAGCTTTTAGTGTAGCAATCTGGGAACACTGGCGTTGAGGAGGAACAAATCCTGCTTTTTCTTTTGGTGTGGTGGATTTTTCAGGCTGATAAGCTAGCCTTTGATTTGTTTGTTTATTTCTCCCTGTTCTCATGCTTACTGGAGATGGCACCGTTATTTATCTTAAAAAATAGGTAAATTTTTTCAGGAGAAGTGTATCCATTTATCTCATTAGATGATAGGGCTGAAATACTGTGTGTTGTCCACAGTTTGGAAGAAACAGTTGTGCAGCTGGATCAAATGACTTCAGTTTCAAATGTAATTAAACTTGTTCTTTAACTTGAAAGATACACTCCGGAAAACACGGACCGTCGGCCACGGTGGAAGAAAGGTTTCATGCAAGGCCATATAAGCAGGCCAGAAAAAGAAGAAAAAGAAGAAATCTACAGGGAACGATGGCCAGAATATTTAAGGCAGCTGCGGGGCAGGTTGTTCTCACATTACTCTCTTACATTATTTGTGGTTTTTCTGTTTCTCAGCTGAGAAACAGAATTTTATTCTGTATTTTAATACTGTGTGCTTTCATTAATAATGGAGTACTTGATCTGTGGAAGATGGGAATGATGGAAGTGCCAGTACAGTTGGCTCTGACTGCTGGCATCATCTAGCCAGTCACAGAGATCTGCCTTCCTTTGCCTGTACAAGGTTTCAGAGAGCTTACAGCTGTCGGGTTCACTTGCTGCTGCTATTATTGCCCATTGCAGTCCTCAGCATAGCGCTGGGCTGCTTGTGCTTTGTTCCTGATTTCTTTTCTTGTCAGCTTTGCTTTGTTTCAGGCTTTTTTTTTATTTTTCAGTGGTAGATCTCACAGTATGGCACTCTTGTGATCAACATAATACAAAATGTGCTACTGTTCCTTCTTCCAAAAGACTTTTCCTCAGAATATTTCAATATGCCTCTCAAGTGGTTTGAAACCAAGCTAAAGCATTTTGCCTCTCAAGCACCCAGCAGAGATTTGCCACTTGAGACATTCCTTTTGCTTGCCAGCGTTTGACCCCTTTGGTTAATTAGGTAGTGGGACAATTGTATCTCAGGAACAGCATTTTTGTTTCCTTCTGTTTTATTTTACCTCTGCAGTTTGTGACATTCTAAGTATTCAGCTAGATAAAAATAATCAATAATAATAATGGCTCAGTTTTGTCTCCCTCCTAAGGAAACAAGTGATCAGTCTGTCTGTTCTGTCCCATGGTCCACTTGCCCATCTGTACCTCTTCGTCGCTTTCCCAACCAAGTCTGTGGAGCAGGTTGCTAATTGGTGTTAGGTTTCATGAAAAGGAAGGGCTGAAGAGATGAGGTGCTTCCTGTACTCACTGAGAGGGAGGCATGAATTGAAGGGGGAGCTCAGGCTACAGGTCCTACGTAACCCATGAGGAGGAGAGAAATTCATGCAGTCACAGTGACATTCTTTAACTTAGCTTGCTAACCTGGCAACGGCTGTTCTGAACAGAATCTTGAGAGCACGTTGTCTGTTCAAGTGTTGTATCTCCAGATGAAAAAAGAAATTGAACAGCAGCAGTGTACATGGATGAGTAATTGTGGAGCCTTGCAGTGGATGTGAGTGCATGGCTGGGTGTGGGTGAACCAACGTGCTTCCTTCTGCTGCCCGCAGGTATTCAGCAAGTACTATCGATGCCTTGGAAATGATGGATGATGACAAAGTAGACCTTGACCTAATAGCAGCACTTATCAGACACATTGTTCTGGAAGAAGAGGTATGTTTCTGTTTCACAGCTTTGTATTTTCAAGATACAACTGAATTGTGGCCAGTGGCTGTTACAAATAACTACCAACTTCATTCTTATCGTCATAGATACGAGGTCTTTTGAATGTTTTTAGAGCAATCTAGCATCTTTAAGTTGCAGTAACCTAATTGCAGTATTAATTTCAATTTCTACTTTCTCTCTATTGTTCGTGTTAGAGGAAGTGGCTCTTGGAATATAAAGACATCAAGTTCTGAGCCTGAGAATCCTAATTAGAGTCTCAGTAAAAAGGATTGTCCAGTAATAGTGTTAGGTATGTTGTTATCAGAGTGCTTCTGTGCTTGAAGGAAGAGTAACTTCTGTTATCTCAGGTAATCAGCACAGGTTACATAGAACATACAACCTGGAGTTATCTATTCATTTCTCTGTTCAAAACCAGCCATGGAAGAGCTGATACTTCAGCTGAGTTCTTGAAAAGAATTTTGGTTATTAAGAATGTCAGATTATTTGAAATTTCAACTGATAGAGCACTGAAGCTGTGGATAAACTTAGTGTGTCTTGTTTTGTTCTTCCTTGAAAACTCAAACATTAGCTTTTTTGTTTCATTGCAGCTCAGATTCTTCAAATGTTTGCATGGCAGCATCTAAAACACCACAGGGAAAATGTGTCTGAAAAGAAACTTGGGTTTCTTAAGCTTAGATAGGTGTGCAGTGCACTTTTTTTTTGTAGAAAATAAACCTGTAGGAGTTGTCCAAATGAGGAGGTTTCTCACTTAGCAAAAGGCATACATCAGTGGGCAAGGAGCTCTTTGGTTTTGTGCCCAGCACGTAACATTCTAACATGCTCCTTTTCCCATTCATTTTCTCACTTACCTACAGGACGGTGCAATTCTAGTGTTTCTTCCAGGATGGGACAACATCAGCTCTCTGCATGATCTCTTGATGTCACAAGTCATGTTTAAGTCGGGTAAAAAAAGAACAGTTTTTAACAGTGGTTAATGGTACATTGCTTTGTTTGGTTTCTAGAGGTTAATGCGAGCTGCTTCAGTAGAATAATGGGATGATTTCTGTAATCACAGATAAATACTGAGGTAGCTCACAGGTTTTTATGTTCTGAAACAGGAATGCATTTCAGAATTGGCCCTTTGTTGAAATGAGCAGCAATGTGGTGGTGCTAGTCTTGGTAAAAGACAAATTCTAAGAGCAATCTCTTGAGCTTAAAATGCAGTTTTAAAATGCAGTCATCCTTACAAAAAGGTTCTATTTCCCCCTCCCTCCCAGCCCCACATTTCATTATAGCTGGTGTTTAATTTGTTATAGTTGCATCTCCATTAGGATTTATCACCTGCATTTAACATTGATGTATTGAACTGCTAACAGAAAGCAGACGAGTCCATGTGCCATTATTCAGAATAAGAAATGGAAGCAGTCATTCATTTGCAGCATAGTTTCTCTATTCTGCATTCTTAGTTTTATTTTTTTCCCCTGTATGATTAAAGTTCCTGTGCTTACGCCACATCTTCTCTCATTTTCAGATAGGTTTATTATCATCCCTTTGCATTCCTTGATGCCTACAGTTAACCAGACTCAGGTAGGCGTTTTTTCTGTTACACAGTGAAGTAACATTTCACAACAACAGAAAAGAATAATTGTGCATGTGGTTGGTTTTCCAAGCATGTCAATGGGCTGTGGGTAATTGCAGGTGTTTAAGAAGACCCCGCCAGGAGTCAGGAAAATCGTGATTGCTACCAACATTGCAGAGACCAGGTGAGCAGCAGTCACACGTGCGTGTGGCCCCTGTCAGTTTGGTACAGCAAAGGAAAGCAGAAGCCTGCTTCATGTTCCACAAAGTGTGTTTTAAAGATTCATATCATTCATCTATTAAATCGCAAATGTGTCTCAAGATAAAGAACGAGCTGGAATTTTCTCCTGAGAGTTGTCTAAAAAAATCAAAATGTGGATGATGATATGACCTGCAGTTGTTGTGTGTGACAGCTGAGTTGGCTGTCCTCTGCAGGCTTCAAAACTGCACGTGGTGACTCATGCCAGACCTGTCAGAATAGAGCAGGCTTACTGTTGAACTGTTCAGTAATGCACTTATTAATGCATTTATTAATGACCAGTATTTTTGTTTCTTACTCTTGGTTTGGGAGGGACAAAGAAAGCCTAAATTTGTAAAACTGTAGGTTAAGCTTGCAAAGCTGGAGAGTTATTAATTTTCTCTTTATTTTTAAACAGCATTACAATAGATGACGTGGTGTTTGTTATAGATGGTGGGAAAATCAAGGAAACCCACTTTGACACACAGAACAACATCAGCACAATGGCTGCAGAGTGGGTTAGCAAAGCTAACGCCAAGCAGAGGAAGGGTCGAGCAGGAAGGTAAGGAGGAGGCTGGTTAGGAAACGTGGTGATGTTAACTTTCAGCTGGCCTTGAAGCACGTGTGTGCTGGAGGAGCTGCCTGCTGACCCACACCTTCAAAGCAGGCAGCTCAGCACTCAGTCACTGCTATGGGAGGAGCAATGTCATTGTTTTCCTAGCAGACTGATGAAACTTTGCTGTGTTCTAGGCATGAGTTTCTTTTCACAGAATGATAAATCTTGTGTTCTACTGTTTATTTACTTGTGTTGGTAGCATTTGCCCTCACTTTTGAGGCTACAATATATTAAAGCTAAAATTGCCTACAAATTAACACTGCTCAGCTCTGTACCAAATTATTGTGAGAAGCTTCTCTACATCTCAGAATTCCTTGTGGAGTATTTTCTGTTTCCTCCACACACCATACAGTTTTTCTCTGTTCTTCTCGTTGTTCCTTTTGAGCATTGTTTTGTGGCTTTGTTTCCCTGTTGATGGGTCTGCATATCTGAAGCTGCAGTAACTGTTACACCTGTAATAAATCCATTCCAATTTCCAGAGTGTTTTGAAGAACTACTTACAGGTGAATGCTTATAGTGTAGGTGAATGCAATCACTGTGTCCCAATGTCATGAAAAACCCATATGTTTTTTTCCTTTAAATCTATTCCAGAGTGCAGCCAGGCCACTGTTACCATCTGTACAATGGGCTGCGTGCCAGCCTGCTGGATGATTATCAGTTACCAGAGATCTTGAGGACACCTTTGGAAGAGCTCTGCTTACAAATCAAGGTAGGCATTTCATCAGAGGTGCTTCTGTGAAAATGCCAGTGAGTGAAGGGAGGATTCCTTAACATCAGTTCTGGGTAAAATTCTTCTCAGGCAGCCACAGGTTTCCTTTTTGCAAGTTTATGCTGAATACCAGCACATACCTAAGGAATGCCTTGTGTGTGCATTCTGAATGAAGTAGTAGAGATGTGGTGAGATTTTTCAGCCAACACATTTCTATTTTTGCCCTTGCTCAATTACCAAAATCCTAAATTCAAACTGAATTACTTGCATCTTTTGTAATCAGCACGGTCACTGTGCTCTGGTTTTAGGTAGGTAGCCACCTTTCTCCAATTGCTGCAGGTTTGCTGTTTCTGTTTGCTCTCTTCCAGATTCTAAAGCTTGGTGGAATTGCTTATTTTCTGAGTAAACTCATGGATCCACCATCTCGTGATGCTGTAATGCTGGCCATTAATCATCTGATGGAGCTGGTAAAGTATTAATTAACATCCTGTTTCATGCATGCAAGGAAAATCGTTACTTTTGGTGTTTGGTAGGAAGATTATTCTGGCTGCACAAGGTCCAGACATTTGAAACACTACATTATGCAGACCCTTTATATGTTCAGACTGTACAGTGTTCTGCCATCTTGACTGAACAGAGAAGGCAGTTTCACATCATGCAGCACATAAACTTCCAGGATTAAGCAGTTCCTGAATTGCTGAAAACGCTTGGCACAGCTTTTAGATTCCCTACAGATACTTTCCTGGGTATTTCTGTAAAACCCTGCTGGTGTGTGATTGTATCAAGAGTTCCAGCCAGATCATTGGAGAGTTGGAGGTGTGTTTTCTGTGGGCAAATAAGAGAAAGGTCTCATCTGTGAGTGTTTTTGGATGGTGGGGAGGGAGAGATCAATGACGTGTTCATATTACTGGCTCCTTGCCCTGCCAAGGCTGTGTGAGTAGCAAAGAGTAAAAGAAATAAAAACCAGAAGTGATAGGAACAGAAAGGTACAGATCTGGAAAACATGCTTGGCCAAAAGAACAGGAGGGCACTCAAATGTTAATCAGTCTTCATACTTCTGTACAGAAGGACACTGACCAGTAACCACGTGAAACACAAAGGCGGTTGCTCTTTCATTGTATCTCTTGAACGTTTCCACTTCTGCATCACTTCATGGTCATTTTCCTGCCTCTACCCCCTCATTAAAGCCAGCTGCCTTCTCCAGATACTAGGCCTTCCTTTGTTTTCTGAGTTTTCCAATGATTGTTTCAGGGAAATCCTCCAACTTCAAATCTCAGTAATACTTTGTTTTCCTTTCTGACAGAACGCTTTGGACAGGCAGGAGGAGCTGACTCCGCTCGGCGTACATCTGGCACGGTTACCAGTTGAACCACATATTGGAAAAATGATCCTCTTTGGAGCTTTGTTCTGTTGCTTGGATCCAGTACTTACGATTGCAGCAAGCCTTAGCTTTAAAGATCCTTTTGTCATTCCTCTGGTAACGTTTCTAAAACAGGAATTAAGATTTTAAGAATCTCTGAAGAATGTTAGAATCCCTGTACTGATACAGTGTAGTGTGGGAGCACTTCAGTCTCACTTCTGTGTCAATTGCACTTCTTATCAGTACTGGTTGCCCACACGTACTGTGATGTACTACTACACATTTGCCTGCAGAGTATTGGAAGTAGCATTGCTTTCTGTGCATGCTGCATACAGAGTATTGCTTTATGTATGTCCACTAAGCTGGGGAAGAGAACTGGGTGGAGGAATGGCCTGTGAGTCATGAATACTTTCTAAATTGCAATTGTTTTTAGGGCAAAGAGAAAGTGGCAGATGCCAGAAGAAAGGAGCTGTCGAAGAATACTAAAAGTGATCATCTGACTGTGGTGAATGCTTTCACAGTAAGGATGCTTTAATGTTTCTCTTTCAGAAGCTTTTACTTGAGCTTTAAGCTTTATTCTAAGGAAAGATCCGATCTGTGTGTGCTCTCAAGTATTTCTTGGTTCTACCAAAACAAAACCAAATTAGTTTTCACCCTTGTAGCCTCGTTTTCCACCTCAGTAGCCGAATTTCTCATGGATGTGCTGTGGGAAACATAACTTCATGGTAATCTTGGTGCTCTAAACCTGTGATTGATGAGAGATGAGCTCAGTATGCTGTAGCAGCCCTTCAGAAGTCACTGAGTCAGTGCTTCTCGTGCTCTGCAGTACGGTGGGGCTGACTTCAGAAGTGTTCTGTGTAGCGTTGGGCAAGGAGGCCACTAAATGAATGGTGTGGAAAAATGGTTGCTACTTCTAATGTCAGCAAATAAATTTATGGCAAATTTGACTAGATTCCACTTCTCACCATTCAAAAATGTTTCTCTACTCAAATGCTGTGTATGTAATATAATACAGAGAGTTGGAAAGGTCTGCTTTCTCTCTCATAGAGGGGAAAAAAAAGGTAATTTTTGTTGACCTCCAGTTTTTTTGCTCTCTTTATTTGTTTAATTTTTGTTAGTAAATTTTCTCCTAAAAGATTCCTTTGAAAGATGGTTTGAATTTCCAGGGCTGGGAAGAGACTCGTCGGCGTGGATTCCGAACTGAGAAAGACTATTGCTGGGAATATTTCCTGTCTCCAAATACTCTCCAGGTAACATTCTGGCTGTTAGGGGCAGGGGAAGAGAAACATGTTGATGGGGAATGGGAAGAGGTGGTTGTTTGGTTTTTTTTTTTGCACAGCATCGTTCTGGGACTCTTGTTGTTGTTGTTGTTTCCTAGATGCTGCATAACATGAAAGGACAATTTGCTGAGCATCTGCTTGCAGCTGGGTTTGTGAACAGCAGAGACCCCAAGGATCCCAAGTCTAATACCAACTCAGGTAAATGATGAGGGAAACTGAAAGCTTTTGATCAGTCAGATTCACAGTTGGCAGAACCATGTTACTTACTTTGCTGTCTTCTACAGATAATGAGAAGTTGCTCAAAGCTGTCATCTGTGCTGGCTTGTATCCAAAAGTTGCAAAGATCCGGCCAAGCTTTAGCAAAAAGAGGAAAATGTAAGGATTTGTGTGACCTTTGTTTGCATTGCAGGTAGTTTCTGTATCAGGTAGAGGGGCAAGGCAGAGCAATGGCTAAAATGCATGAATGAATCTCTCTGTACAGATCCTCCATGGGTGTGGGTTACCTCATTTGAGAGCGACAGATCTGAGATAGAATTGCTGATCTTTACTTACAGGAACAGAGATGTTGTCTGACTGTCTGGATATTGGCTGATATGTGAAATAATTGGTGTGACATTATCATACAGTATGTGATGCTAAACGTTAATAACACGGCTGCAGAAGGAGACGCTGTCATTTTCTTCTACCTGCAGCAGCAGTTGAAACACTGTCCCCTCTTGTTGTTTGTCAAGACAGAACCCAGCAATTCTGGTCTTTTCATCTAACACTTGTCATATTGTCAGGCTCTTCATTCTTAATAACTGTTACTCCTAATAATACATACTTATGAGAAGGGATATTTATGCTCTCATGAACATGATTTAAGACAGAGTGAAGGGTTGAACATTTGGATCAGCTTTCTGAGCAAGTAATGCAGAAACAGCAAACTTAAGAGCAATCACTGTGCCTGGAATTAAAAACAAAACAAAAATTAGTGATTTTTTTCCATAGCAAATATAAGTGTAGGTGGTCAGAGTTCTGCCTAATTTAGTTCTGTCTGCAGCTGGCACTACCTCTGGTCAGTTACTTCTCCATTTTAAACTTAAAAGGGTGTGCTTAAAATTACCTTAACGATGCACTTAACAGAAAGTTTACCAGTCTGATGGAAGTTGCTGTGTTTTTGCATCTTGCTGGATATAAACCAGCTGCAGGGAAGATTCAACTCTGAGATCCAGCAAACACAAGATTTGTTGCACTCACCCCTTTGCTGGACAGGCTGGTTCTGCTGAGCTGTCAATATCTTCTTTTTTTTTTTGAAGGGTGAAGGTTTGCACCAAGACAGATGGAACAGTGAATATTCATCCTAAATCTGTTAATGTGGAAGAAACAGAGTTCCATTACAACTGGCTGGTGTACCACTTGAAGATGAGAACCAGCAGTGTACGTGGAGCTTTATGTTTGTGTAATTTGATTTATGTAGCTCTTCAATGAGGCTCAATTGAGATGGAGGGAGTTATTGAACAGTAAGAGGGAGTGCCTCTTACTGTGGCCCAGAAGGTATGGAGCAGCTCTGTTTGAAGCTTTCCTCTTTCAGGCCATGTGTTTGACGCTCCCTCAGGGTCTGTTCCCTGTAATACTGGTGGGGTTGTTCCATAAGTAACTGAAGCACCAGCTTCTGCTAGGTGCTTGCTTCTGCTTTTAAATAGAACAGTGTATTTTGTATTTCCAGCCAATGTAATGCTTCTAAATATGCTGAGAACCCAAATGCATTGAGAACTCTCTTCTTCCTGTTTGATTGCTACTGGGACAATTAGTTCGATTCTTCACTTTGTGTAAATGACTGCATTTGGGACCATTTTTGCTCCTGTTTCATTTGGTGTAACTCTTCCAGCTGAGTTGCTTCAGGTTTGCTTTGCAATGAATGACTGAAAAAATGATCTGCCAGAATTGTGCTTTGAGTTTCCTGAATGGCTGTGATGTCAGTTGAGATGCTTTCAAGACTGACTGGAAAATTTTGTCGTCTTGCAGATCTACCTGTATGATTGTACAGAAGTGTCTCCATACTGTCTGCTGTTCTTTGGAGGAGACATATCCATTCAGAAGGATAAAGACCAGGACACCATTGCTGTGGATGAATGGATAGTTTTCCAGTCTCCGGCAAGAATAGCACACTTAGTTAAGGTGACTGTGTTCAATAATGGTGTGTATGGAATCTCAGTGTAGCAGTAGCTCTCCTTAGAGACCTTGTATCACTGTAGAGGTATAACAGATCAGTTATTTTTCATGTATTCCCAGAAAATATTCTAGGTACGATAGGTAAACAAAATTTATCTTCTGAAGGTAAGTGTATGAATGCAGACTAAATGGGGGTTGGAGATTCATGATCCTTGAGTTCCTTCCAACCCAGGTCATTCCGTAAACAGTGGTGGTAAAAGTAGCATTCAGGACAGCTGAATTCCTGTGACAAAGTGGGCAGAAGCAGGCAGTGATGACCTCCATGGTGTCTGGCCTTAGGAGCAGGCACTCCAGATTCGTAGCCTTGAGTTTTCAGCATAGTAGCTGCACTGATGGGGATGAGGTTTGTGCTGCTCTTGCAGTGCTGAAAGGAGGTGGTGTTCAGCTGTGCAGCCTCTGCTGAAAAGTCTGGGGGATGCTGGAAAATTCTGGAGGTTTCAGAGAAGTGTTGGAGGGCAGAGGGCAAGGATTTATGAACATGTCTTACAGGAAGAGAATCGAAGAGTGTGATTTCTGTAGTTTTCTGTAGCAAAAGCTCTGTGTGCCCATGAAGTAACCAGATGGATGTGGAAATGAGAGGATGGTGCTTCAGTTGGCAGTGATGCTCTCCAATGGGAAGAGGAGCTGAATGCAGCTGTATATTACATCCTAGAAATGGCACCTGATTTCTTTTTTTCTAAACCTGAATACTTTTAGACCTGAAATAGTCAGCTAATGAGTGAGTAAGCCAGCAGTGATTGTGTCATAAAAGGCAAAATGCTCGTTTTAGAAAGCTGCCTTTTGATGCTAAAGATTGCAATGTTGAAATGAATGCATGTGGGAGCAGCAGGAGTAGGGATGAGAGGGCAGAGGGCTCTGCTTGATGGGGTAACGCTGTGTGTTTTCTCATGGGCTCTCTTTCTTTCTCTTTCTCTCTCTCTCCCTCTCTCTCCCCTTCCACCTTTCACCCTCCGTCTGCAGAATTTAAGACAAGAGCTCGATGATCTTCTCCAAGAGAAAATAGAGAACCCCCACCCTGTGAACTGGGACGACACTAAATGCAGGGATACAGCAGTACTGACAGCCATTATAGACTTAATCACCACCCAGGAGAATGAAAGTGCCAGGAATTTTGCTCCGCGATTCCAGAGCGAGCGCTACAGCTGATGCACTTCAGCTGCTGCGTAAAACCGGCGTCCCCTGTTTTGTTTCGTTGTTGATAGCAGTTACTGAGCTGGAGGGAAGGCTGAGGGCAGCTCCTGCAGCAGCGTGTCTGTGTGTGCATGTCTTCTGTGTCGCTTTTTAAATAACAAAGCAGCAACGTTAGCAGTGTTAGTTGGTGTACGTTCGGTTCCGTCCCTCCTCTTAAGGCCCCTTAAGGCTGCGGCGTTCGTTCCTCACCCGCTGCAGCCGCTCCAAGGACGGCTCCCGCTCAGCTCGCTGCGCAGCGCTCCTCAGCTGTCGTTGATGACGAGAGGCGGCCGTGCAGCGAGCGGCTCGTGCTGCGCGCGGTGCTGGGGAGGGAACGCTGCAGCGCGGCCCCGCTCCTGCCCCTCCGTGCCTTCTGTGCCCCTCGGCGCCGAGCGGGACCCCGTTTCCGGTCGCGGTGGAATCCGCCTGAAGGTTTCGTTGTGTTAAGTTGTTTTTTTTTTACTCTCCGTGTCACATTAAAGGACTTCTCTCCCAGGCGCGCTGTCGGCTGCTCTCGGCCCGCCTTGCAGCTCGGCGCCGCTGCTCGGGGCGGCGCGCGGCTGCAGGTGCGGAGATTGCGGCGGGGCGGGGCTGCGTGCGCGGCTCCAACGGTTCCAACGGCTGTGGCGGCCCGGGAGGCGGCGGCGCTGAGGTGAGAGGGGCGGCGGGGCGGCGGGCGGGACGGTGGCCCCGCGGCTGGGTGCGGTGGCGATGCGGCCCTGAGGGTGGCCGCAGGCGGGGGGCGCCGCAAGGCGCAATGCGCTCCCGAGGGGCACCGGGCACCGCTCCGCCCCGCTGCCTTTCGGTGGCGCTCCCGGGGCCTCGCGTTGTTCTCCCGAGGCCGTTCGCGGATCGGCGCGCCGTGCTGGGCTCCGTGCTGGGCCGTCCCGATCTGCGGCTCCGCGGAAGGTGGGTGCGGTGCGGCGCTGCCCCTTTCCTTGGGCGCAGAGCAGCGTTGGGCGATGGAGGACCCGCTTGTTTTCGGCTTTAAGGCCGCCTGTAGTGATTGTAGTGGTGATTTTTAAAGGGCTCGGTTCTTAAAGAGAGACGTTGTGTCGGTTAGGTTGCGGGGCCGGCGTGGAGCGGGTGCGGGGCGCGGTGAAGACGCAGCAGTCGATCGGTGCCGCTGCACAGGAGGGTCGGAGGCCGGTGCGGGAGCGGTTGGAGCTCGGGAGCCCCGGGGCTGCGTCCCGCAGCGCGCGGCCGGTGGGGAGCTGCGATGGGAGCCGCGAGCTTCGTGCTGTGGGGCAGCGGCGCGAGGGTTCCGGCTCGGGCGTTCATTTCGCAGCGGCAGACTCGGCCTCGTGCTCGCACAGCTGTGTCTGGCCGCTCGTCTGCTCTCCGTGCGCGGCTCTGCTCTGATGAAGGTCACCGCAGCGGGCCCTTGGAGCAGCGCGGTGCTGGGGGGTGGCAGAGCAGAAGGCCTTAATGCCAGCAGGGAGTTTCTGGTCCTTCTCTCTGAGATCTCAGAGGCCCATCTCAGAACAAGTCAGAACGGTGACTTCTTTACGGGCAATAAAAACACAGGGAAGGTGCTAGGAGGCAGAAACAAAAAGCAACAAACCCTCTGAAAATGTGTTTGTACAAACTAAAGGAAAGCTTTGTGTAAAGGTGAACTGCTTGTTATGATGCCTTCAATTTGAGATGTCTGAGAGCCATGGGGGAATTCAGAGTGGCATGAAAGCCAAAGGCTGTGAGCACTGCAGGCAGGATGGCTGTTCTGGGCACAGCTGCAGGCCTGGTGCCTCACCAAACCAAACATTGTGTGGGCTTTTGTTCCAGGTGTGGGAGATGATGGGTCCCAGGCTGGTGCTGCTGCTGTCAGCTGCTTTAATGGAACCCTCAGTGCTTTTCAGGGGGTCCTGCTTTATCAGGCCAGCAAAAACTCCCCTCTCCAATTTTGTGACTTCTTGTAATCCTTTGTTTGGGCTGCGCACAGGTGGTGCAGTGAGGCGGCCCAAGTGTAGCCTGATTGTGGTGGCTGCACCTGAGCAGGGAGGGCAGAGCTGAAGGGTTCCCAGCCCAGGTGTTCTGCTACAATTTGTAGGAGGGAGAGGAGGTTTAATATCTGTATACCCAGCGTGAGATCAAGAAATGTTCAGATGTTGGTCCAGCCAGTTTATTACAGTCTTAATTAGGGAGATGGGGAAGGGGAGAAGAGGCACTGTTATGAATTAAGGTAATGGGGAAGGGAAGGAGGGCGATAGAAAAGATAGGAAAGAAGAAGTAAGGAGTCATTATAGGAAGCAAGAGGGAGACAGTCACCAGCATGGATCCAGCATGGTTCATAGTTCAGTCACTGATCTTCAGTAGTGGTGGGTGGTGGCTGTTGTTCTGTTGAGGATGACGGTGACCACGGTGATGATGGTACCTTTTCAGTGGTAGTGAAGTGGTCGAGTCAGCTCTCCTTGGAGTGGCAGATTCTGGCTTTGGGATCTCAGTGGAAATTCCTTTGTTCCCATCTTCCTGGCCTTGCCAGCAGATGAGAGGGAGCAGGGAGGCGCCAACTTGTATCTTCACAGGATGCAATGGCATCATCCCCCAGTGTCCCGTAGCAAACAGGAGTTATTTGGTCACAGGCCAGATCTTCCACCCGAGAACAGTCCTGAGCACTATCTTCTGAAGATAAACAGCTCCAAAGAAATGCTATCAAATGTAAAATTGTCCACACAGTGATGTTGAGAGACAGGTGTTGCTGTGTGGCAATCATCCCCTAGAGTCTTATCAGAAGAAATAGCTCAGAAAGCAAGCTTTGAGCCAGAAAGAAGGATTCATACACCAGGGCAGGAGGCAGGCAGGTGAGGCTGGCCCCGGTAGTCACTGCAGCCCCACACAGGGCGCTGGAGGAGCTCTGTGCTGGGCGCCTCTGTGTGCTCCTCTGCAGCAGCTCCCTGCAGTGCTGGGTCGGGTGGGAGCTGGTTGTGCTGGGCAGGGGAGGGCTGTGCTGGAGAAGCAGCTGCAGCATGAAGGGAGCTGACTGCTGGGCTGGGCTGCTACTGCTCACAGGTGCAGGTGTGGCCTTAGTTGACACATTACCCTTTGGACACTAAGAGCTGTGTTATGTGTTACAAATTGAAGTATTCTTTCCGCAGTTAGTGTAGCTACGTCATGAACTGATAACTGATAACTGATATCCACCCAAGAGTGCTGAGGGAACTGGCGGAGGTGATAGCCGAGCCGCTTTCCATCATCTATCAGTGCTCCTTGTTGACTGGTGAGGTCCCAGAAGACTGGAGGCTTGCCGATGTGACTCCCATTTATAAGAAAGGTCGTAAGGTGGATCCAGGGAACTACAGGCCTGTTAGCCTGACCTCGGTGCCAGGGAAGGTTATGGAGCAGATTGTCTTGAGGGAGATCATGCGGCATGTGCAGGGTGACCGGGGGATCAGGCCTAGCCAGCATGGGTTCGTGAAGGGCAGGTCCTGTTTGACCAACCTGATCTCCTTCTATGATCTAGTGACCCATCTGGTGGATGAGGGAAAGGCTGTTGATGTGGTCTACCTAGACTTCAGCAAAGCCTTTGACACCATCTCCCACAGCATTCTTCTGCAGAAGCTGGCAGTCAGAGGCTTGGATGGATGCACTCTTGGCTGGGTAAGGAGCTGGTTGGAGGGCCGGGCACAGAGAGTGGTGGTGAATGGAGTCAAATCCAGCTGGCGACCGGTCGTGAGTGCTGTTCCCCAGGGGTCGGTGCTGGGGCCTGTCCTCTTCAATATCTTTATTGATGACCTCGATGAGGGCATCGAGTGCACCCTCAGTAAATTCACAGATGACACCAAATTGGCTGGAAGTGTGGATCTGCCTGGGGGTAGCGAGGCCCTACAGAGGGATCTGGACAGGCTGGAGAGCTGGGCTGAAGCCAATAGGATGAGTTTCAACAAGGCCAAATGCCGGGTCCTGCACTTCGGCCACAACAACCCCAGGCGACGCTGCAGGCTTGGGGCAGTGTGGCTGGAGGACTGCGTAGAGGAAATGGACCTGGGGGTATTGATTGATGCTCGGCTGAACATGAGCCAACAGTGTGCCCAGGTGGCCAAGAAGGCCAATGGCATCCTGGCTTGCATCAGAAACAGTGTTGCAAGCAGGAGCAGAGAGGTGATTGTTCCCCTGTATTCAGCACTGGTGAGGCCGCACCTCGAGTACTGTGTCCAGTTTTGGGCCCCTCACTGCAAGAAAGATATTGAGGCCCTGGAACGTGTTCAAAGGAGGGCAACAAAGCTGGTGAGGGGTCTGGAACACAGGGCTGATGAGGAGAGGCTGAAGGAGCTGGGAATGTTCAGCCTGGAGAAGAGGAGGCTCAGGGGAGACCTCATTGCTCTCTATAACTTCCTGAAGGGAGGCTGTAGTGAGCTGGGGGTCGGCCTCTTCTCTCGTGTCATTAGTGATAGGACCAGGGGGAATGGCTTCAAGCTGCGGCAGGGGAGATTCAGGCTGGACATGAGGAAGTGTTACTTTTCAGAAAGGGTGGTCAGGCACTGGAACGGATGCCCAGGGAGGTGGTGGAGTCACCGTCCCTGGGGGTGTTCAAGGAAAGGCTGGATGTTGTGTTGAGGGACATGGTTTAGTGGGAGCTATTGGGAATAGGTGAACGGTTGGACTGGGTGATCTTTTAGGTCTTTTCCAACCTTAGTGATTCTATGATTCTATGATTCTAATTTCCATCTCTGCTATGCCATGAAGCTTTCCTATCCTTCCCTCCTCCCTCAAAGGCACTGCTGGCAGACCAGGCTTTAGAGGCACACAGCAAAGGTAGGCGACTGCTTTCCTACTGTCCTGTTCCTTCAGACAAGTGACCACAGCCCTGTGTAGCTCTGTGGCTTCTTCCCTTGCTCAGTTGAGCTGTTCTCCCACACCGCTGTGGTTCACTGCTCCAAGTTCACACAGACACTGAGCAGGCAGGGCAGCGCTGGTTCAGACACACAGAACTTCCCTGACAAGAATGCTGCTAATGGCCGGCACTGCAGTGCTCCGTGAACAGAAACTGAGGCTGTATTTTGGTAAGGATTTTATTGATTGTTGTCCTATTACATCATAACAGTCTTTGATTCCTTAAGAACCGTGTCTGAGAATAAGAAAAAGGCTTTTAAAAAATATTACAGCACTTTTGGAAAAAACAGGTATGAAAAATATATACAGTGTATTAAAAATCTGAATAAAATTAATGCCTGGATTTATACATTCGGTTATGTGTTAAACATCTGCCTGTGTACAATAAGTCCTTCGTTAAAATATTAGCAGTATTTCTACTATGTTAAATAAGGCTTTGCTCAGTGATCAGTCTGTATCACTGCCATTTTCTCAGTCCACTTCTTATAAATTAATCCCGAAGGCTGGAAGCTGCTGTCAGCCTGCCAAAGGAAGCATTTCTGTACAAATGTCTTCCTAACAGCTTTTCAATTGTTACAGAGGTACATATTTACAAAGTTATTCACACATCAGCACATTACATTCTGTGTAAAGCAGTGTCCAGAACCTTTTAACAACCACGAGGACTGACAGCATGCCTGCTACCACACATCTTTCTCTCGCTTAATGCAGCCTGCAGCCTGCTCTGTCACGAGCCGCTCCATACGAAGGTGGAGATGACTATAATACAAACTGTCACATCTACATACAGAAGGGAGGAGCTGGAAGTGACTTAATTCTGAGTGCATTCTGTTCACACCGTATTAAGTAGTTCTTTTTTTTCAGTGGAATTCCAAGGCTAAATTGCAGATGCAAAAGCAGGCGTTGTGTGAAGTGCAACTGTGAGAGGCCAAGAAGGGTGTGTGTGAAGCAGCACCAGTCAGAGCTCCTCCAGCCCAGGGCTCCCCTCCTGCTCTGGGGTAGGAGAGGACAGAGATGCCCACTCTGCTTCCACACCTCTCCTTGCTGCTGCCCTGAGTTCCTATGCTGAAGCTGAGCAGCTTCATCAGCCCCGTGGGTCTTATTACTGCCCTTCTGCTTTTGCCTGTGGACTCAGGGTGATGCTAACAAATGCTAATGATGATATTCTGCGAACTCCAGTTCGGTGAACTTTTACCTCCACAGAAGGAAAAAACTCATTTCTGCAGCAGAGGAAGAAGGAAGAATTAAAAAAAGATAGGAAAAAGCACTTCATGTTCACTGTAGGCCCCATCCAGGCAATAACTTGGCATGAAGATGTAACTCAGCACCTGGGAAAAACTAAAAACAGGCAGATTTCCAGCAGTTACAGTGCTTTAAAACACCAGGAAAGAGCCTGTGAGTGCAGGCATCTCAGCTCTGAACCACAGCACAGGGCTCAGGTTGTTGATGCTAGTGAGAAAAAAACCACATTCCTATGTTATGCATATGGCTGCATTTCTACAGCTTGAAATTATTTTTAGTACTAAGTATTAAAAAAAAGGGGCTCAATCTTTAAAGGGCCAACTTAGCAAAGAATACTGGCAAAGCAATCGCTGCCACAAAGGCAGCCAGAGCTTGAAGAGCTTTTGGAGTGGAGACACAGGACAGAACAGCCTCTGCACTCAGCACAAACTGGATTCCAGGAAACTCCTCCTAGAGGAACAACGTAAGGCACATAAGGAGGACACTGGTAGAAGGACATCAAAGGGCTCAATCTCTGTATATTATTATTCTTAATGAAAACAAGCTCGAGTCTGATGTTCATGCTAAAAAATGTATCAGAGAATGAGACACTCATCTTTATTTTGAAAAGCTGGTTCCTCTTGCTTGCTTTCACAATTCCTTTCTGGAGCAGCAGGAAGAGAGCACGAGCTGTATGAGAAACACACAGCACAGCACCACCACACGAGCTCCGGCTGGCTCCCCTGGAGCTCATCAGCTCAGTAACTCACTGTGTCCTACAGAATCTGGCTCACCCTGGGCTGCTGCTGGACAGGCAGTCCTTCATCAATTACATGCTGCTTCTTGCAGCTCAGGTTAAACAAAGGTTTTGACAACACAGGGAAGTATCCCATTTGACACCGTTTCTGGTTCTGGGAATGTAACACTGCAGTTTTTAGGAGCTGGAACTCTGTTCCCCCACTGTTACGCTCCTGTTCTCCTTCCAGCTCAGTGTATGCATTTATTTGGTGAGCTTCTGGCATTCAGCCTGCTAGAGAGGGGTTTTAAATTTAAAAGAAAGAAAGTGAAAATCATCAAGAAAACAGATGGAAAAAGAATACAAACAGGGATGAGGGAACCAAAGCTGAAAGGGAAATCTCATTTTAAGAACAAAGAATGGCTGATCTCCACTGCCCAGGAATCTAATTCTCATAGAAACTGCCATTACTGAAGCCAGGCGTCAGTTCATAGCTCTCAAAATGCGAATCAAAAGGGCTGAGTATCAGTGCTGTCACTGTATTTAATGCATCTGGGCCTCACGTCTTCCATGCAAGAGCTGTAGTGTGTGCAGCTGTGCCCCCGCTGACAGCAGTTCAGTGCAAATCCTGCAGCACAATATGAGGATGCAGAAATCATCTACACGTTGGTTTCAAGTCCCAGCAGACGCCCCATGCGCTCCATGTTCTTGTCAATGGTGGCACGACACGTGATTTCCTTGGCACACTCCATGGGAAACCACCCTCTTTCACCATCCCGCAGTCGTTCCCCTTCATACCAACCTGCAAAATGTGAACAAAGAGTGAGAACCCTTCTCAAGGCCTTTAAAGACACCGTGGCAGCACTTTTCAGCGGTGCACAAACCTGGTGCCTGACAAAGTGCCCAAGCTCTACATTTTTAGACAACTCAATTTCACGTCTGTGGATATTTCACATGTCAAAGCCACCCAGCCCGTTCCGTCCCCAAGTCTTTTCTGTGGGCTACGACAGGGACGAGATACAAGTGCTGCTTAAACAGAGGCTGTCCTTTGGAAACCTGAACCAAAAGACTCAAGTTTTAATTGGAAGCTAATGAGGAAACAAACTGTCATCCGCAGCGCTGACAGGTGGTTACACTACTCACCATCATTCACTTTTTGATAAACCAAAACAACATCAGCCACTTGAAGAGACAGCTCGTCTGACTGCTTTGCTGTGTAAGTTCTGATGATCTCTACCTGTGTCAAAGCTGTGGAAGAAAAGAAGCGGAGGTACAAAATTCCTGTAACAAATCTTCTGTTAGGATGTGTACGTCCTTAACTTAGAATGTTCTCCCAACTCCAAAAAACCAAAACCCAAAGGCAACAGCAAGCGGCTTCCCCACCACACAACAAACTGACTGAACACACGGGACGGGGCTGCGCTCTTCTGTTAACAGACTGGAACAGCTCACCAAACACTGATGAACAAACAGAAACCATGGAGCAAAACAGAACTCCAAGTGCCTGTGGACAAGGAAGGGGTGGCGACTCCACATGTACTGCAGTAACAGAGCCCAGGAAAAGCAGGGGTCTGTACAGCATCCATGTACTGAAGGCACCACTAAGGGGCAGTGCGTTTCCAGTCCCACGTCACAGTGCTCACTGCTGCTGGTAGCTGAACTTACTGGTTCTGTCTGTGCTCTGCCTGTCTCTGTCTTGTCCAAGCACTGTAATCCAGCGAGCTCTTTCACTCCTGCAAAGAGCAAAACCAAGATGATGATTATATCATCTATGTAATGCACCTCATGTCTGAAGCATCTGACAAACATAATAAAGCTGTTCTAATACAAGTATCCACAGCAAGGCTTAGCAGCACAGTGCACTTAGAATGAAAAGCAAGAGTCAGGAAAACAAGTTCTCCATGCACACACAGGGCACGTTTCTGTTTCCAGATGTGCTGATGTGGGAAATTTGAGAGACAAATCAAGTCCTGGGTGGAGGCCTGAACACATCACTGGGCTTCGGATTGTCCGTCAGCATTTCTGAGGACAGCAGAAAGAATTATTGAGATTCTAAGCATCGTGCCACATACAACAACAAGTGCAAATTACTACAGCTCAGCTTGAGTAGAAGATGCAGAAAACCAGAGAGGAAAATAAAGCTAATCCTCACCCCAGGTAACCGCCAAGCTAAAAATCTACTCGCTCTAGCTTTGAATTTTGGCAAACAAGGGTGTGAATTCCATTTCAGTAAATTGGTTTTATCTCCTGTTTGTTGAAGGGCTTTGCTGTCAGTACAGGTTAGAATAACATGAGGGAGCTGCAGGGCTGAAGGACTTTTGTTGCTGCCACTGGTTTTAACTCAGAGTAATGAACATCTGCCTTCCCTAGAAGCCTGATCTTTTCACAAAACATCTGAGGACACACTAAACTTGTTTCAACCAAAACGTGAAGGAGCACACAGTGTTTTGCATGTGCTTAATTTTGTTCTTCGCTTTAGAAGCATGTTACAGATTCACACTTTCTTAACACAAGAATTGCATTTTCTTTCAGACAGATGACAAAAACGGGGTAATTTCAGACTGCCTTCCACTCCAAATATTCCGTTCTTCATACATCTGAGCAGCATTTACTTTATGGAAATACTCCCTCTAGGGTCCCCCTCTCCCTGGAATTAAATGAAAAATCCAGTCAAGAAAACACCCCTTCTATCTTTCAGCCCATCTAGGAAAGCCTCTACTTTTACACATGAACTTCTGTAGCTTTTAATGTATTTTTACAAGACTATCAATGTTCAATGCATAAGAAGGCAATCTGGAAAACAAAAATAAAAACATCCAGCCCCAGTGGATAATCTCCTGCTGAACGACCATTCCACTACAAGGAACGCCTGCAGCAGCAGCTGCACCTGCATGTGGGAGGAGTGCCCTAAGGACGGGCGCAGGGTCTGAGCCACACTGCTGTGAAACCATCCTGCACAGCTCCTGCCCACAGCTCCTGCTTCCCCCCAGGAGCCTCCAGCTGCTCCAAGTGGCAGAACATGAGCACACAGCACCACAGATCTGAGCTGTTCAACGTGCAAAGCTGTGTTCAGTGAGCACCGCAGCCCGGCCTCAGCTGCACACTGCCTGCCTGTCCTCCCACACCCAGGGTTTGTCTGCGACCCATGCATGCAGTTCACAATAATCTATAAAAAGACAGCTTTCAAATCAAGTAATTATTGTCAGAATTCTTCCTCTTGATGACAATCTGCTAGACTGCTATTTATACCACAAGCCACATATAGCGAAGCAATAACAAATCTGTAGAACAAAATGTCTTCTTATAAGAAGACCAGACAACTAAAAATGCGCCTCATTTTTCCCCAATAAGAAAGTGTTTCCAAACAAGTCTGAATCATCTGCTTACTTTATAATGAGATCTTTAATAGATATCATTAATGATCTGTAGCTTCTTTCAGGGTTATTCTAAACTCCGAAGGCAAACCTAAAATGCAAATGTTTCCAGGCTGGGCTCCGTCTGGAGCATTCTGTGCTCTGTGCCTTCTGTCCTGCCTCCAGCTCCCACCAAACAGATGGGATCTTTCACTTTTGTAAGGCTGTGTGAAAGTTAATGGCACCACAGAGGAACGAGTGCCTCTTGGGGACTTGCACCCGAAAGAACAAGATGCTGCTTGTTGTTCTGTTCAAAAGCAGGACACCCTCCAGAACCGCTTCAGGAGAACAAGGAGCACCTCTATCCCAGCACAGCTCCGCAGCTTCCCCAGGCGATGCCCAACTCCTCCTCCCAGTCACTGCTGTGCCGTTCCCACTCCCACACCATCCAACCATTGTTACAACTGTGCACAAACCACAGCTGCAGGACAGCAGCACGCAGCCTTCACACCCAATGTCTGCCTGCCACCACGCCTCAGGATGAGCCGTGCTGTGCTATAAATGCCACGCTGCCCATACAACCATCAGGATATGCTGCTTGGGAGAAACCAGTACAGAGGAAGTATCAGAGCAGTCCTGAAGGAGTCTGCAGTGAGATTTTTCAAGGCTGTCCTATAAAGACCCACAAAAAGGAAATCTCCCTACCCAGCACACAGAAGGCAGCATTTCTCTGCCAGTCAGCTGCTGTGCTGCAGGCTGAGATGGGAGCAGTGCTGGACAGGGCTGGAACTCAGCCCACCACTGCAGTGCTCCTTGCAGAGCGCTCATCAGGAATGCACCCTGCTGTCTTTCAGCCCTGAGTCACTTGCAGGACAGCTGTGCATGTAAGCAGGCTGCAGAATGCACGATACATGCAGTGCTTTCAACTGCAGTGCATGAGCTGCTACTCTGGTTTCCTTTAGGCACTTGCCCTCAGGGCACAACTACAGGAAGGCTCTGTGTTCACAGGCAACTTCCAGCTCTCAGAAGAACATTTGTCAAAGAGTGTTTAAACAAATGTACTTATAGATACCTCAGCCACATTTGCAGTTCAAATGGAATTAGAATAATCTCAAGCTGGAAACACAAACATTGTGAATCCCAGCACCCAGACCCACAAAGGAACACCCAACTCCAGACTGTATCCAAGAGCTCCAGCAGCTTGTGGCCATGCCACTGCCCTGTGATGAAGAACCTGATGTGGCTGCAAGCTGCCATGAGGCCTTCCTCAAGGGAAGTGAAAAGCTACTGCAGAGAAGCTCAGAGAGGTACATGGCTTCCTCCAGTATTTTAACATTTTATTCTGCTGTTTGCTGTTACTTACTGAGTTTCTGTTCCCAAAAGCATCTCCACCTTCTCTCCTGCATGGTTACTGAGGACAGACAGCCTGAAGAGGTGAACTGGGGAGCTCTGCCGTGAGTACAGCATGGCTGAAGTGTTCTTCATGGGAGAAGAGGTCAGGTCCTCACTGTCACACTGCTGGACCACCAGCTGATCCCTTAAGGAATAATCTGTGACGTTGTAACTCTCCTCACTGCAGAACAATTAAAACAAAAACAACAGCCACAAGTTCAGTGTCAGCTTCCACTAGGTGCCTCTGGAAGCAAATCCAGTATAGAATCTGCTTTAACCACGCTGAATGGCACAATTCTGACATTTTGCATCTTCATCTTTTCTGCACATTTCTTTCTGAAACTACCAGCTTCCCACAGCCTGCAGTGCATTGCTCCATATGTTCAACTTACTCCACTAAAGCAGAAATGAGGCACAGCAATTGTGTTCTTATGCATTTCCTTCTGTACCTCCAAGTGAATCACAGACCTTCGTTTTAGAATACATAAGAAAAAAAATACACTTTCCTCTTCCTTGTGCCCACAGAAATATGGATAGGCAAACTGCTTCCCAATAGAGCACTATCAACCTTTAAAACATAGGATCATCTTGTCCATCTGCAGGTATAAGGTGCTAAAATCTACTTTACATTGTTCTGAAACTAATGACATAGCATCATCCAACTGTGACTTCTAAAAAGAGGCGAAGAATCACAGAATCGTAAGGGCTGGAAAAGACCTCAGAGATCCTCCAGCCCAACCCCAACCCAGTGCCACCAACACTGGTAAAATTCCTTCAGCAAAGTTTAATCACTGTTAGCATTATAACTTTTGTGACAAAATAATTCCCGGCAGCATGGAAAAAAACCATGGTTTTTCAAGCAGCTGTGAACAGCTAACATTCCCTAACAGAATTTAACCTTCAGGTGATTTCCAGTGTATGAAGTCCAGCTGCATTCCAATGTCAAGATAAACCTCAGAAGCTGACAAGCCATCGAGTGCTGAAAGCAGACGAGATTTGAGAGGTTTTCTTAGAGGGTCACAAAAAGCAGAATTTTCAATAAATGTGATCTCGGACTCAAATACAAGCCTGCAGTCTTGTGCAGCACTCAGGATGCTGCAGGTAAGTTTTCTGAACACTCAGTAAGGCGGTTTTACTTTAGCTGTATGTAACAAAGCTTCATGAATTGTGAGGTTCTCCTGAACTCACGGGATGCAGTGCTAGCTCGCTGACAGCTCTGGATCAGTAACTGAGGGACACAAAGCAGATCTCCATGATCCCAGGAGGGTATCTGACTATGAGTAGAGTTGTAGGCCAGCCGTGTCCTGTTTTTAGCAAAGCACTGTTACAGTGTAAGCTTACAAATCCCCCAGAAGAGAATCGCCTCTGCTGGTCAACCTCCCCCCAGGGGCACTTGTGAAGTGACCACTCTTCTGTGGAAGCTCCGTGTGCCTGACAGCAGACAAATCCACATCCACAGCCTGCAGTTACACTCATCAGCTGTGCAGGAGAGATGTAAGCACAGTCCTTCTTATCCATCCGTGTTAGGGGTGTAGAAGAGGAAGAAAGATGAAAACTCATTATGATAGAGATGCATACAAACATGGCAGTATTGTGCACGAAGTAAATATCCTCCATCTCAGCAAGGCACTGGTGTCACCATGCTCTGCGGAACATGGAAGAATTTCTTCACCAGCTCAGAGAAAACCATTTCCCAGATATGGCACCAGTAAGAAGAGCCATTGTGCAATCCATGTGCATCTCAGGGCAGACAGAAAGAACTCAAGATGTGAACTACACTGCCTGCTATTCTGCTACTCACTGTGTTGCAGTATTACCTTCAAATCCAATAAGGGACCCTGTAATGGGAGTCATGGCCACAGCAGTGGCAATTTGCAGTTCAGCAATGAAGTTAAGGAGAAAAAAGTAAAACTGAGAGCTGAGCAGTACAGAAATGCATGTTTTGTTCTCCAGAATCGATGTGACAGGTCCACAACATCACTCACACTTCCCCTTCTGTGCTTTTCTCAATGGTGCTGAGTATCACTCAGCCACTGTTTGCCTGACCTGGTCAAAGTGTGATGGAACAACTGTCCATGCTGGTGCTTCAATTTCAAACAAAAGTCAGACTGTAGCTCAGGATGACGACCATTAATAAAGCATCATTAGATTTAAGAACAAGAACCCCGGTGCATCCTCAATACACCCCAACACACTCTTTGTATTTGCTCAGCTAAAATGTACTACTTCTCATTACAAAAAGGCTTCTGGAGTGCTAGTTCCCTTGGTATTCAAGGTGCAGTTCATCCAATGACAATTCTGACACATGCGAACTGTTTCTAAAATGCAGATGGGCAGAACGCAGCCGTATCTCACTGGGCAGGCAGCTCCTCACTGCCACTGGGCACGGCCACCACCACAGTGCTGTGGGAAGAGGAGCTCTGGGCCATCCCAGCACGCACAAGTTTCTGCATATATGGCAAACTGCTCACACAGGACAGCTGAACTTTGGGGAAAGGATGAAGCAGCATGATTGCAGCACTAAGTAATTAGTATTTTTAGCACAGTAGAGTGATTTGGTTGTGCAACGACAATCTTTTGAGAAAGCAATTGCTGCAGTAGAAATACAAATAACTGAACCCGGCAAGCAACAAATATTTCTGTCCACTGCTGCAGTGTCCATGGTAACACTGGGGGAAGAAGAGCAGCTCACCAAAGCTCAAACGTTATTAATGACCAGATTCACTTGGGTAAGTGCACGCTTCGTGCCCAGAGGACTGGGAGGTTCACACACAAACTCTCTTCAATTCTGGTGTGTTCAGGGGGTGTTGTTCAATTGCCCAAATCAAGCTGATTGTTAAGTTTGCTTTAATTTTGGTTTCTGGGCCCATTCAGGATGTTTCGATTCCAGCAGCTGGAAGACATTATAAATCAAAAGCCCCAAAGCTTTGATAAGATGCATTGTTATAAAAACCTGCATTATAATCTGGACAACCAGCCAATAAACAACATAACAACACGGATAATAAACTCATCATCGTTTTCCTAACTCAGACATTTACTTAGCTACCAACACAGCCACACAACAGCAGGCCTGTGAGAAAAACACAGCTTAAGAAATGAGAGAGGGCTCTGGTGAGCAGCCAGAGGTGGAACAAGGGGCCTTGGAGGGAACGTTCCAGCAGGACCTCGACCAGCACTGAATCTCAGGATCACGGTCACAGCATTAAGAGCTGGGGACAATTCCACTGATTTTCCTCCTCATTGCATAGCGGTGTTTTGAGTTAAATATATTTTCCTCCATTTTGGAATATTTACATTTTCTTCGCAAATTTTATATTCTAATTCACTCCTCCTAAGTTCTGATTAAAATTATGATTTGAAGTTTCACAGAACAGCATCTCTTACAAACAGCTGGAATTTGGCTCAACTGATCAACGCAAATCCAAAATCATCCTTCCAAAGAGTTTCCAGCCTCAGGAAGGTTTGTCTATCAAGGATTATTTAACAGCAACATCAGAGGATGCAAATTCCATTCAATTATTCTAAGTCTCCCCTCAAATCCAGTGATAAAAGTTTAACTGGAGACCACTGGAAGCATCTTCCCGTAAACCTCTCTCAAAGTAATTCCTGTAACTGTATAAACAGTTTCACAAATTTTGACTAATTAACACGTTTAATCCACATTTTGTACCAGGCCCCTTCAAACCTCATTCAGTTTTCCAATTAGCAAATGGCTAGAAAATACAGAGCAATTCTGTGCATGCAATCACGTTTGCCCTTCCCACGGCAGGAAATGCTGGTTTCCTTTCCCTTGGGATGAGGCACACAGCAGTCACAACAACTCACAACACAGCTTCATGCTGGATGGCCTCTGTGTGCCGCAAGAGCCAAACACGAGATTCTGTATTGGTGAAGCTCTTACCTCTTCTTCTTGGTGATGATGAGGACATCATTGAAGAGGAAGAAGTACACCTGCTGTTTAGAAGTCCTTTTAGAGAAAAGTCCCGTGTCTTCTACGTAGGCTGTTAACTCTCCCCTTTTCACTAACCATCGTGAAGAAGAAACCAATGGAAATGGCTAAAAATCAAGAAAATAACATTTTAATATTCTAAAAATAGGTTTTTTTCCCCCTCCTTTTTTTAAGATCAGGAAACAAATATTCAGGAAAAAACCCACTTGAATAAACTCAAAGTGCAGAGATTAGGAGCACAAGTTTTAAAGTATCCACAAGTAAGAGCCTGCAAATGCTTGAAAATTCTCATATTCCCAACCTAATTGCTCATCCATGATCAAAATGAGCTCCCGACCACTCACACTTCGGGGTGGAAATGATGCCCTAAGGAGAGGAAAACTGCTTGTGTGGGGCTGGCAGCAGCCCATTCCCTCAAGAGCACATGGACATGGATGGGACACAATCAGGGCTGGCTGTCCCCGACTGCTGGCAGGAGCTGGGCTGCCCATGGCGCTCAGCTCCTCTCAGTGCTGAGGGTTGCTCCAGCAGGCTGCTGCTTCTGCCCCTTGATGAGCCCAGCAGTGTAGCTGGTTCCCTTGAAACCACTGCAGATCATTACAGATTAAGGAAACCTCCAACTTTTTTAGTTTTGCCTCAGGCTGATTTGTATCTTCACACATCCAGAAGAGACCACAGAGACTGCTCACCTGGATTTGGTCCTCCATGCAGCCATCCACTGGAGCACCACTTGTGCTACACTGCAGACGTACAGCAGTGATATATGATAAATATATGTATAACCTGCCATTATTTCAGTGAGTACTTTCTTAGAAGGGACAGACAGGCACTGGCACAGGCTGCCCTGGGAAGTGGTGCAGTGACCATCCTGATGGTGTTTAAGGAAGGGCAGATGTGGTTCTTGGGGACATGGCTGGGGCAGTACTGGGATACATGGGTGGCTGGACTGGATGATCGTAAGAAATCTTCTCCAAGCCTGGTGATTCTATGATTCCATATTCTCCAATTTGAAAATGCAGGATTTGATTTGAACCCATTCTTCCTAAGTAGATTTTCACCCAAGTCTCCATCTCTGTTAGTGAGTCAGACAACCTTACTAGAAATTGCTGTAATTTTGAGTTCATTCACTGACACTGCTGCTCATCTCACATCTGTGGCTAACATCAATCCAACTTATAAAGTGACAGTCCTTGGAGAAAGTGATAGAAACACCTCAATTAACCACACAGCTTACAAAGGCTCAATTTAGCTCACTACTCTGATATGGCAACGCAGAAGAGCTGCCAAATTTCATCTCTATAATCTAAGTAATTTCTAAGTTCATAAAAGCATTTAACTTCCTTACACCAAATCAAAGCTCTGCAGCTTCAGTACATTTTTGTAAGCAGGCAGCTTCACATATTTACCCTTCCTGAAATGTAGTAGCAGTTCCCTGTGATGATAATAAATGTGAAACATCAGACCAGAGGTTATACCACCTCCTAGGGGACTTCACAAAATCAAAAGGCTGGGCTGTGGGTCCAGAAATGACAGAGCAGTTTGGTTCTTGGACTCAAGCTTTTGCAGAAAATTCCTTTCCTGGCACTAAAACCCCCCAAAAAACCCACATCTGAATCTTCATTAAAAATACAGAGCCTACAGGTGAGCCATGTACAGAAGTGATGTAGATTTTAACAGCTTCTCTTGTACTCCCATGTAATGCTCTACAATCACAGCAAAGAAAATAAGAATTACAAAATGCATACAAAATGTATGAGAAAAGAACAGAAATAGTTTACCTGATCTATGATGGTTACGGAATAGAATCATCACGACTGTTCTTCAGATAAAGCTATTTTAAAGATTTCTAGAGCATGAACTAAAAACTCTCTAATCTCTACCTCAAATGAGTTCATCCTAGTCACCCATGAGATCTTCCTAGTCAACTGTATTCCACAGGCGTCTTGTGCTTACTTTAATATTAATTTTCCCTTAATTGACAAAAGAGTACGATGTGTACATCATCTGCTCTCTGTGTGAAGTAAGCCATCAGAACTTAACATGTATTGGAACTTGGCCAAAACAATCCAGCAAGCATTCCAGCTGGCACTGCTCAAACAGAAGAAGTGTAAACCACTAAGTGGCCGTATTAACAGGCGTGGAGGGAAAAGGTATTGCATAAAGAATACAGAAAAAGAAAATACAGTTCTATTATTGTCATGAAATCACTGAGAGCTGCCAGTCCCAGCATGCCCACTGCAAGGATCACACAGGGCCTGTTCCTGCTGCAAGGTCAGATCCATATCCTGATCCCCTGCCAACAGAAAAATAACGGGCACTGAAGATCTGCTGGGTGCTTCTGTGGGTCAGAAAACTGGGAAGGAACGTGGGAAGCCAATCACCCAAAGTTGTCAAACTATTTAAAACTCTATTTTAGATTATCCAAATACCTGAGGCTGTTATCACCAGTGTTAGCAGATGCTGTGATGTCACTCAGGAGACGTTTCCTTTATTCTTGTTACATAAATGTTATTAGTATGTAAATAGAAATACTGCAGACAATGTGAGAAATACCTTTTTGGAGATAGGATTTACTCGGAACAAGACTGACCACTTGAAGACATAAATCCATACTTCACATCTGATGACAAATCCAACCAAAACCTTCTCTCAAAACTATACTGGTTATGTAGTGAGACACAAATCACAGAAATGGTACTTTAACAGTGAATGAACAATGAATTTAACAAAGAAGACTCAATGTACTTCAAGAGGTTTTTTGTACGTACAACAAAACCCCACCAACTGTTGTTATTTCTGCTACAGATTTCACCCTACTGCAATCTGGATGTTCAAACAGTGCTAGGAGCCTTTCTTGGACTAACAGCCGTTGGTTGGTGCAGCTCCTGGGTGAAATCTCCTGGTGTCAGTACAGCAGTGCTGTCAGTGCAGACGCAGCAGCCGCCTGCGTGGCGCATCAGTGAGCAGCAGGGCAGGCACAAGGGCAGCTCACACACCTGCTCTGAGCATTAACTCCCACCTCGACAGAAACGGGGTGCTGAACTTTACCCCTCATTCTCAGAGCTGGGGTGCTAAAACTCAACCAAGGAATTGTTTTATTTCAGCTGCAGTAGATAAACAGGCGTCCCTTTCTGCTGCTGAACTGACATGGAGAGCAAGTAACACTTCATCAAACAGGCATTAAAAAACCCTTTTTGCTGTAACATACACTGACTCACTCTTATTAGAGAGATGTTTTTTTCCTCAGCTGAAGTCTGAAACCTATGCAAAATTTCAGAGCTGCCCACAGTTCATGGCAGCGCCCACCCATGTGTAAGGAAAGGCATCAGAAGTCATTCACACACTGCCTCACAATGTGCTCAAGAGAGAAATGCAATTGCTTTGCCATGCCATGCTTCCCCCCAGAAATGTTTCTTTGTCTCAGATCAGTCAATTCGTGTATGAGCTATACAGGTTCCATGACACGGCTGCCACTGCAGCAGAGAACTGTGATGCTTCTCAGAAATGATGCTGAGCATTTCTCTGATTTTCTTTATGTGAGAGAAAAGAGAAAGTTAACTCAAAACCTGACAGTCCTCAAGAAAACCAGTGATGAGAAGGACACAGGCAGAGCAAAGCATGGCACCACGCAGTACTTGTGACAAAATCGTCTTGCACATCTTTGTGAAAGACATGAAACAGTGCAATGTCCTATTAGGCACTCCACCAGGGACAGGCTTTCATCCACACAGGTAGACCAAAGCCTGGGCATACACTCTTCAGTAATTAATGCTACTTTATTCTTAAAAAGAAGTTCTTCTACTCTATTTCCCTAAAAAGTCTCACCTCAAAGCTTAACAGACCTTGCTAAAGGTGCAGCAGTCCTCAGTTACTCAAGTTTCCAGAGCTTCAGCTACCTTAGAATATGAATTTGTCTTCCCATTAACTGAGAAGTCACATCAGGACTACAGCCTGCCCTAATTTACTTTGTGCATTTGGTAATGAAGCTACCAAAACTTAAACACAATCAAAGCTCCTCCTATGCTAAATGATTCTGGTTCCTTGATTTAATCATACCTTGATTTTAAATTCCAGCTGGGAGTTAATCGTGTACATCATTTCTGTCCTTTCCATTTTCCGAGCACCTTCATTGCACAAACGCACCAACTGAAAAACAAGACATTTGCTGAGCGCGTTTCACGTCCTCACAATCTATAATACCAGTAACTCTTGTTCCTTGATCCAACACACTTCTGTGGAAGCATTTACAAAGGATCTGACATTTTCACAATGCTTTCAAGATCTGAACGAATGCACCAGAGTGACCTGGTCAGAGCTGAGAGCTGGTTCTGCTCTGGGAGCGGACTGGATGACCTCCTGAGGCCCCTCTCAACCCACACCACTCCACGATGCTATGATTACTATTTCTTCTTCAGCACAGCCCTCATGGTACAAAGCTACAGCCAGAAGACCTGACTGAGAAGGCTTACACTCACTGATCTACATGAGCACCCAGCCCCACAGAACCCATCCTTCCAGCCTGACAATCCGTGCTGCACACTGACGGCTATCACATGCATGCAGCTCCTTCATAGAAGGAAGTCCCAATACAAATACTGCAGTGCCACCTTGTTGAACTCAGGCAAACTGCTCTAGGGGTTGGCAGCCCTGCCCACAGCAGGGGCACTGAAACTAGATGACCTTTAAGGTCCTTTTCAACCTTGGCCTTTCTATGAGGCTATGAAACTTCCCCAGGGACGGCTTCACTGCAGCTGGCATTCAGGACACAATCTCAAAGCACACACCATAGCCCTACTGAAGCCTGCACACCAGGGAAGAGGCATGCACCCACAGGTGCAGTCAGAAGGGCATCCAGTCACATTCCCTTTAACTCCACAAATGCCATGCAGGATTTCCTTCAGTTAATGAGCCTTTTCTTCTTTTAAAAATCACTTTACAAATCATTTACTGCTCCTATGGAAAAAGTAATTGTGTTGGCAACAGTACGGTGTTCCTGAGTTTAGGATATTTTCCTAAGTAAGAGAAAGACAATAATTTAGCCAAGAAAAAGGCCACTATGGACTGATTTTGATTAAGACAATGTAGAGCTTTTATATCCTTTGCTGCTCTCCCTTACACATGAATATTCAAGGCCCAAAGCAATATGTAGCCCTGAAAGGTAGAGAAAGATTTTTTTAAATTATTTTTATTTTTAAGTAATGTCAATAATCACATTTAATGACAGTCTATGATGCGCTATGGCTTCTGAAACAGATCTTGCAGGCAAAAAATAGCCCTGAAATTCTTAATTTTCTTTTCATACCACAATGCCCTGCTTGACAGTCTTCTATTTCCAGAATATGCCTATCTGCAGCTATCTAGAACATGTATACATGTATTTTAAACAGATGAATTGGAATTTCTCACTAATCAAAAAAAATAATAATCAGCTTGCTTAGTTTCACATAAAACAAACTGGAATTTGTTGTAAGTGCTGTTAAAATCTCCAACCAATATGCATGGAAACTTGCACTCTTCTACCTTTGATTATTGGCAAACAACTGACAGCAGCAGACACCCTTAGCGTGCAGTAAAAGCAGGCAGGCTTAAGCACAGACTTTTCTGCACTCCAGGACATACCTTGCTCACTTCCTTCAGAGCCTGCTTGCAGTTCTCATATTTCGGTGAATCTTTAGGAGTTTTCTGACAAATGGTCTGAAAGAAAACATCCATTACTGCACAGAACTAAAAAGCACAGACTGTAACAAATACAGAAATTCACATACACATTAATGGTAATCAAAGAGCTGAAGAACCAGCTGTGAACTTACAGATAAATGAGAGAACACTGTGGACTTACAGATAAATGAAATGACGCTAATTGATTGATTTTAATCCTAACAGTCTGTGTAGCTTCTGTGCCAAGTTATTCCTCCTTGGTTTCAGAATCAATTCTACTATAGAATCTTTCTGATTGGACTTCTAAATATTTAATGTTTGACTGCATAACCAAATAAATGCTACTGCATGTCATGCTCTGCAGCCCTGTCGGTACTTACAGCCCTGTGCCTCCTACAAGCAATGGGATCAGCCAGGAATCGAACATAAAGGAGAGCTAACATTAAGAGAACACAAAGGAAAAAAAGAAAAGCAACATTCTCACATCCATCAGCAATGGAAGACGAGTAACTCTCTGCATAGGGAGAATGAGGAAGGAGATCATCGGTAAATTCCTGCAGTCTTCATGGGACTCAATGCGTGACAACACCTCTTTAAATGCTGGATTTGTAGCTCTGGTGAGGAAAAGGGAGGGGAACTTAACAGTGTTTTACCCAGGAATTGTGAAAGTTGGCAGATTTCAGAAATAGGGGAGATGCAGTTTGAAAGATTTGTATCGCAGCCTTCAGTGTTACTTGCTTAGATATGCATGACCAGTACTGACATTTAGGGAGCTCGTTTTCTCCCACAGGAGAACATGAGTGCAAACAGACTCACAGGTAACAGAAGCAAAGCACAGCTTTGGTAAATTCACAAACCTGCACTTACCAGCAAACAGGCAATGTGACACACAGCCACAACCAGGACTGCACGATGCAGCCCGGCGCGTTTCCACCCCCAGGGACTTCAAAGGCCCTTCTGCATGAAGGAACACCAAGCATGTGAGGACATGCTGTGAGCCCCAGGCCTCGCACCAAGTACCACAGCCTTTGCCTCCTACTATGAAGGGAGTGATTTTGCAATCATATTTTAAAATTAGCTCTTACAGCAATTTCTGAAGCGTTCGCTGCTGATAGACTTCATTAGTGCAGTATTTTACATAAGGATCAAACGTGGAGGAAGAATGCTTTTCCACAATATCACTAATATCGTCAATGAAGATGTTGTTCTGATGCCTTGCTTCAAGCTCTTTGAAGAACCTGTGAAAAAAGGAAAGAAACCACTCAGTTTACAAAAGCAACAGCAACTTCCTTGCAGCATTTTACACTTCAACTGACACAACCCGTGGCTTTTATAACCTAATGACAATTTGAATAGTTTGTGGAAGGGTGAGGTCATCCCTCCTTCTGGCAGAGCAGCGTGGGAAGCCTTTCGCTGATGTCGGGGCGGTGGGTGTCAGCTGGCACAGCTCCCCCAGCACCACCCCCCAGCTGCTGCCAAAACCACCCAGGCCCACACAGTGTGGTTGGACGGGAATTTCCAGAAACGGGGTTGAAAAAGAAATGGAACAACTTCAAGCACAGCATTAAATCACCATTTCCTCCTGTAATAAGGGAAGTACAATACCAGAATAAGTCCAAGTAAATAGAGTGTGAACTGCTAAACCTTACGTGACTGTCTTATCTGCTTCAGTCTACCATTAACCCCAAACACAGGATGGAAACAAAGAGGAAACAAAGCAAACTCTTCTTCCCTGCTGCTCATCCTCTATTCCAAGTCAGAGCCCCTTTGACCTCTAAGAGCTTTTCACTCCTTCTTGCCCTTGTAATTTTATCAAAAACCAAATGCCTTCATTTCAACAATGCTCATTAGAAATATTTTGACCCTTTGGGGTACAAGGGCTGAAATGAATTGGTATTAGAGCTATTGCAGGTCATTAGAGCCATCTGACATCAGTGCAATGCAAAAAAAAACAAACATCTAGAAGTTACTGAAAATCCCTCTAGTATTTTTCCTGCTTGCAAGTGTTACAACCAGGTAATGTGCCAGGATAAACCAGTTAGCTAAAAAACTGACTTGGAGCACAGCAAAGTAGCACAAATACTTGAAACACACGGCCCTGTATCAAGCTAAAGCACTGGGAAGTCTAGTTTTGTTTTGTTTTGGCCCATTATCCTATTTTCTCATTACTAACCACTGGCTTTTCAAAGCCTGTCACCCTGAGGCATCTCATTTCGGTGCCCCAGCCTCGGCACTGCTTGTTTTACAGATGTAAGGACTAGAGAGGAGGACAAAGAGAAGCTCATTATGCAGGTGTGTTAAGAGGCTCACAGAAATGAACACACTTTGCTGTCTGACTGATGATGGCCACGCTCAGACTGCAGCCACACAGCCAGACGGAGCGCCTGGGGTTGGCTGCTTAGTTTGACAGCTCTGACTGCACACTACCTGTAGCTTCAACCAGCTGCTGGCATTTAATGAATACCAGGACACTGCTCACAAACAGATGTAGTACATCCACCACTGCTTACCGCTTTCTCCTCCCTTTCCCCCAGAGTGCTGCAGCAGTATCATTCATAGCGTTGCCAATTTTGGAAGGCGCAGTCCTCCAGACTCCTATTCTCCAACCATCTCATTTCAAAGCATGAGCTATTTCACACTGCCACTGTGTCACCTATGAGCTCTTGCACAGACAGCAGTGCTGGCACAGCAGGCCCAGCTGCAGCGAACTCTGCCAGCCAGCAGAACCACAGCAGGCAGCTCCGAGCTGCTGGCCACAACTGCAGAGGACCGGAATTCATTTCCACTCCTCTCAGACCCACTGATGGCTGGGAGAAGCTCAGTGCCCTGCCAGCTAGGAGCCCTTCTCCCTGCTCCACGTTACCACACGCCGAGCCAGCGTTTGATCGTGCTGCGCTGGAACTGACGCTCGTAAAGCTGCTCTCGTGCTTCACCAATGACACCAACAGACACAGCCATTCTAGGAATCAGTACAAATCCTGCTTAGTAGGAGATACCTTAAAAAAAAAAAAAAGAAAAAAAGAAAAAAAGGGACAGAAAAAGCACTCCCACATCTCATCACCCTCAGAACGCACGGAAAGAAACATGACTGCTGGAAATCACACGCTGCAGTTGGACTCAAAGTCACCTGCCCAGCAGCCACAGTGCAACAAACAGGCACGTCCCAACTCACTTCTACTTAAAATTCTCAGACAGACTCTGTCGTGAGGATCACAACTGACTCACTCAGTGCCAACTCAACCAGCTACAAATTAGCTGCACTCTGCCCTGTGACTGTTTTCTCTTAGCAGCAGGAGGACCTAATAAAGCATTTATTTCCAGAGCTTAAAGCTAGTTCCACCAAAGTGAAAGTCAAACAGCACACTAACAGAGAAACTGATTTCCTCTGCCCTGCCCCGTGCTGTTTCAGAGAAATGTCCCATCCAAAATACCCTGAAACTCTTCCTCTCCTAAAGGCTGTGTGCCAGACCCAGCAATACAGATGTCATTAATTTCCTGTTTGTTCCCTCTTCCATCTCGGGAAGGAGAAACACTGCAGTACACAGCAGCACCAGGGTTGTCCCAGCCCTACTGCAAGTTTCCCTTTGCAGTTTTGGAGCCTTGTGTGAAGGTTCTCCCTCTAAGCACATCATTAGTAACCCGTCCATCATCATGTGGAACAACATGCCAGGATTTGCTCAGGCAGTTTTCTTAAGCTAATTCTGCCTCTTAACTGGCACTGCTTTGATCTCTACCTGACACACACAGCTTCCTGCCAAGCCTGGGCTAAGCCAGCTGAGCACAGCAGTGTCAGCACGATGTTATGCTGCAGGACTCAGCAATGCCTCCCTTACCAGCATCAAGTTCCCATCGATCCCAGCACAAGTGCTACTTAAAGGGATGCAATGAACAAATCAACCAAGTAAAGGTGGTGACATCAATTATTTTGCTCAGTCTTCCTTTTCAATGTTTGCTCTCTCTTCACCCCTAAGCAAAGATAATAAGCAAGATGGATTTACATTTTTACCAGCGCTGCCTTATTACCGGTTATGTCAAGATTAGGCTGCGCTGGATTAAAATTGTCTTTGGCCATGAGCTTCTAACCAGGCAGGCCATAGAAGAGTTAGAAAACTAATTCTATCAAAACTGCTATCCAGGAGCCAAAGCATCCCCCACCATCAAGCCCACTCTGCACATGGAAATGAACTGCCGATTATTCAAGTTACTATTATAAATTTTATGAAGTTATAACAACCTGTATTTCTGGCACAGGGATTAAAATGCACATTTAGCTTCACAATGCTTTTGGTGCTGTCCAACCCCTACAACTCTGTGGTCCTGTGATCTTTTTGTGAAGCCTACTGCCCACAGCAGCGAAGCTGCTCCCATCTAACACCCTTGATTTGCTACACACCCAAATGAGTGAGCGCATCAAGCTAAGGCCTGGGAGCACAGAGGAGAGGGAGCAGGAACCAGGCTGCCCTGCAGCAAGCAGTGTGATGGGAGAAAGCCTGCCGTGCTGCCACAGCCCCGTATTGGTGATGTTACACACCTGCTAGGAAAGCTTCCATCTCAGGGATTCACAGACCTGTGAAGACTGTACAGCTTTAAAATCTCATCTTAAAATAGCACACTGACCCAATGATACAGGAGAGGAGCCAAAGGAACACACATACCTCCTCCTGCTAAACACAACCATTTCCAGGCAACGTACAATGTGGAGCCTTCCCAAAGCTGTGTGCTCCCCCTGCACACAGAGGGGCTGGCAGCGCTCACTGCCCTCACCAGCAGCCTCTGCTCAGTCCCACCAGGACTGCCTGCTGCTGCCCTCCTTGCAGCCTTGCCACAAGGAAAGCACAGCTTTCCTCTGAATAACCGCTTGTATGGGAACTGCTGAGTCCTGGCCTGAACCACCGATGGAGCACCTGGGGAATGGACCAGGTCAGCCCTGGGAGCTCAGGGGAAGGCAATTCAGCTGTGGGACCAGACGGGGTGGAGCCTGGCTGCACCTCTCTTGGACCCCTTTGAAGGGCTGACTGCCACTGGGGAAGGAGCTCTTTCTGGAGATCCACCCCTGTGATCTTAGAATCTTCTGATATGGGTGAGCAATCTTCCTCCCTTCCCTTATAGTGCTTTTCTATCATGCTGGTCCTTCCATCATCACACCTTTGTTGTAATGCCTTTCCCACTGTACTGATCTAATTGCTGCTGAACATCCATGAGCTGTACTATCAAAAATCCAGTTTTCCTCTTTTACACTTCCTGCAGTAACAATAAAGCTGAAAAGCGGTGCAAGGGCTGTAACCAGAACAAACCAGCACCAAAGCAGAGGCTCCACACAGGTCAGAGCTTCAGCTGAACGGCACCATAGGAGTGGCTGCACAGCCCCTCTACTATGCAGCTGCTGGCTCCAGCTGCACAGTGTTAAACTGCAAGTGCCACTGCTCTGCACAGCAACTGTCCTCAAACACAAACACACACATAACTCCCTGCACAGCTCAGGCCGCAGAAGAAGAGCCAGAGGTTGCAGGAATTCAGCTCGGAACGCTGCTGCTGGCAGCGCTTTGTTAAACTGAGAACACATTCATACAACGTAGCAACGGGTTTCAGCACAAATAAGTATTACAGCAGATGGGAGCTTTATGGCACAGCTCTGGTGATGCCAGCAGCTGCAGCAAATGCAAACCACCACCAAGTGGAAAGCCCAGCACCGACCGCGCCGGTCCCGAAGCACAACCATGGCTGCAGGACTCCTGGCTGTGCTCCTCACCTGCTGTCACCTGCAGCATGCTTTACATCCCAGCTCCCATCAGTATTTCAGCTCAGAACAAGGTATTTCTATCTGATGCCAAAACTATCCTAACTCACTGGCAGAGGGAAGATTTGGGGTTTGGATGTTTCTTTTTTTCTTTCAATGAAAAGCAGCTGGGGTTTACGTTAAAAACAATCATTAACAGAGACTCAGGTAAAGAAAGAAGGATTCCTATGCTGAGAGGCACAGCTGGGAAAAGAATGATTTGTTGTAATTTTATATATATACATGTATGTAGGTATACATGAGTGTGCAAACATTTCTAACCACCTAAAAAAGCATTCTCTTTCAAATTCTGTTCACCAACCAGCCTAAGGAAACTGTGATTCCGTTCAGAATCGTAACTCAGAAATATGACTCCCTGAACAGTGAACCTCTAGTCCCACCTCAAACAAGGAAGCTAACTTCTCAAAGAAGAATCACCAACTAAGGAATCCGAGTTCCAGTTGGGTATTATTCTTCAAATTATGCCAGTGCTGCACATCAACTGCAGACAAACATGGTCAGGTCGGCCCAGGGAGTTTTCTCAGCTGCTGAAAGAACTCTCCAAACAAATAATCCCTTAACAGCAGAACTGAAGAGCTCAGCAACTAGTGCTGATGTCCAAACAAACCAAAGGAGGAAAGCTGATGAAACACCAAAATAAACTCACTGCCCCAAGTCATGAGTGTGATACAAAACCCTGAACGTGTTCTGTCAGCACCTAAAATTTAGAGAAAAAGTGGTATTTGGACTCACAGCTCTTCAGTGCACTCCCTGGGCTCCCTGGAGCCTCCTGACAATCAAAATTGGCCCCATCAGCAATAAAACGTTAAAAAAAAAAAAAAAGAAAAAAAAAGAAAAAAAGGCAAAAATCACAGAGTAAACTCAGCAATGCTCCACACGTTGAGGACCAGAGCCTCACACTGAGCCCAGGGATCAGCAGCACCAGCTGTGGGTCAGTGGTGCCTGCACCCACCTGCACACAGGTATCTCACAGCACTCAGATCCTGCAGGAGGGTTTTAATTCCTCGTTTGCCTTTCTCTGTCCACTGAACACAGCGCTGCCACTCAGGCTTACTGAAAAGGGAGACATTTATCCACCTCAAAGCCTCCAGCACGAGCGGCCTTCCTTACAGGAGCAGAAAAATGCTCCCCAAACACCCTGCAGTGTCACTGAGCCACCTGGGAACCATGCTCAGTGGTACCAGCTTCCTTCACAGCTGGCTACAGCAACAACTGTGATAAATCCAGCACTGAGACTGTCAGGCCACGTGGGAGCAGAGGATGCTACTGACTGTTACACACTGGTACTGGGAAATCCAACCAGTCAGCTGCAGCCTGTGAACAGATCGCTTTCATACAGCTCACCTCAATCACCTGGGGTCTTCTCACAGTCCTTCAATTGCTCTTGTTATTATTACTACTGTTATTGTTGTACTTGGCTATTTTTTTTTCGTGCTTGACCTCTCAAATAAATTAAGTAACAAAACCCTGCCTTCTCTAAAAGTAGTGCTTCTAATGACTGTCAACTGACCCAATGCAGGCATGTCCTCAGTGAACACTGACACCACATTATCCCAAGTAGAAAGATTAAGGTTTGCCATACGTAAGGATATTGGAAAAAGATGAAGCATCAATCTAACTTACAGAAGAAGGAATTATAAAAAGCTTATCTGGATCCGAGGATATATTCACACATTAGAATTTAATTTAGGTACTCAGATAAGATGCTGAGCCACCTCACAACCCACACAGTTTTCTCTACTGAAGTCAACATGCAGAGTCAACAGTCTGAATTTGTCCTGGTAAGTTCTGTCTGTGCCTTCCTCTGCTAATGCTCTGCATATCCATAAGCCCTTTGCTGCCCCAGTGGCAGAGCAAGAAACACACCAGAGCTCCTCACCTGCTGTAAAGCTCTGGGTTTGATTTTCAGAGCAACTGTTGCTCGAGATGTTTCCCTCACTGCTCCCTGAGCTCCTCCTTCCCAGGAGCCCCCTGGGAACCTGACCTCCCTGCACCGTGCATTGAGGTTCTGACTGCTAACACCGACTGCACAGCATTCTCACACTACACAAGCTTTTAGTTCCAAATAAGCTGAGCCACGGCAGCCCAGCAGGTTACATCTCAGCATAACAGCCCTCTCTGAGCCTGGATGCAACTCGTGTGATTTTGTGCCCTCCCAGCTCGGAGCAATCACACTGCATACGCAGCAAATGCACCCTTAAGGAGTTAGGATGTTTTAACAAACACACACCAAGTATGCTGCATGCACAGTTCAGACCAACTCTTCTCTGTTAGCAGCACCCCAGTGACCTCCCAAAAGCAGAGACCATCCTTACTGTCTGCATTCATCTTCCAACAAAGGCAGTGTTGTTCAGTTACAACAGCCTCGTGTGCGCAGGGGCCTCTCCTGGCATTCTGGAGAGCTCCACTCAGTCTGTTCCAAGCCAAAGTTTCTACATATAACTGCTGAGCAGTTCTGACTGAGGATTCCACCTCTATCCACCACACTCTTCAGCTTCACTAAACTTTTGTCTGAGCAAGCCAAAGCTGCACCCGTGCACTCGCATTTCTTTTGTCTTTTTTAGAAAACTAAAGGCAGCTTAAAACAGAGCACATCTAGTGGCACAGATGCCAGATTTTGTTACATTTTTCCAACAGAAGGATGGGTTTTGCTCCTGTGCAAGACCTTGGAAACAGAGTGGAGGTACTGAGAAAGAGGCTTCTTAAAGCCCTTTGCATTATTTACACCAGTGAGGTTGCAGAAAGTGAGCACATTTTGTTATAGTTTAACAGTATTGCATAATTCAGGAAACAGAATATGCTTTCATTTAAGTTTAAGAAGGGTTATGAATTCTGATTTCACTCCAAGTAGTACTAAATCAAGCTCTTAAGCCATTACACTTTCCAGACCAAAAAGAATAAGAATGTAACTTTTGGGCAGCGTGGGGTTTTCCATTCTTTTTTTCCCCACCCACTTCCTCTGAGGACTACAAACCAAGAGGGTTTTACAGAATTCCCATGCACATACTGCTATCCCCACCTCTGCTTTCAATATTTTAACTGAGAAATTCAGGAGCGGATTGATTTCATGGTTTTGAAGACTCAGTCACCGAGAACAGGAGAAACAATCACAGCTTAGCTGTACTGCTATGTTCCACTGCTGCTTATGGAACCAATTCAAAGCAGCAGCAAATTCTCCAGACTCGTTAGCATTTCATTTCTATTAAGCTACCTAAAAAAGACAGCAGTTACCCCCTAACAGATGATGTTTCTGTATGCCCTAGCAAAAAATCAGCACATGATACTCTACTTTTACAAGTCACATTGCAGACAGGCAGAAGCCTTTAAAAGTACTACTAGAAAATAAGGGCTTGGACAACCTGCACCTCTGACAGCAGTGCTGCCCAACAGCTCCCCTCCCTGCAGTGGCTGTGGGATCCAGTAACAGCTTCCACATACAGATCTCGACTGTAGGAAAAGGAGATGAGCAAAGAGCATCGGGGAGATGCTGGACCACGACTGTGTTAAGCTCAAACAAATGCCTATCGCATGGCTCCTACCACAGGTTTCTACTTGACACAACACATGAGACCCTCTACCATACATGCTCCATGGGATAAAACCCTACTTCTGCATAAATACAGAAGACAAGCACTCAAATTCTGCAAAACAGATTTAAAATTCCACAGCACGTGTGGCTTTGGAGAAATGGGAGCCAAGAAAGGATGTCACCAGGGCTTAGAACATGGAACCTGAGAAGTTCTACAAAGGGAATGAAGGCTTGGTGAAAAATAATTCAGAAAAACATGATTTTTGCAAGAAGGAAGCAAAGGGGACAAAAGAAAAGGGACTAAAAGAAAGATGAATTGTGGAAAAGGCTGATTCCAGAAACACTCCTGCCTGGCAGAGCTCCCCCAGCCACTGCCCACGTCAGAAAGGAGGCAAATATTCTGTACTCCACAAGGAAGGCAAGGGGCACTTACAGTGTAGGAGATCAAACAACATTTTATCCTTCAGCTTCACTTCAAACCAGAAATAAGGTGCCAGAAAAGAAGCAGACACATTTCCATTCTTTAGTTACATAAGTGAAAGTAATTCAACTTCTGGTGCTGCTATTGGTCACACTAAAGCAACAACAAGTTACCATTAAGCAAAACCTCATGAAATAAATTTCTGAAGAATCTGCAGTATCCGAAACTCTGAAATACACTCTGAGTGCACATGGACGCACACAGGCAACGTTAAATGATTCTGTCAGTAATTATCAGCAATAATAAAACAGGCTTCACACCATTTCCACCACGGAAGTCCTGCCAGCACTCCCTCCCCGTCAGGCTCCATGCATACTGTATCTGTCCTCTCCATTGCTGACTTTGTAGGGAAGAATTTTAAAAATAAACTCGAAAAAGAGAAGAAGAAAGCAGAGCAGATCTGAGCAGCCCCTGCTGCCGTGTGCTGCGGATGCCCAGTGCTGCTCCCAGTGCCTGTGCTATTTACATAGGAGATAGCAGAGCTGCGCAGCGTGCTGCACATTGAGTACCAAGCAGAAAGTAAACAGATTTGACTCACTTAGGACAACACTGGCAAGAGGCAGCTCCTAAGGGCAAGTATTAAACTCCTGCTTAACTCTGAACAGTTTAACAGGGGCAAGGCAAGTTTAATTTGATAGACTGCACAACTAAATATGACTGCTCAGTGTATCAAGAGCCAGCTTAAGAACCATCCAGAAGCCAACAATGCTTATTCCTATCAAAACACAACATTCTTCCTGCCTCTACCATTTTTCAGATACATTAATACCAAAGTCTATTCCACAAATCATGAGCTCAAACACAGGAACAAAGTGAGACTGACAAATTGCTGTGCACATTCACCACCATTTTTTCTATCTTCACATTTGCATGAAGGTTCAGGAAGAGATGTTTAGCGCTTTAAAATCACCTGAGATTCAAGTAGGAAACTCAGTTTTGTGTCATTAAAATATAACTGGACATCTCTAGCTCAGCCTACCTGCAAGCGCTCCTTACTAAACCAGTACAGTCAGAAAAGAAAACAGGTGTTACATTGTAAGAACAGAAAATTCCAGCACAAAAAGATTTGATTTTTCCAAACAAGAGCAGCCTGCCTCTCAGGAGAGGGGTAGGTAAGGCACAGCCTGCAAATACCACCACGTATCACGAGCAGCACTGATCAAAGCTCTCCTACCCAAGGGGCTGCCTGCAGATATAGCAGGAAAATACAATCCAAACCAACAGAGCCTTGGTTGTATCACACAGGCAGAAATCTGTGCTTGGTAAAATCAAAACCGTAACTTTTGCCGTATGCTAACACAAATCCTTAGCACTGCAGACCTCCTGGTGCAGAGAGAACCAAAGTCCATTCCAATTCAATTCAATTCAATTACTTTTTTACAACAGGTGCAACATTTGACTGCACATTCTTACATTCCAGGCCCAAACTTTCCACAAAACCTTTACATTGTGGCTGTTGCTCCATTCTGTGGTAGCAGTGAAAACACTATTTTGTACGCTACGTTTCACCTCTTGCTTGAAAGACATTTTGATTACAGGGAGGTACAATCAAAAAAGAGCTTTTGCATTTGTACACTTACTTTTTACTTGCTTCATAAACATCTGTGATATTGGAGAAAAGGTGGTGGCTCTCCGTTTTGGTCATCGTGAGGCTCAGCTCCCGGGAATTTTTAAACATGCGGATCAGAATCTCCAAGCTCAGCAAGTAAGAATGCTCAGAAGATATCACTTCAAATATGGCCTGCGAAGCAGAGGGGTGAAAGAGAAGGGTTACTGCTGATGAGGCTGGGTCCCTTCTGTTTGTGGAGAGAAGCAAAGAGAAGGCATTGGCTGCAAGCTAAAAACAGTAACACGGGTTTTCATTTCCATGAGAGCTGTGTGTTTACCCTTGGAAATGAGTGATTTCACACCGGGACCAAAAGCCGCATTAAGACTTTTAAAAACAACTGCAAATGGTGTTTGAAGACAAAAATGTAACACCAACGGTGATCACTGCCCGTTCGTACTTAGAAGAGGCTTTTCTGTTTGTCTGTAATTTAAAAACACATGCCTGTCTCTGTGATCTGACTGGAAACTTAAAATCAGTAACACAAATGTTCGCCAGCCAGACTCGGCTGCTGCCTTCTTTAAAGAGAAACTGTAAGTTACTTGCCTAGAAGCATTCTTAGCTAACAACTCTGCTTACCCAAGAATCTGCAGAAAGCAAAACCATTTGCAAAATGCAGGGTTTAGACGTGTGCCAACACTGATCAACACCGATACCTCGGCCACTTTCAAAGCCCCTACTTAGGAGCTGGGACGCCTGCAGCAGGGCCAAGCCCAGGGCTGGGCAGGCAGGAATGTGGCAGCCTGTCCCCTGTGCCATCAGTTACCAGAGCCCAGGCACTGGATCACACAGCAGCCTCCCTGCCCGCCGCCATCCCATGCTCACAGCACACAGCCTCGCACCCTTCCCCCGCTGGCTGCACTCATGGCAAACCTCCCAGTGGACTCTTGGACTTTGAAATCCTCATTCCATGTCCATCTCTGACAGGGAAACCTATCCAGCCTTTGGACATCTTTCACCCCTCCAGGCTTTATGGCTGTTATTCCACTACCATTTTTATGCACATATGCACTGGGGAAAAATCATGAAAAAATTTTCAAGAACACTTCTTTCACAAGCTTCACCAAATGGCATTTGTCACCACTGTGACCCCCTGCAAAGCTAACAAGGGATAATACTATCAGCAGAGCTAACACAGTTCTGTGTTATAACTGGTGTTCATACTTGCATGTATCACTTCATTAGTTATTTGCAATTAACTTTTCCAAGCGTCCTTAAATGACAGGAGAGAGCTCAGCTTTAAATGCAACACCACAAACCTGAGTATTTAGAGAGGATGATGACCATGGCTCCATAAACAGAAAGAGAGAGAAAAGAGAGAAAGAGAAAGGGTCTATGAGTGACAGACTACAGAGGGTGCTCATGTAAGTGGTCTGATGCTCTAGAGAGGCTCTGTCCATAAGATATGAAACCAAGAGAGACTGCAGGCATGCTGAATAATCCCAGCCTGCAGTTGACACAAACAACGCTGGGAAAGAAAAAAACTAAAAAATTCTGTTGGGGACATTCTCTCTGAAGAGTTTAAGTCTAGAGAATTCTGCTGGTTGCTGAGGTAAGCTTCTGATCACATGCAGTTTCTCCCAGATAACATGAGATGCAGTGTTCCCACACTGTACCTTCAAAATGCTTCCCACCCTGCTAAAAAGCCCTCTTCAGAAGCAGCAGCTGTTTTAGCTCAAGCCCTTAAGGCTGATCAGGTTGGGCTCAAGCCTTTAAGATTCATCAGCTTCACAGAAAATCTACAGGGACAATGCCCACACAAGGAAGGAAGCCCGGCCAACACGTGGCTCAGCAGCATCACTCCATTCTCCTGCCTACCTCAACGGCTGCTGGAATGCAGGCAGAGATGCAGCAGCAGCAAGGCAGCAGCTACAGCACCCCATGTTCTTCATGAGAGCAAACACCACTGTGCAGGAGTATATGCAAAGGTGATGCTTAATGTGAAACTGCTCACCAAGCACACTCGCCTCAGCACCCAGGAGAACAGAGGTGTACTCCCACCCCAGCAGCAGATGTACCAGCTAGCAGGGCTGACCACAGGCAGAAAGGAGCCTGAGAAGGGCACTGCGGCCTTTGCCCATCATCACATTTCCAATCTACACTCTCTCAAACAAAAAATTATGGTTTTCTGCAGTGACAACGTATAATGATGGCAAAAATAACCAGACTCTAAAAAGCAAATTGAAGAAATAATAAAATAATTGATAAAAGATGATTTTAAAGAAATACATAACTTGACAGTACAACTACATCGTGAAAATAGGCCTCTAATATTCAAATAAAAACCCTCAAGCTGAAACTATTTTGGTGACATTTTAAGACTTTGTATTTAAAAGACAGCTGAAGAACTGGTTGTCTCTGAAGGGATGCAAACATGGCTTCAGGACATACAGACCACAGGCTCCTGAGGACATGAGGACCAAAATAAAGGCCCTGTGACTCAGAGCTTCTGAGCAGGAGGGGACAGAAGAGCAGAACACACAGCCTCAACTGCTCACAGCCCCAAAAAGTGAAAGAAGATAGCCAAGGAAATGCAGGATTATTAAAAACAAAGAAAATCCCTATGGTCTTCATCAAGCACATGCCACAGGAGACGTTTCAGTATCTGTATATGGACACCACAGCTGCAGGTCACTGCTGTACCAGGTGTGAGGCTTCCTGCACACACCTGTGAGCACCATGGGAAGCCCCACTCAGCTCTCACCCCACTGTGCTCACCAAGGTACGTCCTGAAGTGAAATGGAGATTTTGGAGCAAACCACCACAGCAGGTAATTCTGCAGTGCTGCTATTCCAAAACCAAAACAACAACAAAAATCCACCCCAAAACAAACCAAAAGACAGAACATCGCTTTTTTTCTTTTTTTGTTTTCTGTTGAAGGACATACCTCAAGAGCTGCAGGGATATAATAGCTGGCTAGGTCAGGCTATTCTTTTCAACACCTCTCATTCTTTTTGACATAGCCCCTGTAAGTAAGGAGAGAGGGGAAAGCAGATAAAGAGAACAAAAAGAGCAAAAAAGGAGAGAGACGGAGAGACAGACATAGAAAGGGACAGAGAGAAAAGAGAATTGCATCAGTGACTGCTGCTGCTTCCTGCGCTGACTGCTGACAGCGTGGATGCTCCCAGTTTATTTCAGTGCAAAAGGAAACACATCAGGAATGCTGGGGCACAGAGACCCCATTCAGAACGGCTCACGAGGTGAGTTACAGCTGAAGGGCAACGCAAGAAGTTGCCCTGTTTGTGCTGCCTCCCACCTCTGTGAACACGAGGTTGGTGTTACGCAGCCGCTGCTCCCAGTGAGCAGCACCAAGCAGGCGCCCTGCTGCAGGAGCACACTGTGTGCATCACAGCTCTGAGCAGGGCAGGGGCAGGCCTCCCCCAGGGCAGGGAGCAGCGTGCTGGGCTCCTCTCCTTCGGAACCGACGCAGAGCATCGAACCAGACATGCAGAGCAGCCCTGAGTTATCAACATAAAAGAACATTTTTCTTTAAAAGATACCTCTTGCCTCTTTCTTTCTTCCTGGCTGATCGCTTCTGATAATCCATTCTTTTTCACCTAAAAAAAAACACCAAAACAATGAATTCATTAACGTATCTTGTAGAAAAACGTGGTTTGGAGACAACAAACATCAAATATGCAGAATTATTTGAACGCTGTGCTAAGAAGCAATTTAAGTACAGCACTAAAAATTCATACATATTTTATTCTACTTGAGATAGACAACAATGAACCATCACAAACAAATGTATAAAAACAATGTACAATATTTGATATCTCCAAACAATAAAAAGAAGGAATTAAAAACCAGCACAGCACTTCCATGGTAGGACTCAAGCACAACTCTCTCTCTCACACACACACACACACACACACACACACACACACAGTGAGGCACAAGAACTCTTTTCTCCTCTCAAGTACGTGTGTCAGTCGGAACACCAAACATCACAAGGTGCATTTTCTGCACTGGCCTGAAACACATTAGTATCTTAATTTGTGAAACACACCTTAAGGTCTTTTCAGACAGGTGCCAGTTGGTCAAAAATTCTTCTGGAGGAATCTTTTCCTTCAAAAGACCTGCAAAGTCCTGAGTAAGTGCCTCATGATGCTGCCATCCCCAGCCCTATGATGCCTAACTTCTTTAGTGAGAAGTATTTCTCCTGTCTCCATGTCCTGCAGCCAGACCAGCCATGCAGAGCCAGCTCATCACACAGCTGGGGCCACACACTCCACTACCAAACCCACACCACACTTCTCAAGTTGATTCTTTCCCAGTGTGAACCACGTGCCAGGACAGCACTGACCAACCCAGGAGGGACTGGCTGTGTGCACTTCCTAGGTGACCCCAGCAGCAGGGCACAGGCACTATGTTCTGCAGAGCTTTGTCTGGACGGGACCTCAGCTGCTCCTGAGACACTCAACGGGTGCACCTCCATCCTCCCACTTTCCACCAGGTTTCTCCAAAAGCTCCTAACAGACCAGCAGCAGCAGCTTGTTCTTCTCCACCTGCTCCTTGGAATTTTAAAGGCTGCATTAGTCTCTCTTGCTCTCCTGCACAGCATCCCCCCAAAGCCGGGCACCAGGCTCACCAGCGAGGATGGCAGCACGGTAATGGTTCTTCATTTGCAGCAGACTGCTTGGCATTTCACATTGACAAAGAAAACAGAAATTCTCCATTTGCGTATTTGAGTAACTGCTCTTCTGAATACCTCACCATAAGCATAGACTTCAAGCACCACGTAAGAACCAGCTAGCTGCCTTCCTACTGAAGTACCTCTCCATCAACAACCGGAAAGCTTGGAAGTGCTCACTAGGAAATGAAGTGACCGTTTTTTGGATGTCATGAGGGCTTTTCTAAAAATATGCTGACACAGGAAATACCTATGAAGATATCCAAGAGATTACAATGCTTCCTGTTAATAGAGCAACTGTAAATTTCCAGCGAGGACAATGCAGGAACTGCTAACCTCACGTTCCAGAAACGTAAGCTGTGTTTTGTGACTGCTGTTGTGGCAAACATGTGTTTGCACATACCAAAAAGCACATATAAATCAGCTGCAGAAGCAAAATGGCTCAAGATTAACCAATGTTCAAGCTTCCAAAAAGAGATGCAAATGTGGAGACCAATGTCATCATGCTATGTGAAAAAAATGCCACTCTGCCCAAAATGTTTTAGCTTTAAGATTCTAAAAACCACTTTTGTGGTGCTATGTCATCCACAAGGACTCAATATAGGTTTAAGAAGACAGTAACAACAAAGCTGCAAGGGACACCACAACGGCCAGCACCGCTGTGCCCCCCCAGGACTGCACAGCTTCCTGCCCACAGCTCAGCTGCGATGGAGCCCACCAGACAGCAGGAGGAAGAACGGAGGAGAATGAGGGGTTAATCCCACACTTAGGTACAGGACACTCCTTTAAAGAAACAGCTACACAGGGGAAAGGACTCACAGGAAATATTTCATTGACAAATGGTGGCTGCATCATAAACGAAAATGGACACAAGCCTTCTGATTCTGAAAGGGGAGCGAATGCAGAGATCAGCCCTGAGGCAGGCAGCTGTTGCTTGACACCAAAGGGAAGAGGCAGCCATAGAAGGTCACAGCGAGGGTGGCTCAGAGAAGCAACCTGCTTAATGAGCAAGAGAGGAAAATCACAACAGTGCTTGTCCCACAGCAGTCTAAAAAGAAGAGGAAACAAACATGAGATGACAAGGTGGATACAGACAGGAATCAGGGCAGCACTGACGGCAGTAACAAAAAGCAAACGTGCAGTGTGCTCTCCAGGCTCAGAGGAGCTGGAAAGGCAGGCACTGCAGTTCCCAGCCTACCAGGAGATGCAGTCAGACGAGAGCACAGGCGGCCCATGGAGGCGAGGGCTGTTTGGATCCCCCTGGCAGTGCACTCCAGCAGAGCCACCTCAGGCTTTGCCCTGCTGCCTGCTGGGTCCTGCAGCTCCCTGCACACCCAGCACCACGCTGGTATTATCCATCACAGCTGAGCGCTGCGTTTCTTGGCAGTCATACATTAGATACCAGATAGCACCACTGCATATGATTGCTGTGAGTTCTTAAAAAAAATGTTTTAAGATGCTTTTGGAATGTATTTTAGAAAAACTCTTTATTCTCTTCAAATTAAAACTTCACCGGAGGAAGGCTGCAAAGAACAGGGAGCAGATAAGCTGGCTCAAAGTGCCGCAGGAACCTAAAGAGGAAGAGGGCTGAAAGGAGGAGTTTGAAAGGAGCTGCATTTAAATACTATCCTACTTCAGAGACCTCAAAAGCTCTTTGAGAAGTCTCTTACTTGCACGTATGTGTAGATACTGCAAGAAGATAGGAGCACCTTTTTATTACAGTCTGGAGGCTTTAACAACTCAAACGTGAAGGTTTCACCTCCAAAAGCAGACCAACATCAGCTGTCAGGGCTGCACGGCCAGAGATATCCTGCACAGGTGATGGATTTGCTCCGTGGTCGTTCCCCTTGTCTCCCAGCACAGTCACTGCTAACAAGGAGCAGACACCTCCTACACTCTGCCTTTCCTAACGCACATTGAAACCCAACGCTTCAGCATTTCCCAGCTGACTTCCTGCTACAATTCAGCACTTAGTCTTTTTAATACAAAATGACAACATGCACTTTTTCCCAAGAGTTGTAAACAGACACTGCGAGACTCCCAGGTTCCCACCCTTGATTTTCACAGAGCACCTCTTCCCATTTACTTCCCACTTCAAGCTTTGTAAATCAAGTGCAGACACAGAACAAGTTTGCCGTGTTAGAAATGGTGAAGAACGAGTTTGGTTTATGTAATTATAAGCACAACACACCACTGGTTCTCACTGAGACAATTCTACTTCAGTCTCAAGACAAATTAGCATTTTTGCAGTCATTGTTTCTGAGTATCATTCCTTCTGAAATACCTCAGCTGTCGAGCACCTAACTGCTAGTTTGCCTAGAAGGCAAAAGAAAACCAATTTGTCCTCATTAGAAACAATGTTTTTGCAGTATTAAGCAAAATGAACTACATTTTAAGTACTCAATCTGCTGAAAGAAAATTCAAAGCAGATCTTTTTTAAAACCACACTGTCTTGGCTTCTTTGTAATTAACAACTCGGAGATATTCATATTTCAATACCTTGAACCACAAGGTCACAGCACCTGTAAGACAGCTCTTCTAAAAAGACATTCTGGATAGACTGAGAAAACCTTACTCAGCGTTAATAGTTATTAAAGTAAACACAGCAGGTAGTCCCAGCAGCCACTGGACCAAAGAAAAGAATAAGAAAGGACTAAAAGCTATGTAAGGTTCACTCCACGCTGCCCCAAGCTACTGACAGCACGCTGTAGGGCTGAGCCTCCTCCCAGGCTACAGCCAGTACTGACTCAACATTCACAGCCACAGCTTTTCTAAGGACCAGCACTGCCAACACCACCTGCAGGCAGGGCTGAAGCCACCATCTCTGGAGCCTGGCAAAAGCAGGTGGTCTCAGACTACACACACAGACACAAGAGATGTGCTTGATTTATTCTGGCCAGCATAGTTTTAAAAAGAAACATATCTTGAAGTGTAAGATTGTGAAACCCAAAGTCCTCTGCATTTCAAAGTTCTGTTTAATTCCATTTTAAACGACACTGAAATTTCCTGGTCACTTCAAATCAGATCCTGTATCCTCGTGAGCCTACACACACTTGTGCCAGCAAATGACAGAGAGAGGTGGCACCACAGAAAATGATTCTGGCACGAGCCTGAGTCTAAACCTACTAAAATTGACTGAGAACATGATTTGTGCTTTTTAAGCTCATGTGTTACCTTACAAATCCAAACAAAATCTAAATCTGCACAACCACAACCTGGATTGGTAACATTTGAGTAGTTACAAATTTGTTGATAGAAGTACCCACAGAAACTTTACACTGTGGAAGGGAAAAAAAGATGAGGAAAAAAGACTCAGCAGCAAGTAGATTTACTTCAGTGCATTCTGAGCAACTCAGACAGCCTTTGTCTGGCTATGCAGTGATTAAATACTCACAACTGATAGCTGACTCCACGTTGATCTCAGGGGCTTATAGGGAAAAATAACCTTTTCATCCGATTTCTGCTCTCGGGGCTCAGACTCCTCATCAGAATCGTTGTCCAGAGCTTTTTCTTTGTAGTTCTGATATAACACAGCATTCTCTATAAAGCAATAACAATGTGCCATCAATTGCTACAAGGTTATTTAGTTGCTTCTCATAAAAAATAAGTCACACTTAAACAACAAACGAAATGACAACGTCAACGTGCTGCTCAAAAACTCCCAAAGACAAAGACTGCATCTTATTTTGGATGGACAATGGAGCAGTACAGTAACAATGGATCACTGTGGCACTACCAAAAAGATCCACACTGGCTGCATTAAAGAACAGATGCGTCCTTTGTCAAGAAAAAAACAGAAAACAATTTTTTCGTCCTGGTTTGCTGTATGACGTTTCATAATTAGCCAGCAATTAAAAAACAGGCCGAGCTGTCAGCAGAGCAGTCATCAATCAGGAGGTCTAGCTATTTTCATCAGAAAGGCCATTGTAAATCCAATACCAATTCCCCCTTCTACTCCATCAGCTTTAAATACTGCCTTCCCACCTCACTAAGAGAGGGAAATGACCCAGGCTTCAGAAACCTCAAGGCAAAACTATTCCAAACAGAAACTTCAAAGGTTGCCTGAATAAGAATAAAGCCTATGAATTTTAACTCTCATACTTTGTAACAGCTTCAGCAGTGCCCATTAGCAACAAAGGCAACGAGCAGCACGCCCTTTGCCTTTCCCAACCTTCCTGGTCGCTCTTTCAAAAGCGTTCAGAAAAGGACAGGGTGCTTTAGGAGCTGAGTAATGTACAGAGACTGCACCGAACCTGCAGCCATCAGCTCCCACCGCACGGCTCTGCTCTGCCCCTCGGCCCGGCGCTACACCGGGCTGCTGTTTGCTCCTTGGAACGCATCTATGTAATCTGTATACTCTGAAGACAGGAAATCCCTTACAATAACTGCATGCTGAGAGGCACTACAGAACCCAGGGAAGTAATTAGAAGACAATGCAAGAAAAGATGAGAATAAGAAACAGAGAGATGCAAACAGGACACAGCGTAAAGTTTGGAAGACGGAAGCAAGAGGAAAGGGAAGGGAAGGCAGCAGCTGAGATGTCCTCAGGAGGGCATTAAGCAGGGCCAAGGGAAGCAGCAGTCGTATGACAGCAGTTTCACTGCGACAGCCACAGATTTGCTGCCAGGCAAAAAGTTCTTTGAGTTGAATACTGTCAGCAGCAAACCCGAGGAAGCTCTGAACTAACGAGTGACAAGAGAGGGCAGCTACACGGGCAGCTTTTCTCTGACACTGAAATTTGAAGCCCAGGTAGCAAAAAAAGTACAGGATTTACAAAGTCAAGGGATTCACTGCAGTGGAACCAGCATTCTGCTCCTAGTGTAAAGGGGGGAAAAGCTGCATTAGCCTTGAACTTTCAGAATAACAATCCAGGCATTTGTTGCAAGCGCTGACCCTGAGGCTGACCTGTGGGAGCTGTGTCTGCCAGCTGGAAAAACAGCCTCACCTACACCTCCTCTGCAGGTCTGCTAAGGCTGAGACACATCAGCCAGTTCATCTTCTAAGAGGAACAGGAGCTTAAGTTGAGAAGAAATTCTTCAAACAAAATGCATTTGTAACCCATCGTTCCATATTCTTTAAAGTATCCATTAAAGAACGGCTGTGCCAGAACTATGGCTCCGTTTTACAGCGACTTTATTGGCAAACAAGGTATTTGGTGTAATCAAGTAATAAGGAACTGTGCAAAATTATGTTTAGATTCACTCTGCTTATCATTAAGCACCTCTTAATGTACAGAAGCAGGCTTACCTTCCCCATCAAACGTCCCTTGTCCTTTCAGCGTTTTCTTCTAGTAATTTTAGTAGGAAAGAGACATAAACACGTTAAAAGAAAACAAAATAACCACCAGTAACAACTTCACGCCATACTTAAGCACAGACTAAGCAGGACCTCCTCCAGAAACCTCTTCTGTCAGACACGTGTTCATGAATACAACTGTTTCATCACAGAAGCAAAGGGCTGCTCCGCACTTCCCTCCTCTCACGCTGTTTATATCCATTTGTCCCAAACGTTTTATTTTCCTCACGCTTTCAAAGCATGACGTGCATCACTACCACGAGGGCTCCGCCAGCGCACGGCTCAGTCTCAGGGCTTCCCCAGGAGACACGAGGCTCCGTCTGAGCCGCGCGGGGCTCTGCACACTGCAAAGAGCCACACGAAGAGTTTCATAAACACTGCTTTTGAGAACCAAAACAGAGCTCTGAAACAGAACGGCTGTTGTGGTGCTGCAGGGCCCATTAAGTCAGTTTTCACAGAAAAGTGCTACTGGCAACAAGTCTGTGTGCAGTCAGGCAGTGTCACGGCATCCCGCCTCAGACTCCGCTCCTTGCTGCTCCCGGTCGAACTGTGCACAGCTCCAGCCAACCCCTCCTGCAGGAGCAGCTCTCATCTATCACTGCTTCACCACCGCTCCCACCTTCACAGAAGCCTCCAAAACCATCATCTTTAATTTGGCAAAAACTGCCACAAAGCTGATAAGGACTTCAGCAGCTGCAAATGAGCCCTCTGCAAGGATCTACTGCACGATTCCATAACGCTGCACAAATCCACTGCTATGTCAAATAACAGTAACAAATCGTATTAAAAAACAAACCACAAGATCAGAACAGTATGACGTTTAAGAATTGTTTGTAATGAGGCTCAATAATGAAATTTTAATGTGTTAACACTCTACAGAAACGTACCATCCCTAGGGCTCATCAGGAATTAACGCTGGGCACTCTGCTCCATTGAAAGCCGTGCTCTGATTTCTTCAAATGCTTTTAAAGTAGTGCCTCCGAGCAAGGTGGAAGCTTATTTTTCTGTCTATTTGCTCCAGCAATCACAACCTAACAAAACCAGAGCCTCTTTTCCTGTTCACTGCTATCTGGCTGCAGGTTCTGAAGCATCATGGACTGTGACACAGAACCTCTGGGCCAGGGCAGCACCAGGCTGGCAGCACACTCTGGGAGCTGCCTGGAGCATCCCTGCTGCTGCTTTGGAAGCACCACCTCAAGCCATTTGCAGACTCGCCAGCAATTACAAAGAGGCTTTGGTAGCAAAAAAAAAACTGGAAATAAAGGAGCATTACAGAAGAAACGGAGGCAACGAGTTGCGCCCGTGTGTAACCTGCAGCACCCAAACCAATGCACCGCAGCACAGCACAATTACCTTTGTCCTCCCCAGGCTGGAAAACTTCTCTTTATCTTCAACAACGGCCTTCAGTATGGGCTGAGACATTCTGTTTTTCTTCTTGAAGTTGGCGGAGCCGTCCAGGTCGATGCCACTCACCACGGCCCGGCGGTAGGAGGTGGAGCGCAGGCCACGCCGCAGCACGCCCGGGCTGTCCGGCTCACCCTCGGTTTCCTCATCGGCGCCCAGCGGCACCCCGGGGCTCTCCACCATGCTGCGCGCCTTCAGCACCCTCCTGCCCGCGTCCGCGCCGTGCCCGCCAGCCTTGTGGGTCGCCTTGCTACCAGACGCCAGGCTGCGGGGGATGATCTGCTGCGTGCCCACCTTGAGCGCGGCGGGGCTGTTGGTGCTCAGCGTGACGGCGAGCCGCTCGGGGAGCGGGGCCGGGGCTGCGACGCTTCGCTCCGGGGTCACGGCACGGGAGACACCCTCGGCTTCTCTGCAAGCCTCTCGGGGCGGCGGGCCGCCGGGGAAAGCGCCGTTGGCGACGAAGCCGAGAGACGCGCTGGAGAGCAGCGCTAGCAGCCCGGCCGGCGGCTCGGAGCCCACGCGGGCGGGGAGGCGCGGAGAACCCCCCCGGCGCGCGGCGCTGACGGTGGCCGCGGGCTGCGCGAGGGTGAAGGCGCACCTGTCCTCCACCGGGAAGTCGGTGACGAGCAGCCCGCTGGGGCTCTGGCAGGACTGCGGCCGGGATTTGCCGTGCGGCCGCGCGGTGCCTCTCCTCTTCCCCAGCGCCCCGCCGCCCGCGTCCATCGCCGTTTCCCCCGAGGCGGAAGCGCCGCGTCCCGCCCCGCGGATCGGCCCTCCGAGCGCCGCAACCCCGCGCCGGGACGGGAGGGGGGGGGGGGGGGAGGAGGAGAAGGAGGAGGGGGAGGAGGAGGAGCCGGCCCGGCTCGCTCGCCGCCCGCGGCCTCACCTCCGCGCGGCGCCGCCGGGGCCCGAGCACGGCCACCTCCCGCCCCGCAGGCACCGCTGCCCGCGCCCCGCACGGCTCCGGCAAAGCGAGGTAATTCGGCTCGGCGTTAACGTGAGAACGCGTCCCAGCGGGCTGCCGGTGACGGCAACGCGCCGAGCGGCTTCCCCGCGCCCGCCCCGAGCCTCCCGCGGAGCACCGCACGAGCGCTCGGCTCGCGGCGGCAGCCCGGAGCGGCGGGACCGCGCGGCGATGGCGGCAGCTTTCCGGTAAGCTCCACGGCGCTGCCCGCCGGTTCGCGCCAGCGCACCTGCCGGGGATGCGGCACGGGAACGGCCCTCCGCTTCGGGACGCCCAGCGCCGGGCCGGGCCGCTCCGCACGCCGTGGCACCGTCCGTGCCGCCTTCGATGCCCTCCGCGTTCACATCTCAGCGACCTTCAGGAGAGCAGCTCGGGGCAGCAGAGGTTCTGCCCCCACGTGCAGGGCACAACCTTGCTTTCTCCAGATTCCAGCCCCAAAGGAGCAAGGCTGGGCGGCTCGCGGCAGGGGATGCGTCCCAGCAGTGGGGATGTGCGGCACAGGGCGCTGCCAGCCCCGGGCTCAGCAGTGCACGCACGGGGCTGCACCTCTGTAACTACGTTTAACCAGAATCTTTATGAGAATAAAACGAAGCAAAGCACGCTGAAACCGCCTGATGTGATCCTTGCTGCTGAGACGAAGCCACGCTGGCACAGCACCTTCACACAACCCACACCGCACAATGCCCGTTCGTCACTCAGAACTGCACCGCCCTCCACAGCAGCTATAAAGAACATTTCTAAAATAATCTCTCAGCTTTCCCTATGGATCTGCCAGTAGGGCACAGTTGCAGCATATTACTTAACTTATAAATCCTAATTATTAATAATCGAGGTAATCAGCTTTTACAAGATTACTGAGTTATACGTACTTATTAAATATGATGCAACTCCAAGGATAATTCCTAGTTCTGAAGGGCCACCTCAGCACTCAGTTTCACGCACAGTGTTAAAGAAACAGGCTCTTGCAGTAAACTGAAGCTGTAATGAAAGTAGAATCAACTATGTAATTTAAAACAAGGAAACTGAGGTGTAACTATTGACACCCCATAGCCAGTAAGCTCTCAGTGTCAGATCAGTACAAATTAACCAAGCTGAACGTGCCCACCTGCAGGGCTCTCACAGATGGCACACAGTGTCTCTCCCCAGCACAGCCCCCCCCAGCACTGCACACAGCAATGAAACCTGTGAGAGCAGCACCCAGCTGTGTCCGTGGGGCCACCAGTTCAGCCGTGAACACCTACTGCAAACCAAGTCAATCCCCCAGCTGCTGTAACGAATTCAAACCAAAGCAGAAAGCGTTTCTGGGCCCAGCTGCCACCAAATTGCAACAACCCCCCACAGAGTGCTTATCATGGCTGTTACCAGGCGGACGAGTGCAAGGCACGCACAGATAAGCTCAGTGGTGAATGTGGTTATTCCCTGAGAATCTACCAAGGAGAACGAAAGCTTATTCATCCCCCCCTGCACTCAAAGCAAGAGTGTGCTTCCGAGCATCACTACCTCTGCCACAGATCTCAGTGCACTGCTAACAGAGCAAGCTGGATGCTGGTGCTCATGGCCACTCCAGAGCTGCCCTTCCTGTGCTCAGTACTCACATGTACCCATAAAGCTTCAATATATCCAAAGTCTGACAGTGGTTGGAGCCTTTACAGGGCTGGTCCTTGGCTACCAAACCACAAAGCAGCGCACAAAGCTGCCGCCACGTTGTTCTTACTCCCTGTATTCTTCTGATGCCACATGCAGATGGTTAGCTGCTCATTCAGCATGTTTTTCATGGCATATGGTACCTTTATCAGTACTCTGTCCCAGTTGTTTTTGGGGTATGAGGAGATGCGAAGCAAAAGCTTTGCTCACAGATGCAGCAGAACAACCCTGCACAGCTGCTGGGAGCTGTGCTGTGTGGCACTGCCCTCCTGCACAAGCAGGGCTCAGAGCTGTGCCCAGCTCCAGGGCTGCTCTGCCATCTGCACTCAGCCCTGCTCCGCTGCATTAACTGGCAGCTAGGAAATATCACTATCAATAGTGTTCTTTTCAGACTCTCTTCGTGACTTCAGGCAGCCTGTTTACAGTTAGTTGAAAATGAGCCAACTGTTCTCAGATTAGCGCAAGTCTCTATCATAATTAGTATGCACGAATGAATAGGGCTCTCACTGTCTCACAACAACAGCAGGGACAGAGGACACCACAAACACAAAGGACTGGATGCAGCCCGGTCAGATACGTTTGCTGTTCTCCCCTCTGTGGCAGGGATGTGAACCCAGCAAGGCAGCGGTGCCTCTTACCACGAGCAGGAGGGCTGTGCTGGAGGGGCTGCTCCAGCAGCACAGGCATCTGCGCTCACAGCCACCAGGATGGGACACAGCCTCCCCTCCTGCCTCCCCTGCCCTTTCTTTTCAGCACAACTGTATTCTGAACAATGTTCAGCTGAATTGTAACTACAAATCAATCAGCAAGAGGTATGTTCCTTGGTTCTTCCCACTTCCCTCTTAGTTGTTTTTGCTGTTGTTACAATAATCAGCAAAAGTTAATGCTTTGTAGCATTAACTAAAAAGCTTTCAGGAGAAAAAAACAGATTGCACAGTAGGAAAAAAGAATCTGTTAATGCCGGCATTCTGACGGCCTTTGTTTTAGCCAGAGTATGAAAAAAGTTTCACTGCAAAGTTCTTCTCTCCCTGTCCCTTGCCTTGAAGCAGCTCCCAGTAACAGCCAGTTGTGCACACTAACAGCTACAGACTGCAATTCACTCCAAGCCATCAGTGTGCCTCTGGGGTCCTTCAGATACAGCCAGCGTAAGCTAATGGGACACAGCAGTAACTGGTGCTTCCACTGTATGCAGTATCACATAAAGCAAGATCCTGCATTCGCTGCATCAGAAGTGGATCCAGAGACCTTCTCCAGCAGCTGCCTGGCGCCCACCATTCACTGGGAATGAAGGGAATCCCCTGAGAATCTTCCAGCAGGGAGAACCTGAGATTTCAGTATCCTGATCGAGTCTGGGAGGGGGGTGGGGGGATTTTAAATTGACATATGGGAGCCCTGTCTTACTTCAATAGAATTATCTGAACTCCTTTCTGGTTACTTTTAATTTTCCAACAAGCTTTGTATCTACGATACTTCCACTACAAAGCTCGCAGGGACTTCAATGGAGATAACGAGGCCCTGGGTGACAAGGCCTGTCTGCTGCCAGGTGTGTTATTTCTACTGAAGTTACCAAACTTTCCAAAATTCACACCCACCTGCATGTTCTGTTCACACAATGTGCAGTGAATCAGAATCATAAAAGAGAACTGCGAAATCAAAAATCAAGTCCACCCATCTCCAACTTATTTCTATAGGTATTTTTCCAGTTTTAATATTCCATTTACATGCCTGAAAGTGAATTTCATCTCATTACTGCTAACAATGCTCTTCCCATAGGAGAACAGTCTGAAAAACGCAGAACAAACTCCTATAACTGAAGAGAAATAGTTCAGAAGATGTTGCTATTTAAAGAGCCTAGCAGGAAGATAAGGTGCTTCGAACACTGCCAAACAAAAGGACTGAAGCAATGCTTGCCACAGCTGAAGATATTTTGTGGTTGCTATTAGAAACGACAGAAAGCTTGGGAGCCTGCACAACCACGTCTCTCAAGCTGAAGGATGCTATTTTCTTCTTCTTTTCCTTCTTTGCCTGCACATTGCCCAGACAACGCCTGAATAAGTGACAGAGAAGGGGCAGTCATTACTGCAGGCATGTTTCCAAGGAGCTAACATTTCTTCCTTGTTAAGAAAAAAAAGAACAAAAAGGAGGCATGAACTTTCTGTTTCTATCAAAAATAATAATACTGAGAAACCCTGAAGAACCACTGCGTTCCTGACCATTTTCCTTAATGACTGACAGAGATGGAGGGGCTCCCAGCAGCACACAGCTCCCTCCTGCCGTGCACCAGGCAGACCCTGCGCCCAGCAGAGCACCTGCCCTGAGTGGAGGCTGAGGTGGTGAAACCTGCACCTCTCTTGTTAAATACCTCAGCCCTACGTACTGACTCACCTGAAGTGGGCTGACTGTCAGAAATGCTGGAGCTGACCCAGGCACCCAGACAGCCGAGAACCCAGAGTGATGCACCACGTTCTCCCTTTGCTGCATGACAAACACTGGAATGTGATGAATGCCATAGCAACAGAATCAGGGGAGATGCAGCGTGTGAGGCATGGAAGCTTCTATCTGCTTTTCTCTAGCGAGCTGACACTGAAGCATGCCTCTCCTCCTTAAGTTCAAGTTTGCCATTTGTACTCTACTTTGACTCCACACTTCACTGAGCTTCTTGGCTGAGGTTTCTCCAGTGGAAACTATGCATCAATACATGTAACGGGTGAGGTCCTGGCACCATGAAAGACTGCAGGAGTTTTGTACTGACATCAAGAAGGCCATGATTTTGGCTGGCCATGACTAATTGCACCTAATGGTAAGTTTGACTGCATGCCCAGGGGAGCTGCATGAGAACCTGCTCTCTCATTTCACCAGTTCTTTTCCATGGCATTGTACAATGCACAATAAGCTCTCCAAGCCACGTGTAAGGAGTTCATCCCCTTTTGGTCAGTATCAGCACTCATAAGGTCATTCCTCACCTAAACACACTGAACAAGTGGCATTTTCCTTTCCAGCTCTTAGGTTCAGCCCTGAACCTGCCAGTTAACTCAAACACATTTGAACCGTCGGGATTCAGTCTGTCGACTGTGCTGAAATTCAGCAGTACAGTTTCATTAAGCTCAAGCATAACTTTCTACAATTAACTCATTTTCAGTCAGATTTCTGTTCATACTTTCTAGCCATCATTTGAGTGATCTTCTCATCAGAAAATAACTTTTATCATACTATCTGAGCCCTTTGCTCCTCCATCACCTTGGCTGTGGCTTATTTCCTAACCTACTGTACAGAACTTCAAAGCCCCTTTACAGCTCTGCTTCCTGAAAGATCCTTAAAAAGAAAGGCCACAGCCCAGATCCAACTTTTGTTAAATCCATCCATCTTCTCATCCACTACACCATCATTTGCAGAACTCATTATCTTTCTTCTTCAGCAGATCTTCAAATTGATCTCATTTGCTTCCCTAAAAGAACCTTACATTAATTAAGATAGGAGCCCATTAACAGGGAATGCAATTAAATATGCAATGCATAAGAATCCATATAGCTCTACCAAAATAATGTTGACCAGATACACACATTTTTACATACACGTACACACACATCTGTAAAACAAGTCCACAAAACCCCTAAGCACATCTCAGCACTCAGACACAGCAACTCTGCTAAAAGCACAGCGACTGCAAACACAACTCAAGCATCTCTTCAAAGTCCTCATCTTCCTACCTGGTGAGCTCCAGCTCTGTCACTGCCCTCTGCAACTCTTCCCACTTTATTGCTGGGTCTCAAACACATCAAGGACATGTCCAGAGCAATGAGGAAGCCTCCTGACAAGGCAGTGAACTACATCTACATCTTTCGTTCCAACCCTGCCTCTGTCTGCTGGTTTTTCCTATCACCACTGAGCATCATTTTGCATCAGAAAGAAAGAAAATGCAAGTATCCGGAGTGACTTCTGCAAAACGAAGTGTAAGCCAGTGTCAGAAAATGGATACCAAACAAAAATCTGGGACACAACAATACGACAGTATTGAGGAATTTTTCTTCTCGCATGTTTGATTTCTTTTTTTGTAGCCTATCTAACTCAGGCAATTTTGGAAGTGGTCCAGAAGTCATTATATTAAGGATTGGTCAGGGAAGCACATAACCCAGCCCCACTTGTGCTACATCTCCTGCATCATTGATGCAATAGGAAACAGAACCAGAAGGTCAGATTTCTCTTCAGCTTACTCCCTCTCCTCCACAACGCACATCTCCAGCTGTCCATGCAGAGCTCCTTTCTGAGGGGCTCAGGTCAGTGAACACCATGGCAGAGGATCTGAGTTTCTTCCCTAACACTGAGCCTGCCCTGCATTTCCTACAGTAACACACCAGAGCGCTTCCTCCTGCAGCAGAGGAGCACACCTGAGCCCCAGCACACTGGCACAGCTGTGTGCTTGCACAGGGCTCAGTACTGCAAGGTGTTGCACAGGCACAGTTTGCAAAGCACATTTACTGCACAGTCTGCAAACGGAGTTCTGGCAGGTGGAATTCAAGAACTGGCAAGTGCAGGTGTGAGGAAGAAAAAAAAGGAGAAGGGGTGTGTAGAAGGCTGTATGGCAAGAAAGTAAAGAAACACCTTCATCTTAAACAAGCATATCAGAAGCAGAGATGTGTGAGAATTCATACAACACTGACTAACGAGAAAAAAGATGAGGACAGAGAGACACTTCTCGAGCCAGGAAGCAAATCCCAAGAGAGAGAAAGTCTGAATTTAAAAAGAGGGGGGGAAAGTTATGGACAGACAAAGTGATGCTTTGCCAAAGGCCTCTGTCTGACAGAGAACAGCTAAGGCACTCAGCCTGAGCAGCCCTGTGAGATTATTTTTATCTATGACACGAGTCCCCTTAGACAAAACATTACTACTGCTTTTCAGTTGGCCTCAAAATCAGACTGGTTTTATACAGAAATCAAACCAAAGGTGACTGCGACCTTGAAACGGGCATTCTTCTACAGAAGCAATTCTGGTCCCAAGGCAGAAACTCTGCCCAGCAGAGCTGCTGTGGGGAACGAGCTGTTTTATGGATGTTAGCAGTGAGTTTGAATACTTTTCAAGTCACGCAGGAGAAACATGCTGTGGAGTCACAGGGCCGTCCTGCAGCAGGCCGAGCATCGCGTGCTGCACCAAGCTGGGAACAGCCCTGCCCAGCGGTTCCCCTGCCTTTGGAAAGGCCTTGCAAGCACCTGAAACTGGAAGTCAGCATGGCACTTCACTGGATGGCCACGGAGACAAAGATGAGCTGTACGGAACGTGCAGGAGCACAGCTGCTTCTCAGCTGGCTTTAGGGAGTGCTATTAAAGAGGTACTCCTGGACTCGTCAGTGGGCTTATGTATCATTTACATCTTCATTCAAATCTTCCCAGGAGAGGAAAGACAAAGTTGCTGAAAGTGCAGACTGAAAGCAAGAGAAGAAAAACTGAACGTTTCTGTCATTACATGGAAAACGCACAGAGAACTGCGAGCAGCAATTTGCGATTCCAGAAACTGCTTCCTGCTTACTTCTGTGTGTTCCTTATCGCTCAACAGCCAGGACAAGCAAGAAAAGGGAATGCTGAGGGAATGCTGAGGGAATGCTGAGCAGGGCTGCCCACGCTGGCCCTGCAGGCTGTGGAGCCCAGCAGCAGCGCTCCCAGGAGCTGCTGTGGTGCAGGGCGCCCTGGTGCTTTTGGTGACAAAAGCCAGAAGATAGAATGAAATAAAGAGAACACTCTTTCTCTGAGAGAAAACAGAAGAGCAAGTGTTACAATGCCAGATTACCAAGCTTGGTGTCTGCCTGCTCTGTGTAATAGTTTTGCTGGATTTTTTTAAATAGGAAAACAATTGAGATATATGATCTTCATCACCTCGCTGTGGATTGTATAGGCTTCTTGAAAAGAGCAATTGCTTTCAAGACCTAGCTCAGGGATGTGAGATACCAGACACAAATGCTTCAAGCAATGGACTTTCACACGCTGAATGGAGAGGACGCTCCTTCCCGTCCAGCAGCCTGCTTCCCTCCAGATGCTCTCTATGGATTTCACTGTCTATCAGCTTGCAAGTGCCTTTATGGACTCTTGTGACTTGGCAGCAGTCATACAGTAAAGCTCACAGGAAAGGAATGTGGTCTTATATTACAGCCTGAGCCCCGGCACAACCCACACCTCTCTAGCAGCAATCCTTTATGATCCGTTCAGCTCAGCCTGTCCAAACTCCCTTCTAAATGCTCGTAAAGGAGTTTAATGATTTAGAATTCATTTTTAAGCTGGGGTTTAAGCAGATTTAAGTTCAGTTCCAGTGGGGATACAACAAAACCACCGCTCACACACAAGGCTGGAACTCAAAGGGGAGTTCTGCAGTTCCTTTCACAGCAAGCCTAAGCCGTGCTGAGAGGCAGCACAGCGTGAACCAACTGCCGTCTCCCCCAAAGCGTAGGGCAGCCTTAACTGCAGCTTTTTAGTGGAATAAAACCAACTTCTTAGAGGAAAGAATGGTCCTCAGGATATACTGAAGCACTGAATAAATGGATGAAAAGTTTCTGCAGAACGAAGACATGCATATCCTGTAATGAAACAGACATGCAGTCTTCCTGTACCCCGATTCTGTTTTCCTTGCGTTGATGTTTAACTTCATTTCTATCAAAGATAACATCCACTGCAGTACCTCATGTTACAAGGACACGAGGTCTGAAACAGCCAATGATGGCACTGCTACATGCCATCAATGCCAGCATTCCCAAACACCCTGGGAATTCCAAGAGGGATAGCTGAGCCAGAAGCAGGCAGCTTTAAGGACAGACAGCTACAGATGTTTTTATCCTTGTCAGTGAAAACCCAGAAATACTTGAAATACCCCAGATAGCTTCAGCTGGCCAGCCAGCACCACAGCCAGCGTCTGCCTTTGTTTTAAGTAAACCACTAACAGCAGAGTCCCATCACAAGGGTAAAAAACACAGTCATGTTTTTGGAGCAAGCACACCCCTACCAGCCATCCAAAGCTACAGCACAGAGCCCCAGTGGCTGCAACACAGGGAGAAACACAGACAGCAAGCTTCTCAGATGAGCACTTGGAAATCTCTGAAACAAAGGAGAACAGATTTATTAGAGGTACACTGCATTACCACAGGGCTCTGCAAAACTTCAGCCTAAAAATAGCCTTTCTCACAGCCTTTCTTTGAATGAAAGATGTATTTAAATTACAAGATAATTAGAAACCTTTTTCTGCCTTTTGGCTGTATGGTCTAACTCTGATTCCTAATTATCCATTTGGTTTAATTCATGGTTATGATTTCAGAAAGAAAATATTTTTCAGCACTGCTTTAATTAACTCTTGGCATTTCTGCACCCAGAAGTATTTTAAATACAAATATATTCGGCATTGTATTTTTGGTTACATTCTGAATCAAACACCCAAGTGAAGAAAGACAAAAAAGAAAGTTTCTCCATTCTTCCCTATTTTATATCATTATAAATACAATTCAGACAGGAAAGAAATCACATCTCCAGTTAAAAAAGCTGCATTTCCATGAAGTTCTATATAAACAGGAAATTAATACAGAAGGGGAAAAAGTAATCACAACAAAAACGTTTCATTTCAGTTTCATGTATTTTAACCCCACAAGACCTCGTTTCCATACACCCCAATACAAACCGCTTTCTTTTCCACTACTTTCCAGCTAACAACACAATTCTTCAGGAAATCAACCGCGAGCAGCTGCTCAGCTCCCTGCACCGGGAGATCAAAAGACCAACCAGCGTCACCCAGCTACCTTAAATCCCACCCGTCACCTTTCCTGCTCCTAGTAATACTCTGCTGCTTTTTTCCTAGAAGGAGAGCACAACAGAAATATGGACTCGATCCACTGAAACCAGATCAGGCTTTCACACCGCGAGCGCTGGCCCTGCCACAGCTGCCAGCCTTTCCAGACGCGCACCCAGGAGCTGCTCCTCCCTGCAGGCAGAAGGCCGGGCTCCAAGGAGGGCACAGGCTGTTGCTGAGCCCTGCACTGCACAGCCCTGTGGGACACGCTGCTGGGATGGCCGATGGAGCCCAGGGGGATGTGACTGATGGCAGGGCAGCCCCCAGAGCGCAGCTGAAAGGCAGGGCTGGCTCCATGCCTGGGCAGCTTGGACTGCTGTATGATTGGATGGCTGCAAAGAGAGGCACAGAGCGATGCCAAGCACATTGCCTAGCAAGTTAATGTTGAAGCAAGCTCTTTTCATCAGTTATGTGCCTCTGTGCATTCATATGTAACTTAAAAAAAAAAAATAGAGAGTCTGTAATTATTTCTTCTGTTATTATTCTTAACCCATCATTGCCAGTACCTGCAAGAAAATACTCTGCGTGCCTCGCATACCTCCACAGCCACCAGATAGAGCAGCTGAGGCCAAGGATGTTTAACAGACTGTCAGCACATACATATAGGGCACGTTTGTTTGGGGAAATCTATATTCACAACTGACTTGCCACTGACAAAGAGCCTGAGGTCTCTGCATCAAGAAGGGCGCTATTTTCCATTCTCCCTATCTCTCTCACAGCAAAACCACGTTCTGTCATTGAAGCAAGAGAAGGCCAAACAACGAACCAACATGTGTTACCCCTCCCAGAGGTGCAGCAACACTGCTCCCAGTAAGCGGAGGTGCTGCCAGGACATGGGGCTGCTTTGCCTGCCTTTAACACATCCACAGCTTTGCTCAGAGCTGAAGAACAAGCTAGCAAATGGAAGGCAGCCACTGCACATACATAAAAGCTCTTGTCAGGGCAGAAGAAAAGCTCAGCATGGTTTTAGTTCTGTATTTGAAAACTACAGTATGGGAGGCTCTTCACAAAGCCAAACAGGCAGCTGAGCTAGCAGTTACAAAAGACCCACATTAACAAGCAAACAGGCAACTTCCGAATCCATTAAGACAGAGATCTGTTTAAGAGGTTTTTTCCTTATCCCAAATGACCCCCTTTTTCCACCAGGCTGTACATCCTCAATTCACTTACACATGCTTCACGTTTTGTCCTACCTTGCATTCTTTGGAGAAAGAGAAGCGAAAAGACTGCATTCTGAAAGACCTGCATGGGGCAGACAAGCACATATCTGTGATAAAGACTATTTTAAAGTGTTTTTTCAGTAAAAACCAAAATTAGCAGAGAAATCTTTTTAAACAACAGGAAAACATGTGAAGTTGAGTCAGTCACTGTGACTTCAGGCTTATTTCCTTCACACCAGTGCTACGAAGGTAAGACCAGATGCACAGGAGTCGTAGAGCTCAGTTTCCCACACAAAGCAGCAGACACTGCGCTTCTATGGGCAAAGGGCTGCATGTGGAACAAAGCACCAGCAGAGCTAGAATGCCTTCAACATGGAAAAACAAGCCGAGGGCAGGCAGTTCCAAATTCTGTATTCACATGCCAAGAACATAATGAAAATGAAGACATGACTTAATCATTTAAGAAATAAGGCCTCTGTTTTGACCATGATTCGAGAGGAATTTTGCGATGCTTTTCCATTTGCCTCCACCAAGCCCAGCTGTAGGCAGAGGTCAGCAGGCACAGCAATACACCCCGGCACAGGGATGCACATCCTGGCACAGGAAACACGCAGCCCATTTTCTGCAACCGACTGGAAAGGGAGAATAAAAGGTCAAAGGTACAGAAACTCTTAGGTAACATCTGCCACCTTCTTTTGCCCGCTTGTTCAAGCAGACCGATTCCCAGCCAAGGTGATGATTAAAGAACAGAGATATGGATCAACTTTGTTTTCATTTACAGCTAACGCAAGTTCTCTGACCTTTCCTAATCTGCACACAGCTCAGCAGTACGCAAACCCCACATCCTCGATCAGACTGAATTACTGCTGACCCCAATCCCATTTAAATTCTGCCCACATAAAGCAGAGTCGCAGCCAAAACATCTAGCCGATGAACTCCATTGGACGTTAACTAATGGTTATTTTCATTTACAGATCAGAACAATATACATGGTAGCTTGACGATCCTACTGCTCCAGAATTAACGCTGGATATTTGAGGAAGATAAATACAAACAACAGTTCAAACAGTAATTCACATGCAGTTGCAAACCAGCAATTAAATCGCTGTCAAAAATCAGTTTGTAGGAGAAATTGTTTTAAACAGCCTCAACAAGCCACACGTGTTATCTGCAAACATGCCACCCAGCCCTGAGCTCCAGGCGCTGCTTTTTCTCCCACTGCTGCACTCTGCCCTTATCTGCTGCAGCCTTCCACCTCGTACTGCTGCCTGATGTTCCCTGCCCTCATTCCTACCACTGAGCAGACACACAGAACGGCCTTTCTCTGATCCTCGCTGTGCACACCACAGCCATTATCAACCACTCACTGCTTGTTCTGGTGCCCTGTCGCCAACCCTTCTTGCAGAATGCACACGGACCGCAGCACAAAAGCGGCTGCCCCTGCAGATTTGTCCTTTAGCCAAATTCAGTCTATGGTTCTAAGGCATTTTGGCTTAGAAGAGCAGCCAGCCTTAGGAGAGTGCTTAAAGTGTAAGCCCTGCTAAGTGGCAGTACTGCCAGAACAGGACATGTTCAATACCAGAACTGAAGGAGCAAACCTACAGCAGACAGTTCACATGAACCTTTGGAGAACAGCACAATGGGATTTCTGCTTCACACTCCACTTAGGGCATAATTCCTTCAGTAGTCACTGCAGTGCTTCCAGCTGTGGTGAATGTCTGGCAGTAATAAGAAACACAATGTAATTAAATAGGAGCCCCAGTGCTTTCAATCCTAATTCATAAAATAAAAAAAATGTTATTTATAAGCACACCAAGTAATAAGGGAGAATTCAAGAATCTGTAACAAGGAAATCTACACAGTTTATCAGTTCTAGTTTATGTGAGCCCTAAGGCAAGGATAAACAAACCGTGCCAAACACAGTGCGCGTCTACAGGGACGGACTCAGCGTGCCCTGCTGCCCGCCGGCTGCTCCTGCCTGCTCCACAACACCTCCAGCACCACTGCCTGCCTGCTGGCCACTTCTGCCTCCACAGGACCCGTGCATGTAGAACCAAGTCTGTGTTTCTGCATATACAAATACACATTATGATGCGATTATGTGTATGTATGAGCAGGTGCAGACATCCTCAGCGAGGAAATCTGGTGAGGGTAACATTACTACGAAGAAGTTTAGAGTAAAAGAAGTACATGATCAGTCATACACTGCGATACGGTACATCTGTTATGCAAAAAAAACAGCGAAAGCAGAAAGATTTGCATATATCTACACTATACGTGCATACAAAGCAAAATCCTAAACTTGTTCAGCTTAGTGGAAAGGAAGCTTCACAGTGACCCAAGCAATCTCTGAGTCTTGCACATAAAGGCACATTATTCAACCTATCCAGAAGTCAAGACTGACTTTACTACATGGAAACAGGAGGATTACAAGGAACATATCCGTATGTCCTATTTATACAAACTAATGAACACCACCACATCCTAGCCTGAGGGAGAGAAGGCGGTTTTCTTCTCTATTTGTATAAGTCCTTATTGATTATCGTGCTATTTATACTGGGCAACATACACTATGGAGCTGCGGCCTCAATACTACGTTAAAGACAAGTCTGGAACAAATTTCTGTGCTCTGCCAAGTCTGATACAGACCTCTCCCAAGGACTGGAGCAAGTCGTGTGCAGGCCGGCAAGTTCTGTAACACGTGTCTCTTTCTGCGCCTGCTTCCCACAGAGATAAGGGCAAAGGAAGAGTATGAGAGGGTGATTGTGTCCATTTAATGTTGAACACGGAAGTTCGTGTTATATCTTACTGACATACACACTGCTGTATTAAAAAAAAAGGCAAAACAGCCATTTGGTCCTAAACAGAGCTGCAAGAACAGCAACAGAATATCAAAATAGCAAGCAACTTCCAGCAAGATCGGGAAATGTGTTTGCAAGAGAAGCTGGCTGACGTACAGCTACGTTTAAAGAGAATAAATGAGCCAGATGGGAACATTTTAACTGACATACTTGTTTCACGTTTGCAGTACTTAACAAAATGTTGGCAAAGAAAAAACAATTGCATTGTTTTTTGCCCCCTGCATATTGGCCTGCTCTTCTTTCTCGATTTTACATGCGTGTCTGTGGGAAACACCCTGCAGAGCAAATAGGAAGAACAGCACAAAGCTACCAGAGTAAACCTTCCCATTCCCTCCTGCCTTCCCTGAGCCTGTTAACAAATGGAAGTTAACAAATATGTTGTTCTTTGGAGCATATTAAAACTTTGTATTTTGGGTCAACAGACCTCGCTCTCCAGAGACAGCTGAGAGCCTTCTGCTCTAAGCAAGGCCCCTGGGAGCACCTCATCAAGGCTCCCTGCCACCCTGCCCAGCTCGGTGTGCTCCAAGTCAGCATGCAGAACGTGCTGATGTTCCTCGTGCTTACAGAGCTCAACTCAGGGCCAAAGGAGAAATGGTTTGAAATATCAGAACAGGAGAGGAAATAAAGAAGGCAAAAAAAATCTCAAGAGAGCAGATCCTAGAAATCTTGAAGCGAAGAGCCTGAGAATGGGCAGGCAGCCCAGAAACACAGTGCATGGAGATGACACGGGGATGGGAAGGAACTGGCACGACGGGAGATGCTGAGACACGCAATGAGACTGAAATGAGCCAGAACTTACAAAACACATGTAAGAAAGAAAACTCAGCACAAGAGGAGAATCAGAGAAGAGAGATGTGATCCAGGACTTGCAGCTTAAAAAGCGTTGGACAAAAATAACTGAGAAAGCTAATTCACCAGATTCAACCCAAGATAAAGGCAAACAAAGTGATGGAGCACAGTGAGAAGCACTTGCACAGAACTGGGGTAAAGCAATAGTGCAGAGACAGCAGCTGAATCAAAGTCCTGAATTCTTTCTGGGCAGGGCAATCTGTAGACTGCAGGTTTTATTATTGTTTCTCTCTTCTTATCTTCAGACTTTGCTTATGCAAAAAGCAAGTCAGGGCTGCAGGCAATGCTACTGCTGACTGGAGGTGTTGCAAGGGAGGAGACATTTATCAAGAATGCATTCAATTTATAAAACTCTGTTGGCTTCACCAGAGCTTTCAAACATGCAAGTCCAGACTTCACGTTAAAGCTCTGCTGCACACAACTCTCAGTCAGAGAGTTTCACTTCGGTCTCTATCTGCTTGCCATGATAATCAGAATTGAAGCCTGCCTGCCCATAAAAAGCAGAGCTGTGGTTTCAACAAAAGCCCCCCGTCATTTGCTTCGCAGCCAACAAAGCGTCAGCTCCCCAGCCACTGTCTGGCTGCAGCAGGCACACTGCTGCACCATGTCTGACACCTCCAGCATGGTCACCGACCTTCGAGCCTTCGTCCGCTGACATCATTACACAACAACATATGGAGTCTTCGACTTCCTCTGCCATTTGTGCCTGCGTATTTTCATTTACCACCATTAGTACAAGCAGTTCAAGGCTCAGATCTAGGCTGTACTATGCACAGATGTGCATGAACATACAGAACAGAAGTACACAAATCAGTTATGATTCCAACAATTTCACCAACTTCTCCCTTCACTACAACTCTCCCTTTGGGTAAAAAGGCTGTTTCTTGTGTTTGTTTCAGTTTATTTAGTACTATCAACACGCAAAAAAAAAAAAAGTGCTTTGAAACATTCTCCAGGAGCCGACCAGATAGCAGCCTGCACTGAGGGGTGGGTGTGAGGCGGGGCTGTGGGCTGCCTCTGGGCTTCAGGAATCTCTTATCTTCCTGAGCACACAAGTGAGCGTGACAGAGCAAGAACAAGAAAAGCAAGACCAAGTTGTGGGCATCAGGCTGCTAAAACTCCACAGACAGCGCCTGGTAACTGCCAAGAACCAAGAGCTGAGCATCTGTGCAATGTGCTCCACTCCAGGTGTAATCAGGGGCTGGCAATTAGTCCAAGTCAGCTCAGAGATTTCTTTAACTGGACCTCAAGGTACAGAGTTCTCTGTGCTCGCACCCAGAACCCTGCGACCTCCCGGCCACCTACAGACAGCCCTCTGATCTCATTTCTCTGGCACTCTGAAGCTCTCTGTGGAGGTCCTCCTGCACCAGCTCTCATGTAGGAAGGTGTTCCTACCAGCAGGTAGGGCTCTTGGCAGTCCCACAACCCTGCCAGGAACTTACCGTGCATCCATTCAGAGTACAGCACTTCAGCAGAGGGGTGATGAGCTGATTTCTTCCCACTTCAAACAGCACCGAAACCACAAGGCTAAATGAAATTCTTTGAATAACATTTTTATAATACCATATGAGTGACATCTTTTAGCAGTATTTTGGAGATGGGAAGGGATTTGGAATTTGACCATTGGTTCAGAACTCCCCTCAGGTGGCAGATGGGCTGTCACGAAGGACACGCACCCATACAGCTCACTGCACTGCCTGCAGCTAACAGCCTCCAGCTGCGATCAAGGCGACCTTCGGCCACCTCCTCCCAGCCTCAGTCTCCCCTCGGGTGGCACAGTGCTGCCCTGCCCTTGGCTCCTCTTCCACCTGCTCTGAGGCTGTGGATGGCAGCCCAGCCAGCACCATCACCGCTGGGTCCCACCAAACGCACTTTGAAGTGACAGAAAGCAGCCCCCTCCTGCTGGGCTTCCCATCCCACTGCCATCCCTGCATGGTAGAGCTCTGCCCAGCACCACATGTGGCTCAGTGCCCACAGGGCAGGCCCAGGGCAGGGTCAGCCCAGGCTCAGCTGTCAGAACCACCTCAGGGAGCAGCACAGCACTGCACGGTCCAGAGATCCCCAGGTCTGCTGCTGCGGCCCACAGCCTGCATGGTGAGCCTGGACGTGGGGCCTTCACACTGCTGCAGTGGGGAGGCAAAGTGCAGCACGTGAGGTACGTGCATCAAGACTGTGCATTGGGCTGGGGGACAATCTCTGAGAACTGGGACAAAACTAATCCCAGAACAGCCTCGTGCGTCTAACCTGGGCCTCTGCAGGACTTGGAGCATTTGCGATGTGGAAAAGCAAGGCAACAAGACACTTATAAACTCACTTGATTCAAGAGACCCAGGCTGAACTCTGCAGTAATGTCCTTCTGATGTAGTTACTGAAATTGCCACTAGACAGAGCTGTTTATCTTGTTTTTAACCCTCAGAAATATTTATGAGTGTGCTGTAAGACACAAGCAGGGTTTGTTGCAGCCCCTCCAGACAGCAGCACGTGGCTGAACAGCTGCACAGGCAGCCAGGGTGCAGGCTCTGCACCACACTGCAAATATCACAGACTCAGAGAATCATCAAGCTTGGAAAAGACCTCTATGATCATCAATCCAACCATCAACTCATCCCCACCATGCCCAACAAGCCATGTCCCTCCTCAGACATTTCCTTTCCAGGCAGGGTACCAATAGCAGGAGTCCCGTGTGCGCTCCCAGCAGACCAGACTTGAGAATTAAGACAGTGCTGGGGCTTAATCTCCAGGTAACATCATGTCTTACTGCGTGTGCATCAGGATCTGCCTGCTCCAACACCCACTGCAAAGTAGCACTTTGTAGCCAACACCAGCAGAGTAATGAATTGGAACTTCTGGTAACGCTGATAATAATAATAATGTAAGTTAACCCTGGAATTAAATGCTGGCTGGCAACCATGAAGCTATGCAGTTTACCCAGGTAGGTGGCCTTTTGGTAATGAATTTAAGATAAAACACATTGTCTTTAATGAGAAGCAAGCATTTATTTTGAGATGAAGCAGGCAGAGACCAGCATCAGCACTGGTTTCGAATGGCTCACCCTGATTTACATTGCAGGCAACCCAGAGCAAGAATTTCTGGAATTCCTGCAGCTGTAGCTACAGCATTGATTTCATGTTGTGACTGCAACTTAGACAGCAGTGCAGCCACAGCCAGCTCCTGGGGGACAGAACTTTTGTAGAGACACACAGAGGATAAAGGTTGGTGTCAGCGTTACCAGAAGTTCCAATTCATTACTCTGCTGGTGTTGGCTATGACATTCCATTCCTGTGCCAGGCACAGAAGTGTTTGGGCAGATAACTGACTGCAAGACCAGAGACTCTCAAAGGATATGTAAAGACTACAACAGGACTTAAAACCATCTGCACGCTGCATCTCAGGACATGCATACGTTGCTTCAGAACACACCTACAAAACAAACTTCTGGCTCTCTCCCATCCCTTCTCAGCCACTGCTTGCTCAGCCCTTGTCCTAGCACTGACATGAGGATCTCCTGCCAGCAGGAATCTCTGCCACTAGGATGACAGAGCATAGCAACTAGAGCCAGTTTCTTAATTCATAGGACTCCAAAACTGCCCTGCATTTTCAAAGCCACAGCTTTCTACATCATATCAGTATAATATACTAACATCAAGTCACTTTTTCTATGAAGAACTAGTGTAAAATTGTGTGGGGTTTTTGAAAGACCAAGTTTGTGATGGCACTTCTATTTCAAATTTCAGACAAACCCAGGCTTCTATTTATCCTCCTACCATGCTAACATCCAGCTCAGCAGCAAGAACAGGTGAGATAAAGCAAAGTACACAGTCTGACCCGAGGTTCTTCCTGCTCTGAACAGAGCAGACAGAGTGCTCTGTGTTCAGCCATGCCCTGCCCTCAACATTCCCCCATCAGAGCACACCTGGGGTCAGGAGGCCCAGGGCTGTGCCAGGCCCACACCAAGCTCCAAGCTCCTGCTCTCTCCCCTGGGATAGAGGGGCCAACCCCATCTCTTGCCTGGGGCAAAGTGCATAGGCATGGCTGGGCTATCAGCACATACACTAAGGCAAATTTTCTGGCACTAACTTTTTCACGAAGCTTCTGAACTCAGTGGCGTTTCTTGCACCTGTTACCTGGCTTGTGGTTCACAGTCCCACCAATTTTAGCTGAAAACATGAAGGGTTTGCAATGGTTTGTAAACAGAATGGTCACACTTGGGTGCAGAGCAAAACAAGGAAGTCAGGATTATTCTGTCAGCTTCTCTGATCATCTTTTGCCACTGGCAAAGGATGAGTCAGACCTGCGGGATGTGCAATGCAGGAAGAGGCTTCTACAGAGAAACACTGTGAGAGAGACATAGGCAGAAGAACGAACAACCCACATGGATCAGAAAGCAAAACTGGCAATACAGCCAAACAGAGGAGCGCAGGGCACTCTGCTCGGACAAGGACAGACTGCCTGCAAGAAAAGAGCAGGTGTAAGAGATTCCCCCTGCATTACATGGAGAACTTCAACAAGCTTAGAAAATTCTTCATGGAGTGATACAAACTTGTTTCTTAATTAGCAATAGCTATTACTTCCTAATATCAATTTGAAAGCTAGGAATTAACTCGTTTTCATTCCCCTTCTTCCCTTTCCTTAGATTCCAGAAAAGCTTTATGGTATTGAGCTGAAGTTTACTCATGTTAAACTACGATGCAATCCATGCACAGAAACTGTGTTTCCATTTCAGATCACTTTGGTTCTCATCCTTGTATTGCCAAAGGTAGCACAGTTATGGTATACAAATTCTGGGATTTTCTTTGAATATGGCTGACCCAAATGGCTTTGCTCGTTTTGCAATTCCAAGTGGGATTTCTTTAAAAAGCCTTCCAACAGCTGCACTGGCAGAGATCTAAGGCTTGTTATGACATTATGAACTTCCAGTTCATCCGGATTAATGAGACCTCCTGAATATGAACCATTCCCACCTAATGTCTAGAAATTACCATTAGAAGAGGTACAGAGGCTTGCTGTACAGTCTTCTCACTGCTCTGCCAACTGGACTTCCAATAGCTAGACTCTGGGACTCGCCATTTCTCTGTGCAGAACCCTGGGCCTCAGCACAGATCTCTCCTCCTGCCTTCCATTGCACGCCCCCTCTGTAAATGAGTAACTGCATCTCAGCCGAACACCACAAGGACTGTGAGAACTCTGATCTGGCAGGGATGGGATCACACCGCTGGGGGACAACAGAGCGAGGTTCAGCCCCGTCCTGCTAGAGGATCGCTCCTGTGCACTTTGCATTCTGCCCTGAGCTCCTGTCTGCTGGGGATTTGTGACTACACAATAATCACAGGACGGCTCAGGCTGGAGGGGCCCTCAAAGATCCTCCCGTGCCGAGCCCTGCCATGGGCAGGCTGCCAACCACTCCATCAGCGCCCATGGCCCCATCCAACCCGGCCTGAACGCCTCCAGGGATGGGGCACCCACAGCTCTCCGGGCAGCTGTGCCAGCGCCTCGCCGCCCCCTGATAAAACATTTCTTCCCAACATCCAACCCAACTTCTCTCTTGTACTGTAAAGCCATTCCCCTCACTCTGTCACTCTGTGTCCCTTTCCCACCTGCCAGCTGCCTTAAAGAACTGGAAGGCTGCCATGAGGTCTCCCTGCAGCCTTCTCTTCCCTGCACTGAACAAACCCGGCTCCCTCAGCCTTCCTTTACAAGAGACACGCTCCAGCCCTCCCACCATCTTTGCGGCCCTGCTCTGCCCCTACTCCAACACCTCCAACCCACACCCTGTCTGTGCTGCGGCCAGGCCTGGATGCTGTACTCAGCTGGGACCTGACAGAGGCAGAGCAGATGGGGACGATCTCCGCCCTCTCCCTTCTGCCCCCCTCTCTGTTGGTGCAACCTTCTGGGCTGCAAGAATACAGCGCTGGCTCTTGCTCAGCTTTTCTTCCATCAGGACCCCAAGTCCTTCTCCGTAAGGCTGCTCTCCCAGTCTGCACTCATAGCTGGGACTGCCTTGACCCAAGAGCAACACCTTGCTCTAATCCTGATGCCAAAAGCATTTGCACATATAATCTTTTGAAAAACACTTAGAAATATGACCTTGGAATGCAAGTGAGATCTTTCAATTTGAATTGCATTAATTTATTTACTTTATATAGACTCAAGGCTGCAGATGTTCATAAACTTCAAGGATAATCCTCATTTTAAATATTCTGGCTTTGTAACACTGCCCAACGTCAAAATAAACAAAGGTTGTTTATGATCATCACTTAAAACAGTAACTCAGGAGTAAGAATTAACTTCGTCTGGCACAATTCTCATTCTTTATTTGTAATTCAGCACCCGATCTGTTTTTTAAAACCATCAAAGAGCAGCGTACAAACAAACATCCCCTGCACACCAGTGACCACACAACAATCACAATAAGGGAAGAAACGTTTCCTTTGTTCCATTCTCTGAGATCGCCCAACAGAACTGAGCCAGGCCCTGCTACCCGGTGTGCCCAGAGCCTGCTTCCCTGCAACGCAGTCCTGCCGTGGGACTTGTGTGAGAACACGAGCCTCAGATCCCGGATTTCAGCTTGCAACAGAAGCACAGAAGATTAAGTTACCAGCAAAACAAAACCGATTTTAAATACCTAAATTCTGAGCACTGTCGTGGCATCTGACTGTGATCTGGTTAAGAACGTTACGCACACTGCATTGGGATGTTTTTTTCTACATTAAGATGGTATGGGCATTTGGGGACATCATTCACAGCAACAAAATCTCATTTGTAATATGAAAACCTTCTGTAACGTCGTATTTAGCAAAGCCCTGCAATGTGCACTGGGTCCAGGTACGCCCAGCGTATGATGGAGCGCAGAACAGCAGCGAACAACCACCTAAATCTCCTACTGAAGTCTGCCAGGAACAATTAATTGCACAAATGACCATTGCAATCCAGGACTTGGAAAACCTAAAGACTGAGGATTTTTCAGTTCCAGATGCATTTGCACAAATCTGCCAGAGTTCAGAACTGGGAACTGTGCAGGGTGTGAGCGTGGGCTCTCCTCAAATTCCGTGCTCTTCTGCCTGCTTAGCTGCAGCCCCAAGATACAGCCAGCCACATCTACACAATAAAACCATTGGGAAACTCTTAATTTGTAACCACACAAAAGTCAGTCACTACTGCTTACAACTAACAGCCTCTTGCTTTTCCTCCAGTGCACGCTTTTGCCCTCTCTGCATTCTTCAGTGCCTCCAGGCATCTCTGTGCTCATCTATTCACCACAGCACCAGGTTGATGAGATGTTCCCAGCACTGAGATCAGCCCAATATTTGATGCTCCTGACTGATACAGGAAAGCAGGCTCTCTAGATTTTTCCATAGCCTCTGGCGAGCAATAAAATTAAATGATCACTTTGAACAGCCTCAATCCTTACGGTTGGGAATTGCCATTCTTTGATGATTAACCTTGGGCACTTAGTTCCAGGTCAGCAATCAAGGAAGGCCCTAATTATGCCACTTCACTTTGGCAATCCGGCTGCCAAGCACCTGTACCTTCTGCCTTCCTATTGTCTGTCAAGTAGCAGGAGAAAAGATTTCTTGCAATAGATTAGCATGAAAACGGGGCAATGCATCGAGCTCTTCTTACCGACATCTTGAATCATAAACAATATATGAATGCCTTTGGAAGAAGAGAACTTAATGAAGTAAGGAACCACCCACATGATAGTTTTCTCAAAGACAGATTTCATTTGAATGGGAAATGAAGCACAGAAGGCAGAGTATCACCATGAGAAAGGAAGAAAGCAAGCAAGCAAGCATCTGGGCACTTGGTGTACGGCTAATTAACATGGGATAAAGACAGTACCGATTAACCGAGAGGATCAGAGTTCAATAGTTACAATAGCTAAGATTTAGGCTTTTATGAAATATATAACTGATTGTTACTGGGTGGTTTGATCAGCTGTGAGATGGTCAATGCTTCCCTAGCAACAGCTCGACGCTTCAAGCCCACAGCTTGGCTGGAGCCCAAGATCCAGCACTGCTCAGCCTGCTGCTGCCCTCCCTTACCTCCATCCAGTTCTGCCGGTCACTGCAAGGTTAGCGTTCAGAAGTTGGTTTGTTACTAGAATCTGAAGGGGAAGAAAAGGCCTTAAAATAAAGGCCTTTAAACGTCATTTTTATTCAGTGATTTTCTAAGAAAGCTTATTGTGGTAACGGTATTGAAGAATAAGCATTTCAGGATCACCTGCTTCCCCTCCAACAGAGTGACAATTTCTTTGAGGCTGCAAAGCACAGCTCCTAAGCTGCCTGTGTGCCTTCCTCCCACCTCTCACAGCAGCCATCCGAATCAAACAGCCTCCTGTAAGCTGTTTCTGGGTGAAGGCAAGGATTTCATGGTTTGCAGCTTAGTAGAGGATATTCTCAGCTACTCATACCAGCAGGCAGACAAATGAAGAAACGCCAAGCCTGAATGCTTCTGATCCATTTGTAGAGTGCAAAGGACAAGGCAGCAAAGAATTAACTTGTTTTTACCGGCTCTTCATAACCCCTTGAACAAGAGAAACTAACACAGGTCTTACACACCTCTCCTCCTCAACATCCTGTATCCTGAAAGTACTTTTAAACAACCTGGCCCCACAGAACAGCTTTTTAACAATTAACTGGATGGAACTTCACACCAAAAATAAAAGCCGTGGCAGCTAGCACAGCCATGCTCTTAGCCATCAGATTCCTCCCTGCATTATTTGCACTCAAGTGCCACAGCTTTGTCAGAAAATAGGAGCCTACATGCTGTCCTGAGGCCCTGCCCAGGTGAGCAGCACAGCTGGGCTCACAGCGGTGCATCACTCATGCAAACTCACGGGATGCTCTTTCCATCATGTCCATATAAACCTGTATTTGCTAAAGAAAGTGCCTCCTCTGCTCATTTGAAGCATCACACTTGGGAGCAATAGCTTGTGTGTGTTAGCTTTAATTACCTTTGGGTAAGGAATTAAATAAGGCAGCTGGGAAATGTATGGCAAGGGAGGTGTGGTAAAATCACCTTTAGTGTGCCTGATAGCATCAGAATGGGGCACCTAGAAGAACAGCTTCCATTTATGAACATAAATCAAGAAAATTGATTCCACTTAGTTCAGCTTGTGCTTTCTGCACTTACAGCACTAGCCATGGATGGGAAACTACTTTTAAATAGCTGAATAATTCAAATACTGGTTGCAGTTCTTTAACACGCTTTAATTATCCTAATTGCCTACATCCCCACCAGCCTTAGCTGCTGCTTGTGTTGTCAGCCTGAGCAGGTTGAAAAAGAAAAACTGTAAAAGTTAACTGGCAAGCAATTCTTCCTTTCACTGTTGTAGGAGCCTCCTGAAATGGCTCAGTGGCCTTGCTACAGTTCACCTGCTGCAGTGTGTGACAGAGGGGCTCACTGATGGGGCCACAGCTCTTCTGTCTGAAAGAAACGTGCAGCCTGCTGGCACGCGTCTCGGGGAAGGCCTTGGTGGTAGGTGCTGGTTGGAAGTGATGATCCTAAGGGTCTTTTCTAACCCAGACAGCTTTGTGATGCCACGATAAAGGCTCATGCACAAAAGCCCAGAAACTTGGCCTTGCTCTCGAGAGCTCTGAGGACAGAACCACCATGAAAGTCACAGTGCCTATAGAGAACACCTTGCCCACTGTCAGCTCAGTGCCTGCCTCCCCACAGGCTGGGCCACCTGCACAGCAGTGCCACAGCTCAGCAGGTCTTCAGCTCATTTTGCTAAGTGCTTATATGTAAAGAAGAAATTATGTTTACCTTGTTCCTAGTTTCACCACCAAGTGGCACTACAACAATTAGCATTCATTTCAGGCAGAGAATGATGGGCTTGTGACAGCAGCACCCTGGTTTTTTCACTCTGAGTCACCACTAATCACCCTCTGCTCGTGCTGTAATAAGCCCTGCAGAGGGCTCGCTCTGTTAAGAATGCATCAGAGGGGAGTTTCCATGCAGTTCTTACACTTTGTTGCAATACTTTTTGCTCAGCCCATTTTCCAACACTATGCTAATCTGAAATATTGAAAAGTAAAACAGTACATTTCACAGAAGCTCAACCCATAAGAGTAACCAGTTACTGACCAGTGGAAAAGACTAGGAAAAATATCAGGGCAGAGAGTCCTTCAAGATCTAATGTACTATCTTTCTGTGAAGCCCACTGAAACCCTTCCACGATTTCAACTGTTACCAGTTAGCATCAGACAAAGCTTTCTATTATCAGGCTTGTAGTTTTCTGCCTGACCTTACTTTGTACTTACACCATGCACTAAGGATAGGGCAACAGACACACTCTCCTTCAGTTCAACCATTCAAAGTTTTACCTGCTTACAAAGAAAGATCCAAAGGCAGGTGAAGAATTCTATTTCAGACCTCAGTCCCTCTCTGCTCACGCACACCTACCCAAAGACACAAACTTACCTGCTAAGCTCTGCCACTGCTGCACCTGACCACACCATCAACTTCAGCATGCTTCCCTGCAGCCAGGAGCACTTCCACCTCCTTCCCTGTAAGGAAGGAAAGAAGCATTAGTGACACGTACTCTCCTGTATCAGCCTGCAGGTATCTCCCTCCCATCCAGTGACTGCTTCTGCAGGCTTTGCTGCCACTGAACTGCCGCAGCTCCCAGCACTGCCCACCCTGCCCCATCTTGCAGCTGGAACTGCTAGGCTGGAGCACCAAGGCAAGGCAAAGCCCGCCGTGGCCTACTGCAGGTCCTGCTGCAGGCACTGGCAGGAGGGAAAGCCAGCCAGCCTACAGGAGAGCTGCATCCCATCTCCTTACTCGCCACTGCAGGCCCCTGGTGCCCCTAGGGACCAACACTTGTGCACAGACCCTGCAGCTGCAGTGCTGGGCAGGTGGAGCAGGAGCCCCACAGTCCCCAGCTGCAGCTGCCTCCTCGCCCTTTTAACACTTAGTCCTATACCCCCCACATCTGCAGCTCCTCTAACAAACTGGAAAGTAAGTAAATGGAATATTTTTCTGGGAGAACACTGCAGCAGCCCAACCTTATCTACAGCAATGCTTGTGCTGTTCTTCTCATGCAGGCAATGCCTGAAATAGCTTACTGACTCATAACAATTACAACAAAACAACGAGCTGGGAGCCGATATCACACTGCATGAGCAGTGCTTGTGGCTTCACCCAGGTTCTGCTGTACCTTGCTGATCCCTGTTGACAAACACACCTGCGAGGGACAATTCTGCCCACAACACATCTGCAAACAATGACCATCCAGCACACAAACCTCTTCTATGACCAAAGTGGAGCTCTTCCCGTGCTCCCCTTGTACCTGGTGTCCTCATGGCACTCAGAAGCCCCACTCTGACTACTGTCACATGAGCACGGCACACAGCAGTCAGTCACTATGGCCAACTGCTGTACTTAACTACAATGCTGTAACACAATGGAAACTGCCACAACGAGAGCATAATAACAAATCTCCAGGCTACAGCAAGTAAGGATTTGCTCAAACAAAGCAACCATAGATACAGAAAAAGGAAAGAAGCTGCTTACCCTTTGAAGACCTCAGGTACATAGGAATCTCCACTGAGATACCTTCGCCTCCACTGCCAACCCCTAAATGAGGTCTGGGAAGGCGTGCATCCTGGCTCCACCCCTTGCATCAATCAGGTCCATTGCCTGCACCTGAGCTCCCCTGGGCTGGCCCTGCCTTCCCACCAGGTGCCCAATCACTGTCCAAGCTGTCTCAGCTTTTCCACTACACTAACCAATATCTAACATGCATGTCTGCTGTCCTCTGCACTCCAGTAACTGCTGCACAGATATTTCAGAAACACTGCAACAATTCTGGATTGAACAGCAGTTTATAAGAATGTCTGAACGCACTCTGGACCGTTATGGAAAGTGCCATAAGATTATCTGAGATACAGACAACAAGGGAACTGACCCAGTCCAACAACAAAAAACAAAGCATTTCGTGCCACATCACATTCTTCTAATGCTTCATTTTTTAATTCATCTGGGGCACAGCACTCTGAAATGACCCAAGCGCTAACACAGACGATGCGTTGTGTTGGGGCATCCTGCCATGCTGCAGCTGGAATACAGACACACAAACAGGGCAGTCCCACAAATGAAATCCAAGTCTGAAAGCAGCAGGCCAATGTGCAGAGCAGGGCAGGCAAAGCACTGCTACTTCTTCAACCTCACCCCTAACATCAGTGACTGCACACAGCCGTGGCACAGAGCACCTCACGATGCCCCCCGGCACGTGGCGTGGCATCATCCACCTGCAGCACATCTGCACACAGAGCAGCACAGACCCTGGGCAGCGCTCCTTCCCAGTCCAGCGTTCCCAGCAACAGGGCATTTTTAAAAACAGGAAAAATCCTTCTTTTTTAATTTCCAAGACCAGACTCTTTAATACTTTTGTAAAAGTAAATGTGATAGGGGTGTGTGTGATGCCTACTGTGGCATTACTTGGGCCATTATTACAATTGAGTAACAACCACAGCAACAGAACCCAGAAACCCAAGTCTGTGTCCTCTGCAGACTGCATGCTGGCTCTGGTTCCATGTGGAACTCACAGCTCCATTCGGGGTGCAAGCAGTCCTCCTGCTCATTACACACCTGCCCTTCTCCATTGTTACAAAGGCGAGGAGATTGAAAGCCTACAGCTGCTTCTGAAATACTCAATCCGTGGCAATCGGTGTAAACCTGTGTGGCATCGCTCCAGCTCCTCCTTTCATTTATTTCATTTACAACCAGCCAGCTTCCTGCAGCACACTGCTGTACTGCAGCTACGTGTGAACGTCGCTGGCCAAAATGCTAAATGCATTTCATTACCCACAATCTCTATTTTTCTCACTTTCTAGCAACAGGCTGCAGTTCCCACCAGGTGTGAAAGTGCAGCAGTACAACACAATGGCAACTTCCTCCCAAGTCCCTGGCTATCCTCCTCTTAACCTCGTTTAAATCAAATTAAGTGCTCTGGTGTCTTCATAATCACATTATCCCAGATGAAACATTATTTCACTTTTTCCTTAAGCAGCACATACACAGCGAAAACAGCAGCAAAACACTGAAAACAAGTGATTTTTGTTACCTTTAGCAAACAAGCTTTCAGAATGAACTCAATTTACTTCCAGGTTTTGAGTTCATCAGAACACACCTGACCCTGCAGCAAGGCATACCAGCACGTGGCAAAGCTATCACAGTGCAATCAACCTGCCCGAGTTGCCCTGTAGGGCCTCCCTCCCTCCCAGCCTGGTCACCACACAGTTAAACCCTCCCTGCCCAGACCCACCTACAGCGGGTTTGTCCACAGCTTGGTGCTTAGTGACCAGAGCAGAGGTGCCAGAGCAGCACAACCGCCAAGGACAGAAACTTGCCATCTAAACTGATTCCCAGTGACCCCTCAGCTGCAGCCCTCTGCCAGCTCGCAGCAAACCATACAGGCACACTGAGCCTCTGACTGCGCCAGGATGTTGACGGCAGCCACCCAAACTGCCCTCCATCACTGTGCTTGTCACTGTCACTGCCCAACGTGTTTCCCAACAAACACCAAACTGCACGAGGCTGTCCTTTTGGTCCCAGGAATTCCTTACCTTTCCAGTCTCAGAGATTAAGCACACCCTGGGACGTGCTACTCTGATTTTCAGCTGAGGGAAAGCCAGCCAGCCAACAGGATGTAGACGTATTCTTGGCTACAACTCATAGTACACATCTGTAAATAAACAGCCTATGGTGCAGTTTCCCTCCATCATTACAAAGCAACATGGAGCTCCAAACACTGGAGAACCAAAGCAAGCAGTGCTCTGGGTACCCCAGCTCATTTTCTGTTCATGCAGTGAATGGAAGTGCAGTCCCACTCCTCATGCTGCTGTTTGGTGCCTACTGTGCCTTCTCCCTCCCTCAGAAACGTGCTGCCATTTACATCCAGACAGATGTGGAGATTTGTCACGTTTATCACCTGCAGTTGAAGGCACCCTGCAATTGCAGACTATCCAGAAGAAAACAATGTCAGAACATGGCCCAAGCTCTGCCTGGCCCAACAGACACGTGTCACACAGAGGGAACTCAGGCACAGCGGGTGGCAGTGGCTGCGTGGCAATGCCAGGAGCAGGGCTCTGGGCCTGGCATCACACACCCAGCATGGTTCCATCCACAGAATTCTACTGCAGTGCCAGTACAGCATTTACAAGGTGATCAGGGCCTACAGAGCACATCTCCACCTATTCCATTCCAGCCTTCTGTTATAAACTGTTTTGGCACAGACTGGTATGGAACAGGCTGGCCTCTCTTAGTCTTCCACAGCACTGAAACCACAGTGGCATCTGGATAAATCCCTCCTCGGCCAAGTTCCACCTGAAGAGTAGAAGGCTCTGGGCAAACAGACCCAGCTCTGGCCCAATACATACGATGAAATGGGTTCATCTGCTCCATCTGTGCGCTTCCAAACCTGGTGATTTCTGCTCCACAACACTCCAGAGGTTCTGGAGTTTGGATCTGTCCCCAGCAGTGCTCCCACAGCACAGGGCAGAGGCTCTGTTCACAAAAACATTTCCCTTCCTGTTAATACCTTCCATAAAACCACTGCTAATCCCACACAGGGAGGAGGCCGACGTGCTGAGAGCTGAGCAGGAGTCATCCCCAACTCCAGCCCACAGACACCTGAGGAGGATCCCTGGTGCAGCTCGGCTGGCTGCAGGGCTCAGAGCCCCAACGCCACGCAGCCTCCAGTCCCTCAGAGCGCTGTGAGACCCACACAGATGCACATCATGGGATTTTCCACATTTGAGGCAGAACAAAAAGAAACAGCAAATGCTCTCCAGCTGGCATACTTAAATGCTCTTCATCTTCACCCGAGAAACGTGCAGGTTAATTTCAGCCGATGACAGATCTCTCATCCAAATGTCACTGCAGATAACGCGAAGCTGTTACACACAGCCTGCAGTGAACCTTACAAAGGAACATCAAGACGTCGTGTTGTACCTTCAGTGTGTTCATGCTAAGCACAGAACCAAGGCACGAGGTTTGCATCCACACCTTTAAGCACTGACACAGAGGAGCTGCTCGGAGCCAGTTGGTGCAGGAAGGCCGTGCCGCTGCTGGAGCCAACAGCAGATAGACACCACAAGGCAGCAACACAACTTCTGATTAAGAATAACGTGCACACAGAAAATAATGTCCTGTGATTGCCAGGGACACCCCACACATCAAAAGGGAAACACAACGAGCCCGCAGTCCTTTGCTTCCATGATGTTCATCTCCCCTTCCTGGGGGCTGAGGAGCTCCCTGTGTGCAGTGGGCGCAGCGGGGCACGTGCTGCAGAGAGGGGCAGTGTGAGACATGGACAGAGCCACAGGAACAAAGGCACACATGTAAATACGAACCTGAGGAAACAAGACAATAAACCAAGTGGTTCTACTATTTACAGGTGCTGTTCTCGAAAGTTGTAAACCTTCCATGAACATTTTAAGTGACACTTTCAGAAACCAGAAGGGCTCCTGAGAAGGTAAAAAAAAAAAAACAAAACAAACAAACAGAAGCACAGTGGAAATGATGTAGGTTTTACTCACTGTTTTCTCTAGTTAATCAGAAAAAGTACTTTATTTCTTCTTTTGCTCGCTATTTTTTACCTACATACTGTTATAAAATAGGAAATATGAAAACATTTGTCTGGGCAGAAAGAAAGTTACAGTACATTAACTGTGGCACTACATAGAAATGCTTCTCTAAGGAAGTGACATGCTCCTTACAAACCAAAAGCCAGGTAAGCAAATTTACCCAGGCCCCCCTCGTGTGTGTGCCCCATGCTGGGTTACACCCAGGGCCAGGACAGCTGCTGCCTGCTGGGAGCCCCAGATGTGCCAGCAAATGGAACACAGGATTCCATACTGCAGTAAATGGAATAAGTCAAATGTCAATTGACTTTTACAGCATATTTAGTGCTGGATTAAAAAAAAAAAAAAAAAGACAACTAACTTTACTCAAACTCACCATAATTTCCTAAACACGATGTCTGGAGCCCTGAGCTGTGCTGCCTTGCAGGAGCTGCCATTGCTTTGTGCAGTACCCACTAAGATCAGCATCACCTCACCACCACCAGAAGCTGAATTTTCATGCTTTAGTGTCATGAATGGAAGCACTTCAGAAAGCTGCTGCTCTGAAACCAAACCAAAGGATCATTATTCTGCAGTTACTTCCTCCAAGCTGTTCTCATTGTGTTCCCACTACCTGCTAACAAAGCCCAATCTGCTCAGAAAGGCTTCATGTGTTAATTTGTGTGTAATGACATTAGGGAAGGAAGGCTGGATCCCCGCTCTGCCTCAGGCCCTGTGCAGGGGGAGCTCAGCCCCTGCAGGCACACTGCTGGGACACGGGCTATCAGAGATGTATCAACCTGTGATTTACTCTGCCTTCATCTTGGAAGAATTTTGAGAAATAATGGAAACAGCAATGGACTGTTTTTCCCCCATTCCACTCATTCCTCTCCTTACAAACACCAGCAATTCAGTGCCAATCTCATGTCTTCCCTGAAAAATGGTTCTAGTCTACCTCATGGCTATTCACTGCAGAATGTCACAGCTGAAACACAGTGAAAACACAGACACGTTACCAGAGATGTGCCCTGACTGTTACAGGCTAGAACCACTCAATAGGCTTGAAAAACAAAACAAAACAAGAGAAAACCACACAAAAAAGCTTTCACTGCTACAAAAATGGAGAAAAAGCCAAAGAGAACACAGTGGATGGTAGATGGATAATGATGTGGCTTTTGCAGCGCCATAAGGGTTCTGAGGAACAAGAGCTGCCCTCTTTTCTCAGTAGAAAGGGACAGAGCCACGAATGCCTCCTGCCAGAGGGAGCACTGCATGGAGAGGCTGTGGGCAGAGCCCAGGCCATGCTCTGCAGGATCCAACCCAATGAATGACAGCAAACAGCTGCTTTGAATACAGGCCCGTGTTTTCAGCAGAGCAGCTCTAGGGTGGGCGTGTGATTCCTTCTCACTGATGCTGCCCTAAGCAGCTTCACAGCAGAGTTGCCATAAGGAGCTGCACGGTGGCTGGGGGATGATCTGCACTGGGCCGAGGCGCAGCCCCTGCACCCCCCCAGTCGGTTTCACTCCTGACCCCCAGCAGTGCAGTGCCCACCCCCAGGCACACTGACTGCCCCCTCCAAAGGCTTTTCTCTTGCAGATGTTAAACAGATGTGTTCCATTATCAACAGACGGGGAAGACTTTTCAATTACCAGTTATGTGAAGTGACAAAAAATCCTCTCGTGTGACTGAGGGACAGTACTGAAATAACATTCATGCACATTCAAGAAGGACATTAAAATAATACAATTAATCTGGATTATATAACATTATCGCTCCCTTGACCTCAGTCTGAAGCTCTGCCATAATGCAGCCATCCCAGGCAGTGTGGCCATGGGGCTGTGCTGCCTGCTGCCCTGCAGCCATGCCTCAAAGGCAACGGCCCAGGGCTCCACCAGGTCCTGAGCACCGGAAAGTCAGAAAGCTCAGAAGCAGCATCACAGAGCACCAGAACAGCACAAAAACCTAAACTGACACTGCTAGGAGCAAGCTGAATTCCTTACACCTTAACATCCAGCACTAGAGGTTCCAAGGAGAATTCCTGACTTCACACAAGGACATGTTACTGTTTTCCATAGGGCCTGCCCAGCTGTACCCCACCCCAGGGTGGCTGCAGGCACAGGGCAGCAGCTCGATCCCAGCTGCAGGGCTGCCCTGAGCAGGGGCTGAGCCAGCACTGCCAGCCCTGCTGCTACTTATGGAAAACACATCAGAAAAGACAAACCTGTCTCACAACAGCACCGGCTTGAGTCTGAACAAGAGACACAAAGTCACAGGACAGCCAGGATAGAGCGAACTCCCAGCGCCTTTGCAGCTCACAGTGGGGAAAGCAGAGCTACAGAATGCAGAGCGAAGGGTGGGCAGCTGAGTGGTGATGGGGAGCAGGAGGAAGGTTTCTACTCCACTCAGACACATGCCACAGCATGACTTCCTGTGGCACTGTGCTCATCCTATTTCACCTACACAGTCCACATACAGCTCAGGAGTTTCAAGAAGCTTCTCTTGCAGCTCCACCCTTTTCAATTTTCTCCAAAGAATATCTTCCATCTTATCAAACGTGCCCAGCCCTGATAACGGTTGGAGAGCACTAAGGAGCAGTGTTTGTTCAGAAGCTTTGTCAGCAACACGGAGGTGGCTCTACCTGCAGTGTCACAGCTGCTGTCCCTGGGGTCAGCTGGCACACTCTCAGGAGAATAACAGCAGCAATACACGTCCCTGCAGTCTCTTTACTAGTGCTCCCATTGATGTAATTCAAACATCTCAATGCTTCTAAGGCTCTGTAAGGTTCTTACTGCACGTTCCGCCTCCCTCAGTCTCTACTAGGAGCAAAAAAGAAAAAGCAAATGAAAATCACAGAGAGTGACCAAACTTTTGGCTTCCAACCATCTTCATCAATGCCTCTGGCAACTGTAATACGTCTGCTGAAAAGCAACCACTTCGTAAATATTAAAACAGGAACAGATTTTCCTTTGAATTCCCATTTGATTGCAGAGGGATTTATGCTGAATGGATATTCCTGGACATTCAAATGAGCCATAAGAAATGATATCTCAAGTGTTTAGAAAGCACAAACAACGTGCATTCTTTGGGACTCTTTGTCAGGGCAGATGAAACAATAGCCCTTCAGAAACACAAGCAGCTGCTGTTCTGCACACTCCACATTTCCGAGTCTCTGGAAATTCATGAGGACTTTGGTAGGATTTCTAACCTTCCAGCAGCCCCGCAGCTGCTCGGCTCAGAGCTGCTCTCCCAGCTCAAGGCTGCTCTCCATGCCATGGAGCAGCGACAGCGCTGACGGCAGAACCCTGCCCAAGGGTCACACTGCTTCCAGCCCTTCCAGCCAGAACCCTCACAAGCAGCCCAGTGCCATCTAAGCAGTGCCATTTTCCACACAGGCAGCACTGATTATCTGCTGATGTTATTAAAAGAATCCCTTCACTGTCAACAGTAGCAGGGAAACTCCGTGCGACACAGCAGTGCATTCTCATCAATCCATCCTGGCCACACGGCAGCTGCTTTCCCTGGGAGACGTGGGTTTGACCAGCAACAGCCCTGTGCTGCCCTGGGAGCCTCGCCAGGCCCCACTGCACGCCCTGCTGGACTGCAGAGGGCCAGAGGGAACACTGGGACCCCGGCTCACTCTTCAGTTTTGCTGTCCCACCTCACAAGTACGTACTGGTGAGCTTATTTCCTATCTGTTGATAATCTGGAAAAATGCTGCATCATCTTAGCCATGCGGTAACTGATGCAGTGACCGAACGGGCCCCAGGAAAAAGGGCTACTGCAAGTGCTGTGCAGCAGGTAGGCAGCACACCTCCAGCTTCTGTCCTCGCTGCACTCTTTGAAGAGCCCTCCAATTACCACCGGGGCTCCCAGATGGAGGCAAACCTCTCTAAATGCAAAGTGTCCCAGCAACAACCGATCAAACATTGTACCATTAACAAAACTACCTCAGGACATGGTAATATTGGTAATACAAGTCTACTTTAACAAGAACAGCATTTATTTTAGCAAGAAAATTTGCTTGCATTTAATGCGCTTGTTCAAATTAGAACTGTTCTGTTTCACGCATTAGGTACTGTCAGTACTAGCTTACAAATAATGGAAGCGTTAAGTGAATCTGATTCTCATAAGCACATAAATGAAAGAGAGACAAAGGCAATTCTTAGCTAATGAGGTGGGTTGCAGTGAGTAGAAGCAGACTTGGAATCACGGAGGCATTGAGTTCTTCAGAAATCAAGAGGTGGACAACTCAAATTGTCTTCAAGGAAACACTTTGACACAGGCAGGTGATGGAGGAACACGCTGCCATGGGAAGTCACTGCAGCTAGGAAGGGGTGCTCCTGAAAGGCGCTTCTGACAAAGATGATGTTTCTGTGCCTCCTGATACCTTGTTATCCTTCTTAACAGTAACTTGCTCTTAGGAAACAGTAACCCACTGTTTCATGGATTAAATCATTTTTTAGAGCAAGGGTTCCCAAGCTGCAGAGAGGAAAAACCCAACCAGCTGCCTATGTCTATTACTCTAAAAAGCACGTGGAAGTCCTTCCTGAATGCTGGGACACTGCAGGGGGAGCACACAGAGCCCAGACAGGGCAGGGTCAGGACCTGCTTGCCACAAGAAAACAAGAAAATCCCAACACAATTACAATTAAAGCCATTAGAAAAATACAAAGATTCTATGCCTTTAAAAAAAACAACAGGGTTGTTGTTGGTTTTTTTGTTGTTTTTGTTTGTTTGTTTGCTTTTGTTTTGTTTTTTCTTAAGCCCATGTAGAAATACAAAGACGCTGCTGTGCTCAGTACACAACGTTTGTCACTCAGGCAGGTACTTTCTGAAGTTCAGGGCGGTTCTGTTAACTCCTGGGGGAAAACCAAAGCCCACCAGCAGCCCTGCAGCACACCAAAGGAAGCTCACTGCCAGGAGCAGCAGCCTGTTCTGCAGGCACGGCACCTCCCTGCACCTACATGCAGTTCCATTTACTTTGTGGCAAAAACATCAGTCCAGGCAAAATTCTCTCAAGTTTGTAGGGTTCATACTAGTTAAAGCTTCACCCCACCAACTGGGCTCCACTGCAACAATGTCATAATTAGAACTGTAATTGCAGCATTCCGAAAGCAGCAGGTTGGGGTGTATGAACCCCTGGGGAGACCGCAGAGACAAGGGGCAAAGTCCTGCAGTGAGACCAGCAGAGGGGCACAGCCCGGCTGAGCCGCACCATACAGAGCCTGCGCCCGCAGCTCAGCCACAACCCTGCCTGCATCCTTCCCAACTGCCAGCCTGCAGAGAAGGAAGCGATGCTTCCTGTACTTCCAACAGAAGGAAGCTGGGAGAGGCTGCTGTTACACACCGAAGAAAAAAGCAGAAAAATGGACAGAGAGAAGCAGCTGACACCGATCCAAGGCCTGGGCTGGGGCACAGCACAGATGCAAGCTTCTCTTTCTGCCTGCTCCTGAGTTAACCCAGGGTGAGTGCTGCCTGCAGAGGGATGAATGCTGCAGCGGCCTCCTGCCTTGCTGCACCATGGCTAGCTTGGTTCTGTTGTGAGCTGTCAGCTACAAGTCAAACAAAAAGGGAAATCTTTCATTCTAAAAGAAAATTTAGAAAAATACTGTAGGAACTCTAAAATAATAAGTGTTTTCCAAACTGCTTCCATGCTTTGGAGCAGCATCCACATAAAATCAATGCCTAATCACTCCAAAGACACCAAAAATAAGCACTGTGAGGTACGGCAACGAGAAGGGCAGCAGAGCAGGATAAGCAATGGACTCCAGTGGCCCACTCCTCCTCCCGGACTCACAGCACAGCCAGGCAGGTCCTGCAGGGACACACAAGGGGTGGGAGGTCCCCAGCTCTGCTGCAGGGCCCCACCAGAGACATAGGGAGCAGGGCTGGTCAGGTGACAGCAGCCAGTCTGTGTTCCGGTAGGAAGCTCAGTAACAAGCACCATGTCCCTGCTCTGCCAAATTACTCTTGTCCAGAGGAAATGTGTCAAGAAAATTCAAGTCAAAACTAGCCATTCCTATTTCCATCCCTGCTGTAACTTCTTGGGTTGTCATCCTCTGCTATTTGTTCAATCCAGGAGAGATGAGGCAGAGCTGTCCCACTTTGCTGACTGACCTGGTTTGTTACGGGGTGAGGATCCACAAAGCAGTGGCTGCAGAGAACAGGTTCAGCAGCACCCAACTGCTTGACTCTTACACATTTCAGGCACATCTCAAGCCTTCACTAATGGGAACATTAGTCATAAAAATCTAATCCCCCAAATTTTTAACTTTGTTATGATTAGGCAAGGAAGACCTATCTAAATTTCATGTTCACTTGGAAAGCTCATCTATAGAGTCAGCAGTAAACCTTTTAAAACAGCAAGACCTCTGCCAGCAAGGAAGACTCAGAACTCCCACTGACTTCAGCACAGCCAGACAACCCCCCTGTAACTGCTTCTCAGCACTTGGACTGTAAGCAATCCACGCAGAGAGGAGCAGTGCAGAGCTGGAAGTCTGCAGCAGGCAACCCACCTGACAGCTCCAGGCTCTGCAGCCAAGCGAAGGGGAAAGGCAGCAGATGTGTGAGCAGAGCTAAAGAGAGCTGTGCCCGCAGTGCTGTAACGCGTGCAGCAACCACCTGAGCACTACTGCAGGCTGTGACAAGGGCACAACACCCAGATTTCAGCCAAACCGAAGTCACTATGGCTGAGGACAGCAGGGTGCTGGGAAGGCCTCTCCTTCAAACCCACCGGGAAGCAGCTGCAGGCTGTGCTTTGGGCACAGAGCAGGAGAAGCTGTGGGGAGGCCATACAGAAGTGTGATCCCTGGGGTCTGCAGCACAGCCTGAAAGGAGAGCTGAAGGCCAAGTGATGGGACACACAGCGCCAGGCAGGAAGAGGCTGTTCAGCACGCTCTGCTTGGCAGCGTTTCGGCTGCAATATAACAGATTAATAGAACTGAGAGGTTACAAATTAAGCCTCTGAACAAATTAATAATGCCAGTAATCAATGAGTACACAGCAAGCGGCGAGCCTTTCAGCCCATCTATTAGCAAAACAAGCACTAACAACATTAAGATGCTTCCACAGAAATTATCAGGGCCTAATGAAAACAGCCTGCCAACCCCAGGCCACAACAGGCAGAGCAGCTGCAGCAGTTTGGAACGAGGAGACTTTCTGCAAAGCACTCCTGTTGAGCTCACCAGAAGCAGGATCTCACCCTGTCACTGCCTGTCACACAGGCAAGCTGAGCAGTAAGGCCAGGACATGCATGGCATTGCCAAGCATGGGCTCCAGGCTCCCTACCCCCCTGCCGCTCCCTCCCATCACAAAAGGCGATGCCAGCAGTCACAAACCAATATCACAACAAATATCCAAACCAGTACCAGCATCTTCTGAACTGCACTGGGTATAAGCAGATAGAGCCCAGCCTATGAGAGCTCTGCTACTGACAAAATAAAAACGGCCGAACGCCCTTTGATTTTAGTGTGAGCATGTACAATTCAGGTTGCATCTTAAACTGCTCTGAGCAGCTGAAATAGATGAAAGAAAACTGCTTTGTGCTCCTATTTCTCATGAATACAGCTTCATCACTTACAATTAGGCATGACTGCAAGCAAACATCGCTTGCATGGAACTAGCAGACAAAGCGACCGGAGACAGCTATCAGCACAGACAGGAGAAGGGAAACGAGCAGCAGTGAGGCAGACTTCCGTGCTGGCAAAAGCAAGGGAGTGAGATCTGTGCGTTATCACTTCTACCTCCACCCAGACCAAACTTGTGCACTGCCTGCACGCACCCCCAAAGAATCACTCTAAGAGATGCGGCTGCAGAAAGAGACACTAACCTGCAAGCAGTCCCTTTCGACTCAATTTATATTAGAAGAACTGAGCACGTACTGATAGCAGTTTCCTGAACCTTACTTTGTACAGAGGAAGAATTACTTATGACCACACTCACTGGTTTTATTTAATACTGAATAAGTCAGTAACATCTTACTGAACACGTGCCACCTGGGAACAGCCATATATCTACCAGCAGAATGCATATCAAAAATTGAAACCACACAAACAATACTTGCAGCAATCAAGCAGCTTTGCTGCCAGACCCCAACAGTTTGCACACTGGGGGCCAAACCATGGTCTGTTTCAGATGGGAACGCACACCCTGGGTCACACCTGGGCTGCTCTGGGCACAGCTGTGCTATGGGAAGGCTGCAGCTCTGCTCCCACTGAGATGTGGTTTATCGCAGCTCAGGTGGAAGGTCATTTATGAAGAACAAAAGGTACAGGCTGCATTCAGACTGAACTGAAAACTGCTTCATTTATCTTGAAAGTGACATAAATGAAGACTGCTCTATGACACGTTAAGAACATATCAAAACTCTGCCCCCAAAGTACCCAAATTAACACGTACATAAATCATCTCTCATTTTGGTTGCTGACAGCAGCAGCGCGCACAGCACTGGCAGCTCAGGATGTGTGCAGGACAGACACCCTGCCCTGCTGTACCCACGTGGTGCTGGAGGAGCATCTCCTTTGGTGCCCGCTGCAGAGCTCAAGGCAACCACTTTCAAATCATTATTGAACAGCATTCAAACAGCAGCTTTACTCACAAAACAGGCCAACCTACAATCATTAATCATTAATGCAGCCAAGACAGTAGCCTAACTAAAGACATTATTTCCTTTCTAATATACACACAGTCCTGCTCTTTTCCCAAGGCTCCCCACTGCAGAAGTTCTGCAGCACTGATGTATGCGAGGTTACTGCTAAACTCTTCCCAAAGCCTTTGTTTGCAAGGAAAAATATAAAAAAAACAGTTCTGAATGCCACACTGCTTCTGGGCACAACGTAAACCTCAGCAGGAAAAGGGCTCTGCATCACCACGCTGGTGTGCAGCTCCACACCCAGCACACAGCACAGGGCTGCTGCCTCCCATCCCCGCTGTGCCTGCAAGTCACTGCCTCAAGCAAACAGCTTCTGTCAGAACGCAGCTCCCAAGGGAGCTCCAGCACCCACAGTGCTGCTCACAGAGCCACGAGCACCGACTTCACACGGGATGCACTGACTTACAGCCCTCACCACCATCTGGCAGCAGGCCTTACGTGGTCAGCCCGAAGTTTTGCTATCTTCTGCTGCTTTGGTTGAGCAAACTGAGTGCCAACATGAAATCCAGCAAAAAGAAGTCCTCAGAACCTCTTGAAGGAAACAACACGTATGTTATCATGTTCCTCCTCTGAGGGATGAAAGAAACAAGGCAATAAAATTACTATTTACGAGGCTCAGATATGCATTTTAAATTACTTTTACGATTCGTAGATTATCATCTGCAGTGAGCTCTCAGCAACTGTCCCGGAGCTTCGCAAAGAACGTTCCCTCTTAGTTCCACTGCTATCCATGCTGCCTACACAACACTATCACAGATGAAAGAGTCCTTAGCGAAATGTTCAACAGTATTACTGTGTGCACATCTCATACTTCTCAGCCAGATTCTCTTAAGTGCTTTAGAAACATAAGCACATCTTGTTCTACCCTCACAAGGGAAGGATGAATGTTCATACACATCGCTGGATGCTTCAGCCCCAAAACACCTTACCCCAGGAAGGCTGCACTGGGCTGCCCCAGGGCTCTGCACTCCAGCCGTGGCACACAGGAGGACAGCAGCAGGGCAGCAGGACAGGCAGACCAACAGCACTGCCACAGTGCTGGCACCCACCTGCAGCTGGGAGCTGGCAGCAAGCGCTTCCTTCTCCGTAAGGACTGCACACGCCTGGCAGCCTGCAGTCTGCTCTGGCACAGCACAGGCCAAAAGAGACCAGAAGTTCTGCGCGTCTGATGGCTGCACTCAAGTTTGGACAAGCCTACGGGGAACAAGGGAGCACTGAACAGCATTTAAAACTTCTGTCAGTTTTTAAAAGCTTCTGGAACAGCTCCAATTTACACTCATTTAAAGGCTCCAAGCAAGCAGAGAAGAGCCAACGAGCAGCTCTGGCTGACGGTGTGGTAATGGCTGGAGGCACTCCCACGTGGGCTGCAGCTCCTCCAGGCAGAGGCTCTGGCACTTGGCTCTGGAGCTCACCTGGAGGCCAGCACGCACGGGGCCCTGGGCAGCCTCATCTGGGGGCAACCCTGCCCACAGCAGGGGGAATGGAACTGGACAATCTCTGAGGCTCCTTCCAACCCCAGCCGCCCTACGATTCACTGGTCTCTGCGTATGTTTAACCCTGAAAATCCTTGCAGCCATCAGCCCCTAACGTAACATCCAAAAAGTCAACAAAACCAGCAGAACGCTGCCCCCATGCAATCTCCACATTCCATGTGCATCAGCAGCAGCCCTCAGGGTCACTCCAGGTGCTCTGCATGAAGCACGTAAATCGATTTGTAAGGCAAATGGCTCAAATTTTAAGATCTATTTGTTATTTTTAACTGCATCAGTAGCTGCTGGCAGTTTTAATGCTAACATGACTCACAGAGTACTGTGCTAAATTCAAGCTTTACAAAAATCCAGTACTGCGTGAGCACAGCAATGATACAAAATACAGCATGTTTTCCTGTTCCTTTCCCAAATCAGCTGCGGAGGCTTTTGGAATAACATCCTTTTCGGTAGGCAATGGAACCATTTCTCCCCTGTTCCAGTTTGTCTGCAACAAGAAGTGGAAACCATTTCCCTTTCAGATAAAAGGCCTAAATCAAACAAAATGAACCCTGCTACTTTCAAGCCAGTTTTCCCATGTTGCCTTCTCTTCCCAGCAGTGCCAAACCAACCAGACCCAGCAGCACCAGCTGAGCCCCTGCCTGCAGTGCCCCTGATGGGCTGCACACTGCAGGGCACGTCCTTCAGCCAGCTCTGAGCCCAGGCAACCAGCCTGAATTCACTTTTTCTTCAGATCAAATCACACAATAGCACTATGCACGTGGCTGGAGAATAAACGCTCACTGCAGCTCAGAAAGTCTTCCTCCCTTCTCATCAGCACAACACACCAACAGAAGGGGCTCCTGACACAGGCGTTCCCTTCCTGCCAAGGGCTTGGTCTGACGCTGCACCCCCCAACTCACTTGTCCAGGTGTAAGCCCTGCCAGCACTCAGAAGGAAGGGCCTGCAGGGTCCTGAGATCAGTCTGCTAAACTCGCCTATCGGTTCCAAATGGCGCTGGGTATGGCTACACAGTTACTGCTAGCTTCAAACTAAAACTAGGGTAGGCAACATACTTAAAATGTTATTATCACAGTCTGTGGCTGGGGGGGTTCTTCACAGAAACATCCACTTCTTGGAGAGCAGGCAGTCCCTGCTCCCAGGCACAGCACTCAGCTAACCAGACCACAGACTTGCCCTCATTTTCTGACTTCTTTTGCACCAGCAACAGTGTACGACAAAACTTAGGGGTGTGAATCTTAGATTCTTACCTTTATTTCCCCCACCAGGTATTTTAATGGCCATCAGATACAAAAAGATATCAGTGCATTTTCAGTTGCAGCCCCTGTGCAGCTGACCACCATCAGGATGGGCGCAGACGCTGCTCAGAACATCAACACCAGCAGCACAGTCACCGACCGCATGCCAAATTCAGATCCAAAACGTGTTCAGGAGTCATCTGCTCATCTTGATTCACACTGTTTCTCCTGCTTGCCAGTTTCTGACAGTTATGAATAACAACTTGAAAAAGTGCTAAAAATAAAACAGACTCAGGCCCTGGCTCAACTTTTTTCCCCCCTCCCATTTTCCCCCTCATGATTTGCTTAGTCCTGCTAGTAATAAAGCTGGTGTGACTCATTAAACTACCTTAAAAAAAAAAAAAAAAGAAAAAAAGTCTGTTACCTACAAGAGGCACTAATCCTAACATCTAGAATTCATTCCTGCATGACACTGTTAAGCTTAAATGACACACAGCTCCCATCTAGCATATTCTGAAGCATACAAGCAATCAGTGCACTTAGGGCAATTTCTTCCCCAAATGCAGGAACTGATGCATACTTCCAAGAAGAAATTAGAGACTGGAAATTAGACACAGCCTGAACTTGAAAGCAGCCTACCACCCCGTCAGTGCCTTCAAATGGCACCCTGAGCACAGTGCCTGGAGACCAACCCTCACCCTGTGCTGAGCTGGCCGCACGGTCAGCTTCCAGCTGCTGCCCTTCCAAGGCTCTGCAGTCAGCTTCTGACGACACACCAAGCTACCGGGCTGCCTGCAGATGCTGGGCTTTCTGTGTAGGTTTATCATTACTTCTGCTCAAGTCGCAAACAGGTGAACCCCACCGCACCCCCACGAAGTCAATGGAAGGGCTTCAGCAGCTGCTTGCACCAACCAGCACCTAAGGGCAACCTACAGAAGCGTTCTGGTGCCAGACGGCGCGTACACAGGGAGGGTGGAACTTCCAAGAGCATCCATGCGCCCCACTCCCCACGGCTCTCACACGAGAGGAAGGCTTGGTGCCCCACGGTGCCCCTGGAAACCCTTCAGGCAGCAGCACCGCGTGCCCAGGCGCCGCTCCTGCCTGCCAGCACTTCCCACGGGACCCCAGTGACGGCGCCGTGCTGCCAGCCCTGCGCAGCTCTGCTCCGCACTGCGCTACTGCCAGCCCCGAGCAGCCCGACGCCACGAGGGGCTGCTGGAGAGCAAACCAGGGCTGAGCGCTGCCAGCGTTACTGGGGGGATTCTGCACACTGGTCTCCATTTGTCATTAAGTACACTTCAGCAGGCACACACTTATCACTTCTAATGCAGTAAGAGGCTCACATAAAAATTAAACATCTGGTTCTGATTGAGAGACAACCTTTGCTTTGCCTAGCAACCACCATAAACTGAAAATGAAAGCCTATTTACAATAAATGCAACATGAGAATTTGTGAGTGTTTTGCTCCACGTCTCAAACGCTGCTGCCACATCAGCATCTGTGCTTTCACTCTGCAGATGATGGCAGAAAGGAGGCAGAGCACAGTAAGAGCAGGCAACACTGCACCCTGTGCCATAGCAGCCATGGGGCAGCCCTGCTGGGCAGGCTGTCTGAATGAAAGGGCAGCAGGCAGCCAAGCCAAAAGACAAAACAGCCAGTTAGAAGGGAACAGAGCCTATGTCAAGTTAGACCTCCAGAGCTTTATGAGAGAAAGATGATTTTGTTTGGGACCAAATTCTATGCATTAAGCACAGCAGAAATATTAACAGGCTTTTTGGAGCCCACCACAATGCAGAGATTGATTCACCACAGCCTGCACAACCAACACAGATTTCTGCTGAAATTATAAAAGCTAAAATAAATGCAGCAGCAGCTCAGCAGCTCAACCCCACGCACAGTGCTTCTCCAGTGCCACGGAGAGAACACAGCGACTTCTTTCAATTAGCTGTGAAAATGCTAATTGATAATCGTGGCATTCGGTCAGAAGAGAATGACATCAAGACAACTTTAACCAGAATCCCTTCCCTTCCCTACCCTTACACTCCTGCTAGGTTGTGTTACAGGTTTATGCTGGCTGTGTAAAACAACAAAACCACCACGCACACAACGAAACAATTCCCAAAATTCCTTCTCCCCAAGATACCAATGGAAGTTTCTTCATTCTTTTTCTAATCTCACACAATAGTAACAGATATAGAGAGGCATGTTTGAGCTGCAAACTTCAAAAAGGAAGTACTTCAGACACCAATTTAATAGCAGCATTTTACAGATAGCTTTGTCAGGCTATTTCTAAATCATCTTTTCTCCTGTAAAAGCTGACTTTTTTTCCTGCCATAGCTTAGCTCAGTGAGGATGAGGCTCCACCTTGGTTTGGCCCATTCTATTCATGGTAGCTGGATTTGCAGGTGAGCCTGCTTTCTCTGGGGCATCTTTACAGGCCCTTACATTGGCTTCTTCCTCCTTCAGGTTCTCATTCAGAACACAGGACTGAGTGCAGGCTGTTCTGCCCCTCTGTATCTCACCTGCTGTCAGCAGAGCCAGCAGTTTGCTGCTGAGGCTGGGGAAGGTCAGCCCAATGAAGGAAGCTGTTGTGTGTTCCATGATAAGAATGTTGGTTTGGGGTTTTTTGGGTGTTTTTTTCCCCCCCAAAAAAGCATACCAGTCTTCAATTCCTAAATTAAAAGTTTTGTGTAAAATATTGAAAAATAAATTATAACAACATGCAAGTCTCATGAGACATGATGCATTTGTAAATACACTCTATTATGTGTACACACACACTGTATTTGTAAATTCCAATTTTTATATCAATTTTTTCATGCATTTAAAGGGTGACTGCAGGTTGAGGACATTAAAGCACAACAATTTGTTCCACTACACAATCTGGGGACACAAAGAGGCCTTGTATCTCTCCCCAGTTCCCTGCTTACCCAGCGCTGCACACCTCCAAGGCACACAGCCTGCATGGCACAGCCATCCCACAGGCTAACAGGGATGGCGACCTCTGCCAGGCAGCACCACGAGCAGTGCCACGGCACTGGTGAGTCTTGGTATTGAGAGAGGAATCACACAGTAAAAAAAAAAAAAAAGCGTGAAGCCTTTACATTTATCTTTGTTAAATGAAAACAACACAAACATATAACAACCTCAGTGCACTTATTCACCTTTGATGTTTCTAAAACGATCAACAACTTAGAAACACCTTCTAGGAGAAGAAATTGCATAAATGTTTGTGGCACCCCAGACAGCTCAAGCCACAGAAGGACAAAAGCCACCTCCCAGCAATAAGCTCACTGACACGAGCTCCACTGCGCGATTCCAAAGGAGGATGGGGAACACTGGAGGCATCTCGGAGACGTGAGCCTCACACCACACTGACACTGCTCTACTGGACACATAACTCTTCTTCCTGCTTCACTCCTTCCTCTGAGCACTGGGAATGACACCACTGCCCCCTTCTCTTTTGCTAGGCACTCTCTGACCTACCCAGCAAGCCTTCACGCAGCACGGTGCGCACCCTGTGCCTTACAGCGTACCAGCAGCTGCCCTCGTGGCACACTTCTGAAAGGAAAGCGTGCTTCCTCTGCAGCGGAGACACATTTCTTGTGAAGGAAAGCACAGTGTCAGACTTTTCCTGAAAAGACAGGGACGTGCCTCGCCAGCCGCACGGGATGGGCCCGAGGCAGCGCTGCGGGAAGGGGCACCATCCGGGGGCACTGCGCCTGCAGGAAGCGGGCTGTGCGAAGGGCTGTGCTGCAGGCACGTCTGCAAGGGCTGATAATGGGCTGCTTCCTGAAATTCTTCTCCTGGAGCTGTGTGAGAGGCAGGAAGCACGGGCACGGGAGAGGAAGAAAGTTACAGACGAGGAAAGAAAGCAGTTCCCCCAAACCAGCTGGAATTACAAATACACGGCGCTGAAGGTCCCGTCAGCGGAGCCCCCATGTCCCAGGAGCAGCCACGAGCACTGCTGTCACTGCGGCTCTTTGCCTCGCACCCAGAGAGCAGCCGCTTGCCGTCCATCCCAGGAGCCTTCTGCCATCCCTGCAGCCTCACACAGCCACACACAGCCAGGACAAGATGTGACACCGAAGTGGCACAGCACAACTCCGACTCCTCCTCCTTCCTTCGGAGGAAAGCAACGACTTCTCCCAGCTTCACAGCCCATTTCCCAGCTCTGGCAGAGCAAGGGAGTGCCAGTGGATGCAGAGCAGCCTGAGCCCAGCATGGCCCACACGGAGCCCTTCTGCTCACAGTCACCAGGATGGTGCTGTAAGCACAGACAGGCTAACAGCAAGGAAAACAACCAGCAACTACCATGCAAATTCTGAATCGGCCTTTCCTTTTCAAAGACATTTTTTTGGCATCCATTGAAATTGGTTTTGTTCACAGAAATATTTGGAAAAGAGGTTTTTATTTATGCAAATAGATGTATTTATGGAAAAAAAAAACAACAAAAAACACAGATTTGCATGTAAATGAGAATATTAGTGCATCAATTAGTGAATTTGAGTCCTCCTTCACTGCAAACACACATCCATTTACACAGCTGTGAGTCCATTCTCGTGGGCACAACACAGACCAGCAAGTCCACTGCACAGAAGGGGAAACAGCACTGTGATCCCTGGTCAACATTCCATGTCCTCTTACACACGAAAGAACAAACGGCACTCTGAAAAACTTCTCCTGTGTTCTGCAGACACGTTGGCAGTAACACTTAATGAGAAAGGGCATCAAGACACAACCGAGACAGACCTCTATAACCAATGCAGAGAGGACTGCTGGTAAGACTAATGCCAACTGATGGGATCCCTATCCTTTCCATTAGGAGATGCAATTGCCCAGGAATCCCAGGTGTAACAAGCTTCAGAATAAATGCCATTAATTTCATTTTTAACTTCCTTCTGAAGAGCGGCAGAATGCTCTGCACAGCAGACAAGGGAGCACAGAGCCTGCAGGCCATCCCCAGGGGCACAAAGCAGCCCTGGGCAAAGGGGCACCTGCATGAGGCACTGAACAGCCCTGGTACTGCTAACTGCGTGCTGCTTGCTCCACAAACATCCCTGTAATGCAGGCAGGCTGGGATGAAGGGCTGGTAACATAAGATCACATCAAATACAGGCCCCAGAGACAACTATATTGAACTAAATTCTGCTCTTTTCCTCAACTGTTACATGAAGATGACAAAGGACAACAGGAAAAGCAGATCTAACCCATAAATACCACCAATTCAGCCTGTGCAGTAGTGGAAATTAATTGTGCCCAACTGCACAGATCTTGAAGATAGGAAGTTTGGGACATGCCCTTTTCAAGTTCTACTCCAGAACTTGTTTTGTTACATAATTTTATATTTTGAAGGCATTGTTTCGTATGCCTTGCTCAGTGAGCAAAGCAAGGCAAATAAATACCATCAAAAGCCTATTTAGCTCCACTTGCTCAGCCACAGACAGCATCCCGTGGCTATCATAGCAGGGGAATCCTCTGCTAAGAGCACCAAGGGATGTGTGTGGATAAGCACTGTGGGCAGAGCCAAGCTTCTAATGAGAGCGACACAATTACAGAGCTGATGGGCCGCTGGAAGCAGCGTGCAGCACAGCAAAGCTACTGAGCTGCCTGCCTCCTGCTGCACGCCCAGCCAGCACAGAGCTGTGTGCTCTGCTGGGACTCTGAGGGACGCACGAGCCAAGGAGTTACCTGAAGAAAAACACCGTGTGATGTGGGCATGTGTGTGAGCACCGCTACGGAAAAAAAGGGTTTGCTTCTATTGCAGCTGAAGGCTATCGATCTTTCTGCTGATTTCCCTGGAAGTTCCCTTCGGACAATGAACCTCTGCATGTGCTGCAACATGGGGAACCCCCGGTTTGGCTGCTGTATGTTTGCACTTTAGGTATTAGTTACCTTGCCTATTGCCTTCTGCTACCAGAAGAAACCTTCAATGACGTGGAAATTTCAGCCTGTTATTTACAGTTCTTATTTATCTGCTTTTTCTGGCTGCCTCTGCCTACATCAAGACATCTCTGGACTGAAGTTAGAAAGAAAGGGGTGGGAAGGGATTGGGTGCAGATGGCACACTGTGGTCAGCCCAGGTCCAAAGGAGAAAGCTTCCTACTGCCCCCAGCACAGCCTGTCCTTAACAAGCCAGCAAGGATTACGGCTTCACTTTAAAACAGCCGTTTTCCTTCAGAGCGATTTTCACTAAAACAGGGGCAGCCAAATCACACAAGCAATGTTCACGGACAAGTTCAGTACACGCTGGTCTTCCACCTGCACATACTACTGCTGTATGCTGATAATCCTCTACATTCACGTTTGACCAACAATAAAGCATTTCTTTACTGAAATAAAATGCCCTTACTTTTACAGTGGCTTGCTTTTATACGCCGCAATTAGATTGAAGCCAGCTGATGTGTTTCAGCAAATGTTCAGGTACCACCTCATTATTTCACATACCGTCTGGGGAGGTTCTTCTCCCTGAAAAAAGAAAAAAAAAAAAAAAAAAAGAAAACCCAAACAATTCTTTAGAGAGCAATATAGAACACAGTGGGCATTCAAAAAACTGTAAGAAACTGCTCCGGCAATAACATTCTCATTTGATCTTAATAGTGATGTTTATGCAGCATGTATAATTAAAAGCATTTTCAGAATCAGCTTAATTAATCTCAGAAGTTCAGTATTCAAAGAGCAGAGGAAATAAGCTTTTGCTACTCGTTATGTATCATGCAATTATATAATGAAGACATCCAATCATAATTACGTGTCACAATAACAATCCCATGTCAGAAAGTTCCCTCTGTCTATGCCAAATAACACTGTGTGCATCACAGTGTGCCTCCAGGCCTGGGAGAACCACTGTGGGGGCTCTGAGACCAGAGGAGGACGGTGGGGGGCAGGAGGACTCTACTGCAGGGAGAAAACTACAGCCAGGCTCCCCCGATACAGAGTCCAGGAGTCAGACGGGACAGTGGCTGGGCTGGGGCTGCTGCACGTCTGCCCTGCTCTCGATAGGCTCAGCATTTGGGTTCCCAACAGGCAGCTCTAGGGCCAAAAAAGGCTCAGCTCACACTCCTACCTCTTCTGAGAGAGAGACAGTTTAAACAAAAACAGAAGCTGGATATCTTCCCCCGCAGATTTAAGCTGCGTATCTGCACTCTAATGTACACTGAGAACTCAGCCTGAGCTCAGCAGTAGGAGAGAGCAGAAAGAAGCGTTCCCACATCCTCAATCACAGCACCTCCGGGGCACAGCAACCTGCAGGCCCACTGCTGAAGCCCTGGGCAGCACCGTTCCCTGGGGCACTGCTTCCTCCACACCCAGAGCTTCCTGCAGCCAGCTGTGGCAGCTGACAGAAGCTGCCCTTCTTTCTCGGACATCAGCGGAGTCACAGAGCGAACCCGTAAAGCAAGCTGCTGCCCAGAGGAGAGCGTGGCAATGAGGTCATTTCACTCCAGGAGCCACTTCTGTCTCGGGCTTTCCTATCAGACAACAGGATCCACATCCCGTGGATGGGAGAAGCATGTGATCCGTGCACCCACTGAGATCGCACAGCTTCCCCCAGAGCACAGAGCTGCGAGCACAGAGCGCTGCGCTTGTGCCCACCTTCTGCAGTCACCTCCACATGCAGGAAAAAAGCAAAAGCTGAAGTTTTCTGTCCCTTTGCTCCAGCCACAGCTGCAGCATTCCTGGTGACTTCCCGTGCCCAAGGACACACCATGGAGTGCAGCCACAGCTCCCAGGAACTGTCACAAAACACAAAACCAGTGCATCCAATACAAAACCTAACACTTCCTACACGTGGCAACTTAGTAGTAACACCATCTCATACAAGGCAAACTGTTAGAAAACAGATATTTCTCTTACTCTCATAGAAGAGAGCACTGAGGTAACTAATACAGAAGGCAGCCAAAGTTTTACTTTATTTACCAAAAAAAGTCACACAGGTCTAAAATTATGTATGTAAATAAATCCAGTTGTGCTTGATTAACACAGCCAAATGGGATTCATTCAAACCAATACCTTTAATGTGTCAACTCCAATAACAGTAAATCTGATCTGCAGTGATTCAAAGGAACTCTGTTTCAACTTGGAGATTCTGGCAGGGCTGACCCTCAGCAAAGCCCCCTCATTCAGGGCTGGAAGAGCCCCTCCCAACCACAGGTATGCCAGTAGTTCCTTAAATAAATTGTATTTCATCTTCAACATCAACGTCGATCCATCTGATACTCCCATACTCCCAGAAAGGTTCCAATATAACTCCTTCTGCTTTTAATACTTCAAATTAATTAAAAAGAAATGGGGCTGTATTATTAAAGCAGAAAATATTTACACCAAGAGCAGTTCAGAAGTACAAACACGCCGAGAAACGTGCAGGAGCCCCTTGGGTAAGGCTGAGATGCACCAGCAGCCTGCAGCAGCACCACCAGCTCTTCTGGTGCCTCTCCCCCAGGAGCTGCCTGCCCCAGCACCACAGAACAGCAGCACCCGAGCCCCCGACCCCTGGCTCACAGGGTGCACCTCAGAGGAAGGCGCTGCCTTCTTTCAACATGGCAGCAGTTTTAACACCCCTCCGCGGAGGTCAGGGGCGCACAGCGCTCACACGGCTCCCATGGGGGATGCTTCCCAACTGACACGATGTCGGGGCAGCCCACCAACCAGGGCATCATCAGCACAGACTCTCCTCTCTTCTACAACTGGGAAGGAAAGAGAAACCTCACCTACCTCACCTTTCAACGCACTGATTTTTATTTTTGTTCTTTATTGCAACGGTTCACACCCATGACACAATTAGGAGTGGCTGAAATTCATGAATTAATCACCAAATGAATTAGCAGAACTTAAAGCAGTAAGAACACATCAGAATGTAACGTATTAACTAATGCTGACAACCGCACTGCTTAATTATTTATTCCAACAGCTACAGTGCACTGATCTGCAGCATATTTAGTGAACAAAGCCTTGAGAGACCGAAACGTGCTGCAGCTTCTCCTATGTGAGCCACACATCAGAAGGTGAGGAAGGGAGGGCAGCCATCACAAAGCATCACCGAATCACAGAATTGCTCAGGTTGGAAAAGACCTTCAAGATCATCGAGTCCAACCACTCCGTGATACCACTGCTGAACAGTTTGCCTCCTGCTACCCACGCGCAGGGCTGGATCCCCTGCCTGCCAGCAGCGCGCCCTGCAGGCACTGCAGCCCCATCCCGGCTGCTCCCACCGCCCAGGGCCACACAAGTCCTGTGCTGGAACTAAAGAGCAGTTACCAGGATAACTGTCCAATTTTAAGCTCGTGTTTGAGCCAAAGGTTCACTAAAACACCTCTGAGACTCCAAGGCCAAGCTGGGATAAATCAGAACTGTTTGAAGCCTCGCTGTGCTTCAGCAGACAGGGCTCCCAGCAGGATGCTGCACGGGCTGGTGCCTCCAGGAGCTCAGTGTGGTTCTGGAAGCCAACAGTGGCACTGCAAAGCATGCAGTATGTACCAACTAACGTGGTGGGGAGCAAGATGAGAAGCATTACAGTATAGTTAAGGCCACAGAAAAGACAGTCAATAACTAAACAATGATGGTTTTTTAAAAATAAGGAAGCAAGCAGGTACCAGACAGTGTTCAAAGGTTGCAAACTGAGAGGACAGAAGGAAGAGCCCAATACCCAACCCCTCTGTACGTGCTGTTATGCAGCCACAACCCGCCCTTATAAACCAGAGTCACTCACTGAGAAGAGGAACAGAAGATGACATTTCAGGAGTTGTACCAACTGCTGACAGCAAAACGAGCAGAATGCATCCTGCCTGGAAAACGTGCAGTGTGACAGTGACGTCTGCTAAAAAGAAGCCATTAAGAGTTCATAATCCCCAGATTCTACGAATTCAGGCAGGGAGAATGTTTCTTTGATCTCTACTCATGACACCCTCCATACTGCTTTACTGACCCTACCACCCTAAGTCCCTGCATGGCCACGGGGACAAGGAAACAGGGTCACTGAAGCTCAGCTGCCCGGAGCTAACAGCCCTTGGAAGCAGCCCACGTTGCCTACTAACTGCTGCTGTGAGCGCAGTGTGCATAAGATACATTAGATAAATAAAACTAATTAACCTTGGTCTTGGGATTCCCACTTCTCTGTGCACAGCATTTGGAAAAGCAGTTGCACATAAGCTCTGTCTCAGCCACTTTCAGACCCCTCCATGGCCCGCAGCTAAAGCTGAAGGTTCCTTCTGCCCAACATTGTGATACCACCTGAATATAAAGAAAGGCTGAAAAAGTATTTCATTTTTTTAAGGCAAAGAAAGCATAGAAACCATCAGTGTCCACAGGCAGTCTCCAGGGCAATAACTGCTGTTTCAGCGTGGTACTGCATGTACCGTACTGGCGACAGGCTCAGCACTCCCACACACACTTCTGCCTAATACATTGATACCTAGAAGATTTTTCAAGTTACTAGGAACTCTTTCCCATCTTACTATGAGATCTGGGAGTCTATTACTGGTTAAATAGAGGCTTTGCTCTCACCATTCATATACAGGCACATTCCTGCACTTACTCGCTGAAACAAATGCAGATCTGCACAGATTACAGACCAGCACTGCTGTAGCTCCTACACTGGCTGTGCAGGCCTTACGGGGCATTTAACCCCACAGCACAGCCCTGCTGATGGCTTCATTTAGCACCACACCACTGAACAGGGAACTTTCCAAACTGCTGCACCTCCTCGGGGAGAACACTGCTATCCACCTGCAGGACCACTGGCTGCACCGCAGTCTCCCTTCTCTTAAAAAATCTGTCCAAGTCTGCAGTAAGCCTACAGCAGCTCAAACGGGAGCTGCCCATCTCCAAAACTACATTTCACAGGCTCCACTTGCAGTGACAGGACTTCAAGCATCCCAGTCGTGAGATGCGTGCTGTCTGCACAAGGGCACATTACTGCTGGGTGTGGTACTTTGATCAGCTGCCTTGTCCTTGAATGTTCTCTGTGTTAAGCACTGAAGGAGATGAAAGTATCCAAAAGCACAGCACACACACACGGCATCAGGAGAGCGAAGAGCTGTTAGGCACCCCACCTCCCTCTCCACACATTATAATGCACGTTCCTCCTTTACACGCGCGTTATTTCTTAAGTCACACCAGAAACAAGTTACTGTTCCCTCCCTGCTGCCATCAAACCCACTCACACACCTCGCAGTGGGAGAACGGGGGAAGCCCACGATGCAGTGCCACCCAAGGAAAGAGCAATGCTGATGTGCAGCACATGGACAAGCACAAAGCTCCTGCAGCTGCCAAGCCCAGCTGGCAGCAAACACTTTTTTTTTTTTTGCTCAATAATTCCCTGCATTTACTAAAATTTCAGGCCATCCAAGCCTGCAGCTACCCAAAGTCCCGAGGATGGTCACAACCCCAGGCAATATAGGGAACTCCTCCTTCTGTGACGTTACCTCTCTGAAGGCAAGGCCAGGCCCTGTCCATGCAGGATGATGCCAGCACTGCCTGAGGCCTTCCCCAGCTCAGCACAGCGCTGCCCAGCTGGGCAAAGCTCTGCACAGCCAGCAGCAGCCTTTGGGGCACAGCCACACAAACAACAGAGGAAACATCCACACAGACACTGTAGGTGTTTGTGGTCAACTACCAGGGTTAGAACGACCACAGTAACCCCACCGAAGTCAGAGAGGGTGCAGCACTGTTTGCTCCCTTTATGTAAGGGCCAGTCTGTAACACCTGAGCAGCAGCAATGCTGCACCTCTGCCCATGTTCACCTGCCCCCAGGGCTCCATTTTCCCCACAATGCAGTCCCAAATGACCAAGAGTGGCACAATTAATCCTTCTGATGTTGAGGCATTTTAGGAGAAACTTCACCTGCCTCTCATTTATCCTCTTGTGTAATGGTTTATTTAAGCTCCAGACTGTAACCCTTCTGTATCTCAAAAAAAAACTTACAAAGTTAAAGGCAGACCCACAATGAATGCCAGCGTTCTCTAGAACCCTTCTGCTGATTTCAGCAGAGCCAGAACCCCACCTCCACGACAAAGCAACACCCGCAGCACACTCAGCTCACAGACCCTTACCCAGAGCTGCACAGCCCTTCTCCATGGCTGTGGGCAGCAGCACAGACCCTTCTGTGCGCCCACACAGCTCCTCAGCACTGTGCTTCTGAAGGCTGGGAGCTCAGAAACAAACTGCAAGGGAGAACCTTTGCTATCTTAACCCATTCATGCCCAAAGAGATCTAGGAAGTCCACAGGGTTCTCACAAGAGATGTACAGGTCAAGAATCTCAGAATTAGATGATACAAATTGATATTGTATTTGTACCACTATGGCGTACGTTAGCACGGGAAGAAAAACACATTTCTGCACATTTGCTCATGATCCAAGGAGAGGCAGGGCTGCCCCAAAGCCAGGAGGCTCAGCAGAAGGCAGCTCCATGGGCACAGCACCCACTGCCTGCCTCCTGCCCAAAGCTGCCTCTCCTGTAAGCCCTTCTGAGAGCTTGGGAGAATAAAGATCAACGGTGAGAAGAGACTCGCAGCCTCACCATCCGTCGCTTGTTTTTACTTTCTAAAGGTAGAGCTCAGAGCGCTGCCAGCACAAGCGTGTTGGTACTCACCATCTGAAAATTAAAAATAGCACCATGAGAAGAGAAAGCTTTTTCTTCCCTTTTCTATCTGCTTCATTTCTCTTCTAAATGTACTTTGTACATTGTTAGTTAGGTATAATATGTGTGGGATTTATTATTGAGGTTGCCATGGTTTTTCATTTTTAATAAGCCTTGAGACTTTATAATCTAACCAAACACGTTCATAATTGCTACATCTCCTATTCCTCCCTTCCCTCCACCCCAAAGCCCTTCAAAAATCACTAATGGTAAAAACCAGTGATCTGACAGACAATAACACATTCCACTAAAAGAGATGGCAAACAGCAGCTTCAGAAAGCAGGAGGAGAAAAATCAGAGCCCTGAAAGTTGGGCAGGGATTCCACATCCTTGCACCTGTTCCCAGCACCTGAGGTCAGCAGGCTGCTCGGTCCCAGCGGGTGCAGAATCCCCCGGACGCACACAGACCAGGCAGCGTGACAGCAGAGCAGTGCTTGCCAAACCTACAGTGGAAAGGAGCTCAGCGCCCGCCCGACCGTAAGAACACATCTCCACAGAGCTCCGTGCTGCCTTCAGCCATTCACCGCCCCTCACCTCCACCTACCTCCTGACACTGCTGAAACAGCTCAGGGTGCAGAAATCACCGGCCCTGAAACAAACAGCTCTTCACAGCAAGCCCACACCAAGGCAGCGCGGCTCCTCTCTCCCAGGGCATAAGGAAAGAGATTTGTGCCATGCTTGCTGCCACGTAAGAATAACATGGCTAAGAATTGCACACAATGTCAGTGATCCACACGGTGCCCCACAGGACACCCACGCCACAGCTGGGCACCAGACCCCCTTCCAGCTTCTGGAGCCCCAGCTCCCACTGGTTGGGCTCAACCTCTCCGCCAGGAGCAGGAGCACAGTGCAGGGATCCCTGGCAATGACAGGCAGCTGCAGCCCTGCTGTGATGCTGCAGGTTACAGAGCCCCAGCACTACTGTGGGACTTGGCAGAAATCCACAAGAATTCTCAAACTTCTGTGGTATGAATCGATTGGAATCAACTGGAATTGGCATGCTGTGAAACAAACTTTTGATGCCAGCTTCCCACGTTAACTGTCTGAGGGTTCAGACAGACCAGCGGCTCTTTCTCTCCGATAAACCCTTCCAAATGACAGAAAACGTCAATCTAGGAACTTGCACCCAACACTCCGCTGTGATCAGAAATGGCTGATTTCTCAGAAAGGCCATCAGCACGTCGTTGTGAATCCAGGGCTGCGCAGCGCTGCAGGGGCGCCGTGCCACCCCAGCTGCACACTGCAGGGCTGCACTGCTGCCCACTGCAGCCATCACTGCACGGCGCTCAGTGCAACACTGCATCTCCACCACACCTGGTGTTCTTCTATACACAAAGCGTGGTGCACCTTTTGCTACAGCAATCTCCCAAATTAATGGAAAGCTCCTGCTCCAAAGCACTGAAATGCCACAGTACTTCACAGCCAAGCATGCAAACGTCACATTAAGCAAGAAAGAAGTTTCATTCAGAATCACAGCACGTTAAAATCACTACTGCATTCTTTGGGCGATGGCACGTCAAAGAGTTGATGAATAAACAGACACCTGGACTAAAGACAAGGCTGCCCACATCACATTTACAGACATTCTCCCCCTGAAAGCACTGAAAATAACACCTTGGGAAGGGCTGTTTTCTTTACATCACCCTTTATATGGAGAGTTTGAAACACTGCAGAATCCAAGGACTCTCACATGTTCACATCATGGCAGCAGGACAGCCTTCAAGAAAAGCAGACAGCGTTGACAGACTTAATAGTACACTTTTCACAGCTGACAACATCAGGATCGTAGCTGTTTTGTTTGAATTTTGGATTAAACTGTTTCCATTTCTCATTTCTATTCAAATCAGTTATTGCTTCGAGTTTTAAAGTCAATCTGGTGAAGCTGATGTGAGCCAGGATCTCGCTGAAGCTGCACGGTCTGAAGGCACATCAGCAGTAACAGCAGTTCTGTGTTAAACCACTGCTCAGCTGCTTCTTGATAACTGATTGATGGCAATCCCATCACTGCAGCGCCTCCCGCTCTCTCACTTTACAATGCAATTTCCACAGCCAAATTCCATTTCAAAGTTGAATGACTGAAATTGTAGTTATTTTAAATGCTTTTGTGTGTGATTAATTATCACTTTAAATTAGAAACTCCTGATACCAGTAATGACCAAAAAGAAAATGCTAGCTAGAAACATGCTAAAGCTTTGCAGGAAAGTCAGTAGGCACAGCCTTGTCTCCAAATCCCTTCACATTGCTCTGTTTATTAAAACAACACACAAACAGCAAACATTTTCAGAGCATCAGCAATGCTGCAGTGCTTATATACGCTCCCCTAACAGGCTGTCCTCCACACTGCACACCCACTTCTGAGAAAACATACTGAAATGCAATGCAGGGAAGTGAACGGGAGGGAAAGCGTGAATGAATCTGTACAGAATGCCATTCACAGCTATTTAATGCAGCTCAGACACAACACACTCCTGTGAGCAGCGCCCAAACCGACAGCAGCCAGCAGGAAGGTGCTCTGACTGGGGGCCTGGAGCCAAGTCTTGGTTTTGTGTTGATGGAAGGGGAGCAGAACCCCTCAGCACCACCAAGTGGGAGGTGGGCAGCTGTGGCACCATGCAGCCATTCCCTCCAGCTCGGAGCTGAGCTCACACAGCACTGCCCAGCTCTCACAGCTCTGGGTACGGAGCACAAGCAGCTCCCCGTGCCCTGCGTGGTGACAGAGGCACATTTCAGTGACTCACACTGCTCTTCATGCTGCACAGCCTGAACAGGACCTCACTTGGCACTGCTTCCTTCAAGGTAATTTGCGAGACATTTGCCTAACTAGTTCTCTAGTCGTTCTCAGAACGCCACTAACCACATGACACGAGCTTTTCCAGGAACAATTTATTCCCCCTTATGTAGGACATAGTTTCATCACACAGCAGAAGCTTGAAATAACAGTTACATAAAGAACATTTCTGGGACGTGCAGAAATCTTGTGTCAGTAGAAGGTACGTGGGGAAACCTGCAGCTGGGGCACGCAGGAGCTGAGCACACCACAGAGCTCCACCACTGCGTGCCTCCAGGCTGTGCACAGCAGTCCAACAGCACAACGGGTCTCTGACACGCAGAGATGGGGTAAATGGGACACAGAACACGGCACAGTACTTTAAAAACGCATTTAAAATGCGCCAAAGACAAAAACTAAAGGCACATCATGGCAAGGAATTACAGCCCAGCCAGCTTCCCAGGCCCGGGATGAGAGCTCTGCCCACTCGCTGCTTTCCAACCTGATCAGTTCTGTGATGGCCTGCAGGAAAGCACCCTGCTCCACACACCAGAGGCGCTGCTGTTGTAGCTGCTGATCCCACCTTAGCAGACACAGCCTGTGCCACACGAGGCTCATGCCGGGAGCTTCCACCTTCCTGTCATTCACACCGGGTTCTTCATTCATAAATCTACTGGAAAATCTCCCTCCAATCTCACTGCCTGCTTTCTCAGAGTCCAGGCCAAACTGCCATTGACCTTCCCAGCAGCCAACTGCACCTCAGCACTACGGATTTCCTCCTCGTTTCCGCAGGATGCTCACACCTTTCCATAACATCACACTGCCAAAGGAAGCGTCCCACTGCTTCCCCGACTCCACAGCCACTAAAAATAACACAGCCCTTCGGTGCTTTCAGTTCTATTCAGCACTCTGGTAGATTCTTCAGTCATTTCCTACTGCACAGCCACCACGTTCTGCTGACTTCTTGGATTTCTCATACAGCACACAGTTAACGTGGGAAGGCTGCGGTGTTCCCTTCCTTGCTGTGATCCTCCCTTTGCACAGCCATGACATTAAGCACACGAAGCCCAGAAATCCCACCAGCCACCAGGATGGGCTCACACAGCCCATCAGCACTGGGAGTCCCACAGCAGGAATTCCTATCACTCGTGGAATTTCTGATCTATAACCTACACACCTGTAGGAATCACATATTGCAGCAAAGTTGTGCATCGCATTGCCAATTCAGAAAATCCAGCTGGCCACAGAGCAGCACGGGCTGCCCTGCACAGCAGCCAGGAGCCCCACAGCATCAGAGCCCAAGAGGCGGAAGGCAGAGGCAGCACAGCTGGTGTCAGACACACCTCCAGCAGCCATGGGAGCAGGGCTCTCACTGACAGCTCTTCGGCTGCTTGAGTGTCTCCATGGAAACTTCCATCCTTCAGAAATTCTAATATGCAGCTACGCACTTACTGCGCTTTGTGCTCCACGTAAGACACCAACAGAACTGAGAGCACTGCAATATCTGCTCCATTAGTCAGGCCTGCTTCAGCTGCGAGGTGCATTAGAGAAGGAAAAGCTCCCTGCACTCCTCACCTTACAGCAAACCCCTCCGAGGCACACAGCAGTGCTTTTCTGCTTTACACACTTTGCCAACAGCATTTTGTTACTCCATAGCATGGCCGTAAGCTCTGCAGGACAGAAGCTCTCTATAAAATGAAGACAACAGGTTAATTGGGGTCTAAACAAACAGAAACCAAACAACACAGCAGATAAGATACTGTTCAAGAACTCATTTTCCTTACTTTCATTTATATGCTGCCTTTTATAATTCAAACCAAGCTGCAGTGCCAGAAAATGGCAGACATGTCTGTGGAAGCCAGACATGCAACATGGGATTCTACTGAAGGGAAAAGACCACCACGAAACAAAGACCAAAACACTCCTGGCCACCTCTCAGAAGGGAGCAGAAGGGGCAGAGGCGAAACAGAACCAAGCAGGGAGCATCAACCAGCCACATTCTGGGGCCTCCGCAATCCCGTTCACCTTGTCTCTTCTGGAAAAAGCAGAAGGAACTGCTCCTGAGTCGTGGTGTGAACAAAAGGCTCAGCCACCTACAGCTCCACCCTCCCTTACACGCAGAAGGCAAGTCCCAGCTCTCTGCTAACACAAATACGGAGCACAGACATTCAAGTGTTTGGAAAGCACAGCCCACCTTGGCGAGGATTCACACGGACGAGGAGCAGTGATTTACCTGAACCAGGAGCCCAGGATGGCCGACCAGCACCCTACCTGCAGGGTGTCAGATCCCACCCTCTTACAGCACAGCACTGGGTATTTCCATTCCATCACTTCTTTTTAACATCTCTGAACACCACCGCGATGCCCAGAACATCATTAACGGGGAGGAAAAATAAAATAAAAGCCAGACCTGGGCTCTGAAAAGTCAAGGCTTAAACCTGAGAACACTTCCATCTCTGAGCATTACACAAAAAGTGAGTATGCAGAAAGACAAAGTAAGAGAACTCAAAAGGAAATGGAAGAGAACAATTCACAAGACTTGGAAAATTAGTTTGATTGCAGAGTCTGCGAGTTAAGAATGAAAGTGACAACTCAGGGTAAAGTCAAAAGACTCAGGCACTCCAGAATTCTGACAGGCTTTCAGGCACCTCAGCCTGCTCCTGTGCAGCAGGCAGTGAATATTTCATGCTGTTCATTCTGAGGAGTCAGGCCTGCCTGGTCAGTTAAAAAACAAATCAACAGTTGGGAAAGAAAAAAAAATAAAGTAGTAGTATGTATGATCATAAGCATCCACAAGGAAGCAATCCCACAACACCAACAGTGCCATGAGCTCCTGCAGGCGCCAGGCCCACGCCTGCCCTCAGCCCTCCACCTGCTCAAGCACCAGGAAAGCTTCCTGGGAGCATCGGGGCTGCTTGTGCCAATTGTGGACATTTAGCATCCTCAGCAAGCAGCTGTCAAATCATTCACAGACAAAAAAAATCCAAAAGACAGAGCAAAAAGATGAAAAATGTGAACAACTTCTCATTTTGGCTAAAATGATGACAAGATGCAACACCTGATGATGTCTCATCATCCCTGAGCACAGTGCTCTGCACTGCTCTTCTCTATGGGACTGCTCCTGAGCTGCCAGCAGTGCTGCCGTGCTGTGGGCAGTCAAACTTCATTCATACCCTTCTATAAACAACTTAACAACAAATTACTGCCTTATATCCATCCCACCTCAGCAACTCCTGCAAAACACCTCTCAAAGTACACAGAGATCTGCAAAGCCTCCAAGAGAAAAATACCACCCTTGTTAGAAAAAAATGTGAGTTTTATTCTTTGCTAAACAAAGCATTACAATCCCTGCAAGGGATGGGAATAAGTTTTGAGAAGAGAGGAACGGGGCCAGTGCCACCCATGGTATGACTGCCACAGGGCAGGCACAGCACAAAGCCCACTGCTACCAATGCCCGGCCAGGAAGAGACAGCTATCAGGAATTCTGAGCCGGCACAACAAAAGCTCAGATCGGGGATCCTTAGAACAAAGCTTTAGATCAGAAAGCTGGGTCTACAAGAACCTGGAAAACAGCCTGATTAAAAACTACCCATACCTGCACCTACAAGGCTCCAAGGCACCCAGCAGCAGTCATAACAGCAGCGCTTCCCACCCGCACAGAAGAGTCACACGGACGTTTCCCTCAGTCTTAGTAAAGCTGCTCTCTGGTACAACAGTTTGTAACAGCACACAGCTGAGCCGGACCGAGTCGCTGCCCTGCAGCAGCGCTTCGCCCAGCACAGCGGGACGGCTGGAATGCTCTGTTAGTGCAGCAAGCCTGAGGAACTGAAGCAAGGACTGCACAGCAACAGTAAGGCGCTGACAGCTCTGGGGAGTACTGGCAAACAGAGCCGGCACTGCTTTACAACGGGTTTTTGGTGTTTTTAAACGTTTTTACAATGCCTTCTCTGTCTCTTCGTTTGCTTGTTTAAGCTGTGAGCAGAATGCACAGATACACAACACAGAGCTAATTGCTGATCAGCCTCTTCCAAAATGCTTATCTTCACACTGGGCAATAGCATGCAGCCCTCCACACACGTGCTGTTGCTGATGGAAGCAAACAACTCGCAGTAAATGGCAGAGCCTCTTCATTCATTTATCTGGAACAACTACAGCAAACATCTAAGCGCAGTTATCTTGATTAGATGTTCCCAAGCAATCATCCCCCTTTCAAGGTGTTTACAATTCACGTTTAGATGCAGCACAGATCACAAACTGCACTTTTTTGGATCTCCTGGCTGCATAAGCACAACCCTCACTTGCCTCCATTAAGAGTTGTGATGTTAAAAAAGAGAAATAATTCCAATATTTGCTGTGACACCCGGCCAGCAGCCTGATTTCACAGAGAGCACTGCAGAGCATTCCAGATCAACGCCAGAGAACAACGAAGGAGCAGAAGAGGTGCACGATGCCAACACGCCCAAGGCCACGTGCCACACACACCACAGTTCCCATTCCCAAATCAGAATCCACAAGCAGCAAAGCTCCGTCTTTTAGGGAGCTCTTACACCACCTGGAGTTATTCACGCCAAGCACTTCCCACCAGAACCCAGCTACAGCCGCAGAGGTCGGGGAGCTCCGCCGCACAGACACACACCGCTGGCAGGACAGCAGGCGGAGCAGCACAACCCCAGCCCTGTGCAGCCCCGGCTCCCCACAGCCGCCCACCGCCCTCCCCCCCAGCACCCAACGCCTGCGCCCGGCTGGCACAGCGCCCTGCAGGGTCTGGGAAGAGCCCAGCGAGGGCCACGAAGAGGCCGAAGGGCCTGGAGCCGCTCTGTTATAAGGAAAGGCTGAGCGACCTGGGTCTGTTCGGCCTCAAGAAAAGACGACTCAGAGGGGAATAAGATCAGCGTCCATCAACACCTAAGGTGCCGGAGGCAAAGGGACGAGGCCAGACCACTTCCAGCAGTGCAGGCAACGGGACGAGGGGAAACGGCCACAAGCCGAAGCATAAAGGCGCGTGAGAACTTCAGCGAGGTGACGGCGCGCCGGGATGGGCCGCACTCGAGGCGTGCGCCTTCCTCCGGAGAGCCCGCAACCCGCGCGGACCGGCAGCCGTGCGGCAGGGGCGACACCGCGATACAGCGAAGCACGCGGCTCCTCCCAGCCCCTCAGTTCTGTGATTCCGCTCCTCGCCGCCGCAGCATGACTGCGGTAACGCGATTTAAGGGCGCTCGAGGCAAACTCTCCGCAACGGGACGCTGACGGCCCGGCTGCCCGGAGCTCTCAGCCGCACACAGCGAGCGGAGCGAGCGGCCACCGCCGGCAGGGCACGGAGCAACGGTAACAGCGGGCGGCCAGAGCCGGAGCGCCGCCAAAGACTGCGGGGACCGGGAGCCAGGATAACCCCAAACCCGGCACCGCTCCGGCCGGCCGCCCTCAGCACGGGCACCTCCTCACCTCCTCGCCCGCGCAGCCGCCCGAGCGCCACCTCCACCGTCCGACAGCCGCGCTGGGACGAAGCTCCCGCTCGCACTCACGGCTCCGCTCGGCCCCGCCACGCTGCGCGCCCCGCACCGAACTCTCGAGAAGGCCGGCGGCTTTCGCACCTCGGCCTGGCACCGCCCCGAGCCCCGCGAGCACCAATCACCGCGCGCCGCGGGAGGCCGGGCCAATAGGAGCGCCGGCCCGGCGCGCGGCTCTGCTTGGCGGGGCGCTGCAGCTGCGCAGTGTTGGCGGCGCTGAGCACGGGGCGCAGCTGTGCGGGTTGCGCACCAGGAGGGCGCGGAGGGCAGTGCAGGAGCTGCACGGCGCGAGGCGGACCGTGTGCTCGTCGTGCTTCGGGATGCCTGGCGTTGGTCGCTGCTTTTTCAGAGGATGCCGTTCCTGTTTCCATAGTGAGATCTTCTCCCGCTTTTCCTCACGGCGCTGCCGCGGGATCATTAATTTCTTTGCTGCTGGTTTACGTTAGTGGCACAACTCCCCCCAGCCCCATGGATTACAGACTGACAGCAAAGCAGGTTCGTGCTGTGACCCGCACGTACACCGTCAGGCCGTGCCCGTTTTGCTCTCTGAAGCCTTTGCTGACCTTCGCTGCTGCTGACACGGATCCCAAGCGAGCAGCAGCGGCGCACAGCGGCTCTCTGTCCCGGCTCGCGCTGCCCCACGAGGGCACCGTTAGCGGTGCGCCGCCTCAGCGCTGCCAGGGAGCACGAAAACACGTGCGGCAGCTCATAAAGGAGCTGTGATTAGTTTTTAAGTAATTAAGTGACACCGTAGGAAATCCATTTTCCCAGGAGGTAGACTTGTTTGCTTCCAGCCTGGTTTTCTGTACACACTGCTAACTGCATGGTGACCTCACGTGCTTTAGGGCTAAAAACGATACTGATAATTTAGAGATACTCCAGAGGAATACGGAGATTCGGACTTACCCTGCACACCAGCAGGTTTTCCTTAACTGCAGGGTGTTTCTAGCAGCTGTTTCCCCTTTCTGTCCACCATTGCTTTATATTCCTGGGAGGAAAAAAAAGAAAAAAAAAAACAACACCTTTTTCAAAATGCACAACGGATGAAATAAAGTTAATGATTCAGTTTGTGCTTTTGTTTTGGCCTTCTGTTACCCTAATGCCAAGTCTGCAGGGAGGGGTGCAAAGCTGGAGCTCTGGGGTCCCCCTGAGCACACAGCACTGCTCGCAGCCCAGCTCTGCACACTGCTTCTGTGCCTCTCACATTTCTTTATCGCTTTGAATCAGCTTCTCTTTGCTTTATTTCTTCCTGCTCAGATCTCCAAAGGATTCCGATTTGGATATTTTCTGATCACCTTTCCTACTTCCTCCTTCAAATTATTCATGCCTGATACAGCTGCTACCCCAAATCCATTCACTGCCCCTCACCTGACCCTCAGGCTTCGCTCATCCTGGCTGGCTGTTGGTTAACACCCCCTGTCCTTTTACTGACCCGAGCTCGTAGCCTCAATCAGCTATGACTGCTTTCTCCACTTACAGCCACTAGCTAATTCACACCCTGTTCTTTGACATCATCTCTCAAAAATTTTTCCTCCTGAACTGTATTGCCAAAATCATCCACACTTGCACTATTTCTTTTGCCCCATTTCATGCAACTCTCTCCCAGCGTGAACCTTGTCCACACCATCTCTCCTCCTTCAGAGCATCTGAAATGCAGCTGCAGAATCCTTGCTGTCCGGGCAGCCCGACCACCAGCCTCACAGGGCTGCATGTTCCAGCACGGCTCTGGGGGAGAGCTGGAAAAGCAAAGGAAAAGCCACGAGAAGCTCTCGGAGTTTCGTCAGGAAAACAGAAGGAAAACTCTTTCTATGAAATGGGCGTTTCACTTCATTTTAAAAATCTTTTTTTAATTAAACTCAGCCCAGTTTCTGAAAGAAAATACAAAAATACGTAATGGAATGAAATTATGAATGAACACTGAAATTAAATGTTAGCTTTTAAAAATATTCCTCAGCCAAACTGTTTGTTTAATTGAGCTTAACCCGAACACAACTCATATTGTTGAGCAAAGTGTTGACATCCAAGAACATCCATCCAGAGACCGACTCTATGAGGATGGCTGCTGTGGTTTTTGCCCTGAATGCACTCACATGAGAACCTACGGGAGTCAGGCACAGATGAGAGCACACTGAATTCTCATCTTAAGGCATTCAAATTTCACTTGCAATAGGAGGTTGACTGGAGAAGAAGGAGGTACGGTGTTCGGGTCTCCTCACTGCTGGGCTATTAGGAGCAGCTGTAATAACTGTTTCTTAAGTGTTTCATCAAGGGGAGCAACTATAGCAGATCCTCTTGTGGTTCTTCCCCAAGGAACTGTTGATTTTAAACTAATTTGCAGTTCCTCTTCCACTTTTCATGCCATTCAGCATGTATTATTACAGCGGCTGCCTGTCTGTGTTTGCGTATCGGTCAGCGGAGGCGTTTTGTTACTGCACAGCCTGCAATAACCATGGCTTATTGCAATAACCTCCAGGTGCTGGTTTGGCTGCGGGGCACTTGGCAGCACCCGCCGATTCCATCTCCTGCCACTCAGCCTCTGCTGCTGCTGCTCAGCCATTCTGGAAGCTGCAAAAGGAAGAATCCGACAGAGCCATTGCCTGGTAATTGCTGTGAGGCCACACGCAGCCCCCAGATGCAGCCTTTGCCTGTCGTGTAGCTGTCTTCACCTGTGATTTTAGAAGAATGAAGCTGTCTGGAAGAGGCTCTCATACACTGAAATCAGTTTTAGAATTTTTTTCGTTCATGTCAACCATATTTAGCCTTCCAAACGCTGCACCACTCCTCAAGTTTTATCTTCAGCCCTGGGCTGTCTAGGGAGGCACGTCAGCCTTCCTAAGCTTAACATAACACCTAAATAAAGCCTATGCGTGAAAGAAATGCTTTTCTTTTTTTCGTATTTGACTCAAGGACTATTTTAGTCTGCTCTGCATTCTTCCTGATAAGCCATCTTTGTGTTTGCCCTAACCAGATGCACCAACAGCAACTGGAGCTTTTTGGATGTTTCCCAGCTATTCTGTGTGGTTGCCATTGAGTGGAAGGCTGCTTCCTTTTTGCAGTTCTCTGACATTTCTGGAGGCCGAGAACGACTTGCAGTGGGCAGTCCTTTATAAAGCTCTGTGCAACTCTCACTTTTATCTTCAGCGGCACAGGAGCTTCCCAACAGCATTTTATTACATCTCCAGCCTGAAGCTGTTAATTTATACTACTAGCTACTCCTATATCGTGCCTTATGAACACTGGAATGATAAATGCTTTCACTTTTTAATTACATGAGTCTCAATGGGAAAAATAAAATATTTTGACCCCTGGAAGATTGATGTAAAATATGCTTCTCCCTGCTCCCTGCTTTACAAGGCAAGTGTTCTTCAGCAATTGCTCCATTAAACTTCCAAGAGGCAAAGAAAATCATTTTGCTGATATGCTTAATCACTACCCATACATCTCTAAGCACACATGGTTGCCATTACATCTGAAAAGCAAACGTCCCTGAACATCATCACATACAACAACGTTTTTGGCTGGGGACGCACAGATGACAGCATTGCTTCAGCACAGCTCACAGGCAGAGGAGCAGCAGCAGGACGAGCACAGCGCTGCCACTGCCCAGCCCTGCAGCCAGCCCAACCTTCTGCCCTGCACTGCTGCGCCTGGAAGGATTTCAGCAAGCTCAGCTTTGGAGAAAACATGGATTCAGTATTCCTCTAAGCCATCACTGCTGAGCTGATAAGAATGACTTTTTTCTTGAAAGAACTCAAGTTGCAGCTGATTCCTGATATGTTTCTGTCTCTGTATTACTTTGCCTGTCAGTATTACATTCCCGAGTTGTGGAAAGTGTCTGCATTTCTTTAACTATTCCTACTTTCCTATTTCTAAGTCATTTTGAACTCAGGTTGACCCACGAGCCAGTATTTCATGGAGAAGCACACATAAATCTCTATGCATGTCACTGCAGGAACCACCTCAGCCTTAAGGTCCTGCTTTTTGTTCATCATTTACTTGGAGAAGAAAAAAATGGCCAGAGTTTGGTTCTACAAGGATTATCCCCAACAACACTACAAATACTTACAGCAATGTTCACAATAAGCTGAAGAGGATTTTCCTTTGCATGTGAAGGAACACTCCCTGCAGAACCACCTCACATAAAATCACTGTCCCTCCTGCTCACATTTTTAAGGATTATTGATGCTCCTGTAAAAGAGACATAAATCAGGATGTTAGAATAACTCAGCATCATTTAAGTTAAATGACATTTAAGAAAAAAAATCAGGACGGTTTTCTCCGAGTCATAGTTTGACATCCTTACAACAAGAAGAGACATTTTAGCTCCATGAGAACCACTAACACAAACTTTCTCCTTTGGAATGTTTAAGCTTCAGTAGGAAAAAAGTCCTGTTCAGAAGGGGCCCATTGGAAGCACTGCGGCTTGGGATTCCATTAACCCCAAGCAGATCAAATCTCTATTTAGATACTCTTTAACAAAAACATACTTCGACTTGAAAAAGAAATTCCACAAATACTGTCAGTCTTCATACAAAAAGTCTAGCAACCTTTCATGACCTGTTATCTGTGATATGGAACAATGCTGTGTGCTATTCTCTCATATCCTCCTCCATCAGACCCATTACACTGAAGCAGGAATGTGAGCAGAGGAAGATGCACCGCAGCAGGCGCTGGGCTGTGACATCAGTGGGCTCGAGCAGCCTCCTGCCTTCTGCACTTGGTTTTTGTAGAACGCCGTTTATTTATTTTACGGTGTGCTTAGTTTTTATTAAAGTGATTTTTCCATAAAGCTTTAAGCATAATAAACCAACCTCAATGAGCTTTTTTTGGCACTCACTGTGCACTTTGAAATAGCATTATTGTCTAGAGACTTTTATAACCTTTAAAACACTGTAGAAACAATTAAGCTTGCCTTCCTTAAAATGAAGTCTTTTTTGCTCCATTCAGCTCCGTGACTGCTGAGGTCTCAATTTCAAGACCACAAGTTTTGCTTTAAGCAATAATTAAAACTAAAACAACATAAAGGAACCTGTGCTCACTGACGGCTGCCTTTACCTCACTTGTTCCCTTTCTGTTTCTTCTGTGGTCGAAGGTGACGTTACAGCAATGGGTGCAGTTGATCTGCAGCAGCACGGCGTGATCCACCCGTGTCACTGAGATGTCCCAGAGAGACCTGCATGGAGCAGGTGTAGGAGTGTGCCTCCCTGCGTCCCCCCAGCACTTCAGCTACGTCTGCACATGGTAACCTGCTACAAAAGCAAAATTAAAATGTATTCTTTGAATTCAGACCCGAACCTGAGGGTGAGATTCAGTGCAATATCAGTGGTGACAAACATCAAGGCTTATCAGTACGAAATACTGCGTGACTACGATTCAGCCCTGAAGGACACCTAGGTGTAAAACTCCCTTCTTCATTGGCGGTGCTCTGGGACGATCTGAGCCAGCCTTGAGCTGGTGGGCAGCCGCAGCCCCGGCACAGGAGGATCCCGGCTGCAGGCCCCGCAGCTCCCACTGCGAGGCACGGGCTGTGAGAACCCCTTTGGTCAGCTGTTCAGAATTAATCCCTGGGTTCAGGCGAGATCCTCCTACCGGAAGCGGCAAGAGTGGGCAACATTTGTCCTGAAGGGATCTGACTGATGAGAACCAGCAGCAGTGCAGTGAGCGGTCACCAGGGGCTGCAGGGCATTGCTGAGGTCTGAGCACCCACCTACCTCTTCTTTCCATAAGGCATTTTAATGTCCTGCCAGCTTACCTCCTGAGCTGATACGTTGCCTATGAATAAGAATTTAAACTATGTATTTTTCATTTACATGATGACAAGACACCTAGCAACCTCCTTAAAGGAAGTCTATGTGAACTACGAAAATCAAGGTATTGAAGCTGCCAAAACCCAGACACATCCCAAGCCAGATAACATCACATCACTTAGATCTGCGTAGTGGAAAGCACCAATCCCCCCCATCACTGCTTCAGAAGGGATCACCTCTCCCTGCAGGCCCAGCGCATCACCCTGGCAGCTCCCAGCTGTTCACCACCCACAGGCAGCCATGGTGCCCATCCTGCTGAGCTCACAGTCCTCACTCCAGGGCCCTTCACCCTTTAGAGGGAAACACCATTGTAATGAGCACTGCTGGAGATGAGGTAATGTATTTACCACTTCAGGAAGGAAGGTTTTCCTGTTTGTGTCTGAAGCGCACCGGAAACATCACCATTTGTGTACGGAACAATTATCTAGATGTGCTGCAGGGAAGTTGGGCTGGAGGAAACCCATGTGAACCAGAGCCTGCTGCAGCACCGTGCTCCTGCAGCATATGCTTGAGCACGGGGTTGTGGAGCTTCTGACACAGTCACACCAGTGGAAATGGCAAGAACTTGCTCCTATGGAGCGATCCGTGACCACAACAGAGAGATGCCAGTAAGTGGATCTGATTGGAACTGCAGTCCTTGCAGGTTGCTTGGTGGCAGCGTACAGCATCCTGGCTCTGCTGGAACTCAACTTGCAGAGCTGCACAGGGCTGGGCGGTGAGGGGGCTCTGAGCAAAGCTGGAGCCATGGAGCTGGCAGGGAATGTGGAGCTGGGTGGGGAGCAGGGACTGGAGGGGCAGGGAAGGAGTCAGCAGCAAACAAAGCTGAGTTTGTTGGGCATTTTCTTTTCAATGGAAAAACAGAAGACGATGGGAAGAAATCACCATATTTACTGAAGTCATGATGGAATATAGCTCTATAAATGGAGGAGAAAACACAGCCAACTAAGTGTAGAAGATGTGGGACATGCATTAGTCATGAGAAGATACCTCAAAGTTATGTATGTGTGAAATGAGCTTTGACAGAACTCACAAGGGAGAAAACTAGGGGATTAAAAACTCATCTAGAAAATAAATGATAGAAGAATTCATATGTGCCAGAGGAATACATGAAGGTGCTGCACTGAAAGCTCAGGAACTGCAGGTGCAGCCAAGCAAGAGACAACTACGGAAACATAGGAAAAAAATCAGTTAATCCTGGTCATGAACACACTGGGTATTTAAATGAAAAATTAAGAGAAAAGAAATAAGCAAACACTTACTACAACCAAATGCCTATAATGACATACTTCAAGAACGTAAAATTTTCAGGTATTGAATGGGAGCAGTGAGAGAACTGGGCAGGTAAGGCTGCATGTTGAGGAAACCCCACTTTTTATATTCCAGTCTCAGCATAAAAAAATCCAGCTGTTCTTCTAACAAAATGGAGAGAGAGCTTCTGAAGAGAGCTCCAGGCTGGCCAGCAGGGAGATGGGTGCTTAGGAGACAGGAATGAGCCGTGCAGGAAAGAGAAGAAACAAGCAGTGAGCGATGGCAACAGAAGTGCTGGAAGTGTTGTGAAGTGAGAGGATGCACTGAGGACAGCAAAGCAGCAAGCTGAGTTAACTTGGGAAGAACAGTGCTGGGGGAGCCTCTTCATGTTGCTGGGAGAAAGAGGGAAAGGTGGCCGTAGCACTGAGCTGATGGGAGAGAAGTTACAAAATGCCACAGATTGTCTCAAAACTGGTGACAATTGCACCAAAGAGGACAATCATCCTGAATGTAGGAGCAAGGGCAGAGGAATAGCAGCAATAAAGCAGACTGCATTTAGACAAGTGAGAATCAGAAGGCACGTGCAGGGCCAGGAGGCTGCACACATCCCCGTTCAGAATGCCAGCAGAACTGGTCTGTAAATAACATCTCCAGACCTCCATGAGCAGGGGGGCTTGAGGGCACTTCACAATGCATCCACCGCATTTCTCAGGTGTTCTTGGAGACAGAGGAATGCCAGCAGTGCTGGCCAAGGCACAAGGATGGTGTTAGCAGGAGTGCAGCATGCTGGCCTTACAGCTGCTCCTCCAAAGACTCCAGCTGGAATAAATCCATAGAAAAACAGCAAGGATGACCATAAAACAGAGAGCCTCATCAGCCCCATGAGATGAAGAGGTACAGAAATGTGACTGGAGAAGAGGAGGCTCAGGGGAGACCTCACTGCTCTCTATAACTTCCTGAAGGGAGGTTGTAGTGAGCTGGGGGTCGGCCTCTTCTCTCTGTCATCAGTGATAGGAGCAGAGGGAATGGTTTCAAGCTACGGCAGGGGAGATTCAGGCTGGACATGAGGAAGTGTTACTGTTCAGAAAGGGTGGTCAGGCACTGGAATGGATGCCCAGGGAGGTGGTGGAGTCACCGAGCCTGGGGGTGTTCAAGGAAAGGCTGGATGTTGTGTTGAGGGACATGGTTTAGTGGGAGCTATTGGGAATAGGTGAACGGTTGGACTGGGTGATCTTTTAGGTCTTTTCCAACCTTGGTGATTCTATGATTCTATTCTATGCTGCTTCTGGGAGCCCTCAGCAAGAGCCAGCACAGCGTGCAGGCTGCTGCACAGCACTGAGCCCAGCACGACCTACCAGTGGGCAGCCTATGAATTTCTGCATGTTTTCTTCACATTCTAGACTGAAGCTCTAGAATTTAGCAGTGCTCATAGCAAGACTCATCCGACTGCAAAGAGGAACCCGTGGTTTACTGGAGATGCTCTCTACAGCCACAAGGCACAGGTTCACAAGCAAACCAAGGATTTTTCTCCTGAATGGTGACTGCATGAAGGAGCCTCATTCAAATAGCGCCACCAACTTCACTGCCATAACAGTGTTCTTAAAACCAAATGGCTACCGGCTGTGATTCCAGAGCTGCAGCTCTGGAATTTTGCTTACAGACTGTCCATTTCCATAGCAGTCTCAGTCCCACATCAGTGCTGATGAGCAGCAGCCGCGCGGTGCTTTATGTGCCACGCTGGGAAGAGGCAAGTGGGGCATCCACATGGTCATGCACGGATAAGAAACTTGCTCCCTGGAACAGACGCTGTGCCACAGTAAGGCTTTCCAGGAAAGTTACCTTCTGTTCAGGAAACAGACTGAAGAGGAGCTGTATAAAACACGCTGCCCGACCCATCGGCACACGGAGCAGCTGCTCTTCCCCACCAATGGACCTCGGCCCTCCCAGCAGCTGGCAGGGTGCCTCACCTCTGCACAGACACAACGTGCAACTACCAGGCACGTTGTACTGCAGTATGCAGAACACAACTTTTGTAGTAAAAGTAGCAAAGAACCCGTGGCTTACCTAACATCCTGCGTTGTGTTTAATGCCAGGAAGATATCTTCCAGTGAACTATTCTTTACATAACCCTCATAAATCAATATTTCTGCTATGTTTCCTTCTAGAAGATTCACTGGTGTGGAGCTGGGCCAAACCCTGCTGCAGCCAGTGACAATCGTGCTGCTGGGTCCTTAGCATTGCAGCAGTGTAGTTTGGGTGCATTCCTTTTATTTCCACTGGCAGACGCATCTGTTTTAACATAACATAAAAATATGCACTGCCAGAAAGCACACTGATTATGGAACAGCAGCCATTATCTCCAAACAAAGGCCACAACAACCCAAACCTGTGCCATCTCTCTCCCTTGCTGCTGCCGGGCTGCCCGCAGCTTCCAAAGGCAAAGTGGGCACAGCCGAGGTGCTGCTCTGAGCTGCTCCACCAAGAGCTGAAACGGGGCAGTGCACTGCTCGGGGCAAAGCGCTGCGTTAAATCCAACCCGGCTCGCCCTGTGCTTTCCTGGTGTCTGCAGCTACAAACGACGGCAGCGATTTGTCTGAGAAGCAGAAGGTGCAGGGAAAAAAAGGAGAAATCAACATTCCTCCCCAGCCCTGGTTTGTTGCCCTCCACTATAGCTACAGCTAAAGGAGAACTGGGCCATGAAATGCAATAGAAAACAGCATTTACTGCTTCTGCTGTTTCACTTGTGTGTCTAGAATTGCACTGCAAACACAGGACTCTCTGCCTTGGTTTGATAAGATCCATAAACACAATCACTGCACGCTGTCACTTCTTCCAGTACTTCTTCAATATCGCCTAGTTTACGAGATTCTGAATTAATGTGGCTGGAAATAGAAGACAGAATTTGCCAAAGGACACAGCTTTCCCCAGTTCTGCCTCCATGAACTCAGAGGAGAGCTCTGGAACTCCTCCACCTCCTGAAAGCAGCCCCTCTGCCCTGCCTGGGAGCACAGCCCCGCTGCTTTGCCACCACCATTTCCCGTGGAACACTCACAGTGCAAGAAGATCAGAGGTTTTAGACAGGGGAATTCCTGCAGATATTTGAACTGTTAAATGCAGACAGCCTCATATTAAACCAAAAACTGAACAACCACCAAATCACATTTCTGATTCAGTGCGGTTTGAGACAGGCAGCCTTATCCTGGTTTGATGGCTAATTACATTCTCCAAACAGCCTAATAAAACAAAGCACGCCGCCAAACGGGGTCTCTAATTAGCAAGCAGTCATTTGGCTTCCAATACTCCCTTCAACAAAAACAAAAAAGAAAATCTAGCAATGCTGCCCTGCAATGCTGGAACAAAGAGGAAAATCATATTGAATTGTCAAGCTATTCTACCTGCTTTTCTACAGTAAAGAAAAAAATGAGGAAAAAAAGAGGAACACTCATGTCCTTTCTATCTCCAGAGAGCAGCTGGCATCCTAGCACTTCAGGTGCCACATTGCATGATGTGCAATGACATGAAACCAATTTATGTCACCTAAATGACTTTCCATTGACAGTGTGTATCAGCAAGCACATATTTATAGCTGGGACAAGCACATTCAGACTAATTAGCAGCTTTCTCCCCAAATGAAAAAGCAGCAGCGTTTCAGACAGTCTGTGTTACTGTGAGCTTTTAGGAAGACAGATTTTAACAGCGCTGGGAGAACAAAAGAGCTGCCTAAAAGAAATGATAGGACTTGCATATGGAGTTCATTGCTTTCGAGTGAGTTTAAGAGTTAAAAAGATGCATCGCCCATTGCTTCTCCTGCCACAAACAAGTGGGTCAGGCAAGGATCTGTGCTATAAAGTAACTGCATCCCAGCTGTTGGTGCTTCAACCCAGAGCGATTCTCCTCTTTGCCTTTTAATCTTCAGTTCCCGCCCTTCTTGTTTCAGCCAATGACATCACAGTGAATAATTTTTATCTGTTTATTAATTCTCGGAACCAACAAACTACAGTCAAAGTGACAGAAAAGACCTCACCAATGGCTCTAGGCATTGGGTACCCTATAGGCACACCTCCAGCTGTGATAGAAGCTGACACATGGAGCTTGGAGGGAGTTTTCAGCCAAAATGCAGCACAAGTCTAATGTAAAGGAGGTGACAGATGGTATGCTTCCTATTCCAATTTGTAGAAAATTATGAAAAATTAGAAGTGCTACAAGCTAAGCAAACCAGTGCTAAAAAGGGGAGGTGGGGGGTGAAATTGTTAGAACATTTGAATTAGATGCATCAGAATGCATTTGCTATTTTTCGGAAGCACAGATTCCTTATCCCCAAGGCAGATCTGCTCCCCCCCACCCCGCAGCAGGGGCTGCTCCAGGAGCAGGGCACTCACCTGCCGGGCTGTGGGACACAAACAGTGAGCAGCAAAGGAGGACAAGAATCGGGCCTCGTGAAAAGGGCCGGATTGCGATGGCTCCTGTAAGCTGTCGGCGCTGCCACAGGGCTGGCAGGCAGATCTGCACACCAGCACCCAGCCCATGTCCTCCATACACTGACATTCAGAGCCGGGATGGGCGCCCTGCGAGGGCTGCAGACTGCCCACACTGCACAGCAGTTTGGAGCTGCTCAGCAGCTACAGAACAATGCAGCAAGTGAGGCTTCTTTTGGGATTCGGCTTTACCTTCCCCTTTGGTTTACAGATGTCTGCCTACACAGAACGGGTCAGAGAGCCGGCTCCCAGCTCCGAGTGAGGAGAAGTCCCCTGCAGAGCCGTGTTACCGCAAGGCGCAGAGCCGAGGGGCTGAGAAGCGAGCAGCTGGCACCAAGGGGCTCAGTGCTGTTAGAGCTGCAACCTAAATGAGTCTCCAAACCACGCCGTTCATTATCGCCTTCCTGTGCTCGTTGCTTGCATTGCCTGGCAAGTATGGGCTGTGGGCTGAAACCAGAACTGGGCAGTAGCAGCAGCCTGCCATTGCCATGCCAGCCCCGTGCCCCCAAGCCACCAGGCTGGGCACCGACAGCCACTGCACACCTTCATACACAACGTCAAACCATCCATCTTTTCTCTTTCTCTCCTTGCCAGCTTTGGTAAAGCAGTTTATAGAATAATAGGAGATACTAAACACTGTATTCTGCTGTTTAACACATTGCTCCCAGTTTGCTTTTTTTTTTAAATGCAAAAGGTGATAAGTCCTGATCCTTATTCTTTGAAAACTCCTTCCGAGGAATAAAAGTGAAGATTTGTGTCTAATGACCCCAGCTTCCCCACTGCAGGCTGCCCAGTACCCACCCAGCCCAGAGCACCCACAACATCCCCTCCCTTGGGTTCTGTAGTAGATAAAGGTTTCTTTCTCAGAACAGAAAGGAAAAACTCTCAACAGCAAGAATTTTTTGCACTGCAGATTTGTTGCAATACACGAGTGCCAAATGATTCAAAAATTGTGACGACTTCCAGCACACATCACAGTAACTGCAGCTCTCTCTGAACAGAGAACAGCTCATAGGTCAGCAAGCATAGCTGCAGCCGTGCTGCCCAGTTCTATTTACATGTACCACACGTTTTTGCACAGGAACTTCTCCAAAAGAAACCTCAGCTTGAACTGAAATCTCTATTTCACTTCTACATGAACATATCACAGCGCTTAACCAAAGCCCCAAAAGATCAGAAGGGGAAGCAAATAGGCAGATTCCATTCCTCGTGCGATGAGGCCGGAATGGTGCATCACAGCTTTCGTCCTGCAGCCGTCCAGCGCTGCCGATGAATTCAAAGAGTCAGGAACATAACCATAAATCCTTTGTTTCAATAACAGCCTTCCTAACCCTTCGCTCAGGATGACGAGGAAAATACAAACCTGTGCTCTCCTGCCCAGCCCTGGGGAAGCCTGCCAGAGAAACGTGTGCTCCGCTGCGGTGTTTGGGAGCACTTCTGTGTTAGGTGGCAGCGGGGCCTGGACAACAATTGCCCGGTCCTGGTGTGTGGATATTTGATCAAAACAACTTTCCCTTCCAACATTCAACTGAGAGAGCTATTTGGTGTCAAAGTGCTGGAGGAATTCAGTGGGACCGGTTATTGCCTCTTTATGCATAATTCTGAATTTGCTGCTCTAATGAGCCCTTCTCTATTTCCTCAGCAACTGTCGCTCATCCTGGTGAAAATGACTTGGCCTGGCTGACCCCGTTAAGCCTCAGAAATTAATTGAGATCTGAAAATGCTTGAGTACACATCTGTAGCTTTACATTCTGTTCTGATCAGCACTGTTAGTTAAGTAAACCTGCTGGAAAGCCGATAAACTTCGAGCTATCAAACAGAAGCGATTAATGGGGGCTGAGAGTAACTGGTGCTCCTGAGATCAGGCCTGAAAGAGAGGATACAAAAAAATTAATAGAGAGCTGAGCTAACTACTTGGAACCATCTAGGTCTATCCTGGCCAGAGCACAGGATGCCCTACAAGAGGAGTTGCAGCAGAAATCCAAGCTTACCCTGCAGCAGTACAGCACAGAAGCAGCAAACAGGCTGCCTGGAGCCTTTAGCTCTACCCTACCACATCCCTGTCAACAGATGCTGGCAGAACTGCTGTTCCATCTTCACCTTCCACTGAACAGCTGGTCAGCAGGAAGAAAATCAAAAAGTTACACTCACCAAAGAATGGTCTGGATAGGGTAGCCATCAGGATTGGGCTGCCTGTGACAAAACAAGGCAGGAGAAGCTGGAGCTGGGGGAGATGTTTGGACAAGCTTTTGGATTCAAAGCCTTTGTTCTGGTCTCCCCCAGCCAAATCATGCTTCCAGGAATGGATTCTGCTGGTTATTTTTTAAATAATGTATTTAAACCAAGAGGTCTCTTAATACAGGTGAAAAGTAGTAGAGGCATTCAAGAAGGCATCTGGAGGAAAACACAAGAGTCAAATTTTGTAGTGCCGATTTTGAAGCTATGAAGTGAAAACTGACCACTGAATATTCTCTTGCACATCATAACTAGATAAAGAACACAAACACCAGGAAAATATCTAGCAATTACCTTTAGGGCTGGACTGAGAGTAATAAAAGCCACAGTGATCTCACAGCAACGCCAGGCAGAACCCGAGTAGTGGCTGGGGCAGAATTACACAAACAGATCCGAGGAGATGGTGAAACCAGGGGAGAGGGGCTGGGATGGCAGCGGGTCCAGCAGAACCCACCCATCTGCTTTTCTTCTCCAAGGTCTCTGCACAGCCCCACTGCCCGGAGCAGGAATTGCCCGCCCCACCTCCTGCTCACACTCAGAAATCATCTTGCCAGTAGCTCTCTTCAATTTCAGATAAGGTTAGTTAGGAAAATGGACTTTCAGACTGCTGTGCCCTGGCTTGTACAGAGCCCAGACAGCACAGAACTGCTGTTATGGCTGAGTGCCCATGCACCCAGCACAGCTCCACTCCCCAAATCAGCCCAGCACTGTGCTTGCTGCCCCATCTCCCCCCGCAACACAGAGCTGTGGCACACCGTGCCCAAGTCGAGCTGCCTCCCTGTGCCAGCAGCTGAGCCCACACCCAGCGCAGCACAGGGCGCTGCTCTGCGGGCACTGCGACCCGACTGGGCTCTCACCCCCTCTCCTTATCTCTTCTCACTGCTGTACACTGGTATTGTTACAGATCTATTTTTACTCAAATCCCCGATGAGCCGATGCAGGTCTATAAAGACTGATTTGAAATTCTGCAGCTCAGCAGGAGCGTCACAGGCAGGAGAAAACAGGCTGCGAGGGTGTGTGTTTCTTGGCCACATTCTCTGCTGCTGTCAGTATTTACAGGCAGGCTGGGAAGCCACATCTTTTTCCTCTAACAGCTTTCTCCAGGCTGATCCACTACCTAATGCAGAAAGCACATCTCCAAGTTGCCACTTGCAGACGTTTGACAGCCTTCAAGAAACTGATGCAGTGCCACAGAGCCAAGATCCTCCAGAAAGCCGTGCTGAGAAGGCTACAGACAGTCACACCTGAATCTTTAAGGAAAGAAAAACAACGCCATGGAAAAAAGCTTCGGAAGGAGGGAGATGGGCAGGGGTCAAAGTTTACAACCAACAGTGACATCCATCCCAGGAGAAGGAGGAAGTATTGAAGCAGATGATCTGACCAGAGATGCCGGGACCCAGCACGCGGAGCCAGCATTGCAGGGAAGCGCAGCACTCTTCCAGAGTGGAGAGGGGCAGAGGATTGTGCCTTCCTGCACGGGGCCAGCCGAGGAGGAGGTGCTAGGGCCTCACAGCAATGCCTGTCCGTGTCTTGGTGTCACCTCTGGTTTCTGGTTTTTCTGAGAACAAAACTGATGCAGTGGCCCAAACACACTCTGCAGGACTCCGGGATCATGAAACAGGATCCCTGACGACAGATACTGCGTTAAAATCAAAAGCTGTTTTGGCACATGCAGTTTGTATTTCTGCTCTGTCTCATGTATTCTTAAAGGAAATAGCACTGGTTTAAATAATTTAGCCTTCGTAAACTGCCGGCCTGATTAAAAACATCGCAAACTGTCGCATACCGAGAGACATCAGCAGCTGTCTCTTCAGTTACAGTAGGACTGAGATTCCTACACACAGATCTACAAGTTTAGGCTTCAAATCGAATAGAAAAACAAGGAGGAGAGGGCTGGTAATGACAAAAATATGTATCTGGTAATATTTTGATCACTCAAAGTTCGGAAGACACGTGAAACTCATTAATGGGAGTGCTCTGTTTTGGAACAAATTGCAGTGGCCACGCACCCCTCTGCAAACAAAGAGGAAAAAAAGCATTGCCAGGAACTGCTAGCTTTGCCTCATCTCTCCCATATGCAAACTGCACAGATGCTGTGACAGAGGCACAGCTCTCCGGTCTAAACTTCAGAAGCAAAACCTCGAGCCAACTTCAGCACTGTCACAGCAGAAACCCATCTGTGTGCTAAGAGCCAGGCCCAGCCCCAAGGCCGCGTGTGCCTGCAGACACAACGCAGCAGGGCGCTCCAGATACGGCCTCCCACCTTTCGTTCCAGGCTGTTCTGCACAAAATGCATTAAGCAACCAAAAAGAAACAAGCAGCAAGGAGAACCTTCAGAAAAGCTGCACTTCCGATTAATACTCCAACGTAAAACCCAGCGAGGCAAAAATGCTACACTGGTGTTACTAATTTATTGGTCGCCATATTCTGGATCACCTAGCGCTGCGTGACAGGAGACGCATATGAATTAAGTTTGTGCTGCATGGCACGCAAACTAGACAGAATGTGCATCTATCTAGTTATGCATATGGAGCAGCGATTTCTGATTTATTATGCAGAGCTCCTAGATGGCTGCCAAGTCACCAGAAACATAGTATATATTATATGGGTGCAATCTGAACAAAGAACCTATAAACATTCACATTATGCAAACCTTATTCATCCATGCAGCACGCCTTCTAAAAAAATCAAACCCCTTCCTTTTTTCTATCCAAGGAAGACAGCACCAGCAGAAACAATAAATCACATTGCTGCCTCGTGCAGACGAAACCTCTGCGGGCTGCCATGGCTGCTGAGAAGGCTTCCTTCATCACACGACCTCTTGAGTCACTTCCAAAGTCAAATCCTGGCTGATTAGCAAACATAATAATGTAAGCTGATTTTAACACCTCAAAAGCAACAAAAAGCAAGGGTTTGATAAGATGCAATAAGTGTGATCTTGATTTTAGTTCGTATTTTATAGAGGAAAAACTGATTATCATGTCAAGCATTCAGACGCCGTGCAAATACATTTCTAAAAATCAAATGCACAAAGGGCAAACTATTCCTGAGGAAATGAATCCCACAGTGGAAGGAAGACCCAAGGACCCAGCGACAGCATCTGATGGGTGCCATCAAACTAGGATGCTGGGCTGTCCGTTAGTGAACAACGAGGGAAAATACAATGGCCCAGCATGGAAACCATGGGAACAGTTACCACCTTTGCTGTTGCTGAGTTCATGGCAAAGGATTCAGACGTCCTAAAACAATCGCAACGTTCCGTTGGATGAAGCTTTCTGCTTCATTACTGGTACCTAAATCAAGAAATAACATCAAAAATTCAAGCTACATTGAAGCAGAATCAGTTCCAATCTAAAGCTGTTCAGCAAATAAAGAAACTCCATTTTTAGGAAAAAACAGCAGAAATACTTTGAGTTTTGTTCTAGCACATTCAGATCCAATTTAGACCAGTTCTTAAACTGAAAATTAGACGTCTTAAAGCAAAAAATATGTTTTTAGCGCTTCCCAAATGAAGCTGGGTTTTGAAGATATGGAACAGAATGCTTCCCACCGCTTCCCCCGCGCCCTGCTCGCCCCGCATGCTGCCCCCAGCTCTGCAGGGACAGGCGCCGTCCGACCGCCGCTTTGAAAGAGAAGTCAGAAGAACCTGTGGCACCACAGCCTCCTGCTGCCCCACGCCAGGCCCACGGACCCCAGCATCACCCACCTGCGTGCTGCACCGCGTTTTGGCTTCGAATGGAGCTGCCGTGCCAGCGAGGGGCCAAGGCACTGCACAGCTGGGACACCGCGTGGGAACCGACACTGGCAGCTGCCAGAAGCCCTGAGCAGCAGGCTACAAAGCCCCCGGGCTGTGCTGTGTCACAACTGGAGGCCCTCACCCACACATCCTCTCACCTGGCACACTGCCCCACTCACACAGCAATCACCCTTCTCCGGTGAAAACTCATTTCCTTCCTACATCTCGTTTCGCTCCCTTACAGCCAGCTCCAAGCACCACCTTTCTAATTAGGTGAAAATCCTCCAAACGCAGCAGTGAGATGGCGACAGGCAAGAAGACGGCAAACAGGTGCCCACAGAAAGGGCTGCGGGGCCAGAGGGCGGCCAAACTCCTTGGGACCTGCACTGACCCACCAGCACAGCACAGCTGCCCCTCTGCCCTGCAAGGAGTTGAGCACTGCTTTTGGCCATGAGAGCCGGGTGTCCGGCAGGCCCCACACCCAGGGACAGCAGTGCTGGAGGAACACAGCCCCACTGAGGCATCGAGCAGCCACAGGGCCCAGCCAGCACAGCCACCCCATGGAAGAACACTGCTGAGGGGAGAGCCTGGGGCTGGAAAGGGCAGGGGTGGCTTGGAATGCTCTTAGCACCACTGCGATAAAGGAGAGAATCTCCACGCTCGCCAGCCCCCTCTCACCTCCCTCATTTGCATCTCCCGATGCCAGCTCACTGATACAATATGGAACAGTTTGACCAAGCGATGGATCTGCAGGTTTCTATGGTGATCAGCACATAAATTGCCTGCCCAGCCGCGTGCGAAAGGAGCCATTCGTTTTGGAAACAGCACAGAGCGGCGGGCAGCAGGAGCAGCAAGCAGCCCAGCACAGCAGAGTGCTGCAGAGCCATGGGACGTGCAGCTAGCCATAATGTGGGAAAGGATAAATAAAATAAGGATAAAATAAGGATAAAAGGATAAAGTACAAAGCCATACTAACTACCCCTACAGAATTACACTACAAAGCCTCATTTCTCAACACCTACACACAGAAACGCAATAGAAGATACCTGTAAATATCTGAAATTCTGATTTAGCGACACCTGGAAACTCCACAGAGAGCTCAACGTCAGCGTTACAGCACGGCCGCTGGGCGCAGCTGGGGGACCTGACGTGCCTATGGGAAGCACTGAGCACTGGGCAGCTCAGGGGAAGCCCTTGCAGAAACAGCAGGGCTGTCACTGGGATTTTGGAGGAAGCTTGGAAGTAGGAAATGCGACAGGAACTCAGATTTCTGCTTTGTGCTTTTCTTGAAGATGGTGCCTGGAAAATATTCACCTTCTACCACAAAGCAGAAAACAAAGCTCCATGGAGCCAGAAGAGACAGCGCTGCCCCTTGCCATGCTGCACTGGGAGCATTTTTCACATTGCCTAGGAGAATTTTTCAGAGCAGTAAGTGGCAAAGGAGGACCTTGTACTACAACATATGATAGGGAACTTTTAAAAGGACTCCAAAATTCTGCTGAGATGAGAGATTATTATCACTGCTAAGAGAAGGAAACACAGGACAGAAAATGGTGTTAAGGAATCTGAAGCCAATGAAAGGTGCCCTGGAGACATGCTGAAATTCCTGTACTGAAGCTTGTGCTTTCTTTAACTTCACAAAGAACATGGGTCTGAGATTCTGCCAATCTCTTTAATTAAATAAACGCCCTAAAAATAAAGAGAACAGTTGGAGTGGAGCAGAAAGGGCTGGTTTATGCTGGTTTATTCATTTCCTTCAGTTTTTGTCCTGGCATTAATCCCAGAACAAATATGTTCAACAAAAGTAAGTTACGGTCAAATATATATGATCAGCATAAACACTAACAATACGCCATAAATAGGAACTTCTTTCAGAGCTCGAATCATCCACACAGCAAGTCCCTCCGCTGGCTCCTCACCAGGCAGTCAGCAGATTAACAGTTCTATCAAAAATCAATGTAAGACCTCAGGACGGGCATTTTATTCGTAGCACTCAAAGCATCCAAATGCTGTACAGAAAGCTTTTATGATCTACCCTGGAACCCATAGAAGTGATTTTACAAGTGGATAGAAAGGACTCCACGCCTTGTTTTCCTGCTGAAATAGCCAGTTTGGTACCAGCAGAGAAAACAGCTGGGGCCCACGAACGCAGCCCTGTTGTGGGCAGAGAGCAGGGCTGCCCCATGGCAGGTGGGCACCGCAGCCCGGATCCGGCAGGGCACAGTGGGTAACAGTGCTGCTCTGTGCAGAGCGCCTGCACTGCGATCAGACTCACAAGAAAGCACTTCAACAGAAGCACATTCGGCAGAGTAAACGATGCTTTCAGATGAATACATCTTATGTATTTTCTCTAATACGTCGGAATACCACTGGAGCAACACACACACTACTCCTGCTTACATGGCATGAAATACAGCAATACTGTCCAGGTACCTCCTGAGCACACAGCATTTTCCACTACACTATGAGGAAGCTAAGTGAAAAGCACCAATTCTCACATTTCAGACAGCACCATTTCTGATGCCACACGTCCTTTTCCATTGCAAACTGCCCTGCCCTGCTCCCCCCACACCAAGCAAGGCTGATGGGGCAGGGTGCACCAGCACGGCTGGAAGCCACATCTGTCAGCAGCAGCCATGGAAGGCATAATTAGCAATTCTTGTATGCTCTCCACAAAATATAAATTAAATACAAAAATTTTTAAAAAGAATCAGAAAAATCAATTCATACATACTCCTAAGAATGAACACCCATTGAAAAGAACTGAAAAAAAGTTGAAGCAAAGACATTTTCCCTTAAAAGTAGTATGATTGCTTCTGAAACATCTACGTGCGTAATAGCTGACATCCAACAGCAAGTATCAGCTACACTCATATATTAGTAGTGCAAGCAAGAAACGCCAGAAATTAACGAAATTACTGTACTTTGTAATTATCTAATTGTGTAATCTACGTAGAAGACATCTGACTGCACGTTCACCATCCCTGTGAATAGTGGCACGAAGCCTCACCTTTGAAGAAACATTAGTCCCTCCCAGACCTGTACGATGCTGAAAAAATCTTGAATCCTGACTGCCACATCCTTTTTGTAGAGCACTAACTGGCTCTATTTATTTTGGACATTGCCAAAAGAGAAGGGTGAATGTTAAAGTGAGCACTGGCAGGAAGGCAGGCCTTGTTAACCAGAGCCAAGTAAATGCCTGGCTGGCACTTCTCAGCTGAGGAAGCCTCACCCACCCTCCTGTGGAGCACTTTCCCCATGCCCTCCTGCCAGCACCACCTTGGAAGGGGACTCACTGACAGGAGGCACTCAGGCACCTCGTGCAGCGCATTCCAGGAGCCCGACCCAGAATCTGTCAGTTCCAGCAGCGCTCAGAGTAGACAGTGATGCAAGGCTAAGGGGAACTAGTTCAAAGTGGATGTTTATTCCCAGATTTCCACACTAATAGGCTTTGAAATGCCAGCCATTTTTGCTTTATCCTGTTATGGAGAACATAAATGCTAAGTCCTAACACATATTAGGAAATTAGTATGGCTGAGAAAAAGAGTATAACACACACAACAATTTTCTCTTACAAAGTAAATTGCCCTGGTTTCCAAGTGTGAATTAAGCAGCTGCAGACCTCTGAAAGCAGCGGTGCCACGTGCACACCGCGCTCTGCACAGCCTGCCTGCATGCAGCATCCAGGTGCTCGGCCAGAACTCACAGCCACAGCTCAGAGCAGGAACCAAAGCCTGCTCTCCTCTCTCCCGACTCCGTGCAGTCACCTCAGGCTGCACAGCTCCCATCCCATCCACTAGGTTTGTGCTTTGTGAAGTACCAGGCGAGCTGAGCGCATGGGGGAGAGGAAGGAGATGCTGGCTCCACACTTCCTGCATCACAGTCTCACTGGACTTGCTCAGAGCACGGCTGCGCTCCTCTTTATAGTTGCCATACAGAACTACTGACTGGCAGCAGCTCCTGCCACTGTCAGTTTAAAAAGCTGAACAAGGAGCACTGTGGTACCAAGGCACATCCTTTGAGGACCTGATGCAAACACAGATCCGGGAGGTGCCACGAGAAACCCCTTCTGGAGATACACTCCCACAGAGAAACAAAATCCAAGCACAGAGCCAGAGCACCACTGCTGCTCCAGGGCACCTCCTGCAAAGTCACCCAGCCCTGAAGGCTTCACGCAATGGAATTCCTTCCCACACACATGCACGCCGCTTACACGTTCACCTACCTGCACCACTTCGGAAGAGGAGCCATCATCAGATCCCTGCTGAGCTCCAACCGCTGGGCTTCTGTGCGGGGTTTCGTGCCATGCAGCCATGACCAGGCTGAAGGGTCACACTGCTCTGCAGCCCTTCTTCCAAGCAGGCAGGAAAGGCACCAGGTAAACAGGTCACCTCCAACCCCCTCCCCCCCACCTCAGCCCACAGGGGCTCTGCCGGCCACCAGCAGCTGCCAGCCCACACACAGCCCTCAGGACTCAAGACGGCCCAGCCGCCACAAGTTGAGGTATTTCCAGGCAAACAGGCGTTCATCGGATGCACATCACCAGCAGTGCCGCCCTGCACCATGGCAGCCCACTGCTCCTCACCCGCTGTGCTGCCTGCTTGCAGGGATGGGCGCCCATCACATGGAAGAGAGGAAGGAGGGGGCACCACAACTGCAGAAGTAACTGCCGCTCTACTTCTGCCAGCAGCAAGCTGGGCCTGCTCCTCACGTGCGGCCTGGCAGGGCTGTGCAGCAGGACGGACCTCTGCAGGGCTGCCCTCAGCCCCACACACTGCGCTGGGCAGGCCGAGGCCAAGGCTGCCGAACAAGGGGCTGACGTGCTGCCTTCCAGCCACAGCCCACGAGATCAAACTGAGCACACTGCATCCAAACACCGCTGCTCATGCTAAAATTCCCACAGGATGGTGAAACACGGAGATACACGTCCCCTATTCTGCAGTGGTAATTGAAAGAAATTATCATGCTCTGTCAGAGCCCTGCAGTCACCACTTTTCTGACTGAACCTTTCTCAAGAGTAGTAAATAACTCTTTCCTCTTCCTTGAGGGTAATTATTAAACTTAAAAATTAATGTTTTTCCTTGACAGAAAGCAGCAGCCGCTGCCGAGATTGGCCTTGCTACCTGCTACAACCCTCCCAAACGTGGGAAAGCACTCCTTTTTTCAGCACACCCAGGGATCTACTCTTCCTGTTGATTCAATGAGCAGCGTAAGGGGTCATCACAAAAGCCCTTTTGAAGCAAGCACGCTTTATCCTTCAAAAGGATTGATTGGAAATTGACCCAATTTCAAGCAAATGAAAATCATAACGTTTACAAATGAACCCCACTTGCACACCCTCACACAGCACTTTTCACAAGCAGCCCCTGGATTTCAGACACAAACATCTCCAGCTTTCTCCAAAGAGCCCAGGGTGAGGGAGGCAATCTAAGGAACAAATGGTTCTCTTCCCGAAGGTTCTGCAGCACAGCACAGTACTCACACCAAAGCAGCACAGAAGTCTTACTTCCCGAGGTGCAGAACAGCAAGGCTTTTTATTACAGAATCTATGTTTCTATACACGTGGACCATACGCCTCTGCAGTGACCCATAGACTCCAACACTCAGAGTTCATCTTTTTCTGAATGCAGAAAAGGCAAAAGAGTAGGAAGAAAAGGAAAGTTGAGGGCACCTTTGTTCTCCCTCCAATGCTGACATAGTTCAGGGGTTTATGTTGCTCCTGGCATCGGCCTTTAAAGGAAAAAAAAGCAACAGCTTTGCTTAACTTTGCTCTTTGGCTAAAGCACAGAGCAGCTGTGGTGCAGAGCGCTAGGGGCACAGCCCAGCAGTCACAGCACAGCAGCCTCGGGGCTTTGGAGCCATCAGGCGTTGCTGCTCTCTTGGCTGCCGGCTGCTGCAGTTGCAGCAGGCATCATGGACTGCACTGCTGGGACAAGGATTAGTTTATGCATCAGTTCAGAACCGCTGCAGATTTCAGTCCGATGAACTACCACACAGAACTCACCTGGCAGGATCATTATCCTTTATGTAGATAATGCACGGTGCTGAGCAACAAGTGTGCATGAAGCTCAACGCACAGCCAGCACGCAATGCCTGCACCTGGCCCAGGCATGCTCTGAGCAGCACTGCAAACACCAGGGACAGGAGCAACCTGCAGAGTCTGAGCAAGTCCTGGAAACCCATACAGACAATGCAGAAAGAGCACAGTGGGAGGCTGCTGTTTGCTCTGGAGAGCACACCTCCAGCAGGGCTCCGATCTGCAAAGACCCAAGCACTTCTGACTGCTAGTGAAAGCTTTCCCTCTTATCTCTGCCTCTTTTTCAAATAAGTTTTTGACAAAAGCAATTTTTACTGCACACACACACACACACATATATATATATACATAGGTGCCATCAGCTATGGACTCTGAAAATAAACCTTTGTGCTTGTAAGCCTACCTCAACATCCTTTGGGCCATACAGGGTGAAGGGTTCTTCCGTGATTTTTCCCACAAGAAAAATGCCATTGAACATAGTAAAAAGAAGCAGGATTTGGTAGTCAGTATCCTATTTAGAACTGATGTCTTGAAGTTTTGCAACGAACAACCAGGATGGAGGAGAGGCCTCACCCTGTGCACAGCTCAGCCCCCAGCCTGCCAGCGCGCAGCACCTCTGCACAGCACATTGGATTAGATAACACTGCAAGGGTAAAAGGTTGCCTAATGAATGTGAACAACAGGCATGAACAAACCTCACTGAACAATTACTATAAATCCCAATAGAATGGAAAGAAACAAATGCATCAAATTTACTTTCTATCAACCTTTTGCCATTTTAAGTTGGCATTTCACAATTTATACTACCCCAGTATGATTTCAATTTGAGAAAAACCCACAAAGGTTGATAGAAAGCTGCATTTCAGACATCTGAAAATCCAGCTAAAGTCACAGGGGAAAGCATTCAATTAAGCCTCCTCAATAATGCATTTAATGCTCGTAGTAATGCTTACTATGAGCTCCCCGCGCCCCACACGAGGCTCTTTTCACTCCCTTCTTCCTTCCCAAGAGTAAAGGAGAGCAATAAAGAAATCCTCTTTGAAGCAGATATTCAGGAGCAGCGGGACAAAAAAGAAACAGACTCATTTGTGTGGGGGCAGCGCAGGCAGGAGGCACAGCCGTGTCCTCCCCACTCCCCACGATGTGGCTGAAGGCGCTGCCAGTGTCCTCACTGAGCAGGTGAGCGCCACTCTCAGGGAAGAGCCTCGGTCAGATCAAAGAATCACACAATACTTACAATTGGAAAAGACCCGTAAGATCCCCAGCCCAGCGCCCTGTGCCCACCTCCCTCAGCGCCCATCCCTGCCCTCCTGAGCACACCCAGGTGCGAGGAGCCCAGCACCGCAGGCAGCCTGAGCCCCTGCACCACCGCTCTGCCGGGGATCTGCGGCATCTTCTGAAATCTGTGTGGTGAAAGCGTTCAGCTCATTTACTGGCAGAGGGACTTGATGTGCAGTAAGAACCCAGAACTCTTTTAAAGGGTCACTGCTCAGGTTGTGGTGCCCCATCCCTGGAGGCATTCAAGGCCAGGCTGGATGCTCTGGGCAGCCCAGTATGGTGATTGGCAACCCTGCACATAGCAGGGGGTTGAAACTAGATGATCATCGTGGTCCTTTTCAACCCAGGCCATTCTATGATTAGAGAACAATGTTATTTTTAAAGTATATTTCAGTGTTTTTTTGGTTTTGTTTGTTTGTTTGTTTTTTTTACAGGCTCTTTCTCAAACTGACCACACAATTTAGAACAAACTGGGCTTCAAAACCCTGCAGAATTACTTAGGATTCCTAACAGTGTCCACCAACACATCACTGAAGTTACATTAGAAGCTCCACTGTATCCGCTGTAGACAGCCAGGGCACTGAACACGTCACTTTGGTCTGTTTACATCCTGGAATATTACAATTATGCCTTCGTATCAGTATGCACAAACACACTTGCCAAATGAACTCCGGTTACCCATCAATTAATTTCTGTTAAATAAGTGCTGAAAACCCCTGAGTGACTGATACAGGAAGTCAGCATCCCACCAACACCTGAAACAAGCTATGACCAGTTGCACATTGGGCAATTCCAATTAATCATAAAGTCTCCAGGGAATCCAAGAATGCCCATCCTCGAACTCTCAGTGTTTCTGTCAAGGCAGGTTTGGTTTCAATTTACTTATCACGAGCAATGCAGCAGTGAGACACGAGCTAGAAGGTTCACCCACAGACAGCACTGACCACAGACACTTCCAACTAGTTTAACTGGTTGCCACCCCTGCAGCTGGTGCAAGGCTGCACACACCGAACAACCGCTGTGATTTTCTGGCTTAGGAATGCTGAAAATTAATTTGTGCCAGGCCAAAAATGCCTGAAAAGGAACAAGAGGACTCTGTTTTGTTGCTCCTAATTGGCTGTATAAATACATGCCTATATTTCTATGCTACTACTCTAACATTCAGTGCTTGTAGGCACCTTATTCCTGGTTTTCTATGCCCAGCGTAGAGAAATCTGGACATTTCCCAAATTGTGGATACCAGATACAACTTCGTATGCATACATAAATATTTATGCTCAGAAATTTGTGACTTTTGCTCAAGGGTTTTAGCAGAGTAATTCTGTAAGTAAATGAATACCAAAGCACCTATGAGCATTCTAGTTCACTCCACCACTGACCTGATTCTTTGGTAAATCAATTTTTTCAAGCTGTTTCTCTGCTGAAAGTCCCAGCCTTGGAAATACCTTAAATATACAGTATTCTCCTTGTTTTCATGGCAAAAATACATAAAATGTAGGGCACGTATTGCTGGAATCTAGGCAGCTCATGATTGTACAGTAATTCTAATGCGAATCTTCTCCCTGTTTTTTCCTGTGGTTTAAGAAAAACACAAAAGATCCAACAGCTAAAGAAAAATCAGAACCCATACTAAGGGAAACACAATATTTGAAACAAGGAACCCAACAGAAGAACAGCCAGTCTGGAATGCAGGCGAGTATGCAAAAGAGTCTGGAAATCAAGATCTCAAGTATTAGAAACTTAATTACTCAAGTACTTCATTAGCATGCTTTCATCTTAACTCCGTTAATCATCAAGTAAACTTGGCAGGAAACTCCCAATACCGAATTGAGGTATGTAGCATCACCACAGTTCATCCACAGAATAAAACTATCACAGATATAATGCTTAAATACACACGGCTCCCAGCTGAGTCACACTGCGACCATCGCCAAGTCCCATCCAGGTTAGCAGAGATTTTGGTGAGCTATAGCGTGCAGAAGCAAGGAAGACCTGGTGTCACATCACCCCTGGTGCACAAACTTTCTTTGCAGTTTTGAATCCACTCAGAACCAATGAAATCCACAGCAGATGTTCACAAGGCCTTATGAACTGCATGACATACATATCAGCTCTTAGAACAGCCCAACAGCCCCTCAGCACCTCTTTGAGATTTGGGCTGGGAAAACGTATGATTTAGAACAATAACTGTTTAGCACATCACCAGTTTGACATCTACTCGCTTAAAAATGGATGCTTTCATGAACTTGTGTAGTGCAACAGACACTGCTGCTGCTCGGTAACAACACACAGGGACATCAGATGGCCTTCCAAAGACCGTGCACATTTAATCCAGAATTTCAGCCTTTACAAATGCGCGTTTTGTGCCCAATAGGTTACAAGACATGAAATCAGAGGTCAGCCCAAGCTGCGCGGGTACGGCTGCGTGCAGCCCAGAAGTACAGACTCACCCAGGAAGCAGGGAGGAAAAAGAGAAGTAAATCTGAAGGTTAGGAGCCACTCTGCCCATGACAGACACTAACAGAAGGCTATTATTTTACCCATGAAACAGAAAATTTCAAGCAGTTCTCTCCCAGAGCACCCCGTCCCTGCAGGCATGCTCCTGTCTCACACCACAAACCCGAGATCCCTGTCCTCCCCAGGCCGTGTTCTACAGGCCCCACACTGCCAGCCCTTGGTCACGTACTCCTGCCTCACAGGAACGCACAGGAGGAGACTGTTCAGCGCACAGGACGTCATGGGGACACACATACAATAACCCTCAAACTGACTTTTGCTACGGGCCTGAAAAAAGCACACGTGCGACTTGTGATCACCCCCAGATTTCTGAAGAAATAGGCCTCTCCAGCACACCAGCCGTGACGTGCAGGGGCAGAAACACAACACAGCTGAGGAATTTAAACAGAAGTCACCTAAGTTTCTTAAAAACAATACACACAAAAAAAAAAATACCCAGAAAGATTCTGCTTTCACCCCCAGAATCCATCCATAGAACGCACATGTGAAAAGCACTTTCAGGATACCTATGCAAGACCTCTCTTGCATGCCAGCTCTCTGGACACACAAAAGCGAATACAGAGCACGTGTACCAGGTGGTGAAAGTGGCAAAGATAATTCTCTGAAATCATCCAAGTGCTCTGCCTCCAACTCAAAGTGCTCTTAAGTGTCTCTTCTGAATTAAGCATAAGGCTTAATTAAACTAAGATCTCTGCTAGACATTCATTGAAAAATTGGCTTCCAATGTTTGCCTCTGTCTTAAAGGAAAAAGGTCACATCCTCTTGCAAGAAACATTTCTGCAGCATCCTTACTCTCTCTCCATCTTCTTCCTTTATTTCATTTGGTACTGCAACTCCAGTCTGAAAACCTCAGGAGAAATCAGCGCACCCGGACCAGAAGTGATGCTTTGACAAAACACACAGTGCAAAAATGGAGGTGTGGAAAGCAGAACAGGCGTGCTCAAGTATACAGGAGTTTCACAATGAAGCAGGGAGGCAGAAGCAGGGCACGGCACTCCACAGGGCGAGGGGGCACCTGACAGCCAGCAGGCCAGGCCTCACCCCTCCTCACGGCACAGGTGCTGTAAGCCGCCTGGAGACAGCAAGAAGGCGAGGAACCGAAATGCTGGCTGTGAGCAGGGACGCACCGTGCCCCTGCCCCCGGCCACACACCTCCTGCTGCCTGCCCTCACTCTGCAGAACACAAGTGGGCACACAGCTCACCGACAGCCTCAGGAACACCTGCAGTGCAGAACTTTTAATGGCAAAACTGAGACTTCTTTCCAAACACCCACGCTGGTGTCCATATCTGCTAATCCTGCCTATTAATAACAGCAGGTCAAATGCAGGCATACACCCGCAGCTCAGTGCTTACGGTCTTACCTGTAACTCTAGCAAAATAACATGAATCTGTAGGTATTCACACCAAATATTTAATTGGTTTCACAGTAGCATGGTAGAAACAAAGTATAACACTGACATACCAGAGAGAAACTGGCAAAGGAATACCGATACAAATGCTGGCCTGCACCTTTCTCAATTCCCAATTCAAAGGGAAAACACTTCTTTGGTGGGTTGTTTTTCCCTGAAAGCTGATTAACGACCATCCTCACAAATAACCTCAAGCATTCCATTGCATCATAGTGCCATAACACAAAAAGGCAACAACCCACCTGTATAAACAATGAATATACAGATGTTATAATTAAGAAATTAACAGAAAAGTTTGGATAAACAGATTATCACACCACAGAAGAATGGATGAAAAGCTTACCCTTGTCCTGGGCTCGCTGAGAAGACTCCAGGAGGAGCAATCTCCAAGAGAGACCCTTCCCCAGTGGCAGTCAGCTCTTAAATGGGCTCCAGGGGAGGCACAGCCCAGCACAGGAGAATTGCCTTCACCTGTGCTCCCAGGGCTGACTCACGGCTCACCTCAGGTGGTCAATCAGAGGCTCAGGCCATGATTCAGCAGTTCCCATACACCACCAAAATCAGTGTCACTGATCAGACTGTTTGCCAAGGGATTTCTTGCAGCAGAAACATCTGAAATTCATTACCTGGACTTTAGATCTATTCATTAGGCACTTTTTATAATGTTCCCTCAAAACCAAAGAATTTTGTAGAAGTAAAATGTTTTCTTAAATCACTAAAGCTGAAGTTACACGTCTGACACTCTCTAAAACCCCCCTTTGCCCAGATTGTCAAAACAAAGCTTTGGACTCCAGACCACTTAGCCTTGTCTGAGCCCAAACTTCCCAAAGACCCAGATGCTGTGGAGATATTAAAGTTACTGCACAACAGCTGCTTCCAATCTTTTAAGACTTACTTGAACAGCTTACAAGTTCTAGTTAATTCACTTCTAATTTTACAGTCTTTTAGATAGGATCTAAGACACGTTAGATTTTGCAGATTAAGTATTTATCTATAGTGTTTGGTTTTTGCACAGTACGTCATCTACTTGAATCACCACGCTTGGCATCAACAATATTATATCAGCACCCAATGTTTTGGTTAGAGTACTCATACCCCCCAAAAATAAGACTGCTACAGAGAAATTTTAATGTCAGCATCTCTCAGCAGTTCAGGTTTCACTGCGTGTTTTCTCCGTGCAGTAGTGACAGTGTGCAGCACGGAGACCACAGAGGCTGAGGTCGCTGGTGCTAAGGATGAGAGTTTTGACTCCAGCCATGTCAGCAGAAACACACAAGCACACACCACACACAACCACTCTTCCTTGGGAAACACAGAGAGCTTCTCCATTACAGACTGGCACAGTGTGAGGAGTAGTTAAAGCCAGACCAAGGCGGCCCAGTGCTGCACCCCAGGTGTCTGGGCTCAGCTCACTCAGGCACCTTTAACCGTTCGAACCATCGCTATTTCATCACTCTCATACACGTGCATATGTTTCTCAGAGTTCCTCACTTCCAAATAAAAGATTTTAGGAGTCAGGCAGATGCTGAATTCCTAAAAAATGAGATTTCAGACCACGATGTTACAGCAATATGACAGAAGAGCCTTTTTGACATAGACGTTCTGTACGAAGCTATAAATGCTGCTGACGAGGCTCTGGGCTGTGAAGGCCATTACTGAAGACCATCCCACCTTTGACACAGCGCACACACATCCTTGCTTCCAGAGCAGTCTCTCTTCAGCCCGCGGACGGGCGCTGATGGCAGCAGTCCTCCAGGGTACAGCAAAGCTCTGCCACGAAGGCTCCCGGGCTGCCTGCTCTACTCATGTGAGTCGCAGAGCTCCTCATGGCACGCTGCTCCAAACGCTTCCCATGGCCGCCCAGGGGAGCTGAATGGCAGAGGATTCAAGGACGCCGCTCCTTTTCACACAAAGCTCTTGGAGAAAATGGAAGGTCTTGCATTGTGTCACTCCTCGAGGAAACGCGAAACTTAGCAACACCTGCACGCGAGGAGGATCCAGATGAAGAGGTCACAAAGAGCCAGCTGCCCTTTAATGAAAATAAATGCTCTTTGACAAAAGCCTGCCACACATTCTTTTGAGAGCAGCAGAACCTCCAGGAGTCCCACAGCCAGAGCACCGCCCTCAGAACTGCACACATCAACAGAGCCTGAGCAGGGGTTGGGAAGAACCACACTTGTATTTGCAACGAAGTCCGGAATACGGCATGGTTACAATCACAGAGACTGGGATTTCAAAGGCATGCTTTCTGGCGATAGAACAAGCTTGGATTTTTAAAAATACCATCATTATGTACAGCAAAATATGTGGTCATAAGACCAGCCTTAAACCAAGGCCTTGTTTATACAATTTCTGCACTGTCAGGAAGTATTCTGGCTGGGAATGTAATTTTTCTTCCAAATCGATTACATTTTTGCAATTCTCACTGTGAAAAGAACTATATACCACCTTTGTATTGACACTGGTATAACATATTCCCACAGGGAAAAGGAATAAAAGAGTACCTTCATATTGATACAACATTTTTTTTCTAGTGTAGAAGCAAATATAGCTTTCATTATTCAGTCAAGTTAAAGCAGTGTGATTTTGTTTCTACTTGATAGACAAGGCCTATGTTTAACAAGCACCAGAACACTTCAGAGGATTTGGAAGATCAAACACTGAGTTCTACTTTTGTGCTGTCCTCACCGAGGCATAGAGAACACTGAACACCTCCATACATTCAGAACTCCGTCAGACCCACGCCATGGTTTCTCTAATCCTTCGCCGTTTGACGAACACCCCTTTTTGGCAAGAATTAAGAGCAGAGCTACAAAAAAAGCCAGCACAGTCCAGAGTTTCCTTAGTTGCCTTCAGCTGCTCTGCCAGGCTAAGGAACACAGGACTCTGCGTCCCACCGTATGCTGCTAACATCCATTTGTACATCATTCCTCAATCACAACACGGGCAACAGGAAAACAGGAGGCACTACGAAACATGACAAATCTGCTGTCTGCTGCAGAGAACTGCTTTTACCAAGCTGAACGACTTGCTTTCAATACATCGATCTGGCACGAGGCCGGTTAGGTGCTGAGCACTACACAGTCTCACTGAATTTAAGGCAAACGTTGACCATCGCAATAGCTGAAATGTGAATTTATGGCAAATTTTCTTCCGTAAACTTCAGTGCAAGATAAGCCTGCAGTCAAGCTTTCTTTCCAATGCATCATTCCTGTTAAAAGAAGCCCCTAATACTCAGCATCCAATTTTTTAGTAGGTATTGGATGCTGCTAAAATCAATACTCAATCTTCAACTAAAACATAATATTGTAATTTCAATGTCAATCATTGGGGTGAATTTAACAAATTCAGCCAGCGCTGAAGCAGAAAGCTTTCCTACTTAAAAGAAGAAATGATCAGATCGGTGTTGGGCATCGAGGCAGCCAGATCGCGCCAGCCTAACTGAAAACCCTTCATGCAGCACTGCTCAATTTCTGCTTTCATGCAGTAAGACAATTTCAAGTTTTCTCGGCAGGGAGAGAAAGCTGCACTTTCTGTGTGCTAATCTTTGAAGAGGAGCTAAGAGAGAAAGGTAAAGGAGAACAGCAAAGCCCAGGTGCCCCAGCTCACTGAAGGTACAGCGTCCTCCCACCCCGCTCCCTCTTCAAATCATGAAACCACAATTTCCAGGCATTAAAATGCAAAGAGATGAAAAGCTGAGATGTCATAAATAACTGACTTTCAGACTCTTGCTCTACCAAACCAGGCCGCCCATAGCGAAGAACAGGGTGCTAACCTTCCGAGACACTGCTGTTACAGCACAGGGCTTCCTACAGCTGCCCGCTGAGCGCAGCGCTCCGCGCCGGCTGCCTTCACACAGGACCGGGACCCGAACACAAGTGAAATTCTGTCTTACTGTTCTACTGGCAATTCAGTCACCTTGGGCTTCGGCATTTGGCCGTTTTGTTTAAACACCATCCTCAGCTAAACGAAGCCCCTCACACCCTTCTTACTGTGACTATGCTATGAACCAGGATTAACAGCCGATGTAATTAACGTTTAACAATTAACGTTTGTTCCACGTAGTACACAGAAGCGCACAAAGTTGTTTTCTAAAAAACAGCATCTGTATTAAAATTCTTAAAATGGATAGACATCTCTTAACTGCAGGTCTGGAATCAAAAGGACAGGTGTTAGAATTTTCTTGGTACGTCGCAATGTTGAGATTTCTTCCGCTGCTGGCTGGAGGTTCACCCCACACAACAATCATCATAAAACACAAAGAAGGAGGCGGAAAAAAAAGCCCACCAAGTCCCAAAATGCTGAATTCTCACAAATTTGAAGTAAATGAAGGCCAAACTTGCAAGACGTGGAAATTACAGCTAAAAGGCTCGGGTGGAAACAAGAAATAAATCCCACCAACAATGGGCCCTTTTGTCCTGGCCTGTTCGGCACGATTACCGAGAGGGAACTGCGTGTGGGTTCCGAGTGGCAGAGAAGGGGATTCTGCGGCGCTCACAGGTTGGCACCGGCCGGCACGGGGTGCGGGGAAGGCACTGCGGGCACGGGGTGCGGGGGGCGGGGGGGCCGCGCCGCTCGGAGCGGGGCACTGCGGGCAGCGCCGACCCAGACAGAGCCCGGAGAGGAAGGAACGCCCCTCTCACCCACCGGAGGGGGGGGATAAAATAACGAAATCACACACGCACGCACACCTAAACATTGTGCAGACTTGTAACGTTTTCACAGCTGATCGCAAAAAAAAGAACCATCAAAAAATAACGCCCTGCCAATCTCCTGCGGACCCCCCGGGATACAGCAGGTCAACAAAATAGGGAATCCTTTCACAGGCGGTCGCGCCGCCCCGCGCTCCGTCCGGTCCCGGTCCGGGTGGACGCGCCGCTCCCCGCGCCGCGCTCCACCTTGCATAGCGTGTCGGGGCGCCCGGCCGGCCCCGTTACGGCGGCGGCCCGGAGCGGAGCAGCGCGGCGGGGCGGGCGGGAGGCGGCGCCCCGTGCCCGGCCCGGGCGGTGCGGGGCCGCGTCCGTCCCCGCGGGCGCTCAGAGGATGGCGCAGGCGGCGCAGCAGGGCTCGTCCCCGCCGGGCTGCGCGGCGTAGTTCATCTGGCGGACGATCTCGGCGAACAGCTCGTCCACCGAGGCTTTGTGCTTGGCCGAGGTCTCCATGAAGGGGCAGCTCCACTCCTCGGCCAGCGCCTTGCCCTCCCCGAAGGACACCTCCCGCTCGCCCTCCAGGTCCACCTTGTTGCCCACCAGGATCATGGGCACCCGCTCGTACCGCTTGACGCGGATGATCTGGTCCCGCATGGGCTTTATGTCCTGGAAGCTCTGCTGGTTCACCAGGCTGTACACCAGGATGAAGCCCTGCCCGTTCTTGATGTAGAGGTCCCGCATGGAGGCGAACTGCTCGGTGCCCGCCGTGTCCAGGATCTCCAGCACGGACGGCGAGGAGTCCACCTCGATCTCCTTGCGGTAGAAGTCCTCGATGGTGGGGTCGTACTTCTCGATGAACGAGCCGGTGACGAACTGCACGGTGAGGGCGGACTTGCCCACGCCGCCCGAGCCCAGCACCACCACCTTGTACTCCCGCATGGCTCCGGAGCGCCTCCCGCGCGGCGCCGCCGCTCTCCGCCCGCCCTCGCGGAGGGAAGGAGGGCCGCTCCCTCCGGCCGCTCTCCGGCGCCGGGGCGGAGAAGGGGCGGCCGCGCCTCGCGGAGCCGCGCCGGGCGAGCCCCGCCGGGCAGCGCCGCGCCCCGGGGAGGGGCGGGCAGCGGGGCCTGCGCGGAGAGGAGGGGAAGGGGCGGGGAGCGCCCCGCGGAGCGGCCCTCCGCCCGCGGCCGTCCGTCATTGGCGGCTTCGGAGCACGGCTCCGCCTCGCCGCCGCTCCGCTCCGAGTGCGGGAATGGCGGCTCCTGCCCGCCCGCCCCTTGTGGGCGGTGCTGCCCGGCTACCGCCCCGCCAGCCCGCCGCCGCTATCGGCCCTGCGCGGGGCCGCGTGCTCGCGTTGCTCGTGCCGGGGGGCGGCTCCTCTGGGCGGCTTGCGGTGTCCCGAGCCCCGTTAGATCCGCCCAGGCCCGGAGCGGCGCTGGCTGTGGGCGGTCGCTCCCCGGTGCCGGAGCGTCGTGCCTCACTGTGCGCGTCCTGAGGGCTGAACGCCGCTCACGGCGAGCCTTGTGCGCCCCCCTGTGCGCCCCCCCGGTGCGCCCCCCCCGGTGGGCCCTCCTGTGCGCCCGCCGCGCTGCCCTGCAGCCCCGCACGCCCCGGCCGGGCGCGTTGAGTGGCGGGCGCTGCCTGCTCGCCTCTGTTCGTACGGGGCTTCCTTCCACTTTCTGTCCGGAGGAAGTTCCTTTCAAGGAAATCCCGCCGGTTATTTTGGCACGGCAAGCTTTTGCATTTACATCCCACCCGGTTCCTTACGGTTCTCAGCCTTTATTCAAGTGTTTGCAACGTGTGGCTCTTTCTGATTGCAGCCTGATAGCTGATGCCATTGGAGCACGCCAGTGGGTGATACAGGCCATGGGAGGCAAAGTACCCCAAATAAATCATCAGCTGCACGCTGTTGTCACTGAACAGTGCTGCGTCCATCTGTGGGTCAGTGCCACACCTCAAGCCAGGAGCTCACACCAAACCCCTCTGCTGTTCTTCGTGTGCGTGTTTGCCAACCATGAGCACAGAGCTGCATTCCCCCAGCCCTGCTGTGCCATCGGTGGCTGCACAAACCACTCCTGCTGCCAGCACCGCCCAGTGCTGTGCTGCGGCTGCAGATAAGGGTTGCCGCATTCACCCAGGATAGAAGCAAAGTGTCAGGCTGCAGCCTGCTTCAGGAGGTCACGCGCCTGAAACCCAGCGCTCTCCTGCTCGGTCTGTGGGAGCAGGTCGTGTCCCATGTCTGTCTGCTGGGATCCCCCAGCTCTGCCAGGCCACTGCCTGGTTCCCCAGGTGCGCGCTCACCTGCAAGCGTGGACTGCAGGTTGGTCCTAGGCTACACCTGCAGAGCTGTACAGAGCAACCTGGAGATGGATGGAATATTTTAGAGTCATAGAATCACAGAATGGTTTGAGTTGGAAGGGACCTCTGAGGGCCGTCAGTCCAATGCAATATGGGGACACCCAGAGCTCCTTCAGGTTTCACAGCCCGTCCAGCCTGCAGGGTGTCTGCAGGCTGCAATGAAAAGACCAAATCATGTTCTGCTGACTCATTTCGCTTGCAGTGCTATGAAGTTTTGGGAACAAATGTGTTTGTTGACTTCCACCTTCTCTATAACAAACCCACACATAAGTTACCTATACTACATTTTCTAACATGGCAGGAACAGCTTTTATAAAGACCAGCTAATTATGATGCTGGATTGAATCAGCCCCTCAAATCCCAACTCACTATTGAGTTGGGGTTGGTTTTGGTTGTTATTGTCTTTTTGTTTGTTTGTTATTAGTGACAATAAAATTTCAGTATCTGTTTTTTCATTCTACGCAATACTATTGATTGTTGTTACTTCTGAAGAAGAAAATGCACTGTGTTCAGAGCAAAACCTGTTCTTTATGCTGTCGGCATCTCAGAAATGTCACGTATAAATCAGCATAAAAAGCACAGACGTGATCGGTAGGCAGTTTACCATACAGTATTTACATCTACAGCTGGCTTTTGCTGTGTAGAGTAACCCTGCTCACTTGGTAAGCCAGCAGACAGGTAATGCTTATTTCTCTGCATGATGTAGAAGATGAAGCCGTTAGCTTTTCTGTTTGTCCATACGAGTATCAGCGTCACACGGCTCCAAAGCAGTGCTGTTTGCTCTTTTTAAATTTCCCCCAAATCTATTTAATTATAGGTAAAGACTGAATCAACAACTCATATCAAACTGTGAACTGCAGTGCCATGAAAGTTCATCAGCACCTGATGACATCAAGCTGTCTGAGCACAGGTGCAGTGTTCTGGTACAACCATCCAGCCAGCTCCCCTGTGCTCCTCCTGGAGGAGACGTAGCCAAACCACTCTCACACACAGCATTGCCCCCACCAGGGTCAATGTCAACAACGGGATGCATAACCTGACAGCTAATTAAGTACAACTGAGCTTGTCTGGGACGAGCGAGATGTGCTCTGCTGAGCTGGAGTTGATGTGCTTCTGAACGTCAGAAGGCCTGAGCTCTGTGAATGAACCAGAGCCAGAACCTGCAGGAAATGCCCCGGTTGGTTAAAACAGACCCTCTGAAAATGCGCTCAGAATTCGGTGTGTGTAAATGTGGTTGTATCTGAAACTCCTTAAAGCTCAAGCGGCAAGAGATGAGAGCCTTCGTTTAGGCTTTCTTTGGCTTCTGACAGCGGCTGCTCATTTAAAACATTTTTATTAATACACAGGAAACGCTTCTGACTGAATGAGTTCATCTGAGATCACAGTGCTCTGCCACTGACTGGGGGGTGGAACTGAACTGTAAACTACAAACAATACTGAACACATTTTGATATTCAAGCTTAATGAGGTAGTAGTGATTTTAGTGACAATTTCGTAACACGTTTTTAGGCAATGATTTTCCAGGGAAGAGGCAGCTCAGTACATACTTTTCCTCCTTTCCTCCATGGCAATGTGACAAAATGACTTCATGCCCTTTTTTGCCCTCAGTTACACAGTAATAGTTTTTAGATCCATGGTGTAAACAGGCCCTGCAACAACCACCAACTGATCTGTGGCAGGAATAAACCCTTCTGATGTGGGTTTTGTTAAATGCTTATGGGCCACTGGGGCCGAATGCAAAGAACTGAAGAGGGAATCGGTACCGCTGGGGCTGAGGATGCCTTAATTCAGCTCTGCTGTTGGTAAAACCCCACAGCAGTCCTGGTTGAGGAGCACTGTGCAGAGTCATTTCACCGCCCGACAGCCGAACCGTTCCCTGGATATATCAGAGATCTGTTTCTTTTCACTTAGGTTGTGACTTAAAAGGCTCATAATCCAATATAGAACAGTCGAACTGAGAGGATTTGGAATCATTTGGGAAGAGCTGCTATTCTCCCACTCCCATACAGCCAATATGTAACACGAGTATTAGCAGTGTACTGTAAGTAAAGGGAGAATACTGATTGAGGGAAGCTAAGAAGATGAAATAATCTCCAAAAGTTCAAAGTACAGAATTACACTAAGTGTTTTCTGGCATTGGACAAATCTGGAGAAAATGTTCAATGTTTATTCATTTTGAATATATGAATGTGAATGATCTGTGGGCCTGAACTAGTTTTCAATTCAGTGGCATACCGAAGTCTTCATTGCGGATTCACCGGCTGTTTGACTGCACATTGCTTAGGGAGCGCAGGAAGGAGAAGATGACCTTCTGAGCACAGATATGTAAGTGTTCACACTTTAAAGTATTTGCCATTTTTAATAATGATTTGGAAAATGGTACAATTTTTAAGATTCTGGGTGCTCAGTAATACCTCCCCTCACCCCTCTGTTAGCTGTGAGTGGCTTTGGTTGGTATTCTGTTATGCCTGTCACAGTAATTTCTAGTACTATTAATACTGACATTCAGTGCGCCTCTTTTGCTCTGGAACAATGTCTTCAATTCTCCTTATCCAAACTGGATTGCTCCCCTTGAATGGTGGTCCTGCACTCAGCACTGTGCAGCAGAGATGCTCGGCCCTTAAAACCTGCTGCCAAACTTTAACCGGAAGTCAGCAAGAAAGATTTGTGCGGTGGGTATGAATTTGTTTTAGGAATAGAAGTGGAAGCTGCTGACTGCTTCTGAGCGTGTGACCACATCCTGGCAATGGGTGATTGAAGATCTCTTTCATCCTATCTCTACTTCTCCACTTTCATCCTTCCTCTTTCCAATAACAGGAAGTCGGAGTGCTGATCAGAAGGCAGTGCAACAGATTGCTGTAATAATGCATGCTGCTCTCCTGCTCTCCCCCAAAAATGTGCCAACAGTGGACATGTTGGTGTCCTAATTATGGGATTGTCAGTAACATTGCACTTGTTTTCCCACAGAAGGTTCATATTTAAGAAAGAAAAGAACAGAAAAGAACTTTCAAATTCTTCACAAAAAATAAACTGGCATTCCAAGAGAATTTAAATTAGCAATAGTTAACTTGTCTACACCTTGAGTTACTCCCAGTAATTCTGAGTGTGAACAGATATCTAAAACAAGGCTGCCTAATTTCTGTTTATCTTTATCCTGTGGTATAAACTACTCTTATTCTAAATCAAGATGCCCACACATGGAGCTAAATGAAGTAGTCAATTAGGGTAATTCCACGGGTAGAGTCGTTTTATTGTAAGCGAAACCGTTCCACCAGTTCCACCCAGATAATCAGAAAGAAACCGATCAGGCGGATCGCACGGTGACTGTGGGCAAAGGTTCTGCCTGATGCTGCAGCGCCAGGCAGTGCAGCGGCGCCAGCTGCTTTCTGCCCTGACTCACCCAGCAGAACAGATCCCCTCCGCCGGCTCCTTGCTGAGCAGGAGGGGCTCTGTGCCCTGTCCTGCTGCCTGCCTGTGTGTGCAGGGCCAGACGCGGCTTTGGGAAACGCGGCCTGGCTGGCGCTACCTGCTGCAAAAGGAACCTGTGCACATGGAATAGCTGCGTCTCGGTTTCGTGAGATAGTAACAGCTACCAATGAACGTGAAGAAATAGTAATTGAAGTTAATCTGTAGAAAAGAAAGGCAGTTTCCTCCAACAGAAGTCCTGCCAGAGATCAGTGCTGTAAATACAGCCCATGCTGCCACAGCTCTCTGCACAGGGCCTCATTAGAACTGATGCAATGATGCCGGCTTAGCTGCCTGCCTTCCGTTTCTTGTTTGTATCCCACTCATAGATACGATGTTTCTAGTAAAAGCATGCATAACACATCAAAGCTCAGGTCTATTTCACAGAATCACAGAATTGTAGGGGTTGGAAGGGACCTCCAGAGATCATCGAGTCCAACCCCCCTGCCAAAGCAGGTTCCCTACAGCAGGTCGCACAGGTCGGCATCCAGGCAGGTCTTGAACATCTCCAGAGAAGGAGACTCCACCACCTCCCTGGGCAGCCTGTTCCAGTGCTCCTCACCTCACTGTACAGAAGTTCCTTTGCACATTGGTGCAGAACTTCCTATGCTGCAGTTTCCAGCCGTTTCCCCTTGTCCTGTCTCCACTCACCACTGTAAAGAGTCCGGCCTCACCATTCTGCCCCCCACACCTTAGATATTTCACCAAATATCAGTCCTCTTTTAGGGCATTTGCCTCTGAAGCATCTTAAATATGAGGTGGTGAGGACTGGGGTTTTACCACTTGAAACCAAGACAGAAGGCTTATCTGTCAGTGCGTGCAGCAGGCAGGCTGCAGGAGGTGTGCTGAAACGGCTTGTGGAGCCACAAATGTAATCTTGATAGCACCTGTATGGAAATGGAGCTATTGTATGTTAATGGAAATGGTATCATCAGCATGAACCGAAACTGATGACTAATTTCGAAAATAAACTTCCTGTATGCAGCAACTGCCCTTTTTGTTGAAAAATGCGTTTTCCTTCACCTCTGGCCTGGTGTCACACTGCAGAACAAACTCTGCTGGCAATAAACAGCAGCGAGTCAAAATGTGGAGAGTTTTCCCCCTTTAATTAGTTGAATTTGCTTCTTCTTCCCTCACCTGACCAGGAAGAAGGAGCTTCTCCTAGCAGACACTTGTGGTCACATGGCAGGGAGGCACGAGCCCTGTTTCGTAAGAGAGGTGGGAATTTCCAGAAGTCCTGAGGAAGCAGGAGGCAGGCTGTCGAGAACTGTCGTCACGGCTTATCTGCTGCCTCAGAACGGAGATGTGAAATTATGGCTGTAATTACTGGGAGCCACTGAAGTCCGGGGATTTCTTACCTCGGTAACGGTGAGAAGAGCATGCACTCATCTGAAAAAATGAGTGTGTCTGTGGATGGAGGTGTAGCAACAGCACATAAAAAGGTTTTCATTTTGGGGGTGTTCATTGTTTATTGTTGGTTGGAAAAATAAAATGCCAAGTTAGGAACACGGATCGTGACAAACTGGATGGAGATGTGGAAGAATTTCACGTATTCTACCTGCAGGAACATTGACATAAATTCACATCTGACCCAGTAGATCAATGCGGATCTGCCAACTGACTCATTGTTCTCAGCCCTGTGTTAGCATACCCCATCCTTCAGGCTCCTGAGCCAAATCAGATAGTACTGAAAAAGGCTTAAAATAGCATTTCTCTGATGGCTGCTGAAGACAAGCTGCAGTTTGTCTCTCCAGGTTTAACAAGGATTGTACAATAGTCAGTGAGCTGTCAAAGCTTTAAAGCCATATAAATGCACAGAGCACATTTGCCTGCTTTTCTAAAAAATATATTTTTAATTCTTATTCATGGTTGGGAGAATCAGTGGTAAGAGCTGTGCAGGATGGAACTCTGACACAGAGCGTGTTTTTCTCTCTGAATCTGTCTGCACACAATTTTATCAAGAACAACATTGCTAGACTTGCAGAAGCTCACAAAAAATTGCACCCATTTTAAGGCACTTATACAAACACGTAAAATATTTACAGCTTTACAGTACAGCTCTTTGGGAAGCTGGGCGTCTCTAGCTCTCATGAAGGCAGGGAAACCTTGCACCCTCAGCCTTACTCTGACTGAGTCCTGGAGACTGCAAGAGGAAAGAAATTAAGCTAGACGAGGGGACCTGCCTGCTCCATTGAGCTCATTTTGCAGTGCACAGGCAGACTGCAAGCTCAGCGAATCTCTGCAAGCTCTGTGGCCATATGGGCAATGGCAGTTTATGAAACAACTGTGCCAAATTTGGCAGTGTTTCTAATGGCCACATGGCAGGTCAGTGAGAACCATTTCGGTGCCAGTTGCATAATTTCACTCTTCAGTCACCCGAGAAGAATACATAAGGCAAGATCTTAGAAAGGATGGCATTTGTTTCAGCACGGAAACCAACGCTGCTCTTTGTAAAGTGCACACGCTTCCTCTGTAACCAGCAAAGTTCTTTGCTGCATCTTAGGTGATTGATAACATTTAAGCGTAGGTGTTAGTTGCTATTATTTGCACGTGTACAGCCCTGTGTTTGAGTATTTCTATGTACATCTTAGGTAAACATATCAACAATGGAGCATTTTTTTAAGAAAACCACGTGACAGGCTCAGACTATCTAGTTCAGCCCCAATAAACTTCAAATCTCTCAAAGTCCTCCACAGGAACAAAACACGACTTTTCCTGCACGCTGTAAGAGGCCGGCTGCTCACAGCTCCTGCTGGGTTGTTTCTGTCTGGTCAGGGTCAGAGGGCTGGCTGCTGGCCGTGCCATCAGTGCACTCACCAAACACTCCTTCATCTTCCCAGGCCTGTGGCTGCCGGGCCAGATTACCACAAACGTGGGAGCAAACCAAGCCTTGCGACACCTGGCCTCTGCAGATAACCCCACCCAGCCTGACTCCAGGCCGAGCCGCAGCACATCAGCAGCCTCTGCTCTACTGACGGATGACCTCATGAGAACGAAGAGATAAGATGGGATGTTGATTCTGCTTGATCTGTAAGCCATGTTCGGTGCTGTCTGTCCAGGCAGCAGGAATGCTGATGTGACCACACACTTTAGAGAACGCATGTGGAAGCGGTGATGGTCACGCACCGCCGCCACTGGCTGCTCCTGTGGGCGCTGAGCCCCAGCGCCGTGCTCCTGGTGCTGCAGGACACCCTGTGTGTTTCTGGCTGTAACTGCAGCAGTCAGGACAAAATAGCATCACTCGCTGAATCAGGACGTATTTATATCCATGGACACTTTGTCATCAGCGGGTTCAGTATGAAGGAACTGCTGTTCAACCTGTGCCAGTAAAACACACCCCGGGCCGGACTGCACACATGGGAAAGAGCACAGGGCTTACCTGAGGAATGTGTGGATGAAAGTACAGTAACATAGCAGGAGGTGATCCATAGTAAACAGGAAATGCACGTGAGTTACTTTATGTACAGGATGTGTATCCCCAGGATAGAACTGAGCTCTGCTTGTTTGTCCCACTCATAAACAGCAAACACAACATCTGCTCCCAGCATCTACCCCTATCAGGTTTACTCATGCTTCTGCTCATCTGGGTGGGTTCTGACTGTTCAGGAAGGGGTGAACTTTGAGGATCTCTTAGGATGAATGGAGCAGATGAGATGTTATCCCTCAAGCATAACATAATGCAAAAACGGTCAGAGAGGTTCAGTTTTCAACCACCCTCCACTTTTTGCTTTGGCATCACCCTACTAGTGAAGCCAGAAGGCTGCTGCACCGTGTGAGAAGATTCTTTTTGTGTAAGAGCAAATTAAAACTTACAACTAAATGCATCATTAAGTTTGACATGCAAGGCACAAATGTTGGACAGCTATCCAATTTATCAAAGCCACTTAAAATTCTGATTCTCTTCTCCAGCGTGCTCATAACCATCGTGATAGCAGCAGCAAATTTTGCATTTGGACTTTTAGTGTTAAAACTACATTACAATTTTTTTTTATCTCTTCCAGTTTTATGGCAGACTATTGATAACTACTCTGAATGCAATAAAGGAACGTCATCATGGTTTTCTTCCTAGAAGCAGAGGATGTGGGAGAAGCTTTTCCACAGTCCAGAACACATCACAGCCACTGATTTCCATTTCTTCTAACAAAAGGAAGACTGAGTACACCGTGGTGTGGTTTGTTCATAGCTAGATCTGGATTCACGTTCACTTCTTATCAGGTTGTTCTCTTCCTGATCCTTTCACAGACTGTTTAATGAAGCTGTGTGCTGATGCTGGGGTGACTGACTAATGCAAACATATGCATAAGAGTCAGTTTTGGTTTCACTGTGGACTAATCTCTCAGTATGTCTTTGTACAGCAAACAACAAACATCACAGTTTAGATGGGATTGATTCCTTCTGCAAACAAATATAAATAACTGCTCTTGTGAGAACAGGAGAGTAAACTCTGTGGAACCTTTGTGGCTGCACTGACAAATCAATTAGAAACCTTTCAGTGTTTCGTTTTTTCTGACAGGAGCACTCAGCATTGCAGGGCTTAGCACCTGAAACAGGAGGACCGTGGGGCTGATGGCAGCAGCAGCACTGGGGGCAGGGCTTTGGATCCCACCACAGCAGGGACTGAGCAGCAGGGCCCGGTGACAGTGTTGGGGTGCCTGGGAGCGTGGTCCCTGCCATTTAAGAAGTGTGTGTCAAGTTTGCTTGCTCTCTGCCAGATCCACGGCTGATGGGAAAGGTGCTGAGCTGACCCAGCCTGGCTGCAGCCCAGCCTTATGGTTTTCTGAACAAACTGGTAACACTGAGGTAGAATCACAGAGTCACTCTTTTTGTCTGAAGTTTCTGGCCTGCACTGGGCACTGCTGGGCACAGCAGGGCTCAGTCCTCCTGCACCACCCTGCAGGGACGCGTGGATGTGGAGGGGCAGCTCGGCGCTGGTCCTGGCCATGCCTGGCCCACAGGCTCCAACCGTTCGGCACGCGGAGCCTCTTTAAGTGCACGGTCTCAGAATTCGGACATCTATTGCTTAATTAAAGTGTTGTGGCTGTTGGAATAGATGAAGTGCTATATAAATGCTGAGTACGATTCAGCTGCCAGTAGCTGAACGTAACTTATGCTTCACACGGACTTTGGGATAAGAAATTCCATAACATTTTGCAAAATGGCTTATGCATTCCCAGTAATTTTACATAAGCTCTATTCATGGTGTCCACTGACTGGAAACAATATATGTGATTCTTCTACTCAGACTACTTAATTCAGCAGATAACCGCTGCTGCTCCGTAGCTCGTGGATTAGAATTTAAGAGAGCAGCTGAGGCATACATTAGAATTCAATTAATGACAAAGGAACCGTTTCAGAAAACAGAGGGCATGCTGTCCGCTCGGCTCAGCGCAGAGCACAGAGTCACAGTGACCACTTCCAGCCCAGTGCAAAGCGGGAGGCGAGCACAGCTCTGGCACGGCGGCATGAGGATGAGGATGGAGCAGCAGCAGGGCACAGGGCCTGGAGAAACGTTGGTGGTGCCTGGAGGGGAGGAGAGGTGACACTGCTGTGCAGGGTGACTGCGGAGTGCAGCTGAGCGCAGTGATTGCCAACATTTTCGGAGAAAATAAACCTGAATTCTGATAAAAGAATTGTCTAATATTGTCTGAGACTGACTCATCCAGACACGGAGTAACAGAACGGGGGCTCCTTGTTCATCGTTTTGGCCAAAATCCACAGACTAAACTCAGAGCTGTGAAATCAGAGCCCGTGATTGATGGCACTAGTTACATCCTATGTGCTTGCTCCCTTGCTTTCCTGTTTTTTGCTTGCTTGAGGTGGATCCAGAGATGGCTGCTAAAGGCTACAGAGAAGCTGTGTTGGGTAGCTGTGCTGCTTCAGGGATCTGCCTGGGGGCAGCTCGGTCAGGGCTCAGTCTGCTGGAGGACCAGGCCAGAGCTGCTCGTGCTCCTCTGACATCCTCACTGTCAGCAAAAGCTGCCCTGGGCTGTGAGAGCGCTTTGTGCCCACGGCACAGCAGCAGCACAGCGAGGGGAGTCCAGCATGCTGGGTCTTTCCAGTGAGTTTCATGAAACACAAACTACTTTACCAGCTCCTAGTGGACATGAATGACTCACAGGGTTGGGAACGGGATTAGGTCATTGGTTCAGAACCAGTTCAGGGCCCATATCCTGTAACCTGATACACGGCACTGAGCTCTGTTTGCTTCGGGGCTTTGGGAGGCACACTGGTTCGCTCCTGCAGATCTCCGTGCAGGAGGCAGAAGGACACAGACTGATAAGCACTGCCAGACTGATAAGCACTGCCACTAAATCGTTGGTTCTTGCTCACATTCTCCTTTCTGTTCTCGGCTCACGTTCTCATTGCTGAGTTGCATAACAGCACTGAAACCCCTGCACAGAGGAGGAGCGCCCAGCTCTGCAGAGCCCCCGGCCCCAGTCCATAGCGGGGTCTGAGAGCCCCTCGGGGTCCCGCTGTGATCAGCACCATCTGGAGCTGCTGGTGGAAACGGAGAGCCCCTGGGATGGGGGTGAGGGGACACCTCAGTCAGATGACACCAAGGCTGTGCAATGGTGCAGGGCGAGGGGAGTGCCTGCATCACGTGAAACCACAGCTAGTCTGAGCTGGGCAGAACGTGCCCGACCAAATACAATATTAATGTTATTTTTAACACAGATAGTTGAGGAACCATGTTAAATTGGAAACATGCATGACATGGACAACTCCCAAGAAGACTACAGGGACAATGACTGGATCCAAACAGAAGAGACAAATATAAAGCATTTAACTTGCATGTTAAAAATAATTTGCAATAAGTTCCAGCTGTCTGCTCTGTAAATCTCCAGCAGTAGTGCAGTGCTGAGGCTAACTACCGTGTCAGCCACCATTGGCTTTGAATGATTTGGAATTAGGCACTCAACTATTCAGCCAACAAATAACTAACAAAAGGTATCAAGGCCAGTGCTTTCCTAAGAGAGCAAAGAGAGCTCTTGCAAGCCCAGGTCTTGACTCAGGGACACTCTGCCATGGGGCAGCAGCACTTGGTCCAAGCAGAGGTTTTGTAGAGCTTGTCCATGGTGTTTCTTAATTCTGACCTAGGAATATCTGCAGCAAGAGGAGCTCTCTTTGTGTTTCCTGTCTCTGAATGGTTGGTGTAGCCATTCTATCTCATTATTTAGCAGTATTTTATTACTTCTGATACAGAAGAGTGGGATCTTCCTCTGTAGTGCACGGAAGTCCTGCTATGGGTAAGAGGCTAAGCTTCCAAGTGGCTTGAGCTCAGACATCTCAGAAGATTGAGGTTCACATCTGTGCAGGCTGGGATAAAAAGCATTTTAATTGTGTTTTGTGAGAGCATCGTTGTGTCACCATGTCTCTCTTTCAAAGAGCTTATGGAAGGACAATGCAAGATGTCACAGTTTGTCACCACGTTCATGTCACCGCCTCCTGCCTTGCCATCCTGGTGACAGCACTGCTTCTGCCCAGCATGGGCAGCTGTCCCCTCCCAGAAGCCCTTTTCTCCCTCTCTTAGGCTTCATGTATCTGATAAAATTGCTATTCTAGCTTCCAGGTCTTCCTAAACGACTTGCAGAAATCAGTGACAGATTGCAATTTCAAACCATGTAGCCCTTTTTACGGTGGATCATCCTGTTGGATGGGCTGCTCCTCCTCAAGTTGCTGTGGTTCCAGCTGAGCGAAGGGCACACTGATGGTGGGGAGCCACAGAGGGGAGGGCTGCAGACACATCACCTCAGCAGGAACAACAGCACTGGTGGCCAGGAGCCGGCTGTGAGGCAGTCTCAGTGGTTTCACACCACGAACACGTTTTGAAAAGCTGACGTGGTTTTACAAGTCATAATGGCCACATCTACTGCCATTGTGTTTAAGGACTATTCACCCCCACAGCCAATCTTCCAAATAATTGACACACACAGCATAACGCTCCCTGACAATTATTATTTCAGAGGAGAAAGGAAAAAAAAAATAGCCTCCTCCTGCCTTGTAGCTGTTAACTTCCCATTTAATACAGCAAATGACAATCTGCTGATGCAGGACAGATAAATGTGGTGTGGGCCCTGCACTCCATTAAGAAAGCAACAGTTTGATTTATTATTAAAGAAGCAAATTGAAAAAGTATATCAGGAAAATATACTAGAGGTAATATTATTTTCTTGAGCAGATAATAAATGCAGATGGTTTCCTCCAAATGCACAAAGTCACAGGCTCCCCTAACATGGCACAGAGGGGCTCACACTGTGCGTGCTGCGGTGGAGCAGCGGGCTCTGAGGTTGTGTCTGAACTCGGGGCAATGAAGGGATAAGGGCTCCAGAGAGCTTTGCCTCTCCCAGCATTTGCCAAACTCCTCCTGCATAGATGTTCACTCATCATTTGCCCTTTGTATTTCATCTCTGTGCAGGCAGAGGGTCTGGAAAGCCTTCACTCATCCAAGGAAGGAGTCTGCTGGGGGGTTTGCTCTCAGAGCCCAGTTCCTGCAGGCTGCACACGGGGCTGCAATACCCTCAGCCTGCAGCTGGGGGTGGCCATAAGCACCAGCCTGAGCTGGGCATGGCAAGGGGCTGGGAGTGCAGGCTGTACTTACTTTCAGATTTCTGGCCTTAGTACCAGAGCCCATATATTAGGAATTATCTGCCCTTGAAAAGCGCTTCCTTTCATGCTGTCTTGTCATTGCATTTCTGGCATTGCTCAGTCATCTGGACCTAGACTTTGTTTTAGTGGAAGAGCCTCATTAGCTTCAGCGAATGGTTGTATAATCAGTGAATATACAGATGTTACAATTAAGAAATATATACAGGAAAGTTAGGCTAAACAGGCTGCCACACTAAAGAACAGATGCAAAGCTTACCCTTGTCCTGGTCTTGCTCAGAAGACTCCAAGAGGAGCGATCTCCAAGAGACCCTTCCTCAGTGGCAGTCAGCTCTTATGTGGGTCTAAGAGAGGCGAAGCCAGGCTTCTGGTGCCACCCTTTCTGGTGGCACAGGAGAATTGCCTTCACCTTCACCTGTGCTCCCAGGTTGACTCACTGCTCACCTCAGCTGGTCAGTCAGAGGCTCAGGCCGTGATTCAGCAGTTACTGTACAATGGTCTACAAATCCAGTCCAGACTTACTGCTGTTTGCTCGCACTGGGGCAAATTCTGTGCTGGGTGTGTGAGCAGCCACACACAAAGGAGGCGTTTGATGTTCAAATGGGGAACTTCCAGGAGCATGGGAACTTGGCTAGTGGGCATGGTGGGGAAATTTAGGTTTGGATGTGGGCTAGGCTGTGTATTTAGACCAGCTACATGGAACCATGCAGCCAGTGTGCTGCAGTGCAGGACATGCAGTTCCATCACACTGTGAGTGACTTGGGCTGTACTGTGGGAGCCAGTGGGGTCAGCAGGAGCACCTGCTTGGCCAGGCTGGGAACAGCCCAATGATGAGAGAGCACAAAGACTTCACGGATCTAAGGAACAGCATGGGGAGGCTGCTGCACTTCCACTGGCTTCCACTGAGCTGCCCCAGTGTATAAATGCTGAGTCCTGGGGAGCTTATGAGGACTATGGCCTGGTGCCACCTTACTGCTACCTCTCGTGCTGGTTTGCAGGAGGTAGGCAGCACCAGGTAGACTGCAGCCCCAGACCAAGGCTCTGTGTTCAGCTCTGTTCCTGGTGCCCAGAATCCCTCCAGCAGCTCTGGCTGCTGGCCACAGCCATTGTGAAGCATGCTCCTGCACCAGGGTGTGAGCTGCAGGGTTTGTGTGCACATAGGGAGCTGGGAGCTGGGATGAGAGTGGAGAGCACTGGGCAGGCTTCATCTGGAGGCAGTGCAGCCACATCAGGCAGCCCGTGGCCACAACACCTGCCTCCCGTTGTGCCCACAAGGGCCAGGTGTGCAGCTGCTCTTTTCCTTCAGGGCACAGAGGGAGCAGCCACCACCTGTTCTGTGGCAGCCCCCAGCACCCCGACCCAGCACTGTGCCAAGGAGCTGTGGGATTGGAGCTTTGCACGTGCTGCATGACAAATGTCTCCAAGGCAACGCAGCACAGCCTGCAATGCTCAGCCGGCAGCTTGCCCTGAGCCCACGGGGTGCCCTCAGCATCATGAGCGCACCTGGGGCTGAGTTATACCTTTCTGCCTTCCTCTCATTGTGGTTTGGTCACTCTGATTTAAGAATGAAGACAACAGAACCCCCCTCAGAACAGCCTCTGCCCCTCGCTCAGATATGGATTGAAACTGAAGTTCCGATTCCAAGCAAAGCCCAGCACTAAGAGCTCTCTGGTCCAACAGAGAATTACTGTGGTTTGGTTATAGCCTCTGAATGCTGCGAGGAGGGATAAAGCACTGACCACTTCGCACATGGCTCCAAGCAGCACTGCTTTATCCAAACACAATAAATTGTATTCCTGGCCAGGAGCAGCTCTGATCTGCCTGGGGAGAAGCATCATGCCTGGGGAGTGGGCAGCGGTTGGGACATCTTGCAGGTGAGCTGAGGGCTCCCCCAGGCAGGGATCGTGGGGTACTGACATCAGATCAGCCATGAGTGCCCACCTGCCTGCACCTCTTTTCCTTTTCCTTTTCCTTTTCCTTTTCCTTTTCCTTTTCCTTTTCCTTTTCCTTTTCCTTTTCCCTTCCCCTTCCCCTTCCCCTTCTCCTTCTCCTTCTCCTTCTCCTTCTCCTTCTCCTTCTCCTTCTCCTTCTCCTTCTCCTTCCCCTTCCCCTTCTCTTTCTCCTTTTTCTTCTCCTTCTCTTTCTCCTCCTCCTCCTCCTTGACCTTCTCCTTTCTTTTCCCTCCCCCGGGCCGTACCGCAGCCCCACGCCCGCCCCCTGGTGCATCGGACGCGCAGCGCAGCGCAGCGGGACGCGCACGGTAGCGGAACAGCTCTGCGCTCGGACATTGCGGGAGTTCCGCAGCGCGGGGCGGCCCTGACCGGGCGGTAGCGGTGGATCTCCTCAGTCACAGCAGTTACCGCAAAGCTGCGGTCCTTTAACTCCTTCAAGCAGCAGGTCGCAGAGCCGCCTAACGTCCCTCCTCGGATGGAAGGGACCCACAGGGATCACCCGAAGCCAATCCCCGCGGATGAGAGCGGTGTCCCAGTGCTCCCCGAGCCCTGGCGCTGTGGGGCCGTGACCGCTGCCCTGAGCCGCAGCTCCGTCCGTGTGCCGGTGAAAAGCACGCCGTGATCCTCGCACTGCTGCCCGGTGCTGCTCAGCCCGACGTGTGCTCTGTCCCTGCAGGGCTGTGGGCAGAGCAGCAGAACCTGCCGTGTGCGGAACGAAGGGAAGCAGGCGGAACGAAGGGGAGCAGACGGCCCTCCGCCTCCGCTCTTTCCACTGCGCTCCGAGTTGCAGTGGTGCCATACACCAGCTCATCCCCATTCTGTTGTTTTAGCTCTGGCTAAATTTGAGAGAGCACGTTCTCAGCTACAAAACATAATTTTTCAACACAGTCACCACCATTAGCTGTGCATTTTCACCAGTGATGAATAAGAGCTGCATGCCACACTTGTCAAAATCCATGCCAGCAGAGATGACCTCTGTTGCTGTCACCTCAGCTGAACATTCTACAGTGCCTGGCTGTGGCTCTTTGCCTTGTGGCTTGCAGGGCAGCAGAAAAGCCATTCGCTGGGGGGGGGAGGGTTGCATCAGTTTGTTCTGCCCCCTCTTCATGCTTTCCATGCAGCAGCAAACCGGTGTGGGATCCCTGCAGGATGTGGCTGCGCTGCAGCCGGGAGCTTTGCAGAGAGAGCCTTGCTGTGCGCATGGCTGCGGTGGGTGGCAGTGGGTCTCCCTGCAGCCCTCTTAGCAGCTGAGGGTGTTGTCGGGGCTGGTCCTGCCTGTACTGCCCCTGTCTGAAGGCAGATCCTGAAGCTTTTCAATAGAGGAAAGAGGCCCATTAGAAAGCACCAACCCTGGCCCGTGCCAAGCAGCGCATGTGTGATGGGAAGAATCTCTGAGACACTGAGATATTGGGATCCAACAAGTGCATTACCATACCTAAAGGGAATAGAGAACCTTCAGTGCTCAACAGTCTGGCACACTTCTAAATTGACCCATGATACATTATTTAGGAGCTCACATTAGAACCTCTTCTCTCTTTTAGTGGGGTTGGGACACTATGGAGCTCAAGAGCAATATATCATCTCTCCAGAAATAAAACCCTTCCTGATTTTAATGCAACTTCTTGCTACTGACCTATTTGAACAGGCCTCGGTGCCAGAGCACTCTGTAAGCTGCCATGGTGGGCGGACATCCTTTGCTTTGGGTCCACTCTACCACACCTCCATACTCAGGTCGCTGTTTTCTGAGCATGCTGCCAGGACATTTTGCATTTTACCAAAACACCATGGCTCTGCTCTGGGCCTCTTCCTGCCTTCCTCACTGTTGTGGCACCACATGCTGTGCTCAGTGCTGTGCTGGCAGGGCTGGGACTGCCTGCTGCAGGACCTGGGCACACAGAGATGCACCTGGCTCCTTGGCACCCCTCCAAGGCACAGGGTGCTGAAAGGAAGGGCAGGCTTCTGCTGGAAGGGTGATGGGCAGCAAACAGCTGCTTGCTGGTTCCAAGCACAAAATGACTTTCTAAATCAGCAGCAGTTTTCTCCCTCATTTACATTGAGAAGCCTTGTGAATTGCTCAGCCTGCTGTAAACAACATATGAAATGGAACCGCTCCTCCTGCCCGCATCGTGGGCACAGCCAGTGGAGCACGGGTGACATCGGGCCCAGTGCTGCCAGCATTGCCTCCACAGTGCCGGAGCCAGAGGGGCCATCCTGCAGCCCCTCTGCAGGCCTGGGCTGTGCGCAGCGCTGTGTGCAGTGGGCAGCCGGGCCTCTGCAGCATCTCCCTGCAGCCAAGGGGAGCACACACAGCTCCAGCTTTGTTCTCCCCGCAAAAGCAGTTTAAGGTTTGTTCCCTTCCCCAACAGAAGTTTAGATTTTGTTCCCCCCCTGGCTTCTTCTGCAGGCACTGGTGGGGGACGGAGCTGAAGCTGCAGCAGTGCGTGGGCTGGTGGAGCCCAAAATGCTGTGCTATTGCAGGAAAAAGCAAACGTGGGTGCGCGGTATCCCTTGTATAACATTTCTGTTCCTGTCTGCTATGCAATACTAAATGTTATCTGAAGTGCAGGCTGAGCCCCGAGTGTGGGTGCTGTGCTTGGGGGACACGCAAAGCACTGGCTGGGCCAGGGCAGAGCAAGGGCTTGGTGTGGTGTGCAGGATCCAGCTGGGGTGGAAGCACTGGGCAGCGGGAGCTGCTCCTGACCTGGGTGCCAGTGATCACTCTCCTGCAGCGGCTCCTTCTGTTGTTTCCAGCTTTGGAAGCTCTGGGCTGAAAGCACAGCTCACACAATCACATCCATAGGATGAGTGCTCCGGAGTGCGGCTTTGCTCCCTGTGATGTGGCAGCTCACAGGCAGCGGGTGCGGGGCTGCTGGTGTGCTCCAGGCACGGTCCACCGTGCTCAGGGGTGGCACAGCTGCCCTCAGGCACTGCTGCAAGAAGCAGGACCAGCTGCGGTGGAGTGCTGAGGGGCAGAGCTGCACTCAGAGGGGGACTGAGGAGCTCCAGGTGACACCGCGCTGTGCTCACAGAGGTGACACACAGTGTGTCTGTCTGTGACACGCTCTAACTTCAGCCCAGTGCTGCTGTGACATATTTTTCTGTGCATTTAACAAATGGAGTCTGAATGAAGCTCAGCACACTGGGAGACCGTGTGGAGCAGTCAGAGAGCGGACTCCTGCAGCAAATCTTTCCTAATGATTCTGGGCTGCTGAGAAGAAGCATTTTACTCCTGAATGCATTTGGTAGAGAAGATTTGCTACCATATGGAACTAAACCTCTTTCAGTTTTAATGGCACTAATCAGCTTAGCGCAGTGACAGGCACAGCGAGGTGTGGGGTGATACAGAGAACCCCATCCCTGCGCTGTGCCCCACAGTGGGCTGGGTCCCACACCACCCGCACTGTGCCCAACACATGGCTCAGTTCAGTCCCATCAGGTGCCATCAGTTCTCTGGTGCCTTCAGCACACAGCAGACCTGCGGGCTGCATGGGGACCAACAGGGGATACCGCAGTCCAAGACAGCCAGCTCGCTTCTGGAGGTGTGGAACCGCATTTCCAGCAAGCAGCCAAAACGCTCTGAGTGCCAGGTGAGCACAGCAGCAGGCAGTGCCCAGTGCTCAGTCCATGCTGGGGTTCACAGCACAGCAGTGTGTGCCCACACCAGCAGCGATGTGGGTGGGAGTGGTGGAGAGAGAGAGAAAATAACACAAAGCTTTCTGCTTCCCGAGGGGGTGTGCAATGTGGTGTTTAGGGGACGAAGATGCTGATTAATTTGAACAGGCAGACAAAGACCCTGACATCAATTAAATGCTGCTGATGAGGTGAGGTCAGTGGTAATTACAACCTGCTCCTACCTTCATGTGCTGCAGTGTTGTTTAATCTTTGTGTTGAAAAGCTTTTCGTTGAAATGATGTGGTATGATAATTTCCTACAGTGTCCCGCTTCTAATTAAGTGGTTGGAAATGTGGTGGGCTGCACTTCATCACCTCAGCTTCACATAAGGCTTTGCTAAAGAAATACCCTCACTTTTAGCTCCGATTATTGCTAACCCATGGCTGCTTGGGCAGTGCAGGGCACAGGGCACACACTGCCCGGGGGTGCCACGGGGTCTGGGGGGAATGCTTTGTGTGGGATGGAGCAGCAGGGCCGTGCTGCATGCTGGAAGTGCTCCCGGCGCTGCTCAGCAATGAGTTGCCACCCAGGTGTGGCCGGTGGTGTTGGTCTGTCTGCACCATTGATGTCCAGGGCTGCCACCGGCTGCTGCTTTCTGCATGTGCTGTGCTCACTGCTCATGTGGAGGGTGCTGCACGATGCAGGTGCCGCACACTGTGGGCACAGTGCTCAGGCTGTGCATGCAGCTGAGGTGGACAGATGCTCTCCAGCCACGTGCTGGGGCTCTCTGTGACCACGGGCCACCCCACAGCTCCCCGCATGGCTGCAGCCGGGGCCGGAGGTGCAGCAGGGATGAAGGTTCTGCCTGCAGCTCGCTCCAGCTCCTGCCTCCAGCACTGGGACACCAGGCTGAATGCCACCTGCAGTGCTGCCACTGCAGCAGCACTGACCCCATGGTTGGGTCAGGAGGACAGAACCACAGCCAGTGCCAAGAGAGGCGTGAAAGGGAACGAGCTGCATCCCACGTGCTGCTCCCCTTTGAACAGGGTGGTTTTTTGCTCCGGGGGCATGGATAAACCCTGCAAGCACTCAAGCACTGCCACTCCCAGGGCCATGTCCCTGCACAGAGCCTGCTGCTATGCTGCTTGCCAGCCCCAGCCTGGTTGCCTCTCCCAGAGCTCAGCAGCTTTGCTTTGCTGGGAGCGCCCCTCTGCTCTGCGTGAGTGCGTGGTGCAAGGCAGGCAGCTCCCAGCCATGCCCTGTCCTGCAGCTGCCTGCCTGCTGCTGCAGCCCTGACCCTTCTCGCACCAGAGCTGCCTCTCACAAGGTTGCATCTACTTCTTTTTGCATTAACATCTGCAAATGGCAAATTGCAGCCCACGAGGAAAGCAGCAGGCTGGAGATCAGCTGACAGTTTGCAATCTGATGATGAAAGCATGTATGTATGAGGGAAGGAAGTGGTGCCAGCCCCGATGTATGGTTGCTGTGCAGCAGGGAACAGGAGTGCATGGAACCTTTCTGTTTTTCCTTTGCTGCAGCTGACATTTCCTTAAATCCCAGCAGTGACATCAGTGCCAGCACAGGCATTCCACTTCTTTTTCTTTGCCACACTTGTTGGAGGGATGAGGCACAGTAACAGCTTCCTGGGTTTGGAGCCTATGAACACAGTGTCACATGTGAACCACTTCCAAAGCAGAGAATGTGAAAAGCCCCAGCAGCCCAACACCCTTCCCCATATGCTCTATAGAGCAGCTCTGTTTACAGCATGAGCTGGCAAATATCATGTAATATAGCTAATAATTAGATGACACTGAGGGGTGACTCACTTGGAGTGGTCTCATGCATATTTCTGCCCCTGGAAGCTCACAGGTTGGGGCGGGTAGAGGTGCACCAGCTCTGTGCCTGCCCCTGGGTGAGGGCCCCGGGCACAGCGCTGTGCTATGGTGCTGTGACGTGGTGCTGTGACATGGTGCTGTGCTGTGATTTGCTGTGACGTGGTGCTGTGATGTGGTGCTGTGACACAGTGTGGACATTCCTGCAGCCACAGCATCAGCTCCGTGGTTACAGGGAGCAGTGATGCCACGTGGGCCATCATGCAGGATGGACCCTGCTCTGCATTCGGTCGCTGCCATTGGGCATAAGGAGGCTGTGGAGAAAGGCACAGATGGGCACACCTGGCTCCTCACCTCACGCCCCAGGGCTTCCCTGCACTGCCGATCTGCAGAGTGACTTCTGGCACTTGCTGCAGACTGTGTCCAGGTGTAATTGCTTTACCTTATTTGGAGGGGCAGAATATGACCTGGTGTCCTCAACAACTCCTACTGGAGGGCAAGTGTGGCTGCTGGAGCACAACGGTGCATGGATGGATGTGGCTGCTGGACCTGGTGCTGCACCTGGAGCACAGCAGGATCCCATCTGCACTGTGCTCAGCCCCGTGCCGTGTGCCTCCCCCCCAAACTGAGCAGCAGAGAGGCAGCAGTCTCCAGCAGAGAAATCCTGAAGAACTCACAGCAGTGGCTTCAGGGCCATGTAAGGCAGAGGGCTGCCTGGAACAGCACTGTGGCACTCTGGGTTCAGTGCTCATGGCCACAGAGTGGTGTTGGCATTGTCTCTTTGACCATTTCCAAGCAGTGGTGATGGGAACTGAGATCAAAAGTGCACAACATTTCTCCCCGTGTCACAGTGAGCAAAGACCAATGGGGCATTGAAAGTGGAAAAGGAGCATAAATCATCACTGATTCCTGGCGTTCCGCATATGTGCACATGCACAGATTTATATGCATGGATATATGTGTGTCCGTGTAGCTCATGGTATATTTTTAGGTACAGTGCAAACTGATCCTGTCCATAAGCTCACTGGTGAGATTGAGCAAAATGGCAGCTGAAGTCTTCTGTCCCTGTAACACCACAAAGAGCTGTGCTGGTCCAGAAGAGCAGCAGGAATTGACACAGCAGGACTGGTTGCAGCAGGATGCACGTGGCAGGACTTGTTGCAGCAGGCACACTCCTGCAGCCTGGGCCAGTAGCTGGTTTTGGATCCAGCTCCCACCACCTTCCCCTGCACACCTCAGCTCGCTGCTGGTACCACACACAGCCCAGCTCGCCCTGTGCTCTATTCTGGGTGCAGGGCACTATACTTAGGGGTGAGTCATCCCTCCCAGCATCGGCTGTAGGAGAGCTCCAAGCAGCAAAGCTCGGGGCAGCCTGGCCCTGGCGCAGGGCTGTGGGCTGGGGCAGTGCGGCCAGAATTGCAGCTGGGACACCGCAGCTGGGACGCTGCCCACCAGCCCTTCAGGTGCGCCTCCCTGTGTGTGCTCTAAGGCAGCTGCTGACACAGCACCGCCTGGGCGCGGCGGCTGAGCGGCATTCTGCATCCTTCAGCTCTGGGCAGTGGCTGAGGAGCCCGCGGCGGCCGGAGGAACCAGCCCGGGTCTCGTTGAGGAACGCACGTGCTGCTGGCCGAGCAGTGCAGATATCAGCGGGACGATACCGGCCCAACCGCACCGAGGAGCGTTCTTCCTTGCAGATTCATTCCCTGTGCAGAATGGAAGGCTGCAGAACATGTTCATTGAACGCCGTCCAAGCGCTCCGTCAGCCTCTCCCATCTGCTCGCAGTGAGGGCTGCGCTGCGCTGCTCCCCACTCTTGTATCACCATCGTGCTGCTCCGGGCAGCCCCTGCCCTTCCTCTGATCCTCGCTGGGCTCAGTGCTGCTGGCGGTAGCTTTCTGCCCAGCAAAAGAGGGCTTGGGAGCAGTAGGTCGTTCTGGTGATTCTCTGCCTGCAGGAGGAGCAGGCTCACAGAACAGGAGCTTCTGCTCTCAATTGAGTCCCCTAAGTAATATATGAATATTGGCATCGTTTTCTGAAAACGTTTAACACCGGCAGCTTTATTTTTAGTGTGTAAATGTCAGCAGCAGCGTTGGATCGCTCTCATTCCCGCTGCTGAGTCCCAGCTCACGCTGAGCTCTGATGGGGGCTGACGCCCCCAGCTCCCACTGTGCCATGGAGGGGTCCTGGTGCGGGCCCAGGGGGCAGCCCCCGAGCTCTCACCTCCCCAAAGTGATTTTGTTTTAAGCAAGCAGCCTCCAGAAATGTAGGGCAGGAGTGGCTCCTGCCAAAATTAGTCCTTGTGTGAGAGCGTGAGCAGGATGCTAATGGACAGCCGGCCGCGTGCAGGGGGGAACGGGGCTGCTTTCCCTGCCCAGCAGTGGTGTCAGCAAGGCCTGGAGCAGCACACACACTCGTGGGCATTTTCTGCAGGAAGCTTCGATGCCACAGCCCTGGGACATGCAGAATATCAAACAGCTTGCTTCTCCCTGCGCCCGACGTGTCCCAGCACATCTGGGGTGGAGGGGAGCTGCAGCTGGGAGGGAGTGCAGGCAGAGCTGTGCCGTGCTGCTGTCTGCCCGGTGGCTGCCGCTCACAGGGGTTGGTACAGGAGTCTCCCAGGCCTTTGTTCGGGTATTTGCACAACTGCAGAGCTTCCTCCCCTGAGAACAGTGCCTGTCCTGGGTGTGCCAGGGAGCGGCGAAGCCCATCCTGCGCCTGGCAGAGCTGTGTCCTTCATGGAGCAGCAGTGAGGATGGGGTAGGATTGAAATGGGGATGGTCCCTTCCTTGTGCTGCCACCCTGAGCAGCTCCATGGAGGTAAGCATTCTGGTGATGGAATTAGTAAAATAAAAAACAAGAGGTGTTGGTGGCAGGGAAGTACCTACAGTGTGCGCACCCAGCCTCGCTGTGCCCCTTCCTGGCACAGCCCAGGACATCTCAATGGGCTTCTGCTGCCACCAGCACCCCCTGATCTCAGCACCTGCAGGGCTCACACACAGGATGTCTGAAGGGGATTTGACGTTTCTTTTTAACTCTGTCAGATGAACTGCATCAGCAGTCTCCTCCTACTAGCAAAGGGGTTGATTATTTCTGCTGTGGATGTTTCAATCTCTGCCAGTGCTGGCTTCCTGCAGCATGCTGTGGGTGCCTGGCAGCACAAAGGCAGGGTCACCAACTCAGAGCAGGAATAAAACCACAGCATTTCCTGCTGCTACTGGTGCTGTGGAGTGTCCTGGGCTGTCCCCGGGCTGTGACAAAACCTGCATTGCTTTGCTTTGAATTAATTTACAGTTTTGAGGGCCATACTGTTCCAGAAGGGGCCTCTGCACTAGTGAGGCTTTTGTCAGTGCACAAGAGCATTTCTCTGCATGTGACCCAAACCATGATTATCTGCAGCACCACCAGCACTGCCTGCACAGGGCCACACTGTGCCACGTGGCACACATAGCTGTGGGGCAGAAAGAAGCTCTAGGTTCCCTTCAGCAGGAATGAGCTCTGGGCTCTCTGAGCCCACACTGCACAGCGTGGCGGGGACATTTGTGTCAGAGCAGTGACAGCAGAGTGGCCCTGCACGTGGCATTTGTGGCCACCAGAGCACCAGCATCAGGTGCCCACAGGATGGCTGTCAGGAGGCTTAGAAGGAGAAAAACCTCATCTCGTAAGACCACTGCCATTCAGTGAGTCTCCCATAGCAAAGGGCCAGCAATGTAGGACAAATGAGTGACATCTCCTTTACAGCACAGGGGGAATCTGCTTGCTGACACCACTCATCTGTGACCAACCACTGTGCACAAAGGGGAGCAGTGTGGTTCAGCACACACCTTGGGGAAGGAGGCAAAGCCATGATGCTTCTCCACAGCTGAGGTGCATGGAAGCTGCCCAGCCAACAGCCAGCAGTGCACTGGGAGCTGCCAACCATGCTCTAGAACAGGGCTGCTGCCCATGCTGCTCGGTGAGCTCAGTGCCCATAGCACACTGACACCAAGGGGCTTCAAAGTAAAGCAGGTACAAGTGAAATACGGCTGCACTATGTGCCACACACCTGCAGTTTGGACTTCAGGATCACAGTCAGAGCCCCACATCAACACCAGCAGCTTCAGCATCAAACACTTCTCAAAAACCAGAAGCCGCCCCCCCAAAGCAGAGTCTGGGCCCCAGGCACCAGCAGCTCCCAGCTGTGCACGACTGGGGGAGGGCTGTGCTCACCTGGTCCTCATTAGGACAATCAGCACTAAGAGGAGTAGCTGGGAGAGTGCTGGCAGGGATCTGGACTGGAGCTGCCTGGGCTGTGTGCTGGAGTCGGGAGAGGTCTGTCAGTCTCCTCAGAGCATCTCGCAGCACACATCCTTTGCAAACCTTCTATTATCTATTTTTAAGCGTGTATTGCTGTCTGAGGATTTGCCCGGGAGTGTGAGCTAATGGCAGGAGCACAAAGGCAGGAGGAGGCTGCTGCTGAGCCCTTCCCATGCAGGTTGCTAGGTGCAGAGCTGCGTGCTGCAGTGCTGGGCCACTAAAAATAGTCCCGGCTGCAGAGCTGTACCTGGCACTGAGCATGGCTGGGCTGGGCTGGAAGAACAGTTCTTGGTCACTATAATTATGCAAATTGGGATTTTTTTCACTACTATTTAATGAAAGCAGGTGAGTAAGCCAAGAAGCTTCAAAGCTGGAGTACTGAGAGGTAACGCGTCTCTGTGGGAGCTGCAAAGCCAGATCTCACTGGAGCTCCTCAGAAATGGAGCTCACCAACATTAAATCACAGAGCAGTAGAAAACAAACGCTTTCACAAATACCATGAACTCTGATGGCGTGGGGCTCAGACCATTGCTGCCGTGCGGGCTGGGATGGGGCCTGAGGTGCTCGGTGCTGCCTGCTCACAGTCCTTGGCCAGCATCTCATAGCCTTTGTGTTCTACAGAGTGGGTACGAAAAAAACAGGATGGTTCAGCTGGAAGGGACCTGCTGATCCTCAGTGCTGTTCTATGAAGGTGCCTGAACTGACAGCAGAGCCTGTGTATGTTTCATCCCGACTTCATTTTGTATTAAAGATTGCTATGTGTGGGAGCTAATGGGCATAAATGAGAAGAAAAGCAGCCCCATGAGCAGCAGCACAGTGCAGCCGCTGACAGCAACACCTTCCTGCATGGATCCCTGCGTGCTCAGCAATGGCAGTCCTAGGCTCACAGAGAGATTCTTACCTCAGGCTGGTATTGGCATCTTCTGCATTCATTATAAGATTCCCAGATAGAGGAAAAAAAGTTAGAGGTGTGTAAAAATCAGAAGGACCGACGCAATGAAATGGTGATACGGGAGGAATAACGACTAAGGGACAAGCGTGATAGAAAGCTGTTGCAATGAAAAAAGGAAAGTGCTCACCCATCTCTGAAGATAGGCTTGCAGGGAAAGCTCCATAGGACAGGAATCTCCAACCAGAGATCCTTCCCCAGTGGCAATCAGGCCTTAAATGAGGTCTAAGAGCGGTGCAGCCAGGCTTCACCCCTTCCACTCACACCACTGAATTGCCTTCACCTGAGCTCACAAGACTCACGGGTCCTTTCCCCGGGTTCTCCATCAGGCCAGGACTCAGCAGTTCCCACACAGAGGTGCGACCTGGAATCCTGGTGCATGGAACCCCGTTTGTAGCCGAAGGTGGACACAGAGCAGTGAGGGGAGATGGGCTCTCAGCTGGCGCTGCAGTGAGATGAGGGGTAAAGGCAGCACTGCCCGCTGCCAAAAGCGCTTGCTAATTACCGGCTCCATGACCTGTCCGCCCTGGGTCGTTGCCCTGCAGGTGACGGCGGGGGCTGTGCCCACGGGGGACGCAGCGGGGCAGGATGTGCGCTGAGAGTGCTGTGCTGTGGGCTATGGGAGCAAAAAGGACGAAAACGAGCCGTGTGAAACGCCCGAGGTCCTGCAGGGGCCGGGTCTGCCTTCACTGCCATCGGGAGCGGCGGTCCCGGCTCAGCAGAGTGCCGGCACGAGGCTCCGTGTGCTGCCCTGCCCGTCCACTCAGGATCTACTCACAGGTGTGACTTAGCAGAACGTTGTGTTTCCAACTGACAGAAAAGAGAGAAACAGCCCCGGGAACTCAGAGCTGCAGACCCGGTTCCCACCCAGAGCAGCGGTTCGGAGCATCATCCCAGCCCCACGCTGCAGCTCTGCTCCTTGTGAACCGCAGCCCTTCCCTGTTGGTGTGAACAGGCTGCGCTGTTCGGCACTGTTTGTCAGCAGGGATTAATTAGCAGTTGACCCCTGGTTGGGGTTCTTTTCCCCTCTGCGTTCTTCACCTTACGGTGCTAAATGAGGTCGTAATGTTGCTTCAAGAAGCTGTGCTTCCTGAGCAGTGTTTAATTTATCAAGGGGCAATCCATGAGCTTAATTTGTCTCCGGGATACATAGAAGAGTGAAAATCAGGGTGGAATTGAGTTTATTATAAAGACGTTCTGTCAGAAGACATGGTATTACAGTGACTTAAACATGCTGCCAAATTTCCCACTAATGCCCAATTCTGATATGAACACAGAACCACACTTTACAAACTCGACATTTAGTCTTCTAATAAATAAGTTCAATAAATAGGGATTCTGCAGGCTGAGCTGTGTGTCCGAGCAGAAGCTGCTGTGACCAGGGCTGCTCCTGCTCCTTACTGACCGCTCGAGTCCGTGAGCAACGTAGAGCCGTCTCACTCACCACGAAGACCGGAGGAACGAGGATCTGCTGAAGTCACCCCCAGCATCACACAGAACCCGATTCTGCACACCGAATCTATAACGTAAAGCATGCTTTCATACTGTTTGAGCACAATATTTTCAAACACGTTTCTTAAAAATATGAGAAAGCACTCAGACCGCCCATGGAGGAGCTCAGCCGCGCTCCGACCGCTCTCGCGTTACACAACACCTGGCTAATTTTAGATGACCTATTCCATGTTGGGAGAAGATACACCGAGCAGTGGGTTTAGTCTGCGGAATATCGCAACGTCCTCTTAACGCAGTGATGTGTCACAAAACCGAGAAATCAGCTCCCTCTCAACTACTTCAATGTAGAACACAGTCCGTGTGTACGTTTTCATTTTGATGACTGTTTTCTTGGGAAGCGACAGGCGCTGCCGAAGGGCTGCAGCACAGCGGTGTTCCCGCACCCAGCGGGACGCAGGCAGCTCAAGGACCGCAGCCCCGCTCTTCTGGGAGCTGTTTCCAGCTCGCGCTCCTGGCGCTGCCCCGTACGAACCGCACGAAGAGCCGGCAGCGCGGCCCGGCCCGGCACCGACGGCCGCACAGCACTGCGTGTGCCGGGCGCTGCCGCCCCGCCTGCAGAGCGACCCGTGCCCGCTGCCCCTCCGCCGAGCCCGTGCCCCCGGATCGTCCGACGTGCGCGGCGGTGGACACGGCTCTGCGGCGCCCGCGTTCGGCGCCGGTGCTGCCAAAGCTCCGGGCGATCGCCGAGGCCGGGAAGGAGCGGCAGCGCTTAGCGCGCAGAGCCGGCAGCCGCGCCGGGGCCGTGGGCAGCTACCAAAGGGGCAGCTCCGGGGGCCGTGCTGAGCTCCTCGTCTGCATTTCCTGTTTGCAAGGGAGGCGGGCGAAGATCCTTTTGGAGTGTGGGAGTCTGAGCCATTAAAACAGAAGCACTTTGATTGCTCTCTTCCTTCAGGGGATTTGCTTCATTTTACTTCATCTGACACAAGTCAGAAAGAAATGAGAACTCTGCAAGGAGCAGGAGAGCTGAATTCTGACATGTTATTCTCCACTAAGATTAAAATTCTTCCACTTACTGTGTTAAGCTTTTTCTAATCTTAGAAAAAGAGCCTTTATCTAAAATGAATGGGGATGGCAGACCATCCCAACACACGCGTGCGCAGGGCTGTCCGGCGGTGTCAGGATGCAGCGTTACTGCAAAAAGGAGTCCCCACACCTTTCACATCCGTTCACAAACTGGTGTCCCCGTTCTGCTTGTACTCTGTCAAAATATTGAGCGTCATCTCCTCGCTCTTGGACTGCACGTTGGGCTCGCTCCTCCGGGACGACTTGCGGGTGGCCCTGGAGAGCCGCCGGCGGAAGGTGTCCCCGGCCAGGAAGTAGAGGATGGGGTCGACGCAGCTGTTGAGGCTGGCCAGCCCCCGCGTCACCTGGTAGGTGGCGTACACCTTGTCGTTGAAGGCACACATCTGCGGCGTCTGGAAATCCAGCCTGGCCCTCAGGTTCAGGGTCTTCATCACGTGGAAGGGGAGGTAGGAGACGGCGAAGACCGTCAGCACGATGATGACCAGGTAGATGGACTTCCTCCGCAGAGGAGAGTTGTCCAGGTCCTTGTAGATCAGAGCTTTCACGATCAGCCCGTAGCAGCCGAGAATGACGATGAAGGGGATGCAGAACATGAACACCGTGGTGCACATGCTGTACACGAAGTAGCTCCGCAGGTACTCGTCGGCCGTGGTGTCGTAGCACGTGATGGTTTTGTTCCTCCTCACCCCCGTCCCCGAATAGAAGAGGATGGGCGCGATGACGGCCACCACCAGGGCCCACACCAGTGAGCTGACGTACACAGCGTTCTTCTTCTTCAGCCTCCCCAGCGACTTCAGCGGGTGCACGACGCCCGTGTACCTGTGCACGCTTATGCACGTGAGGAACAGAATGCTGCCGTAGAGGTTCACGTGGAAAATGAACCTCTGCAGTTTGCACATGACATCCCCGAAGATCCAGTCGGTTTTGTTGAAGTAGTAAAAGATGAGGGCGGGCAGCGTGAGGACATACAGGAAGTCAGCCAGCGCCAGGTTGAACATGTACACCGAGATGCCGCTCCACGGCCGCATGTGGAAGACGAACATCCAGATGGCCACGCTGTTGCCCAAGAACCCGGTGATGAAGACGAGGATGTAGACGGTGGGCAGGTAGTAGAACTGGAAGCCCGTTTTGGTCAGGGAGCACTTGGTGGTGGCGTTCCCCGCGGCCCAGCCGCCGGCCAGCAGCTCGGGCTGCGTCCCGTTCAGAGCAGCAGAGATGAGGGCTTCGGTCATGATCCTCCCGGCGCGCTCACGACGGCCTGGGGCGAAGCGGCGAAGGCTCTACGGGAACAGCAACGCATCTGGAAAAGGAGAACGAAGCAGGGGAGCACGGCGCGCCGGGCGGGAAGGTGAGCGGAGCCGCGCAGCCCGACACACCGCGCCGCGGCCGGCCGTCCTCCGCGGAGCGCAGCGCGGGGTGGGAGCGGTGCGGGGCACCCGGCGGCGGATGGCCGCTCCGCCCGCTCCGCGCTCTTCCCCCCACCCCACCCCGCGCCGCCCCACCTGCCTCCCTCGCCGCGCTCCGCTCCGCTCTCTCTCCTCCGCTCCCCGGCGGCGCGAAGCGGCGTCCAGCCCGCAGCTGTGCCCATGGCGGGGCCGCGGCTCCATCCGCCGCCTCACGGCCCCGCGCCGCGGGAGGGAGGCAGCGCCCGAGCCGGGCGGGGAGCGGCGCTGGGGGCGGCCCCGGGCAGCGCTCGGCCCAGGGGCGCGCCGCCCCGCACCGCCCCGCACCGCCCCGTCGGGAGGTGCTCCCGGCCCCGCGCCGCCCCGCCCGCGGCCCCCGGCCCCGCCGCGTGCCCGCCCCGCGGGATCGCTCCCCCCCGCTGGGTCCGGCCGCCCCGAGCCCCCCCACGCGCCCCGCGGTGCGCGCCCGGCTCGGCGGTGCTCCTCGTCGTGGCGACGCTCATTCCGCCTCTCCATGCCGCCTCTCCTCGTTCGCGTCGGTGTCGGACGCGCGCCGGGAGAGACGCGAGCCGGTCCGAGCGGCTGTGGGATGAAAGCTGCGTCTCAGACGGAGCGTTGTTAGTGCCTCATGCATATGGATTCATCCCTCAAACTTCGGAGTCTGGCTCAATTACAGGAGCGCTCCGTCGAGCCGAACCGGGCCACCCCCTGCGCCCTGCGCTGTGCGGGGGGGCCGTCCGCCCGGCTCTGCCACTTTGAAGCAACGTCTGGAGTTCTGTCCTAATGAGAGCTTTCCGTCTCGTATACCCATTTTTCTGTAACTGCACGTTTGCTGCTTTGAAGACTGCTTAAGTTTAATACCAAAGGAAGAGAAAGACCAGGGGCGGCGCGGGGCGTTGCGCGGCGGTGCGGGGCGGTGCCCTCAGCCGCAGCCTCAGACGGAGAGCCCCGGCCCCGCGCTGTGCGAGCCGCGTCCTGCCGCGGGCAACCAGGGTCTCTGCTGGAGGCAGACGGGGCTCGTGGCAGGACACTGAAACGCGAAGCACCGCTGTCGGCACATAAGCCGCGCTCCGGGCACCGCCCGCTCCCCACTGCGTCCCGGCAGCGCGGAGAGGTGGCCCTCGGTGCGACGCTCCGGAGGGGCCCGCGTGCAGTCGGGGATGGATGTGAAGACGTAAATGAGAGGAGAGCGGCAGTGCGGCCGGACGAATCGGGCGAGGTGCCGCTGGGCCGCCGCTGACGGCCCCGAGGGCTCCGAGGAGCTCCGCCGCCGCGTGCTGGGCGGGATTCTCAAGGTGTCTCGGCCCCCCCGTGCCTCCAGTGCTCCCGTCTCCCTGTTGCTTTCTGTAGAGCGGACGCGGCGCTGCGATGCTGCTGCCTGCACAGCGCCCTCGGGTGCTCCGCGCCCACCTCGCCCTGCTGCCCCGGGAGGAACGCAAAGCACTGCGGGACAGCAGCTGCCACGGAGACATTCTCTTTCACACAGCATTTAAGCCCCTTACACACAGTGTTTATGTCCCTTTCGTGCAGAGTTTAGGTCCTTTTCATGCAGTGTTCAAGTCCCCGGCGTTCTTGCCTCCTTCCTCCGGTGGTCCCACGCTTTGCTTTAAAGTTTGCCCATTCCAGCTGCAGTACTGCAACAGTTAAAGGCCCGGCGCTTCCACCAGAGAAGAACGAGGCATGTTTTTTAGCAGCCATGCTGTTACATGACTTCATCTGCAGGCAGCGAATTAGCGTCTTCCTGCTTGTGCCACTGATCTGTTCTTATTTTGGAGCCCAACCATCCAACATGTTCCATTTGCACCTTTCCTCCGTGCTCTGCCATGTGCTGCCGGGAGCTGCTTCCCACCGCTGCGGTGAGGCTGAGCCCCTTGCAGCTCTGCCTCCCAGCTCCCCTCCTGCACACGCTGCGCTTTATGACGCCGACTTCCATTACAACGAATGTTTTGTTCTTTTAACAGCTGATTAAACTCCAAGGGATGATACATCCCTAATGAGAAATGAGTGCCCACCAGAGAGCACATGGAAATTCCCAGCCAGGCTGATGAGTGCTGCACTGCAGCGCTGTGTGTGGGGACGGCCTGGGATCGCTGCGGGGTGCAGCCTGCGGGGTGTGCAGAGCTCCGTGTGTTGGGGAGCCAGGGTGACGAGTGGGCCTGAGCTCGTGCCTGGGCTCTGGGTGTGAGCACAGCAACAGCTGCTGGTGGTGAAGGTGTGGGCACGACTCTGTGTATAGGAGAGTGTGTGCAGATATGTGCAGGCTCAGGAAAGGCTGGCTTAACGGATGTGGGCAAACTCCGTGCAAGAGAAGCAAGGCTCATTTGTGTCCGTTTAAAAATGCTTAACAACAGGCTGTTAGCAATGCCAGCTTTGGTTTGCTTGCTGAGAATGCCCAAGCTCGGCCCTGACTCGGGAGTGATGCATTTGGGAAGCATGAGTGCGAGCAGACAGGTGTGCAAAGGACAGGCAGTGAGCGAGTTCTGCCTGCTGTGAGCAGCCTGTGGGACAGGGCTGAGAAGGAAGCCAGGGATATCAGTGTGGGGCTGATAAGGGCTGTGGGGTGTCTGCAGCAGATAGGGTCTGAGCCGCTGCCAGGAAGCAGCCTGCCTGCTGCCTACCCACACGTTGCAGCAGAGCAGAGCCCAGCAGTGTCCTCAGGGTTGGCTGCTGTGCCTGGCCACACTTGGTGGGCCGGTGCCCCCAGCCTGGGGCACTGTGCACTGTACTGCCATGCCCCGTCCCATCTGGTGGGAGCAGTGCTGCTGTGTTGTACCCGAGCTGACATTTGGCTCTCAACAACACAAGCCATTGGTGGGCTGGGTCTGGTAGTGGCAGTTAGGGTGTAGAGTATGGTCCCATAATCTAAAGATTACAATTTTATGGTCAGCAATGGGTAACCTGAGAACTCAGAGTCATAGTCCATACTGCACAATACCCAGCACAACTGTCACACATTCCTATACAAACTGTCTTTTCCTCTCCCTCTCTGATGAAAACTTCCTCATACCATAATCCAAAGGGTATCTGAGCCACAGTTTGGAGCCTGAGCCTTCTGAATTTCAGAGCATGCGAATGGCTCCCGCTCCGCGCTGCTGCCGTGCTGCACAGTGGAAGTGGCTTCATGGTCCCAGTCGAGCAGCCGCGCTTTGGGTTCTAAAGATAACAGGAGTGCTGGAGAACTGCTCTCATTTCAGCATGGGGCACTCTGCCTCCTTCCCATACTGCCATTTTAAATGGAATTACTGTTCTCCATAGATAAGGTATTTGGTTCAGCTTCTGGCAGAGGAAGGCAGAAGAGTGGGCACTGCGTAGGGAGGGAGCCGAGCCTTGGGACCAGCTGCCTCGCACACCCTAAGTGCCCTGCTGTGACATGGGTGGGCAGAGCCAGGACTGGGGGCGAGGGCTGTGCCAGGCAGAGCCTGAGCTGCTTGGGCTGGGGGTCTCTTGGGGATCAATCTTTGATCCCAGGGCTGGAGCCCCAGCAGCCTGGTGCAGAGCCTACTCTGAAAATACAGTGGAAAATAGTTGGAATTATCAGAATCTTTTGTAATCTCTAGAATTTATCTACGAGAAGTTAAAGAAGGCAAATTACCTCTGTTAATGTTCAGACATGAGCGGGTATGTTTGCTGTTACACAAACCTCTTAAAGTTATTAATGATTGATTTTAATGTCTTGTACTTAATGGGGGCAGATCTGGCTCAGCGCACAGCGCTGGCGGGAGGGGCACGCTGCCTCGGCCATGGGTTCCCCATCCAGTACTATGGGGTGTGCAGAGGGGCTCCCCTGGCCCCAGAGCCCCCACCCCATTCTGGGACCCCCAGCAGTTGTGTCACCGCACGATGCCGCCCATCTTCACAGACTCCAGGTCAGCTAAACACAAGAGGTCGGTTCCCCACGGCCACATGGTTTACAGGAAGTGACCGGGATGTGGCCGAGCAGTAAATACAAATTGCTTTCATCTCGTGCCACGCTCTTAGTGCGATCCCATCCCAGTGCACAGCTTCAGGAGAGCGGCTGTGATGTGCTGGTGGTGCCGGGGGGATGCAGCTGAGCTGTGAGTGCAGCCGCAGGTGCCGTAGTGCCACCCCTCGCCCGTCCCCCATGAGCCCTTTGCAGGGTCCCCACGCCGTGTCCCCATGTTTGCATGGGCACTGCTAGGAGAGCCGTGCGGGCACTGAGCAGGGTCAGAACAAACACAGCAGGTTGGTTCCATGGCTCTGGGGCTGGGTGCGGTGTCCAAAGGTGGGCAGTGAAGACAAGACGGCCGCTGATCCTCAGGGCTGCAGCGAATGCACGGAACCACATTCACCATTAGTTACTCTGTGCTTGAAACTGGTGTTTGGCAACTACTGTGCTCCTCAGAACAACAAGCCTGGAATTATAGAATGCACAAGAGATGAATGCTCAGTTCCCTGTGTGGGGGTTTCCATGTGGCCGGCGTGGGAGGGCGGGAGGGTGTTCCTCACACAGCTCTGCAGCTGCTGCGGCCCTCAGGGGTCACAGGGGGACATGCAGCGAGGGGCAGAGCCCCACAGTGCACGCAGTCGGGGCCCTGAGGGGTGCGGGTGGGACAGCAGCTGGGCAGCCAGACAGGGGAAGGGCAGTGGGACAGAGGAAGGGCTCTGCTCCCTCCAGTGAGTGCGCGCTGCCTTTCCCCAGTGCCCCCCTGCACTGTGCTCACAGAGATGTTGGCCCAGCGTCAGCCCACCCCCCTTCCCCCCCACTTCAGGTTCCATTGCAATACGTGCTCTCTGTGCAGTGTGTCTGTGTTTTCAGACCTTCTCCAAGTGCTGTTTCCCTCTGCACAGCTTCTGCTTCATTATTCTGATTGAATCAAGCTGTAGCTGAGGCAGAGGGCAGACTTTCTGGCTAATGGCAGACCGTGACTTGTTTGTACTTCTTGTTATAGATTTTTCCTAATTACCCACACTTCTCGGAGCCAGCTGAAAAAAAAACAGCGAGCAGGCAGTGGATGTGAACCCCACTGCATCTCCTGCAGCTGCAGAAAAAGCACTACACTCACAGGGCTGCACACAGTGGAGGCAGAGGGGCCAGCAGGCTCCCACCACAACCCCTCCTGATCCCATCGCTGCCTGGGAAAGATGGGCTCTCCCATCCCACGGTCCCACTGGGGGACACACGGGTTTGGGGTGAGCAATGGGCTGAGTGGGACCGGGCTGTGCTGGAGGCTCCCGTTTTCGCAGAGCAGCGCAGGATGCAGAGCACAGTGATGGGGCAGCACTGGTGGCATTCCCTGCAGCACATGGCCGCTCTCAGTGACCTGCATTGGATGGCTGAGCGTTCTCGTCCATGACTCACTGCAGAGCAAATGCCGAGTGTGACATGGGGGAAGGAATACAATGGCCCTCCATGCACTGCGGCCATGGCTTTTGGCCTGCTGCTCATGCATGTTGGCCCGTGCTGTGCTGCGAGCTGTGCAGCTTTGGTTTCCTCCCTGCAAACCACGCTGGGGCCTCTGCTGCCAGCTCCTTCCTGCAGCAGTGCAGGGCAGGGTGGGCCCCAGCCTGACCACAGCCGGCGGGAACCACCACCACTGAGCAGAGCAGACAGCAGTGCACGTTGTGCTGGGTGCTGCCACCCCGCTGCAGTGCTGCTCACCTCCTCCTCTCCCAAATGGAGGAGTGCTGCAGGAGGAGGTCCTTCCAGGCAGCCCCGTGTTCCCACAGAGCCCCCAGTTGTGCACAGCTCTGTCTGCACTTGGCTGCAGCAAGGGGGAGTGAGCTCAGGTGGGCCTGCAGGGAAGGAAAGCAATTCTTCCTCTTGAGAAGTCCCAGTTGGTTCCCAAGGGATGACGAAAAGAGTCTACAATGGTCCCAACTTTTGAACCTTCAGCTGCTCCTGTAATGCCTTTGTTTACATTTAATAACTTTTAATTTATTGATGTTCTTCCCATGCAGTTTGCTGCTCAGCAGATGCAGCTGTTGTGCACGAAGAGCTCTGCAAACAGCACTGTGGCTGCTGGGTGAGTTGAGCTCCTGGCCCTGCAGTGTGAATGGTGCTTTCCTGCTGGGATCGTCTGCTTTGGGCAGGGATGGGGCAAAGGAGCAGCACCGCCTGGGGCCCCACACAGCCCTGTGCCAGCACTGCTGTGCTGTGGGGAACGGCGACATCCTGAAATGAGTGGCAGATGTCTGGTGCTCAATTTGTCATTCTGTAGTTGGAGTCAAAATGTTCATGTTTTCACACTGAGTGGTGTTAAAACTGAGATGCCGGAATGTGGCAGCTCCTCAGGATGCTGACAGCATTTCTCTGTAAAACGTCCATGTGCATGGGGCAGGAAGTATGGATGTCCCACATGGATGCAACCCGAAGCTGTGGGTGAAGCCAGCAGGACCTGGCAGCTCCAGCACCCAGAGCTGAGCAGTGCATCGTGTGCCTCAGAACTGTCTCCACTCCAGAACTGTCCTGACTTAACAAGAGATCCATGCTGGCAGCAGCAGTGCTGCGGGGATGGGGCTGAGAAACAGAGCAGGGCTGTGGCTTCTGTGCTTTGGCCGTGGGGCTGCAGTGGGGACCTGGCCCCCCATTGAGGTCCCCCCCAACGTGGTCCTCCTGGTCAGCAGCTGATTTTGCCATCAGCCCCACTCCTGCAGCCTCCGTATCCCATCACGCACCTTATGAGACAGCTCGTAATTAACACAAAGCCCCACACGGTTTGCACACAGTCTGTTTTTAATCCCAGCCCCACAGTGCGTGGGGCACGCTGTCGTGTTCACACAGAGGCTCAGAGCAAAGCCTGCCCTGCTGGGACACGGCAGTGCCTGCACACAGCGGTGCTGAGGGGCCCTGCGGTGCCGTGGGGCTCTGGCTCACCGCCCTGCAGGCGGAGCACAGCCGCGCACAGCCCTGGTGCTGCCCGTGACACGTGTGCCCGCAGCACACAGCCGGGCCAGGCACGCCGCTCCGACACGCAGAGACACGAAAGTGTTGACACATTTCTTCCTGTTCCCATCTCAAACCGAACTGCGAGTGGTGCTGCCGGAAAATCATGTGCCTCATTGCACAGATTTCTCTGCAGAGCGAGCGCTCGCCTCGGAAGGGCAAAGCATCGCGGACTGAAATTAGTAAATACTCTGATTGGTGAGAGGCTGTCACAGCACGCCTGAACCAGCTGCCAAATTTTTCACCGTCAGCGCGGTGAGTCGGTGCCCCTCGGAAAGCAGGAGACCTCAGCGCGGCTCACACAGCCGTGGATGTCCGTGATGCCGGGGGAGGACTGACAGAGAAACCGCAGCACGGCGGCCGTTCACCTGGAGGGACCGCAGGCTGCTGCGCTGCAGAGCTCTGCTGGGACAGAGAGGAGAGAGCCGCTCCGCGCCCCGGGCCGGCGGGGGCTGCCGAGAGGCTTCACCTCTGTGCCCGGGGCGCCGCCGTGCCCGTGTCTGCAGGCAGGAGAAGCGCGCGGGCAGAGAGCGGCAGCGCGGCTGGGTTTGGCCGTGCTGAAGGCAGAGCGGGGGCTGATTCCTGCAAAGGAAAACAGATTGCGAAACACAGGATTGCCCAACGTGCCCACCGGTGACTCACGGAGCTCAAAGCCACACGCGCTGCTCGAGGGGCACCGCTGCCCATGGCCGGCAGCCGGGCCCACAGCCCGCCCTACACGCGTGGCCCCGCGCAGCGCCGGGCTGCGGGCAGGCTGTGGGGCAGCAGAGCTCTGGGTGCGGGTAATGGGAGCGGGACAAAGCGGCGCTGCCCCGTGCCGAGCACCCGCCTTAAGACGCTAACGCTGCCGCTGCGTTTATCGCCGAGCGCTGGAGGCCAACGTCCTGTTTGCCAACCGCCCGCCTCCATCTGCTGCGGCCCCTCCAAAGGACAACAACCGGGTCCTGAGTGCTGGGTGCGAAGGTCAGCCGCCGGGAGAGCAGCACTGACCCGAGGGCTGGCGGAGGGGGAGGGATGGAAGCCTAGAAAATCACTTCAGGGCAATTGTGAAAGGGTTTTTTTTACAGCTCAGAGTGCAACGGACTTCTTCCCTGGAAATGAGGCCACTGAGGCGTGGGAGGCCGGGGCTGGGGAGCGGGGAGCCAGGGAGGGGGGCAGGGGCCAAAAATCCTAAAGCCAGAAAGTGGAAGGTTGAAAAAAAAACAGGGGTCAAAAAAAAGACGGAGAGGCTGAAAAGGAGTGGGAAACTGGAACAGAAGTGGGAGCTGAGAAAAGAAGTGAAGACCAAAAAATCAAAGGGTTGGCCAAGAGACCACGAGCAGCAGCCAAGAGGGGCGGCCTGGTGCCACCTACAGAGAAATGGCAGAGCTGGGACCTGGAAAGCCTGAGCCCATCTCTGAACCTGCAGCAGAGCTGGGAGTGCAATTAAAACCCCCTCAGTGCGCCCAGCAGGGGTCTGCATGGGGTGGTGGGGGCTCTGGGACAGCAGCATCTCCCACCCAGCACCCGTGGGATGGGATACGAAGGTGGCACTTTGAGTTTGGCACTTATGGACCAACTGCACTCCAAAAACAAAAACTCCCCATGTTTCATTATGAGCCAGAGCTGCTCAGTATATAACGTGCCAATGCTCCTGGGGTTGGCAGCGCTCGGTGCCCAGCCCAGCTCTCAGCTCTGGGGCTGCACCCAGAGAGCACCCCGAGGAGGAGCACCCCAGTGCAGGGCAGTGCCCACTGTGGGGGCAGCACCGTGAGTGCAGGCACTGCACGGCTCCCGGCAGCTCTGCTGTAGGATGTGCTGCAACCGGGAGGAGTGAGGGCGGCAGGAATGCAGCAATTGAGCCACACAGGGAGCTGCAAAGGAGCCCCATCTGCAGGCACACAGCACTTGCAGCTCAGCCTCCTGAGGCCAGGCCCGCAGCTCCCCACAGTGAGCACAGCAGCAGTGCCTGCTCACATCTCGGGGACGCAGCGGCTCTCAGTGGCTGATGCGGGTTTTTACCCAGCACTGAGAGCTCAGCGTCTGAGAGCTCCGTTCTGAGCCAGGCCCTTGTGAATGCAGCAGCACAGCTCACGCCGCCACAGCAGCACTCAGCAGCAGTGCGTATCGGGAGCGGGAGGCAGCCTGCAGGGCCGGGGCTGGCACAGCTCTGCACTCCTTCTCCACAGAGGTGCTGTGGAGCTGTAAGCTGTCCCCGATGGAGCAGGGACAGGCAGAGCCCTGTGGAGGTGTCTGCGCTCTGCAGCGCCGCACTGCACAAAGCAGGACCCCCTGGGCAGCTCTGGTGGGACCGTGAGATTCCAGGAGGAACTCATCAGGTGAGCAACCAGATTTTCCTCTATACAGATGGAAGCCAATGGTTCCTGGTGCACGCTGGGCACGCCGCTGCAGGGCACAAAGCCCGGTGCTGACCTGAGCAAGGCACTGCCCCCGGAACAGGTCGGCTCGCCGCAGCGTTCTCCCCTGGCACCGCACACTATTAACGCAGGGAGGCACCCAGCTCATTTTGCTCGAAGCCCTGAAAGACAGCAGTACTGGAGGGGCAGGTGGGAAGAGGGACGGCCCACTGCTGAGCCACTCCCGGACCAGAGACGTGCTTTTAGAAGACGAAATCGAGCAGCGGGTGGACGGGGCTGTGGGCAGCAGTGCTCACAGGGGGCTTTGGGGCCCGCAGCTCCCGTGGGACTCCAGGTTGGGAACCCCAGTTGCGTCCCAGCCCAGCGCCTGCAGCAGTGCAGCCTGCGGCGCGTGGGGCTCAGCTATGTGTCCAAAGCTGCCATCTCCGCCCCACTGCCGCCGCAGCTCAGCCCTGCAGAGCCCACGGCTGCTGTGTGCTGGCGAAGGAAACCGAAGCCCAGGGGCACCTCAGGCTTCTTCCCCCGCAGGTAGAGGATGTTCTCTCAGACGCACGAACACACGGACACAGCTGTGTGAAAGAGAACGGTGCAATTTTTAACCTGCTATCAGAAAACGTAATTAAGAAAGAGAACTTTTATTAGGGCAATTTCACTTTATTTTTCCATACAGCAAGGTCAACTATAGCAGTAAGAATAAAATAAGCATAAAAACAAATTGCAGCCCAGGACAGAGTACATAATTCGGAGCAACTACAAGCAAAAGTAAGTTTGTGATTACATAATAGTAAAACCAAGCACATCTGTCCTTTCAGCAGATGAAAGTTGCGGGGTTGCAAATAAGTGCAGCTTACCCCTCGTTGCGTCTGAGCACCGGAGGGAGGTAAGGAACGGCCCCACCGCCTTTTCTTTCCAGCTTTGGCATCGGCAACCACGAGGTTTATTGAGTGCTTCCCATTAAAACTGTAAAATTTCGTCTGTTTTTTTTTCTTTTTTTTCACCTGCTAAAAGAACAGGACCACTACAGCAATAAAAAATAATCACGTAACAACTACAGCTACGGTGTGCTGTTCGGTTTGCCTGTTCATGATTCAACTCTTTTGTGAAAGTCAGTATCGGTTTTGAAGAATCTTTTTTGTGAACAATAAACCACTGAAATGGTCAGAAACTGGTCGGAGTAGTATATACCTTTAATATAGCTTTGATACTTTAAACATGCAGTAGTTTCTGAGTAATGTACGCAATACTGGATCCATGGGTTCACCTTGATGGTTTGAAGTACCGGCTTTTTTTTGTTCTTTTTCCTTTTTTTTTTTTTTTTTTTTTTTCCTTTTTTCGTAATGGTTTTCAGGCAGATTTGAACCAGTGGAGCTTTTGTCAGTCATGAGATCTCGGAAGGATGGCAGATCTTTCCAGCTGAAAAAATCCTGGCAAACTACAAGCTGTCCACATAAAGCAAAGCAACTTTTTCGAAGGGGTATGGAGTGCTAACTCTGTGCCACTTTTGCAAGCAATTTTGTTCAGCCTGTCATTTTATTAGCCTTAACAAAACTCCTTGTAATTATAGACATTTTTATTCAAAATAAGATCTTACTATTATACAGGTTTCTCTCTTTTTTGACTATATACAGAAGTGCAAAAAGTCAACCTTCTCCCGGTCCGTTCCCACATGCTCAACTGCAGCATAATCAACCCTCACGAGTTTGCACACACACGCTATAATTCTCATTACGTAAACTTTGAGTATTTGGATTATCAACAAAAAGTCCCTTGATCTATCGATTATGCAGCTTATTTATAACAAGGCCTGATATCCAGGGATCTCAAAAAATAGTTAAACAATATTTTAACATTTGAAATGGATACAGTAGAAAATAAATTTTATTCTAATATCTAGGAACTAGATTTTCTCATAATAACTAATTACAAACAAAATAAATCATCAAAATATTACTCAATTGTCTGCCAGGATCGTTGCCATAGCAACAACTTAACTCCTTACTTAGCAATGATTATATAATTATAAGATATCCATATAAAAGATCTTTGTTCTTTTAATGAGAACTAGACAAGAACTAACGATGACTGACATTCTTACATTGTCATATTAAATTGGCAAAATAGAAGTCATTTTGTCAACAAGAATACGAATATTCGGATGACGCTACAGAGATCCAAAACTGAGTTACGTGATGAAGAAAACTGCTCTCTATTTCAGAAAACTCATCGCTCAGCTCTGACAAAACACGACCCCAGGAGCTGAAACGGCACTCAGCTGGTAATAGGAAACGAAACGACCTAATAAATGTAAGAAATGAAAACTACACTTCCGACGAGAAGAAAATAAGCAATATTCTATAATGTCGAGTAACTACGATAACATGTGAAGTCACCTATACTTTCTTAACACGATTGAAATTACATTGGTATGGGTTGTAACCCGTAATGTAATAATCTAAGGCTTTAATAGATGTACAGTACAATCAGTAAAATCAACACGTCATTCTTAGACTATAAAGCATCTCTCTCAAGCATAAAAACTCGCCGTAAACTCGGAAGTATGGAGGGTTCTAGAACCGAACCCGCGCTTCTTCCACCCGCTGTGCTGCCAGTGCCCTGGCCCCCACGTCAGCACTTTGCTGAACAGAGCAAAAATACCCTTTACGAGCTGCAACATCCAAACCACAAAGAGGAATTCCTTTGGATGAATCCGTTCTTAAAACTTGAATGCACATCTATCTGTTTTTTATTATTATTTTGTAAAGGCTTTCTAAGGCTATAAGCAGTTAATCTGAACAAAAAATCACATATAAAACTCACCCGAGCATTTACCCCCCCCGGTTCCTACGCTATTCAACATCTCCGTTTCGCCACGTTTTGGTTTGTCGTGCATCTGACCCAGTGCTTCCGCCGCCTTAGTTTAGAGTCACCAGTTAAGGCGTGACTGTGCGAAGGGAAGGCGCAGCCCGTCTGCAGAGCGTTTAGAGTCCTTTGACTTCTGACAGAGGCTGTACAGAGAAGCAGGAGAAGTTCCTCACACACTTGTCACCGCGTCTCAGAAATGGCTTTTCCCTTTCCGGCGCGCGGCAGCACAGCGAGCGCCATTTCTGAGACGGCTTTGGTTTGGAAACAGAACGGTGCCCTTTGCCTGATCGGTACGAGCAAGGAAAGCGAAAACGTGGTTCTGAAAGTAACACTGCAAAATAACACTCTGGTCTGATGTACAGTCTATGGCACTTCATGAGAATCCTTAACAACGTGGTACTTAAAGCCATCGACGCGCTTTAAAATAGACACGGTTGTGGTTTTGCTTGGCACATTCATCTCTGTCAGATACCTCTCTTACCGCTTCTTACAATCTATTACATTAAAAATATTACTCTTAAAACAAAAATTACTGTGCATGCACGCTCTCATCTATAATGGCAATTTTAAATACAAGGTGCACCTTTGTTATTTGTAAACCTTGAAAGAAATAAACTTACTTTAAAAAATTATATCTTGGTCTACAGACGTACCAATACATAATAGATTCATGGTTACATCATAGTCTGTCTTTTCAAGGTGACGCACGTGGTTATGTGGCAAACAGGCCGCACACGCGAATGCGAGCGCGTACGCACACTGCTGTGCTAGAAAAGACAGACAATGTTGTAGTTCTTAGACAAGAAGATCACCTCAGCACAAATATCAATTAAATGTACAAAGTATATAGGCAACAGTGTGCAGTGGATTTCCAAGTTCTCGTTCGTCTCCATAACATGCAATGTGTGGATGTCTTACTGCTGAGGGGGTTCTGAGTGTGGCTTGACGGTATATACATTATGGCTAATGAACTTGTCCTTCCTCAACCCAAACACACTGTCCTTTTCTCCTCAGTGATGATCTGGAAAGGAAAGAAGAGTGCTGTTATCCCCGCGGCCAGACGAGGGAGCAGCCAGAGAGCACACAGCACAGCGGGGCTGTCTGCTGGGCGCCCTGCCTGCTGCACTCATGGCCATAAGCACGGCACTGCAAGGCACCCCTGCTGCACTCATGGCCATAAGCACGGCATGGCACTGGCCAGCCATCACCCAAAGCAGTGCCCTGCTGGGACCAGGCCCTGCAGTGGCAAACACTGCAGAAACAGAACACAAAACGTAGAAGGATAACACAAACAGCATGGTACCCAGAGGTGATGTGCTGCTGATAGTCTGAATTCAGCATGCCAATTAGCAACAGTTTGAAAACTACATCTGGCTCAGAGGAAGACACAGGAGGGGAGAACCTCTCCGGCTCAGGCACTGACCTCAGGCTGTGCAGGAGGAGAAATGTGCTGCCACACACTGTCTGTGGGCACAGCTCCAGCAACACATGAGCAGCACCCGCAGCGACACCCCTGCTGCACTGCCTGGCACACTGCTGCAACAGGCCCTGCAGACAGCAATCGGGCTGCAGCTCGGTGACTAACCCTGCACGTGGTGACTAACCCTGCCTTTCCAAATGTGGAGAGTTAAAATTGCTTCTTTCTATCGAGAGCTTGGCATGACTCCTTCACCTAGAGCTGGCATCATCATCCTTTATATATAGGAAGCAAAACCCCAATCAGAGAGACTCTATTTTGCTATCCAAAAGTACATCCGCACGCAGAGTGCTCCCCATGCATGCCTGTCCTGACACCAGGCCAGCACAGGGGCTGGCGGGGCACTGCCAACTATAGGCTCTTCCTTCACAGAATGGCAGCAGTGGGAGCTCAGCCTCCTCCCTCATATCTCAGTAGTTTTCTTTGAAAGGAAATAAAAACATTATCCCCCTGCAAATGACAAATTAAGCATGCGTAAGAAAACTGCAGGCAGAAACACATTGGAAACTTACTGTTTGATGACAAAATGTCTACATCTGTGTAACATACTTGTGGCTAGTCAGATGTTCGGCAGATATTATGGGTATCTATAGGTAAAAAAATGTAAACAATGAGTAACACGTGCCACAAGCCAACCCAGAGAGGCAGTATTTTGCTACAGAACACAACAGTCTGGAAAAGTAAGCATCAGCTGTGAGTTGGTGGATTTTACATTGTAACTATAAGTTAAAGTCAACTGAAGTGCTACAATAGCAACTTAAAATGAGAAAACATTGTGCTAAGTACTACTGACAAATACAAATAAGTATTATTGGTCATTGAGGAAATAACAGAAGTTAAAATCTACAAAAGTCATGCAGTGCGGTAATTGAAAATAGCCCTTTTTGTTGGCCTACACAAAATTTGGTGCTTTCAGTGTATCATTTCAAGTCATTTAAAATGACAAATCCCACCCTGGCTTTGCTTCAGCCCGATTTTGTGAAGTGCTCCTGCTCTCCGTGTCCCTGGGCCCAGCCCTGCAGCACCCCGGGCTGGAGAAGAGCGCAGCATGGGGCACAGCTGGGGCTGCCTGGCACCGCTGGGCGCCGTGGGCCTGGCTGCCGAGCTGGGACTGCCCCAAGCAGCAGAACGCTTCTCAAAATCTCCATGTGCACAGGCAGAATTCACTGCACGGCTTCTTAAGTGTCCCATCAACCCATCAACTCATTTTCCTCTCTTCTTCAAAACGAAGTGAAGATGCCAGCGGGCTACCAGCAGTACGGCTATGGAACGCACGCCCTGCCCCCCGCGCCGGGCGCAGCCCCGCAGCACAGCGCCCCAGCACAGCTCCGGCCTGTGAGGAGACACTAATGCACACAGGACCAGGAACTGTGGTTACCCAGAGGAAAAGGACGTCCTGCTGGATGGAGCAAATGGATTTGTTCGCGTGCAGGAGGACGTGGCACAGCACACAGAACAGCTCCGTACAGCCACACACAGCTGCTGCACTTGAAGAGACTCTCTCCTAATGGCACTAACATTGGTCTATTAACCCAAGCACGAAAGGCAATGAAGAGGACTTCTCCTAACCAAACCGGCGCTAGGTCTCGGTGCTGTTTTCTCCACCCTCTTCCCTCTCCTCCCCTAGCAGTGTCACACAGCTCCACCGCACTGCTCACTTGCACGGAAATGCCTCGAGGGTAAGGAATTGTCTCGTACCATTCTCCTACTGCTGCAGGCAGGCTGGCGCACCCAGCTGCGGAGAGCATCGGGGCGGTGCTGGCGGGACATGGCAGGGACCTCCAACACCAGTCAGTGAAGATGAAGGGCCAGATCTGAAGACTTTGGCATGCATGCACATTGCATCGTGTGGCAGTAAATAACTTTAGCATTGCTCACATGGTATATACATATATCCATAATATATGTATATATTGAGGTTTGGCTGCGGTACTTTACTAAGTGTGTTATGAGGCTCCAGGGAGGAGATGCGTGAAATGATCCATTTCTACAACGGAGAGCTTCCCTGTGATCTGTCTGGGAAAACGCATGGCAATTTGGACAAAGAAAACTTTAGAACTGATGATGACTCTCTGCTGCTTCTTGACTTGTTCCCTTTGCTCTAATGGAGAACCTACGGACAAATCCTGAAATGAACCATGCAGTGCAGTCCATTGTGGCACTGAGATGCTTTGGGGACACGCAACAGAGGCAGCTGCAGCTCTAGGCTGGCCCTGCCAAACACCCAGCAGTTCTCATACTGGTTTGCACCCAGGACATGGGCACTGGGCAAACATCTCCTCTTCCAAGGCAGAGGCACAGGAGCTCTGTTTGGGATGCACAACACTAAGGCCTGGCTGCCAGCCCTGTGCATCCTGCAGTAGAATCACCTCTGGAACGGCACCTCTGAGCCCTCGCTAAGTGGCCCCAGCACCACGGCACAGGCAGGGCGCTGCAGGAGATAGGGAGCCTCCCTCACAAACTGACCTCCCCCACCGGGATCAACACCCATACAGTAGCACACTTGCAAGACGTTACAGGCCATGTTTCCTCTCCTCTTCTAAAAGGCACGTAGTGATCCCTCACTCAGAGCAGAACTGACGGCTTAAGGACATATGGCAATTCTCACTTGCTAGTACAACTCACAAAATCTTTTGCTTTTCTAAGAGAAACAAGACTGTCATTTAAAAGCTTCTGCTGGTGCACCTTCACCCACATACTGTGTGAGACTGCCTGCCCACAGCCCAGCCATGCAGGTGCAGCCCTTGGGGCCACTCTGCTCCCCAGCCCTGGTGCTTGTCCCCACCGCAGGCTCTCTCTGGGGCTCCTGGCAGGGTTTCCAATTGCTCATTCATTAAAACACTATTCTTTTTTTCCAAAATACATCCGAACATGGGAACAAGTGGGGTAACTGTCTGGAAAGAAAGTCAAACCTTACTGGACATTTTATTAGCAAAAGTTTGTCTAGCGCAGAAAGTAATTGGCCTTTGCCTAGCAGAATTGTAAGTAGAAAAAAAGGCTTAAATCCTGCTTCTGCATGGCCCAGCCCCAAATGTCTTTGCTTTGCTTTTGGAAGAGCTGAGGAGAATCAGAACACGGTCAGGCTGCTAAGCTCAGAGTTACAGTCCTGATCCTGCCATCCCCACGCACAAAAGTTGTACTGATCTGAGTGGAGTTCTGCACAAAGAGGAACTGTAGGCTTCACAGAAATAGAAATAAGTAATGGGTTCCTTGTATTATCCCTTTCTCTTTGCATCTCTGAGAGCAGAAATAAGCAGCACGGCCCATAAATGTCGAGACTGAGTCAGAAACTCCATTATCGATTATTTTTAGCATCAGAAATGGAACTGCAGCACCTTTGGAGCATGGATAAAGGCTTATTAAGCTGTGCCACAGATCTTACAGAGAATGTGTAGGCCAACAAGAGGCATAATCAAAACCCCCATGCTCATTAAAGCACTGATTTCAAGATGTCTGTAAGGAACAAAGCTGTAAATTAGCAAACCTGGTTGGCTGTGGCTGTTGCAGCGAAGGGAACACTTGTGGCAGATGTTGTTGCTGCAGACACAGTGGCTGGCGTAGCACCGTGCACCATGGGAACTTTCGGAAGGAAAATCATATAAGCAAACATACAGAAGAGTGTAGCAGTATGGGAACCAGAGCGACATGTGGTAGGATCATTGAGCATGGTATTTATCACAGCAAAAAGCCCGAGACGTCATTGGCAGCGCGTGACATGCAACCACAGTGCAAAGCAGGACAACATGCCGGAGAGAGAGGGGAGGGAAACGAAAGAGAAAAAAAGGGGAAATGCTTGTTACCATCAAATTGAGAAATCGACACAAACAAGCTTCATCATTTCAGTACAAAAATCAACAGAAGAATTTTAAAACGCCCTTACACTTACATGTTTTTGTCTTTAAAATTTCAACCCAAATATTTACTCAAAACAGAAATTACTCTTGTCGAAGGACAGTATACTCGCACGTCGCTATAGCAAGACACAGTCTTTATTTAAAACGAGATAGTCTCTGAACACTGGAACTCATAGTCCAATCAAAATCCACCAAGGAACATTGTGCAATTCAAACGAGTGCTATAGGGGACTGACAACATCTACGTGTCTGTGTCAATTAAATAAAACGACTGCATTTAATTGACAGGTGTTAGTGCGGGAGGCTGAGGGGACGGATTGGCACAGGAGCTACCAGTTACGATCTAGCAGTGGATTTTGAGGGTCCGTGAGCTGCACCACAGGTTTAAGATAATCAAGAAACAAAGCTGGCACCTACCAACACTTGTAGCGGGTGTCATGCACAATATTGAGCCTGCCCATCATGCATTGCAACAGGAAGGTGGATTTGGAAAGGGAAAAGAATTAAAACAACCCATCACACGTGTCATTAGAAAATTCCATTTGAACAAAGAAGAAAAATTGTTATTATGGGAACAGTGGCACGTAACCGTCAGCACAATCAAACCACACACAGCACAGTGATCCATCAGAACTGGCCTTCAGAAAGGGAGAAGCGGGCTGAGCCGGATATGGGGCTGAACTGGGGGCTGAGGCTAAGCTGGGAAATGGGGCTGAGCTGGCTGTGGGGCTGTGCTCGCCTCTGCGACTGGAGCACCAGCACTGCTACGTGGGGATCCTGCAGCTGAACCTCACTGCTGTCCCGCATCTCTCTGCCTGTCGACACAAGTGTGCAATGCTCTCTAACTGGAATTCCTCAGACACAGCAAAGACTCAACTGCACCTGCCTACAGCAGCCCAGGTCTGTGCTGTGTGGGCACTCTGCAGCCCTGCAGCCTTCCTTGGGCTGTGCAGAAACTCCAGGTGACACCACCTGCTGGATCCTTCCCTTCAGCTACAGAGCCACGAGGAACTTCATGAACCAGCTTTAAAATGACAGTAAGCTGCTAACTGCTTATGTTACACAGCAAAACACCTTCCACCACTCAACTCAGGCTTCTCTATTTTTGATTCTGTTTTGATGTGAATGCCGATGTTTCAGAATATCTATTAATCCATTAATAAATATCTAATTAAGCTTGATGCAGCAGACAGTAAGTCCTGAAGTCCAGGAATTGCAATGGAGATGGAGCTGTCGGTGGTGCAGTGCTGCTTTGGTGTTCTGCAGAGCTGTGGCACAGAGCTCTGCTCTGCAGGGGACCCAGTGCTGTGTTGGGGCACACACGGCTTCAGAAGCATTGAAGTAAGCAGGAAAAGAGTCAGTCATCAGCACTGCTGCCAAGGACAAGGCGATTCCCTGTCAACACTGTGTCTGTAGGGCTACAAAGAAAAGGGAAAGATTCTGTTTCCTCGTTACTAATCTATTTCTGTGTAATGGAGAAGATGAAAAATACACAGAAAGGTTAAAAGAAGGGTATCTTTCCTGATTTGCCCCTGTGTGAATCATTGCTGATGTCAGTGGGACCACTTATGAGATTAAGGAATGGAACAACATTTGGCCATGAAGTACAAACATGAGTAGAACTGTTTTCTCAGTCATGTTCCTGACACTCAGGTGTTAATGGGGATTTATAGAAGAACCTTCGAGTCCTGCCTCTCCAAAGAACAGCCCTATTTATAAGGTAGTGCAGTCTTCACTATATCTGGAACATTAGATCATTCCACGGATAATTAGGCCTACATGCTAAAAACAGGTTAGACTTTTGTAATGACTCTCTGCAATGTCCCTGTGAAGATTTCAGCTCAAAACTGCACTCTGAGTTATCATCATTAGCGTTATAACCAGTGCACAAAGCTCTGGATGAATCGCAGCAGATGAACTTAAGGCAGAGACGAAAATCCTAACTAGGGTGCAATGATGTGCAAATATGAAGACACAATGCTGTATGGCCCTCTTACCAGCAATAAAAACCATTTTTGCTGTGACCTTAATATTCATCTTGACTTCAGAAGCTCTGACTAATGAGAACACATGAATAATAGATGCCCAGTCGCAGACATTCCCGAGCTGCTCAGCACAAGGCAGAGCGTTAACGCAAGGATGTGCCAGTAACTGATGGCTGCCTCACTTCCCGACCATTTCAGCAGAGGAGTTGAGCTAACTTGAATATTCTATGTTCACCTGTGGCTTAAGCAGTTTCTTCTCTTCTCCCCTTCACGTTGTTTCTTTCAGCCTATTATATTCAGTCCAGTCCAGAAAATCCCAATGGGATGTGTCACCTCACAGCACCAGCGCTCCTGTCCGGGCAAGGACTGCAGACACCCGGTGCTTTCCTTCGTCACACACGGAACTCTGTGCTTCCACAGCCCCTGGGAGCCCCACAGGGCAGCGCCCAGCAGCTCCCACAGGCAGCAGCAGTGCAGTGGCTGAGCCCCTGGGAGCAGCCCACACGAAGGTGCCTCCCTGCTGGGATATCTACTCTCAGAGCCCTCCTGTGTGCACTGGGCGTGCGCAGGCCAGGGTCAGCCGTACAGCCAGCTCAGCTCAGCTCAGCTCAGCAAGCCAGCACCATCAGCGCTGCTCTCCGTGCTGAACACCTCCAGCCACTGTCCAGGATGGGGAGCCCCAGCAGCCCAGAGAGCAGGCACTGTGACATCGGCTCCCTCGGGGCAGCACGGCTCTGCTGGCCCCTCACTGCCCTGACCCTCCTCCTATTGCTGGGCATCCACTGCACTTGAGTGGCCAAGACAGTTCAAGTGAAGCACCAAACTTCTACAGGTTCCACAGCAGGTTGGCTAAGTAAGAAGGTAGGCTGTGTTGATAAGGTCTGGTGTACACAAACTATAACTTGTGTTTCTAAGTTTAAAGGGCATAATTCAGAGCAGTTTGAGTACTTCCAGAAACCAGCCAACCCCCCTTGACTTAATGGAAGTGGGAAACCTCTGCAGATAACTACATCAGCCACTCGTTACAAAGCTTGTGAAATTGTTAACATCAGCAGGATGGGCAGTGATTGCTTATGCATTTGGTCTGTATTTTACAATGTGGTCTGAGTCCTGGCCTAATGTCTGCTCAGTCAAAGCCTTTCCATTGACCCCACGAAGCTTCTGCTAATACACACTAGAGGTTGCAATTAAATTAAATTAAATTAAAAGTAAGTTATTACCACTCACTACATCAAACAAATAGTTTTTGTGGCATTTGAATCACTGTATGCCAAAATTCTACCAATAAGAAAGAATGGTAAAAGGCATTGCACCAAATTCACAGGAACGCACATGCTGAACATGCTTGGGTAAAGACTCAATAGCTGCATTCTTCTTTCTCCCTTCCCCTAGCTAGCCTAAGTTACAAAGGGCTGTCCTCAGCCTCCTTCCAGTTTTGAGTATGTACCTGTCAGATGTCCCCAGCTTTCCATCACTTACCTCCTAGACTGACGGTGCTGCTCTACCATGGGCTCATGTGCAAAAACCTGACTCGCCTGCATTAATACAGGCAGAAGCTCACAGAGTGGGCTAAAATACGCTTCTGCGTGAAGTGCTGTTGGCAGAACCACAGCCATATTCAAGCTTTGTGTCTTGTTTACTTCAAAGGGATTTCTGCTTATGTGCGTAGCACAGACATCAATGCTTCAGCAGCTGCACTAGGATGAGTGTAACTGTGGTTGTGCTGGATTAAAACCAAGCACACCTCACTTCTGCTTAGCTGAACTCAGCCCCGACGCTCTGGCAGCAGAAGCGTGGATTCTGCTTGCGTGTGCTCACGGTCAGCTACCTGCAAGACTGCCTGGCTGGGCCTTATGACCACTGCACCGAAACTGAAACAAAGCCCTCCAGTTTTGACTCACACCTGCCTCTAAGCACAGCAAAGCTAAGGGGTCTCACAGCAAACAGAAACAAACACAGGAGCTGAAGAGATGTGTCATAAGGAAAAATTAATTGAGGGAAAGAGGAACAAGAGAAAAGATTTCCAGTTCTGATTTGGGAGGACAGAGCACAGTGCTGATTTTTATGTTAGAGAGGAAAACACCCACCCAGCCTCTGAAAAGCACCGGAGGGAAGCAGCCTCCTTGCCAGCATCCTCCGCTCAGCACGGCCGCACCGCACTGCGGCACCGCACGGCGGCTGGTGCTGCCCCACAGCTCCCGCCCTCCCACCCCGCCAGGCACGCGCTGGCACTTACCTGGTGGGAGAAAGGCTGTGTGCTGCTGCAGCTGCATGTTGGCAAGAGCTTGCTGGTATTGGAAAATACCAGTATTGAACACTGCGGTGGCACCATTGGTTTTTTCAAGCGCAGGCCTCTTTGGTAAGGGGGGAAGTACAGCTTGAGGAATTCCCTGAATGGTGGATGGGCATAAAAATAAAGTCCAGTAAAAAAAAAAAAAAAGGTGAGGGTGTGGGATGTGGAAGATGGGAGGGAGACAAAAAGAGAAGAGAGAAAGGAGAAAAGAAAAATCAGTAGAAGGCAAAAAAAAAACGGGCAGCACCATGTTTATCCATGAGCAAGCAAGCAGCGCAGCAGACTTTTAACTACCAAATAAAAGGCGAGGTCAAAGCTTCACAAGGGAGCACTACTTCGGCCTACCATGGCAGCAGTACAGGGAGACGTGTCGGAGCCGCGCGTTGTAAGAACTGGAGTAACCATTACACTACGGTAAAGCTTCAGGGCTCGGGCGAGGAGCAAGGCTATCGGGCGGGGGGAAGCAGCGCTGAGAGCTCCATGAGGATCAACACGTAGAAGCGATGTTAATCGGCACGGCGCGGCGCTGCCGGCACTACCCCACTCCCGGCCCCAGCGCCTGCCTGGCATGCAGAGCTTGCCGCATGCCGGCTCCCCCGGCCGCCTCCACGCCGCAGCGCCGCCAAGCCATGCCAACGCACCCTGCACCGGGCCCGGCCCTCGCGGCTCCCAGAGAAGGGACGGGGATGGGACTGGGATGGGACAGCAACAGGAAGGACAGGATGGGGATGGGAGGGGATGGGACGGGGACTGGAGGGGAGGGGACGGGATGAGAGGGATGGGATGGCATAGAAATGGGGATGGGGATGGGAGGGCAGGGCGGGGGGCGGCAGGGCCTGCGCAGGCTAAGGTTGCCGTGGGGCCTGGTCCCACTGCCCCCACGCCCATCAGGCAGGGAGGGAGGGATCCGGGAGCTTTTGGATTCTGCACGTTAACCCCCAACTCGACTCTACAATACAGCTACATGCCAAGCTAAAAGGTGAAAGGTCATAGTACCAGGTCAAAGGTTGCCTCGAGGGGTCGCTTCAGTGATTTGACAGCCGACTGAGTCTTAATTAGCAGGCAGCGAGCACATGATGGCAATGGCCAGTGGGGTCAAGCGCATTAACATAAACAGCAAGCAGAGGTGCATCATGGGGGCAGCAGTGCATTTGGGTAGGTGAGAAAAAACAAATAAAAACAAATCACCGGATGCCGTGTACAACGGTAACAAGACTAGGCATGCACATCGGGCCCGGGGCAGCGGGGGGCGGTGGGACGGGGGCTCTCAGAGCCAGCCCCCACGTGCCCCGCACCACAGCCCGGCTCCCTGCACCCTCCCTGCACTCACACACATGGATGGCGCGGCCAGGGCCTGGGTGGCCAGGGCCTCAGTGCTGTCACGGCCTCTATGGTCAGGGCCGGGGCCTGCATGCGGCCAGGGCCTCAGTGTCACCATGGTCTGCATGTGGCCGGGGACCCCACACCGCATCGGCCGCTTGTCAGAGCCGGGCCCTGCGCTGTGGGCTCCAGCAGCCTGCCCATGCTGCCCGCCGCGGGTGCAGGGTGGCTGTGGCCTCAAGATACTCTGCCGTGCACGCAGCCTGGTGGCTGCTCACCACCATGGGTCTGTATGTGCCTCCACACAGGTACGCATCTACCCGCACACTGACATACAATAGACTCTAGATACACGTATGCACACACACACACATATGCACATGTACATGTACATGTACTCCATACACCAGCAGGCAGAATTAGTGACATACTGTAACGGTCTGAAACTCTGCAAGAGCCGGTCTGGCACCACGTGCTGGGGCAGCTCGCTGTGCCCCATACCAGCCGGGACCCCAAGCACATCCCAGTAACAGTAGCTAACACTGCTCACTCCCTCTCGGCGCACTCATACCGTCGGATGCGGCTTCCCAACTCACCATGGCAGCCGCCGTTGCTGCTGCCTGGGCAGCTGCAGCCTGGTTAACCTGGTACTGGGCAGCCTTGATCTTGGCTTGCAGATGTGCTGGAGGGTGGAAGTATTTGCACTTTTCCCGTGAGCATCTCCCTTTGATGTAATCCATGCAGACCGTAACGGTGTTATCGTTGGTGTCGATCATGGCGCTGTCGGCGGGGTGAGCGAACCGGCAGTCGTTCTCGCCCCGGTTGCAGTTCCCGCGCTGGTACTCCCGACACACCTGCAACACCGGGAGGAGAGCTCAGCCCGGCGGCCATCCCACCCTGCCAGCACAGCACCGAGCACCAACAGGAGCACTTGTGGTGCCAGGGAACACCGGGAGCGGCGGTGCCAAGAGCCACACACACAGCAGGCCTTACTTCGGCCCCACTGAGCCCCACTCAGGGCAGCGCCCAGCAGCGCGGCTCTCGGCCGCCACCCGGCCATCCACAAGTCAGCAGGGCCGTGCTGGGCAGGCCCCTGTGCTGTGCTGAGCATGCACAGCACTCTGGCTTCCCATGGCTGTCATCAGAGAGCAACCTGGAGCGGCACCTGCACATGGGGCTCAGGCCATGGAGCAGCAGAGCAGCCACCAGCCTGGCACAGCCACGTCATGAGCAGAGCAGCAGAACCGTGCCGGGGGACCAGTGAGGCTGCAGAGTGCAGCCGTGTCACTGCCACCACCACATGGTACCAGCTGGCACCACCACTGGCTGCATCCCGGTGCCAACAGTGGTGGCCCCACCTCAGACACCTTGGAAACGTTCTCCTTAAGAAAATGGCATGGGTTCTATGGCCAGCTCTTCAGAAACCACAGACAAAAACACATCTGTCATTTTAGGTTTCAAAAGTTGTAGGAAACAGAAAGAAACAAAAGCAAGCAAGTTCCTAAAAAATAAAACTGCTTTAGTAGGTGGGATTTCCTTTTAAAAGTGGGTGCCACAAGCCTGGATCAGCAGCACTTCCTCGAGACCCTTGGCTCCGATCCACACAACAAACCAATCTCAGTTGATTACTGCCTCTCCATCACTGCCAGCATGCTGGCTGCTTTCTAGCCGCTGTGCTGCTTCAGGCCCAGCTGCCCATCACCCACAGCTCGGGAACAACACCCCAAGGACAGGCACCCTGCCACGCTCAGACCTGCTTGCAGGGAGCATCCTTTCTTCACTGTCATCCCTATTTATAGTCTTTTTTCCATATGGTGACAAAGGCTGTGAATGTATGTTTGGCAGTAAACACACTGACCCACAAAAGCCAGCCAGGGCACCTCCCTTCCTCTTCCATCCCCACCGCCTGGCTGCTTGCAGCTCCATGCTCGCAGGCTGTTGTTGTAGCACACATGGAACAGGCTGGGCACATTCCTCAGCTAGCAAACAACCACTTGCTTGCCGGATGACTTTTGGGATGATTGGCTCCTAACCAGGCCCTAGTTCCCCTTCTGGGCTGTAAATCAGTGTCTGTTACCCAAACACAGGCCTCCTAAGTAGACAGGAGTGGATAATTTTGTTTGATTATTTGCTAGAAGTCTAGAAAAGCCTTTTGCTCTGAAGATAAAAGATGCAACAAACAAGAGCTGGCTGCCTCTGCTCATCTTCTGCGCTGGTAATGCACAGAACCAAGGTCTCAGAACAACTCTGCATGTAAGCAGGAACTGCTCAACAAATAACCCAAGGATGACACACAAAATACACAGAAAAAGAGAGAAAAAGAAAACACACATAGAGGTAAGGAAACTTAACCCAGTTAAAAGCCAAAGGAAAATGACCAGAAGCCTAGAATAGCTGGGCAAAGGCCTTGGCATACACAGTGCCAGCTTTCACAGAGCTGTCACATGGTGGCCAACAGGGCAACAGGGCTCACAGCGCTGCTTGCCCATCTTTGAGTACAACTCACAGCACCAGACACAAGCCATGAAGCCACTGTGCCTTCTAACCAGGATGACCTGCATTGGCTTTGGAGCCACTACGATGCTAGCCAAGTGGTTCCAATTCTTGTTTACTTACAAGCAAACAATGAAAATGGTGTTACTTCTTGCCATAGGCACACAGTAATATATCACTCATTTGCTGGAGCACAGAGAAGCTTGGAAGCACGAGATGTGGTCTAGCCTTTCAGATCTGGAGAGTGTTTATCTGTTTGTTTATTAGTAGCTCCGTAATTAGCATCATCATTTTCCACTTGGTAAGCTAAGAAGCACAAACAGAACCTAAGACGCTGGCAGGGAGCCGCAGGACTCCAGCTGCCAGCCAAGGGAACCGCATCTCACTTGGACGGCGCGGTGCCAGCCCACCCCCAGCAGCCTGTGCTTTCACCTCCTTCCCTGCACCGAACTTATCACAAGGGCTGCACTGTCATCCAGCACGCTGTGAGTATCTGCAAGTCTCTGAGAACTTATAAGCTGCTTTTATCCAGAAAAAAAGTGGCATCTGTGAAGCATGCAGGAAACATGTGGCTGTTCTGATTTTCAAATACTTTGAATATAAAAAGATAGCACTCAAAGGGAACAAACAGGGCGGTGAGTGGCTTCTTCCTCCTCCACCTCCCCTCCTTTGAGGGCTCTCTTCTTGCTTACCAGAAGAGCCAACTTCTGTTCAGGATCTCTACGGCTGGGCAGGAACATGAGGGGAGCTGAAGGAAATTCTGAACCCAGGAAATCTCCACCCTGAGCCCAATGCCTTCAGTGAGTGGCTGCTGACCACCTGCACATCTGCTCACCATCAGCATGGGCAGTGCACCCCAAAAGCTTTGGAAGGAGCCGTGCTGCAGGAGCAGGCACCAGCCCAGCCCCACCAGCACCCACAGCTGCCCAGGACGACACTGAGCCCTGCTGCCTTCCTGAGCCCTGGGCACGCGTGCAAAGAGCTCTCCGCTGTGGGACAGTGTGATTCAGTAGCCTGGAACACGTGTGCCAGCTGAATTAACAACCGAGTACATCAGTCTTGAAAATAAGTATTTAAAATTCTAACCAGAACAAATCATATTCCAAGATTAGATGCTAACATCACATGGTTATTTTTTCATGGGACAGCTCATTCCGAGAGAGAGCCAACCATATAAAGCTCTGCAGTCAGGAAGAACAAACGGCAGCACGGTGGCAGTGCAGGGAGCAGAAGCCACGCGCTGCTTGCGGTGTGCCAGCTGCTGGGAGGTAAAATCTTCCCAATCTGCTCTGCATTCTTGTAATCAATAAAACACATAACAATGACCTACTGTTCATAAAAAATATGCGTTGATTCATCATTTGTACACTAAATCTTGACAGCTCAGATTAAACAGCCACTACACTGGACAGCAATGCCACATTCCCTACATATTAAACTACTGAAACTGCATTTGCCAAGGGGAAAAAAGGAGGAGGAGCAGCCCCTGCCCACAGCAGGCACTGCACGTGTGTGGGAGAGGCGTGGAGCTGCAGAACGGCTGCACCGAGGCAGGCTTCTTGTCATAGCAGAACACACAGCTTGAGGAGAGCAGGAGGCTCAGGGAGCTGCAGGGTGAAGGCAGGGCCGTGGGAAGGCCTGCTAGGAAGGCATGGGCTGGGGGGAGAGGAGGTGGGATAGCTCTCCTTCAAGGACAAAGGCATCACTGAGATGCACAGCCAGCTGAGGTACATGCAATCACACCAGAGAAGCTGCCAGATGCTGGCAGGCTGAGATGTCAGGAAATGAGAGGGAACTTGTTTGATTTCAGGTATTTTTGCAGACCTTTTTCTAACTGTGAGAGTAACACTCTCACAGCTCCCTGTCGCATGGAAAAGTGTGGCCCAGCAGCTCAGAACCTCTGACAGAATACGCTGCCAGCAGAGGGCTGGGCCTACAGGCAGTGGCTCACCTGCTGCAGCCCCTTCCCCTGCACCCTTGGCTGCAGGCAGGGTGCTTGGAAATACCCATCTCCAAGTTTTATTTCTGAGCCCAATGTGGTTTATTTAGGAGTTTATCTGACAGCATTTTATTTTAATCCCTTTCCTGTAAATCTCTCCTGTGAAATAAAGAGCAGGCGGAGGAGAAATCTCTTACAGTGGAGGACATGCCTGCCCGGGAAAGCTGCCCCTCCTGCAACCTCAATGTGCTCCAAGGAGCTCCTTCCTTTGATACACCAACTCCATGGGGAAGCGCTGTGACCCTGCAGGAGGGCACCTGTGTGGATGTGGCCCAGGAACACCAGTGCCAGGCAGCTTGCTGCCTTCTGTGCCTCGCACCACACGCTCACAGCATGCTGCTTCTGAGGTGACACCACTGAGGAGAAGGCACTCATGGCCCCCATCAGCAGACGCATGCCCCATCACCGCAGATGCCTAGGCAGGTAGAAAGGCACTACCATTACGGCTGGCTGCACTCTAAAACAGATCCCTGCCACTGCTCCCACCACACGCAGGGATGACCTCTACAACATCAGCTCACCCTGTGCCCCCAGACACCTGTGGTGCAAGGAGCCGGTGGGTACCCCGGGAGCTGCTGGGTGCTGCTTCACATCTGTGCTGGCACCAAGGGCACCACACACAGCATCACACAGCATCACACTGCCTGCTGGGACGTCACCCACCTGCACCACCCAGTACAACGACTGCATGGCACGGCGCTGCCTCCGAGCACGACGCCAATATGGTACCGAGGACACGGCCAAGACTTTCAGATCAGAGAGATTCAGGGCAAGGGGGAGCGAGAGCCAGCGAGGACCAGCGCTTGCCAGGGCCACAGCAAAGGAGCACACAGAGGCGCCGGGCAATGCCAGCAGCACGTGCCCAGAGCAAGAACACGGCAGAGCTGGAAGCGGCTCCCAGCCGGCAGCTGCAGCAGGCCCTGCGCCCGTGCCCATTAGCAGCTGCTGCGCACACATTAATGCGGCCTCAGGACACTCTCAGTGCTCCGCTTCCCTCTGGGCTGCAGGGCCAGGAGCAGAGCCACAAGCACGGCATGGGGCTGCGCGCTCTCCCTGCCCTCAGCCAAGGCAGGACACCATCAGCTGAAGTGACGCTTGCGGTTTGCTTTTGCCAGAGAACTACATTCTCCCTGGCATACGCAGCGGCTGGCACTGCGGGAGCAGCTACCATTGGGCTCCTACCTCCAGCCTGTCCGTCCTCATCAGCTTCTGCGCAGCAGCAGCGGCGGCAGCAGGCACCGGGACACCAGGGTTGCCCGCCACCAGCATGGGCGCGGTGGGCAGGATCTCCGCCGGCACCAGCCCTGGGGACACAGGCCCCAGGTAGGGGTTGAAGGCAGCCGAGGCATTGGTGGCTAGGCTGGGCGCGACGGAGAACATGGGCTGCAAGCAGAACAGAGACACGCGTAAGTACGGGCACCTGCCGCGCTGCCACCCGGCGCTCGTGGGCACGGGACTGGTCTGCGGGTCTCGGAGGAACGCAGCCAAAGCACGTGCAGGTGTCTGGTGCTGGTGAGAAAGGACCGGCACGAGGGCTGCGGCACGCGGCAGCAAGCTGCAGGATCAAGCGCTGCAGCGCGGATCGGGACCTGCTGCCCCACCGAGGGCAGGGCACGGTGCTGGCACGGCCCGTCGGACTCTGCCCAGCTCTTTGTCTCCAGATCCAAATAAAGCAGTTGCTCAAGGCGTTTCCATTTTTCTTCCACGTAAATTTTTAGAAGGAAAAACAACGGAGTTAATGCAACTTTTTTCTCTGTTTCCTATCTATGTAGGCCAGCCAGCACAGAGCACCACATGGCTTTGAGTTCCTGAGGAAATGACCCAATTGTTTGCAAGCAAGGAGCAAGTCTGTCTGAAACACTGCACAAAAATATATGCAAAGGTTACTGGAGAAAGAAAGCCTGATATTTGCATAAACCAGAGGCCTCTCTTCGATGTATTTGCTTTTTCATCCACGTGAACAAGGAAGAAATACGTAAATTTCACAAGAAACAAAATAGTATTAAATTTGCTATTAATTAACCATACTTTTCATTACTGTGTTATCGTCTATGCAATAATGAACCTATTAGTAGGATGATAGAGAAGAATCTTTTAAGCAATGGCTTTCACCATCTGCTGTACGTTGACTTTCAGCTTCTTCATAGCCCCCTTCATAGTAAGACTGCATTGGCACCAGTGCGGCATCACTGTACTCCAGTCAGGAAAGAAAAACAAAACTGTGGCATACTGTGCAGTTGAAAACATACGGGGAGGCAGCTCTGGAGTTAACGCCTGCACAGCAGCACAGTGTGGCCTCACTGGTGCTCACACGGCAGCACGGCCTCAGCTCGCTCCCTCACTTCGGTGTGCAGTTGTATTGAAGGATGCTCAACAGAGCACGGAGAACGCCCTGTCTTCGCACACTGTGGTAACTGCAACCAAAGGCAATTCACTGTGAAGATCCCTCCACAGCGCTTTCTGATCTTCCCAGCTACATACACTTTTTCTTGAAATAGGTGAGGCATAAAGTTCTATGGGAGAAGTTGTATTAAATAAACCAAACAGGCCACAGAGTGCAAGCGGGCCATTCTCTGCATCTGTCCCCCTGCTGCCAGCCCCATGGCTGCAGGCTGAGCTCCATGCATGACTCACACTGAGCTCTGCCCCGCAGCATGCAGCCAAACCAAAGCCCACACAGAGCACCCGGAGGGCTCCCCTAAATGGGTGGAATACAGCCAGCAGGAATCTTCCCCACAATTTCTCAAAGCATATGAAATTGCAAAGGAAATAGCTGTCTACTAAAATCACACACACATCGCTCACATTCCTAAAATTAAGAAATATATTATAAAAAAGACAATTAAATTAACAAGTGAAACAGTGTAGTCTCAAGCAAGGAGGAATTGAGTAGCACAAAGACATGCAGCCCAGCACTGGATTTCCCCATTGGTTCCTGACATCTATGGGCTCCTACAGGCTCCCACCCCCCAGCACTCACTGCCCTGGCCCCAGGCACATACCACAGGCTGCAGCGGGGCTCCGGGCATCATGGCATTGGCAAGCTGCATCTGCTGGGCCAGCATGGCCATGTTCTTCTGCTGGATCAGGTTATTGCGGCCATTGATCTCCAGCTGCGTTTTTAAGTGCGGCGGCGGGTGAAGGTACTTGCAGTTCTCCCTCGAACATCGCCCCTGAGGAAGAGAAGGAGCACAAGAGACTTAGGCAGGCAGAGGCACATCTCCTGGGGAGCCCCCATCAGCCCAACCCAGCCAACCCTGCAGCCCCAGCCCCTTCCAGGGCAGCCAGGTGTGGACGGAAGCGACTGCACGGCTCTGCTACCAGCTGCCTGCTTCGCCTTTCTAAACCACGCATTTTGCAGAGCAATGCTAATAAAATGCTGCTGCTGCTGCTGGAAACCAGGCAAGCAGCAATGGTTGTAAAGTAAACCATGCACATTCCTTACAGGGATGCATTTTGCCCCATGACTGCAGCACATAGTGGGGCTGGAAAAGGCTCACCTGGTGCTGGCCCCACACTGAGCAGCTCTGACCCAATGTACAGCACCAGGGTCACCGGGTGGCACTGAGGCCACTGCAGCCATCTCAGAGCCAGGACAGAGGGGTCACCTGCATGCACTGAGCAGATACATTTCATGCACTGCTTGCAGGGTGACAGAGCAGCTTCAGCTTTCACTGATGAGGAGATAATGCAGTAATGAAAAAAAAAGTTAAAAGGGAGAAGAGAATTGAATCCTCTTCTGGAAAAACAGATCCTTCAAATTACAGTTCTTCTCCTTTACTCATTCCTCTTTGAAACAAATCCAAGCAGGAACAGTGACAAGGCAAAAGAGAGCCTTACGTTCAGTAAAAAAGACATTTTTATCAGGAAACAAATCAATTCAGTGCAGTTTGACCTTATCCTGCAATTCAGCTCAGAACACTGACTGCGCTCTCGTTACAGCAGCTGCCAGCAGCCTGCACTGCTCTCTGTCCTGCAGCCCGGGCACCCAGCTCAGCGCTGCCTGCAGGCCCAGGCTCCTACAGCACAATCTCATGTCTTGCCCGCTGGCTCTGCCCGAGTCCTGCGCAGAAGATGCAGCTGATGCACAGGGCGGCAGCCCTGATGCTGGCTCCCAGCAGTGAGGATGCACACTGTGTTTCTGGGAAGGCAGATTTGTGTCAGCACAGCACAGTGCTGAATGTCACATCTCCCCTTCCCACAGCGGGGCCTACATGGGTGCTTACTGACACTCAGCAGTCACTGTGGTGGTCTAATCAAACCACTCACCTCTGCAAATTCAAGCCACCCTGAAACTGAGCGCAACAGCAGCATATGAGGATGTGCACCGAGACACTGCGGGCTGCCCCTGGCCCAGCCCCCAGCTTCCCCCCGGGAATGGACAGTGCTGCTCTGCCCCCTGTGCCCCACAGCCGCCCCACTGGGGTGCTGGTCCCACCTCCCAGGCACAGGATGAGCAGGAACAGCCCCGTTTTCCAGCTGTCCTGGCCAGGTCAGCTGCTGGATGCTTGTGGGCAGTGCTTCAGAAGCTGTCCCTGTGACCTCCTGGTCCTCACTCAGGCACATAATGCACAACATTCTGAGAGTAAAAGGGGCATCTTTGTGTCTGGATAGAGAAGCAGATGCAAGGTGTCATGGATTTACAGTTATTTAGCACTGCAGACCCACACACTGCACCTGACTGCCAGCTGCAGGCATGGAGCACAGCTCAGCACAGTGTGATAACAAGTCGCTCTCCCTCCTGCTTAGTTCCCCTATTTCAACTGCCACCAGCTGCAGATCTGCTGGGTTCTGCTGAAGCTGCCCAACGGCTGCACTGCAGCAGCATTAACGTTGAGTGTGATGTCCAGGGTCCCAACCTCCTGGTGCCACAGGACAGAACACAGGCAGGTTGGCACACCCTGCACCCAATAACAGGGACCTTGCTTCGAGGAGCCTGGAAACAGTTCTGCGTTACCTAACTCCAAGTTAATGGAAAGAGCACCATAAGAGGGATGGCATAATGGATAGCATCATACACTTGTTAAATAGCCAGCAGGTCTAAAAACTGCTCTCTGCCCTGGGAGGAGGGAGAGCAGCCCCTGCAGGCCATGAGCCTGCTGCTCTGTGTGGGGCTGCTGCCCTGCAGCCCCAGCAGGATGGCCTCCTGCCTCCCCTTGGGCCTGCGCTGCTTTCTTTCTCCACTTTGAAGCAGGCTGCATGCACTCCTAGGTCTGAAAAAGGAGATGCAACTGCTTGCACATGTTTTAGCGGAGCGCTGGTGCGGTGTGTGGCTGTGCTACCTGTGGGAGGCAGGGGGCAGGCAGAGTGGTCACTGGTGATCCCACCATGGGTAAATACGCTGGCACTCACCGTTATGGACACTATATTTAAAACTGAATTGCTATTATACAAAAATAAAACCTTGCTTTTGTGATTTAGGAGCAGGCAGAGACAGCGCACAGCAGGACCCGGCGCACGGCTCTGCAGCACTTGTGCCGTGAGCAACAGTGCAGGGCTGCAGCTGCAAAGCACTGTGCTTCCCTCTGCACAGGGGCACCCGAGAGCAGCCCCATATACCCACTGCTCAACCAAATCATCCTTTGCAAATATATGAAGTATTTTCAGAGTGCTTCTTATTACACAAGCGACCAATGGCCCTCTTCAAGCGGTGCATCTCATCCCAGCACACTGTGCTGCACCCACCTGCTTTACCCACAGCCACCCGAGGGCAGTCCTTCAGGAAACACCATGCAGCTGCCCACATTCTCATTTCCCAGCACTGCAAAATGCTGAGGCCACTCCCTGCTGCAGTGCAGCTCTGCTGTAGGTCAGGTCTGCTGAATGGCCAGGGTTGAAAAGGACCTCAAAGATCATCTAGTTCCAAACCTCTCCTGTGGACAGGGTCACCAACCACTAGACTAGGCTGGCTGCCCTGATGATGTTGCTATGGATGTCCCTTCCCAGCCCTGGCAGCCCCAGCCCTCCTGCCCTCCGAGCAGCACCCAGCTTTGGTGCTCTTCGCAGTGTGGGAAACACAGCTACTAAATGCAAGACCTTAGAGCACTCAAGGAGTGAAACACGTAATAGCATTTCTAACATGCAGAAATAATGCAGGAAACTGAGCAGAAGCCATTGAATTCTTAGCAACAAAACTACCTGGAGCTACCACGCGTTATGCCTCGCCACAACTGCTGAAATGCGCGCTTGTTTCTCAAGGCACAGAACTGCAGTGCACTTAGGACTAATTCAAAACCTGAAGATAGACCCACGGGCTGGCAGCACCCAGCGAGGTGCAACGTGCCATACAGCTGGGATGCAGAACGTGAGCACAGCTGCTTACAGCGCAGCCACCAAGATGCTGCAAAGCCCCAGCAGGGGCCATGTCACTGCCTGGGGTGTGGGGCAAAGCAGGGCACAGGAATGCAGAAGGGCCGAGGGCTGCTGGCTGTGGTGTGAGGCAGGGATAGCAGCAGTTCCTGCAGCACTCCAATACAAACAGGCAGGAGTGCAGCTGTGCTGACAAAGCCATGATCTGGACAGCAGGCACAGAGGAATGCTTTGCTTTATGGTCAGCGCTCATCACCACAAGAACTGTGGAACTTAACTGGGGATGTGTCCTTTACTGTGTAATTTATTAACGTGCAGAATTCAGCAGGCAAAAATTAAAACAATTGCAATTAGTACTTTTTATAGTGCTATGGTGCAGTCAAAAGGAAAAAAAAAGCACAGGCTCCTGCCCATGCTCAGCCAGGCCTGCATGCTGCAGATCACCAGGACTTGCAATTTTGTGAGAAACTGCTTTACATTCCATATCATCCCAGACCAGCTGGGCACTACTGTTATCTACCAGCTTTATGTCTCTTAACTTTTAGAAAAAGGTTCTCTGAAGGAAAGCCAAGCTGTAGTCCTGCCTACAGAGCACACCCTGCTGAGCATCCTGCAGCAGCCACAGCCCCGCAGCACCTGCTCCCCTTTCCAGCTCTGAGGCCAGCAGAACCAACACTGCCACTTACAGAACCAGGGATCGGTGTCACATCAGCTAACTCAGGCCGACCTCCAGCAGCACGGAGCGCTTCAGACACCGCAGCACACAGCAATGCACCGCACCTGGCCCAGCACCAGGAGGAATGCCCCATGCTGTCACCAAGTCCAGGTGACACAGTGAGCCCAACGGGCAGAGCCAAGCAGGGCTGGCAGTCACGCACCATTGCCTCCAGTGCACCTTTATGGCTCCTGCTGCCATTTTTACACACGTGCTCACAGTGGCTCAGTCCTGAGTGTGGGTGCAGAGCAGTGTGGCTGCTCCCTTACACTGCATACAGCTGCCCCAAGGAGTGTCACCCTGATCACCTGTTACTCAGAGGCTGCTTCTGAACTGCATCGCTGCTTTAAGTGCTTACCTACCAAAATCAGCGTTAGTGCCATCTGAAGCTTGCACGCAGCCCGCTGCTCCTGCCAGGTGCACCAAACACCCAGAGAACCACCACCCACCCTGGGCACTCATGGCAGAAGCAGTTCCACTGAGCAATGTGTGCTGCAGGAGCACCCACACAACAGCACCCTGGCGCTCCCTGCACCCCCGCAGCAGCCCCAGCAGTGCAAGGCATGCGGCCCACATGCAGCCTCAGAGCAGCTCAGGGCAGCAGCCCCCAGCTGCTCACATCCCACACAACCACGGGACACCACCCGGCCCACAGAGCATCCTGCTGCCATACGGAGCAGTGCTGGAGGCTCTAGAGCTACGTGCTTCCCATGCTGTAATGGCATTTTGTGGAAGCTTCAGAAGTGGGGGGAAAGTTGAAAGGAGGATCAGATTGCCCCAGTGATGATCTTCTGCATGGAAAACACTGCTACCACATTGCAGCACTCACCAGTGAAGGGACAGCAGCATCAGATGTTGGTAAACAGGCAATGCCAGAAAACCAGTTCAGTATTTGACTGCATAGCCTTCGGGGCATGCATACACAGCAGGAAGGAAAGGCAAGTTTAAATAATAATAGATTGAGAGGGAAAGCAATCACAGCAAGCCAAAACAAAGACAAGATAGGTTAATCGTTTTTTATGGCATAGGCAAACAAAGGAAGAAAAGGACATAATGAGCAAATGGTTACACAGCAAGAAGTGAAAGGACTTGACCATAAACTTTATGATTTAAAAGCTAGTGCAGTGAACGTCTCTGTGTAGTTTGGATTTCGGTGGTAAGCAGAGAACCAGTAACCTTGGTATGTTTGATAATGTCAGGGAAAGGGGAGTCAGAAGCCTTTAAAAGAAGAAAGAGTTTAAGCAAATGAAGGGAGGTGGGGAATGAAGGCAGACATAGCAGGGCTGCTTGGACCAGCAGGGCAGTGCTACGGCACAGCACAGCTTCCCAGGCACAGAAGCAGCCCTGGACAGCACTGGCTGTGCGCAGCACTCCGCAGAGACCCACGGGGGACCTGCAGCGCAAGTGGATAGGCCCAGCAGCGAGCACTTGGTGCAGCCTGCAAACACTGAGCCCAGAGCAGGGAATGTGGGAGCCAGGAGCCCAAAAAAGCTTGGGAACCGCATGGGCAGGAAGGAGACAAACAGCAGAAAGCACTGCTCGGCAGCTGGAAGCTCTTAGAGCACACTGGGGCTCCGAGGGAGTAAGGATGCGAGGATGGAGCTGTCCCTGCTGCTCTGCTCGAGCTGCTGAATGGAGGTCACTGGGTACGAATCAGCGGCAAACACAGCCGGCAGGATTTATTTTTCTAAAGTCATACCATCCCGAGATGTGCCAGAACAGCGCTCTGCAGCCAGAGCTCCCTCTGACTGTTTACTTTGACACCGGCACTGGCAGGCAGAGCAGGGCCTTCCCGGGAAGCAGTGGTGCTGCACCAAGCCCAGAATGATGGGCAGGGGCTGGCTGAAGGCACAGGGCTGCTGGGGAATGCCGGCACATGCTTTTTCTGGCAATATTTTAAGCTATCAGCTGAGCCTGCACTGATATTACCTTGATAATGCCAGCAGGAAGGGGCAGATACAGGTGTCCTTCAATGCACTGAAGAGTTGAGCTCACTTTGGAGCCTGGAGGCTCCGTTAAGCTGTGCCTGTAACCACTTCAGTACAGCCAAGCACTTACCCACGTGCACCTGTTCTGCAAAGTCCCTTTTTCCCTTCCCGTACAGTGCTGTCACAAAGGAAGGCTCATGCGCTCGGTTCCACCCTGCACAGCCCTGCCCAACACCAGCTGGATTTCCAAGAACCACATGGGATGCTGCTGGGCTCACAGCACCACGCAGTCTCAGCAAATACACCTCCACTGCTCCAAAGTCAGAAACCAGATGTAATCCTTCGGTCCTGGATGTGATTTACTTGTTGCTTCCAGCAAACTCAGGAGTGAGCCCTGGCAACAGAGCTTCTGTATTCGGGAGAACCGAGGAACTCTGACTTGGGGTCAGCCTCGAAGGACAGAGGCCTGGCAGGCTGCTGCCAGTCACAGGACAGCTCAGGCTGGAGGGGCCCTCAAAGATCCTCCCGTGCCGAGCCCTGCCATGGGCAGGCTGCCAACCACTCCATCAGCACCCATGGCCCCATCCAACCCGGCCTGAACGCCTCCAGGGATGGGGCACCCACAGCTCTCCGGGCAGCTGTGCCAGCGCCTCGCTGCCCCCTGATAAAACATTTCTTCCCAACATCCAACCCAACTTCTCTCTTGTACTGTAAAGCCATTCCCCTCGTCCTGTCACACTGTGTAAAAAGCCGGTCCCCTCCTGCCTGCCAGCTGCCTTAAAGAACTGGAAGGCTGCGATGAGGTCTCCCTGCAGCCTTCTCTTCCCCACACTGAACAAACCCGGCTCCCTCAGCCTTTCTGATGGCTCATTTGCAGGCTCAGGACAAATGGCAGAGTTCCTTTCACATGAGGTATTCTGATTGTAGGCCTCCTTACGTTTTTTCCCACAAATTACTTCAGAAATTTCCTCCTTATTTTGGCCGTGCACAGCAGAGCTCCTCGCCATACACATCAGCAGCCCGCAGCCGAGCAGCAGAGCCGGTGCCGAGCAGCCTGCGCCCCCCTTTGCCCCCTGTGCTGGAGCTGTCCTGCTGGCAGGCACACACAGGCTGAAGAGGAGACAAATCTGCCCGGCTATGGTCAGTACGGCAAAGCGGAGCTGACTGAGGAATCTGAGCAGTGTTCACACATTCAGACTTCTCTCCAAGGTTACTCTGTGAGCTGCATGCCCCGAGCCCGGCACGCTGCTGGGTGCTGCCTGTGCCTTACCTGCGCAGCACAGCATCGCACACACAGGCACTGAGGCCTGCTGCCATGCTCTTCAAGCAGGTGTCTGCATCTTTTTCCTGCCTTAATGAAGACAAAACGATCTGCCATTCTCACATCTTTGTTGCAATCAACTTACTGCAATCTTCTTTTCTTTCTATGTGAATAAGTAGGGTCTGGACCCTGCACTCTTCTGCACTCTAATGCAATAGGCAAGGATAAGTCAAAAATGTACTCTTGCTTTCTGAAGCAGTGCCAAAGGAGGGAGATGATAACAACATCTGTGAGGTGGCAGCAATAGGGCGGTCACAGTGTCATCTGCGATAACAATATTGTTAGCCATTTTTAAGGCCGCTCTACAAAAAGTGAAACGTCATTATTAAAGAGTTCAGGAGTTTGGCTTCTGAGACGTGAGCCGTTCCCCAACCAAACAGTGACACCTGGCACAGCAGCAGCCAGACACAGGGCAAGGGAGCTGCCTGCTGCCACGGCAGGACAGCCTGGAACTGTTCTGACAACTTGGAAATAACAGAGGAACGAGGATGTTTGAGACTTGTCCTCTGCTGCAGGAAGAGCACGGCCGAGCTCTCACACAGCACTGGGACATCCAACAAACACGAAGCCGCAGCCCTAGTGGCAAAGAACTTAGGAGAACTGAAAGCAGCCGTGCCCACAGTGTGCACCAGCTGTAAAGCAGCGAATGAATCACACCACATCCTTACACCAATGGGGCTCACATTAGCGAGAACCAAAGCGGTTTGGATGGAGGCAGCTCGTACTCCACAGAACGGCCATCAGGAGTGGAGAAGCACCTGCTGACAGCAGTGCCGAACGCAGCGGCCACAGCAAACACGCTCTGAATCCAGGTCACTCCTTTTCCCATTGCCTTCCTCTGTGCTTTTAAATTTCTGAACTGCACGGTAGGAAAGGCAGCAGAGCAGCACAGGAGGTGGCACACGGCTGCAGGCAGGTCCTGCAGCACACAGCCGTCCCTCTGCACAGCATCCCCAGTGCGGCTCTCGGGAAGCGACCAGAACTTGAGCAGTGAATCCTACTTGGGCAGATTTTTCCAGGAAAATATAAAAAAAAAAAGTGTTGTAATATGATGCATAAAATCAGACTTCTGTTGCAAACCAGTTTCCTGACTTGGGACCTCAAGAGCATATTTTTGTTGTGGATAGTTCAACAGGCTTTGAGGCGTCCAAATTTAGGAAGAAAATCTGATGGAATTTGAACAATGCAGAGCCAGAGCTGGAGCTGAATCAGCCACTCCAGCACCCAACCAGAACGCTCAGCCTCAACCTTTCTGTCTTAAAGTGACCCCAAAGCCACCCAAGGGCTGGCCCCCACACACACCCCTTGCCCAGCCTGCCATCTTATGTGCAGGTTTTATATTTTTGTTGCCATCTTTTTTTACGTTTTATTAAAAAACTTAAGTAAATATAAGAAGTTTTGTTACTCACATACATGATTTATATTATATACTTCATACATGGCCTGAGACAATTCCCCTTCCCCTGATGTGGCCCAGAGCAAGCCCAAAGGTTGGACACCCATGATCCACATTGAATGAGTGAGGCAGTAAAAGTTACAATGTCCCAAAAGAAAAACCTCTTTTTTTGTAACCTACTCACTGAGCTTCCAGAGCCAGACCAACTTGGCAAAACACTTTTCTGAGTTGTTTTTGCATAACATCTTATGTTTGTGATACTGCAGCAAACATAACACAGTGACCAGAGCTTGTTTAGCTTAGCGTGTGCAGAAATCTGCAAAAATCTGAAACACAAACACAAGGAGTAACTGCTGGGACTGGACGGGGAATTCAGTGCTGAGATATATTGTTTTCTCTTTGATAAAGACACTCTCCCACATTAGACAAGCTACCTAACCTAATAAAAAGAATAAAACAATACAGAGCCATTACTGTGGCCCAGCCCCAAGCCAGCAGCACGCCTTTACCATGAGCACAAGTAAGCACTCCTGTGAAGCAGTGTATTTCTTGCATATCTGGCTGGGAATCCTCCCTGGCTTACAACTCAATTAACCACACTGACTTGATGTGGGCAACAGAGCATCCTTCCTCAACAGAACACCCTGAAGCAGCACAGCACCATAACATCACCTACGGCCATTATCCAGGGCTCGCAGCTCCTGACAGAGATGATAATTATCTCCTTCATTAAGGCACAGAGGAACTCTGCCGAGGGGCAGAGCAGCGGCAGTGCAGTGCCACTCAGAACACCCAGCCGGGCGCATGGGCCGCACCAAGCGCAACAGCACCCAGCATGGGCTTCTGCCGTCAGTGACAAAGTGAGGACACCATGTGCTATAATTATTGCTGTTTTACCATTGAAGAAGCAACACAAACACCTTTCAGTTCCCATACACAGAGCAGGCTGGCGCGGTGAAGCTGGGCATTTTGGACCTGGGGACATCCTGAAGGCTCACATCTCCCCACCTGAGCCAGGTTTGAAGTTCAGATCTGTCACTTTGTACAAGCCCACCACAGGCCCTGCTGCTGCAGCTGCCCACTGCTCCTGGGGCTGGGGCTGACTGGGAGAAAATTACGCAGAATGAAGAGACCAATATTTCTGCTTCCCAACTTTTGATTTTTATGTTTACGTTGAACTAAAATGCCCATCCTACAAACGGCGCTTTATGTGCTAAGATAATTGAAGTTACCAAAAAACAAGAGAAGGAGCTGCAAACACACATTTTCAGCACTGACTGCTACAGCCAAGATACACAGAGCCCAGCTCAGGCCCAGCCCCAGCACCGCACTGTCACCTCCCTGCACCCAGGGGCACCACGCACCGCTGGGAATCAGCCCTCCCCACACCTGGGCCTCAGTGGGAAACAGAAACTAACCGTGTGTCCCGAGCAGCAGCGTAAGCACAGCATTCAGGACACCCACGGAACACGGAGGGAAAGCACTGCTCCAAGATGTGCATGCCGCTGCTGGGGACAGCACAAGCCTGCCTGCAGCCATGGTGGGAACCAATCACCATATTGCTTACGCATCTGTGCTATTAAGAACAGCGAGTCCCCACAGTGACTTAGCTGTTTCTGAACGAAATGCCCTCTACTCCATCTACACACAGAGCAATCTGGGGCCAGAGGACTCCTGGCTGCAGCCACACCAGCTGACCCCAGCCCTGCGGAGCTCATTCTGTGCCAGTCCATCGTTCCCTGGGCCCGGAGAACGACAGCAGCCCTCAATGCCAGCAGCAGCAGCACATCCCGAGCGCAGGCAACCGCACTCCCTGGGGCTCCGGGGTCTCCACCACCGTGCCTGCTCCTCCTTACAGCACGCCCTTGGAAACAACGTAACGCTTACTCACTTTCAATGAATCGAAGCAGGCGATGACACGTCCGTTTTCCACCTGGCAGCTTTTCGACGGGTGTGCAAATTTACATTCCGTGTCCGGCCGCGAGCACGTCCCTCTCTGGAACTCCCGGCACACCTCCAGCGTGAGCCACTTGGTGTCGCGGATGGGCGTGACACTGACGGCCATCGTTAGGTCCTACGGGGTCAACGTCCAACACAGCAGCGGGGCCGAGCAGAGCGGCTCCAGGCGGTTCCCGCTCCGCTAGGGGCACATGGGGCCGGGGGCGCCGAGTGGTCACCACGCGGGGGGAGGAGGGGAGGCGGCCGGGCTCAGCACCCCATGGCGGGGCCGGGGCCGTTCGGGGCGGCCGCTGGGGGGCACGGGCGGCTCGGAGCGGGCGGGGGCGGCCGGCTGCGCTCCGCCGGAAGGCTCCGGCTTTCCCGGCAAACTTTTACTGGGACGCGGAGGCGGCCCGGCAGCGTCTCTCGGTTACGGGTGGCGGCGGCTCCGGGTGCCGCTGCGGGCGGCACGAGCGGGGCGAAGCGGCGCGGCGTCGGGCGGGCCCTCAGGGCCGACCTGCGGAGAGAGAGGACAGCGGTGAGTGCGCCCGCCGCGCCACGTGACCCGCCGCGCGACGGAGAGGCGGCCAATCGCGCGCGGCGTTGCAGCGGCGCTCCGGGCGGCGAGCCAATGGCGTGGGCCGTCTTATGAAAGGTCGCGCCTGTCAGACGCTCACCACCGCCGCCGCCGCGCCGGGTACAGCAGCGCGGGACGCGCTGAGCGCCGCCGCCTTCGCCCCCTCCCGCCGGGGCTCCGGGCCGGGTTCCCCCGTCCGTACCGCTGGGCCCGCACCCGGCGCTTAAGCGGCGCCCGTCCGGGGCGGCGGCGCGCGGTCCCCGCGGCCTTCAAGCGCCGCCGTGCAGCGCCTTCCGCACGGTGCGCTCTGACGGGAGAGCGAATCCACGAGGAGCCCCGAGCCGGGGCGCGACGCAGCACGGCGGACCCGCACGGCGCCGCGGCAACGGCGGGGAGCGACGTGGGACGTCCTGCCCCCGATCCGCGCCAAACGCTCATGTGCACAGGGAGAAGCGCCGCGCGTTCTCTATGCGCCAAAGCCGAAGCCAGGTCAAAGCCACGCCGTGCCGAGCTCGCCCCGGCCAGGAAAGAAAGCTACGCACGAAGGCAAGGCGGCGGATTACAGAGCGAAAGCAGATGAGAACCCCGCTCTGCGGCGGCAGCGAATCCGGTGACGCTCAGGAAGCGGCGCGATTCGCCCTCAGAGCCGCGGCACGCACTCTCTTAGCGGCCGGAGCGGCCGCCGCCCGCAGGGAAACGCTGCAGGCCGGGCCGGGACCAAGCGGGGCTGCGCGCACGGCGCTGAGCTTCGCCCTGCGCTCTGCCGGCCCCGAGCAGGGCAGTTCCGAGGAGCTGTGCGGCCCCACAGGGAAATCGTCTGAATGAGAAGAAATCCTGTCTGCGCAGTTTCTTGAAGAAAAGACGCTTTGTTGGACTTTATCTACCCGAAAGCAGCCAGAAACGACAGCCTTTAAAGCAATCCTCTGGCAGGAACAAAAACTGCTCCGGGCCGGCGGCGCGTGCTCAGTTCTCCACTAAACAAACTGGAGGAAACCCTCGGCACACAATTACAACTTTTAATTTGCATAAACTGTGCTCCTATCACTTTGAAATTCTCCTGTGATATTCCAAGCCAACAAAGATGTCACCCGGCGAGCCTCAAATCCTAAAGGATACCATCGTCTCTGAGAAGCCAGCAGGCCCATAAGATGTCGCTTTGGAGGTGTCTGCACTCAGCTGGGAAACACTGCAACAAGTCCAGAGGGCAGAAGTGGCTGTGAGGGAGCACGGGGCAGAATGGATGCACATCTTTGTGATTTACCTACGGGCTGTCCCTACCGCAGGAGAACTTCACACACACACAGGCCATGTGGAACTGCCTTTTTTTTTTTTTTTTTTTTTTTTCCCCCAGATGTTTTGCCACTTGTCCTGGGACTGCCAAGGTATAACTTTGTATTCACTGAGAAAAATAAATACAAGTGGTGAAAACAAAGTTTGAGACATCAAAAGCAAATAAAGAGGCTATTCTCAGAAAGGGCAGAAGCAGAAGTAGGCTAAGTAACACTGAGCAGTCATTCCTTAAGGGGGTAATGGAGATGATTCAGTTGTCTGCTGAGCTGGGTCGATGAAAATTATTAAGAAACAGCTTCAAAAAATCAATGAAATTGCAATCTGAAAATGCCCAACAGAAAAAGGAGCACATGGTTACAGTGTTCTGCTTAAATGGGTCCGATTTTTATTACTTCCCGTTGTTTCTATAAGGACATGTTGTGCAGTGGGGTTAACGATGCTCTCTTCCTCCTCGTTACAGTCCTTGACACAGCAGCAAGGCGCTGGAAGCGGCTCTGCAGGAGCCATTGTTTTCACTCTTCCTGTAAGGGGATGGCTGGGCATTCCTGTCTTCTCTATCTCAACTCACACACGTCTCTTAAAGAAAGAGGTGCAAGGCTGCATGATCAGAACGAGCAACGATAACAGCACGGCAGCGACGGGCGCTATTTTTGTGCTCACAGAAAGTGGAAGCTGCAAAAGGAGTCTCAGTGACACGGGAACTGTCAGTGAGAGCAGATAATTACAAAACATGGATCCATCCTCATGACAATGACTCTAATGAGATAGGAAATGGGATAAAATCAATATCCTATTTACACTGTCGGTACAGTTCAAAGCCTGAAACTGCCAAATAGCTGTCTTTTAAATAAAGAAATACAAAAATTACCGACTGCCTTAGAGTATTTTCAAAACTCCTCTGCCAAATGCAAAGTTTACCAATAACATATCTCAGCGTAAAATTTGGAAAAGATGCGGCAGTTATTCATGGCACAACTGAGGGCTGCAATTATAGCACCATCATAAAATTAAGCCGAAACAACGAGCTAATTAACATCTTGGCCACCTAACAGCGAAGGATCGGTTAAAGAGAAACATCCTCTAGTCAACTCCGCTGCTGAACAAGCGCCCTGTACTGCACCCACAAAACCACTCTCCGTGCCGCCAGGGCAGCAGGCAGGGACGCAGCAGGGCAGCAGGCACAGCCAAAGGGACGCTGCTCCCCAGTGCTTCTGTGTTCACCCATTACAGCTGCAGCGAGGGAACTGCCAGCCACACGCCGCTCCTCGAGATGCATCTCGGAGCCCCTCACCCGGCAGCGACTTACAGCCCTGTCAACTGCAGACACATCAGCACTGAACTGCACAGCAAGTCCCACACCGAGATTGTGAGATACCAGCCAACATTCAGAGGGATTTAGACAGGCTGAACCTCTGGGCTGAGGTTCAACAAGGCCAAGTGTCGGATCCTCCATTTTGGCCACAACAACCCCATGCAGCGTTACAGGCTTGGGGATGAGTGGCTGGATGAGTGTGAAGAGGAAAGGGACCTGGGGGTGTTGGTTGATGCTCGGCTGAACATGAGCCGACAGTGTGCCCAGGTGGCCAAGAGGGCCAACGGCATCCTGGCCTGCATCAGAAATAGTGTGGCCAGCAGGCACAGGGAGGTGAGCATCCCCCTGTACTCAGCACTGGTGAGGCCGCACCTCGAGTATTGTGTTCAATTTTGGGCCCCTCACTACAGGAAAGATGTTGAGATCCTGGAGCGTGTGCAGAGAAGGGCAACAAAACTGGTGAGGGGTCTGGAGCACAAACCTTAAGAGGAGCGGCTGAGGGAGCTGGGATTGTTCAGTCTGGAGAAGAGGAGGCTCAGGGCAGACCTCATTGCACTGTACAACCTCCTGAAGGGAGGTTGTGGTGAAGAGGGATCTGGCCTCTTCTCCCAGGCAACGAGCAGGACACGGGGCAATGGCCGCAAGTTGTATCAGAGGAGGTTCAGGTTGGACATAAGAAAGAACTTCTTCTCTCAGAGAGTAGTCAGGCACTGGAATGGCTGCCCAGGGAGGTGGTGGAGTCACCGTCCCTGGCAGTGATCAAGACGCATCTGGATGACGTGCTGCGTGATATGATTTAGCGCTAGTGGTGGCAATGGTGATGAGGAGACGGTTGGACTGGATGATCCAACCGTGTGATTCTTGTGAACATTACTGTAAGGTCACTGACAACCCAGATATTCTGCATAAGATACATGTTTTGCTGGCTGCAGTGTTGGGAGCGGTGTTTTAAAGGCTATTTCCGTGAGGGTCTTGCTGTGGCAGTAGTGGGAAGGCAGCACAACCCCAGAGCTCAGGGGGCTTCCAGGCAGCCCCCCTCTGATGCCTTTGTCCCATGTACAGTTTCAGCACAGCCACCTCAAAGCAGCATTACACCTGAACTGAATGCATCCAGATTGGCGCGAGAAGCCTGGATAAATAATGAAGAGGTAATATCACAAAGAAAGTGCCCCCAGGAGTGCATCCATCACTGCCTCGTGCAGAAATAAGGTGTTTTTCTGACATCAGTTCTCCAAGATGTATATCCCTCATCAAACTGCAACCTGATTCCTACCAGCAGTCAGGGCCATTCCTGTACCAACGTACAAAGCCCATACCCAGTCTTGTCTTAATTTACACTAATGCTATTTTCCAGCCAGGGAATTGTACTGCAAAGTCCATAAACTTTGAAAAAAGTTTAAAAAGCCCCTTTTCCTCAAGGAGCAACTCTAAATAAAATACATCAGGATAAAGAAATATGACTGATGAACATTTTTTTTGTATTCGTTGTTACGTTTCAATCTCCTTCACAAAACTGGTAATAGTTCTCATTATCTGAAAGCATTAGATGGATGCGCACTCATAAATGAAAACAAGAAAAGGTCAGGCTGCCTCTTGTCCAGCAGGAAGGACTGCTGGGCGTTCAATCCATCGCTATCGATTGATGTATTACAAAGCACTCACATGTCCAACATTAAAATTGCAGAAGTTGTTCCTGGTAGTAAAAGCTTACCGACGCGATTATTCCTTCACCACAGCATTTACACTGTATGTTACAAATAGGAAGTCCTGCACTTTCCTAGGATTTATGGGGGAATTTAAGCCATGCAATAAGCATGACACTTCCCAAACAAGTCTAAAAACAAGCTTTATACTAAAAAAAACACCCCAGTGATCTACCTTAAAATGCTGAAAGCTACACCACAAATTGAAACAACCAGAAACTGTAATAACCAGAAGCTCTACTCCAAAACCGAAAGTGATCAACTGTATCAACTATTCAACTATGCACTTCCAAAAGGCAAAATGCTACTTACAACCAGGCTCTTGCACATTAAGACATCTGACCAGCTACAGACCAAAAGGCCGACTGCATTCGGGAAGCAGGGATGGCAGCGTTGGCCACGAAGGTTCTGGAGCACAATTCTTAAGGGAGCGGCTGAGGGCACGGCGATGGTTCTGTCTGGAGGAGGCGTGTGGCCCGGCCGCCCCTGTGCCCGCAGCTGTGGGACGCAGGGCTGTGGGTGCAGGTGGTGAGGAAGGAGCTGTGGGTACTTCTGCTTTCAGCACAGCTTCCACCCGGCCAGCCCGGCCACTCGTGCAGAGCTGCGGGGAGCAGCGGTGACACTGCGGCCATCGCACGCCTCTGCCAAAGCACGAGAAAGCACTGCGAGCTGCTCCCATATCTGCTGCCAGGCCCAGAAAGCCAACCAGCTCTCTTTCCCAAAGGATCTCACGTCCAAAATAGAGTAGTTTCTATTTTTTATCACATTGCGACCTTACACTTGATTTATGTCAGGCATATCCTGCTGGTGTTGTAAAAACTCGTACAACCCATACGCTGAACCTCAAATGACATACTTGCACTACATACGTAAAAATAAAGGTCCCTTCCAACTCAAATCATTCTGTGACAAAAACCCAAACCGTATGGTTTGTCCCCACCTGAGGTGCCTGTGGCAGCTCTTGTGAACCACGCAAGATCGGAGCGGTGCAGGTAGGAGGCAGAGCCAGGTGTAGGGGAGCCTTCCTTGACTCCACAGAGATGCCTACAGACAGTGCTCGGGGCACACACCCTGATGTGGTTCCCTCTGAACAGCCTCACACCAGCTCAGAGCCATGCCTTTGGATAGCAGAAGCTCTGATCAGTCAACAACATCAAGAAATGGCTATGCTTTATTCGGGGAAAGAAGCGAAACACCTTTGAGACCTTCTTAAAATCAATTTGCTAGAATTACTGTTACGTTTGCTCACCCTGAAGGATGACATTCCTTCACTGGCATCACCAACACCAACAGCTCACCAACAGCTCTGCACAGCACACTGCAGCGCTGCCTTTACACCAACACGGCACCTGCAAACAGCTTCTGCACAGCTTGAAGGAAAACAAAGTAGTTTTGACACTTACCATGACAAAAGACAATGCATACAAATCATAGAGAACAAGAACACAGAAAACTCACAGCAATAATTCTGTCACTCAGGCGAAAAATGAGTGAAAAAAGTTCAAGTCACTGTATGTGAGCTGCCACCATTGAAAGAAGGAACAGGGCTGCATGTGCTTTCACAAAAAGCAGACTCGTAAAGAGTCCTTTAAGGAAGACATCTACAGATAACAAAGCAGTGGTGGGCAGCCAGAGATTTTCCAGGGACCTCCTCCACACAGACCCAGGCAGCAGAGCCCCCACACCTGGAGAACACCGCACACAAAGCAGCACAGGGCCGTGGTCCCACTCTGCCTGCACTGCTGCCTTCTGTTGTCACTGCTTGGGAAAGGGATCCCAAAGTCAACTTTGGTTCTGCCTCCTTATTGGGCACCGAAGGGCTCCCATACAGAACCCTACAGACAGGAATTACCCACAGACAGGAACGCTGTCTAGGCACTAATAAAGCTTCCAAACATGGGAAGAAGCTATTTTTTTCTTTTTTTCTTTTCTTTTTTTTCTCCAGCTTCTGAGAGTCACAGAAAAAATACTATGGTTTATTTGTGCGAAGGAAGCTGCGCCGTGTTTATCAGCCTGCGTGGCTGGCAGGAGCTCTGCCATGGAAACCAGCTGGCACGCCGTGCTGCAGCCGCAGGGCCGGGGCTGCCGGGCTCAGCAGGCGGGAGCTGGGCACCGGCCCTCGGAGCGCGTGCAGATAAGGGGCCGTCTGGGGATGGGGCTTTGCCCTTTCTTTTTCTGCAGTGAATCCAGGCCTAACACTTCAGCCTCTCAACCTGCTTGGAAAACCTGACAGATCTGTCTGTGTCATTGAGCCCCCAAAGCCTGAAACCTCCACGGGAAGGGGATGTAGGAGCTTGCGGGCCGGGCGTTTGCCCAGACCCACAAATGCACTGAGCTCACTTCCCCTGCAGCAGCCAGGTACCGAGAGAGGAGCGCTCCTCCGCAGCAAGGCCACGCAGCAGCAGTGACCCCGTGCCACCGGGCACACGCAGCCCACACAGCCCCAGGACACGAGCACAGGAGCCTGTGGCCGTGCAGCGTGCTGTGGCCGTGCTGGCGCTCTGTGCCTGCGCTGCCTTTTTTAGCAGAGTGAATTCCCACTAAGTTCTCTGGAAGCAGGCTGGGCCTGGAGCCCAGACACGGCCTGGCTTCCTGAGCCCTTACTCACCCGGCACAGCCCCACGCCCTCCCCCGGTGCAGCACGTGGGCAGCGGTGCCGTGCCCTGCTCCCCACCGTGGGCATGCTGCTTGGGGGCTGCCTGACCCGTGGGCACCACTGGGCTGCTCTGGCAAACACAAACTCCCAAAAGGCCACCCGAGCTGGGGACTGTTAGTTACGTTTGCAACATTTCACTTTTCCTTCCAAGAAATACCTGCTTTAAGTTCAGCCCAAGGCGCGTTGCGCTTTGCCTGATGCTCCACGGCTGCCTCATGACTTATGACAGTGTTATCATCACTGAGCTTAACAAACAGGGAGGATAAGTCTTTTAATCTTCTGAAACACAACCGGTCCGCAACTGTAGAAACAAAACATCTTACCATGAGATACACAAAATGTGGCACAGTGAGATAAGGGGAATTGCAGTGTGCACTCCTCCGTTTTCTCCACGTGACTGCAAGCAAAGCTCTCTGTACAAACCAACTCTAAACACAACACTGATGACAAGCATGTAAGTGAAAAAATGTTTGTTTTATGGCAAGTATATAAGTGAGAAATTCCCCCTTCCAACAAAAGCCCCCACCCAGGCAGGCAGTGAGCTGTACCTCCAGCAGAAACACCCCCCACATACTGAGATTCCAGCCACCACCTGTAAGCTCAGACAGAACTGACAGGCGAGGCACATGCAGCTGGGCTGGCAACCCAGTGCTATCTGAAGCCTCACTTTTCCAAATGTCAAATGACATAAAATTCTGATTTTAGGCTGTCTGAGGCTGCAGAAAGCACACACAGCTCAGGGTTACCCCATCCCAGCTTCCCGTTTTCTGTGCAATCTGCAGATTCTAATGCAAATTCACTCTGAGTGCACTCAGCATCCCAGGGCCATCAGTATGGTTCTATCTTATAAGCTGCTCCTGCTTCTAATTGGTAACAAACAGCAATTCAAGCCGCATTAGTGGATGCTTAGACCCAGTGAGAAGAAACAGATGAGATCCACAGCAGACGTTTTGCTTTTACAGTACATTAAAAAGAGTTTCCAGTGCTATATAAATAAGGATATTTCAGATGAAGATACTCTTTTGTAACAATGCAACATGCACACATAACTCAAACCATGAGCAATTTCAGCACATAGCAGCTGACAGCACACAGACATGCACAAACCAGACATGCACCCAAAGGGATGGCAGCTCTGCCCTGGAGCTGGGCTCACCCTGAGCCGGCCCACACCAAACCTCATGGAGTGCAGCCGGCTGCTGGGAGCCCAGCTGAGCCCTGCCAGGACGCTCCCAGCTTCAGGCACCAGAAGTGCACTGCACTGTCTCACAAGCTGCTCAGGCCTCACGACTGTGGTGAGCTTCTGAGTGCCCTTCTCCTGCCCTGCTAAGTGCTCCAAGCTCTCACTGACACCGATGGGAATTACAGCGGTACACGCTCGTGCAGAGCGGGTAGCAATAAAAAAGCACTCAGATGTTTTTCTTTTGGTAAATAATTATGGGCCAGTAGGAAGGAAATGTTGTTTACTTTGCTGCATTAGTTGGGAAACTAAGTTTACAATAGACAATTATTAATAAAAATCTGAGGACGCTGCTCCCCAAGGGCGGTGGGGACCACAACATGCAGCATGGAGCACTTCCTGCCCCTGCTGTGCATGCAGCACTGCAGCAGGAGGTGCCAGGGCTCACCGTCCTCACAGGCATCCCTGCATGGTTGCTACCTCTGCATTAAACCTGAGCAAGCAGAATAAAGTGAGTCCTTGAGGGAAACAAAAAGAGAGAGGATGCCGTGATGCAAAACAGCGCAGCTTGGACACTGTACAGAGGGCACAGAACAAGAGGTTTATCAGCCCTCTGCAAATCTCTTGCAAGATGGACTGCAGTCCTTTGCATTGCATTACTGACCTCAGTACCATCTTCTCTGCTTCAAAAGCACAGGGCAGCACATCTGCAGTGCTCCCTGAGCAGCACACCGAGCAAGCAGTACAGCCCTCCAGACAGGGCAGGGCTTAAAGGAAGGCAAGAAAATCATTCTCTGCCCTCAAACGCTTGGCCAGGGTGTGATATTTGTCACCAGGGTGTCAGCTAATTCAACCCTTGGCCACTCCATAGGAAGTGGAATGAAGATGAACTCCTTAATTGTTGCTGAGTGTCACCAGCAAATGATGAACAGTATCTTAGTCTTAACAAGGTGTCAGAGTGCCAGAATTTGAAAGATGGAACACCACAAAACAGAGCTAACCTTTCCCCAGAACTGAAAATGAAACTCTGAACTTCGGCTGGAACAGCTCAGTTCACACCCACTTATTTTTACCTTCCTTCCTTAGTTTCCCCAAAGCACAGTGAACCAACTGCCTGACACTCCCAGCCCGACGAACATCAGCAGCGAACCCCGAGCCTTTCCCATGCAATCCCAGGGCCAGAAGAGGCTGCTGGCTGCCTCGCGTCCCACTGCACAGCCACTCACACCTTCAGCTCAGCACTGTGTCTCCTTGGCCCGGCTCACAGCACCGCACGCCGACTGCCGCCACACGGGAAGGAAACGTCCTCTGGCCGCGTTTACCCACAGAGCCTTTGCACGCAGCCTGTTCTGAGTGACTGTTATGACTCCTCCAGCAGTTAGATAATCGTACAGCAGAGAAATTTAATACTAAAACTCTCTGCTTCCACTAGCTGAAGTGACCTGTTAGTGCTCCTGAAGAGGGATCCTATCCGTGGCCCCGTTGCTCACAGGACCCAAAGCCGTGCCCTTTGCTGCTGTGAGGGTGAGGAGCGCGGCCGCCCACCAGCTCTGTGCGCAGGGCAGCAATCAGTCTGGCCCTGCTGTGCCTGCAGGAGGCTTCCAGGGCACCACACTGAGCACACGGCTCTCCAGCACACAGCCCGATGCACCTCACAGCGCTTCGCAGGGAGCGAACTCAAAGGGGGATCTGCTGGGAAAAGAGGAAATGCCAGCACTACTGCACAGTGCGAAATGCCAGCTCTGTGGGGTGGCATACAGACACAACTCCACCTGTGGCACTTGATGGCGGCTCTTACAGGACAGCTTCGGTGCTGCTCTGTGCCTCAGGTGAGCTACAAAGTGCTCACACACCACTCTGCTTTGCCCATCCATCCCACTGCCTCACTCCAAACCAGTACCTTTGAGCTCAGACCCTACCCTGCCCTTCAAAATATACTTAATCTAACGATGGCTTTAAGCAAACAACACAGTAAATAAGCCTGTGGCTTTTTCTCTGATACATCAGTCCAAAAAACATGCTGCCTGCACATCCTCCCTCAACAAGGAAACAGTGGTTGCACAGCCCTGTATTTTAGTTGGCACGTAAGCCAGGTACATGTCACAATTACCATAAATCTACACATACGACACACAAGGTGGCATGTTTTCAAAATGTTCTCAAGTCTAGAGATGACTTGGTTATAACGCTACAAATTGCCACCGCTTTTTGTCTGCATTAAGCCTAGCAAGGCAGCCCTGGGGCCCAGCAGCCCGGCCGTGGCACACGGGGAGCCCAGCACCACCTGGCAGCACGCGGCCTTGCACCCTGCGCAGGCACCCGGGACGCCCGGTGCCGCTGCTCTGCCACCGCTGGGTCCCCCGGCCCCGCAGTAACAGCCCAGCACCGCCGTTAGCGTAGCGTTACACAGCGAGCCTCCTCCTCAGCGCCCTGGGATGCAGTGCGATGGCAGAGACCCTTTTTAAATGCTGTACCCAATAAGCAGTCCAGCCACTTAATGCATTATTAATTTTTACATCGCTCTTTCCCGTCGCAGCTCCTCGTTAAAGCCGCTCTCACGGTTCCATTTCGTCTCCTTCTCTATTTGACACCTGTGTCCCGCTGCCGCCAAACGCTCCCTCGAAGCCGCCGCCCCGCGTCTCCCTGAGCTGCCCACCCCTGCGCTTTCCCCTCCCGCACACCGGCCTTTCACCTCCCGGCCAGCCCCCAGCTGCAAAGCGGAGCTTCGAATTCAACCCCCTCTCCCCCCCCCAACCCCCCACCCCAAACACACGCAGAGAAAGAAAAAAAGGCAAGAAAAAAAAAACAACAAAGGAACAGCCAAGAGGCTCCGTCCGCCCCAGCTGACACTGAACGCCCCGAAGCGCGGAACGGGCGCACCGAGCGCGCCACGTGCCCGGCGCCGACAGCCGCGCAGCCACCCGAGGCCGCTCGGAGCCCCGCAGCGCCCCGCGGCTCCGCGCCCGGGCAGAGCTCGGCCCGGCGGCCTCCGGCACTGCGCGGCCCCCCCTTCCGGCCCTCCGCCGCCTCCCGCCGCCCTCCTCTCGCGGCCCCTCGGCGCCCGCCCCGCACTAGGCCGCGGGCGAGGCGCAGTGCCGTGCCGAGCCGCACGGCGCTCACCTCTCGCTCGTCCCCGCGGCGGCCCGGCGCGGCCGAGCGCCCGCTGCATGGCGGCGGCGGCACGGGCTCCCCGCGAGGCCCCGGCCCCAGCGCCCGGCTTCCGCCGCCGCCCCCGCCCGCCCGGAAGCGCGGCCCGAGGGGGGCCCGGGCCCCACAGTCTCCCCGCTCCGCTCCCCCGCCCGCCCCGCTCACCTCGGGCTTCGGGCGGCCCCCGGGCACCGGGCGGGAGGCGGCGGCGCTGCTGGCGGCGGAGCGGCGCGGAGCGGCCTGCCTCATCCCCGGCGGGCCCGCGCGCCCCGGTGCCTCATGAGTCACGGTGCCGGAGCCGCCGAGCACACGTGCGCGGCCCCGCGCGGCCGCCTCCGGCTTCGGGAGGGGAAGGAGGAGGCGGGGGGTGGGGGGGGGGCGGCGGCGGCGGTGGAAGCGGCTCCGCGCAGCGCCCGCCTCGGGCCGGGCCGGGCCCCGCGCTGCCGAGCGGGCGGCGAACCGGGAGCGGCTCCGCGCCGTGCGCCGCCCGCGGGAACGAAGCGCCGCGCGCCCTTCGCTCTGCCCCGCCATCCCGGCCCGGGGCTCCTCTCGGGGTTCCGCTCCGCGGCGAGCGGTGCTCGGCCCTGAGACGAGTGGAACGGGGCTCCTCTGGAGACATCGCCTCCGGTCGCACGGAACCCAAAGGGTGTTCAAGAGCCGTGGCGAGGTGGCTCTGTTGGACGCGGCTCAGTGGGCACGGTGGGATGGGTTGGGGTTGGACCTGGTGATCTTTTTTCCAACCTTATCGATTCTGTTATAACATTCCCCAGAACGAGTTGCAGGACCGCACACTCAGGCACAACGTGAACATGTCCCTTTGCACGAGGCTCATCTTCACACCCCAGAATCCATCACCATCACTTGCAAAACGACGTGGGGAACTGGAGGGCAGAGGCATCCCATGAGCATGGAGCAGCCTGCAGCACGCAGCCTGATGCCACCAGCACGGCCCCAGGAGGAGCAGTGTGCAGGGAGAGCTGAGGTGGTTCTGCAAAGCCAGAGCTGGAAGGGTGGCAGCAATCTCCCAAGGTTTAAAGAAAGCACAAAGAGCAAGAACCTTGTCTCTGTGATGCAGAAAACAAGGCGAAAGTCATAAACTGCTCTAAGAGAGAATCAGGCTGGACTTAGAGACAAAAGAGCCAAGGATACCAGGCCCGGGGCGAGGAGCAGCTCAGTACACTGGGTCTGCTCTGGGCCAGGGGAGTCGAGTGACCCCTGTGGCCCCTCTTGCAGGTTTACCCCTGACTCCACCAGGGTTTGTGCTTTTGGAGCTGTCCTCATACACAAGCAGCCTGCTCCAGCCCCGGGGCTCACAGCGTACCTCTGATGGCTTTCATTCACAGAGGTTTTTTTGTCCTTTTCTATAAAATATTCACATCTTTGAAAATTATGTTTTTTGGTTGCTTACTTTATATTTTGCTTTTTTAATAAAATCAGTGACAAAATTCTCTGTCTTTTGATTTCCAAAACCTCACAACTATCTGTACCGATTCCAGCTGTTTAAGGTTTTGTATCCTATGGAACACCGATATACTGATAATACGAACTGCATTCTAATGGATACACGCATACACTTTCCAAAATCTCGCTTTCAGTTACGCATTTGTCCTCAAACCTCATACTTCTGTTTTCTCCCAGAGGGACCCACCAGCCCCCAGTAGTGCAGCTGTGGGGCAGCCAGCCCTATCTGCGCCCCCCGGGCTGTGCCGTGCCGTGCTGCTGGCCTTGCTGTGCTGCGGCCATGCTGGGCCATTCTCCCAGCCCTGTTCTGCTCAGCGTTGGGCGCAGGCGCAGCTCGCCCAGCTGCCAGCATGGCCCCAGCCCCAGCAGGAACCAAGGTTTTGGCAGGAAGTTTCCACAGAAGCTGCAACTGCTTTTAGAAACAGAGAGCATTACAGGCGGCCACAGCTCCACCTCCACAGAGCTTCTCTTTTCAAAATTAGTTTGTCAAATAACTGAATGTTCACTGTAAGAGTCCTGTTCTGTGACAGCGTTTTTCACACTACGCCAAAAACCCGGTGATGCCTGTGGAAAAGTGTATTTTTGAGGTCCTCTCCCTGTTACACACCGGTCTGTGGCCCACGGGGTCTGCAGCACGAGCTGGCTGCTCACTGGGTACCACGCACTGCAGAAACCAGCACCCCAAAGCTATGGAGGGCTCTGGCTTCCTCATCACTAGGTTTCTCTCAGGCAGCAGGAGTGGGGCTTCTTCCTGCCCATCCCCTCCAGCAGCAGACCACCTTCTTCCAATCTTCTTCCTGCTGAACGTACTGAGGTTTGTGGCTCGGACTGAACTGCCTGTTCTCCCCCTCTCATGCTTATCTTTCCCCCCTAAGTCATGTAATTTGTATTTATAATTTTGAACATCACTTGCTATCTAAACCTAGTTGTTTCACAATGCTTATTTTTACTTTATGAATGGGAAAAAGGAAAAGAAAAAAAAAAAAGGAGTACCTATAACTGAATTCTGTTTCATTCAGTTATAGGTACTGAGCTCCTGTCAAGTTCTGAAGTTTCAAGTGATTCCTCAGAAATACATCCTTTAATCTGTAACAGAATTAGACAAACCACTTTGCTATTTGCTTTGACATTTGTTAGGCTTGGCGACTACAAGAAGGTAAATTTGCCTTTTCCCCAGCTGCACTGGAGCTGAACAAGCAAAGTCAGGTTTGTGAAAGGTGATAACACGCTTTGTGGCTTCCGTGCACAATTCCTTCACTTCGGGGGACAAACGATACCTCCTCAGAGATCTGAACTCCGGCTGTTTCCTTCTTAAGATTTTATGTTCTATTGCACAGCCTGGCATTAATATAATTAACTTTGCTCTTTGTGCGCTGCAATCACAGCACACAACAGACTGCAGCACTGCAGCTCCTCGGGGAAGGACGGCCGCCCTGAGCAGGGCAGGTTGGAAGCTGCCCACATATGGCACCCGAGGAAGAGGAGGCACTTTGCTGACGGGGCCCTGTGGCATTTCTGTTTGCCTGTTTGAGTTTTTCTCATAAAAAATGAATGCTGAAAGGACGTAAAGGAACAATGATTTTCCTTTGAGGAAATTTGCACTTGTGTTTCAAAGAAGCTCAGTGTGGATCAGGGCGGACTCGGTGACAATTGCTATCCCATGATATTTGTACCTTTCCCCGACTTACATCCCTCTGCCTGTCACCACATAAAGCGAGGGCACAGATGCAGCACACAGATAACTTCAGCACTGATTGCACAGCCTTGGTAGTCCCTGGGAATGAGCGCAGCAATGGGCCGTTTGTCCCTCTTCCTGTTTCTGTTCTATCACAAAGGAGTACGTGAGCCTGTTTCCGCTCTATGTGCTTACATCAGTACGCCGGGCATTTGCAAAGCCCTTGTTCCGGTCACAGAGTATTCTGCATGAACTCTTTGTTGCCCAGTTTTCTCTTCATTCACGGCAGTGGGTCAGTGCCTGTAAAAACTGTATTTTCCTCACGCAGAGCTGGCTTTAACAAACAACCTGTGTGTAAGATGTGCGTCCTTACATGGCCCCAGCACGAGGCAGAGCATGGCCAGTGGGGTGCTCACAGCCAGCAGCTGGCATGGCCACCACAAAGCCCCACTGTCCCCGTGCAGCCACCTCCACTCCACTCATTCCAAGGGCCTTGCCCCAAAGCCGTCACTTGGTTGCACTAACACTTCAGTTTTACTTCAACTCCTGTCATTTTCTCATTTTCATGTAAGATGCACTGACCTGACTGCTGGGTCAGCTCCGGGCTGCCTGGGACCTGCAGCCACCTCAGCTGGCCCACCCCAGCCACCACTGGGACCTGCCACCATTGGGATGTGGCGCTGCTGGAACCTGTCACCACCAGAATCCATCATCGCTGGAACCTGCCCAAAGCAACCTGCCGCTGCTGGCACCTCCCTGTGCTAGAGACTGAGCTCAGAGCACACTCCTCTTTGATAAAGTACAACTCTAGTTTGCTTTATCATTAGTTTCATGCCTAATTCCTAAGCAATGTGCTCTCTCACTGTATCCTATGATGCCTTCATGCTATTTACTATAGGCTTTATAGGTCACAGCAGACCAAACTCTCAAGTCCCAGCCAAAGTATGAAGTACAAGCTCTGCAGTAACATGATGTCCAGGCAGGGCACTGGAAAGAGGAGATTGTAAGGAATTCTCAGGTTCAGGTTATCATCTGGAATACCAAACAGAACGATGGACTAATTACCTTCCAGGCAAACATGGATAAAGAAATGTTTCATCGTACGCTCCAGCTTCACACATATTAGAAGAAAAAGCTATAAATTAAATGATGAGGGAAGAAAGAGAAGCATATTGTGTGAACAGAAAAGACATTTCATGGTGCAGAGTCACGATGCTTTGTTACAACAGGAGCACAAAAGAGGAACCCCTCAGCACCAGGTTCGGCAGTGACTCTGGCAGTGAAGCAGGGCTCCGACACCTTGGGACTAAAGGAGCTCCCCAACGCAGCAGCAGTGGTGGATGAGAAAGGAGCCCAGAAAGCTGTGCTCAGGCCCACAGACACTCTGTGCTGCACAGCTGGAAGCAGGGCTGTGCCTGCCATAGCAGTGTTCTGCTGCACCCGAGGCACAGTGCACAGAGTATGGCTGCAGCACATGACTCTCAGCACCAAGCCCTCACCTCTCCTTCTGCAAACCAGAACACTATGCTATGCTGCACACTCAAGGCATGCCTGGTGCCTCCGCTTACACCATCACAAAACAAACCTCCTGTTCTAGTTTTCCATCTTTTTGCTGGCCTTCATAAAAGGCAGATCATACATAGCTTCAATTGTAGACCCAACACGATAACAGCCCTCAGGAAGCTCTTCAGCTCCTTATGTTGTTTTTGTTCAGCACTGATAAGGCACATGTTCTCCAAAAGGGTCTGACATTAAGTTTCAGCCTTGGCAGTAAAGAAAGTGATTCTTACATCCCTTTTGTCACAGTGTGAGTTCTTCGGTGAAGAACTTCCGCTTCTGCTCTGCAGCAACATGGAGGCACCCAACTCGTGCTGCTGTGTTAGAAGGGGTTTTGTCTGCTGTGGCAATACCCCGACATGTGTGCTTCAGTAAAGCAATGGGCACGTTTCATGTCCAGCATTTCTGCCGCACGGTACTTCCAGCCAAAGCCTTGTGTGAATGTGCAGCAATACTACTTTTATGAAAAGTAGCGAAACGTTCAGCAAAAACTTCTACAAGTCTTCAAGAACACAAATGAGCAAAATCTGCGCTAACGATTTCACATCAAATAATTGCAACATCCAGAGTGTGTTCTGCATAACGGCCACTTTACAGCCGTTTAACCAACAGCAGGGGCCCATTTCCACTCACTGCAACCCCCACAGCGAGAGGCGCAGCCGCCCAGCCTGTGGGCTCAGGGAGACATAGGCACATGGCCTCAGCTTTCCTAGTGGAACAAGAGCCCAAACTGACAGAACATCGCTCCACAGAACCCAAGAAAAACTGGAGAGGCATTGAAGGCTCCATGTCTGCCTGGTGGGGCCAGGCGAACTGCCCGCATCCCCGTCATGTGTGCCACGTCCCACAGAGCCCACAGGGAAAGGTCTGCATGGCTGTGATCTGGCCCCAAGAGATGGCTGTTGCCTTCACTGCGCCCAGTGAGTGCAGAGAGCTTTACATAAAGTTTGCCAAGCAAAATTTCCAAGTTTCTTTACCATGTTCCTTAAATCTTCCCAATTTATCTCACAAAATACATTCAGTAAGATGCAGTATAACGAAACAGCATTCCAAACAGCTTACCATAACCTCCCAGGGCACTGCACATCGTTCTGCCGTGAGCGTGCAAGGGCGCAGCCAGGACAGCACGCAGCTCCCGCTGCCTGAACGCCCGCCTGGCTTCCGCCTGCGCACAGCTTCAGTGCCACTGCCGGCCCACAGTGCTGCACAGCACTGCCTGCTGCTCACTGCCTGCTGCTCACTGCCTGCTGTTCACTGCCTGCTGCTCACTGCGCGCTGCTCTGCAGCAGCAGGATGCTCCTGGCCTGGGGGGGCGAATGCAGCAATCGCACCTTCTGAACTCTATGGGTCTGAGAACGTGGAATTAGCTGTTCTGAGTAGCATAGAGCAGTTACCACAGCAACAGGCTGCGGTTTGCATATATATTTTCTTGCAGAAGCAAAATTACTGACAGCTAATAAAAAACCGCCATGCTACAGGAAGTGCTTTGCATTGCCCGCTGGGCACAGCCGCGTGCTTCAAACTCCCCAATGGCGAGCGCGGGCCCGGCCGCTAATCGGGTGCTGCAGCCGGTGTGATGAGGCCAGGCCTGGAGCTGAGGGCTGTGGGTGGTGCCCAGCCCCACGCTCCCCTCCTGCACCAGGCCTGCATGACACAGATAAGGGCTGCACGGCCCACGGCTGCAGCCCTGCATGAGGAGAATGGCTGGCGCTCCTGCCACAGCACCACAGCGTTGAGGCTGCCCATAGAGGTGACCAGCAGCACCGTGGCCGCTGTGGCTGAGGCTGTGGAACCCTCTGGAAGCACCCGGCGCTCAGCCTGGGGTGGAGACTGTAGGAGGGATGTCTGCCAGCGCCGGGCTGGGCAGCAGGCAGTGCGTGGGGAGGAGGAAGTGTTGCGTGGCTCCCACTGCGCTGTGTGAGGCCCTTTGGTGTGTGACGGGTGAGCGGCTGCAGGCTGTGCTGTCTGTGCCAGCCTGCATCCCACCAGGGCTGTGCTCCCGGGCTGATGGGGGGCAGCTGCAGCCTGGGCAGGCAGCGTGCAGGAAAAACATAGCAGGAAAAACATAGTTACCTGCTCATGCAAGAAGTACTGCTTTCCCTTCAGATGTAAGCAGCCTCTCCAGATGGGGCACTCGGAATTAAAGGCAGAACCAGAATGTGGCAAATGTTCCAAATCTTGTGCCCCAAATTCAGCTGCTGATCAATAATAAATTCTGCACAAACTGCAAAGTTTGAACGATAAAGTAATTGGTTGGCTATTGTCTGGGTTTACAGAGTTTACAGTTATCTTTACATTCTCTTAACGCTCTCCTCCCATTTGTTCTTATGCCAACAGCACACTGCTGCAGGACTGCACTGCAAGCACTGGGAACTTTCAAAATGATTCTGTTTCTAAGCAAAAGTATTCATATGGATGTTCATCAGTTTCTGAGAATTTCAGATCTATGAGATCCACAGTATAAAATTAAGATCTATTTCCTGAAAGCTTGACTCAATTATTTCACGACTGTTCTTTTAAAAGACTGCAAAGCCATTTAGGAATAGTCATCCTTCACTAGGCGGGTATGCTGCCTAAGGACGCTCCAGAGAAAGCACTGCTTTCCTTTGCAGGAAGACTGGGAAAGCCCTGCAGTCCTGGGCAGGGAGCACAGCACAGGGCTGGAGCTGAGCAGAGCATCGCCTTGGCTGAGAGCTCTCATGGCTCAGGGCTGCACCCATCGGGTCACGGACGGAGCTCCAGGGCTGTTCAGAGATGGAGGGATGCTGAAAGGCTGAGAAATACTGTGTAGATACACAGCTGGGAAACAATCGTGCTCTGATGAATGAGCAAAACAACTAATTAACTACTAATTAAAGATGAACTTGTTGGCACCTTGTACTTGGATCATGGTTTGCCTTTCTTTCATTTTCTATCCATCTGAAGTGCCATCAGCATCAGACTGCCTGGGTAGATTGATGGCCACAGGCCATGCTTTCAATCTTGTTTCTTTCCTTGATGTTATTATTGCTTCCAAAGTGTTGTCCAAAGCCTGAAGACCTCCACGGGCCTTGTTCATCTGTTACTGAAATACTGAAGTGCCTGGGAGGGGCTTTCTTCTCTCAGAGCACAAATTATCCTCACAGGGAATTCGCCGGAAGGAGGGCAGACAAAAACCCAGGAAAAATGTCACTATCTGGCTTCTGCATCCACCCTGAAACCAAATCTTCATTGCTTGGCAGCTCATCAATGCTTGCTGCGTGTTCCTCAGCTGAAGTCATAGTCCTGTGTTTGTGAGTTGTTGCTGTGGAGATGGAGGTGGCTGCACCACAACACGGAAATATTATTCCAGGCAGCAAAACAGTATGCAAAAGCAAAAGAACTGAACAAAATGCCTTTTTTTTTTCCTGCACAAATATCATTAGCAACTAATAACCCTCTTTAGAGAGAGCTGTGAACGTCTCTCTGAGCATCGTGTGCCGAGGGCTGTGCCTGCAGCCATGAGCACAGCTGTGTGGCAGACAGGTGCCTGTGCACACAGCACAGCCGTGCACAGCACAGCACAGCACAGCACAGCACAGCACAGCACACTGCTCAGCCATGCACAGCACAGCACAGCACAGCACAGCAGCACACTGCTCAGCACAGCCATGCACTGCATGGCCAGCACCACACAGCAAGCTCTGCATCGCGTGCTTGGCCTCCTGCACCCACGTGCTGGCCATTGGCTGTGACTTGGTTTTTCCAGTCATTTTCCAAAATGCAAACACATCAGGATGTTCTACTCATAGTTCATTTGAAGAAGTTCTGAGGAGCATCTGAGGTGGCACAGCGGCCCACTGGGACTAAAGGAGCATATGATGATGTCACTTTGTAGAGTGGAGCAGAGCTGAGCGACCCAGAGATGCCATGGGCAAACTGCAGTTTTACTGTTAAAGACAGAGAAAGTACTGGGATAGCAGCAGGCTTTGGGTTAAAGCCCTGACTTTGTGGAAGTAGGTATTCAGCAGGTGCCCATGGAACAGCTTAGTGGTGACTGATGGCAAAAGCACGGCGTTCCATTGCTCCTGGTGTGCAAACAACCCTACATCACTTCATTTTTGAGTCAGTAATAACATCAACATAACTGATCTCACTTGTGTACATGCTTCTGTAGACTGGGAGGGAAGTGTACTTTCCTGTGCCATTTTCTCTATCTGTGTGGAAGTTTTTGTGTTCTCAGTAACTAGCAGTCGTAACGCTCTCTTATTAGAGCTGATATTTCTTATTTCCATTGTTTTCCTGAGCTTTGCTTCAGCTCTGTGCAGAAAAGCGGTGATTCTAACAGGGCCAGGAGCATTTTGTTTGAACTGAATAAGGACACTTTGATTAATTTGGAAGCCGTTATCCGAATCGGAGGAAATGTGGGAAACACATGGACAATCTGTGCTCCCCCCCGCTGCGAGAGAAGTCTCCTCTCTGTCCGTTCTATCGAGTGCTTGCAGATAACAGCTCTGCCTTCCTGCTGTATATCTTGTCCAACAGATCCAGACTTGGGAACACCGTTCTCTTTCCCGATACGGGAACAGGTAGCAGGAGCCCTTGTCTGTTTCTAAAAAGTAGCAGTCATTAATAATAATGAATTGGGGCTGCAGAAATCTCCCTTGTCTCTTCTTGAACTGCTTAGTAAAGTTTTCAGTTTCCCACTAGGACCGTATGGCTGAAATGCACATCTTCACGCACCGAATTGAGCACGAACCCCTGGTCTTGTTTCCCATCTCTCCCATCTGCCTTTCAGACGAGGCTCCCAGGCAGCGTGCAGTGCTGCAGTGCCAGCAGCTCCCAGTGCTGCCCACAGCCACCCCGCTGCCTTGGCCGCCACACTGCACCCAGTTAATACCTGACTGCTGCTGGAGCGACGTTCCTCTCTTCAGGTGTCTCTGTTCTGCACACAGCTTGCATTAACAGAGAGCTGCCCGGAGGCCCAGGTGATACATTTTAATCAGTGGATATGCAGCTCACTGCCTGGTCTCTTCTCCTTGCTGCACAAGACAGCAGAAGCAACGAGCCGCATGTAGAAGAGCATCTCTTGCTCTCCCAATCCCTTGTGCCTACAGTTATTTCACTTTTTTTTTTTTCTTCCAGGAAAAATACTCTTTTTGCCAAAATATGATAGTGGTGCAAAAACTTCCAGTTCTCACTTGTCCGGAGTGTTACGCTTGATCTGTAGCAGTCTGGAGTGTGTATTTGGAACGAAGGAGGTTGAGTCCAGCAGAACCCTGGCAGCAGCTCCAGTATGGGGGTAAATCGCCCCAAAACGGGCGGGGGGTGTTGGGTGGGAGATGGGTGGCCATGGGCAGGTAATTGGTGGGCGCTGTTCTGGGCCCGGAGCTCTGAGCAAACGGTGCATCCCCTTTGCCAGCCACCAGGTGCTGCCCGGGGAGATGCTGCAGCCAAGTGCTGAGCGGTTGTTTAACGCTGGGCGCAAGGCTTGAGCTGCTGTGCTGACAGAAGCTGTGAGCGCCGGCCTGTTTGCAAACTCCGGCATTTTGGCACTCAATCAAAGTATTTGCTTCCCAAGAGCATTTGATACAGCTGTGATCCAAAGGATCACATTTTAAAAGTATTTTGTTGCAAAACTGTCAAGTTGCTCAAGTGGAAGTACATGGCAGCTGCTCCTCCTCAAAGGACACGGCGATTTCAATGGGACGGTTTAAGGGATCCCAGCTGTCGAGCCAAAGCAGAACCTTCGCTTTTCCCCAGACCTGCCGCAGACGCAGCAGCTGATTAACAGGAGCGATACTGTCTGGCTTTGCGGCTGAAATACGGACATCTGCTGAACGCGCCGGGTCAGTGCAGCGCCATCAGCAGCTGAGCTGGGAGAACTCAGCGATGGCACATAGCTGTGCTGCAGTGCTGACACGGCAGATGGCAGCTGAGGTGGGGCACAGTGCCGGTCCTGCCGTGGGGACAGGAACAGCCCCGCAGGATCCGACTGCGCACGGATGTGAGCATGGAGTCACAGCAGCCAGCTGTGCTGCAATAATCACTTACAACGAGCACAGCATACGGGAATTGGTGCCCCACAATACCTCATGCAGACAGGCAGAGTGCTGCTTGCTCCTTTCTCACAGCTCGTCCAGCTGCATGCTGCCCTGCACACCACTCTGTGGTGGTTTGTTTCACACCCTCCTGTCAGCTCTGGTGAAAACAAATGTTGGTTCATTCCCAGTTTAGCATTTCGACACGGGGAGCCAACAAGGAAATGATGTTCCTCTCCTTTTATGGCTTTCTGCTCTGGCCTGACTAGAACAGGAGCATTTTGGCGATGGTGATGGATCTCTGTTGGACCATCTTGGAATAGCTGCAGGCAGAGCAGCCGGGGCTGCACACAGCACCTGCACAAACAGCAGCACATGCACACAAATTGTGTGCACACACAGCACCTGCACAAACAGCAGCATGTGCACACACAGTGCGTGTATGCACAGAGCAGAGCTCCTCACGCACACCACGGGCTCCCAGGGCCCTCCAAAGGCTCTGACTGCCACTGGAGCTGCATTTAGTGAACCTGGGAACAAACAGCCAGCCTGGCTGCCTCTGCCTGCACTCAGCAGGGCCGTGGGAGGCAGGGAGACAGGAGCACAGCTGCATGGAGCCAGCCAGGGACATGGTGTGGTCGAGCGTAGCCTCGTGCAGGGCACTGTGCTCCTTTTCTGTTTTCTGCACTTGTTTAAAAAGTAAATTGCAATCCGTGCTATAGAAAATGCTATGGTTTGGGGAGCTCTGGTGTCAGAGCGTAGCCATAAACACGCCAACAGAAGTGGATGTTAGTTGGTGCTCTGGGTTTGGTGCTTTTCAGGGGAAACACATGAGGGAAGAACAGTGCAGTGTAAGGTCCATAAAAGGTATTTGTCTTATATGTGCATTTGACCAATGACATCATTTATTACAAGGAAAGGAAAAATGGGGCCAGTTTCCACTTCTGCACATTCCCTCTCAGGGGTTGAGGGGCAGCCCAGCACCTCCAGAAACATGCCTGAGTTCCACTGGTCCCATATCCCTGTACTGGTGCTGCCGAGGGAGGTGCTGCCAAAACGCCCCTGTGCAGGCTGCAGCAGGCAACACAGAATCACAGAATCACCGAGGTTGGAAAAGACCTTCAAAAGATCATCCAGTCCAACCATCCACCTATCACCAATAGTACTCATTAAACCATGTCCCTCAACACAAAATCCAAATCCACGTTCCCACCCTGCCTATAAGGAGCAGAACTCACCCAGCAAAGCTCACACTTACAAGCTTGGGACATAATGAGGCATAGGGCGATAAATCCACAGCCCTGGGTTAATGATTATCTGACTCCTTAAACGTAAGCTAGAACTTCCAACCCCATATTTGAAGTTATGCTCCTTATAGCAGTGCTACAAGGAGTAGTAGCTTTGTAAGTGCCAAGCACAGAAGAGCGTTACAGGAACCTGACTTTGGGTAAATTATCACTGGTTATTTTGTGGGTTTTTTGTTTGTTTTATTTTCTTAGCGAAGGGAGCTCTCTGCACTGGGGCACAGTGCTGGGGAGGCAGTGGGGAAAGAAGAAGAGAGAAAGGAGAAGCAAAAAAAGGAAGGTCAAGATCAACCGCTTTCACTGTAACTGAAAGCAGCATGTGGGAAAGAAGGGACACGTCTGGGGTCAGTGAGAAGGGTGCTGAGGAGCAGGAGAGAGGTGCACAGCAGAGGGGATGGCAGGGGAGGGCTGCAGGAGGGCAGAACGGTGCTGTGCTGCACAACAACACGTTTCCTTCACTGTTCCGTCCTGCTTGCTTTTGACCAAGCTACCTCTGCTCCCTGTAGGTCAGAAGCATTGCAGAACACATTGCAGGAGGTACCAGAGCACACGCACACTTCTGTCTCAGGAGAGAAAAGGACCCAGTGACAGAAAGACAAGGCGCACACCCAGACAGCAGGGAGTCAAAGCAGATGCAGAGATGGCTGCTGAAACCAAAAACCTGCCTTAAAACATGAGTGAGATGTGAGCCCAGCACAAGGAATCGAGCACAATTATTGCGTGCTATGAAGCACTGCTCAGAAAATGATTATTTTCCTTTATAACAGCATATGGTGTGATGCATCGAATCATTACAATGAGATGCAGCAGCACTCAACTGAAGAAAGCTTTCTCTGAGCATTCCTAAAGGAAGCACACACCGGGCTGCTCCTGGCTGCACAGGCAGAGCCTGAGGGCACTTTGCTGAGCCAGTGACACAGAACTCCTCAGGACCCCACGTTTCACAGGGAGCAGGGAAACTGCTGTAAGAGCAGGGTAATTACAACCAAATGCATTCTCCTCTGTTTATTTCAGCACTGAAGGCAGCTCTGGTGCTCTCTCTTCCCTCAGTGTGCCGTGACAGCACTGTGCCCAGGGCTATCACCCTCCATCCAGAGGAACACAGAGGAGATGCTGGCCATGACAGTCCTGCAGAGCTCATTTCTGGCTCCTGAGGAGCCCACAGGCTTTCCCACACTGGGAAATGATGAAGCAAAATAGAGGCACACACAGCACCCGCACACATTCAGACCGCTGGGGCTGCTCCCCGCTGGGGAGCCCGGACACACACACAGCATTCATTCTGTCTGCACAGCTCAGCAGCTCAGCACAGCCCAGAGATTTCCACCAAAGCCTCTCATGCACCACAGAGAGGTGCCACACACCCGCACAGCTCCGCACCAAGAGGCCCTGGGCACACAGTAGCCCCACACTGTTATTCAGCACTGGGTTTAAGTTTCACCATTCCCAAACTTAGCTCCTCAGAGGTCATGAAAAATTTCCCACTTCTGACCTCAGTGTCAGCCAAGCCATCTGACACAGGTCATGGGGTGGGACTGCAAGCACAGCAAACTGACCAAAGGAGTGGGCAGATCGCACATCCCCATGGACACCCGCTGACACTGCACAGCAGCACTGCTGGCAGCCAGCAGAGCGGTGGCTCAGGGGCTCCGTCCCGTTGGGCCTCTGCCCACAGAGCTGAGCAGTGCAGGGCCGGGCTGAGAATCGCCCATACCCAGTGCTCTGGGTACCCTCGTGCTTCATAGGACAGATTCTTTTTTAAGGAGATTACTCAGAATGAAAGAAAACCCATGGAAACCAAGGCCCCATCCCCCCCGCCTCCATTCATCACAGCATCCTCCCACAGAGCCGTGACACCACGGCCGCCGGAGCTCCAGGGCAGTTCCCCACCATTTCCCAACACCCTTCCATGAGCCCACATGCCCACTCAACACAGTGTGACTTCCAGCCTCACCGCCTGCAGAGGAGCTCCTCGTGGCTGCACCATCCCCATGTGATAACAGCGATGTACGCCCTGCCATGTGCTGCAATAAGCAAAACCAGCGTCCTATGGGCAAATCAACATGGCCCCACAGAAAAAGGAAAAGCAGTCAATAAACAGCAGTGTTCTCATCCAAATCCAGACAAATCACGAGAGGCACTGTGCTGATGGCTCGGTGCTTAGTACTGATTTGTGTGTTTCGATCCCACGTTTGCATTTACAGCCTAAATCCTTCTGAGCTCAGATTTCCTCACTCCCGGATGCATTCCCTTGCACTGACCACACACCGGTATGGCACGGCCCTCCCAGCACCTCCCACCATGGCCCGCGTTGTCCCAGCAGCAACGGGGCACTGGGTGCTGGTGGGGCTGCTGTGGGTGGAATGCAGGTTCCAGCGGGGGGCAGGGACAGCCCTTCTGACAGCTTCCACAGGGAAGAAGCCTCTAAAATCTTACCTTTGTTAAACACTGTGTTAAACGTCAGAGGAAGAAGCAGCAGCATTCAGCACCGTGTTCTGCATAGGGAAAAAAGCTCCAGCTCTTCAAGTAGTATTCAAGCAATGCATTCTTTCCTTCCCGAAAGGATACACTGAGGGCAACTTGAAACAAGAGCAGAGATAGAAATCCAGCTCTGCTCCCATGACCAGCTCCCATGAACCAGGACCAGCACGGAGCGGTGGCGGAGCGGAGCCGGGCAGTGCTGTGCTCACAGCCCATGGCTGCTCCTGCGAAGCACTTGTGGCTGGGCACAGCCCTGAACAGCTGCCTTCAGTGTGTAAGCCCGTGTGTGCTTTATGCTTTACAGCACACTTCACATGCTGTCTCTGGGCCTTGGGGTACCATGGAGGTGATAAAACATGAAGAGCACTGGGCTGGTGGTGTACAGGCTTGCAAGGAGCAGAGTTCCTCCTGGGCCACAGGAACAGCGCTCAGATGAAATGGCGTTAGAAAGCAGGAACAACACGCAGAGCAGCGGCGGTCAGGTGAGGGAACATCCCCACCTCCAACATTAATGGCTGAGCAGCAGAAAGCTGCCAGCAGTACAGCCCTGTTCCATTCTGTGTGTTATGGGATGTGAGGCAACAGTCCACAGATGTCCTTTCCAAAGCCTGTGCCCAGGTACACACAGGGAATGCATTTGGCTGCCACAACAATTTTATTTATTTATTTTTTTTTTTCCAGATTGTACCAGTAAGGACAGGTGAGATGCCCCTACAGGAGCACATCTCCATGCAGCTGCAATGTCCCCATCACCGCTCAGCCACCCCCTGCAAATCTCCTCCCAGCACAGGAGCAGCTGGGGAGCTGAGCTCTGCTTGTGAGCGATCAGTGTGCACCTGCACAGTTCTCAGGAGCAGCCCTGGTGGTGCCTCGGGAGCTGTGCACCAAGCTGGGGTCCCTCACTCTGACCAACACTTTCCACACTCACTGCCCCGGCTCTGCTGCACCGGACAGACGGGCATAGAGCAGAGTGCTGCTCCCGTCCCTGCACTGCGCTGCACAGGGCTCCTTATTGGCACCCATGCTGCTCTCTGCAAGGAACATTTATTTTTAGGCTGCTGACCGCCATTGAGACGTGCTTGGACTGCTTTCAGCCTGACTCACCGCGGAGCTGCTGTGCTCCTGTGGCCAAGTTCTGTCCCCACCCAAAGTGGAGGAAAACGGAACAAAATAAAACACAAAGACCTGGGCTGGGCCCAAGGCCTCAAGAGTGCCCCCTGCCCTGCTGCGTCCAGCTCTGCTGTGCAGGGCACGGGGACCTGGCAGCATGGCTCTCACTGCTTAGGGCAGCTGCAAGTGGGCACAGCTCTGAGTTATCTGGAAAGAGAGCAACAGTGGAACACGGTTTAAATACTCAAACGCTTGGAAGCTAAAGCCGCCTATCGGCCTCAGTCGCATCAGAGCAGCAGGGCCACACCGCTGCCAAAGGGACCGCTTGGCTCGGGGCCGGTGCAGGGAGTTGGGATTTGGTGCTTTGCTTTCCCTGAGCTGCTCCCCTCACCGAGAGGCACAGGGCTGTCCGTTCCGCAGCACAGCAGCAGCACAGCACCCAGATCCTCTCCATGGTTTTACCTCTGAGCCTACCGTGGCCTCCTTGCTCCTGGCCAGCACCTCGCCCCGTTCCTGTGGCTCTGTGGGAGCTGCAGAGCAGAGCTGCTGCCTTATGCCTCCCCTCTGTGATGGTTTGCAGGGGGTGATCAGGCAGAGCCAGCTCCTTGTTGCTCTTCTTCTCTTCCAGTGCTGTGAGCACAAGGGCCAGGAGGCCCATAACTGCAAGTTCTGCTCTCAGAAATAATCTCCCGAAGTAAAGCAAACCTCTACTTGCATCTTGAAGTTAGATTTGACAAGAAGCAGCAGGAATAAGGAAATGCATCATTTTTGTTTTTACTTGAAAACTTCCTCAGTGCATCACTGGTGTTCTGCAGCCAGGTCAGATGGCACAAAGAAAGCTGCCTGCACACAGTGCAGCTCACGCAAGGCCTGCCTGGCCCACCGCCCTGCCCTGCTCCCTCCCACGGTCACAGGGCGAAGCAGCCACCTTCCCAGCCTTGCTGCTGGCTGAGTCTGTCCACCTTTTTGCATACCTCCTTTGGTGCACATCCTTGGTGCCAGCCCAAACAGGCGGGAGATGTAAATGGGCGCAGCTATTCATGCCAAAATGAAAACCCCCAGGAGCCGTAGTTCAGGCCAGGAAGTCACGTATGCAAAGGCAGCTCTGCATGGAGCCTGCAGCACCCAGCTCCAGCATGTTTCCCTCGGGCTCGGGTCTGGCCTGGCACCAACTAGCAGATCACTGATCACAAAAGATGTTTGACAACAAAAGTTCCTGCTGAAAAACGTCACAATGATATTTTATTTGCAATCTCAACAGAGCACAGCATACCCTATGCTGGGTTTGGTGTCAGGCTGCCCGCTGCCAGTTGACCTGCCTCTGTCCTGCTGGAAACAAATTGGCAATAGGCACTTTCAGTGACAAACTCAGCTCCTGTGTGTTCTGCTGCCTGAACAAAGCTATCTAAAGAATAAAGCAGTGCATGCTGCCGATGTTCTCCCACACAGCTTTCCCCTAGTTCCATTGCCAGAGCTCTCCCCAGCAGTTCATTTGTTCGTGCTTTTCAGCCTGCCCAAAACCTGCACTACTTTTGCCATCAGCATCTCTCGGAAGTTGTCCCCCATGAGGAAGTAGAACACGGGGTTGATGGCACTGTTGAGGAAGGCGATGGGCCGGGTGATGATGTAGGCAGTGTTGATGGTGCTCTGGGTGCACATGGACATGTTGAGGGCTGGGATGCGGGAGGCGAGGCGGACATTGCGCATCACATGGTATGGGGTGAAGAGCAGAGAGAAGGTGGTGACAGCCAGCACCACCAGGGTGAGCGGCCTCTCAAGAGCCAGGACAGAGCTGCTCCTCTCCTTCCAGGTCTTCAGAAAAAGCAGCATCTTCACATAGAAGAAGCACATTACGGCAAGGGGGATGAGGAACCCAAAGAGCGTCAGGAACAGACTGTAGATGAGGCTTTTCTCTGGGTCCCCAGAACTCGCGTAGTCGAGGCACGTGAAGTTATTGGCTGGTGACACTGTCTCCAGGAAGAAGGTCAACGGCAACAGCTCCAGTATCACCAGGACCCAAACAGCAATGCACACAATGAAGGCTGTCTTCCTCTTCTGCAGTGCATGATCTCTGAAAGGGTATCTCATGAGCATGTACCGGTCAATGCTGATGACGGTAAGGAAGAGGATGCTGGTGTACAGGTTGACGTGCAGCAGGAACCTGTTGCTGTAGCACAGGATGCTCGAACTTATCCATCGGCCTCGGGAGTAGCTGCTCACCAGGACCGGTAAAGTGCACAGGAACAGCAAATCTGACAGTGACAAGTTGAACAGGTAAATATTGCCATTTTTCCACTCCTTTAGGCAGAAGATATAACCAAGCACAACAACGCTGTTCCCAATGGCACCCAAAGCGAACTCCAGGCTATACATGGTGGAGAGGTAAACCTTCTGCAGGGCTTCTCCCACATCCTGACAGGCATACGTCCCATTCACAGCCTGCAAAGGCAGAATGAAAAAAGCAAGTCAGCACAATCCATCATATTGCTGTCGTGGTATTGTTGCTGTAATAGATCAACACGGCACACTGCTTCCTTCCAGCCCAGGTAGCAAGTAGGTGCATGAAGATCACACCTTGTTTGCACAAGGTTTCCGCTCTCAGCTGCTGGCAGGGTCAGCGAGGAGCAAACACCCAGGAGAGCACGCAGCCAGGAGGGCCCTGCAGTGCGGCCGGGCGCTGACACCCCGCAGGCAGCGGCTGCTCGCAGCCCTCAGCTCCCTTACACAACTTCCGCCCGCGCTGCCCTCTCAGCACAGCATCGCTCCCTTTCCAGGAGGATGAGCTCAGCAGCGCGGCTGCACTGACGGCATTTCTCAGAATTCTTTAAGAACTTACCAGACTGCGCTTACTGAATGGACGGAGCCATTCGTGACGTGTTCAAGTTTCTGCCGGCACCCCAGCAGCAGGATGGCACAGAAGTGGTGCAGGTGGAGCACATCCCCCCGCTCCTACGGGAGCACAGGGCTGCCCCGGGGCTCTGCAGCGTGGTGGTGAGGAGCGAGAACTCCTGGGGAGCTGCACCTCACAGGAGGTTGCTTGAGGATAAACCTTGCTTTTGTCCTGAGGGTATGGATAAGCAAATGCTTTTGTTTCAAAGAAATCAAGCAGAGGCACAGGCGCTCAGCCCTCTTCCTCAGGGAAACATCCACCTGCTGCTGAGAATCCCCAGGGGCACTGAGCACCAGTGAGAACAAAGTGGTCAGAGTGCAGGGGAAGATTGAGTGTTAGGAAAGTAAAACGTGGGTTACAACTGATATCAAGTTAAGGTTCAGCTCTGAAAGGACATCAATGTGACTGCCACAAAGTCTGCAACAGGCTGGATAAAGATTTGCAGACACCACAACTTCTCGGAGCTGCTCTGGTGCCTGAAGCACGTTAGTCTGAGAATGGGGACCTTGGAGCAAAGTGACACGCTATGCTCCGCAGCCAGCTGATGAGACAGAACAGGCACAGCACACATAGCTCCCCACAGCCACACACAGCAGTACCCACTCTTCCCTAACCCTCTGTGCCCCAGAGCTCCTCAGAGCCCTCGGGACCTGGAGCTGTTGGGGCCAGAGCAGCACCAGGCACACCAGGGCCCTGCCTGCTGGGGTCCTGCAGAGCAGCTGCAGAAGTGACCACACTGCCACCAGCACTTCAAGTACAAATAACAACTAGCAAGCTTCTGCATTAGCAGACACGTTGATACAAGCAGCAGAAGCAGAGGGGCTGCTGGCTTGCAGTGGATGAGGCCATGCAGGAGCTCTTCGTGGAGCAGGAAGGGGCACAACGCACAGCTCTGCACACAGCTCCCCATGCAGGGGCACAGCGTGCAGCTTACCATGCTGGGGCTGCTCCCTCGATGATGAGTTCACACCAACCATCCCTCAGTGGAACTTCTCCAATTGCCAGAACTCAGCGCACCACGGATGCTTTATCCTCGTTTGCATGTGATGCAGACGTTGATGAGTCATGCGGAGGCGCGATCTGTGTGGTTGCACAGCACCAGGAAGATGCCCCAAGTTTGTACAGGACCAGCAAGAGGCAGAGGAGAAGCTGCCCCCTGTGCTGTGGGCTGCCCTGAGTACAGCACAGTGACGCAGCCAGAATGGCTCCAGCACAAGCAGCACCTGCCGAATTCACAGTGCTGTTGTGCAGCCAGCACCACCAACAAGTGGGATGGGATGGATGGAGCCAGCTACGAAGTGCATATGGGTTCCATTTCGCTCAGAATTCCTCTTCCAGGCCTGCTTATCTGCTACACCAGCTCGTGGGGGAGCTCAGGGGCCCTGCCTCAGGCAGCACTAACAGCCCTGAGCTGTGCAGCAGTGCCACATGCCCGCTCACACAGCCTGCAGCAATGCTCCACATCCACTCCATACCCAGAGTGCCGGCTCCAGCTGTCGGGAGACAGCTGCCAACACCGGAGCAACATCTTCCTCTTTGCATCACTATCATGATATGGGCCATAAAAAATTCAAAAGAGAATGGAAGGGGCAGCAAAGAAACCTGTCACATGATGGTCAACCCATCAGTGATGACTCACCAGTCATCGCTCGTGGCCAATAGAGGCAGCCTGCAGCAGATGAGGCGCTGTGGGATGAGTGGAGGTTTGCCACAGAAGCTGACCGTGAGGGAGCAGCCAACATGAGACCCCTGCAGAAGTAATCCAGCAGGCAGACGTGCCCACCCAGCTGCTCGCTGGAGCAGATCTCATAGATTTTGATGACAGGAGAAGGCCATTGCTTTTTCAGCCTATGGAAAATATGAATACGTATAGAATATTGACAGCTTAGAGGAAAGGGGGAAGTGGGGAGCAACACACTTGACAGAGCTTTTCCCATAGAATCATAGAATTTCTCAGGTTGGAAAAGGCCTTAAAGATCAAGTCCAGCTGCAACCTTACCTACTACTTTCTGGATCCGTCTCCAACTCTGCTGATATATTGGCCACAAGAGGTTTAGAGCTCTTCAGAACATCGAGGACAACTTCTGTTAAATAATAAAAAAAAAAAGCATCAGAAAAAATGAACACATTTGGAATGCATAGAATGCCTTCACCTGCAGTGCCACTGCAGCCCCTAAAGGCACTGCTGAATGCCTCCCCCTGTGCTGGGCCACCACCTGAAGAGATCTGCAGTCTCTAAACACATTGGGAAATGATAGGACAAAAGTGCTCTTTTTTCCTCAAAGCATCCACACATCCACCTTCTGTGTGAGGTCACAGAATGATTTGTACTGAAAGGGATCTTAGAGATCATCCAGTTCAGGGACACCTTCCGGTAGAGCAGGTTGCTCACAGCCCTGCCCAGCCTGCTCTTGAATGCCTCCAGAGAGGGGGCACCCACAGTGACTAAGTCTTGGATGGTTCATTTATTTAGAAACTGATGTCACAAGTCTCTGATGCTCTTTTCCATCATTCTAGTCCTTACGAAACAGCCACAAGCCTCTTCATTCCGTGCTCTGCTGTAAGTTGTGGGATATTCTTATTTTGTTAAGAAAACATTGCATGAAATAACCAAGAAAGTATCCAAGGAAAACATCACCAGCATCTCTAGCACCTGGAAACAGCATCAGAGGGGCAGAGTGCCAGGTGTGTAAGGACATGCTTCCATTGCGCTCAAACAGACCCACATTTCTCTGACAAAGCTTCCAACACAGGCAGTGAGGAAATTCAGTGACACAGCACTGCCACAAGGCTCGTAATCATGGGGTATCTGGGCAACTGGTAAGCTTCTCCTTTCCTCTTGGGAAAAATGCATTGAACTGAGCAGGCTGATACATGGCAGAGGTCAGACTTTTTTTTTTCAGGCCAGCTGGTCTCCCAGTCAGCAGCCTCAATACAAACCATGTCATAGAGAAGCAACCCAGTGCCACCACCAGCAATTCAAACAGCAACCTGCCCCAGCGAGTTCAGCTGTGCAGATGGATGTGTGCAGATGCATGCATTGTGCTGTCCTGCAGGCAAGATGCTGGAGCGTTGCTTCCAAAAGCTTCACCATACTGCTCCCCATCAGCTCAAAGCAAATCTTCAAAGCCTGATGTGCCTTTGGCTGGAGCAGGCTCAGTCATTAGTCAAGGCTGTGCTTTTAAATTCCTGGGGTTCTCCAGCATCCTGAAGGCTTTGAGGAAGACAGTCAGGCACAGTTGTTGTCATTAAGGACCTTTAATTGGTGTATATTATATTGAGGCCTATCAAATGAGTCATGCATATTGGAGGGCTCATTGTGACACATTTGCATTTGGCTCAGTCACTGGGGCTGGCTGCGAGCAGAGCCCCCAAAGCAGGGGGGTTGGCCCCCCCCAGATGCACTGTGGGAGCGTGAAGCAGGGCCCTCAGGTAACAAATTCCAGGAGAAGGATCAATGGACACAGAGAGAGCAGAGGGACGGCAGAGAGCAGCTGGGCACAGCACACAGCAGCACACGCACAGAGCACCCGTTGCTGTAAGGCACAGCAGCCGCACCTGCTCCTACCTTTGCTGCAAAGAAAGGATTGAACAACACACGTTTACCTTTCCTTTTTCAGCACCAGGTTTACCTGTGTCCCAGGATAAATGTGACTCATTCCTTCTCTGCCCTGATCCCCGGGCTCAGCTGAACAGAAGTGCAGATAAAACCCAAATCCCTCCACTCCCACATTTCCCTATGTGCAATTCTGCTTTTATGAGAGGAGCACACGAACAAGCCTGAAGTGTTATAACTGCCTGTGGAATGCCGTTTGCATAACAGGTTTTGATAATGCCCGTCATGTACAACAGCCCCCCGAGTACTTTGCCACCTGTTATTTGGAATTGCACCAATTATGTCCAGGGTGCGAAAAAAAGGGGAGTTGTGAAATTGTTTCAGCTGCTCCATTTGACTTTGTTCCCTGCAGGAATAGATCTTAACAATGCACGCTTCAGAAACTCCGACACAGCCATCCTCCGTGCCCCGAGCTGCACAACCCCTCTTTCCCACCTGCCCATCCAGGAAGGTTGGATCTATGTGCAAAAGTTATTTCCCTGGAGAGGCAAGCACTCCTCCCACGGAGCAGCACCCAGCTGCAGGAGTGCGGCAAGAGCCACTGCCTTCTGCCTTCAGCAGGGCTGGGATGGACACTGCCAGCTCCCAGCACCTCAAGAACCACCGTTCATTTTGCCTGGCTTCATTCCCCAGTTCAGTGTGCGTGGAGGAAGGCACAAACGTCTCAAAGAAAATGACGTTCTCAAATTGTTAAGCAGTTAACACATTCACAATATAACCTTAATGCTTTCAAACATTTATCTCAGTTTAATGTGCCAGGAGTACTGCACAGACTCATCCCTTCTCAGCACATTTCTCATGACCCTGAATTTAGCCCTGATTCTCTGTGGCAGTTACTGTGTGTAATGAAGTTCACTTGTCCTTTCTGTCACCCACGTATTCCGTTTATTGGAAAAGAATAACATTGCATTAGAATCAGAAAAGTTTTTTGTATTCAACATAAGACAAAAATACAGCAACCCTGACATAATTCCATCTAAACGCCTGCATACACACATGGAAAAAACAGCATTTGTGCAGTAGCTTTTGTGCAAAAGAAACAGGATGCTGCATGTTCGTTGGTGGTGTTTTGCAACCACCTTCAGACCAACAGCCCACCAACGTGTGCTCACCACTCAAGTTCAGGGACTCGTATTTAATACAGAGAGCACCTCTACATAGAATATTCATTCAGAACTGTGCTGAACTCTGTCTTCTTCAAACCTATAATGTTGCCTAATTTTATTCTTAAAAACTGCATAACAGTGATAGGGATAACAAGAACATGACACTTATTTAGTAAGCAGAACACAATTGCAGAGCAGTGTCATTCTAAGGGCAGGACCTTTGCACCCTTCCCTTATCTGATGGGCACCCAGAGCTGTTCAGTTACACTACTTCCTTCTATTACAGAGCCTAATGGAGGCAATTACTGAGTAAGACGGGTGCAGATTTTTAGTATTTGCATCGTCTCGCAGCCATCCCCTTCGGTCTTGTGGTGCTCACCTGGAGCTGTGCTGCAGGGCTGGCAGCAGGGATGCAGTGGGCAGATTCCACTGCTGCCACTCACGCTGGGTCTGCCCACTGCTCCTCTGCTGCTTGTGGAGCACCTGACACAAGGGGTAGGGGGTGAGCAGACAGAAGCAGCAGCTGTGTGAAATGGTGATGGCACATGCTGACACAAGCCCATCGCTGTGACACAGCATTGGGAAGGGATTAAAAGTTGCCCAGCTGAGCCCTCCGCTTTGCCAGGCAGGCTGCAATGGGAGCACTGCCCACCAAGCCCAGGCAGCTGCACAGTGGGGACCAGGCACAGCCTGATGGGGGTCAGCCAGGAAAGGGGTCCCCAGGCAGTGCTGGGTCCTAAGCTCAGAAGGCAGCACCAAAAAAGCACACGTTGGATCAAGCTCGTTTTCCTGATGGAGATGACAAGAAATGCTATGCAGACACCTCAAGGCAGCACAGAATACAGCAATCACACCCAAAGCAAACAGACCCCATTCTCCCGTACCCAGCTCAGCTGCACCCAGCCAAGAGCCAGATGTGTTGCAGCACCCCTCTGTGGCTACAGATGCTCCTCCAGCCACCGCAAGTAGCTGCTCATCAGCCTGTGCCCCACGGCCGTGTCAATCGGGCTGGTGACAAACGTCAGCGCCCCGTGGAAGCCGTCCTCAGCGTGCTCGTGTGTGACAGGAACACCCACCGCCCTGAGGCGCGTGGCATACATGAATCCGTCATCCCGCAGCACATCGTGCTGGCAGGTGAGGATGTAGGTGGGGGGCAGCCCCCGCAGCTGCGCCTCCGCTGCCAGCAGTGGGGCTGCCCGCGGGTCCAGCAACCCCGGGTACTTCTCTGTCAGCCCGGGGCTCCCAAACACCGGGCCGGTGTAAACGCGGTCCTTCTTCAGCCTGTCGGGCAGCAAGGTGCTCCAGTTCACAAACTGAAACAAGTGGCCCCATTGGGCCGGGATGTGGCGGTTGGCGGTCATCGCTTCCCTGAGAGATGGATCGGAAGTAAAGTATTCGCTCCAGAACCTGATCATGAGCGACTTGGACAGAATGGGCATGTTTGCATTTTGTTCGTAAGATGGCAGATTCATATCAAGAGTTTGAAGAGTAGGATAAATCAAAGCCTGGGCCCTCGGCTTGTTTGTGACTTCAGAGTCCTCCAGCAGCTGTAGATAAAGGAAATAAGTGCCAAGTCAGTCAAAAAGTGTTGGTTTTCTCACACCAACTGGAAACCTTAAAAGTAAAGAACTAACTACTTCTTCCTCACACTCCTCAGTGTCTGTGGTGCATCCACAACCTTCCCAGCCGAGCACAACCTGACCAGCTTCCCAGAGATAACTTCCTACTGACTTAATTAAATAACCTGCAGTAAGCACAAGAGGCACTTCAAGATTGATCAAAGGGTGCTAAAAATTAGTCTTGTTGCTTTTATTTTGCTGTCACTGAGAACAACTGGAGTCAAATTGATGAAATTTCCTTTTCTAACACCTTCCCTAAAACAGTAAAAATTCACTTCAGGGTGTTCCGATGCCTTTTGATTAAAAGGCTGAAGCAAACTTGCTTAATCAGAACATGAAGGACCTCCTGCACGACAGCCTGCTCGCACCAAACACACGGACAGGTGCCTTGTTCTCCTTGCAGCCTTTTCTAAGCCTCCATGAAATCACAGGCAATAGCACTGCGTTGCAAAGCCACCTGCGTACCTTCTGTGCCACAGCCGCTGCCAGGTTGCCGCCGGCGCTGTCTCCTGCGACGCAGACCCGCGCCGGGTCGACCCCGTACTGGGAGAGCACCCTGCTCTGCAGGAAGAACTTGGATGCTGAAAACACATCTTCAAACTGAACTGGAAAGTGGTATTTGGGTGCCAGCCTGTAACTGTTGGAGAGGAGCAGAGCGATGTTACTCAGCACTGCAGAGCTGAGGAGCGCCTTTCGCCCCATCCTCACTCTCTCCCATGAAAATACATGCATAGATACGCAGTGTTGCGTTTTCTCTATCTAGAATGCCCAAGATGTTCTCATCCCACAGTTTACTCCTTAAAATACCGTATCTACTAAGAACATCAGCAATCTGCCTTTCTGCTTCTACAGATTCCCTGTGCCTGCAGCAGTGGCAGGACTGTCCATCCGGGAGGCTCAGGCATGGGGTTGCCCACCCAGCACCACAAAGCAGAGCCTGAAATAACCACCACTCAGCACCCACCGCTGCACCTTAGCAGCTTTTGATTATGATCACTTCAAACTAGAAAGAACTATATGAGCCAAATAAATTGAACTGAAATCCTCTCATTTATTTCAAGTGCTCATTAGTCTAGAAGGAAAATCTCTTACTTGACTGATACCACAACAGCATTTAATTGGTTTGAAGTCTTTCTTGCCAGAAAGTCATAGGGTTTCATGCCTGAAATGAAAGGAGTCACTGAAAATCCATTTCAATACACATTTGAGAACAAATTAATCTACAGCTGCATGTTCCTCATGGCAGAAGCTTTCAGGTGACTGCAGCAGCACCATCAGGCTGTGTGCCCATAGGGTTATCTCAAAGCACAACCTGGGCAAGAGATCCAGCCGTCACTTGAATGTTGTCAAATAGAATTAAGCACAATAAAAAATTACAGTACTTTCCAAGCAACATCCACGAGGCTCAGCTGTTGTGGCAGAGAGAAATGGAAGCAAGAAGCACAGCAAGGTCAGATCAAGCTCTCAGCATCACACATGCATTCACACTGAAATGAAAGAGATTGCCTGAGAAAAAGAGCTTGGCTCACCCTCCCCCGAAACAAGCAGCCGACCAGTGAGTTGAGCTATGGGTTGGTTGGGGAGAACTTCAGCCACATCTACAGGACTTTGATGCCAGGCTGGGTGATGGCCAACAACGATCGTTTGCGACCTTTGATGTAAAGCTCTGAAACTGAGCAAAGCAAAGCAAAGGACTTGCTGTAGGGGAGAGCGTGACTGGGCTTGAGAGGAAAACATGAATAGTTCCCACAGAATAATAATAGCAAAAGTATAGCAGCAATTAAACCATTTTAGAAAGCTATGCTGAAATCAACAAGGAAGAACACCAAGCGTGAGATGAGCACTGACAGCACAATAGTAGCCAAAATCAAAGAAACATGCTTACCTTCCCAGAAACACATCCATAAGAATAAAGGATGCAGTAATAAATGACTTCTGATATTGCAAAACTCCATAAAATCAACGCCAGGGATTAACAACTATCCCACACTCTCCCTGGAGCAAGAGGTGTGAGGAGCTTCCACAAACCTTCACTCACCATGTCCCCATTTGGTTTCTGTTTCTTTCTGTCCCTGTGTGGAATTTTTTCCCCCTTACTGAACCACTCCTCAGTTCTGCTTCCTTCTGTAAGACCCCCTAACCGTGCCCACAGCTGCAGATAACACACCGTGACACAGGGCTGGCCACTGGAGCAGCCCTTCATGCTGCTCCTCACGAAGTCCTGCTGAAATGCAGCCCCTGATCCTCTGCTGCGACTCCCAGTGGGACATCGAGACCTCCAATGCAAACTATGGCACCGACAGGAGAGCTCACCTGCATCTCCAAGGCAAAATCCTCCACCATGGAAGAAGAGCATAGCCCTCCGCAGCCCCTCTGTTGGCTTTTTGGGCAGGAAGAGGCGGACGGCAACACCGCTGAACTCCGTGTCCGTCACAGCCACGTTCTCATCTGAGGTCGGCGCCACGTACTGGGTGACCGAGGGCAGCTTCATGACATCCATGTAGTTCGCCAGCCCCAGCATCTCAGCAGCCTTACCCTAGAGCCCAGGAGCAGCAGAAATGACATTTCACACACAGCTGTAGTGGCTCCCTGAGCTCACACCTCCACAAAGCTGCCTGATGCTGCACAAGGCTCCAAAGCTGCTGCTGAACTCACGGGGCAGAACACTGCTGGCTCAGAGGGGTTCCCATCACCAACACATTTCATTACCAACAGAACTGATGTGTTAAATGCATTGAGCATGGATTTTTCCCTGTTTCTTTTGCTTCTGTCAGAAAAAAAAATGCGGATTGTCCCTATAAGAGCAGTCTTACAGCAACCAATAGCTTCATATTTGGAAATGATATTGAAAGGGTACAAAATCATACACAAGAGATAAAAGCTTTCAGACATTCTATGTACAAATACCCGCTTAATCCAGCCCACATCTTGGGAGTAATGAAGAATTCCTGCAGTACTAGCAAGAAACGGGGTAAGTGCAGATACTTATGGGATGGAAGAGGCAGCAGCAGGACAGGACAGAACTCTCCAGCCCAGCTGTGGGCTCACAACCACCCTGCCAAGCCCAACCCAGTGCCCACGCCAGTAGCATGCAGGCTGCTCACAAACACTGGCCAAGCAGAACTGGAAGCCTGTCCCACAGCTCCTCAAAGACTCCCTCCTGTTTGTTTCTATGGCAGCTGTAGGCAAGCAGAAAGATGCCCTCAACACGCAGCTCCCCTCCTCCCCAGGCCTTTCATCTCTGACCTTGTTTTCAAACCGAGCTCACCTGTCTGCAGCCAGGCTGGGTGCTGAGCACAGCCAGGTTCAGACCAGCACCAACTGCTACATGCATTACAGGTGGGAACTGCAGCACCTATCTCTGTGTGCTGCATGGGCTCAAGAGTTACTCAGATGAAATAGCAGCATTACATGACAGAAACAAGGCAGAAGCTGAGAACATGGCATGTTAAAACTAGCGTGGAACAACACACTGACTGACAGCACAGTCCTTCTTGCTGTATAACCATGGACAGGCTGCAATGCCACTTCCTCCACAGACTGCAGTTTACAGCTCTGTGCTTCTCAGCCAGGTAGCACTTTTTGGTAGGCAAGATTGCAGGTAGTTCAGTATGAAAACACGGTTTGAGTTCTTCACACCATACCACTGTTATCCCTACAGCCAGCACGGTTTGTTTTAGGCCTGTGCTGTCAGCAGACTTCCACAAAACCACAGAGGTAACAGCACTTCAGCAGCGCAGTTTTCCTCTCGCTGGCATGCCATGTAATGCTGCTCAGTACAGGGGCTCTGTGAGCCAGGAAAAGTTTGAGGAGCAGAGCTTCAGCTGCAAAGGATCAAAGAGCAAAACAAACCTGTTTGCACTTATCCACGTTCACACTACACATCACACTTCACATTAATCTCACGTTTTTCCATGACAGCACAATTAAACCTTTTCTACCAGTTTCTCTACAGTTACGGTCGCACTAAGTTCAGCACTCAATTCCAGATACTACCGCCCTTCACTAAGGTGCCAGGTATTGCCTGTAAGCGTCACACACGAATATTGCCATGTATCTATCACCACAGAGCACCACTACTCTCCCTCCCCACAACACTACACCCACCCAGGCCCACACCATCACAGCACCAAACTCACCATGTGCCCAACCGTCCTCAACACCGCCGAAATCAGCATCAGCTTCCAGGGCTGCCCAATATTCTCAGGGATGGGGCTGTAGATGTAATACGCCACGAGGATGAAGGCGACGCAGAGGTAGAGCAGTTTTGCTCCCATGTTTGCCACCAGTGTTTTGCTCAGGACTGATCACGTAAGTGCTCTCACCGACTTTTAGCAGCTAGCAAAACAGATAGGGCAAAGTTAATCCCATGTTGTGCTTGGATCCCGCCCAGGGGGTGAGCTCTTCTCTGATCACTCTGCACAGAGGTTACCCTGCCACGTCGTTCAGGCACTTGGAGCATGCAGTCAGCACTTCAGCTCCCCACTGCACATTGTACGCTGCAGTTGCCTGCTTTCTGGCATTTGCAATGAGAACCAGCAGGAGGGCTGAAGGGGAGAGAGGCAGTTAAAATACAAGGAACGGGATGTGGCCTGGGAACCTGCTGCAAAGTGACAAACAAAAACGCAGAGGAGCTCTGAACATTCAGGAGCTGTCAGGATCTGTATGCATTCAAACAGATCCCAACTTGCAGCAGAACCAAACATCAGATAAAAGCTGCATATGTGCACTGTCATTTTCAAACTCCACTCCCTGCACCGATAGAAGCACACCCACTATTGTGTACTAACACACCAAATCCATTGTGCAATAGCAGCTGGGCCAGCAAGCAGTTAGGCTTCTGGTTAATATTTGAAAGCCTGGATTTAATTGCTGCTCTTCTTCTGTCCATCTCCAGAGACAGCCACTTCTGCACGGAATGAAGCAAGAAATAAAACAGGTCATGATTCAGGCAATTGAGGATGGAGACTCATCCTGTGGGGCAGAAAGCAGGGGGAGAAAGCCCCGTCCCCATCATATGCCTCACCAGGAGCAGTATGAGCCTCAGGAGAGGGGGCTCACTGCCCAAGAATTGGCAATTAACATGAGAAAAGATACGGCCAGACTCAGAGCCACCACAGAACTGCTCTTAGGGTTCTGTCACGTTTCAGGAACATGCCTCCCATGCAGCTTCCCACAGCTCAGGCAGGATGCATGCTCAGGGAAGAGGCACCTTGTGCTGCCCTTACCCCAGTTCACCTCTGGCTTACACCAGCGCTCACAGCATCAAGCCTTTAGATGCCCTCATCTCCCACAAGCAGCTCTCCAGCAAACCGCAGCAGCTATCAGCCCCACCTTACAGCACTGAAAAGAACAGCACTGTACTCACTGTTTACCTAAGGCAATCTTGAAGCATCAATGTCAGCACTGAATCACCTACACCGCCCCCATGTCAGCAGAGCCCTTGTAACGGGACAGAGCGGCTGAGGCAGCACAGGGCCCTCCACGTGGGGACACAGTGCAGGAGAAACACGTGAACGCTGGGGGGGCAGCATCCCTGCTGCCAAAGCCTGCGAGAAAGTCACCCAGGTGGGATTTCTGCTCCAAAGCAGCCTGTTTGAGGAATAAACAACGCAAAACAGAGCTCTCCAAAGCAGAACGGTATTCACAAGGCAGTGTAACATCAGAGAGAAATAACTAGACGTGACTTGAGCCTCAGCAGCAATGTAGTCCAGAGTACACCGCTAAACAAACCATCAAAGCTGCGGCGTAATCCTCTCGCGCACGCGCTGCTGTCGGCACAGTCTGTATCAGTGGGAGAGGAAGAAAAAAGAAGCAAGTCTGGTGAAGTATTAACCTACAAAGGCGTCCTTCTATTGCCTCGTCCGCTCCCGCAGACCCGGCGGCGTTGCGCAGCCCGGGGCCGGCAGGGCGGCCCGCTGCAGAGTGCGGCCACAGCGCTCCGAAGCGCCGCTCCGCCCCGAGGCAGCGTTGTAGGAAACTTCAAGGCCGCCGGGAGGCAGCGTGGCACTGCGAAAAGATTTGTCCGCCGCAGCCCGAGAGCTCCGAAGCGTGGCGAGAAACACCCGTGTGAGCCCCGGGCATCCTCCCGAGATACAGGGAATGAACGTACGGCCTGCCCGCGCCGCCTTGCGCAGGACGAATCAAGGAATCGTTGTAAAAATGCAAAGCTTTCCTCTGCTGTCTTTCCCTAATCTGACTGAGCTCCACTCAGCTCCACTCAGCAATGAACGTCGTGAGAGCGCAGTGAACACGAAGGCAGCAGCTCTGCACTGAGCGAGCCCTCGTCCAACGCACAGACAGGTGGGAGCTCCTTACGAACCTGCTCCAGGATGCAAAGGTGAAAGCAGCCCAAACAACTCCACGCCGCGGGCAGACGTGCAGCTGCTGGTGGCAACAGCTCCAGCCGGAGATGTCCGTGTCTTGTGCAGCCATCCCACCCGGATGCCGAGATTTTAGTCCTCAAACAGCCCCGCCGCACGCCGGGCCTCCGGGCAGCTGGAAGCACGGGGCGGCTCCTCCCACCGAGCGCCAGGGCTGCCGCCGCCACGGTGCTTCTCACAGCGCAAATTGCCTTCTGATCTTCTCTCGGTAAATAAAGCAGCCGCGGCTGTTGTCCTCCGCTGCAGGGGACTAAGACTTACTAGCAGCAGAAGTCACATAGGATTTCATTGCCCAAAGGTGAGAACAAATCCCCTGCATGCCAGAGCTCAGTGTTTGTGGCAAAGAGGTGAGCAGGGGCAGCAGCACGGGGTGCAAATCGGTGCTTCAGGACAAGCAACCCTGCAGGAGGAAAAAATAGGAAAAAGAAAATCAATAAAGGGAAGCAAGAACAAACTGGCTCACTCCTTCCTGATGCATTTTTCCTGCCCAAACAAGGCCCACGTGTGCCTCCACACACCTCTTGAGAAGGGCAGCAGCACTTGTCATCAACTCTACTTTTTACTGCTGCCTATAGAAAGGATTTGGGCCTGTTTTAATAAAAGGAGATGGCACTCCCGTGATGTTTAATACAAGGCAATTTGGACATTGTTCTTTGGGATATTGTTCTCCCATCTGTTGTTTATTACTGAATTGTAAGTTGTATAAATGGAAACAAATGTGAGTATTGAGCACGCATTCACACTCCAAACTAAAAAAAAAAGCAACAACAACAAAAAAACAAACCCAAATTCACAGGAAGTGAAGCCAACGTTTAACACCTGCAGTATTTCTGAATGCACAACAAAGCAGCAACTCCAAAAACACTGGTAAGTATTGAGATCATTTTCCAAAGAGCTCATTATCAGAATTTGAAAGCAGGACATTTTCAGGCAAATCGGTATTTTGTTCTGATGTTTTCAAAATGAAAGATTGGACTTAAACATCACTTTTTACTTCTTACAAATGTGAGGATACACATGCATGGGCACACGAATATTCTGAAGGGCAATTTCTGACACCAATAAGCCACGGGTGCTGGAGAGCCTATGGGCACGCTGGGATGATGGATGGGAGAGACGTGGCTCAGAGCAGAGGTCTGTACGTGTTCCTGTTGAGCTGCTGTGGAACACGAGAGGGATTAAAGCAACTGAAATCAGAGCCATTCCCAACAGTAATTCCAATAGCAGATGAGGCAGAGGCATAATGAAAACCAGAATTTCCTTGCTTTTGCTGTTTGTCTTCCAGTTGAACACTTGGAGATATTTTTAAGCAAACAGCGCTGAGTTCCTACAGCCACAATAGAAGGGGAAATCTGATGTTCTGTGCAGCTCACCATTTCACCATGTCACCAAAGGCACGTGGGGGGCAGGCTCAGAGCAGAGGCAACCCGTTAGCTGGCTGCTGGCTGAACCACACAGCACCTGGTGCTGCTCTACTGCTAGTTTGTGTCAGATCTTGTACTCCTTGGAACCAACATGCAGATGAGCAGCAAGGGCACTGACAAGAAAACAAGCAATGCCATGAAACCTGGTGCACTTTGCTTGAACCTGCACAGCCCCATCAGTCGGTGGCCCTCAAGGATATCCTGAGCAGAAACCATTCCACTTGCTTCTCCAGTGGATTTTCTGCATGCTCACCCCTCCCAGGAACTGGTCAGCCCTTGCAAGGTAGGTTGTCAGACTGCAAGAGATGGACAGCCTGAGATAAACTAACTGCTAAAATATGTTCAAAAAACACAGATGCAGATCTGCAGTTTTGACTCTGCAAATTGAAAGAGGAAGAGCCATGGCTGCACAAGCAGCAGTCACAGCTTAAACTCACAGCTCCACAAACATCTTACAGTTCAAGCAGAGCTGAGAATATCATCCGCCTGCAGGACAGCACATCAGCACTGCGGGGGCCCTGCATTGTGTCTCCTTCAGACCAGGGGGATGGAGAGAAACCAAATTCTATCCGACACTAGCACTGACATTCCTGCTAACATAGTGCTCTCTGAAGTCAGCACTGCTCTTTCTGATCTGTTCTGAAGGAACCCATACTCAAGCAGAGAAAACAAATCTTTTTTTCTACTGCTCCAAATTCCTGAAAGCTCTGCTTTGGGTAACAGTGCTCAGAAGGAAAGAGGGAAGGAGGACAGGTTGATGTCATCTGAGTGTATCCATGTGTGCACACCACTGCAGGTCGTCATCCTAAATTCCCCACAGCACTACCTGAGCAAATTATTATCCTTGTGGTTTCAATATTCTTCCTGCTATGTAAATGCAGCCTCACTACCTGGTGCCAGAACATCCTTCTGCACAGCTGTGCTCAAATCTGACAGCTAAGATTAATCGAGGGAGCTGAACCACACTTGGAGTGGGTGGAAAAAATAGGGCATCCAAACACAAGTACTTCCCAAAGCAAACAGCCTTGCTGTAATAGAGCTAAGACTGTCAACACAGATTGAACTGAGGTACTAATACCTTCCTGGAACTTGTGAAAATAAGGACAGCATACAGCTATGGAGCCAAAGGAATAAAGATTTCAGCTCCTAGACTTGTCTCTCTGTGTTGCAGGAAGCATCTGCAGAAATACAGATACTTTAAAATGCAGTGCAACTTCTCTAAGGTAACAACCCAGCACTTTCATAATGGGCAGTATTTTGTTTATTATGCACAAACCCAGAGTGAACATCTCCTGTGGGCAGCTCATGCATTCCACCACAGCTGTAGGACACTCCACGTCCTTTGGTCCCACTTACAGATCCCACTCAGAAGCTGTATTGTGGCAGAGGCAGACAGCCTAGACTTCATTTTTCCCAAAGTAATACCTCATTTTGGTTTCCCATTTTATCCTTTCAGGAGGGTTTGCAGGCAGCACATGTTCTGCCTCGAGCCTCACCTCAGCCTTCGTATCAGAGCTCTGCCCGTGCCACGATTGTACCCAGCTGCTTTTGGAATAAGCACCACAAGCCCACGAACTTACATTGAAAATGACAGCGAATGATCCGCTTTTAGGATACCTTCCAAAAGATGCTTTGCCAGATGGGATTTTTCAGTCTAAAATTCACTGTATTACTCACACTGAATGAGTGCAGAGCCTTCACGACAGTGCTGACCTCCCAGGGAATAATTACTCTCAGTGTTTGACACTGAGCTAAGCAGCTTATTCTGCACACTGGCTTTGGGTTTTTATCTCCTCTCAATCTCCAGTTCCCCAACACCTGACTATCTGACCTGTGCTGGCTACCAGGCCACTCACTACTCGCAGTGCTTCCGTTGTCCTGGCTGCAGATCAGTGATACCACACAGATTACTGGAGCTGTTTGAACTTGCACTGCTTTAACAACACAGCCAATGTTCTGCTGAAACAAAATCCACTCTAACGTTCTCCAGGGACACGTACAAACACCCTGATCACCACACACAAAAATTCTGAAGGTTATGAGTGCTTTCTCTGATCGCCTTGGATGCATTAATGTATCTCACAATCAGTGCTTATCTCACAATATCTCCAGCTCCACCCCTACAGTATTTACCAACAGACGATCAAAGGACAAAAACAAATTTCCTGTCAGCATCTGGGAAGGAAGCAGGCAAAGCCTGCACCAGCACTTTGTGCCCCATGTGCAGGCAGGGGAACCCACAGAACAGCCTCAGCATCCCACCAGCACAGCACCTGAGAGGGCCAAGTGCAAAGCAGAGACTGCTGACAGCAGCTCCATCACTGCAACCATCCCAGCAGTGCGAGGAGCAGAACGTGGTAACAGTGCAGGAAGCACAAAGAGGCCACAGAAACACACCTGTTTTCAATGGGAAACATATCAATATTTCTGGTAGTAATTAGGGGTGTGAATTTACAATATCTGTGTTTATTACTTGAAAGTTCATTGAACAGAAATTTATGTCTCTAAGCATCTCCACATCCAGCTGGTGCCAGTGCTGCAGCAGAACTTCTGGGAGGTCTTCTGTAAGAGCCTCCAGGTTCTCCAGCCCAGACTGGAGTGACCTCAGTGTGTTTGCAATTGCAGTAATGGCTCTGAGTCTGTGAGCCCCATCACCTCTGTGGCTTCGGTTTCTCAGCAGCAGCAGAGCCAGCTCCAATACTTCTCACTGAACATTAGGAAGTGGAAATTCTCTATAACCATAATTCACTAAGACTTTTATAAAAGCACTTCTGACTAATAACAGTGCAAGCTAAGCAAATAATTCTCCAACCGCTTCTGTAAAAGCTAAGTAGGTTCCAGGAGTCTGCACTTTGCCATGGGAAAATGAAGAGCAGAGCAGAGATTTGCCTCCCTGCTCAGCCCGAGCGCCACCAGGCAGCTCACATCCCACTGCTTCAGGCTGCTCTCAGCTCAGTCCATTGTAAGAACTTTGCAGAGAGTGCACCCCACTTTTTTTTCCCCATGTAAAAATGAACCAGCTGCAAGAGAACCGCAGCCACTGCCAGAACTAAACACAGTTGTTCAGATACTCTGATACACCTAAATTTAAAAGACCTGTCCACAGCTTTGCTAACTCTTGTAAAACCCTATTTTACGAGAAAACAGTATTCTTCAAATTGTAAAATGAGTTACAGTTTGCTTCTATAAAACAAGAGAAGAGAAGTCAGCCTCAGAAAGTCTCTCTCTTCAAATCACAAAGAGGTACGCATAAAATTATCACAGTCTGCATAAGTGGAAACTCTGAGTTCCTGTGAAACTTCATTCCTTCTATAACCCTAACATAAGCAGGATCTTTTACTGTCATCCCTACTGTAATCCTGCCTTAACCAGAAACTTTTACTGTTTTTCCATAGACTGCATTCTTTCTGGCTAGAAACATCAATTCTGGCTTCAGCTTCCCAAGCGGATTTATTCTGGAGGCAATCACAGAGCCAACTGTAGAGCAGAGAGCACTGCAGAGTAGTTTGCTGGCAGCCACTTCCAGAAACAGCCATTAGCTGCAGCTGCCTACAACATGCCACAGCTCTGACTTCTCACACTGCACCTGGGATGTGCAAAAGCCCTACGCAGGGCTGAGCTGGATTGCAGGGACAAAGGCTGTCCCCTTGCTCATTTCTGATGGCTGCTCTGAAACCGCAGCATCACCTCAACCAGACAGATCCCAAAGGGAAGCAGGTAGGATGAGACATTGTCCATTCCTTCTGCTGCTCAACAGACAAGAATCCTGAACCGGTCCTGTCAAGATCTACTGCACGGCACTGTGCAGAACCAATAACCTTAGGGGAATCTTACTACCCCTAACATTTTTTCTGTGCTGGTTTCCTGTAGATTAGGCATTTTCTACGTGCATTTCCTTCCCTACTTCAACACCAAGCAGGAAAGCCTGCCAGCCAGCAGCATTATACCAGGTTGGGATGTGCCCAGAGTGCTGCCCCGACCCTGCCTTCCAGCCGGCCTCCTGGCAGCGCTCCCCACACACCCATTGCCCACTGCGGTGCTTCAGCAAGAGCAGCACTTCCCTCGGGCAGGTTTTCAGAAGAAATCACTATGAGAAGTAGATCCCCATCAGTCGGTGAGGCCAAGAAAGCTACTATCTCTGGGAATGAGCTAACATGTGAGAAATGTCATTCGGCTTCCTTGGCTTGTCTTGGTCTTGAAATAATTAGAAAAGCTACGTCTGGAAATGTAACACAGCCTCCTGATGATTCCTCACCAGGCCAGGCTCCTCCTGACAATTCAAATGCAGTTCAGTTGTGCGAGTGGAAAACACTCTCTCCTTTTAGCACATTTCCACAAACTCCAGAGGAAAATCTCCTTAGGAAGTTGTAGCAGTAGAGTCTGCCTGCAAAGGAAGAGGAGGAAGGCCCATGGGGAAGAACCTGCAGGAGCCCCGGCTGGAAAACCCACTGTGCTGCTGCTGTCCCAGCTCAGTGCACGGCTGGTGCTCACTGCAGTGCTGGGTTCCCCATGATTTTATAGTCACAGTTGAGGGACTTCATATTTTACCTCCACGTCCCATCCTCTGTCATTTCAGATTTTAAGAGTTTTGAAGTCATCCAAAAAGTCAACATTTAAACAAAGAGGGACCTTTCACCCCTCATGGGGCAGAGATCGTTCAATACCATAAGTGCTATTTGAAGCCAAGAACTCCAGGATCGTGTTCCAGGTAAAGGGCTCCCAGATCTGAGCTCTGCTACTCCAGTGGCTCAACCACCTCAGTTCCTTCATATTAACTGAGCAGCTCCCCTGGGCCATACTTTCTCTCTAAAGCACAATATCCAGGCACCTTCTCAGTATAAACTGACAACAAAAACTTTTCAGTCCAGAAAACTTGCTAAAACTCCTGTTGTTTGAAGCAGCTAATAAGGAATAGAGAGAAGCTGTTTTCCACTATGAGCCATTCATCAGCCCCCAGATCTTACCAACCATTCAAGCTCTGCACAGAGCAGATGACTTTGGGTATCCTTGGCAGCAGCACAGAGCAGACTCCATCAGCCTCGCTCAGCCGACAGAGCAAGGCAGCCAGGAGAGCAGGGCACAGCAGAAGGAACGTTGTCTTTGGTACTCAAAGCTGACCTGATTTCAAAACTCTACTGTGAAAAGTTCCAGTCTGTTCTACTGGATGTACTGCAGCAATGTTTTCCTTGACAAAGTAGAACATTGCTGGCGTAGTGCCTTGGATTACAGATCATGTCTTTTCTTCCATTACGGACAAACCTCTGTTCCCTTAAAAATCACCAGCTATGTTTGCTATAGGGACAGCTTTGCTCAAATAGTGTACATTCACAGCCAGAGCTCACAAACACCAAAGCTTTTGTAATTTCAGCTCTGTAAAAATCCTGGTGGACCCAGAAATGCTCTGCTGGAAAGTGAACTGACTGAGAAGCAGTCAGGATGAGCCCAGCCAGCAGGGATTTGTGGATATAAAGCATCTGTGGTCAAGACAGCACACTGGGAAGAGCATGAAGAACAGCACTACCACCTATCTATCCTGTCTGACACCTCCATGGGCTAATGACAACACCAAGCATCACACAGTGCCAGCTGCAGCCATGCACATCTCACGAGATGTGTGTCTGGGAGCCGGCAGCTGCACCCCAGCACTGCTGTGCCTGCTGAGGGCAGCAGCTGCTGCAGGCGCCTGGCCGCCCCTTCCAGCCCTTAGGAACCTTTTGTCCTTCGTGCGATATTTGCAGCTCCTCCAATGGGTCTGTGCTGAGAACAGAAAGCCACAGGCCTGGCAAGATCCCAACGTCTCTTTTCTTATTAACTCAAGAAGAGCAAATGCCAGCCAAGTCTACAGCCAAAGCAAACATTTTTCTGCATTACTGCTACATTTAGCATCCGAAAGACTGAGGCATGAAAGAATGTACAGTGGTGGATAAAAGAGGAGGAAACAAGAGACAGTACATGAAGCACATTCTAAATTAACTTATTCAAAGTTTCACAGAGCTCTGTGACACTTGCAGCTTAAAAGGGTTATTTCTTCCACTTCCCCTCTCCCCACATTAAAAAAAAAAAAGAAAACAATAATCCAATCCAAACCCCCAGAAGCAAGCAGAAGTACTGCTCCCAAGGAGGAGGGAAAGGACCTCACAGCCAAACCACACAACCCCACAACTGTTTATTTCCAAAAGAGACACCTTCCTATGAAGACCAAAACCATCCTGCCTGCTGAAGCTGAGCCCGCGTGCCTGGAGCCTTCAGTCCCATTCAGGAGGTGAGTGCACACGAGGGCTCAGCAAGGTTGAACTATGTGCAATCAGCAGAAGAAACACCATTTCAATAGGCAAGGGTTTCCTTGAGCTTAGCTATTCATATCAAAAAGCTTGATGAGAAATAGAGCTGGTACTTATTAAAGACATATGCAGCATATTTCACGGTATGAAGCGTTATGAAATCAGTATGACATTAACAGCCAAGCTTTCCAGAAATAGGAAATGTGCACAGTAGCTTCTAAGGTGTATATTGCTGTAATGAGTCCAGTGCAGAAATGTGAATGTTGTCAGATTTCATAGCAATGTTCTGCTTCCTCACACAGAGCTGTCAGCTGTTGTGCTGACTGATGGCACAATGGAAGAAGCAGCAAGGAAGGGAATTTATCCACATGAACAATCCACTAAAGCAAGGAGAAGAGGCTGGTCCAAGACATAGGAGCTATTAAAGAGGATAGAATGCTATTTTTCTGTTCTGCTCTCCTAGCACTCAGTCTGGCACAAAGTGTTGCTTCTGCCAGCAACAACCAGGGATGTTCACCCATTGTTATGAGCACCATTAGCCCTGGGTGCATGCTTAGGGCACTTTCCCTGCATTCATCCAGAGAGCAGTTTTACACAAGATACCAGGAGTCATTCAGAAAGCACCTGGGAGGGGGTTGGTCCTCAGCCACCCAATAAACATTCACCGACACAGTGAGAAACGTGAGGCATAGAAAAGCACTGTGCACGCACAGTCGAACACCGAGTGTCACAGAGCTGATGATGAAATCAGGACCTGGTGCACAAAGAAGCGCTGTTTCTTAGGTACAACTGCTGTTTTACCCAACAGCGAGGCTCAGCTGCCATGTGAGCTTTGATTAAAGCAGCTGAATCCTGAGGCACACCGACCCGAACAGCTGCAGGAATTCTGACACACGCCGGTCATTCTCCTTGCATCGCTCCTCCCCTCAGGCCGCCCCCCAGACCAGCAGAGCTGCTTTCAGAGATCGATACGTTCAGGAGTCCGGAACTCATGGCTGTGACACGGACGCCTCGAGCTGTGTGCAGTCAGTGCAAGATTCAGCACGGTATCGGGTGATGTGATTCACACAACAGCTCCTGCACATCAAGCGTGAGCACTGACTGCAGTGTGTGAGAGAAAGCAGGGAACGGGGGTGAAGGCACCGGAATTGGGACTGAGGAAGAAGCGGAGCATCACACGTGGGGGAAGCAGAGATGGATTTAGCCAGATGAGAAGAGCCAGACTTGTGTGAGTGCCACAGATGTGCAGCGTTTACACCTTCACACAGCTCCTCCCCAGGCAGCCCTCAGCTCGCTGTGAGCCGCGCTTTCCTGCCTGAGCAGCACTAAGTGTTGGATAACACACCTTTGGAAGTACAGTCTGATTCCACCTTACAAACCATATTTTTGGGTAAACTGCCACATATCCCACAGTCCCAGAGTGCTGGCTGGATGTCACAAATCTAATGGCAAGAAGGCCAAGTTTAATTGGGATAGAAGCCAATGACATTTTGCATTACCAAGTTGGATCTATCCTGCAGTCCAGGAATTCTTAAGCATGAAAAATCAAGAGTCATTCCTCTCAGGAGCCCGAGGAGATCTCCCACTGCCCTTCTGACAGAGCACAATTGTAAACAGTGTTGCAACAAAGAATCCTGCCCACCATCCACACCACAGGACCCCCAGGGCAGCGCTGCATCCCTGCAGCTTCACGCTGCCTGTTACAGACACCTTCCACCAAGATCAGGTGCTTTTCCTCCTGCTACAAAAGTCATTTGCTCATATTAAATAACACCGGCAGAACATTTCTACTCACCATAAACTTAAATGCCATGAAAAAGAATATCTAGATGCTATTCTGGATTCACCCATGACTCCACTTGCCCCAAGTTCAATGGCACTGAGCCCTTCCCCAGAGATGGAAAAGATATGGAGACCTCAGTATGAAAGAAGGTGGCTTTGGGAACTGGCACAGCCTGCCTGCATCTTGATGGGGAGCCAGGAGAGCAGAGCTGGCCATGCCAAGGCCAGGAGGCATCGCAAGGCTCCTCCAGCTGACTGGCTGATTGCAGTTCCCAGATAGAGTTACATGTGAGTATGTCCTCACGTACGTCCAGATATTTTCACTCCTTCAGCACACAGAGCACTTGTATAAACATCTTATCTTGGAGGACAAAACTGAGTGCTGGCAGACAGAGCCAGATGCGCTTGTGAGAGATGCTGGGATGTGCAGAATTAACAACCCTGGAGGCCAATTCAGAATGCTTGGAAACTGGTGGGAGTTCACCTACTGTCATCACCGGATCAGAATTCAGTGCCTTGCCCCGATGACAGAAATGCAGTCCAGCCCACAAACAACCAACAGGCATTTTCAGTACACAGTGCCAAGGGGAAACCCTTCAAGAACAGTGGAGCAGGCAGTGAGGCATTCCTACTCTGTTTTAGAAAACTTGAACAAAATTATGGGGGGAAAGGGAAAAGCCAGCATTAGCAAAGCCCATCCCCAAAGAAAAGATCACAGAGCAGGGGCTGAGGGGAAGCACAATAGTTCAGTAATACAGAAAACAAAGCTCCATATTTTCACGTTACTTTCCGAAGCATTTGCATTTAAAAGATCTGATCTGTCTGGCCTCTCTGCCAGATGTTCCTTGTTCTTTTTGTAGCAGAAGTGGGTGAGAACAAGCAGAGCTCATCTCTTAGGTCAGAGCAGCCCGCACAGGGATGATGGTATTCCTCCCCCCCCCCCCCCCCCCCCCCCCGCCTCCATGGCAGACTGAGCTTTGCAGAGCTCTGCACAGTTTTCATTGTGTGAGTAAAAAAGCTTTGTATACATTGAGCAACTAATTGTGCTCAGCTCCAAATATTTGTTTTAAACAAAGCAAATTTCAAACCATTGTTCAGCGAAGAGTTCAGAAAAAGACTGCTCCAATTTTAGAAATATTTGCCACAAAATCCAAGTAATCCACAAAATGAAAGTTTTGATAGCAAACTGTGCCATGCTGGGCAGTGGAGTCCTCATGCCTAAGACCTAGCAGGAATCCAGTCTGCCATGCAAGATCAGGCTACAAGGAAAGCCAGGTATCCACAGCAGGGTGCCTTGTGATGGAATGGAACCCTTCGTAAGTCACTGAGATTTGAAACCACCAGGCCAGGTAATCCCGTGAGCTTTGAGACTTTCAAAGTAAGCAAAATTTAGCCATGAGCTCCAGAAATAGTTTGTGGCTGCATGCAGTTGTGATTCTGTGCAATCGTGCAGACAAACAGTGCTCCATCCTGCAGTGAACTCTGCCCAAACCCTTTCCACCTGCTGCTCCCCAGCCACCCAGCTCCCTGTGAGCTATTTCCATACATTTAACTGATTGCCAGCTTCTCTGAGCATTAATTCTCCTCAGCTTTCCACCAGAAACTGCCACCACCACCGCAGCTCTGTCACATTTAACAGTTGCATGTAACTCAGTGCTGCAGACAACCACTCAGCCCTGGGGACAGCTGCTGCTGTTGTTGCTCAACTGCATTCCCCAAGAGGCATTTTCCTTCTTAAAAAGCAGCACCAAAACTGCAATATTCCCCTATCATCTGGCTGGACACCAAAACATCAGGCTGCCACAAATGCGCACAGAGAACAGAAGGAGGTTTAGGAGGGCACAGCCACTGCCTCAGGACTCTGCTCTGAGGGGAACTCACCTGTGTTTCCGGGGTGATTTGTCCCTGTAGGATGAACCCTCACAAGAGCGAGGTGCCCAGCTGCCCACGGCACACAACAGCTGTGCTTTCCGTGCTGGCACCCAAACCACAGCCCTCAGTGCTGCTGCTCTGGGTGAAGTTGGAGGTTTGACACTGCTCTGGAGCCAACATGGAAGCCAAATTAGAATAACATTCTTTTTTTGACTGTTCTCAATGCTCGCACTGGATGAGCACGGTACAGAAGTCTTTGGTTCAGTCTAACATGCACAGTTTTGCTTGCACAGCTGACTAATACTGTTTCCACAAAGTCACTTTGGATTTCACAACACAAACAAAAACAAAGCAAAGCCAGAGGTTATCTGCTAAGTACACAGCAGATAAAGCATGATAAAAGCCGAAAACATGTGAATTTACAGTTAAGTACTTCCAGACCATGACTCTGGTCTTGCCTAATCTCTATGTCAGAAAGTGGTTCATTTTCTAACAAGTTCTATTTTGCAGGATTCAGAAGCACTGGTTCGTTTTAAAAGCTGCCCAAAGTTATCGACCTTTTCTTTGGGTGAAAAAAAGTCTGAAAAAGTATTTTTGAGAAAAGGAAGATGTGCCCTTGCCACAGGAAGGCAATGATGGTGTCTCAGGCTGTGCTAAGAGTGCTGCCAGCAGCTCAAGGTGATCCTGTCCCTCTGCTCAGCACTTTTGAAGCCAGCCCTGGGTGCTGGGCCCCCAGTGTAGGAGGGATGTGGGCACTCCGGGCAGAGCCCAGCAAGGGGCCGCTGAGGTGCTGCAGGGCCTGGAGCATCGCTGCAGGGAGGAGAGGCTGAGAGCAGGGGCTGCTCGGCCAGGGGGACCTTAACATCCATAGGCACCCAGTGGGCTCTGCTGGGCCACAGGGACAGGAGATGCCTCCCGTCCCAGCCAGCCTAGGCTTCTGTGACAGTGAAAGATCAGTTCAAATGCAGGACAGCTGATGGCTCTGGCAGGGTGCAGTCTGGTTATTCCACCCGTTCTCAGCTTTCAGCCTTAAATGAGTAACTGATGCTTTCCACAGCAGCACAAAGGGATGCGACCTCTGCTTGAGGAAGAACAGGTAAGAACTACCCCAAGGGTGCTGTAAGTGTGCTGTGCTGGATCATGCAGGAGGCAAAGTGCAGAAAAAAAAGAACAAAGTCCACATACTTGCTGTTTCTAATGAGTAATCAGGACCTCTGCCCAATGAAAGTAGCAAAAACTGTATAAAGCACTCTTGCATTAAGAAGAAAGCCTTCTGTGACTAGATGTAATATTTACTAGAAGTAAAGATGGAATATGCAGTTTTTTCCATGTGCTTTGAACAGAAACAAGACTTTGTAAATATACTGGGAAGTGTTTAAACTTCAGCCAAGAATAAATGCCTCATTTCATAAATTAACATTGGGTTGACAGGGGAATAGTTCAGCATGACAAAGGAGCATCATATGGGCCTTTTGACGAAGGCCAGTTTACTGCAGTGAGCTTGCAGTTGATAATCTCTGTACAAGACTCTGCTGTACGTATCGTGTTACAGAGAGCTGAGCTCGCTTTGGAAATAATTTGTTCAATTACATTATTCAAGTAACGTCAGCAATAGGACAGCATTGGGGAGAGGGGGGAAAAAAATACATTTTCCCTTTGTATGAAAAATGTTGGAAAGCACGAAAATTAGAGGCAAATGTTGTAGAAATAAGAGAAACGGTGCTCAGATTTCTGACCAGAGCTGCCGAGTATGTGGGGTAGGAACTGCTGAAAGAATTAAGGGCACATTCCTTTCCGCTTGAGTCAACAATTCTCTTCATACAAGAAATCACAGCTTACTGTTGTGGAAAGCGAACACATTTGCTAGCTTTTAATGGAGAGTTAGTAACTTTTAAGAGAACTGTCAGCCAGCACTCACTGCCCGGTGAAGTTCTCCTAAAAAAATACACATAAATCATTATTGGCCCAACCGTGTACAGTTACTTGCTCCAGTTATCCAAGAGCTATTGCTGACCTAAGTAAAAGGTTAATCTGGAGAGGCAGCGTGTTTTACCATGTCTGAAAAGGAAGCTGGTGCCTCTGTATCTTGCCCCATGTTGGCCCAGCAGTACCAGAAGGTGGCCCTGCAGGATGCTCACAATTCACAACAGCCCTCAGCTCAGCAGCCCATGGCAGCCCAAGGTTCCCACTAAGCTGTGCAGTGAGGAACAGAGCCTCCTGCAGAGGGAATGCTGCCAACGCTGACCACTGCTACACGGCCACGTTAACAAACATCCCAGCCTGCAGGAGGGCCTTGGAACGCAGCCGCCCTTGGGCAGAGCAGCGTGAGCACAGCCGTGGGGAGCTGAGCTGGGGAACATCCACTTCAGCATTTCTGGGAAAGTGGAATCAGCAGCTGAGCAAGCTGCTATTGCACTTCATCAATTGTTCTTCTTCCAACTCCCATTCCTGAAGGCACAAGTTTGCCTGCTTCTTCCTTTACCCTGTCTTCTTCAGAGCTGTTTAGTCCAAAATTCAGCAATTCCTCCCCATGTCAGAAAAGCTTCTACACCCCACTGAAAGACAGATAGGAAGGAGGCTCCCCACCACTTCCCAGCCTGCCCATGGCCTGCTGGTTCCCAAGGCTGTGCCCACTCCCTGCCCCCCCTCACCCCGCCAGCAAGCCTGGCACAGAGCTGCAGCATTCTTATGTGCACGACAGAAACATCTGAAAGCGTATCTGCCCAGCCAGCCACTGGTTTTCAGGCTGTATGGTGAGTGAAGACATGCTATATCATTGCCCGAATGCTTAGTAAATAAAGTTTATCTACACTCTGAATGACAGATGTGGGTTTTTTTTCCAGCAAAAAAACATTCATACTGTTCAGATTCACATGCAGTGTGAAGTATAGCCAGCTTTCTAGTCATTATTTCTTTTTAGTGTGATAATGAAGTTTTTCTTTTGTTTTTGAAGTATATTTACTTAAAGACTCAATAAGACAGAGCTTTAGATCTTCGTGCATCGCCATTTGATTTCTGAATGCCAGCCAAGGAACAAATAGAAAAGCGCTTAAGTGGCTGCCAAGCTGCCTCCAAATGCTCTCTGTTCCACATCTCCCATGGAGAACTAATAAATAACAGCAGACTGTGCTGGACTGAGCACAGGGGGTGCTGAGACACAGAGCCCAGCTCCTGCCTGCAGATCTCTGCCTGCCCACAGCTGTGCACCCACTGCCCTGCACGCACCCAGCACAGGCTGTCGCTGCTCCTTCCCCCTTCCCAGCAGGACAGGGCAGCGGGAGGCGTTGTGCAGGGGGGTGCAAGGGGCAGTGGGCAAACGAGCATCTTGTGCTCTGATCTGCACATTCACGTGCCTCAAACTTTAGCACAGCTGCGATGTTCTATAAGAAGCTTCTAATGGATGAAAACTGCTTGGAATAATTTGCAGTGTTCATCCTTGGAGATCATTCTGCATTCAGTAACAGAAAGGTCAGCTGAACTGACTTATGGTTCTGACACAAACCAACAGAAACACACAGCTAAGTCAGAAATAGGCAGCATGTTCCCAAAACAAAAGAAACATAATTGCAGTCACTTGGAAACAGTAAGAAAACTCCATCTTCCAACAGCTGCTTTTACCCTTAATACGCACAAATACAGAAATCTTTTGTTCCAACTCGCACTGATCTGGGGCTCCCCATCTTGTTCATTTCAGCAAAGAATCAGCAAGACAACCAGGACAGCCTGAGTACCAGCAGCATGTCCTCCTCTGCTTCCCTCACAAACACCCACAGACGTCTGCACTGGAGCCAGTGTGCATAGGAAGCGCCTCCAGCCAGCAGAACACACGGATGGAACAAAGCCCAACTCCAAACGCGTTCTAGAGAAAGCACTGTTTAAAACTACACCAAAAAATGCTTTTCCACAGGTAAATATACACTATTACAAATTAAAGTCCACAAACATTTTTGGATGTACCAGATGAGACTTTCAATTCAAGAACTTGAACAAATGTTATTTGGGTAAAAGCAATTTGTGATGGATTTCTGTGCACCAGAAACCTACGGCTATGGATTTCCCTATAAATTCACAGCTCAAAGCTGAAATAAAGATGAAAGCGAAACGCCTTTAGTCATATAACCACCTTTAAAATCCACCTTCCCTCTTAGGCAATAAAGCAAAGGTGTAATATGTACTAAAGGCATTTGTCTGCTACTTGTTCCGAGTGGACTGGGAATTACAGCAGTGACTCCATCAGCTCAAAGTCTCATATCACAGCCCAGTGTTGCACTGGCCTCATTCTACTCTCGAGCACACCTCAGACATCTGTACCAGTACAGCTTAGAGAGTCATTTTTAATTAGAGAGTTGCATCTAGGTTATGTAACAGTCTGTACATTTCTCTGCAGTGGATTAGGCACAAGACAAGCAACTTTTGTAAGACTAAAGGCTGCACAATATTACTCAGTGCTACAACCAAAGTACAAAACACAGCCTTGAGAAGCCTCCTACTCAGATGCTTGCATAGCAATCTCTGGAAGGAGCCTTGGCTTTTTCTCCCTGGGCTGATCATTTAAAAACAGAACACAAACTTCTGAAACCTAACAATAAAAGTTGCAGTTGTTATCATTATATGTTACATTATATGTTACATTATATGCAACATTCAAAGCAAAGTTCACAATGGGTCACAGAAGACAGCTGCTGCAAGGACCTCAGGAGCACAGAGCTCACACAGCCTTCTGCCCAGGACAGCATTGTGGAGACAGACTATGGCATGGAAGCTGCACACGGGACAAGCAGAGATCACTCTTTAGCTACAGCTTCATAAACCTGATATGAAAACTGAATAAAAAGTGTTATTATGTGGGCTCTGAACTGAGATAAATGTGAAAGTGACAACTTCATTTTCCACTTCTTTAATCCATATTAATTTCACTGCCATCACTTTCCCAAATGAAATTCAGATGCCATTCATTCAACACAGATCGATTGCTTCAGGCTGGAAGCTTCAAGAACTCACACCAGATGTGTGTACATTTCAATTGGCTCAGTGAGGTGAGCTCTCCATAAACATCAACATTTGTTTAACATACTTGGCCCCAGAGTCTATGCTCACCAGCCATTTGCTGGTACAGCTTAGCAGAAAAGCTTTATAATGCACGTTTAAAAGTGTACTTCCATGTGTTGGTCTATTTTATGCAATCCACCACACAAATTCAGTGAGCAAATTAATGAGTGCAAATTAAAGACATTCTTACTTTCTGTGTTGTAAACAAAAATACTCAAGTGCTGTTATCTCAGGTTTCTTCCTGTAGAACAGCACTCTTCCCTCCTCCCCAGATTTCAGCACAGAGCCCCCCTGACTGCCTGGTGTTGGCCTTGTCTTACAGAGATCTGAGTAAGAACTCCATTTAGCAGACACCTTATGCCCTGCTACAGCCCGTCTTCACTCCTAAGTCCCAAAATAATACGGTAGAATGGAGCACAGAATAACATGGAGCCCTGACCAAGCACAGGGTCTCAGCCGTGCTTATCTGAAAGTCCCAGGAGGTTTCTGTGCTCAGGAAGTCTGAGTCATCCGATTCTTCCTTCTGACATCTGAAAATGATGAAGTTCTCTGGCTAATTAGAAATGCTGGCAAATAGCAGAATCTACCAGCTCTGCAGAAGAGAGGTCACAGTTGAGGACTGAGAACACAGCATACATGATCTCAAAGCATCCTACTTGTGAAGTTTTAACTTACTTTTATCCATGAAATAACACAGTTCAGAAATGCTCACCTGCGTGCAACTTCGAAACAAGCAGGTCTCATTTCTTTTAGCTGAGAGGCACCCAATGCCTGGGGAGGGGGAGCGAGTGGGTTCTTTATGTTAGAGCCATTTAAAAGACAGGATGAGGACAGCCAGCAGGGCCACCTTCACAAGGAGATTACCGACGCCTGCCACATGACAAGCAAAGATAACCCATGGCTTGCATCAGTACTCCAGGATCTCGGTTTGCATGTACGTTTAAGAGCCTCATTAATCAACTGCCAGAACATCTCCCATTAACCATCCCTTTATGGCATTAGGTTATGCAGGCCTACAGATTGGTAATAGCATACTGCTCTTTGGACTCGCTTTGTTTTTACTTAAGACAACAGCTAACCATACCTAGCAACTGTCACGTTGTTAAAGACACTGTCAGCTATTAAGCAACTTTGCCATTCCAATCCCCACCAATACTTCACCTTGTTAATGACAACCTATTTAATCTTGTCTATGCATAATGCACTAGAGATACTTCTGCATTTCAGGAACTGCGATCGCATTTCATACGTCAATCCTCAGCGCCACTCCAACACCACGACGAGGTACAGCCTTACCCAAAACATTATGACAAATAAAGAAATGCTAAAAGTACTAAAGGAAGCTGATTAATTACTTTGCTATCTCCAGGAACGAGCATCTACTGCCCAGTAGGTGCTGAATGCCTCCTGGTGGTGAAGCACCCTCAGTTCAGTGACCACAGTTACAGGTAATGCTTCCAGAGCGCCACACGTGGCGGAGGACGTCGGGCCCTTCCAGCTCCGACCCGAAGTGCACCTTCAGGCCCGCAGAAGGCAGCGGACACAGCAAAGTGTCTTGGCAGGACTTCAGGGTAGGAATCTATTCAGGCAAAGAACTGGAGCGAGAAGGCTCGTCTCTGAAAAGGCAGGATTGAATTTGTGTCACTCCTGGCATGCTGTGCTCCCACAGAGCCGCAGAGCCCAGCGCTTCTCAGACATTTGATGTGTTCTCTCTGCAAACGCTTTGGCCTCGGTGAGCCAAAAGACATGGGAGATGTGTGTGCTGGGAGAACAGAGCTTTGGCAGCAGAAAGCCGCTGTGCTCCAGGAGCCTGCAGAGGGATGGGGATGGTCCTGTAAGCTCACAGCACTCCTCAGTCTGCAAACACACATCATGAACCACGTAGCACACATTTGGCAACAAAGAAAACCGAGACAAAGCTGCACATGAGTTGGCATCTTAGGGGAAAGCAGGTGAACTTCTCCAAATTCAAAGCTCAGTCACACTTCCTGCAAACTACGAAATACTTCTTTGCACCCTGTAGATTAATCAAACAATTGGTAAACACAGCAAAGCTGCTGGCAAAGCACAATAAGAAATACAAGCCTGACTGTAAAACATGAATGGCAAATGCCAGAACAAGGGGACTGAAATCCCTTACTTAAAGGTACCTACTATGGGTTTTGTGGCACAAAAGCTCCTGCTTACTCCTAGCATCACTGTTGGCTTTTTTTCCTCCTCAACTGCACAGATGGGAGAGTATCAGCACACCTGATTTCATACTCAGCCTGTTGAGTTGTTGATGCTGAAATCCTCCTTCCCAGAGCAAGTGTCCAAAACACCACAAGTGCTTTATTTAGTTAAAAACTAAATATTTCTATCACTCCAATACCTTTAATAAAAATTAATAAATCCATTGGAAAGGAGAGAAATCCTGTCTAATCACATGCATGTAAATGGATTAGGTATCCTCATAGCAGAGAATTACACATACAGGTCCTTCAGAAACTGGCTTCAATATTGTTTTTTAAATTAAAATAGTTAAAAACCACTCCTGGCTGATATTTGAGATTAGCATCCAGTCTGCACCTGCAGTATTACTTTAACAGGAGTATCTGCATTTCAGTTCATGTTCTGTTTGAATGCATTTGCAGGTTAATATCTCTGCTCTCAAGGTGGTCTAAAAGGAGTGTATGGGAACTGCTGGGTCACGGCCTGAGCCTCTGGCTGATCACCTGAGGGAGCCGTGAGTCAGCCAGAGGAGCACAGGTGAGGGCAATGCAGCTGAGCTGTAGGAAGGGGGAGCCTGGCTGCACCTCTCCCAGACCCATTTAAGAGCTGAGTGCCAGGGGGGCAGGATCTCTTCTGGAGTTTTGTGAGTGAGCCCAGGACAGGGGCAAGCCTTCTATCTATCCTCTTTTTGTTATCGTTATCTGCTTTGCCTAACGCTCTTGTTTATTTTGTAATTATAACATCTTAATATTCATTGATTAGACAAGGGGATTGAAGATCTCATCACAGGTCACGTTTAATTACACAACTTGAGGATATATTCTGGTAATGAGGAAACCAGATTTTCTTAAGGCATGGAGTTCTAAACCAGCCTTTCCTACTTAAGAGAAAAGCGATAGATGTTCTCTCTTTTTATGCCCATCTCTAATAGCCATGCATGGGAAAGCTGCCACAGCTTCTCACGAGGCAGGAGGCAGACCTTCCTCAGCATGGTGGCACAATTCCACGTGCCTCTACCAGAGGCACCAAGCAGCAGCTTTCGATGAGCAGCCAATCTTGGCTGATTGATTGGACTCTGAGTCAGCTGAGGTGTTGGAATTCAAAAGCTGCCATCAATGGGTGCCCCTGGCTGCCCAGACCCAGCACAGATGTCAGTAACAGCCTGCCCTGAGCAGAAATGACTCGTCACCTCTTGACTTCACACGTGATGCTCAACAGGCAGAGGGGTACACAACAAGAAAGAAGAAAGCCCCTGTTTGTGCCAAGCAGATCACAGGCACACAGCGATGCTCTGCTGTGACATTCTTGGGCCAAAGTCACTTGGAAGCTCAGAGCTGAGGCACAGAGCTGGGAGCTCCAGGCAGCTCCCCACACCACCACAGGGGGAGATCATCATGTAATTCATTAAGTCGCACCTGAATCAACTGAAGTATTTTCAAAGGTTTAAGGATTATTCATCACTACTGAAATTCAGTTACAAATCTTTCACATTGAAAAAAACAAACTTAACCCCAAATAGGGCACCCTGCTTTACATAACAAAGAAAGCAATAATAATAATAATCAAAAAAATAACAAATAGCACCTTACCCTGAGAGGAACAAGAACCTTCAACAGAAGCCCTGAAGATTTCAAAACTCACCTTTTGGGAGCTGGGGAGCCCTTCCTCCCTGGAAGATGCTCTGATCTCCATAGCCTTTCCTCTCCAGGCCCAGCACGCTGTGCTGCTCATCGCTCCCTGCTTCTCCCTCCTCACACAGGCGGTGCTGGGCAAACAGGACAGTGAGATGCAGCCATGTCTGCAGCTCCCTGCACACTCAGCCCTGCACCTCTCTGGGGACCTGTTTGCTTTGCCTGCTCCATCACCTGTTACTGACCAACTGCCTTGAGTTCCAAACAGTTCAAGGCCAGAATGAAATACTCTGAGGACTGTTAAGCCCTGATTAGCAGTTTCATCTCAAATCTCAAATGCACATCATGTGCACTCACAAGTTTTCACTTTTTGGTTTTATCATTATAATATATATATATATACTTATGCAACAAACAAAACCAAACCAAATGATACTTACACTGCTTCTCACGCTGTAGATTCCATGCATGCTGCTCAGCTGCTATCACACAGAGCTCCAGCAGCCACATCCAGGCCTAGAGAGGGCTAAACCTGTCTGGCTGCTGCTAAAATAGCAGCCATGGCTGCACCCAGCTGCAGCCTGTTGGTTAGTTGGTTTGTCAGCACCCAGCTGCAGCCTGTTAGCACCCTGGGGCAGGGCAGCAAGCCTGGAGTGGCCCTTCTGCTGCAGTTGTATGGAGAAAGAAATGTGAATATAAAATTTTACGCTGATTAAGTTTCAATTTTATGGTCATTTTACAGCCAGCACTGTTGGAACAGAAATGGGAATTAAAACAACTAGATCTGATAGCATCCCCTGAGCCACTGAGATGCTGGTGCTGTTATGCCACAGAGAAGAAGAAGGAGTGGAAAGGGGACCAGTCGATCTGTGGTGCACTGAGAAGTCAGCCCTGTGCTCCTGAGAGTTAACAAGGCTATTTACTTCAGTAGGAGTAAAAGTGAACTCTGACAGGATTATTGTCACAGGGTTTTTCTTCTGGGAAATGGGAGTGGGATCTGTTTTCCCATGAGCAGCTGCTTGCTCTTTCCATACTAATAGAGATATTCATTTGAGCTTTAGCAGCATTCAGCATTCAGACAGCATACCTGAATGTGTTTACTCAAATGAATGAGAAAAACCAATCCTTGATACATAAATTCCCCAGACATATTGCCTGGTTTCTTGCAGCCTGTATGTAGCTCAGCACTACACAAAGCAGATGTGACTTACAGCTCCCTTATTATTCGCACAAATACACCAGCAGTTTAAAAACACTGACTGTGTTTGCAGAATCAATGGGTGCTTTGCTGGGAGTTTGTCCAGTTCATCACAATAAAACTGAAGTGCCTGAGCGCGGCCCCGAGCCACAGAAGAATTGTACCTCTGTGTGCTATTTGCATGCCCCCACCACGGCACTTTTGGAGCCACACGATTAGTTTGAAGGCTGTCCAACAACCCACTGAGCCAGCCCTTACCAAAGCCTTGTGATGCTTCTGTTAGCTGCTCTGCTTGTAACCTCTGTTTCAGTCTAGAGAAAAAGCTTTAAAGCTTGCTTAAATAAACTGATTTAGGGCACAAGCTTCCATTGGATGCCAGAGTTCTCTGTGGTTCTGGTCCTGGAGGTACTGTGGTCACGTCTCAAGTCTGCAGTATTTGCTTTGGAAAATATGGTAGGGCTACCTGAAGTCTTGTGGAGAGTATATGCCCTGTGAGCTAGCTGAACTTTCCCTTCGTGTCTATGAGCTTGAATTCACCAAACATTCCAAACACACCAAATTTTCTTCACGACCTTTCAAGCACAGCTTACTCTGCTTCTTCAGTGCTCGAGGAAGCGGAGTGCTGAAGAAGGAGACCTTCTTTTCCTTCAGGAAAAGCGGAGATCTGCACTTACCTGCTCAGCACAGTCAGCGTGCTCCGCTGTGCAGAAGAGATGCTGATACCGGAGATGTGATCCAGGTTAGGCTGAGGTAAGCAGAGAAACTAAAAACACCTTACAGAAAGCGCTGCATAATCTCGTGCTTACAGCCCTGTCCTGGGATGGTGACCCAGCTGGTTTCCTTACAAACGGAGGCTGTGTGTGCACAGCAGCTGCTCCGCAGAGCGGGTCGGGCAGGGACTCGCTCAGGCACAGCAGTGCGTGCTGATGCTGTTCTCTTTTTTATCACAGTGTTGTTGTTTCAGCCTCCAAAATCTCTGGCAGACGTGACCACCTCACGTCACATCTTTAGGCCTTTCCACACAAAAGTTACAGTAGAAGCCATAACCTTTTCAGGGGAAAATCATTCCTGGTCCAAGCAGAGGGCCCTGGAGCGGCGGCTCAGCCATTGCTGGCCGTGTGTCAGCTGATGCTCTGGGCAGGTTCCCATTCCTCCTGCCTGACTGCCACAGAAGAATGAGACAGTGGGCAGCCTTGTGCCTGGGGAAGACATTGCTCTGCAGCAGACTCAATTCTTGGGCAGATTTGGACGTCCTACCTTTCTGTAGGCTTTCCTTTTCCAACATGAGTTTAGAACAACATGTTCCTAAAGCAGCTGACGTGCTGCTTTACCATTTCTTTTGTTTTGCTTGGGATTACTTCCATATTTAAGTAAACACTAAGACAGTCCAATTCTGGGCAACAGGACACATGATCCAGAACCATGCAGTGAACTGGCACAGAAGATACTGGAAGAATTTGGCCAGCAATGAGCTGTGAAAAAAAAAAAACAGAATGGGAAAACATTTTGCAAACAGCCTTCAAAGAGAGCTGTACAACATGGAGAGATGGAACAGCAAAAGGTGGAGAGGATGAGGCAACGTGGGAATGTTGTGGGATGGGAACATGTGGAGCAGTCGTCTTCAGAACAGCTGATCAGTGAAGGGAAGATTCATTCATTCCATACACCATTTCCTTTTTGTGACATCGTTCCCCAAAACCTCAGTCATGCTAGGTTGGCTCATTCACTCTAACAAAGATGATGACAAGAGTAAAAAAGTCAGAAGAAAAATTGAGAAACAAAATAAGAGCATCAGGTGATGCGCACTGCTGGAGGGCGGGTTTGAAATGTGTCTGTGCATGTTTGACTCCATAGGACTGGTTTTGCCAAGGATGCAGTCTGTCAGTAATGCTGAAACATGTAATAAACTGAGTAGTGTTTGGTTCCAGGGCCTTCTACTCGGCTTGAATGGTATCTTTCCTTGAAGAAGGTCGCAGAACCAAAATTCGGAGCAGAGATTTGGCACTGGCGCATTGAACTACTGTTCAGGAGAGCTGGCTCATGCTCCGCTCTACTGCAGCTGTCCACACACCCTGCAGAGCTCACCCAGCCCTGCACCCTGCAGGCTCAGCTGTGCCCCCACCGCCCGCTGCGTCAGTCTGCATCCCCGGCAGTGCGAAGCTCCCCGTGGGCACGGCAGGGAGCAGACATCACAGCGCTGGACGTGGCCTGAGTGCTGAGTGTTACCCGTGCTTCAGGGAGGAGAGAACCCGTACAAACTGGAGTTGTAGAATGCTGCCTTTCCTCCTTCCTCGTGCAAATTGTCATGTCGCATACAGCAGGATATGAACTGGGAGGGAAAAAACAACAGCAACAACTGAAGTTGTATTCTACGTTTGGTTTGTGTAATTTGCTTTGAAAGCCCATCTCAAAGCACTTTCTTCGTTCCTCTCCCCAGCGCTACTGTGTTTACACTCAACCACAATTTCTTGCCAAAATAGAGTTTCAGTTAACAAAAAGCTCCCTTGATTCTCCCCAGTAATGAATTCCATCTAAAAAAATGGATTTGCCAGCAAAACAGAAAGAGCAGCATGGGTTTGTAGAACCATTGTACTTCCTGCAAGGCAGCCCAGTTAAATCACAGCCACACTATAATGGAAAATATTCCACATGTACTTCAGCAACCTTAAGGAAGGAGAATTTTGTGGGTTGCTGTAATCTAATACTGTGTTTCTCAGAAGCAGAGTAAGAGTTGGGCTCTAATTACAATGCACATAGTGTGTCCATAAATGAATACCCTTTTCTTAAAGCTTTTAAAGTATGTCGTGTATTTTACATACATGCATTCAATTTTAATGCAGTTTTTCAAGTATGTGTTTTTGGATAACGCTCTCAGAAGAAACCTCAGTCCCTCTTCTGCCACAAGTGATGGAGACATACCAATCATTTGTACATCTTCACATCACGTTTACACAAAGAACAGCATCAGAGCGCGTTGCTCTGGAAGTGCTGATCTCAGTAATCCAGAAGAACAAAACAGCTCGTGAGAGGAATTCAGCCCTTCAGAGAGGAATTAAGCTGTAGTGGGATGTTAATTGTAACCCTGCAACCCTTTCCTTATCAGTCAGAGAAGCAGCATTCGGCGGATGGGGCAGGGCAGTCCCACGTTCCTCCTGGCCATGAAGGTAACAGCAGAGAACAGCAGAGCGGTGCTCAGCCGAGCTGTGCTGCCACTGCAGAAAATCCACACAGCAGTGGTGAGACGTGATGAGGAGTCTCTCAGGCAGATCTACTATGAACTTACACAGAGCACTGAGCATTTGTCTGTGAGAAAGCAGCAGCTGCCTGTAGTGGGTAGGAGCCCATCTGGAGCGTGTGACTTCTGCTGCAGGTAGCATAGGTGTTCCTTGGACAAATATTTTGGTAGAAGTTTAGCAACTGTATCGAACACAACCACCAATAATCCTTTTCAGGCAGATAATAGCAATACTTCTGCAGGAGGTCTATGTGACACGGTTAAGGTACTTGTTTTCTGACTCCTCACTAATTTGGGCAGAGTCCAAACGCGTGATGCAGTGTCTGAGAGGTGGCTGAAACAGCCATGTGTCACCCGGAGCACCAAAACTCAGCAGCTGTTTGCTCTGCAAAGACAGAAATGATGTCGTGGTGGAGCAGATGAGACACCAGCTGCGTGCTGCACGTCCCACCCACTGACCTCAGTGTAAAGGGACTGAAAAGCTGAACAGAGCCAAGGCGCCAAGGGGCTTTAGGCTGTACCGGGGCAAACTGAGGGCTGGGGGAGAACCTCTGATCTGGTGGTCTTGCTGGTAGAAGCAATGGCATTGGCAGATACCAACATTGAGTAAGACACTTAGAAAGGAGAAAGAGGACACGGGCCCCGCAGTGGCACCCTGAGATGGGTTTCCTCAAAGATCCCAGCTCCTAATTCTGTGCCAGAAACTTCCTTTGGATCAGAAGGCTCACATTTAACTTCACGTAACACTGACTGCATACAGACATAATCATTTAGCAATAATTAAGGCACCTTTTAAAATGCACTAGTAAGGTCTCACAGCTTTCGAGCCACGCGGCGATGCCCTAACCTCCCCTAACAGCCTTTGCACAGAAGCATGCCGCCGATTAAGCTTACCGATGTTACAAACACCATCCAGCAAAACATGAGGAGCTGAAGCACTGGCGGAGGAAGATCACTCCTCGAGGCAGCTGGGAGTTTGCAGTGTCACCGGCGGCTGCCGGGGGGGAAACCACGGGAGAGCGTTCGCTCCCTGATGCCAAATCTCGGCGGTGCCGTTCCTTCCTTGCCTCGGGGGAACGCTCCAGCCGAGCCGCGGGGGTCCGCGAGCCCCGGAGCGCCCGGAGCCGCGCAGAGCCGAGCCCGGAGCCACGACCCCCGCCTGCCAGCAGGAGGAGGAGGCAGCGGGCCGGGTTGGGCTGGGCTGTGCCGACCGCTCCGGTCCCGGCCCCGGGGCAGCACCCGCCGGGGCTCCGCTGGCGCAGGTAGGGGGACAGGACAGGTGCCGGCTCCGCTCCCTAGCACGGCCGGGCGGGGAGAGGCGGGGGGTGGAGGGAAGGTGCGGCGATGCCTCGAGGGGCTTTGAAATTAGTGACAGTCGTTTGGAGTAATTACTGGCACGAAAGGAGCTGACGTGTTCCTTCCCGAGGACAAATTGCTAGCAGATTTATAAACGGCCGGACCGCCGTGGGGTATCGGCGGCCACATGCGCGGCTCCGACTTTTTCTCCGTCGCGACGTTACGCGTTACCTGCAAGCGACGGTGCGGGGTGCGCGTCTCCGTCAAACGAAGGGTGTGCGGCCGCTTCTTCAGAACGACGCGTTTTATTTCAGCGATCCGAAACCCGAGAGCAGAACCGAGAGCTTCGGCTCAGCCCGGCGGGCCGGCGCTCCTTTGAAGCCGCGAAGCTTCGTCGCCTGGAGCGGCACGGCACGGCACGGCACGGCACGGCACGGCACGGCACGGCACGGCACGGCACGGCACGGCACGGCGGCGCTCCGAACGCGCGGCTTTGCTTCCCGTGCGGGAGGATCCCGTCCGCTCCCCGCGCCGTGACGGCCGCCCCGCAGCGGTACCCGCACGATGGGCGCCCCGCGCCGCTGTTGGCTGCGGCCGCTGCTCGCCGCCTGCCTGGCCGCCCGCCTGGCCGCGCTGCCCGCCGCCTGCCCCCGCCTCTGCGCCTGCTACGGCCCCGCCGAGGTGCACTGCACCTTCCGCTACTTCACCGCCGTCCCTCCGCGCATCGCTCCGGACGTGGAGCGCATCAACCTGGGGTACGTTCGGGTCGGCGCCGCGCCTCTGAGCGGGTATCTTTCAGCGCTCTGCTCCGCCAAGTAATAACTGAGAGTTCCCAGCCGTAGGGCTAGAAACTAACCCGGGCGGGGAATGAAACTTCGGTGAGTGGTTTGCATTATTCAGAGGTGGCCGCAACGAGGCAATGAGAGCTAGAGAAGTGTAAGACCTCCAACACTGTGCAGAAGTGTGATGGATGCGAGAATCTTAAAAAGTTTTGGATTTAAATGAGTTCTTTTACATTATCTGAACACCTTGCATCTGTAACATTGAACTCTGAAGGGATCTGAAACAGAGATAATTCCTTCTGGGAAAAGACAGCTCAGAGCTCCAGTGGGGCCAGAAACACAGCACAAGTGTTCAAATCTTCAAAGACTTATGCTGTGACTTCAGAATGTCATGCAATACTGTTTTCTACACTGTTATTTATCCAGCTTATGGGAAATAGCATTTATCTGAATACTTCAGACACCAAAACGATCCAGTTCAGGTGATCAGAAAGAGCAGAGAATAGATTACACACAGGCTTGACAGGTCTGTCAAAGGGCTTTCCCGCAAGCATCCTCTGCCATGAGCCCAATGGCCACGCAGCAGCCATGTCTGGCTGCCCCAGTAGCACTTTGGATACGCATGGCCTTAAGTTGTCCAAAGGTGTACGTGAAAAAGACAAAAGGAGGTTTCCATGGGAGCTTTTCCCTGCCCTGCTGCCGGCTCCCTGGTCACAGCTCCCTTTTCCTTCTCTGGTTTGGCAGCATTTCCCAGGAGAGCGGTGTATGAAAGCCTACGGCTCAGCACCAGCACTTCTGGAGGGCTGTGTTGCCCAAGGACGTGTTTGCAGCACTCTCTGCTATGACAGAAAGGCCAGCTATCTAACTGGGGAATTAATCTCTGCTCATGACCACTGGGCACGGGAGTTGTGATGGCTGTGTGAGAAGCAGATCAGGCCGTGTCAGCAAGGTAGGATGTAGAGGAAATGAAGGTCCAGAAGCACTCCTGAAAAGAGCAGAGGGTGGCAGGAAGGGCAGCAGAGGACAGCGAGACCCTGCAGGGCTGCAGCTCCACGGTCAGGGGCAGCGCTGAGTGCGGGTTGTTCTCACACTGCAAAGGAAGCCTTTCCAGGTCTTCTCCATGACAGTACGATGCAGAAGGGCAATGCCGTATTGCAGCCCTCCGCCATTACATGCACCCCTTGCCCTGGTCCCTGCAGCCCCAAACTGGCATTCTTGTCTGCATGCTGTTGCAATTATTTCCCATATCCAGTTGGAATACAGCCTTCAGGAAGCTGCCTGGGACAAGTCAACAAACTCTGTGCTAAGGAGAACAGATGACTTACATAACACTTCATCTTCGCTATCAGAAGCGCTGCCTCCCTTTACACATTTCAGAGAGTTTTCTTCCGTTTTTGGTTGGTTTCCTTTAAAACAAGACGTGTGGCTGTGTGACACAGCCAGGTCAGGTCTGGGATGCTGTTTGTTCCAGGTACAACAGCTTGCTCACACTGACTGACACGGACTTTGCCGGCCTGGAGAAACTGGAGTTACTGATGCTGCACAGCAATGAGATAAACGCAATCCCTGAGAAGGTGTTCAGGGATTTACGTTCACTACAGGTAAGGACGACGTGTTGGAGATAACCCAGCCTTAGCTTCCATTATGACCTTTAGGCAATCAGACAGCAATACCAGTGTGGGGGAGCAGCCCAGCCGCCTTCAACCTTTTGGTTTCCTGTTCCTAATGGTACCCCTGTGAAAGGTAAGGACATCCAACAGCCACCTCACGGGAAATGCCTTTCCTTCCCAGGTGGGCATTCAGGCGTAGAGTCAAGAGAGAGATGAACACTGGCACATATCTGACGTAATATCTTAACTGGCAGCTGCAATTGAGACTTTCTTCTATGTGAGGAAGGCTGCAGAGCTCCAAGTGCTGCATCTGCAGTCTTCAATTAATCAGTCACAGCTAGTATGGCATCCATCTATCCTCTATCTGTATTTGCCATCTAGTCAGTCATACACACAGAAGTAATTGAACGATTATTTATGACCAACCATTCCCAACCAATTCCATGTCAGTTAACAGTTACTCTCCAGTTAAATTTCAATCCAGAGCTGTTGTTAATAATTACAGAGAAGTAAAACCATTGTAGCTGTGACCATTTGTGACCATGAAAGACCTGAAGTGCTCAGAAAACACAGCGGTGACTCGATTGCTTTGGAGTATGAGAGGTGAGGAGGGAGAGACAGAAAGCAGCTAACGGGTGAGTGTGCACATCTCCAGGATCCAGTAACCCTCGTGAAGGCCACTCCTGTGCCCGAGAGCTCAGCTGTTACCTTCTACAACCACAAATAATTCCCATACAGTTCCCAATAATGCTTTTTTCCCAGCCATTTGCCCTGCTGGTCTGTTGCAATACTTCAGAGTAACCACCAATCCGAATGGCCTGGGAGCCTTACAGCAATGTAACGTTGCTTTTTCGTCAACAGGTCTTAAAGATGAGCTACAACAAGGTCAGTGTTCTTCAGCAAGATGCCTTCTATGGTCTGAAGAGCTTGGTCCGGTTGCACATGGACCACAATGAAATTAAATTTGTAAATCCCAACGTTTTCTATGGCCTCACATCACTGAGGTTGGTCCACTTGGAAGGAAATCTCCTGAAGCAGCTCCATCCGGACACTTTTGTCACCTTGAGCTACCTCCAAATATTTAAAGTATCCTCCATAAAGCACGTACACCTGTCTGACAACACGTTGACCTCGCTACCACGAGAAATGTTTTCCTACATGTCTGAGCTGGAGAGCATTTACCTCCATGGGAACCCATGGGCCTGCGACTGCGATCTGCAGTGGTTTGCAGAATGGGCAGAACAGAGGCCAGGTGAGCTGACGGCTTTGCTTGTTCTTTTTAATCACCTTACAGCATCTTCTTGCTGATAGCATCGTCCTTTATTTATTGATATACACTCCTAGGGAAGACTGGAAACACAATGGCATCTGATATATCTCTAATTGTTCGAATGCTGATGATCGACCTGCTGACACCTGCTGTCAGTCTTCCAGAGGTACTGGATGCGTTGTTATTTGTGCTACACCCCTCAAATATCACAGCAAATTAACTGATGTAAAGCAGAAGCAGCTACATGAAACTTGTCACTCCTTTACAGCAGCCAATGATCCCTTTGTGAACAGCAGGCCATTACAGCACGCCTGCACCAATCCTTTGCACTTCTATTATTTCTTATTTTTATCCCCTCTACTCAAAACGTTACTCCCCAGCATCTGCTTTGGTTCTGTTTGTTTTTTCAACTTCTAAGAGTCCTGATCCTAATGCTAAAACTGTGTTTTTCTTTCCTTCAGATGTCATAAAGTGCAAAAAAGACCGAAGTTCTGGTGCTCAGCAATGCCCAGTCTGTGCCAGCCCCAGGAACTGCAAAGGGAAGAACTTTGTGGGTATTCCTCCTGCAGCTCTGACCTGCACTAAGCCAGTCATACATCACACCCTGAAACTCAAAAACCTCACAGTGCCAGAGGATGGGGATTTCAGCTCTGTATCTCCCAAGGACTTCCTAGCTCCCATAGGATCTGTGGTTTTGAACATGACTGACCAAGGAGGAAATCGAGGTAACTTGGTTTGCAACGTTCAGAAACCAAAAGAAATGTCTCCCATCTCATTTGACAAAGAGGACAACGTCACAGTCCTCAGAACATCATTCTCATCATTTCTCGTGTGCGACATCGCCTACGGACACATTCAGCAGCTGTGGAGCATACTGGCCCTGTACAGTAATTCTCCCCTCAAACTCGACAGGAGTGCCGTCGCAGCTGAAACACCTTTCATCACTTACCAATATAAGCAAAACTACTCTGAAAAAGATGAACTTTTTACCAAGGTGGAGGCTGAACTCAGAGCTGAACCATCGTGGTTAATGCAAAACAAAGTGGCACTGCAGCTTGACAGGACAGCAACCACACTTAGCACGCTGCACATCCAGTACTTCACTGATGCTGAGATAGTTTTGCCCACTGTTGACCAAAAGAAAGTGGGAAAGAACTGGACAGTGATCTCCAGGGACAACAAAACACAAACAGAACACACTGTTCCAGTCGGGAGAACTGCACAACTGGACTGCCAAGCAATCGGGCAGCCAGCTCCTGCCATAGAGTGGATATTGGCTGATGGGAGCAAAGTCAGAGCCCCTTATGTCAGTGAGGACGGCAGAATTGTAGTAGCAAAATCCGGGACATTCACGTTACGAACAGCTGATACGTTTGACTCTGGGCTCTATCACTGCATCGGCACAAATGGTCACGATGCAGATGTCCTCACGTTTAGAATCACTGTGGTTGATCCTTACGTGGAACACAGCAGTGTAAATGGGGCCCAATTTTCCACAGCGGTTGGCAGCATTCTGGACCTTCCCTGTACCTCTGCCGCTGTTCCAGATGCTGCCATTAGTTGGGTGTTACCTGAGAGAGTGGTTCTTCACCACTCCGTAAGAAACAAACAGATTTTTGGCAACGGTACCTTAAGAATACAGGGGGTAACAGAGCGAGACAACGGCTACTTTAGATGTGTTGCAGCCAACCAGTACGGTGTTGATCTTTTGATTTTCCAAGTGCTGGTTAGAGAGGGCAAAAGCACCCCACAGAAAGCACCCGTGGCTGCGGGAGAGTGGGAAGAGAGCGATGGCTCTGGTGATGCAGCGCTGCCCTCAGGTAGAGGAAGGCAGAATTCCTCAGCTGCCCTGCTGAGCTGGATGGGTCGGGAGCCCAGTGCCCCAGCACACAGACAGCAGGGCACGCACAGCACCCGCACTGGCAGCGGCCCCAGGAGGATGACGAGCCGTCAGCACAGGGACAAAGCTGGCAGGAGGCTCAGGGGGCATCGAAGGCGCTTTGGCTCCTCAGCCAAGAGAGCCAACCCCCAGCGCTGGGCGGCCTTTCTGGAAAAAGCAAAGAGGAACCCACCCGGGACAGAAAAACAAGAAGTGGAGACAACCCCACCTGTTCAGGTCCATGAGTTCTCAACGGTGCCTGCGGATGAGGAGGAAACGTCTGGTGCTGCCATCTCCCCAGAACAAGAGTTCATGATAGTGGTAACAGAGGGGGCCACCATGTCTTCCCTGGGGAGCACAGCTGGTAGCACAGCCCCTGCAGGGGCCGGGACCCCCCCACCCGCTCCCTTCCCACAGCCCAGCCCATCCGTCAGCCCCACACCAGCAGATCTAAACCCTATGACCACCACCTCAGACTCATGGGAAAGACCCAATTTAAGCCAAACATCAGCAAGCGGTGGGAAGCAATCGATGGCAACAGAGGGAGCAAGCAGAACATCCGTGCTCATCAGTGCTCAGCAAAGATCAGCACCTCCTGGAGAACATAACAGTCTATATTTAAAGGCTGTATCTGCGACAACCACGGGGAATATTACAAACAGCAGCACACCTGCAACTTCCCAAAATGCAGTGGGTGAAATGCATGGTTTTACAGAGTTTACTGATAAGATTTCCACCAAAACAGATGGTCAGGCATCTGCAGCAACAATCAGCAAGCCAAACTCTGAGTTTGGTCACATTCACTTCCACAGTGCTCAGAAACCTGTAACTCCTGCACTACCACTGGGCCCAAACATCGTTACTCATCAGCACGCTCAAATCATTCAGGATGTGACAACCCACACACCTCAGGCCCGGCAACAACATGGGAGAAGGAGGAAAGTTTCTGCTAGGAGAAAAATGGTCAGGCCAGGACGTCTTCTGAGTATGAAAGAGCACAGGCGCAATTCAGGGAAGCAAGGCTCTGCCGGAGGGAGAACAGCTATTGCTCCAGCTGTCCTGCTGAGTTCAACACACAGCCCTAACGTGCCCACCTTCAACAACTCACACAGCAGCATCAACCCGCTCAGCCCAGAAGCGCCTCTGTCCTCCCCCTCTACTACAGATATGTCCTCAGAGCACTCAGAAGGCACAGCTCGGAGCACAGCATTCCTCATGGAAGAGGACAGTGCACCCACTGCAAGGCAAGGAGCCACTTCCACCGCACTGCCTGTAGTTACTCAAAGCACCGGAGATGCTGCCCAGAAGGAAGCAGAGAGCAGAGCTCCGTGTCACAGCAGCACTTACAAAGCACAGCCTGTTAGCAGCAGGCTGCCAACGTCTGCAACCCGCACAGCTCACACCGCAGAAATCACACACATGATGAGCACAAGGACTGCTTCTGCTCCCCCAACAGTCTTCTCCAGATCCTCATCCAAAAACTCCCAGGGAGGAAAAATTATAAGAGCACTTCTCTTTGGAAATGGCACACAAAAGGAAGTGCCGAGGACAGGTGCACTTCCACCAACAGAGTTATCAGTCTTGCTTCCTGAAATTACAGCAGTGGCATCGAGACCCCACGTCTCTCCTTTGCCCTTCACACCCATCTCAGTGGACATCGATCCCGTCCCATCTTTAGGCAAACCCGCTGACAGCAGCAGTACGTCAGAGAAGCCCCCTGACTGCAGCCCTGCAATGAGCACAGCTGGAGGAACCGGCAGAGAGAGCGCAAAGCCAACAACTACAGCTTCTGTGGCTCCTCAAAAAGCGTTCAGAACAGGAAGAAGGAGAGGTCAGAGGAGGAGGCGGCCCCCTAAAACAGCTCCTTCTCAAAGCCCAACCACAGGCGCCCGCACTACAGCAGACGCAGCCTCAGCCACCACAGCCGCAGCCAGCCCGCCCGCTGCGCCCACCAGGCACGCGCCTGCAGCAGCGGGGTCTGACAGCCCACCCGCAGGCTGGGTCCCAGCTCTATGGGCTCTGCCCCCACCAGGCACAGCACAGCACGGACCCACGACAGCGCCGCAGACAGCAGCAGCCCCCAGCATGGTGGTGAGCAACCCTCCCGCGTCACTGCTGCCCCACAGCCCTCGGCCACAAACCCCCACTGCAACAGCCTCAACCCCCCCGCTGCCCTCAGAGCCTCTGGGTGCCAAGCGAGTGCATCCTGCTGCAGTCAGTGCCGCAGCGCGCTCAGAATCTGCTCAGCACCTCAAAGCTTCCACCCCAGCAGCTGAGCGGCCGCACCTGTGGACAGACAAGGAGGCCGCTCGAGGCAGCCCCGTGGCACGGCCCCTGGACCTGGGCAGCACCGAGCTGAGCAGCAGAGCTCTGGGCACCATGGCTCTAAGAGAGCAGCGTCCCACCTCAGCACCGTCCATGGGGGGAATCGGTGCTGGGCTGCCACCTACAGAAAGGGGAGGCAAAACCTCAACAGTTAACACGCCGACTGTGTCGACACCATGGCAGGTGGCTGCTCCACATGCATACCTGTGGGGCAGCTCTGCCGACGGCTGGTCTGACCAGAGACAGCATCACAAATCCACCACCAGCATCCCTCTGTCCTTGTTCTCTTTAAGCGGAAACTATTTCACAAAGCCCAGAATAATTGGAGGAAAATTAGCTGCCTTCACTGTGCTGGCCAACTCAGATGCTTTCATTCCGTGTGAAGCTACGGGCAACCCCCAGCCAACAGTAGAATGGACCAAGATCTCCCCAGGTAAGCTCGGCAGCTCCGGGTGCCGCAGTCTGGCAGGTGGTTGGCATGCTGCAGGCAGTAGTGCTTGCCTAGGAATACCATGAAGGATCAGTTACGGCACAAACTAAGAAATAGTGAGAAAAATGACATCCCAGCATGCTTGCTGGAGTGCCTTAATACCGACTACAAAACAGTTGCTAAGGGAAATGTTAAATATGTGCATACGTAAACAATAACCTTGTGCTTACTGTGAGAAGATTAAAGCTCTTCTTGCACATTACCTGCTGCTTCAGAGCAGTCAAATGAACATAATGAACCATGACATCAAGTTATTGCAAGGGCAAAACATTTACCAATTTGCAACACCTGCACACAACTGAACCAAAGTACTTCAGGCTACACAAAGCCTTACCTTCAGTATCGGAGTCTTGTCTCTACCAAAGAACTTAGGTTTGGTTGTCTTTTGAAGCTTTTCCACTGCATACGTAGGATTTATGATTTCTCCCTTTCTTACAACCACTGTCTTGGGCATTTGGGCAGCGTAGCCCAAGATAAGGAAAGCGTATATGGGTACAGAGCAAAACAAGGCGGGATGGAGAGGTCTGATGCCGTGCTGTTGTCCCTCCCTCCCGCAGAGACCGATGCCCCAGCGAGTGGCAGCAGGTGGTCGGTGCTGCCCAACGGCACGCTCGCCATCGTGCGGGCAGCCCTGCAGGACGGCGGGCAGTACTGCTGCACCGCCACCAACGCTCTGGGCACAGCACGGCTCCTGGCCACGCTGGCGGTGGTGGCCTACCCGCCCCGCATCGCCGGCGGCACGCGGCTCCTCACTGCCCACGCCGGGACGCCCGTGGCCATGAGGTGCCCGGCCGAGGGCAGACCTCCTCCCTCCATCTCGTGGGTTCTGGCCAACGAAACGCACGTTTCCAGCTCTTCCCAGGGAAATCAGAAAGTTCTCGTGCAGCCGGATGGCACCTTAATGATCAAGGATGTCACGGTTTACGACAGGGGCCTCTACACATGCACGGCCACAAACCCAGCAGGCGCTGACACGCTGACTGTGAAGCTGCAGGTCATCGCAGCACCTCCCGTCATCGTGGAGGAGAAGAGACAGCAGATCACAGCTATGGCGGGGCGAGACCTGAGCCTTCCTTGCACCGCAGAAGGGAATCCTCAGCCCCGCGTCCACTGGGTCCTCCCCGAAGGGACGGTGGTGAAGCCCCTGCAGTTTGTGGACACCGGGGTGCTGCTGCTTCCCAACGGCACCCTGCGGCTCAGCAGCATCGCACCCACCGACAGCGGGAACTACGAGTGCATCGCCACGAGCTCCACGGGCTCGGAGCGCAGGGTGGTGACCCTCACTGTGCGGCACCGGGACACGCTGCCAAGGATAGCTGCCGCCTCCCAGGGCATGACCCAGCTCAGCTTTGGGGACAAACTGCTGCTGAACTGCACGGCCACAGGGGAGCCCCGGCCCAGGATAATCTGGAGGCTGCCATCCAAGGCGGTCGTAGACCAGTGGCACAGGTAGGAGCCTGTTTTCTCCCTTAGCTCTTGGAAAACTCACGTGCTAGCATCTCCAGTGCTGGTGTAAGGGAGTGGAACGTCACTGGAACGATCCATTAAGAGCTAAATTCACTTCTGAACACAGCTCTGTAGTACCAACAACAGCAATCTCCTGGCTGAAATCATGGCAGAGTGAAAGGCAGCACATTCCAGCACCAGTGATGTTCTCAGCCCCTGCTGCCTGCAGGCTCGAGCTGAATGCAGGCACAGGAGGAAAAGAGGTGCTTAAAGTAGAGGTGCATTAGCAAGGATGTAAAGAAATACCGTGCAAAATCAGTTTGGGCCCATTGTAAGCATTTAGCAACTCCTGAAGGACCCAGCCCCATTATGTTTCTTTCATCCACTGCAGGCACCCAGATTTGATTCACCACCATTTACATCCCAATGTTGTGGGAAAAAAGCCTTGGTATTTTCAGTGAAGGAAAGAAGTCTAGGAAAACGGAAGTGCTGAAACATGAGCATAGTGCCTTTAAAAATGTACTTAAATTAGCCAGGTATCTGATACAGAATATATACCATGAGGAATTTTTAATTTATGAAATACAACTTTAAATTAGGAAATCAAGGAGCAAAGCTCACTCCATACTTAACAAGTTAATAGCGTAAGCCACTGCCAGCACTCAGTATTCACCTTCAGAACTTTGTTCCATAATTCTTTTCCTCTTTCTCCCCCCCAGCAGAATGGGAAGTCGAATCCACGTGTATCCCAATGGATCCCTGGTTATCGAGGCAGTTACTGAAAAGGATGCGGGGGACTATTTGTGTGTCGCAAGGAACAAAATTGGAGATGATCTGATACTGATGAAAGTCAGCATCACAATGAAACCAGCCAAGATTGACCAGAAACAGTATTTCAAGAAACTGGTGCCCTACGGAAAAGATTTCCAGGTGGACTGCAAGGCCTCCGGGTCACCTGCACCAGAAATATCCTGGAGTTTGCCGGATGGGACAGTGATCAACAACGCGATGCTGGCAGACGACAGCGGACACAGGTCTGGCAGATACGTCCTCTTTGACAACGGAACGCTGTATCTCAACAGAGCTGGAGCAACAGAGGAGGGAGATTACACCTGCTACGCTCAGAACACTCTGGGGAGAGATGAAATGAAAATACACATCACAGTCGTCACGGCAGCCCCTCGCATAAAGCACAGTCACAAGACGTACATTAAAGTGAAAGCCGGGGATACGGCGCTGTTGGACTGTGAAGCTGCTGGGGAGCCTAAGCCAAAAATATTCTGGTTGCTGCCTTCCAGTGACATGATCTCCTCTTCCACAGACAGGCACCTGCTGCACACTAATGGCTCCCTGTCAGTCCGCCGAGCCAAGCTGCTGGATGCTGGGGAGTACATGTGTGTTGCTCGTAACGCCGGAGGGGATGATACAAAATTGTATAAACTGGATGTTGTTGCGAAACCACCTATCATAAATGGCTTATACACAAACAAAACGATCATTAAAGTGACTGCAGTGAGGCACTCGAAGAAACAAATCGACTGCAGGGCAGAAGGGACGCCTCCCCCCCAGATCATGTGGATCATGCCCGATAACATTTTCCTGACAGCTCCGTACTACGGCAGCAGGATTGTGGTGCACAAAAACGGAACGCTCGAAATCCGGAACCTAAGGCCTTCTGACACAGCAGATTTTATCTGCGTGGCACGGAACGACTGGGGAGAGAGCATGCTGGTGGTGCGGCTGGAGGTACTGGAAATGCTGAGGCGACCCATGTTTAAAAATCCATTCAATGAAAAAATAATAGCAAAACCTGGGAAAACAATCACACTGAACTGCTCTGTGGATGGAAACCCTCCACCTGAAGTAAGCTGGATGCTGCCCAATGGCACGTGGTTCTCCAAGGGGACCAGGATGTCCGAGTTCCTCCCAGGAAGCCATGGAACCCTTACCATCCGCAACCCCAGCAGGGACAAAGCCGGGAAGTATCGCTGTGCAGCTAAGAACCAAGTCGGCTACATCGAAAAGCTGATCGTCCTGGAAGTTGCTCAGAAGCCCACCATCCTCGTTTACCCCCAGGGGCCAATGAGGGGCATCAGCGGGGAATCGTTGTCGCTTCACTGCCTGTCCGACGGCAGCCCCAAACCCAGCACGGCGTGGACTCTTCCAGGTGGCCACGTGCTGGACCGACCTCAGATCAACAGCAGACACATCCTGCTGGAAAATGGCACGCTGGTGATACGAGCAGCTACCATTCACGACAGGGGGAATTACGTGTGCAAGGCCCACAACCCCGCCGGAGATCTGTCTGTAACCGTGCCTGTCACCATTGTAGCCTATCCTCCGAGGATTACAAACAGACCCCCGCAGACCATAAGTACCATGCCTGGTGCGGCAGTTCAGCTCAGCTGCATGGCGCTGGGAATACCAAAGCCAGAAATCACATGGGAATTACCTGACCGCTCCGTTCTCTCTCCAGGTAACCGCGGCCGAGCACCTGGCAGTGAACTGCTGCATCCCCAGGGGACGCTGATCATCCAGAACCCCCGGCCGTCAGACTCTGGAACGTACAAGTGCACAGCAAAGAACCATCTTGGCAGTGATTTCACAGTCACATACATTCATGTCATTTGAAATAAGAAATACAGAATGAGTGATTGGTAGCAAAGTATACAGCTGGACTGAGTTCATTCTTGGAATAAGTTTAATCGAAGGCAGCCGAAGGCACATAAGTGCCTAAATACATTTACAGGATTCACTCTGCAATGAGCACACCAAAAAGAAAAAGGAAATTAGATCTAGCATTGCCATCCAGCATTGATTCAGTGATCGAAGGGACCTAAATAAAACTGAACTTGAGGCACTTTTGCCCTGCCAGCAAACTTGGAATACTGAACAATATTACTTTCTAGAAATGTACCTAGAGAACTTCCGTACAGGACTGATGTTTTTAAACTAGATTAATAATGTTCACCTTGTGTGGCATGGATCAGAAAGGAAGAATGTCCAAGGACCAAAGAACAGATTTTACCGTGCTGCAGATTACTTTCTTAACATGATAGATTATTTGGTACATTTTTATAAAATAAACATTCCCTGGTGAAACAAGCAGTGAAGACTGATTCACGGTCTTCTGTGCAGAACGTTGGGAGGATGCATTCAGAAGAATTTGGGCTTTAGTCCAGGTTGGCATCATTTTCCAATTATCACAAAATTTCTTTTAAAGATTTCTCACTTAGAAAACAATTACGTCAGCCTGCACGTCAACTGAGAATTTTGCTTTCTCAATGCACTGGGTAGGTCTAAGGAGAGACCTTTTGCCTTCAGAACAGAGGGAAATGGACACACATGCATTCTGCGCAACCAAACGGTGAACTGGACTGGTCAAATAACTATCAATCAGTAACTCCAGCTCTGAGTGTCTCACTCACGCTCTTCCTAGGAGCGTTAACACCAGGACTGAAGGGCCAGAAGAGCCTTTCCCCCTGAACTCACCAACTGCGGACTCACGTGTGCCATGGAGGGGACCACGCTGCCCTGCAGCAGCTGTAGAGCAGAGCAGGGACTGCTGTTGGTGAAAGCACTCCCTTCTCATTACAGGAAACCTAACAGACACATGGAGAGCTCAGGGTCACCATCCCCCACCTCACCAAGACTAGCTCTTCACATCCTTTAAAATAACAACAGAGAAGTTCAAGAAGTGTAACGTACCTCTTCTGGGATAAAACAGCCATCGCTCATAGGACAGCCTGCAGTGAAACTCCTCAGTGCTACGCAGCATCCGAACCTCCCACAACAAATCCCTCAGCAGCGGCTGATGAACACACAAAGTTCTCATGAGTGAGAAAGTGCCAACAGCTACATGCAGATTCTGTCCTCTCATTTAACCACGTTATGATCGAGCTGGAGATTTTACTTATTTGTTCATTTAAGAGTTCATACTCAGCTGGGGCAGCCTTTGTGCTGGCATGACCGTTTCTGAACATCAGCTGCACGTGGTCTGCTGTGTGCTTCCTTCCACACAGGCTGGGTTACACCAATCTCATCTGTCAGCATCTGTGACAACTTTATCTGCTATGAAGAACAGTACACTTCCACTGGGGATAAGAAAATCCATGTAAAAACAAACAAACAAACAAACAACCCAAAAAAACAACTGAAATAATTTTTATGTAAGTTAGACTTATCTGATCACTTTAAAAGACAATCAGAATCTACACGTTAACTGCTTTATATGATTAAATCTTGTAAGTGGGATAACATAAGGCAAATATAACAGCTTACAGCTTGAACAACTCCTGCTGTTGTAGACAATACCAAAGTTACGATTAGCACAAAGTTCTTAACTTGCTGGCCAACCCAGAAACATGAAGGAGAGCATCATGGTATTATTTATAGAGCTTCTGCGCAGAGCTCATTTCTGCAGTTAATCTTGATTCACACAGAACCAACATTACACCACTGAAGCTCGGCCAGAAATGAAGCATCCAACCCAGACTTTTGAGCGGTTACCACACCAAGTCAGTAAAAAGGTCGCACCGATAAGAGGCACAGCAGGGCAGGGGCACGCAGTGCGGGCAGCCCCAGAAGTGGCAGAAAGGACTTTTTCAGCCCCCCTTTGTGAAACCCAGGGTGGGATTTCCTCACTGAACCACCCAGAGCCAAACAGACCTGCCTTCCTGCCGGCCCACAGCCCTGCCCAGCCCTCAGCGCTCCTCCAAGGATCACCAAGGGCCGGGACGTTACAAAGACCACATATGAAGAAATGCTGCTACTTTCAGTTGGTTTATTAACATTACATTGTGGCTTTTAATATAAACTTTAAGAAGTTCTAATACAAGCAGTAAACCCACTTCAGCACCTTCTTACCACAATGAGAGCGAGAGAGAGTTGTTACTTTAAACAAAGAACTTTATAAAGTGCGTATGAAAACTACAGTCAAATAAACACAATTCAAATCAACGCTCGTTCTACCATCAAACAAAGAGGTGAACATCTTAATGAACAAATCAACTGTTATGCCAAGGTCAGGAGTGCCTTTCAATTCAGCAGTTTGGTCCAGTGCAGTTCTTAAAAAAATAAATAGTAACAACGACAGAATGTTTCCCACGGATAAACAAACAAACCCAACATTCTCTGTCCTCTTTAAAAGGAACGGGACCTAAAAAGCACCAAATTCATAAAATCTGCAATAACATTCTTCAGATAGGTCCACAAGTCCTTACATTTAAATCTAATTAAAAGCAAAGAAATTCGAACCCCTGCGAGAACCACCTCGTTACACACTCACATCAACTGCAGCACGAAAAATAATTACCAAAATAATAAGAGAAGGAAATGAAGGTTTCCTTTCTAGCAATAAGTAGTGCATTGGATTTCGAATGTTCTGTTCTGCAGTGCAAACGGAACGTTCCGCCTCCTTCCCACCTTTGGGCTCAGAAGTGTGAAGGATGCCCATACTGGTTCACTCCCTGCGGTTGGTTACCTGGTGACGAAGCAAAGAACGAGCTGCACAGAACGCAGCGCACCGTGTTTCAGCAGCAGCGCGCCGTCGGTCGCTGCCACACAGCAGTGAGGCGAGCGGTGGGGCAGCAGTGCGGGCAGGCGGCCCCTGCCTCGGCCCTCCAGGACCCACAGAGCCCCAGCTGCGCCGGCTGCAGCGCCGCACTGTGACACGGCTGCCGGGTGCAGGGCCTGCTGCCAGCCACCGACAGCTCCCACGTTAGTGGGACACTACTGCACATCCCCCCACAGACGGACGGACAGACACGGCTGCACTCACTGGAGAGCTGCTTCTGCAGCTGCCGGACCAGCGCCGCCGTCTGCTGCTGCTGCTGCGTCTGCTGCAGGCCCTGCCTCGGGAACTGCTGCGGAAAGACAGGTGGCAGAAATCACAGCATGAGCGCACGCTGGTAGCGCAGAAAGCAACGCTCCCATCCCAGCTGAGCCCACCATTGGCTGCTGCAGCACAGGTCTCCCAGGGACGGCTCCGGGCCCTGAGCCCAGCAGACAGTGTGACCGGAGAGCGGCCGGCAGAGCGGGGAAGGATGGCGAGAGGCAGAGCTGCCCAGCAGCAGGTCCTGAGCACGTGTTCACAGCGGAGCGAGGACACAGGAAACACGCTCAGAACCCCCAGGACATGTTTTCTTCATGCCATTTCACATGTCTCCAATGCTACTACAGGTGTCATAGTGTGTGCTGCTGGTCTCCCCACCCTTTCCACCCCTGCAGAGCCCGGTGTTATCCTGCACATTGCTTTCAGCAACTTTGCTCTCTGTCTTGCTCAGAGCCACGGATAACCAGAACTGCTCATCAAAACTAATGTCCTTTTGGCAGCTGTAAACACCCTTGTGTAGCTCAAGAAACTTCTAGGAAGATGTTTCTCTCAGGACAGTGGCACTTCAAATGACATGAAGGATAAGCACAAAGAAGAGCTGTTCACGTGCTGCAGGGCTGTGGCTGCTGGTTCCACTGTGGTGGAGAATGCTCAGCATGTGCCATTAGCAAACCTCACTCTGATCTGAGCACAGCCCATGGGAGCAAGGCAACCCTCCCACAGCACACTGTTATGTGTGACAGAATCAAACACTGAGAGCTTCCAAAGAAATCTGCTGCTAATGAACTAAATCGTGCCTTCAATCCTTTCGAAAGCACCCTTTGGTGTAAATTCATGGACTTCCACAAATTCGTACGCTATCTATACTGCATCAAAGCAGAATTCAGTCTCTAACTGGTACACTTGACAGCACGTGTTATTCCCTAGCTGAACAGCCCATGCAATGTATTTCTCTGCGACACCAGGCAGGAGAACAAGCACTGTTCTGTTTTCGGCTCTTCTACCCATCAGCCAGAAGAAAATCACTATTAATAACTTAATAGGTCAGCTACCTGTAGGTCAGACTCACAGAATCATTGAGGTTCAAAGACCTCCAGGATCATCAAATCCAACTGCCGACCCATCACTGAAGTACATATCTGTCCAGTCAAGCTGCTAAATCACAACTGATAAATTTGGGCGGTCAGACCATCTGAAGCAATGGTGCTGCTAGGATGGGTTCCTCTGGAGTCAGAAATGGTGCACAGCAGAGGTGTTTCCTCCCTCTGGAAGCACAGATATCCCCTGCATGAAGTGAAACCTGTGTGACAACTGCCTGGGGCTGCCGAGCACAGAAAGCTGATGGCACAGCTCTGACACCTTCCTGCTCCTGAGGGACCGTGATGCACGAGGGACTGCTGTGCTGGCTGCTGAAGTCAAAACTGTCACCACTTACTGAACTACCTATTTACTGCAGGGCCTTGGAGCTCCCTTGGTCTGTTTTCAAAATCCGACTGCTTTTCTTCTCGTTAGATCTGATGAAAGGACACGTGCTTCTACTTACGTGCTTTTTTTTCTTTTACATACAGCATCCACAGTCTCTGCTTAACAACACACCACCCAGCCTCACGTGCTGCCTGAAGTGCAGCGCAGTGACACTCGGTGGCAGCACACACTGCGCAGATCCGCTGTTTCTCTCAGTGAAACCCTGGCTAACCAAAGGGACTTCCAGGGCTTTAGGAAGACTTCAGCTTTTTTTTCTCTTTCTGAAAACCAATCCTTTACTTAAAATACATTGTGTAATCCTCTGACTCCAGTAACTGCTGAGGTTAGTGAAACGTATTAACCACACACCAGGGCTTCCTGGGGATGTGAAACCCACATGGAGTGCTCTGCTGCTGGAGGAGCGGGTGCCTGGTGGCAGAGCTCTGCCTCTGTGGCAACCCATCAGAGGCAGCCTGCTCAAGACAAGAATACTGAGAAAAGCTTAGAAATGGATATAAACGATTTTTCAGTAGTGATCAGATGAAGACCCCTCGTTTATCACTCCTCCCACACCTGCATACTGCCTTTTGGTTTCTCTGTCAAATTGCATTAATGCCTTTGGACTTGGCAGCTGGCAAATTTAGTGTCGCTTGTATTTTCTCCATTTTTCCAGACCAACCTTTTCTAATTATCCTCTTAAACACGTCTGGAAAAAATGGCCATGTCCAGGAAACACAGACAACAGCATTGCAAATTCAATGTAAGCTTCACCCAGTCTGCCCCTGCCCCATGCTCATCATCCATCCCACTTACCAGGGGCTGCTGCGGCTGCACGGGCTGGAGATCAAGAGTCTGCTGCTGCTGCCCCTGCTGCATCTGAAAGAAGACAGGCCCTGAGACAGCAAACAACTGCACACACAGCACCTCGGGGAGCGTCCCTAAGACAGCACCACAGCTGCTCATGGCCAATGTATGGGCTGGGACCTGGGCTTGCACACAGGAGGTCCCAGGAGGTGTGAGCCTGCTGGTGCTCCAGCTCTGCATCGTCAGCTGCACTGAGCTGAGACATTTGTAATAACCAAAATACATTCCAAAGCTGGTATGTTTAATTTATTACACCAAAACGTCCAGATGAAATGCACCACCATTTGTCAGGAATGGGCACAGATATCCATTGCATTACAATGAAAACATGGAAATAATTCCAAAGGACCAAGGAAGGATGCATGCAATCCCCGCAGAGAAGCGCCTGCAGCCTTCAGGGCAGTCGGGTTCCTCACCTGGAAGAGCCTCTGCTGTCGGATCTGCTGCTGCCTCTGTCGCATTTGCTCCGGGGGCAGCTGTGCTGAGCTCAGGCTCGGATGGGTACGTGTGGTAGATGTGCTGTCCAGGCCTGCTCCTATCAATGAGTTTGGCTGCAAAGGTTGATGGGTCAACCTGGTTGAAAAATAATACAATAAGTAAAAGGTATTCTACTTCACTTAAAGACAGAGCAGAGATAGTCTAGGAGCACTACTAAAAGCTGTAACATCAGGCTTCAACAGATTTGAAAGATGCAAGTTTTACAGGATGACTACTGTTCCAAATAGGAATGCTTCAAGAAGTACCCAAACCAGAAGCTGCACCATCCTACCACGCTGCAGGCGATGCAGGCAGGACACCATTTCATTCTCACTCTGTTAGAAGGAGCAATGAGCCTCTACATTTCAAGCAAGCACTCTAATAAGCATTGAAGTGTTCTCTGAGAAAAACATCCATAGTTAATTACATTTCCAGAGATTCAAAACAGATTATAAAGACTTCTTACTTCCTGAAATAATGGAAAAAACTAGCAAGCATGAAACACTTTGGACCTCTAGATCGAAGTCACGGTTAAACCTTGCAAGGTTACAGCTCCGAGAAGGGCAGAAGCTCACCGCTGAGCGCCCGCCACGGGCTGCATGTAGGCAGCTGCCTGCTGCTGAGCCACGCCACCCGGCTGCCCCGGCCGCAGCCGCTCCATCAGCACGGGGCTGGAGTGGGCCGTGTACGCCCGCGGGGTGTAGCCAGGAGAGAGCACCACGCTGCCGGGCTGCTGCTGCTGCAAGGGCATCGGGGTGCTGTACATCGTGTACCCGTGGGGCATGCCCTGCATGGAAAGCAGGCAGAGAGGAGCTTCACGTTGGAGTTACATAAACCAGCGTCATTGTAAAAGAGGTCACATTACAGACTTGGCACTGAAGTATGCTTGTCTTCTACCAGAACATCACTGGGGAAAAATGCGCAAGTTGCAGCTATTTACAGCTGTGGCATGCAGAGAGCAGCGAGCTCCCATGGCCGAGCATCACACCACCCCGGGGCACAGGCACCATCCCAGCCTCCAGCACGGCCGGCCAGCCTGGAAGGGAAGGGGCTCGGTTTCACTTGTTGCTGTGCACTCACTCTGCAGAGCAGTGCAGTACCTGTGCTTGCTGAAGCCCTGCGTACTGCGGTAGCTGCGGCGTGGGTCGGACTTGCGGGGTGAAAAGAGCAGCGGGGTCCATCGGCTGACCCTGCAAGACACACGTGGTCAGACTGGCCCTGCTCCTGACAAGACAGCAGGAACAGGGAGAGGATCCCCTGTTCCTCCAGAAGTGCCTGGCCCCGAGCTGCCTATGGAGCAGGGGCAGGGCTGGCCCCGACCTCTGGCACAGGCACTTCTCCACCACTGCAGCACTGCAGCTATCTGCCAACAAGGCTGCTGCTGTTTAAAGGACAAGTGCCCTTTAAAATGGAGTTTTGCAAAGAATTTCTCCTGCCTTAGGAGGAAGAAAGTTCACATCACAGAGACTGACATCACCTCTCTTCCCCAGGAATGACTGAGTTTTGTGAAACATCAGCACAGATCTCTAAGCAGCAGAGGGCCCAAAGCAGGGCTGCTCCCACTGCATGCCCTGCCCAGCACAGGGCTGCAACGCCGGGCAAAATGGGAGAGCACAAGCCATGCTTGGATGGACATGGTGTCAGGGAGCACTGAGACTGCTGTGACCTCTCACAGTGAGAAACACAACACCTTCTGAAGAGGAAAAAAACAGTGATGATGCAGTTATTGGGAATGTTTGTAACAAAAATATTTTGTGTGTGCAAGTATATTCACAGCCTTCTCCATGCAGCCACCGCACTGCTGAGCCATGAGGAGTGCCCAAAGCAAATCATTCCCATTAAAAGCAGAGTGCAGCCGGCGTGTTGGAAGGAATGACTGTGCAAAAGAGAAAGAAAGTTCACAATCCCCAAGCAGTTACCATTATGTTGTCAAAGCCATCCTGAAGGGATACAGCAGAGCTACTGACATCCTGAAGGAAAAGGACAGGCAAGAAAATAGCAAGCAGTACAGAGAATACACATTCCTAGGCTCAGAGTTCTGGTGGAGCAGCACAGCACCCTCACAGTGCCCACCTGACTGCACCCACAGCACATGGTGCTGGAAATGATGGCAGAGTCCTTCTGGGTGTTCCATGACACTAATAAGCCTCAGTATTTTTATAACATTTATGAAACACCGAACATGGAAAGGACTCCCTGCCATCCACAAGAGCCTACTATTGCTACATATAACATGCAACATTTTTGGACAAAGCACGCTCTTCGCAAAACCTGCACACAGCCCTTCCTGTAAAAGAGCACTGCAGATTGGTTGGTACAAACTGGTGTCACAGAACCATCCTCTCCATGGGCTCAGGCTGAGCAGGGAGTTCCATTCTCCAGCTGTAGAGATATGAAATATAAGGAAACCTTCCCTACTGAAGCTTGGCCAAACAACCTAGGTCACATAGCAGCAGTGCTCACAAGTTGTCTTGTTCCTCTCTTTCCAAACACTCCGTGCAGGCACACACACCTGCGTAGCATTCCCTGCCCTGTCACCAGGCAGTGCACCCCGGGACCCCGTTGTGCATGGTGCAGGGCAGCAAGGCTGGAGTTGGACCTGGTGCATCTCCAGGTTGGATCTGGGCTTTGTGTGCATCACAAGAGAGAAAGTGAAGAAGGATGACAATGATGATGAGGGAGCTCCGACGGAACACACAGCATGAGAGGAACCACAGGGTACCTGCTGAAAACTCTGCCTGCCTTGAGCAACCTATGCACATCACAGAGTATGAAGGCAAGAACTTAGCATAAGGACAGTGCAAGATACATGACCTCAGAGACGGTAGGAAAGGGTACAGAAGGGCCTTAAAAGTGAGCAGTTAATAGTTGTACCACCAACTACAGTACACACACTGTTGTTTGTCTGGGATAGGAAAACCAATTTTTGTCTCTTGATGCCATCAATTCAGCAGCAGCCTGGCTGTAACCATGTTCTAAAAACTAGCACATGGCAACATTACACTGCAAAGCATTAGGAGAAAATATCAGGTGCTTCTAGACAACATGCATGCCTGTGTGCATGTGTATGGAAACAGCATCTGATGGAATTCTGGAATTTTCCCTGGAATTTTTGTAGGTAAGGAGTACTTGCTGCTGACTGGTAGTGTGGTGGTACACAGCACCGTGCCATTCCATCAGCAGAGCCACTGGTGAAACAACAGGAGACTGCTATAACATCAAATACAAGAAGCAAAATCTGATTTTAGGAAACAGAGTGAAAATAGAAGGGGCTACGAGACCCAGGAGCAGGAAGTGTGACAGTGATGACCCCACCTAAGCAATACTTAAGAAGTTACTACGACTGTAAATGTCAGCTGGCTCCCCACTCGGTAAGCCTATGCAGGGCAAGCGGCCTCAGCAGAAGGTAAGAGCTGTGCTGCTCATCAACCCTGGGGCTTTGGACAAACCTGCTGGAGAGACCGTGCCTGTGCTTGGTGCCTGAGGAGCCGCTGCTGCTGCTCTTGCTGCAGGAGTTTCATCTGGAGCAACTGCTGCTGAGGTGTGACTGCGTGGAGGGAGGGCGGCTGCAGCACGGAGCGCCGCTGCAGCATGTTGGACAGGGCCTGCTTCGTGTTGGCTGGGACGAAGGAGCTCGTCGGATCCAGCCTGGAGCCACCTGAAAGCACCCAGAGCACAAACATTCGGCTGCATTCTGTGCAAAAGCTGTCAGTACAGATCGCTGCTAACTCACTGCCTTCCACTTGGTTGGCTCTATCGTAATGATGGTAAGCTCATCTCCGTAAAGGAAGGCAAGGAACTGAACTAAAGCAGTTTTCTGGCTGGAAAAATTAAAAGGGCAAAAGAGCTCTGAAAGCTACCACTTGCAAATGAGAATGGAAAGTAAAAAGGCTATGGGCTGCATCCTCTACATCACACAGAATGTTTGACTGCCTCTGAAAAGCAAAAATTACATGCCAGATCAAAAACATGGTAGGAACAGCTCATCATGACAAGCCATGTTATCATTAGATGGCAGTAATTAATGCATTCTGTGCTGCCTGATAGAAAAATACGGACCTGTAGGTCCATGGACTTACAAAGGTACATCTTCTCCACTTTTTTCTTTCTGCTTTTTTAATGATCTTTTCTTAATTTCCTAGACACTGTCTGGTATTCTCTGAAGACTTTTATGTATCTTAAATACAAATTTAGTTACATTTGGAGCTTTAGAAAAAATATTCGACATTTATAACTGGATGCAAACATCTACGCTTCTGTGCATAATGCCTGAGGAGAGCAGAACATCTATCTTTCAAAACATCTGCTACACACAGCTCTAAAATACGTCGCTTAAATTGTTTACACCCTGCCTGGAAGAAACAAAACAAATGTACAAAAAAAAAAAAAAAAAAATCAGCTCAACCCAAATGCTGGAAAAATAAAAAAAAGTCAGCCCGCTGATTATTTCTTCCATCTTGTAGATGTTAAATTAGCCACCATGGTTCTTGGTCTGGATCAGATAAGAAATGAAATAGCCCCAAGGTCATTTGTTCCTTCTAATCATCTCTCCCTTATTTAACTTCTCTCTGAACTTTCTTAGAAAGAAAGCTTTCCTACAGCTTTCTTAGAAGAAAAACCCATCAGCGTCCCAAAAAACACACCACAAACCATCAGCGGGTCATTTTTGCTTCTCTACCAAACGAATTCAAGAGCTTAGCACAGCAGACCTACCAACGGAGAGCTCTTCTGAAAACTGGCTAACTGCAGGAATAAAACAAATGGCACTGCTGTCACAGCCTGCCTCAGAGTCAGGAACAAAACCCGGCTGCACTAAGTCAAATTTACCACCCAGCAACAAGAGCAGAGGTGAGCTCAAAGCTCAGACATACCTGGAGGGAGGGGCTGGTTCTGCGCGAAGAAGCCAGGCTGCTGCGGCTGCCCCACGATGGTGTAACCCCACAGGGCAGACTGAGGATGCTGCATCATTTGTGAGGGAACGGGCGAGTAATTGGGAGGCACTCTGTATGCGCTGCTCAGTGGATATTCCTTAAAATATACAGGAAAAGCGAATGTTACTGACATTCATACCTTACTAACTCATAAATAATGCCGATTTTCCTACTAAATTATTAAAGGATAGAGAGAGTTCCCATTGTCGTTTGCAATGATGTAAAAAACAGATTAAGTCTCAGGCTGCCCACAGGTAATTAACACTAACAACTTCCCCGAGACGCCATCCATTTCTATCTTATTAGCAGGCACCTTCGGCAGGCTACCGTTAGGCACAGCACAGGCCCACGTATCTGTACCGTTCTGCATCTGAAAGGAAACAGCAGGAGGACCTTCACTGAAATATCCAAAAGGCCAGAAAACTGTGTCCGAGTTACGTTTGTTTAAGATGCCAAACAATGACAAATGTAGCTGTAGTGCAGGCGGTGCTGGGCATATCTTCCAAACCCTTGCTCTATTGTGACCTTCACCCACACCTCAAAAAACATGAAAACCAACAGGGCCAACACGGCAGCGGCTCCGAACAAGCTGTACAGTAAAAAGGTGTAGCTGTGTGGAAGAGTGTCTTTCAAATTATTCTCTGTTTGAATGGGACCCAAGTTTGAGCCCATGTTTGCTCTCAGAACATAGTTTGAGCAGGAGGAATTTCAGAAAGTGAGAAAGAATGTATGTGCTATAATTTTACACCAAATGAGAAAGCGTGCATAGAACATGAGCAATACTCAGTGAGCGAAGATCCAGCCCAGCACCGTTTACATAGCACGGAAGGCCCTATGCACAGTACACTCCTCTGCACCGATTGTGTTTGATAGAAACCCAGCCTCCTGCTGACCATTTCCATTCTCTCTCTTTGATGGAACCCCCCCAAGTAAGGCACAACTTGTGAATGCAGCAAAGACAGCAAGGCGACGGGACGTTCCCAGCTCTGCACGAGGCACCAACCGCTTACATCAGCCTTAGAGCTCGACTTTGACTTCCTCTTCCTGCCCTTTGTCTTCTTGTCGTCATCCGTGCCGTGTTTTCCCTGATCAGAGAGCTCTCCTGACTTCCTTTCTGGTTCCTGAGACACAGGGGTGGTGGGCTCTTCCTCCTCCTCCTCTGGAGGCAGAGGCAAGGGCTCGAGGTAGTAGCTCCGCGGCTTGGGTTTGGGGTGCGCGTGGTACAGGAGCAGATGCTGCTGCTCCTCGTATTTGATCACCTTCCTGTCCATACGAACTGTGCCAAACCATGCCCAGGAGAGAGGAGCGGGATTTTTATGACCTTCAAACAAGTCCCAAGGGGACACCTTTTGTTTTGTTGAAACCTGAAGACCCTGTATTAAAATAAAAGTGAAGTCAGCACTTTAGGGAAGCTGAACAACACCGCAAACTACTTGCTTTTGTTCACCACGATCTGAATCACAAAATCCAGTGAGGGTCCTTTCCCCCCACAGAACGTACCACGTGCACGCTGATGGGCCTTCAGCCTCCATCCAAAGCTGCTGCTGGATAAAAGCTGTTATATTTTTATAGTAGCATTTGCTTGTAGCCATGCTAAAAATCTCAAGTTCCACCAATCACGTTTAGGAGGAAACGAGATACTGCAGAATTACATGTTCTAGCTTTCTTCCTCCCATAAATTCACCATAAAAAGAATGCTGGCAAAAACCCCTATCAGCACACTTTGTGTTTTCTCTTTCTTTCCTCCATGTTTTGTAAGCAGAAGCATCCCCTGCATCGTCCTCCCAGCATGTAAGAGGACAAAAAGTTTCCAGGTCAATCAAGCTCTCACATGTAGGATTTTGCTGAGAAAGCAAACACTGTTGTAAGAGTTTCAGCTCTTCAGCTACAAGAAGACCTAATTTTCCTTCTCGGTCAGTCAAGACACTGGATTACAAAATCAAGCAAGCTTCTGTCAGCACTCATTACATGAGGAGTCACAAATCGGCCGCGTTCTGTGGATCATCCGGCTCTGGTTTGTACAAGGTTTGGTGACAGACTTACGGACAAATCAGAAAGTGATTTCTGTCTCAGAAACCCCTGAGCTTGTATGGGTGGCATGAAGCTGTGTCCATTCCAGAGGCACTCAGATGAAGAGCTCTGACCTATCTATCTGCCACTCGGGAGAGGTGTCAGGAGAGGACAGTAGCACTGTCAGTGCTGATGCAGGATGGTGGTACTGCACACATCGCACTACGATGCTGGAATCTGAAAGCCCCTCTCCAAACCCACTCCTGGCTTCACACACTGCCCAAGAACCTTCACATGGATCATGCAAACAAACACCCTGCATGTGTATTGAAACCAGAATTACATTGGGTACCAAAACCCAGCCAGTCACTTACAACTGAACAGCGGTGTCCTGCAGACCTGGCACTGCACACTTTTGCATCATTGCTCAGTTAACAGGGATTGCACTGCTGAGGCTGAAGTTTGGTAAGGACTGAATGCATTAGCAAGCTGTACTCCAGCAGAAGTACAATACCTTTTGGATATTGGATATAAATGTGTGTATTATACAAGCTGTACACATTTACTTGAATTTCCCATGCATCAAAACATTACAAAAAACCAGAGATGAAGGTATGCATTTACTCTTGCCTGTTTCTTATCAATGGAGTCAAACCCTGCAATTTTGTTGCCCTTGGTGTCGATCAAGGATCCCATTGGCTCGCAAGTAATAATATCACAAGTCTGCTTTGGCAAAGGGAGCAGCTGGCGAACCTTGTCAATGCTGTCCGACCGCTTGTCTCCCAGCTCCTTCTAAGGGATAAACAAAGTGCTCAGTCAAACAGGAAGGTGGGAAAAAAGGAAGAGAAACATTGCACTGCTTTCACTATTAGAAAACGTCCAGTTAGGGGATGAATCATTTCCCTGTGCTTTTACTAAATTTAAACAAGTGTCCTTGCAGGCCCGTTTAGCTTGGTTTCAAGAAAACGAGTTACCTTGTTGGAGCAGATCATACAACATATGTAACACAAAGTGAATGCAAGTTTAGTGCCTCAAACATGACAAAAAAAAAGCAATTAAGTCTCTGTCAGGGTTCTGAATGTAATGTAACAATAAGAAGTATCTTCGTAGTTTGTCTCCCTGCCCTCACATTCCTGATTTCTTGTTTCCTTCTTCCCTTCCTTATTACTAATGCCACTTCATTCCCCCTTCTCTTTCCAAGGCACCAGAAATGACGAGATTCAAAAGAAACGCTGTAAATGATGAGACACAACACTTACTTTTAACTTTTTCACTAAATTCATGTAAGCCCTTTTGTTTTCCTCAGGCCCTCCCTGGGACGCGTTGGACAAGTCGGAGGCGAGCGTCCCGTTGATGAGGACACCCAGCATATCCAGCACGGTTGTGAACAAGTCGCTGCAGCGAAATGACAGATGTCACTGTGAGGAGCTGCCGCCCGGCGAGAGACCCAGGGCAGACATTCACAGCAAGGCCAGGCACGCAGCTCTTTACAGAAGCTGGATCTGCAGTGCTTTCTGCAGGCACACATCTCAGCATGCACACGCAGCCCCTGTGTACGTGCAGGATCGTCCCCGTGCACACATACATCTTACTGTGCACCACAGCACAGAGCTGCTGCCAGATGGCCACCAGGAACCACAGCTCTGCTACGGAATGCGCCCAGGTAAATGCTCATTAAGAAGCCACGTAAACAGTTTTTCCAATGCTCTCCAGAATAGAAGTGCTCCCCAGCTGAGCCCAGCTCTGAGCACATGAGTTGCAGCCAAGCAGTCACAGAATAATAATAAGAAAAACACAGCGATAGCATACATCCAATCTAGACTGAACACCACATTAAATAGCTTGTTTAAACAGCACATACTTGTTGGTCTGCATATCAACTGTTCCCGAAGTGATTATCTGGAGGAGCAGAAGTGCCCAGTCCGTGGTCCACTGGGTGCTCCTCTGCACAGTGTCAAACATGCCACCTACCTGCAAAATAACGCAGCAGACAGCAAAGCTCTGCATTTATCTCACACTTCCATTATCGTGTGTATTACTTATGAATAAAATTGTCAGTCAGCCCCACGTCTTCCTGTCTGCTGACTGCCATCCTGATGTGCTGACCTTCAGTAACTTTCCTCCCCACCCCACGCTCTCAGCAAAGTTTTACTTAAGAAGGAATTGTGGAAAAGCATTACAGTGTTCTGTCAAACAGCTTCACGTCTTCACCTGCTTGTTTGATGCAACAAATTTTGAAGTGTGTGAACAGATTCTCAAAACTGAAAAGTACTGAAGTAAAACTTTGTAGTTATTGCCTTCCCTCTATATGCAAAAACAAAAAACAAACCAGTGCACAGAAAAGGATGTGAGCAACAAGACAGCAGTGAATGAAAACTGCTACACGATACGCTTTACCCCACGAACAATTTTTCCTAATTTCTACCAGTATCGTATTTTAATGCAAAATAAGCCTTTCCATCAGGACTAGTCTGAAACAAGAGAGGTGGGAAGGGCACAGACCTCCTCGCTTTGCTGTGTCTCGGCCTGGGGGCACTCTGAGGTCCCTGCTGCCACAGCCAGCTCTGCCTGGGGCCACCACGCCTGTCCCCATGTCCCCAGCCAAGGGCCTCAGCCCACCCTGCAGGGCTGTGTCTGAGCACTCCTCCCCTCCAGCTCTGACCCTGACCCCCACCCGCGCGCTGACATCCCGTCTCCATCCTGAGGGAGGTGACAGATGCCCTCAGATCCCAATGCTCAGGGAGCGCCAGCCCCCGCAGTGCCACACGCAGCACTTCAGAGCAGCTGCTCCATACCAACACAAGATTTTCTTACCAGATTTAGACGAAGCTGTAAGGCTTCATGCATCATCTGTCTAGCTTTAACATCGCCCTGGTACCGTTCTTCCCTCCAGTTACTCAGGATCTAAGAGAAACCATTTGATTAAGGCTGTTTTCCACTTGCACAGGCATTTTTCCCCTATAAAATTTATGGTTTTGTGACTATTATCTTTAAGGAAACAGGAAGGAGTATTAACCTTCATATACTCATACCCGTTCAAAGCTTAGAGCAGATTAAACAAGCTAAAGAAATGTAAATATTTATAAAGAGCTGATGTTCTGCTCTCAATTATATGACTAGATCTTCCTGATGCAACAAAAGGAAAATGAGCAGCCTGGCTATGTGTTTGAGAACACAGTCTCAAACACTCCATTAAACTGGGTATGTAAATGGGTGTCTTGCATGGGATGCAGCTTCCCAGCAGAAAATGTTGGGTGCACAGGACAAGAAATAAGCAGAATCTCAGGGAAACTGCACCTGCTGTGTTACAGGGGGGAACCACACAGCAGAAGAGTCCACGTGGCAGCACTATCAGGAAAAAAAAAAACATCAAAAGAAATACCAAGGGCAAAAAAAGGTCAAAGGAATGAATTTAACCAGGATGTGGAAGTCAGAGCCTGGAGTTGCACTGAGCAGCAATATGAGCAAATAATGGCCCTACAAGTATTAATTTTCACTGTCACAGTAAGTTAGAGAAACTAGAGACCAAAAAAAGAGACATAATTGCACCACACCATGCACTGCATATGTTCACTTAAAGGACAGTCTGGAGAGTTAATGAGGTTCATGCAGGCACAGCAGGAACCAGGTGGGAACAAGGAGGCACAGCAGAATGAGCAGGGGGGGGAACAGCACTGGGGATTCAAACAAAGAGCAGCAGGGATGGTTTCTGTAGGCAATGTGCCAGTTAGAGACTAGCAGTATTTAAAAACATATATATATGTATGTTCCATAGTTTCAAGTCTCAAACCTATAAAAACTTCCTAAGACCAAACAAAAGACTGAGAAGCTTCCTCTCAGGACAAGAACTGAGCCAGGAAAGAACTGAACCAGACTCACATTCATTAAAGTTTGCTGGAACCATTTTAGGGAAAAAAAAAAAAAAAAGATGTATTTTCTGTAACAAATGGACAACACTTTTCCCCATTCTCTCCTCCCCTCACTGCTCCTTCCAGCAGGCCATGTGTTACACTTCTCCTGGTTTGAACCCCTCCTGGACGCGTCAAACCGGTGACACAAACGTCCGCTGAAGGAGCTGATGGTTACGTGCTGGTTGTACCTGATTGACTTGATTCTGCAGTGATGTTAGCAGCCCTTCCCGCTGCTCATCCTGTCCCTTAAGGCAAGTAAGTACCAAAGAAAGGAAAGGTTGCTGACTCAGGAGAGACATGCTTTAGGAGAGACAAACACAGAAGTCAATTAGTAATGCTATTCTGATAGTTCCCATCTCCACTCCCATCTTTGTTTTGTCTATTTTTTTTTTTCTGGGAGTAGCATTGCCTACATTTAGCTCTGTTTTTGTTTTTGTGAATGAAAGCCTCACAGGACAAATTAAAAGAACGTGCACCTAGAAGTAGGAAGAGCAGCAGCCACGTACTGTACGTGTCAGTGCAGAGAACCCACCTAGCTCAGGGCCCCGCATGGCCAAAAATCACACGGACACTCGCAGGTCTGACTCAGAACACGTTATTTTAAGACTGCTTTCATTAACTAGGGATATAATTGTGGTGGAGACCAGACAGCTAAAGCTTCTAATCCATCTGGTGGCCCGAAGTGAATCCCAAGTTTCCCCTCTGAGCACTGATTAAAATGAAAGGCAACTGAATCCCACTAAAATTTTACCATGGGTTTAGCATATGCAAATCCAGAGGTAGCTTTAACTGGTTGCAGGAAACATGCCATAACAGTGTAAGGGCATTCAGAATCCATATATGTATTCTTTAGAGTACTGTGTATCTGTTATGAACATAAAATGCAGGCAAACTGAGAGAAACATGCAGAGACAAACCTGGGAGTACAATAAACGAAGTAGAAGAAACACTAAAAACGTGAGCAAAGGGATCTGAGTAACAGCTCATGCAATGATTTTTACAGTTTTAGCTATGTAAACTCCTAGGAAATGACTCAAATCCTGAACAGAATAAAGCATACAACCACGCATACACATTTGTTTCATACAGGTATTCATTTCAACAGCTGTTTTCATTTGGCATTTAACTTGACTTCAGCAATTTCATTGACAACCAGACTAAAGGGACAGCAAAATCCCTAGGCCCTGTAGGACAAACCAATTAGAAGGCCTACATTTTCAAAAATCATGTTAAAATTGGGATTTTTCAGAGCTAAGGAACAACGTGGTAGGAGTACCTGTTGGCTTTTGCATTAATTGCCACAAGAAAAAAATGACAACTTGCAAGACAACCACTACTGCAATTGCAATCCTTGCTACAAAGTGGTGTAAATGCTTTTAATTCTATGCATAGAAGCCAAGACAGAGGAAGGGCTTAACAGTTTCTAGAGCCATGTTATTTGAAAGCGGCTTGTTTTAGGTTTTCTACACCAGAGCTTTCCCATGGGAAAAGAAACATTAGGCAAAAAGAGGTTCTACACTTCCCTCTACTGATGGATGCAGGACAGCCTCTGGATGATGTGTTACAGGACCTTCACACTTCATCTTCTGAGACCAATGGTATTTTGCAGACTAAATTAAACCTGAGCCCTGGCTGGGGTTGGTAACTTACATGCTGCAAAGAAGTGAACCAATGAGGTCTTGTGATGCAACAACCCAGTGCCCAGCACAGCCCTCCTTCAAAAATACCTGCCAGCTCTGTTTACAGAGGCCTCCCAAGGTCATACCTCTTTTGCTTCTGTCTATCTCTTTCCTTCTTAGAAGATGACCCCAAATGCTGACCTTTCTCCAGCTCCTCTCCCGCAGCTTTCAAGACCCTACCTTGCACTGAGGTAGGTAGTTTTGCAATCAAGGGAGCCACCAGCCACACTCCTCGCCACTCAGAGGAACTAGAAATAGAACAAGCTTATTTCAGCCAAAGTATCCGTGCAGTTCTGCAACCAGTGCTAGCTGCTACAATACCAAACTGCTTTAATAAGGACACAACACATCTGCAGTAACTAGTGTGGACAGAGCAATCGTAATCTCTGGTTTCCGAAAATTCAAGAATAATTATAGCAAATAATTTATTGTTAAACTAAGGTACACAGCAGTAATCTTCAGGTAAGTCATCCCTGTTTCAAGAGCAAAAAGTCTAGGCAATCTACGCATAATTAAGCATCACGTTGGCTAAAATAATTAAAAAGGTGCTACAGAAAATACCTTAGGAATGTCTTTTTACCATTCTGTCTTGTATTACTTGTGTCAGCATTTCCAACAGAGTTTGGATTGAAGAGGCCTATACCAGAGTTAGAAGAGTTATTGTTTAGATCAGCGGATTGCTGAAACACCTCTATTGTCGCCTTTGCAATATTATCCAACAAGCTGTTCATTTCAGCCACAGACCCAGAACCCTACAGTAAAACATAAGTAAACTAGCACATTCATGGTATGTTTGCTCATGGACTACGTTAAAATTTAACATACTTTTTTGCATTAAATATTTAGCTAAGAAAGGCTGAAGACAAATACTCACAGGCTCCTTCATGCACTGCTTGATCATTAGTTGCAGCTCCAACCAAGACTGCCGGAGAGTCCACTGGTCTAAGTTCTGGGTAGGAATCAGCATTACAAATACACGTGTCAACACTTGAAAGGTTTGAGGGGGAAAAGGTCTCACAGTACGTGCAAAAACCTGATCTTACGAGCAGACCATCACCAGCAGCACTCTGAAAATCTGATGACATGTTGAGATACCAGACCTCCCTGAGAACGCATGCTGACTGTCTGCTCTCATTACTCAGTACCTCTAATGTGCAACTTTTCTGAATAAAACACGCTCTGCAAAATCTGAGCCTAGTTAAATACAAGTGCAGAAAATGTAATTTGCCCTTTCATTAGCAATTACATTCAACCATGGTATTGCCATGCAAATAGATGTGGTGTATTTGGTACAAGGCCATCCAGACACCACCAAGTTAAATCCAGCAGCTGAAGTGACTATTTTGCAGCACACCAATTTCTTTTACTCTCGTTCTGGACGTCACTGATTTCAACCTTCAAAGTTCTACTCAAAGAAACACAGTTCTGTAGTTTGAGAAATGAAATGCTCCTGAGCTAGCTGAATTTGAACAGATGATCAGCTGAGGACCATGCAGACAGCACCTGAGCCTTTTCTACGGAGCACAAATGTCTTTCTGCCATTACAGAGCTCTCCTGCAGAATGCATCCCACCTCAGCAGCTCCCAGAGCTGCTCCCTTCCAGCAGCTGCCCAGTGACTGACACACAGCAATGGAATCAGAAGCAATGAAACACCAGAAGTCACACTGCAAGATGGCTATAGCAAAGACTGGGGATCCTGAGCACATGGGACTTCTAAAGAATTATGGCCTACTGCTAGATTGCACCAGGAACTGCAAAGCAGTGCTGCTGAGTGACAGCCTAAGAGTTACTACATGAGTGGCAATTTTTCCCCTTCCTTTTGTCCATTGCTTTACCTGAAGTATGCGTTTGATGTGCTGCCTCTGAGGGTTGTCCCCCTCGGAGCATTCTTTCACACCATGAGGATAACAGATAAGCTGAAGAAGTTTCTGCGCTTGCTTGTTTGAAAGAACAGGATCCAAAATTAGATCTTTATCTGTGCACAGCCTTTCAGGTTCTTTTAAACAGTGCTCTCCAACCCATTCCTGTAAGTAATTAGATAACAGATTCACAGGATCGCTTCAGTGTAATACTGACGTCTGGTAAACTAAACAGAAAAGGGATTTTCAGCATGCAAAACTTAAAAGGGAAATACTGTTCATGTGAAACTATGAATGTCTTCCATCATTCATACCTGAAAGTGTAAGACCTAACTTTTGGTTCCAAAAGTTTATTTTATGCTTTGAAAGCAACTTTGCAATAGAACAAATATCACTGCAAAAGGACTTTGAACAGACAGCTGATGGGCTCTTCTGCTCAAGAGCCAGGTAGGAAAAATAAATCTGAGAGCACAGGTGGATGCTAGAAACTACCTTATGCTTTTGTATATTTCTTTTTAGCCTTGATAACATCCTACTCAGTGTATTATCAAACCAGTGCAGGAAGACCAGTGAGAACTCATATACTGAAATATTTCAGCACCAATCATTCTGCACCACAATACACATGATCCTTTTCAAATGAAACGCCATTCCTTCTCTACGTGAAGAGTGCAGCTGCACACATTACCTGCTGGCAAATGCTTCTGAGCACGTATCTGGCATACTCGCTTAAACTGGCAGTTTCTATGGAAACAGCTTTTCCACGTGACTTCAGAGCGTGAGAGGAGGCCCACATCTCGTCCCCAGGGATCTCATCCAGCAAGCCTCTCACGGGCAGCTCCTCGCTCTTCACGGGGGTCACGCTGCTGCTGCCGATCTCAGCATCACCTGCAGAGCAGGAGCACAGGGTGAGCGCTACCCAAAGCCCGGTGCCTGCAGGCAGGGGCATCTCCTGAGGCATGGGAGCAAAGAAGGGCTGAGGCAGCGCCGGGAGTCTGTCTGAAAACCGCTATGCCCAGCGCATCGCCCACCTCCTTCCTTTTGTGTAACATCTTTCTGATGGACGTTTCAGAAGTAGAGAAAGCTTTATACGAACTCAACACAACTTAAAGCCTGGTGTGCTCCACGGGCAAGGGCCCACTAGTGCATGGAATTGCTTTGGCAGATAAGGAAGAGTTGGGTTACTTGTTCTTCTCAGATGACTCTTTTTGTTCCAAGTCTTCTCTCTACTCTGATTTATAAACACTCTACGCATCAAGAGACAAATTTGGGCTGATGGTTCCCTCAGTCTGTTTCACCATGGACTTCTTCACCAGAGAGATGGACCTTTGTGGGAACATAGAAGGGCAGCACACGCTGAGGGAGCTCTGGCAGAGCCCAGGACCCCTTCCTCTCTGCAAGGCATCAGCTCAGCACAGCCACACCACCTGCCTGAAACAAGCAGGGCTGAGCAGACAAGACAGGGTGCAAACAATCAAATCTGTAAAAGTTTTAACATGACTGATGTTTAAGGCTTCAAAACCTCGGATGAGGAAGAAGATGCAGCTACAGGGTGGAAGAGTGGAGAAATGAGCCCAAACTGCTGTACACAGTAACACCCTGTGAGGCCATACAGAAGCGTGCACGATGACAGCCTGCACGTGAAGCAGGCTAACACAGCCAAACATCTCAAGTCAGCAGAAATTTCTGTGGATCATACCTGGTTCACCATTATGACAGCCATCCTCTAGAAAACCCCTCATTTGCTATTAGCATCACCAATCAACATGGCATGACAAGTCTCATCATTAAGGACCACAGGGTTTTGAGACAGTTCTGAGATAGTGGCCAACAGAGAACAAAACACTGGCACTCAAGCTGGAGGTACATCTCTGTGGGCATGTGCACCTCTGGAACACCTTGCTTCTTTAACTGGACGTTTACTTAGCTCCAAAAATATACATCATCATAGCTCACAAAAGCTCTAACTGAGCAGAAGCCAAACCAAAAATCTGAGGCAGTTATTTGTTTGGATAAATACTATCTCCTTGTTGATGGACCATTGCATAGCAGTGATTCTTCTTCATGTTCTTCAAGGACTGACATACACAAATTGGGGTGAAGGAAAGAAAAAGACGAGAAAAGAGATCTGAGACCTTATTTCCTCTATGTACTTGATTGACTCGCCAGAGTTAGAAATGTACTGGAGTTTGGTATGGGGAGGTCCAAGCACAAAAAGTTGGATCTGCTTGGAGCCATCAGCTGGCACTGACTCACCAGAGAAACTCTGCCTCCTGGCCCGAGAGGGAAATGCTACTCGCATGCTTCAGGAGCACAGACAGCATCTACATTTTAGTTCTGTCAGCAGGGCTTTCCTCTCCCAGAAGCATCCCCAGGGATGTGAACTAGCACTACCAGGTTTTGACCCGAGCTCTAGAACAGAAGTGTTACACGTTACTCTGCGTAATCTTACCAAGCATCAGAATAGCTTTTAAGACTGCAAACACAGCTCCCACTTCTATACTGTTGTGAGCAGCAGCCAAGAGGTGACGATCACAAGAAGAGCGAATTCCAGGAAATAGCTTTCCTATGGAAAGAAGGATAAATCTTGTAGAAAATGGTTACGCTTTACATCTACAATAGCTACAGAAGTACAGTAACTGAATGAAGAACTGAACATCCTAACTGAAGCTGAAGACCAATGCTAAGTCATGGATACATGGTGCTTTGGCTCTGAATGGCAGCCCAGCAGTGTCCACACAGCCATGGTGATTTTGTTTGTTGCTGCCACACCACGAGGATGCTGACCAGGCACAGCAGGGCAGCCAACCCCAGCTGACCAAAGAGATTCTCAATACCATGTGGCATCGTGCTCAGCAACACAGACTGGCAGGAAAGAAAGGGGAAGCAGGGGATGTTCGGAGTGATGCCATTTGTCTTCCCAAGAAACCACTATGAGTGGTGAACACTCACTTATTTTGCCTGAGTAAGAGCAGCTCATTCATTTCTGTTCAAAAAAGAAACTACTAATTTTAGACAGAAGAACTGACATCATTTAATAGTTTAAAATAATAACTGCTTTCAGTTTATTCCTCCCTTAGAAACAGCCTTGTCATCAAGTCTGCTGAAATATTTAGAAGTCAAAACACAGGTGATTTCAATGGTTATTTCCTTTTAACTGCTACCTACTTGTTCCTTGCCCCTTTCCTTCCTCTTTTGGTCTGTGGCAGAACACACAGGTCAGACCACAGAGCATTCCAATTAAGAAGGAAAGACACGTTAATATAGTCTGAGGTCCAATTTCCTCACGTTTCTGCTGTTGGACTATAGGTGTTTCACTGTGCCCTGTTTTAAAAGCACATTAATTTCTAATTACACACAAAGCTATCAAACTGCGTTACGTTTATCTCTATTCACTTCTATCACCCTGCAGAAAGATCCCACTGAGAGCCACCACTGCCCCAGCAAAGCCAGCACAACAGAGCATGGCCGAGGTGCTGCCAGCACACAGGGACATGGCTGCTGCAATGAAATTCACAGACAGAATGAGAGCTATCAGAACAGAACTCCTAAAGCTCTTTCTCTGCTGAAGTGTACATGGGTGCTGCTTTAAAACATAATTCTTTTTCTTAAGATACGGAATTAATATGGTGGAGCTTGCCAACAGAGTAAATACCTCAATGGCCAGCTCTTGTTAATCAACAAGTTTCAGTGAACATACAGAGTTTCATAAGCACGCAGAACTTCATTTTACAAATAAAGAATTCTACACAGTAACTTTTCACTTGTGAAGACTTTTTTCCTTTAAGCAGGCTGCATTTCTAATTGTACCACGGATATTTTCACACAATATCTGAAGCCACTGCTCTGAAACAAAAGGAGCACTCAGCAGGCAGCTTACCTGCTCCCTGGGGGAAGAGGCAGACCTGCGGTGTCCTGAAGAGGTGCAGGAGAAGCCGACAAGTCATCCTGGCCCCAGGCTCAGCATCTGGGTCCCCACAGGCTATGGAATATGGGACACGGACGTAGGGCATCTACCCAGGACCTCACAAGTCATGCTGTCAGGCCTGGAAAGGTTTTACTTCACAGCCCCATTTTAAATGCAAGTATAATAATTTCATCATCAGGAATTAGCATTTCTGGCCTTGAGCCACACAAAACCAGGAAAGAACAGCATGATTTTTGTTAAGCCAGAGTCCTAACTAATGGCAGAAATGAATACACGATTAAACTGGCTTATGAAAGTCAGAATAGAAATAAGAAACACAAATCTAGGCAAAAAGTGAAAAGAAACATGCAATGTGGCCAACAAAGAGGAACACAGGTTCCAGGCTGGATGCTAGGATGATATGTCAGAGAGAAAATGCCAACGTCGGGCACTGATAGCAGAAGGAAATGAGAGACAGATGCTTGCTGTGGGCTGCAGAAGATACAGGTGATCTTCCAAGATGTGTCTAAGCACAACTTCAGTAGATCTGGTAGACATCCAAGCATGCAGAGTAGAGCACGAAAGTCCTGAGCAGAAAGTGATGCTGCATCACACAAGACAGAGCACTGCCAGCAGCTCTGCCACCACTTGTCAGCCATGGGAGCTCTGCTGTAACCCAGCATCACTCCTTTTGGGAACTACAGCGACATACATGCTGTACGTGCACCAGGTGGCTCTTCCTACAGGAGAGCTCCTCTCACTTCTTACTCACTCAAAGGAAACTCCCTAAAACATCTTCAGCCTTTCATTCTAAGTTTTTCTCTCGGTGTGTTCTTACCAGCTGCCAGAAGAGAAGGCAGTGCTACGTGCTGAACGACATCTTCCAGAGAAAAGCACTGCCGGGCAATCAGTATGGCAATGAAAGTGGCCAGGGAGTCGTGGAATGACAGATCACTCACCTGGGAGGGAAAACATGGCAATGCTTCACATGACAGTGCACAGCGCTGCCATGATTATTAAGGAACTCACCAGGAGAACAAACAGTAAAACGTGTCCATGTGAGCAACATCTGCGCATTTCAGTGCGCCCGCAAACTTTGTGACAATACTGACAGCTCTTAATTTTAAAATACATCTGTTTCAGATATCACAAATTAATTCCAAAGTAACATCCACTAGCCTTATACCAATCTGGGAAAATATTACCACTCAATAAAAACTGATAACACTACCAATAACTAACCAATAAGAATATATCCCCAACATTCACAGCTTCAATCAGTTCCTAAACTGAGGATCGACCTATTGGATCAGATATTGAATACAGTTACTCATTATAATCTTGTTGACTTTGACAGGACTATGGCAACTTGTATCGGAGAGAAAAGAACAGAAAACACCTCTAGAGTCTAAAAGCCAGAGTCATTAAAATAGGGATGGTTACTTACACATCCACCAGCATTTTAGAGAAAGTGCATCTGCTCCTTTCCAAAAGCCCCTCCAAATCTTACATACTGTTCCACAACAGAGAGAAAACTCTAAGCACTGCCCCCATTTAACATTCAAACTGAAGATGTAGGAAAGAATAAAAATCAGAAATCTCAGTCCAAAGTCCAACGAAAAGCCTTGAAAACTTCAGCAGATAAATGACTAAACTGTGCCCAGCATTATGTACTGAATGGGGACCTTACTGCAACTCTGTGTGTTTCCCAGGTAAAGAGGTTCAAGAGGTACTTCAGAAGGTAGTGTGAACTTACATCCACACTGCAGAGCAGATCATTGAAACCCCACACGTGATTGGAAGAGCAGCAAAGAGCTTTGACAACCCCCAGCCACTCTGAGCTCAGCACGGTGCAGCACGCCGTCAGCTCTGCACAAAGGTTTGCTATGTCATTAATCCTAGGAGAGAAGAACAAAAAGAAATATTCAGGTCAAAGCAAATTCCTGCTTGGCAAAAGAAAGGGCATTTCCCTACTCAAGGTGGAGGTAATGGCCAAATACAATTATGCTGCACATAATCTTAAGCTATCCAGCTGCGGACAACTGCAGCACCCAGAAGAAACAATGCGTGACTCGCAGCCCATGGCATGCACAGATCTGCCATGGGGCCTTTATTTTGTGCAAACCCTGCTGTACACCCCCAGCAATACTGGCTTTCCTGCCCACTGGGCGCACTGCCTTTCCTCAGCACTGCCCTGCAAACAGCAGCAATGATCTCTGTCACGCAAACATGCCACAAGAAAGCAGTGTGTGCAGTGCTCCTCACCCCAGCCCTGTCAGCTCGCCCTGCACCAGGCAGCACTACTGCTTGAGAGCAGGGAGAGAGAACATCAAACGGCATGAATGAGTTCTTCTGAGAGCCTGGTGGAGCTGTAGATGTGCCAGTTCACTGCAGGGGAGTTGGGCCACACAGCCTCAAAGGCCACCTCCAACTCAGGTGATTCCTGAATTTCTGATTCTGTGAATTTCATTCCATGCGGTTTCAGAGTTGCATATTCTGCAATGTGTGATTCAGCGTATGACTCAGTTAAATGACATTCTTAAAAACAGAGCAGAACTGACTCAGCTCAGCACAAGTTATTTTCCCCCTGTTCCACACCAAAACTTTTTTGGACACATTTCCTCTTTGCTGGTGTACAGAATTGCTTCATCTCAGCCGCTCCTCTCTGCCAAGATGCTCCAAGTTCCCCAGATGCCTTCAGACCGTGGAAGCGGAGAAAGGCACAGGTACAGCACACAGCCTGGGCAGGAGCCAATCCAAAGGAAAAATATTCCCCAATCCCCCAGGTTTTGTGGTTTGCCAGCAGCCTTTACAATGACAGCTGGCTACTGCTGCAATGAGGCCTAACTACCGAGACTATCTTCATACATACTGGAACAGTACTGGAACACCAAAGTCCGGCAATTTTCATTGTTTAACAGGAACGAAGGTGCTGGGGACAGGCATAAGGGCTAGATCCCAAACCAGCACCCCTTTCGTCCTACACCAGGGACTGCATGACTGGAAAACAGAGCAAGGCAGCTTTAGTGCAACCGTGCTGCTTTTGCACAAGAAGAGGTGATGCACAGAGGAAGGAGAGATGTAAAACTCTACACCAGTGTGAGTAATTTTACTGCAGGGGTTCTTCACTACGCTTCTTCAGTACCTTGAGATCACCTAGAAAGCTCTAAGAGGTGTAAGGTCCAGCAGTGACACACAGGATCAGACCAAACTGCACTGCGACAAGAGCTGGATCCTGCTGGTGCTACAGGCAGACAGAGCTGGGCAGCCTGCTGGGTGCTGATGCCACCCTACTCTCCAATGGCTGGAGCCCTGCTGGAGCCATGCTCTGTGAAGTCTAAGCTACTCTTAGCATCCAGCTGACAGTTGTTATAAATCCAGTTGCTTCTACCCAATAGAAATTTTGAATACTTCTTACAAAACAGTTTTTGAAAAGTTACATATTACCTACAAAGACGAATTTCATAAAGAATAAATTAACTCGCACACGTAATGAATTAAGCACAGATTGCATAATAAGGAAATGATCTAATGCAGAATCTTCCATTGTTTGCAGGCATCTAATGGGCAAAGACTGCACTGAGCTGGCCTACTCAGAACAACACATCTGCTGACGTTACAGCTTCCAGCTTACCCTACAGTGAGCAGCTCCTACTAGTTACTCCTTTCTGTCAAATTATGCAGGTTGATTTAATTGACGTCACTTAAAGGAAACTCACTAAATACATTTGCAGCAATCAGAAAGAGTAATGAATGAAAACTATTGCAACAGAGACACAAACCAAACAGGTGAATGGAAATCTTACGTGTGCCATGTAAAAACGCACACAGTTCCAACTGCAGAGGGTCTCCCTTACCTCCCTGCATCTTGGTGCCCCATGCACACATTCATGAGAGCGTTGCAGACGAAGCTGTAGCGGTTGGCTGCGTTGTCGCTCAGGATCTTGCCCAGCATTGAGTAGTTAATGCTGTGAGCAGAAGGGTTCTCAATAAAGTCTAGCATGAACTCCGGATCCCACAGCAGATTGGAATTTGAAGGCTGAACGTTGCTGTATATTGTTTGCTTCACCTTAGAACAGGCACTACTGAGGATCAAAACAGAGAGAGTTGCCAAAAACAGAGGTATCCTGCACAGATGTCACTGGGCACGGTGGGATCACCAAGTCCTTGATTACCTCTGCGCACAGCATCAAAGCCCTGCTTGGTAAGAAGCTTCTGTGCCATCCACTGACACTGTGAGTGGCCAGGTAAAGGAGCACACACGTATTCCTTTTGGCAGTGACTTACCAAACACCACAGGCTTTCCTTGTAAGTTGTCAAAAAGCGAATAAACTGTTTATTAAGGAAAGTTTAGAGAGTGCGATTAAACACACTAACAATGCCAAACTAAAACACGCAGATCACCAAGTAAAACCCAGCTGAGAAATACTGCAGAGGGAATCATAAGTCATCGCCAAAGCACTGCAATGCCAGAAAGGTAAGTCTCAAAATTTGTACGTTTATGAACTGTATTTTATGGTCCCTTCAAACTGATGTAGAGAAACAGCAGGACTTGCAGCACGCTAAGAAGCTTCTAAAGCAGTTACTGGTGCAGGTCAGTGGGTTTGGTTTTGTTTTAATAGCAGTACGGAAGCCAAGAAGAACAGCAGCGACACAACACATCCGATATACAGCTGCTTAGGAAATGTATGCATAAATTTCACTGCCAGTTTTCACAGAACTTCCAGCTCCGCTTATCTGAAAAGGGGGCTTCAAGCCACATTACTGGCTGATTTTATATCCCAAATATCTCTGGATTATTAGATGACAATTTGAATTTCTGTTGCAGGGTAGGATGTTTCTTGAATTAGTGAACTTCAGATTTTAGGTAGAAGAATGACCACACATCTAATACGTTTCTGTAGTTCTTTAGTTTCATTTTCCTATTGTTTCTCAAACTAAATACCACTATTCCCACATGCTCATAAACTCGTTGAAAAATTATTACTGAGAACTCTGCTCTTGCTCACCATGAAACAAAGCCCACAAATCTGAAACACACAGCTCAAATCCAGGTGTATAACTTAGGAGGGGAAACAGTAACAGGGATGGTTTGTCACTCTCACAAGGCACATACTTGCATTTGAAAGGCTTTCCATCCCCCTTTAAAAAGTAAGAGCCATAAATACAGCATATGACTATCTAAAGTATTATTTTAATTAAAAAATCAAGGAACTGAACAACGGAGCACAAAACTTCACAAACTCCAACATGTTTGTGTCTCTCTCCACATCAAAGAAATATTTAACAGAATGGCAGAGCTGTGCCAACCCAGAGTTTGCTATTTTCTGTCCCGCGCTGTAACTACAGCCGATCACTAAAGCCTTACAGGTCAGCACTACGCCGCAGCAAATCGGCTCCACGAACCCTGAGAAGTGGAGGCATGGGAAGGGCAAAGCTGTGCAGCACCACTGCCTCCCACCTCGCCCCATGCCCTCACTGCGCTGCCGAGCAGAGCAGATCCCTGCCACTGCTCCTCCAGGGCAGCTGCAGCACCTACAGCAGCACTGCTCTGCTGCACGGAGCACAGGCGGGAGGACTGTACCCATAAAGGTAAAGCTGCAGAGATGGCGGCGCATTTTCCACAGAAAGCAAACTGAACTGAAAGCCCAGGAGTCTGCAGCAGGCGAGGAACGATCCCAGTAGAACTCACCTGAAGAGGTCTCCAAACTTGCTTCGCAGGTGGCTGCAGGACACATACAGGTCATAGAGGTAGGCCAAAATACATCTTTCTGGGGAGGAACACTCTGAGGGATTAACAACATGCTTCACCACTCCACACAACCTGCAAAGATAAAACCATTCCGAGTTCATCCCACCACATCTCGTATCGTTACATGTCACAAAACCCCTTGTTGGCAGGGTGATGGCAAGCCTTGCGTGCACAGACTGATGGGGCCCACGTGAATTTGGTGCCACCTGTGAGCTACGTGGGTGCCAGAGGAGGGGATACAGAGGTGCTGGGGACAACCGAGCAAGAGGGCAGCAAATCAAGACCCAGCTCCCACCATCTGCCGCGCTCCCAGGGGTGAGGTCCCACTGGCTGGAGCAGGCTGCAGAGGTGAGCCACTCACACCAGGCTCAGCGTGGCTCCAAGCCGGCTTGCAGCCTTTCAGCAAGGGCCGCTGCTGCAGCTCACAGCGCCGTGCACTGCTCAGCCTCCCCACCTGAACCTAAACACAGATCTTATTTAAAAATAACAACAGAAATACTTTCAGGAAATGAGCTGCCACAAACCCTTCAAAGACTTGTGCAGTTTGCTCCGAGTTGAGAATGAGGCAGGCGTGGTAACGCCGCAGGACGGCGACGATGCACACGCACAGCCCTGTGGTGTAGCTCCCTGCCAGGCTGGATGACTTCAGCAGCAGCTCTGCCTCCACCACACTCAGCTCGTTCAGCAGCTGACAACACACCAGAACAATCAACTGAGAACAACTTCCGACATGTAAAACAGGGGCTAAAAAACAATTAAGGAAAAACTAAACGGCAAACCAAAATGGAATTCTTTGTTTGCCAAAGAACGAGGGAAAGAGGCAGCCAACTGAACTGTGAAGTACAGAACGTGCTCCTCAGAACTGTTTTTCAGAAGCAAACAGCATTTCCGCCACCCAAATGCTTTGCTGTGTAACAAGATGCTTGAGCCTAAAACTGTGAAGCCCATATGAAAATATCTTATGTTAAGAGAATCCAGATTTTTATTAATTACCAAAAAAAGTACAGCTAGCCTTTGTCTGTAACAGTCAAAAACAGGCAGGAGGGGAAGTATCTGGCATGCTGTTTTAGAGGTTAGGAAACTGAAATAGAGGAAAGCACACAGCAGCAGACCAGAAGAATGTGCTGTACAGCACTTTTTTCCTTCTGGTTTCACACTATGCGCATCGCAGCTGTGTCCTGATGCATCCATTCTTAAAACAAACTCTTTTTACCTGTATTGCAAAGTCTATCAGTCCGTTGATATTCAGCGCTGGCTCCATGAGATCAAAGATCAGCTGTATGTGGTGAGCCAAGGGGAGGTGATAGGATGTTCCTGAGGCAAAACTAGTTATTTGTTCGAGAACGTTGCTGGAGATCTGTGAAAATAGAAGTTGAAAGGCTGTATGACATCCAAGGGCTCCTCAAACACGCTAGTGCTCCAAAAATCCTGCTTTGTGACTGCTAATAGCAAGTGACAGCACTCTGTAGATAACAGCAACAACAAATCATGTACAACCACAGAGTCTGTATGTTACTCTACTATTCTGCAAGTCAGATATAATGCTGCTATATTTTCGACAGTGATCATGCAGAAAATACTGGTTTGCTGCTTCATAGCTGAGGGTCAAACTCCTCTTGACAAATACCTGTTTTTAAAATGCAATTTTTGTTTCAAAGAGAGTCCAAATCTCTTTTTCCAACCTATGGAACTGTGATTTTTGTGCAGCGATAACAACTCACACTTCACCCTGCAAACATAATGTGTATTAAATTCATTCCGAAGAAAAGCACTGAAGATGTGTTACAAATTAAATATCAGTCATTCACTGTTAGTCTTTTCCTAGGCTGCTCTCAGGATATCAGAAACACTTTGAAACAGTAACAGCTGGAAGTGAGGAAAGCCTGTGCCCAGACATGGGCAGGTGGGTCCAGACAGACGCCAGGAGCACCAAGCACTCAAGGAAGTTGTTTCTGATCTCCATTCAGCTGCTAAGACAGCTTGTTAATAGCAAAGGCTGAGTACCAGTTTTAACAGCAAGGGACGAACAAACTGTATTATCCAGCTGTTTTCCACAGATGTACTCAAGGTTGCACAAACACGCAGATGAGCTCACCATCCTTCACACAAATGCAGGAACAGACCTTACACATATGCAAGAGATTGGCTGGTAAAACCTAATTTACCAATGAGCCCTAAACAAAGCCATTAGCTGAAACGTAAAATTGACTTCCACATTTTCAACTAAAAAAATCAAATCTATAATAACCCCGAAAGTTTCTTGCAAACAAACAAACAAACACAGTAAATGCAAACAAAAGCATCCCAACAAAACAAAGAAATACCCACAGAAGCAGCATTTTTAAATACCAACACAGCACTTTCTTCTCTTACCTTAAAAGAAGCAGTGATACTCCTAGCATATATAAAACACTTCTTAAAAACCCAGATTTGTCCCCTAATTGATAACTCTACAGCAGAACACAACAGGCCACAATTTTATGTAAGGGAAGTACCTGAGATGTCACCTGATGTTGGTCAAAATATGACAGCTGCTGTAGTTTTGTGAACACAGTCTCTAGAGTTGGAAATGCTTCTTGTTTGTTCTTCCTGGCCTTTTGTCCTTCATCCCCAACTTAACAGATAAAAGATTATTTTGGTCACTTTATATTCAGTGGAGCCCTTGTAGCTATGCATTACTATTGCTTTGTAAGACATTTAACAGTAAAAACATCACTTATGACTACATAAAATCCTTCTTCCCTCAGTTTTCCCACGTAACAATGTGAAAGCTACATTAAGGTCATCAGTGCAAAAAAGGTGACATTCAATAACAACTGAAAAACGGTCACACTGTTTTGCTAGGAAGACAAGCAATGCGTATTGCTGCCTGGCCAGAGCACCAAACTCCAGGCTTTATCCCCACACCGGTGCAGCCAGCCTGGCTGCCATAACGCTGAGCAGGGCAGGGCAGCAGGCTGCACCTCATGCTGGGGCTGCACAGCTCCCATCATCTCTGCTACGGGCTACCAGGCAGCAGTGTGAAAGCATTTACCACCCATTTCAGTAGTACTCTTCTTATTCAGAATCTTCAGGATGTCTTTGGTAATCTTCCTCAGCTGATGTCTTGCTTCATCACGCTCCTTGCCAACACCATAGAGGAGAATCATGCGCTGGTTACACTCATGACTTGAAGATTCATCCTGAAAAGAGCAGGAGGAGTGAAGTCTTTCATCACTGTTTTGTCATCACTTGCAGAAGCCCAGCAGCCCAAACTGCAACAAGCAATACTGAACATTTATTGCAAAAAGCATCTCCTGCGATTATCACTGCAGAGGAAACAGCACCAAGCGAAATCACTGAACGGCCAGGTTCAGAACACAGAGGAACAGATGTCATCTGGGACCACACATCCCGCAGGGACCTACGAACACAGGCCCAGGAGACACACACCATGCCCACCCCCAGCCCCACGACAGGCAGCACTGAGGTCCACCAGCTGCTCCTCACTTCTCTCTATGTACAACCCCACTAAAAAGAAGATGCTGTCCAACTCTTAAGACAGTATTTTGTAAATGCAAAAGAAACTGACGTGTGTATAGTTGACTGGAACTCTAACTAGTTACATTTAGTCTTCTACTACCATGTATCACACAAAGTTGATGCCAAATTCATAACTTTAAAACTGGAAGAACTGCTCAGCAAATTATAGAAGGTGTAAATATTTTTGAATTATAACATAAAATCACCTTCTCCAATCACTGCTTCTCTTTGCACCATGAGACCATTCAGTTTTCAAACAAGGAGGGCTGCATACGAAAGTGCTAACAAATAGGTTCTGCACAAATCACAAGGCACAGCGATGGGAGCACAACTCCACGCTCAGGAAAGCTGTGCCAGCTTACAGAATACACGATACGATCTCCTTTAAAAACAGCAGCTCTATCTGTAGGTCAAAAGTAGGAAGTAAGCCTCTAATTATATAGAAAGTTCTATTTCTCTCTCTGTTCTGGAGGAAACAAAAGCAGAAGCGCTGATGGCGCCACCCGGGATCAGCAGCTGTCCTCCCGGCTGAGGAGCCAGACCCTGCCCGCCAGCAGCCCGGCACTGCAGCACCTGAGGCCCCCCAGCTCCAGGCGTCTCAGAGCGCTGCTGCTGCACCAGGAGCCGCAGCAACCCAGCACGGCAGCACGCTACGGTAATCCCCTCTGATTTCTGCTTGCTTTCTGATCTTGCAGCCTGGGGAATCCTTGCTTTGTTAGGACTGGACGCGGCAGCCGGATCTGAGGCTGACCTTGCTTCCCAAGACAGAGCTCACCCCAGCCAACCGCGCTCACTGCAGCGGCATCGCCGTGCACCCGAAAAGCGGCCCCTGTGAGGACGCACGGCGCCCCCCCGCCGGCACAGCGCGGCCGGCCAGCTCCACGTGCTGGTGGCCGCAGCGCCCGCAGTGCGGCGCGGCTCCACACCGCGGGTCGGTGCTTCCTGCAGTACCACGTTGGGCAGAACAGCCGATTTAGAAAAGCGACAGGAAAAACTAGCTGTGATGCTGTAAATTAATTCCTATACAAGCAAAGCTACGAAAGCCTTCACAGACCATGCTGGCAAACGTGCACCTGCCGCAGCAACACCCCGATGTCAGTGCTGACATCTCAGCTGCAGGGCACCGCCAGCCCCCTCTCCCAGGCAGCCTGCAGTGCCCGGCTGCCACAGCTGTCTCCTGGCCCCAAACCCACACCGGGAACCTGCAGGGCAAGTGGGCGTCCCTGCGTCTGGGGGATGTGTGGGGGGAATGGTAGAGATGGCCTTGAAGGTATCCGACAGTGGGGCTGGGGCAAGAGAAGCAAGAAGGGCATTACATTGACATAGGTCTCTCCCTACCAAATGCGCACCCAGAAGGAGTTCCGCTGCTCCCTCTTTTCCACATTAAGGACGAGGAAAAAGATGCTTGCCTTTCTCCTTGGATCAGAGCACACCTTCAGGTAGCCGCTGCCACAGGCCCCACAGGGCACAGCAGGCGGCACCCAGCTGGGGCTGGCAGCCCCGCAGCCCATCACAGCAGCAGGCCTCTGCCCATCCTACCCCACGCCTCCTCACAGCCCCTGCCAGGCAGGACCCAACAGAGCAGGGCAGCAGTTCCCTCGGCACGGCCATGCCCAGCACTGCCTGCTCCAACCTCACAGGAAAGCAGCGCAGGTGGCAAAGTCCAACAGAAATACTCCCTGTATAAAAATGAGAAACAGACTAAGAAGACTGAAATCAGAAAAGGCATCATCTCCAGCTTCACTGTTCCTTACTTTTCTTCTTCTTTTGTTTTTGTTTTTCAGAAGGAGGGTGGAGAAGACGAAATGCAAGCAAAAGCCACAAGCAACTTCAGCTACTCTATCAATGGTAGCAACTGCACCAGCGATAACAGAATCAGACAGGTCATCTTCCCCTTGCTTTATACTCTTCTCTTCCTGGTGGGTCTCACTATGAATGGCCTGGCAACATGGATCTTCTTCAAAATATCAAGTAAATCCAATTTCATCATCTTCCTCAAGAATACTGTCATTTCTGACATCCTCATGATTCTGACTTTTCCATTTAAAATCCTCAGCGACGCACAGTTGGTACCGTGGGTGCTGAGAGGATTTGTGTGCCAGGTCAGCCAGGTCGTGTTTTACTTCACCATGTACATCAGCATCTTGTTCCTCGGGCTGATAACCATCGACCGCTACCAGAAAGCCACCTCGCCATTCAGAACATCAACCACAAGGAGCCTTCGAGGCGCCAAGATCCTCTCCATGGCTATTTGGATATCGATGTTTACTCTTTCATTACCCAACATGATTCTAACAAACAAGAAAAAAACACCTAAGAACGTAAAAAAGTGTGCCCTCTTGAAATCTGAGTTTGGCTTAGTCTGGCATGAAATCGTAAACTACATCTGCCAACTTATCTTCTGGGTTAATTTAGCAGTCATAGTTGTATGCTACATACTCATGAGCAAAGAACTGTATAAGTCCTATCAGAGGACAAGATCCACAGGAAGACCATCCAGAAAATCTGTAAATCTGAAGGTTTTCATCATAATCGCAGTGTTCTTTATTTGTTTTGCGCCATTCCACTTCACCAGAATTCCCTACACTTTGAGCCAAACAAGAAATGTTTTTGACTGCTCTGCAGTGAACACCCTGTTTTACTTAAAGGAGAGCACGCTGTGGCTGACATCGCTGAACGCTTGCCTAGATCCATTCATTTACTTCTTCCTTTGCAAGTCGTTTCGAAAGTCCTTGCTAGGCATGCTGTGCAAGGCCACCGCATCGCCAGAACTCGGAGCGCAGACAGCAGGGCAGAACGGAAGAGACGACACTGAGGACACCCCACTTTAGCACAAAGGACCACCACAGCCCTGCCCGGCCACGTACGTTTCCCTGGGGTTGGGGAGCAGAAGGATCCTGCTAAGGCTACCCACAATTTCACCTGCGCCTTCACAACCTGCCCTACAGGTGAAACACAGATCCATGGAACCAACATCGCCAGTTGCAGGAAGGACAAAAATCAGAACAACTGAATACAAGGGCACCATCTGCTCACAGGCTCCGCGTCTGACCGAGTTGCTGGGAAAAAGTTTGAATTTATAGTTGGAGCTGTAAGAAAAAAATAAACCAGAGTCACAGAATGCTACTGAACAGAAGATGAGCTGCAGAGATTTTGCAGCTTAATTTGGGCCAGGGGAAAGCCCATGACAACAAAGGAATGGATGTAAATAAACCCCATAACAAATGCAGCTTTTCAGTATGGGAAGTTGCCACTTAGTATGCAATCATCTGACAAACAGAAATGCAGCACATCTGTAGGTAAGCTATTTGCCTGTGCAGATGTTTGGTAACAGCATCATGTTTGGCTTATCTCAGTATATGCTTGCAATTCTTAACACACTGACCAAAAATCAGTAGTTGTACATCAGAGAAAATTACTGCATAGTCAGACTTATCTTCATGCGACTTCAATCTTCAAATATTTCACCTTCATAGATAAAAAATAACTTTTATAGAGGAAGATGCATTACATTTAAAAATGCACAAAGGCTTGATTTGCAGAATATTCAGATCTCAGGGAAAGAAAGACTCACGGTAAAATCTTTACTAATCATTAAGGACTGCTTTCTTGCACTAAACAATAATTTTAACCACTTCTCTTCATTTGGAAAAGCGAGAACAAGCAGGCTGGAATTTTCAGGAACAATCATCATATAAACCCTAAGCTGATGTGATGGATTAGGGCTCATTTATCATCACTGCAAAACAGCTCCCATTCAGAAACACGTGCCACCACCACGTAAGTGTGCAGAACGGCCACCCAATGTCCTGTCCACCCTTCTCTGACAGTTTCTGCCCCTTGGCAGAGCACAGGGAGTCTTCAGGACTGGTATCCAACTTCCTAAAACATTAAAACACAGTTCACACATGTCAGCGCTCAGCCTTGGAGCCGATGCATCTCCCATCACCTGTCAGCACAAATCAAGGGCTTCACAAAGCCTCCTGCACACACATTACACCGCTGTACATTGCAGCATCAACAACAGGGTGTTGTTATTTCCCTGGAACCAGTGTGCAGTCACTTCACTGCATGCTTTCAGCACCCACTTGGGGGCCAGGAGGGACGTGCAAGATTCCCAACACATTGCCCGCATTTCTTGCACCACACGTGGAGGGAAAGTGGCAGTTATCTGGCAGATGCCTCTCCTGATCAGCTGGACTGTTCAAACCGTAGGTCCTGCAGCTCTCTGTGTACCACACAGAGGTCACTGATGCTGCACACAGGCACACAGTACCTGCCTCTGCAGTTGGGAGCAGTGACAAGATATAGGAGAAAACATGATGACGCTGCCTTGGAAATCAGCACTACGCAATGAACCACCTCAGCTTTATGCAGTCCTGGTGCACGACCAGAAGTCAGGGCAGGCAGCTATGGACACACGAGGATGATGGCAGTGAGAAAGGCCACCTTCACCTCTGCCTCTCTGGGGGCTCTGCCCTCTCTGCCCAACATCAACGTTGACATCTGCACAGGCACCTACAGCACAGTGTCTTCACAGATGCAGTCATTTTTCCTTTGTCAGCAGAGAAAGTGGTTCTTCCTGACAGAGAACAAAAGGAAGACGGAAAGGCAACAAAAAACATGATTAAGTAACTCGGGTGATAAATGAAAATCAGGAAGGAAACGACACACCACTGCCAGCAGAAAAAGTCTCTTCTTTCTACACGTTTCCTCGCTGTTATAACTTTGCTCCAGGCTCCTGTCTGCAGAGGAACCAGATAATCAGAGACCCTCTTTGAAACAGCTGCTGCCAGCTGTGCTCAGGTGCTTGCTCTCCCGCAGCGTCCCCGTGGCGCGGTGGAGCTCCTGGCTGTCTCGTTTGCAGACGTGAGGCTGACAGCCAGCAGCATGCACCTTATTCTCAAAAATGTTAAAACCTGTGCTGATAAAGGAAGAATGGTGCGTGCTGGGTGAGAAATACCAGAATTCACTTTCCCAGAGGCACCTGGGGGGCTTTTTAACCACAACCACAAAATCTCTACTCCATACTGGAATACATTTCCATGTGAAGACAAACGGTTCTCCGGGCATTCCACTGCTATAACCTTTCAACTCTTCACTACTCTGCAAACAACCCTTGACAGAATTTTACATACAATGTTGTTGAGTTTAATGCACATTTGACAGATTTTTGTGCATTTGTATAAACCTGCTAATAATAATAACGAGGAATGTGTCATCCTGAATACAAACAGTCATACTTTACATTGTCTCTCCCCTTTTTATCCGAGTCTACTTTGAGAAATGGGAGACTTTGCAAACCAGAGTACCAGCAGTGACTCCAGCAGAGCGCCCTGCTCTGCACCATGACAGCGCAGCCACCCACCGGCTCTGCCCAGCGCTCTGCACGCTCGGCTGCCTGCTGGACTCACACTGAGCAGCCTGCCCATATGGGCTTTCTTCCATACTCCGAGTACATCGACTTTCACTGTCTACCTGAAAAATAACTTAGTGTCTGATTTTACAATGACTCTGATGCTTCCCCTGAGAATCCTAACAGACTCTGGCCTGGGACCATGGCAACTGAAGGCCTTCATCTTTGCTTTTCAGCCATAATATTCTATGACACCATTTATATTAGCACAGTGCTCCTGAGTCTCATTGCTTCTGATAGGTTTCTCAAGATCATGACACCTTTCGGGAAGTTCTGGGTGCAGAAAGTGAGTTCAGCAAAGATCCTCATGGGTCTGGTCTGGCTCTTTTTCCTGGTTCTCTCTGTGCCAAACTTGATCCTATTGAACAAGAAAGCAACGCCACAGTCGGTGAAGAAGCATGCTTCACTGAAGAGCTACCCTGGACTCAAGCTGTTGGTTACATCTGCCAGTTTGTCTCATTCTTAAGCTTCTATTCTATGTAATTATTGCCAAAAAAGTGTACAAGTCTTACTTGAAAACATGGAAGAAAGCAAGCAAAAAGAAACAAAGGGTCGAGGGGAAAGTCTTCATCATTTTCACCATGTTCTTCTTCTGCTTTGCCCCCTTCCATTCCCTACACCCTGAGTCAAATGACAACCCAGATGGACTGCTGCCTGCAGAACCAGCTTTTTGTTGCTAAGGAGAGCACTCTTTGGCTGGCTGCCACAAACACCTGCATGGATCCTTTGATATCCGTGTTCTTGTGCAAACCATTCCTAGCAAAAATGCTACGCGGGAAAGTAAACACACTTCAGAGAACAATTCATATGAACCCAAGAACTGAACTGGACGCAGGAACCTTGGCCATCGAATCTTGATTCTGTAGCTTTGCACTCTGAGTCTTTGCATATCCACAAAGAAATTAAGAAATTTGTTTTACTGGTGCTGTAGAAAACTGAAGGATGGTGGTGCTGTAATACTTAATAAAAAGGGCAGGCTGGATTTCCATAGTTATGCTCGCTCCTTACCCACGGCAGGTGGAAAGCCACCCCTCGAACTGCCAGCTGATGACGCGGGTCTCTCCCCAAACTGCTCCCCTTCTCATTGACACCCTGTCAGTAACCAAAGCTGGGGAAGCCCAGCAGTGTTTGAGATGTGCTGCCTGGCAACAGTGCCGCTGCCCTCAAACCGCAGCGATGTGTATCGCTTCAGATCACTAAGGACTTCACAGCTGCAACCACATCGTTCTCAGCTGCTGCATCAATGATGCTAACACTGATCAGCTTGTAGCCCTGCACTGCTGCTGGTGCTGCGCAGGTAACAAGAGCAGAGGCTTTTCTGACTTGGTCGATCAGTCACATCCACGCCACGTAATACAAGTGGTTATCTAAGAACTAGCGTACCTTCACGTCACTTCAGAACAAGCTATGGAATAATTTTATCTGCTCCACAAAAAACAAACGAAAAAACAACATTTCTTATTAACACTTCTCAGCTCAGTGGCTACAGCTGCTTCTAACAATTACGGCTTATTTGGAGCAAAACACAGAAGATCTCACCCCGGCGCCAGGCTGGCTGGCAGGGCACAGGGAGAGGAGGAGAAACCGCACTTGGCAGAGGAAGGAGGCCAGGCTCCCTGTCCCTGCCCACCTCTAACACAACTACCTTCCTGCCGCCTACCCATTTCCTCACCCTTCCTCTCCACACCCAGAGAGAAGTTAGTAGCAGAGGGCACTGTGGCTCTGCAGCACCTCAGTCCCTGAGCAGCCGCCAAGGCTGGGCCAGCAGAGGCCCCAGGACTGCAAAGGGCAACTGCTCAGGTGACGTGGTGCTGCAGAAGCAGCCGCAGCAAAACACCACCACTTGCTCCCTTCCATTGGCCCTGCTGCTCACTGTAGCCCCACTGCCACCCCTACTGTTCAGTGTGCCCCCCCACACCCTTGCCCCATCCATCACAGCGCGCTCAGAGCAGCGCTCCCACCTGGTTACACCACAGGGACCCAGCACCGTGCCCACGTGTCCCAGAGAGCCCAGCGCGTTGCTGAGATGCACCAGGCCCTATTGCAAACTACCCTTCTCTGGCTCTCTTACCAGTCTGATGCTCACCTCGTATACCAGATGCTATGATCACCACTCAATTGCTGGTTTTAGACTGTCTATTTACAGCATAATACACTTGCACAGGTTGCTCCATAGAGCTTGATTTTTTCAAAGTTGTCTTTAGATTATTGCATATAATTACATGTGTCTTAGGACTCCCTGTCTCTGCCACACAGCTGGATGCATCGCTCAGCAATTTCAGCTCATTGCATCTCCTCCACTAGGCACAGTAGTGCTTTCTTTAACGCAACGCTCATTTACAACTGGAAACTGAACTAATCCCCAGCCAGCTTCCAATTGGTTCTGCACTGCTCTACAGATCAGCATTCTCTCAAATACTGCCTTCTCCTCAGGATTAAGTACTATTCAGGAATTAATTTCTCTCCCTCCCCCCACACACAGTGTTTAAGAGGATTAATTTCGCTACTTTAGTTAAAGGGAACATACCAAATTCTTAGCTGTTAAAACACTCCCCACCTTCGCGACCGCCTGCAGAAAAGCACGTTTTACTGCTCGGAGCGCAGCGCCCCCATGAACGCCGTGCGCCCTGCCAGCACGCAGCCACACACCCGCAGCCTGTGCCTATGGGAGGGCAGGGGTGCTCCTCAAGCAAGGGCTGTGCTGGAGGTTCCCGAGGAGCCCGAGTCACCTGTTGTGCTGCAGCCTCTCAGGACGGCAGCGAGCAGCCGGTTCCCAAGGTCTGCTGTGGGGAAATGGTCGCTGACTGGGGGGAGAGGACATCTCGTTGATCTGCTTTCAGGGGAAGCCCCCTAAATTCCAACAGTCTGACAGTTTTTAGATCCCTGCCTCCAGACAGAAGTAAAAACACCTCAGCATTTCAGTCTCTCTAATTTTGAGGCTCAAAAAAACAGCACAGTGCTACTTTCTCTCTCGTTCAAGCAGAGGTGAGCTCAGAGCAGCCCCACAGCAAGCAGCCAGCAGCAGAGCAGCACCAGGGCTGCCGGGGGGCTCCGCAGGGCTCCTCGGTGCCACCTGGGAATCTGTCTCACTCCCGTCACACTTAAGGCACACTCAGAACAGCTGCTATTTTTCCAAATCTGAATTTCCCCCAACTTAACTCAGAAAGGTGCTGACACCCGTGCCCCAGTGCTGCTGAGGTATGACAGCAGTTACACAGCACAGAGCAAAGCTGCACCATCCTGACCTGGCACACACAGCCCATCATCGTCGAGATGCAGCACTGAGGCTTTTTCTTTCCACAGCCAAGTTCGCATTTGCTTGGCTCGTCCACAGTCCAGACGAGGAGCCCCCACAGCCCAGAAGTGGGAAGGCTGGCAGCTGGCCTTGGACTTGTTTGGACAGATGAGCCCACGGCAGGCTCCCAGGCTCTGGCTTCCCATGAAAACTACTGACACTCGTTCTAAACATTTCACAGGTTGTTGGGTTCCAGAAGGGGAACCATGGGGCACCAGGAAGACAAGTTTTGTAGGAGGTGCATCTTATTCGGGTGCACAAAGACTAGCGTATAGTTCTTTTTACTTACTATTTTACTTGCTCCTATAAAATAAAAGAAAGCCACTGCCAAAGACACCTACAATTTAGCCCTCCAGATTTTGAATCAGAGGGACCGTAAGCTCATTCATGAACATCTCAGTACAAATTTTGCACTTTACACACGTCCCGACTGCCCAGCACCAATACCAACCCCTCCACCAGCACTTCTGTGACCCAGTTTTGAGAAAGCTCCCGTGATACACAGCATACTTCAGTTCACTTGGAATACAGAAAGAAGATTTGCATTGTGAATAAGAGCTGGGAAGCCAAGTCCAGCAGCCAAGATACTCCCCGTATGACTGCTCATGAGCAAGCAGGGCCAGCAGGTTGCATGTGAAGACTGCAGGCTCTCAAACTGACTTCTGGTCCCAGAAGGGATCATCAGCCACAGCGCAGCTGGAGGGAGTGCAGCGCAGCATAAGGACGGAGAAAGAAACAAGCTTTCTGAAAGTGAGTTCTTAGCTCCCTGCCTTTCAATGGCAGCCACCAAGCAGGTGCTGCATCAGACCTCCATAGGAAAGGAGGTGCTGGAGGCTCCCAAGGCATTTCCAGGACTCAGCACCTCCTGTACACGGAAGCATGGCACACCAGGTATCACACCAGTGCTGCAAGCTCTCAGAATTCCACCATTTTTTCTTTTTCAAAAAAGAAAAAGTGATTCCCATTATCTGGGTGGCTAATCTGCTTAAAAAGTAAGCCCACAGCTTGTACTGCCAATGTGATAGTAACGAGTTTTACAGTAAAGCAACACAATAATAAAGTTGTTCAGACTCTTATGTCATCTGAGAATTGCTCAGTAACCATCAGAACACAAGAAGGGGCACCCAGCCTTTGAGCCACGACAGAGTTACAGGTCAGCCCTCGGCGTCTCATGCACCACAGCCCCGCATCTCCTTGGCGCTGCTTTTATGTAAGCGCCATCCACTGCATCTCCCTTCTGTGTGCAGACCTGCCTAGACCTGCTCCCACCTGAGAACCACCACACAGCTTCTCCAATTTAACAGCCTTCTGGGGATGCCGCAGCAGAGCTCATTACCTCCTTTGGTTTTACTGATATATCAAAAGACAGAGATTTTACAGAAAAGTTGATGTGCAATCACACCACATTCAAAAAACAAAAGTACGGGACACCAAGTACTGAACACTTGGATCTCTGTAAGAAATTGCTTTTCTTTTCCCTTTTTTTCCTCCTCCCTCTTCCCCACAGTACTTCCCACAGCACTGTTTAAGATCCCAAAGACATCCCCAGTACAGAAGATGCCTGAGGTCCCAAAGCAGACGCAGCAGCACATGGCTGCCCACTGCTGTGGGCACAGACACAGCAATGCTGGGAGCACGACCAACTCATCGGGTCAGTGCCTGAGCTCAGCAGTCCTTAGAGCAGCACAGACTCCAGATACTGGAATTCAGGGTTGTGGTGGCAATGGTGATGAGGAGACGGTTGGACTACATGATCTTATAAGTTGTTTCCAACCTTGTGATTCTATGATCGCAGAGAGTGAGTATCCATTGTGAAAAAAACTGAATGGAAGAGGTAGATTTCTCTTGCCACATCCAAGCTGAGTGCAAGCAACAAAGACCACCAGTTAATGTCAGAATACCCAGCTCCTGAGATCAGATCACATTCTGCACAAGTGTAACTTGTGTTCCTGCTGGCTTCTTTTGCATTATCTGTTTTGCCTTGCAAAAGCTGGTCTTCAAAGATGAACCTTGTCAGAAGTCTCCTGTGATCAGGGACTGTATCTGATTAAGGTCCTGAGGCAAGTGAGAACCTTACAGATTGCCCAGGAGTGAGCAGAGAGCAGAAATGCGAAAATGACTGCAGGATTTCCCTGCACGCACAGCCAGAGGAAGCAGTGCACCACGGGTATGGCAGCTGGTGGGTCTGGCTCTGGCTCAACAAGGCTCCAGGCAGCTGCCAAAGGAACTTGTGCAGAAGGCTCTGATGTCAGAAAAGTAGGGCTGGGGGTTCCATCACCCACAGCTTGGGAGAAAAGAGAACAAAGTGTGCACAGCGAAGTCCAGGTGGAACAGACACAAAGGTCAAGGAAACGCGACGTGGCAGCTGCTGCTCAGCAAGTGCAGTTTGGAAGATGAATTTTTCTCCCGAAGACTTAATGGAGGGAGGGTGCTGCCTGTATTTGTTTTCTATTTAAGAAAGCTGCAAAAGTGGGAAATCAATCGCTTCATCCTCCTCTACTGACACACAGCAACATTTCCCCTTCCGTATCTCCTTCAGTGCATATTTCAGTGCTCCCAGGCACCTCGTTCCCCTGCTTGGGATGCACACCAGGACTGGCAGCAGCGCACTGCACGAGCCAGTGGGCGAAGGGTCAGCCTCAGAGAGCACGGTGACAGCAGGAAGCACGGAGCCAACAGGCAGTCCAGTCATTTTAGCCGAAATAGTTACAGGCTTCACATTTCACTTTCATCCTACCTTTGGATGAGAGAATCTGTTCAAAGCACAACATTAAAGACGTCTAAATGCAGTCAAATTAATAACTGACATGATAATCTTGATTAGCAGGTATTTGCATCCAGCCAGCACCAGAGTTTTCAGCCTCGCATTCAGTTTGCGCTCCCTCACAGACAAACAGTCCCAGCTGGAAGGCACGGCTGCTCAGGTGGCAGCGCTCTGCGCACTGCCTGGGGCAGGCAGCAGCCCACCCCTGCGTGAATCACAGCTGCGTCCCAGGCCTGGGCTGCTCCGGAGCCAGGCGCGAGCGCGCTGCCTACCCGGCATGTGAGTCATTCCCGGGAATGAGAGAGCCAGTCGCTCCGGTTGCTCCTGGCCAGGTGAATCCTGCCTCTCTGATCAGGTACCGCAAGAAAAGGCGATTGGAAGCACAGAAGCTTACTTCCAGATATGGTTTATTTAACCACCTTAGCACAAGAAATACTCTCGTGACTGTTTGCAGTCTCAAGATGCGTTTTGGAGGAGTCTGAGGCACTTCCGCGATGCAGCTCAGAGACGAACGGAGGGCGACAGCGGGGACAGGTAAGTGACTTCTGACCATCTGAAAAGCGTGCGATAGGCTGCTCTGTACGTTTTGTCTTTCTTAAACACTCTTCATTGAAAAGAAGGTGGGAATTAAGAAAAGTTGCTGAAAAATCAGACAGAGAAGCATAAATTGAGGATCAGATCAATTAAAAGCGGGAGGAAGTCTCAAGTAGTGAAAACTTCCAATCTTTTATTAATTCAATGGTAAACTTTACTTGTTATTTTTCTCCCAAGAGAAAAATACAGATCTATTTCTACTAATTATTCCTTCTGAGATACTACTCAAAGCGCAAGAGGGTTTGTGGTTTTAATGCCTTACTTCCTGGCACAGGTTAAGTCATATCGAGTAAGATCCAGTCACCATAATGTTTGAATCTGTTCGAGGTTTGCGTTCGATCCTTTTGTCCTCGTTCAGTACAGAAAAGCGTACTTGAATTCTTTTAATTACTTTCTACAGAATAAAGGTTCTCTTCCTTCATGCTTCACTCCGATCATGTTAAAACTTGTCAGGTTCACTGGAAAAACCACATAGCTCTGAACAGGCAACTCACACCGTGTGTCAGATCTGTCTCAACGTTCAGGATAGGCACTTTCACAGATCTCTCTCATTTAACGAGTACTTCAGACTGAAGTAGTTATGCTCAGCAACAAACAACTGGAAACAGCAACGCAACTGAAGGTTTTATATTTGCCAGAAATGGCTTGCCATAGGTGCGCTATGAGGACACAGAAACCTGTCTTCTCATTGGGCACGCTCGGAGTTACTCTCACAGGGTTTCACATACTGTCCCATCACTCCAGAGAAGATTTTGCAATCTTCCTTCACAAACAGGGATGCCAGGAGCATTGGCACCGGAGCCCAGCAGCTGCTCGGCACGGCCCGTCTGAGGGCCCGCTCTGCAGCGAGCAGTGGAGGCAGAGCAGCCGAAGGGTGCGGAGAGGTTTCAGGCAGAAAGCGTCTGTTTGCATCGAGATGCGTGGGAAGCAAGCAGCCGCTCTCACAGCACCGTGCCGGTTCCTGCCTGCCGCCCGCGGCTCTCCCTCCCATCACGGCCCGCTGCCATCTCACCCTCGTGCCCTCCCAGGCTGCCGGGGCATCCCCAGGGCAGGGCGGCAGCAGCAGGCAGACCAGCTCACCCGGTGCCCGCGGCGCAGCCTGTGCCGGCACGCAGCCCCGCAGCACGCAGCCTGTTGGGCAGGGCCGGGCTCTCCCAGCCCAGACGGCCGCGGCGGCCCTTTGCTCCTGCGCACGGCAGTGGTGGGACGCCCAGGCCGGCCACGAGGAACTCGAGGGGTGCTGCATTTATGAGAGTTCTGGGGCTAGGAGAAGATGCGCCCAACAGGAATTGAGGTCTGCGGTACCTCGCTGCCATCGCACCACGTCCCTGCCAGGGGACCAGGCCAGGCTCAGCCAGCGCTGTCAAAGCAGCGCAGCAGGATTTCAGCGCTTCATTCTCACAACTCAGCTGTCTCAGCCCTTCCTGCCATTACATATTCCAGTATCTTCTTAAAAAAAAAAAAGCACAGGTCCTGTGCTACGAGGAGCAGGCTTACATGTCTGATCAACCCTGAACTGGAAGGACACCATCACAGCAGCACACTGCTGTGCGCACCAGCATTTTATTCATATCTTGTTGCAGCATCCCCTGCAGCACCTGGGAGACATGGCCGGCACACAGTGGCCAGAACTGTGCCACGCAATCACAAACCTTCATCTTTTTCTGACCTAGACAACATCTTGATTGCTTTTAAAGTCCCATTGCAAGTTTTTCAGTCCCGTTTCCCATCGCACAGAACCGACATCCACGCTCACAACGCACTACTGCTCAGCAGAGGCTCCCATGCCCACTCGAGCAGCCATCCCCCCACTGCCAAGGGTCACCAGCCTTCACTCTCTGCCATGCCAGTGTGTTTCTAACAGCTTCTTAACATGCAGAAGACTGACTCTGGGATAACAGCACACAGGAGGAACAGCTTATGGAACGACAGGAACCCTCTGACTGTCTGACTGTGGGGGGTGGTCAGACCTGCTGCTGCTCTGGGCAGGGAGCTGGATCAGACCATCTCCAGATGTTTGTGCCTTCTGACCTCATCTAGTCTATGATACTGGGAATGGGGGCCCTCCTCTTGAAGGAGAGGGGGAAAGAAGTATATATATTTCTACAGCTATCAGCACAACAGCAGTGGGCACCCAGGAGGTGCAGCTGAAAGGCAAAGCAGACTCACAGGCTTCCAACAAGAAGGTAAAGGCATGAAACTGATCTCCAGCATCATCCACATCACTGCCATCCTGCTGACATCACGTGGGAGATAAGAAACAACGTGTGGAGAGAGGAAGGAGCCAAGGCCAATGGCATAAGGACGAAGATGGTGAAGATTCAGGAAGGAAGGTGCTCTTTTAATTGCCAGATGAGTGAGAGAAAGCAGTGGCAGGAGCAGGAGGAACGAGGGAGAGGGGAAACGGTGTGTGCTGCGCCATGGTGAGGCCGGCAGCAGCCTGACTGCACCTCACATGGCAGCCCCTAGCAGGGGCTCAGGGACAGCAATGGGCTACAGCACGGCTTCTGCTATCAGCAGGCTCTGCACAAGCAGAAACAACACAATAGCATCTTCTAGACAGAGACAAAAGCAGCAGTAGAGCTAATCCCTTCCTCCTGCCTAATTAGAGGCTGCCATTCCAAGAAAACATTCATTATCCCAAATCTGTCAACCACTGCACTGTCTTCCCTTCGTTTTCAGGAAGAAAAAAAAAAAAAACAACTCAGAATTGCAACACTTCACTTTGCCACCAACAGCCCTTTACCTGCAGCCCAATGTGGGGCCTCTCTGCTGCCAATTCTCTCCTAAACTCTCATGTGAAAACAACTGCAGCCTATAAGAGAGATGCCTACGCACTACGCTTCATACCTTGCTGCTTCAGAACTGGCAAAGTGCTGGCAAAGTCCACCAAAGAACCAATGCTGAGGATCCTGTTGCTCTCCCTCCCATTTTCTGAGTTCAGTAGGCTGAAAATCTCAACAGAAGAGTTACTGAGTTGGGTGCCCACAGTCTTGAGGCACAGGCAGCCCACATTCAGCAGAGCTAAAAGTATCTTCAGCTTCAGAAAGTTACCACTGAGCAAAACCAAAGAAAACAGAGCAATCAGTATTTCATGTGAGGATCTGCAAGACCTAGAACCACTGAACTTCAGTTCTGTTTTGCAAGTCCGTCCTGTGCTACAGACAATAGCCTGCACACAGCCAACCACTACAGCCAGTCTGCCAGCTGCAAAGCACAGCACAGTAGAGCAGGACCCATCCTCAACATGACAGCTGTGACCCTGATTCCAGGTCACAAAAGATGCACATTCTCCTTATTAATGCGACCAGAGATCTGAAAGCATTTCTTCAGCATCACTTAGGAACCCTTATACATATTTAAGAGGAAAAAGAACTCATGAATCTTTAGGTGCAGCAAATGCATTGCCAGAATAGACAGGCTTATAACAAGGACTAATAACTTCTGCTAGGGTTTGTAACCCGTGCGTGGAAAATCTGATTCAAAGTAAGCAATGTAAACCTGTGAACTTTTAATGATCTCAAAAGACAGAAAAATTATGGACAAACTTGATGATTTGGGCAGCAACCCAAACAGGCCTCACGTCAGACCCATCCTACATACTGAAAATTAGGGTTCCTAATCATTCACTTCAACTTAATACTAAAAAATCATTTGAACAAAATATTCCAAAACTTATGTTGAGAAAATAAGATCTACACAGATACATATCTTTTTTAACTAAAGAAACCACGTTATGCTATAGGTATGGCCCTACCCCCTGCTGAACTCAATACTGGTGGCAAGAGCGGCAAACGGAGAACTTTGCACATCAGCAGCATTACTTACTCCCACTGCAGCATCCTGCTGCCCTGCTGCACCACTGCAGGCCCCCAGAAACTGCACAGAGTTACAGGCACAAGCTGAACGTGACGTGTAAGCAGTATCTGCAACAAAGCAAAGCCAAAGGCTGCCGCAGAAAGCAGAAATGAGCAGTGGAGCTGGTTACTCAGGTGCACACGCACTGTACTTTTACCTTTGTGGCAAAGGACTGAGAAGGACTAACACAAACTTGAGGGACTGACAGGGAAACTTGAGTTTTCCCAGGAACAGCTTATGGAGGGGTTTTCCCACAGCCGGCCCCCGGGCCAAGCGCTGTGAGGACGGAGGCTCTGCCAGGCGGCACAGACCGCCCCCCGACAGCGGGCACGGCGCCGCGTGCTGCAGCCTTCACCGGGCTGGCACCTGGCTTCGCTGGGGACAAGCGGATAGCAGAGGATAGGCTCTCAGCCAGGAGCTTCCCGCTGGCAGCAAGCTGTGCTGCAGCTAGCCCAGAGACAGGGCTGCTGGTCACAGCTGCTGAAAGAAGGCTGGGATGGAGGGGAACTTCCAGGAGGAACCTAGAAACCAAGAAGTGGGTTTTGTATTAGATACCGAGGCAGACGTGAAGCTCTCTGAGCCGAGGCACTGGTTCCTGTTTCTGGGTATGACTAAGCTGCCAGGCACTGGAGCCCACGGCTGCAGTCATACTTTGCTCCTGTTTCTTAGCCTCCTGAAGTTCAGTCAGCCAGGGCTGGCAACGTATCTGCTTTACGCAGAGCTGCCTGCACACCTCTGGGAAGGCAGGAATGGGGAGCAGCAAGTGCAGAGCCCAGGGAGGGTGCTTTCAGTCTCCTCCCTGCCAGCACACATGGGAGCAGCTCCAGTCAGAGGCAGCCAACGCATACAGCTGGCTCGGCCTGAAATACAAGCAGCTGCATGACCTCACCAGCACTCAGCCCACAGAAGTGGGCACCCAATGCCTGGTGTGCTGAAATGATGCAGGGAGGGAATGGATGGAGGTAAAGAAGAGGGCGGGGATGCAGGCCCTGTGCTACTGCTTGCCAGCTGGCTGCACTAACACTTTTTTTTTTTTCCTCCTCACAAATCTTTACAATTGAGCAAGTCAGTGATTTTGTTCTGATGGCAATAGAAAAGCACATACGTACAGTCAGTCAAGAGCAAATTTAACAAACTGCTGCACATTTCTTCTGCTCACTTTAGTTTTGCCGCTTACCAGACCTTATGCTGACATGCAGTGAATGGCGTACCGAGCTGCTCAGGTAGCCAGCATCACTTAAAGCCCACAGCTCTAAAACCAAAATCTCTGCTCAACCTCCCAAAGAAAGTTTTGTAACTTTCAAGGAGCTGTAAATAAGAGAGGCAAGAAGATTAATTAGATGTGATGGTATTGAATTTCTTCAAATAGTGAGGCAACCCAAAGCCTTACTCATTAGAAAACCCGCAGTTGTTCTCTACCCATCTGGCAGTGAAATCTACCGTGCAGACGACTACTTCATTTCTCATCTGAGGCCATCGCAGCCAGGCACGTAAACCAGTCTGTCAACAATGGCAGCAGAACGTTACCTCATCAGTGAAACAGCATGTGCTTAACCTACATTTGATGCAATTGACAGCCTTCAGGGGAAAGGCAGAAAAAAAACAGCCAGCCAAGTGCATGAGAAGAAGGTACGTACTGGCTTAAAAATGTACACAGAATGAAGGAGTAGCTTCCAGTGCATCTTCAGAAGCACCCAAACAGAACGCATTTGTATGGAAGCATGAGGCTGGAGGTTGGAGAAACACAGGATGAAACTGGTCAGAAGAAAAGAGTGTGAAGAACAGGACAAGGAATTAAAAACCAACCTTGTCCAGCGCAGAAATACCACATCCAGTTCCACGAGTAAGAAAGTCACTACCAGAGCACGTAGCCAGAGCACAATCACAAAACGTCTTAAACTATTCTTCAACCTTCTTTGTACTCAAGTCTGAAATGCAGTGGCATTTTTACCAGAAAAGCCGCAGCCTGCAGAGCCAAGGGACACAAGGAATGTGCTCTGTGTATCCAGTACTTCTTAGCTTAATAGACTTCAGCAGGAAACTATCTGAGCACCTTTGGATTTCTGAATCTAAGCAGGATCATTTTTGTGTATCCCAAAATTTGTCATATAACCAATTCCATGCAGCAGGGACCACTGTGACTGCACCTGCTGCCCTCACCAACCTGTTTTTGATGTTAAAGTTCCAGAATTACAACAGCATAAGGGAAAGTCTGCAACGCATAACCGGGGCAGCCTTCGGCAGGCGTCATCTCCATCCTCCACCCCTGCATGCATGGAGGCTGCTGCTGAGCTCAGCTGCGCCAGCAAGGCAGGACACAAAGCACTGCCAATGTGGATCAGCTGTCACAGCTCTGGGACAGTATTTGTGAAGAGTTTGCTGCTTTCTTCTGCCAACCAACACTTTGCTGGGATTTTATTTTGGAACATGTTTTACTATTAACAGCATTAGCAATAAGATAACAGAGAGAAATCCGTTCAGGTGCTCGATCTAATTGGCCTGAGGGAAGACAGAGCAGGGTCTGTCTTCCAGGGTGATTTCTATTTCCTTGGGCTGTTTGACTGCAGTCTCACCTTCAGAGGCAAGGAAGACAAACATTGCAGGGATCCCCCACAGCAAGCGCTGTGGGCAAGGATAAGCCAGACCCTATGGGATCTGCTGGAAGCACTGACTTGAAAAGTGTGAAAGAAGGGATGCTTCTGCTCCCCTGCCCTGCTACACTTGGAAGGGACAGCAGAGCACGACGAGCAATCAGCTGGGCTTCTGTACACATGGCTTTGCAGGCACTGGGACAATGAGCACCCAAGCACACACATCACAGAGCAAGCATGGGAGCTGCTGACAGCATTGCACGCAACAGGCACAGCTCAGCTGGAGCTGCAGCCCATTCCCCAGGGCAGTCAGGTATGTGCCTGTGCAGGGAGAGCCCTCTGTGACAGTGATTTGGATGTTTCTGGTCCTAGCAGCTGCAGTCCATCTTCTGTAGCAGTTTTCAGCTACAAGGTAACAGCCTAAATCCCAGCACTCAGACCAGCAGCCCTGTGGCTCCAAGTAACAGCATCCACCAAAACAAACACCATCTACAGCGAGGAAAGGAACTGCACCCTGATGCACTGAGCAGGGGCCTGAAAGTCTCAGCTTGCCCCATCTCTGCTGACAGCAAGCCCCACGATGCCAATGGGAACTGACTGGCACAAGCTGGGAGCAGAGGCCGATGGCTGAGACCACCATGCAGCCAGGGACCCTTCTCAACTGTGTCAGAACACATCAGTTCATTTTCTGCTGTGAGTCAAGAGCTGAAACCTACAGAGCGCGCAGGTGCTGCTCCTGTACAAAGATGCACTCGGTCACTGCGTGCTGTCAGATCCCTGCAGCCCCTTCGTGACAGTGCTCACTTGAAGGACGGAGGCAGAGGTGGAGAAGTTCACGAGCTTTTTGTAACAGGATTTACAGCAATTCCCTTCAGGATCTGCAGTAAAGTGACAGCACACAAGCAGCACAGACCTGACCCAGAGCCACCGAACCCACAGCGCTCCACAGTCACTGCATGGACACAGGGCAGCCACCTGCCCCTGCCTCACCCTCCGGGCTGTGGGACAGCAGGGAGCCTTCTGGGGACTGGGCAACAGGCAGGAAAGGAGCTCTGGGAAACAGGGAAATAAGAGTCTTCTTTGCCTAAGATACAGATACGCATCTTTCCATAAAATCTCTTGTCCTTTTGATCTCAGTGCCTCCTGGGCAAAAAACAACAGTTGTGAATTATAAACAACAGTAACAGAGTGATGGAGTTTTTTCTTACTCCCTAGGAAGACAACTACTGCTTCTCAGCACAAGACAAAATACCTAAATTACTTTTGATGGTCTCATTAGGAGCCAGAATTTCTAAACAATGTCAGACAAAGAGAAGCTAAACTGAGAAAAAGCTTAAAAACAGCAGAATTACAATTTATTTTTTTTTAAAACCAGAGCTTTAAGACATAATATTTGCTTTACTGCCACCTAGTGACAATTTGAAACTTACAGAGGCACAGAATCCTTAGAGTTGGAAGGGACCTTGAAAGAAGAACAACTTGTTCCTTCCTGTGTCAAGTGTACATCTGCACAAGCAATCAGTAGTTTTGTCCACTGTTCATCCCCATAGGACAGGCAGCCAGGGCCAGTGGAACAGCTGAGACCTGAGCCATTTAGCTGCAGTTTTCTTATCAAGACTGATAAACAGAAAAGATGGAAAAAACACTGCACTTGCATGAAACAAGAATCAATAATCTGCAGCGTTGCCTTACAAATTGGTGTCACCAGATTTCTGGGAGCAATGCCATTATCATGCCTTCATAGCACACACTGGGTTCCACATTTGCAGCCTTGAAATACCTGGCGCCCGCGCTTCCCTGGCTCTGCAGGGCTGCCTCTAACCTCTGTTTTTCCCCCAGAATGTAACACTGGTGCTGCCCACACCAAGGCCTGGACCTGTGGCTGCCAGAGGGACTCCTGAGGCACTTCAGCTGACGACACACCACAAATAATGGGGTACAACCTGTCCTATGGACCGCCACCAGGTACAGTCAGGATCAGCAGCTCAGTGTCACCAACACAGCCTCCAACGTTCAGATGAGTCCTTTTGAAAGAGGCCTTCAGTATTCTGCCATGCAAGGGGCTCCATGGGGTTCAGTCCTGGCTTACCAGCCAAGACAAGGTGCAAACATTTTGGGTAAAAAAAAAAAGAGATAATGTAGAAGAGCCTGGAGTTTGTTCACAAACACTTGTACACAAAACCTTAAAATCCCCAGAAAATGTGATTTTCAATTACATTAAGTAAATTAATTTTCAAATTAGCATTTGAATAGGCTCAAAGGCACCCTCCAGAGCTCTGCTGCCCCCTTCCAGCAGGAAGCAGCACCGCTGTGCTCACACCACGTGCTGTAATGCGCCCAGCTCAGCAGCGCTGATTTGACTGCTGCTTTCAGCGGCTGACCAGCAGCCCACGGGGCTGCCCAGGGAGGTGACATTCTAGAGGACAGTTCTTCATCCATCGGACACCACGCACACTCTAACACTGCTCTCGTCCCACAGAGGAGCACCTGAGCACAGTTGCCAGCGCCGCCCCCAACCGCTCGGCAGGCCCCCCCGGGAACGCCACGCAGGACGAGTTCACCACCATCGTCCTTCCTGTGCTCTACCTGGTCATCTTCCTGGCAAGCATCCTGCTGAACGGCCTGGCGGTGTGGATTTTCTTCCACATCAGAAACAAAACGAGCTTCATATTTTACCTCAAGAACATTGTGGTCGCAGACCTTCTCATGACGCTGACATTCCCATTTAAGATAATCCAGGACTCCCAGCTGGGACCGTGGCACTTCAACTCGTTCCTGTGCCGATACACGACAGTTCTGTTCTACGCCAACATGTACACCACCATTGTCTTCCTCGGGCTCATCAGCATCGACCGCTACCTGAAGGTTGTGAAGCCCTTTGGGGACTCCAGGATGTACAGCATCACCTTCACCAAGGTGCTCTCCGCCTGTGTCTGGGTGGTGATGGCCTTCCTCTCCCTGCCCAACCTCATCCTCACCAATGGCTACCCCACGAGGAGGAACATCGACGACTGCATCAAGCTGAAGTCTCCCTTGGGAGTCAAGTGGCACACAGCCGTCATTTACATCAACACCTGCACCTTCATGGTGGTGCTAATAGTGCTCATAGGGTGTTACATTGCCATATCCAGGTACATTTATAAATCGAGCAAACAGTTCATTAGCTCGTCGAGCAGAAAGAGAAAGCATAACCAAAGCATCCGGGTTGTCGTGGCTGTGTTCTTCACCTGTTTCCTGCCGTACCACTTGTGCAGGATACCCTTCACCTTCAGCCATCTGGATAAACTGCTGGACGACTCTGCACACAAAATCTTGTATTACTGTAAGGAAATGACACTGTTCTTGTCTGCATGTAATGTCTGTCTAGATCCAATCATTTACTTTTTCATGTGTAGATCGTTCTCACGAAGGCTGTTCAGGAAATCAAATATGAGAACCAGGAGTGAGAGCATCAGGTCTCTGCAGAGCGTCCGGAGGTCCGAAGTGCGCATCTACCACGAATACACCGACGTCTGAGCTCCCCGCGCACAGACCGCTGCTGACTGCTGAGGGTATTTGTACAGCATGTAAATAAAACCTGTCTTTGGGTACTGGACCACAGAAGTGCATTGAGAGTGTGCAGACATGTACAGCTCTGCCATTTCAGCTCACTAACACCTATCTTAACTCAAAATCATAAATGCACACACAGACTGGGTTCACTTCAGAGGCATTTGGGCATCTTTTCTTTGGTGCTTCTTAAGATCAACAGAAGCCAAAGAAATCCCATATAAGTATCCTGTAATGTAAAGAATGTTCCCATTAACCAAGAGGAGCTGTTCTCCCCCAGCTCAAGGTCCAGTGACAACTCCAGCTCAGTAGGGTTCCTTTGTGTTTCATTTCATTTTTAATTCATTTTTGACTCCTATTGATCTTCGATCAGTTCTTCCTTCCTACCTTCTTGCAGAGTTTAGACAGTAACTATGGTATTTTCACCCGGATTATTTACCGTGAGCACAAGAACATCAAAACATTCCTTAACAACCAAAACACGCATGGATTGTACTGGTGGCAGCAGACAGAAGCCAGGGTAAAGGCAGCACCAGGAGGAGGAGGCGGTGGCAGCAGTGGCAGAGCAGAGCAGGTGCCTGAGGGCAGCGCCATGGCATCCAGAGCCACCAGCGGGTCTCCTGGTGAGCACAGCCAGGCCAGGCAGCCACCAACCCCCACCTGGTGGCACTGCCAGCCGAGCCCAGCCACAGCACATCCCCACCAGACATCAGCACAAACCAAACGCCCTCCTGCTCTGTCTCTTCTCAGAGAAAACCCCAAGCACCTCCATATTTCTTCACCCTTTGCTTCCCTCAAAGCACAGTTCTTCAGCAGCCCTGCACAGGCAGGGCCCAGCACTACCACCGTGCCAACGGCTCGCTTTCACAGCACTACGCCTGCTTAACACAGCATGAATAAGACAAGGGCTTCTTTCTTTAAGTTGTTTTAGTTTCATGTACTATGTTATATATAGCTTAGAGCTTCAGTGTGTTGCACATAATGCAGATAGTATATACCATATATAATCACATAGCATTTGGATTAAATCGCTGGATTAATGCAAACGTTACAAAACTGCTGGCACTGTTTGGGGAAAGGGTCACTTCTGGGAAGGAAGAACACTTCCAATATTTACCCATTCAAATCACAAATAGTACAGTTAGCCAAAATAATACAGAACAAACCCTATGTTAGCCCTGTAGGAAAAACTACACTCACATACACAACACCAAAGCAAGTTCTGGGGCCACATTTGCCATTCTGTGCTCCTGAAGTCTGCGCGTACATGAAGCACACAAAGCCATACGAACAGAACCATTTCTGTGACTGAGCTGCATAGTTTAAATTCTCTCCAGCTCCACGTTAGATGGAACAGCACACTGCTGGCTTGGCTCTGTGAAACAGCAAGGTCAGTGTGCGCACCGACGTCAGTAACCAAACACCTTCTTATCACCTCCCATATGGCTGAAGTGACACCCAGGCGCTCCTGGTCTCCCCTTTTCAACACAAGTGGCAGTAAGCAGGGCGCACCATCGCTGCATTACATTCTCAGCCCGTCCTGCTCTCCTCTCTCCACCCGTGCTTCCTTCCAGCACACTGCTCCTGCCCGCTGCATGCATGCCGGCTGCTGTTTCTCACTACCTCACTTGTTTTTGCTTTGTGCATTCACATGCATTCACATTAGCTTTCCTCCAAGAAGATGCAGAACGGCCATTCCCTAAGTAGATCATTTTGGTATGAAATCGCTGTTACCCAACGCACTGCCATCAGGGGATGCCCTCTGAAGAAAGCTTCACAACACCCTTTCCAGAAGGCCGAACACATGAAGCAGCACTGCCTGGGGAAGGCAGAGGCTCCGGTCCCACGGGGGAGCAGTGTGGCCATCCTGCATTTGGAGGAGGCACGGCTAAGCAATGCTGGCACAGGGCAGCCAGGATGGCTCTGCTCCAGAGCCCAGCAAGAGCAACACAGACAGCACTGCTCCATAGAACTGCCTGTTTACTTTATCTTGACAGGGCGCATCTGCGATAAACATTTCTCACTACAACATACACTCATGCTTATATAACAGTTCTTGGAAGTTGCTGCTTGGAAAAATCTTTTCCCAGGACTAAAAATGAGTTACAAAAGAAAAATCCAGCTTCTCAAGTATCAGATAACTAATGTCTGCATTTCACAGGGAATTTGGTATTTAAAAGCCTTCTCTTCCTGAGAAGAAATAGGCCTGATAACAGCACTGCTTCACCAATGCCCACTGCTGCAACAAGCTTTTTTGGGGCTGTTGGTAGGAAGCTGCCTCAGTCACCATTTGGTTTGCATGGCTTGAGGACTCACTTTCAGACATATCCTTCTTTTTCACTTCCCTGTTCTGAGTTGTCATTCCTCTTTAGATCTGTTATCTGCTTAGGTTGTTAAAAATCCAGCAATTTAAATTAAATCTCCTCTTCCGACCAAAACAAATTTCATAAGCAGTAACGAGGTTAGTAGGATCAAACAATAACAACTTAGAATCTGTTTTTGTTGTTTTTCACCCAAATGGGTCTATTTTTGACACTTGGATTTTCTCCAGCACACACAACTCCTTGTCGTGTGACGTAACTTTCAGTGGCACAGCACTGTTTCCCCTCACAGCCCCCACAGTGCCACACATGACTCACTCCCCACTCTTTCAACCATAGCTCTGGTGTTCCTTATTCTCTGTATTGTGCCCAAGCTCTTCCTGAAATGAGCAGTTATAGGAACAGCATCAGATGCTGCCCTAAGCTGCTCCCTCAGGAAGCAGGACAGGACAGGCACACACCCGAGACGGGGACTGCTGTGTTCTGCAGGACACCCCCCAGAGAAGGTGGTCCAGTGGAAGTACGACAGCAAAGCAGACCCAAGGAAGCAAGGAGGACACAGTGAACACCAGTGAAAGCTTTCACTGACGCAGTTGGGCAGTATGCTGTATAACTGATAGCACGGCCTGAAGCACAGGCTGCTGTGGAAGGAATGTTTCTGGAGATGTGCTTGAGGCTCCAGATCACCATCTGCACAAGGCTCACAGCACGGCATGCACTGTGTGCATTGCTTCTGAGGTTACTCTGGCAACCACCTCTACCATGACTTCCTACCAGTGCAGCTTCCTAAGCCTCTTAGAAAAGCAAAGTGAAATTCCCTAACGTTCTGAAGATGTCTTTGTACTGACACACCAGAGCTGCCTCAAGCAAGCCTAATGGTGCGACCACTGCAGCCCCTGGGCTTCCCGAGACTCACAGCAGCCCCGGCACCACATCCTGTGCCACGAGCACCAGGACACTTCACCCCAAGCTACAGCCATCAGAGCACAGCCATATCCCAGCTGAATTGGAGACACATCCTTGTAAGGCCTCCCAAGGCTATTCTACAGTGATGCTGAGGCACCGAGCAGCCAGCATGGCAATGCTGGGCAGAAAATGTTTGCTGGCACGCTTTGATAGCTTAAAACATGCATTCCTAAATCCTGCAGTGCCTTCGTAATCAGCACGAGTTCTAGGGGGATTATTCTAGAAAAATATTTATCTTGTTCATTCCACTTCAGTCTGTTCACAGCAACTGGATGTAAATACACACGGTCTATGCGGTTTTGTGTTCGGTTGGGTTGGAAGGCATTGACAATGAGGCACAGTCCTCTAACAAGATTAGGGTATATTGCATATGTGTGGCAACGGTCTGGTGCAGTAAAGTACATTCAGAAAAAATCAGATCTCAGCCTGTCAGCCCCACTCCTCTTCCCAAGGGCAGCAGAGTTACCAGCCCAGCTTTAACTTCGGCCAGCAGCCTCCAGCATGAGGACCGCCTGCCCACCACCACAGCCACCCCTCTGCAACCAGCTGAGCTCCAACATGTCAGTTTTCTCCCATTTCTGGCTATGAAAACACATTCTCTGGTTCTGATGTAGAAGCTCATCAGTAGGACTATAAAAGCAGTTTCCTTTCATAGGCACTGAGCTCACACCAAACCTCCAAATTATTTTCTTAATAAAAAAAAAAAAAAAATGACAAGACCAGGAGGTGGGAGCTTTGGAGTCCAGGGGAAGAAAAAGACTTATATGGCTCAGGGTGAAATACATTATCTGCTGTTCTTCAGCCACCAAAAGCATGTGATATACAGGAGTCTTTCTGGAGACCATGCTCACCACCTTCTGACCCTTTGGAATTAACAGCTGCGTCTGCAGATCCTTATATATTAAAACTGGCTGGCATTTTGGAAAAATATCCATGTTTGCATAATAAAGTGACCCTTCAGTCTGCCCTGATGTCTGCAATCATTCCGATGGGATGAAACTGCACACAGAGCTGAGGCTTCCTGCCCGCCCTGTAAGCACTTAATCCTCTGCCCCTGAACAAATGATTGCTTCTCTCTGAAGCACACAAAAAAATTATGTGTGCCGTAACATTTAATCCATCAGAGTGGCAGCCTGCACTTCGAAACCACATTTCTCTCCTTCCTCTGGGACCTCACACACTCATGCAGAGCTGCACACTTCAGTCTTTTACTGAAGGCCGAACTTCTTTGGTAGCTTTAATGTAAACATTCTGGCAAGCTTCAACCAAGAATAACCAAGAAGTACAGCCATGGCATTAAGTGATCCTACAATGACGTACTTCATAACCCAACATACAGCACAAAGAAGTCATCTCCAAAGCTGTTCACCCTTGGTTTCTGTTACTTGTCAGCATACGATCACGTTTTAGAAGAATTTCACACTAACAGCTGCGCAGCTTCAACTGCCCTCCGCACCATCAGCCCTGCACAGCTTCAGGGAAACCAACCAGAATCCACACGTCCCATTTGCCAACTGGGGTTTCTGAGTGCACTCAGCCTACTCAGCACTGCCTTCCTTTTCCAGTATTTGCTGCCTACTTGTGATCTTCAGAGAGGAAGGCCAACGACATTTCACTTCTGCTTCCCTTGCAAGCAGTTCTCTGCTTCTACTGTTCTACTTCTAACAATAAACAAAGTGAAAAAATGATACAAGTAAAGCTGAAGTAAGAGGGAGAATCACAAACAGGCTGGAAACAGGATGGCTCCTTAAAGCCACTGGAACAGCTCTGAACATCTAGCATGAGAAGGTCCTTTTTAAGGGTTGCCTTTAAGCTTTTCCTCCCTTATCTCAGTGCATTAAACCCACGCACAAGATTGTGTTCTTCACTCATTATGAAAGGCAAACACTGCCACCAAACATTTCCTTTTGGGTAATAAAGTCAGGCTGCCCGTCCAGATTCCCCCTCAGCTTACTTCAAAATACTTAGGGTTCAACTACCCAGAAATATTTGGCAAAGCATAGGACAGAACCCGTGGCTTTGCAAGAACTAAGCGACAACATAGGATTGCAATCTAAAAAAATACAGATCTGTATCCTTCTATGAAGAACAAAATTGAGACTCCATTCAAAGGCAGGCTGCATTTAACAACATTTTCATACTCTTGTTCCGAGGATTCAAAGCAATGTACGTAAGCAGAGCCAAACAAGAATAACCTGCAATCAAAACCCAAGTATACAAAAGAATGCTAACAAAACTGTCCTAGAATTCACCTCACACTGGAGATCAGTGCCAGTTGATGCCAGATCAGCATCAGTGCCACAGAGGCCTGCACGCTCACATCTTTGTGTACCGAGAACATTTCATCCACATGCTTTCACGAAAAGCCAGCTCCTGTCCCACTGACAAATGAACCTCCTGACAGGTAACTCCATCCATAATTAGAGACGGCAACTGTGTCACCCTACTGTCCTTACTGCTTCAGCATGTGCAGGACTGGCATTTCATTCAGGCAATTCCTGCATGCAGCTTCACAGTCCCACAGCCTGTCCTCGATACCACTGCAGCGATTTCATGGACACCTGCACTCCTACCTGCACAAAGCCAGGAGTTAACAGTCTACCCAGCACAGAAATCAGAAGGTTTCTCCATTCAGGATTCTTCCTTGGAAGAGTAGGACTCAGCCCCGCTGCAGCGGCTTTCCACTTCTGTGCATCAGTTATCAGCATGTTAGGGCAGCTGGCAGGGAAGATGGCACTGCGCTGCTGAGATGGTGGCCAGCTGTGATGTTTCCAGGAAGCCTCCGGTTGGTAAAGAGAATCAGAATATCAGGAACTGGAAAGGACCTTGAATGATCTTGTCCAATCCTCCTGCCAGAGCAGGAACACCTCAACCAGGTCACGCAGGAAAACATCCAGAACGTCTCCAGAGGAGACCCCACAACCTGATTAAATTAAACTTTAAGCATAGCAGACCAACCCCCTGCAGCAAGATATTTAATAGGCAGCAACTTTGAGAGATAAGAAATAACTTCACGGACTGATTAAGACATTGTAGAGCACAGAATCTGAGTTTGTGGATTTTATGACTCCATAAAGGGAATTCTTCAGGCAAAGCATGGAGAATTAATTTACAATAAAAGGACAACAGATTCCCACGACTTAAGGCTTCCAGAGCTCCTTTCATTGAAAGAGAAAAGACAGTATGCAGCTATGTACAGAACTCAACATAACTATTTCCCAACATTCACTTGCTTATTACCTAAAGGAGTGCATCCCAGAGAAAACTAAGCTTTTCTCCCTTTATACATCAAATTAAAGAGTAAGCACAATGCATTTCTCCCCGTGACCACAGCAGTGACACTGCTCAGACAAGCAGCTCAGGCTGAGGAAAAGAGCCCTGCAGATGCTGCTGTACACATCACCACGTACTGGTAATGTGTACATGGGGAAAAAAAAAAACAACTCTTATGTTCTTGCAAACAGAAGAGTAACACTGATGTGTCTGTGGACGTTCTGCAATGGAAGAGCCATTCCCAAGAAACCAGGTCCTCTGGCAGAGGGAATCCCAATTCCGTGCCACATAACTAAGCTTTTACTCAACACAGTGCACAGTTGCCTGTGCTGCACGTGGAAAACCTAAAGGTAGTTTGAGGCCTTTTGTGATTGCCTTTCAAAATCCCTTCTCCTGGCAGACTTTTCTTCCCCCTCTGCAAGGATTTGATCTAGACAGAAATAGAGGATTGCTTACTTCAGTTTTAGGTTTAGATGAGGAAGCTATCGGAAAAAGCTCGCTGTGAGTCACAATGTGAAAATTGTCCCTGGTCCCAAAAGGGATATTGAGGCTGCTGCTACTGGGAAAGAAGAAAATAAAAATTTAAAAACAAGAAAGAAGAAAAACAAAGAAAAGTCTCTACAGAATTAACTACAAAGTCTGCCTCAGAGGGCCGCAGGCTCATAAAGCTCTTCTATCCCACTCCTCATTTCCCAGCCCCAAAAATACACGACAATAGGACAGAGGGAAAGAGATGAATAACTGTCTGCATGCCTTCTTGGAAGGATCTGAGAAGCCTGCTGTGCTCGGTCCTTAGCTGGTGCAGAACATCCTCCAGAGGAGGACAAGCAGGGCAGTACTCACCCCACCGCCCCGCAGCAAGGCTTCCTGCCCCAGCAGTGCAGCTCAGGACGGCTTGGGGCTGCCCAGACCCTGCAGCTCAGAGCAGCCCCACAGCTCAGGCAATCCTGGCTCCTGGCAGCAAAGCCCTACAGCCCAACATGCACCAGAGCACAGGCTGGGAGCTGCAGAGCTTCCCAATGCTGCACCTGGGCTGGCCTTCACAAAACTGACAGCCTGGTCTACCACCAAGCTTGCACAACACACAGGACCTGCGTCACAGGACCGCAGACACAGGTGTAAAGATGGAAGAGCCTGCACTGCCACTCAGCTGTCCTGCTCAGCACAGGAAGCCAGGCTCCAACCCAGGACACGTGCAATACCTCTCAGGTTCCATTTCTGCTTTCTGAGCAATTAAAGCAAATCTGAACTTTCCTGAAACACACATTGGTTAAAGCAAGGTAACATCCCACGATTATCAAAAGAAATTGCTTTCTCCTGGGCCCCACCTGGAAGCCTGGCACTCACAGGACACAGCTTCGCACCGCCCCCAGGGCTGCCAAAGCAGCCGAGCCCCAGGGCTTCCACCCACTGCTCACAGCCCACTGGGCTCCTTCCAGCTTAAGCAGAAGGGAGCAGCTGACCTTGAGGACAAAAGAGTCACATCCATCACACGGGCAGCAAGAACAGAGCAAAGGCCCACGCAGCTGCTCTTCTACACACCACAGGTCACTCAGCAGCCACGCAGACAGAAAGCTCTGCTGCAGGGCTGTCACCCAGACTGCGTGACTCGGAGCAGGGCTAAAGCCTGCAACCCTGGCACTCACCACTTCTCCCTCAAACCCTCCCTGCAAACTCAGGTCAGCACGCCCCGGCTGTGTGCACGATGGGCGCAGCGAAGCAGCAGCACTGCACAACTTCTGCAAGCATAGAAGGAGAGTCCGCCAGGGCAATGTGTATGCGAGGGGGCCCTGGGTAGTGCACTGTAAAACAGATTAAGTCATCTGCTAAACATCTGTTAACACTGCTGTACGCCACTTACAAATTTTACTTTAACATAAATAGCAATATTTTTCCACATTCCTAATAAGAGATTATACTAGCTTCTTGTTTACCAAATATTTCAATGGGTTTTGTGCTTGGTTTCAATGCCTCTCAGTAAACGTATGGGAAGAATAGGAAGGGAGGAAAGCAAACAGGCAGACAGGTGATTAAGGTTAAAAGAAAAAAAAAACAAACCACAAAACAAGAGAAAACTGCAGAAAGCAGAAAGAAAACGGCCACAAAGCAGAGATTTATCACCTGTCCCAAGAATAAATCTCTGGGTCTCAGAGCACGCCCAGAGCAAACGTGATGCAACTCTGTGAACTCCAGTGCAGAACACTCCCATTAACAGAACAGAAGCCATCGGGGCAGCCAGCCTTACAGAAGAGGTCACGGCCAGGCCTGGGAACAGCTTAAGAAAAGAAAACACCCTAAACTTCAGCTCACTGCTTTGCTAAATGCACAAATGTGTCTCTTTTGAACCCAGCTCAAAGCTGATCTCTGCGGAAGGACGCCTGAGTGCACTAAAATAGCACTGCCCAGCTGCAGCACTGACATTTGGAGCACAGCAGGCAGAGCAGCAAGGCACCGGGAGCAGCTCCTCAGCTCTGCACTGCGAAGCTCACACCGACGGCCGAGGACATCGAGGGAGGAACACACCAATGAGCACGGCAGGGCAGCGCAGGAGGCTTCGCTGTGAGCAGTAAGTAGCAACCTGCTGCCATTAATGCTGTACTTATGGAGCTTCATGTGATGAGGTGATCGCAAAGGCTGTGTTCTGTACTTATATTTAACTGCTGAAAAGCTGAAAAATATTCCCCAGTGAAAGATGCTTTTGTGACAGATTTCTGTGCTTGATCAACACTCCTCAACTTTTTTGTTAAACTTCTAAACAAGTTGTGTTTTTTTTTTAAATTGGCAATGGAAAATCATCGAGGTGTAATACAAACCAGAACAAATAAATCCCTTAAAACACAATGGAACTGTAAATAAATGCAAGAGATGAAGGCAGCCCCTGTCAGTGCAGGGCACTGCAGCAAGCGGAGCTGCTGTGTGTGGGGAGGGACTGCGGGGCACCACTGAAGGAAGCGGCCACGTATCTCCTCAGCAACTGCTTCTATTTTTATTGAGCTGGTGTCTTTGGCCATAATAATAAAGCAGTACCTGTGAAATCTGAGGAAAACATCCCCACACCAGGTGAAATCCAAAGAGATCAGCAGCCCGTGGCAGGGGGTTGAAACTAGACGATCATTATGGTCCTTTTCAACCCAGACCATTCTATGATTCTGTTGTGAACCCAGAGCTTCTTCTGGAGCAGAATCACTGGGGCAAACCAGGCTTCTTTGTGTATGAGCAAAGCTGGAATGGGAAGTTTTAGAACCAGCACTCATTGATTCCTTTGCTAAACTACTCTGTTGGTCCTTAAACTAACATACTGATCCCTGCTGCTAAGCACACCAGCCTGTATCACCAGGCAGTAATGCAGGCGCTGATCTTTCAGTGCTAAAAGATTGAAGAGACAAAAGCAGAATGAAAATTTCAACTTCTTGTTAGGAAAATGAGGCTGTCAGATTTCACACAGCACAGCAAAGCGACCCTCAGACAAGAAGAAATGAAGCAGTTCCTGGTTCCACCTTTGAGGAGTCCTTGCTCTGCAACCAAAGGAGCTCACGCTGCCTCCAGAAAGCTTGCTATTGTAACGGCAAAGCAAACGGGCTTATCTACAACTGCTCCTCACACCCACTGGCTCTCCTCACAGGCTTTGTCCTTCAGAACATCAGAAATTAACCACAAACGCCAAGAAAGCATCACACACAATCCAACCGCCTGCTCCAGTTTTGGTCAGGAGAACCTGCAGGTGCTGCAGGCACCACGCAGTGCCCACAGGGCACCACTCCCCCCGCGCTGCAAAGGGCTGCAGGCAGACACAGCACCCCAGGAGCACTGCCCATGGCAGGGAGATCCCTGCGTGCCTGCACTGCTGTCAGTGATGCTGAGCAGGACAGTGGCAGCAGGGCGGCTGCGCAGGGCTGGTGTGAGATGCTCATGGGAGGGAATGGTGGGCAGCGCCCAGAGCAGACAGGTCCAGGCCTTGGCACGTGATCTGAAAAGAGCCCCAAGGGCTTTCTGAGCTGGAGGTGGTCCAGGCCCAGCATTTGGCTTCATTTATCCCACGCTCAGGAAGTAAAGAGCTTGTAAGGAAAACTGAACACCATGACAAAATACCTCCACCAATAACTGACTCTTACCTCCTCACTAGAATATTCCAAATCTTGCTTCTATTGGACCAAAAAGGGAGAAGCACAGCTACAATGGACAGAGTTGGATGCCTGCTCTCCCCATGCTGAGCTCAGCGCTGGACAGACCCACTCTGCCCCACACCAGCCTGCAGAGGTCCCAAAAGCGAGGAAGGCACTGAGACCATCTGAAAGCCACTGCCATGCTCAGGAGAGCCCCTTTCTTTGAGCCAAGTCCAAGCATACCACACAGGTTGCTATCTCTATTAGTTGCTTACTACCTTTTGCTACAGGAGCACCACTGAAGTTTCTCTGCCACTCTGTGCCCAGCATTGCACTGAGCACACGGCCAGGCTCTGCTCCAAGGGCCACACGCAGACCCTGCTGCAGAGCACACCTCCATCAGGGCTCTTCTATCAGCCTTCTCTCAAAACATCAGAGAGAAGCTTGGCATGTTCTTCCTCACTGATAAATGCCATTTAGCAGTTCAGAAAAGAGTTCTGGAGAAAATGACCACCATCAATCTTCTCTGACCCAGCAGCTGCATTGCATGTCTATCAAACAGCAGCATTAATTTCCATAAATAGCTGAAAATGTTCACTTAATACTGCAGAATACACTCAAGACAACAAAAACCCACTCCAGTATGAGCGAGTGCCTGTCAGAGAGAGCTGGATGCCTGACCAGGTGAGAAAAAGCACAGGTAACTTTTACCAGGAACACCAACAACGTGACGTGAGCAGCAGAGCCACAAGCCTCGAGCTGCGTGCATACAGTGATGGTCCAGGACAAACACAGCTGCTCCCACCATAGCTCTGCTCCGGAGCAATGCCGAGGGCCTGCTGACAGATTGCACAGGGCAGCACCGTGATGACAGCTCTAACCACCATGCTTCCTGCCCAGCAGATCGCTCTGCTGGAGGACAGGCCCTGCGCTAACGATGGAAGGCTCTCGAGGCCCTTAGCACCTGCACTAAAAGCACCCAGCAGTTCGATGCAGAAAGGTAAGGGCATGCCACAGGTGTGGAAAGGTTTAGTGTCTGTCTTGGACTTTGGCCTCTTTCTCAGGCACAGACAGCTGGTAAATCTGCTGCCATCAGAAGCGATATCTTCATGTCTAGTCTCCTCCTCTAGGGACAGTAGACAAAGCTACAACAGTCACATCTCTGAGCACTGACCACATACTTGTGAAATAATCCTTTGTAGTATGTTATGTTAGCATGAGAACTACTTTGCAGACTTCCCAAGCCATTTAGTACCTGCTGCTGCCAGGCCCAAGAACCAAACCTTCCACATACGTTACTTAGCAAACCCAGCAGGCAAGGAACAACTCTCAAGCACACAACGTGGGGAGAGAAGGTCCTGCTCAGACAGCCTTGCAGGACAGACAGGACACACAGCAGACAGCAGTGGGAAGAGAACAGCTTTCAGACGGTAGGTTACCGCTCTAAATAAGAATGCCATTTAATGAGAATTAAGAATGCCATCTGGTGGTGCTCCCCCCCGAATGAGGATACACGGGAGAAGCAGAGATCCTCCTCCTAGCAGTATCACCCCAAACCTCACCTCTTATTAACTCACAATCCTAGCACAGCCACTCACCACACCAACTTCAGCCTTGAAAAATTCAGCCAAACAGAAACAAGTGCCTTGACTTGAGAAAAGCCTGAAAATAAGAGAGCAGGCCAGCCTGTGGGAAGACAAGAGGCAGAGATGAACTGCAGCTCTGGGTACATTACAGGCTCATTATTCCACTTATCAAAGCAAGTTCCAAAACAGCCACAAAGTTTGTCAGCCTTTATAACCTCCTCCAGAGATACAAAGAAAACAACACACCAAGGGAAACTTTTACCTATGTGAAATAAAGTTTCCATTTCCAGTTACTGCTAGGTTGAATTGGGGTTCTACCTGCTACACAGAGGCAGCAGCTATTGGCTCTCAATTGCAGCAGTAAGGAAATGATTCATCTTCCAGCAAACAGGATGTTTCTCTCCCCCTACTCTGCAGCACACGTTTTCCAGTTGCCCAGGTTTTCATGTGCCCACGAAGCAGCAATATGTACCTGTCTGTTCAGGCTTCCCTACAGCGGGTAATTTACCCTGCCAAAGAGAAGCAGACAGTAGATGTGATTTCTTGGAGCCTCCCTGGGGATCCTCCAAAATTTGAGCCTGAATGACTTGGGAGGGCACTCTCACTTCTAACTCATGCTAATATAGACACAACATGGTATGCTGTGTTACTAAAAGCTTAGAGCAAACTGTGCTAGCTGCACAGAGGGCTCTCCCTCAAGAAAGGATCAGAAAATACTATTAGTATTTTAGCAGCTATTAGTTATTCCCAGGCTTGACTAATAAAGCATGTTTGCAGTGACCATATTCAAAACACTTTTACAAGGAACTTTTATATCTGTCATCTGTTTCCAGGTAAGTCAGTGCTAAAATACACACGAGTTGTTCAGGGTTAATGAGGTGCATTTGCAGTCACTGAACACTGTGGATTCTCAGCATGTAGGCTCAACTAAAAAACACAGGACAGGATTTGAGCAAAACAGATGGACCCAAATCTAGAAGGAATGACAGAAGCCCAAAACAGCAGCATGCTCCTGAATACCAGCACTGAGATGGCACCACCTGGAAAGCATTTACTGTGCTGGAAACAATAACGTGGTTTCTGAGAAGTACGCCAAGTTTACTTTGAAATAAGATTAGAAATCCTACACTGATTAGTAGAAAGCACAGTTGTGTGTTAACTTACTGAGATAATATTTCTTCTGCTTCTAGGATCAAAGACATTGTAAGATGTTCAATTCCAGCACAAACTCCTCGGGAAGCAGCTGCAGTAACAGCACAGTGATAACAAAGACGGTCATTCCCCTGATCTACTGCCTGATTTTCGTGGTAGGGCTGCTGCTGAATGGCGTGGCAGCATGGATCTTCCTGTGCATCTCCAGCGAGAAGAGTTTTATCGTCTATCTCAAAAACATCGTCGTCGCAGATCTCCTGATGAGTTTGACGTTTCCTTTCAAAATCCTGGCCGATTCGGAAATCGCACCTCCCCAGCTCAACACATTTGTGTGCAGGTACTCTGCTGTTGTTTTCTATGCAAACATGTATATCGGAATAACGTTTTTTGGCCTCATCGGTTTTGACAGGTACTACAAAATCGTGAAGCCTTTATTCACCTCCTTTGTCCACACGGCTCACTACAGTAAGGTTATCTCTGTCATCATATGGCTATTGATTATGTTTATAACGCTTCCAAATATGATTTTAACTAACGAAATCCCTAAAGCAAATTATTCCAGAACATGCATCGGTCTTAAAAGCGAACTTGGCAAACAGTGGCACAAGGTGTCCAGTTATATTTGTACAGGGACTTTCTGGATTGTTTTCCTCCTACTCATCATTTTTTACACTTCAATCTCAAAAAAAATATACAGCTCCTACAAGAAGTTCAGACGGAACTCAGAGTTCACTAAGAGGAAAACCAGCCGTAATATATTCACCATCATGTTCGTGTTTGTCCTCTGCTTTGTGCCGTACCACTTCTGCCGGATCCCGTACACCCTGAGCCAGACCAGCTCACGGTTCGACTGCCGCTCGCAGAGAGCTCTGTTCCACGCCAAGGAGTTCACTCTGCTGTTATCTGCTGCCAATGTGTGCCTCGACCCCATTATTTATTTTTTCCTCTGCCAACCTTTTAGAGAAAGGCTGTATCAAAAACTGCACCTCAAGCTGAAAACGTCAGGTGAGGCTGAAATCACCAAATCGAGGAGATCAAACACGCTTCAGGAAAGTGTGAACATTCTGTAAGTTCAGGTCTGTAGAATAACGCAGGCTTGAAAGTTGCCCCAGAACGCAAACACTGACACTGCAGAAAGAAACTGAACAGGTGATGACCAGCAATAAACCGAAAAAGGTTTCAAGCACAAAATACCGAGCAATGTTTCTCTATATAAAAAGTCTACTGCATGCTGTCAGTGTATTTACTACGTGGTATTTCAGCTGACTATGACTGCAGTGAGGTGCACTGTGACCTATCTGGATCTCAGAAAAGAGTAACTGGAACAAAACATTCTGGAGTGCCAGGCCACAGTTCTGAAAGAATTATCCCAGCCTTGAAGTGCCCTGATTCCTCATGAAGCCAGGCAGGACATCTGAGGAGCAGCAGGGCAGCCCAACAGATCATCCCAGCTCAACCGGAGCAGATGCCCTGAGGCAACACGATCAGCTCAGCTGGGCCCCCTGCCTCAGCCTCTGCCACGGAGAGCTCTCTGTGCATTCACCAACTCAGATAGCAAAGCCGTTGATGAAGTGCTCAAACACTTTAATGACCTGCCAAAGAAAAGGCAGCTCTGTGCATGTGTTGTGTATATATACACACACATATATATACACATAATGTGTATTTATATATATAGGCAGTTGTGTGTGTGTATATATATGTATACATGAGGGAGTGATCAAATCCTCAAAGATTTGCACAAAGCCTGAAAAACAAACAAACAAAAAAAACAACCAACTGGTGCAACTTACAAAAATATTTTGACTTTCTTAAGCAAATTGTTCTACAAGTTTAGGGAATTAGACAACATGACTATTTGTCATCCTAAGGCATCAAGGAGTCAGAGAACTTCTAAGATATAATGTTCAATATAAGAAAACGTATAAAGAGGGACCCTTCCACAAGCTGGTAAGCACTGTGCCGTTCTGTTCAGGGCTTTTTCACAAAGCATGGCATACACCAAACTCACGCACACCCTCTCTGCTGCAGGAGGTAGGAACAGTTCAGGAGCAGTGCAGGAACGGGAAGGTCATACACTGAAATCCAGAAGGAATGGTTTTCCTGTGCTTTTGGCACTATGGTAAAACACATAACTATGCACAGAAGTAACAGCTGAAACACCAACCTTCCACATGCAACTGTAATCTTCTGTTAGTGATATTTTTCAGTGCAACCTTTTTTTTTTTTTTTTTCCTCCCAATCATCATAAAGGGAAACTGTACCAATGCATTAAGTATCCACAAAAGCTTTCCAGAAATGACTATGGAAGCTCTCATTTTGCATAACAAAGAAGTTACAGGAACAGAAATAACACCTATTACCCTTCTGCCACTGTATGTTACTTTAACCCAAACAGGTAGCGTCTCAGGGTGAATACTTTGTTTAAATACACTGTCTTTGTAAGTTTTCCAAGGCTGTGGGCCACTTGGTCTGACATCACCAACCTGCAGTAACAGTACATCACCATCCTTGACCACGAACTCCCTGACTCGCAACAAAGCTTTGCAGGCTCTTCCTTTCAAGCAAGAGAAATAATTTGAAAGGGAAGGGAATCTTTGGATTTGTAGGTGACTTCTTATAATTGATGGTAAAAACATTTGGTTCCTTATATGAGATGGATTTTATTTGCCTACATAAACCTAAGTGATTGCATATGTCAAAATACAGCGGCACACAGTGATGAAATCCATGTCTGCAATTCACATTTCTATAACTTTTTTTTTTTTATTACTTTGCAAGCTTTGGGGGGAAAAAAACCCAAAAACTATTTCTACTGAAGAATTGTCTCCGTATCCTACCAGTTTACCAACACTACAATGACAAAAATCTACACACAGCACCTCAGATGAAAGCATGCTGATGCCATACATTGTTTCCAGAGCAACACTGAATTCCGAGCTTCTGATGAGTTTCAATTAAAAAACAAAAAACAACTCCCTCCAGTAACTTCACTGCTCAGGAAACATTTTGAGACCACTGACCCTACAGCAATCCAGTACTCGGGGAGCCACAAGTCTCAAGGAACTCCATTATCCAGCCAAGCTTCTGCTCCACATTGCCAATCTTGCTCTGCTGTATAAACCAGGACGGAAAGGCACACTGATAAGTTAATTCTGTGACATTTTTCCCAGCACACCATGTCTCAGGTAACCCTGGCAAGCAATTCAGACACCCAAGTCCTGTAGTCCCACTAGGAACCAGCTCTTGCCCTGCCTGCATACTTCCCTAAAATTGTTGCAGTGAAATTTATGGGTAACCGAGGCTAAATCAGGTTCCCATTTGAGGGGTTATGCTTAGCAAATGGAAATCCTTCCTCCAAGCACTATTTAAGGAGAAAAAGTTCATTACACAACATTCTCAACATACAAAAAATCCCATGTGGGCTGAAACCAGCAATGTGGCTCCTAGAGGTTAACTGTGCAAGAAGCCATCTCCAGTAATGATTGATCTCTACTGCAAACAACAAGAACATCTCACCCAAGGGGAGTCTGATGCCACTTGTTGGTACACAGCAGACCTTGTAGTCACAGCCAGCAGATGCAGCAAGGGCTACACGTTGCAGCTGCCAGCTGCAAGCCATGGCACAGCAGGGCAGGCCTGGCGCTCCTGACAGAAGGCTCCGAGGGGCCCAGGGAGCTGCTGGCTGCTGCACTGCCCGCATGGTGCACCTCGCTCTGCCAGCTGAGCTCTCCCAGCACACCCAGGCCCTGCTGAGCTCACACCACATCACAGCCAACAGCTCGGGACCCCTCAGAAGGGGCCAGCGATGCACACACTGCTGGGCACATCAGCTCTCCCTGTGCGCGTAAATAGAAATGCCAGCAACTCTTCATCACAAAGAGCTATTTCTGCACAGAACTCGTAACAACAACCCTTGTGCCAAGTACACCTACATTTTTCACTTACAATGCAGACCTATTATAGTGGGATAAAACCTTTTAATCTGTTAACGAAAGCCACAGAAATCTTTAAAAGCAGACGGTGGATTTGTTTGCACGTGTTTGGGCACAGAGCGCGTGAGTGGGGCTCAGGGCGCAGATCACTCCCCAGGGATGCACTCAGTGCTCACCTCACGGCCCCGCACAGGAAGAGAGGGAAAATCCCTCAGGACTGATTTGCATCATCTGCTCACCACCGTGCCTCGGAACGGCTCCAACTGCTTCTCTGAGTCGAAAAGCTGAGAGAAAACTGACTCTTTGAGAGGGTTGTCTGCCTATCATCACGCAAATGACAGAAAATCACAAAAAAGCCAGTGCTTCCCCTGTATTGTGCCCAGCTGCAAGTTCTGCAGTCAGCACACACTGATTTATACATCTGCAGGCACACCAAGCTCGCTGAAGACATCAGAAGAGAGATGAACCCAAACCCTCAGCAGCACAGATCCAGGCCCGGCCCAGCCTCACAAGCATGGAATACCAACACAGGTCCCGCTGGACCCTGCCCTGAGGAGCGCACTGTGCACGAGCCCATGGCAGCCCGCAGAGAGGCAGAAAGCACAGGCAGCTCCCCAGGGGCCAGCCCCAGATGGGCCAAAGGCATCCCTCAGTGCAGCGTCCCCAAGCCCAGAGCCAGGAATGGGCCGAGGGCTGTCACAGGGCACAGTGTGCGCAGACCCTCACCACTGCCCTCACACTGCACCTCTGCCACAGAGCCCCACAGCTCCAGAGCACACCAGCCCGCTCCCACCCACGGCAGCTCACAGCCCTTCCCTCCCTCCGGCCTCTCTCCATCCCAGTCTGCACAACGAAGCTGGCCTGTATGGGAGATGCACAGAAAACAGACCAAACTCTGCATTTCAAGTTAAAAAGTGGTACCGTGCAGCTTAGCCTTGCACGATGAGCACAACAGCATAACATCAGCCCACATCTGCTCAAAGCTGACCAAAGGAGCACTCCAGATTAAGAAGCTTTGCAAACATCTCAACAAATATGGTCTGAACTTTCAGCCTATGACTAAATCTAAAACCAGACATTCTTAACTTGGTTTTTCACATGGCTCTGCTGCACAGTATGTAAATTCCTGAGGATTCTCAAGTACCAGGGCACTAACAAGACAGGTTTCAGTGCCAATATTTTAGTAGTGCCTGGCAAACCTCTAAAGGTTTTAACTCCTAATAGAAGTACCTCCCCCTCCAGGTCACACGGTGCTCCCCCAGCTGCCCCCTCTGGGCTCCCCATCCCCGTGCATCCCCTGCCTGCACTGTAGGAAGGGAACAACCACAGCACCAGAGGGCAGCTCCACGGGGGCTCACATCCTGCTGTCACTTCTCCAGGTAACTTTCATGTGCCTCGGTTGCTTGAACGCTGGTTTTAATTGCGTCAGCCAGAGCATTTAAAAACCACAGACAAGTTAAAAAAAAAAACAGCAGAGACAGCAAGGGGAAAACATTAACCTGCTCTTGCACCATGAGAAAACATGCTGAGAGACACCGAATGCTAACAGACTGCTGCTCCGGATCCTCCCAGGGCCCTAAGACAGGTATGTGCTTGTCAGTCCTTGTCTGCTTCCCTCTGCCTACACCTAGGTAAACCCAGGGCTTGAAGTCCAGCCGTGCAGAGTGCAGGCACAGCAGGCCCAGGAGCCCAGCAGGGCAGCTGTCAGCAGCACCCAGCACAGCGCACACATCGGAGCCAGGCAGCGCTGCCTGTGCAGGGGGACGCCAGCCCTGAGCCTGGGCTGGGCAGCACTGCCTGTGCCCAAACCCACTGCGAAAGGGTACATCTTCAAGACAGCAGAGGCCAACTAGAAAGGCAATGCCTTTGTAGGCATTTTAAACCACTCCACAAGTATCTGCAGTCAATTGTATTTACTGAAACACAAATTACGTTCATCTGGATATGTGATTTACAGCAGAAAGCAAGTGTGAAAATGCAGCACTTCACTTGTGCATTAGACAATCAGAATAATGTAGTGCTATGAAAACTGATGCAGATTTAGGCTATTTGAGGTGCCCTTCATCCCAAGGAACTCTGGTGTACCTCCTGTGTAGCTGACACTGTGCTGCAGTCCGTCAGCGTAGCAAACAAAAAAGTGTGGTTGCTGAGTAGCAGATTTAGTTAAAATAGCACAATTTCTACTTTCCTTCCCTCTAATTTCTAGTGAAGCCTAAAAACAAAGCAAACAAAGTTATTTGATAGCAGCTTTTTCCAAAACATGCCTTTTTTTAAAAGGCTTGATTTAAATCTGCAATTCCTTTATCCTCTGCTCAGGTGAAAGAGACAGCAAAAATGTAGAACTGAGAACTGCCCGGCCATCCAGCCAACGCATTGCACGTTGGCTTGACAGGGCACTAACCTCAAACTTCTAATATACTTTCCTAAAGCGAGATTGCTACAACATTACCCTTCATTTTTAAACGCAGCTTCACCTGCCCTGAAGCTGCAAAGTTTCACAACACCGTCTTTAACCAGACGCTTAACCTGAAGCAGTTTCATAGCTTTTGTGGGTTTGCTTTTTTTTCCTGAGCCTTGCATGCAACCTGAAAGACTGCTCTTGTGGAAACACTGCTGAGAAGAAGTCTATATGCTTCCAAGAACAAATCCTATGCATTCCCAAACATTTCTGACAGGAGAAAAAAGTTCTCTCAAACATTTGTGAAGCAGGATGAGAAAAACGCATATTTTGTCCTGGCTGCATCTTCTCATGAAATCACACACACAAAACTCTCAGAGAACAATGAACATTGCTCAGAAAAGCTGATGTCTTCTCGGCTGTTTCTCGTAGGTTCTCGATCTCTCCAGCCAGCAAAGCACACAAGAAGCTCACAATGCCAAACAACGCTTCACAATGCTACATCAAAACAGAACTGGAACCTTTCACCTATTTTTACTACTTGATCTTTCTTACGGGTTTCCTGGGGAGCTGTTTTGCGCTGTGGGCATTCACACGAAAAGGTCAGAAGCAGAAGTGTATGAGCATCTACTTAACCAACCTCCTCACTGCAGACTTCTTGCTGACTTTGGCGTTGCCAGTAAAGATAACAGTTGACCTAGGAGTTGCGCCCTGGAAACTGCAGATATTCCACTGCCAAGTGACAGCCTGTCTCATCTACCTGAACATGTATTTATCAATTATATTCCTGGGATTTGTAAGCATGGATCGTTACCTTCAGCTCATGCACAGCTCTAAGATCTATCGCATTCAAGAGCCTGGATTTGCCAAGGTTTTGTCTGCAGTCGTATGGACAATGGTTCTCCTTATAACAGTGCCTAACATGGCTATTCCAATAAAAACCATTGAAGAAAGACCTAACGCAAGGTGCATCGATCTCAAAACAAAATTTGGGAGAGACTGGCACGTGTTTACTAACTTTGTGTGCACAGCAATATTCCTGAATTTTTCAGCCCTGATACTCATTTCCAATTTCCTCGTTGTCAGACAGCTCTACCAAAACAAATACAGCGAGAGCTACCCCAATGTGAAGAAAGCCCTGGTGAGCATACTGCTGCTAACAGCAGCCTACCTGCTGTGCTTCCTTCCCTACCACGTCGTTCGCATCCCTTACACCCTGAGCCAGAGTGACACCATAACCAGCTGCTCTCTGAAGCAAACTCTCTTTCAAGCGAAAGAATCTACCTTGCTCTTTGCAGTATCAAACCTCTGTTTTGACCCAATTCTGTATTATCGTCTTTCCAGTGTATTCAGACTGAAAGTTAATGAGGCTTTTGTAGCACCCAAACAGGCAAAGGCTTCCACAGATGAAGAGGCACAGCACCAAAGCGAGCAGCGGGTGCAAATGTACTGATTCTAAAGTACCCAGAAGGGATGTGCAAACACATAACCTGAACAGCCGTTGTGCAACTGGAAACAGCTGCTACCACCACCATTACCACTGGATGGATGAGAAGACTCACATCACCACACCAAACCAGCAAAGCACTCGGTGTCGCTTTCTGGAAATACTGCAGCTATCAGTGCCAACCTATGAACAGTCAGCAATAATGTGTAGTAAAGTTCGTTGAGACACACCCAAATATACATTCCTAGTATTTATGGTAAATACTTTGGGCTCTCCCTAAGTAAAATATTGTATTCTTAACAGATTGAAGAGCTTGGTGGAATGAAGTAAAGACTTGTTTCCAAATAGCAGCTCACGGCCTGCAAAGCTTCTCACAGACACAATTAACCCAAAGGCATTTTAAAGGGCATTACTTAATCTAGAACGCAGTGTTAAGCTGCACTGATTAACAAACTATTGCATCTGCTCACATCTCACCCGTAATTCCCATAAATAAACCTTCTGTTCTTGTCAAGTTCCACTGCCCTCCTGTGATGCTACTGCACTGAACTTAAAAACCAGCAACATGTGAGTACAGAAGATTCAAGGCAACTGTAAAATGAGAATAAAGAGTAAGCAGAAATACTCACTGTGTGGTCTTTGCTTGTATTTATAAAAATTTATAAAGCAGTAACTAAAAGCATTTATGTACATATGTATACACACACACTATTATTTTTATTTATTTTTAACAAGCACTTCCACAAATAACGTATTTATAGAATAGATGATAATCACAGTGAAAAAACAATTTGCTCAGGCAAAGTCAAACTGCCAGGATTAACTCCATCTGACCAAAACTTCGGCAGAAATAACTAACTTACATGGTTCAAGACATAAATCAGACTTCAAGCAAGCACTCAAAACCGGCCTGAAAAGAAACAGCTGATTCAATATTCTCATAAAAACAAATCACCTGTAGCAACCCAAAATTAAAGCAAGGAAGACAGGAGGCCAGGAGGAATCACATCACACACCAGCTGACACCTCCTGTATTGGTAGGATTCAACACTGCTTAACAATTATCATTGTTGTTTCTAAACAAAACCAGAACAGTTTGAGCAGACACTCCACTTCCTGCCCGCTCAGCCTGCGGCCCTCTGCCCAGCACTGCAGCAAACATGCAGTGTCGTTACGTAAATAAATATCTAAAAATCAGCCAAACGAGGATTTGGGATCTGGAACGCTACTCACGGAGTTCTCTGCAGTTCCCATGAGGACCCAGGCCAACAGAGTAACAGAAGCAGCCCAAAAGCCATACTACAAACAAGAGGAAGTGGGAGGAAGGAAATAGCACCATTCCATCCATCACACTTCAGATATTTCAGTATTCATCCGTTAGTCCAACTACTAGATCAGATTTTCTATTTAGCAAACTTCCATCAAACCCTGGAATGTGGCATTGGCAATGTAGTACCATCTCCCTTCTCTGCTAGGTTAGCATAAATCACTACTGCTCAGGCACTTCTCCAGGAGCACGTTTTCCTTTGGTAAGATGAAGCTCCTGCACGTTGCACATCCTGCAGCACACAGCGGGCACACGCAGCAGGAGCAGCCTCACGAGAGCTGATTGGGAGCCCTCGAATGAAGCTGGCTCTGCTCCCTGCACATAATGAACACTTCTTCCTTCAAGTGCTTTTATTTGCCATCACAACAGCCAACGCTGCTCTGTGCCCAACCAGAATTCACTCACCAGAGGTATGGGGAAATGCGTCGCGTATTGCAGATGACGAAGGAGGTCGTAGTTGGATGGAAAAATCACTTCTCTGAGCCCTTCCCTCTTGACTGACTTCTCACTGGCAACCGAAATTCTTCTGTCTAAAGAAGAGTTCATGTTCTCACAGGACTCCCCAGGCATCGGAGAAAAAATCTAAGTCATGTAAAACAAATGTTTGAGATAAGTAACCTCTAACTTTTTAAATTCAACAATTCCAAAGACCAGATTATTTATAAGCATCTGAGCTTTTTTCAGAGATAGACAAAACAAGGGCAACGGTAGTCTGTGCTGAAATGTAAGCAGCTACATATACAAGTTATATTTCTACGTGAATCTCATTGTTATCAGACAGGTTTTAAACTAGAAGTGTTCCATGAGGGAAGAAATAACCAAAACATTACAGTTCAGAGCAATTTCTACACATAAACAGTTGGGATACAGAAATCGCAATGAGAAAATCCAGAGGAGCACAGAACGTTCCTGGTGACAACAGAAGGCAGCAAACACAAGCACCAAAGGCATGCAGAAAGCCAAAAGTTAAACCTACTGGAAATTCTGAACCAAAATCTGCCTTAAAGTCACCCTTGTCTACATCATCAAAGATACTGGTGGGTCCTGAGTCAGTGCCCAAGTGCTCCATAATGCTGTGATCCTAAGAATTGTCAGAGAGAGAAACAAGCATCAGTCACACCGTACTGATGACCTATTTAACTGGTCCCAGGTAAACCCAAGCATTTCACCTACTTAAGAAATAAGAAAAAAGTAGTGATGGTTGGAAGCTTTCACATACTGCCTTTTAATTCACAGAAGTATTTCTCAAGCCTAAATCCATAAAGCAGTAGAAGGGAGAAGGGGCTGAAGGAGAAACAAAGGTTTACAGCATATCCCTGCAAGTAGTTCTGCTCCCAGGGACACCTACAGAACGGGACTCTTGCACCTGCAAGGTTTACTTGGACAACCCCAACATCCTAGGGCAAGTTTGACCCTGAGCCCTATGTAAGAGATGTACAAAAGGAATGACAGGTAAAGATGAGAGAAGCTTTAGCTGGCCGCCAGCTCCACAGAGGGCTGAATCTCATCATCAAAGTCCAAATGTAGCCCACGTTCTGCAGCTTAAAGGTGCCTTCTTTTTTCACTCGTTTTAGCAAAGATGGAGAAACGCTCATCTGATGGAAGACTGAGGACTGCACAACAACTGTGCACACTGGAGTCACAAGGATTTGCTTTATGACCCAGTTCGTACGGACATCTGTGGCTGTTCAGCACACAGCGAGCTCCTGCAGTTTACCTGCACCTAAGTTTCTTCACTGCTAAATTCAGAAGCCAACATCATGCATTTTTGTTTGTCCAGAGTTATTTAGCTCAGTATATTTTCACTAAAACAGCAATACTTAAGTTGCACACAAAAACACAGCCAAAGGATCACTTCCAGTCCACTTCCAGTCAGAGATAGAAGGCCAGACAAAGGGAGATTAAAAATAAGTTAAAAAGAAAACCTGTATCTGAAATACCTTGGTGAAAATCCACATTTTATGAAATCAAGTACTGAACGTGGGAGAAACAACATGCAGCATTACCTCTATTTTAACATCATTATCCTTAGAATAGTGCTCATCCACAGTTTCCCCATTAGGTGAACGTGGTCTCGTAGTTGCAGTAATTGACAAGTCTCCACGCGATATTAAAGTGCACATGTATGCATCATGAGAGAAAACATCATGTCGAGTGAATTCAGAAAACAGCAGCACCAAATTCACAAACTCTGTCTTCTCATGGTCGCTATTTGGGTCAGCTAGCCAAAAACCAAAAAAAAACAGGACTGTAACTCCAACATGGAAATATCTGGTTCTTAGCCACCCAACATGCAAATCCCAGCAAGTTCACGTGCTGAAGGTTGAGAGGCCTGATAAAAGTGGCTTGGGTGTCCTGGACAGATTATCTGTGCCTCCACAGGACAAACCATTTCCCACCTACTGGCACACAAGCAGCGTGGCTCTGCTTTGCTGTCGGCTGGAGGCCAGAGCTCCAAAGGCAGCAGGTGCCAGAGCATCCCACCCATCCGTGCCCCCTGCAGCTGGCCATTGGTCAGCAGCTAAGGCAAGGTGCCAGCAGTTCAAAGACAAATTGAATAAATAAACAGACAGATAAAAAGAGGGAGGGGAAGAGAGGGTAAGGACATCCCTTAGGTGCAGAAAAATTACTGTGAAGCTCTGGATTATAAAAGGCAACTCTGTCCTTCTACTCCAAAATTCTATTACAAGGGTACATTTCACTGTTTTTTGACAATGCTTTCATATTTTTAATGGAAAAGCTTTTAAAGTATTTTCAAGGAATTCATTCTGCATACTTCAACTTATCCACTAAGTGTTATCACAAACATCAGAAAAGAACATATTAGAAACTGCCTGATATTTTGCCCATTAAAAGCAAAATGCTATGTATTTTTTTAATTAAGTTCTCATTTGTCCTAGCTATATTTAATTTGACTTGTTCTGTAACAAAGGAAGGTTTGCAGTAACACAGTTAAGAGAAAACAGCTGTATACCACAACTTTACCCAGCAATAAAACCTCCAGCTACTGAGCCACCAAATTCAAATCAAAATATATTCAGAAGCCAGTTATGCAGTACGAGTTCAAACTAATTCAATATATAACATGTTTTCTATTTAGAATCTTCATTTGTTGTCAAACTGGAAGGCAATTTACAGATAAGCAGTTAGAACTACTTTAGTGTTTCCCCCACAGAAAACAGAGATTCTTTCAATTTTCACCCTAAGCCGCTTTCTGCCCCTATTTTTGAAAGTCCTATTACCCTGCACTACAGAAGTTGCAATGCTGAGCCCACAAATACAGCAGTTCTAATCCAAACCTCCCCTGCCCTGAGCTGCACAGCAAGCTGCTGGAACAGGCACAAAGACATCACAAAACCACACCTGTGCACTAAGTGCTGAGCCCTCAGCCAAAATACAGTCGTGCTTTTCAGGCTTAGAGACACAGAAGCTCAAGCTCCACAAAAACAGCATCCCTCAACAAAATTAGCTCTGCCACGAAAAATCCAAGGAACATTTCAAGCAGATGAACCATTGCTCAGCGCTTCTCCCTGCCCTGTCCCATAGAGATGCCCACGTGGAGAAGGACAAGACCACATCTGAAACGAGGAAATCAGAAACTCAAGTCTAAATAACACAAATAGCTTGCATGGTTTAGTAAAACTTGAGTCACCACTGACATGAAAATAGAGCAACACCAACACTCCAAAGTCTCCAAAAACTTCTTCAGGTGTTTCTCCTTCCTCAGATGTTGAGAGTTCTCATCATTGTGTTTCAAACCACATAAAACCCACTTCAGTGTAAGGGCACCAGAAAAAAAAAAAACAACACACTCATCTCTAGAACTAAAGATATGAGAAACACAGGCTACAACAACATATGGTTTCATTAGACCAGTGCATTTCTTAGAGCAACCTACAACAAAGACCCTTTACTCAGCCCACCTATCTATCAGCTAACAGCTTATGACTTTGCTGCTTGTGTGCAATGCTCACTATGAATGTGCAGTAGAATAAAGCTATAACGATCCCATCATAGCAAGGTGGCAAGGTCTTCGGCTGCAGCAAAAAAGAAAGAGTCCAGAGACAGCAGCCACAGATGCAGAAACAAAGGAAAAAAAGCTCCTCACCTTTGGAAGCCCTCAAGTAGTCAGGGATCTCCAGTAAGAGACACCTGGCCTCCACTGCCAACTCTTAAATGAGGTCTGAGGAGGGGTGGATCGTGGCTCCAGCCCTTCCAGTCACTCAGGTGTACTGCATGCACCTGGGCTCTCCTGGGCAGACCCTGCCTTCCCACCAGGTGCTCCATCACTGCTTCAGGCTGTGAGCCAGCATTTCCACTACAACTTGTCAAAAATGCAAGCATTTGATGTTAGCTACGCATATAGTGCCAGTAATTTCCCCAGATCTTGTAAGGCCTAAACAGAAATAGGTATTGCTTCTTCCAATTTTCATTTTGTGAAAGAAGAAAGGAAAAAAAAAAGATCATGAAGAGCCTATAACAAGGCAGGAAATTTTAAAAAAATAAGTGCTTAAGAGAATGGAGGAGATCATGACAGAAACCACAACACCTGCCACAACCAGGCAGTAACTCCAGCAGTCAGGGGCACACCAGCTGTTTCTGACCTTCTTGGGATGAGTTAATACTCACACAGCGAGGGAGCCTGTGTGTCCAAAAACCTCAGCAGGACATTCTGGAAAACAGGAAGACTGGAACTTGTCAAGGAGGCTGAAGACAGAGATTCCTTTTCATCCAGGACTTCAGATTCACCACATCTCTGCAGAGTTAAAGAAATAAAAAAGCGTGCGTCTATGCACAGACATGCAGAGTTCCAAAACTTACATGTGAAGTAACTACAGTGTGATTGTTTCCCATCTTTTCATAAAACTCAGTCTTGATCTAGAGTGACTTTTTTCCCCTACTCAGTTTAGTCACTTCTGCAGTGCGGTGGTTTTTTTTATCACTTTGGATGGCTTACTGAGGCGTGCCTCTTACATGCACCTTCTGCAGTGATGTGCTCTCACATAAAAGCAAAAAAATTAAGATCCAGAACTTCCAGTTCAAAAGCAAAGGCAAAAAGTAGCTCCTCCCACTTGTGCAAATGACAGCACAGTACCAACCAGGGCCAATGCCTCCTCCCGAAGCCCCTCCAGGGTGGCAGCAGCACAGTCATTGCTGTGCACTCAGCACGGAGCTGAGCGCCATGGGGATGTGGCAGGGGAGGTGTTGGCTCTGCAGGATGCAGCGTGGTCACTGACCGCAACAGACAGACACAAGTTTTCGTAACGATGCCACTACAGTGCTTTGCTCTCCAATGCAGCATTTTCACTCCTCCTAAAAAAGAAGGCAGTTCTACACAATGTGAGATACAAGTCACACCGCAGTTAGGCCTCAAAATAAACCCCGAGTCTGGAGCCGTCCCAGAGCCTCCAAGTGGGAGCACAGAGCCGCCCTGCGCCCCACAGAGCTCCCTCATGGCAGCATCCCAGCGCTGGGCAAGCAGCTCGCGGACACACAGGGCTCACAAGGGCTCACAGATGCCATCCAAACAAACAGGTACCAAGGCCGCTCTCAGGGCTGTGAGTAGAAGACTTTTTCATTTTAAGTTTATGTAGGATATAAAAACTGTAAATCAATGAGAAAATCTCCAGTGCTCCAAGTATAATCAAATTTACCTTGTTTTGCAAAGGACAGAGATTAAGGCAATCTTTCCTTAGAAATATCCTTGCTTTTTTACACGTACTGTTCATGCTATTCCAGATAGAGACAGGACTTACTTCTGCTTCAATTTCTGCTTGCCTTTTCTCCAGGAGTTTGGCCACCACCATGGCCCGGTGCTTCCCAGACCGCTTGCAGCTCACGGCCCACTCACACAGCAGCATCACCACGGCCTCGTCGCTGGGGGCTGCCTGTGCAGAACAGACAGAATGGCATCTCACATATACAGCCAGCAGGCTTAACTCTGAGCAAGGGCTTTCTGATGGATGGAGAAAGAAAGCAGGTTTTGTTCTTTACTACTAGTGGGTACACAGGGGTGTTTCATTCATAGTATTTTCTAATACGATATGGAAGCAAAAGAGGAAAATCACTATTTTCTCACTGCTGAGAATCAAATCTAAACTGTCTTGTAACATAATGTCGCTTCACAAGAAAAGGGCAAAATAGGAAAAATACCCACAGAATCTCTCAACCACAGCTATTACACCGAGTTCATGGCTTCCTTGCACAAATTATTCCAGGCCTCCTCCATTGGCTTCCAGATCATTACCTGTACCCCACCTACACACACACACACACACAAAACAAACCCCAAAACACCACAACCACTGAAGGCGTGAGGATCAAACAACCAAAGTCAGAAAGCTCCCAACCAAACTGCTCATCTTACCTCCCACCTGCGCCTTCCTAACAGACGTTTTTAAGAACAGTGCATATTCACAGACAACCCATATTTTGGAAGAGCTATGCTACACACCAGCCGTGCTTTGCCATGTTATCATGCTTTTGCATTTTTGAGGGGGAAGATGGGGACAGCTTCGAAGTCTGCAATGCCTGCTGGCTCTGGCAGAAGCACTTGTTTCCAAGGGAACCCATTGCTGACGGATGGCTGTAAGTGATCATTCGCCTTCAAAATTACAGTGCGGATTCCCAAGTTCTGTATGTACACAGAAAACATCGGGGTATTCGTCCAGCCAAGAGCTGCACCCACACACCTCATGCATGCTTAAAATTGGTGATTTCGGTACTTGTGAACTGGCACACAGCAGTAAAGCCAGTTCTCAGCATACAGGTGATACTGAAACCCACTCATACAGACCTGTGTTGGCAAGGTGTCATCACCAAAACTCCACCTACACCAAGGTCATGGAACGTGGGCCATGGGCTGCAGCTGAGAGGCTGAGGAAAGTGCAGCTGAAGCAGCTGACCACACGGCACGGCTCTGCGCAGTGCTGGAAGCTGCAGTGCAGGCTGCATGCTGAGCACAGGCAGCAGTGTGCTGCTCGCAGGGCCTCAGAAGCAGCCACAGCAATGCTCAGAGCAGCGTGGGAGGGCCGGGCTGCCGCCCTGCTGCACCGCTTCCTCCTCCCCTGACGGCTCCCATGGCAGCACCTCATGATTTCCCCCTCTGATGCTGATTGTATTTACTTAATTAAGCACACCAAGAACGCAAGTCAGCAGCGCCGCTTGAAATAATCAGGTTCTGGATTTATCTAATTTGGGATTCTGCAGCTGCAGATGTTCCAGCCCCCAGAGCAGACCATGTTTCAGAGGGTGCAAACTGCTGCCTGGAAGAGCTGCACCAAGGTCGTGTTTTCACTCAGAGCATTTCAGGAGGACATGGGCTGGGTCTGAACTCTGCCCAATGCCCACATTCTGCAGGGCAGATGCCAGGCAGAGCTCAAGCAGAGCTGGTCAGGGGAACAGAGCCCCTTCTTTGCCTCCAAACCTCTCGTCCTGTAAGAGGAAATGCTGCATCAGACAGGGGAGCTCAACACACCTCATGAGGTGGCACCTCGTCCTGCGGGGTTTCACCAGTTCTGGATACCTCACGCACATCCCACTGCCCAAGAGAGCTCCGCATGAGGGGGTTTGGAAGGGACTTGTGCTCAACCCTCAGTGGCCATAAACATCAGTGCCTGGGAACTGAACCCACTGCTTTCAGGCACAGAAGCTGTGTGCTTGACATCATCCCACTCAAACCCGTTGCTCAGCCAGTCTAGCTATGACAGAAGGTAGCTATCACTTTCTGAAAGCCATCAGCCTTTCAGAGAAAATCAGAGGTGTCACATCACTGCCTGTAAGCAGAGCAGTCCGTGAAGAACAAGAAAAGTGTTCTTGGGGTTTTTTCAGTTAAAAAAAGCAGCAGCAGCAGACGTAGTAATGCTTAATACTTTCCTTCCAATACTCTCCTGTGTTCTGATATACTTGGAGACAGGAAGCCGAAAGTATTATTAAAACTGCTTTTTATAACTCAGCTCTTTTCCCACTGGTCCTCACTTTTATTATTAACTCAATGCTGCTACCAAGGAACAAGTCTGACTTCTACTCCAGCAATGCCACTGCTGAGCAGCAGGCTGCAGAACCTCTTTTTGGGACAGAGCAGGCAATGCCGGGCGCAGTGCCCACTGCCCAGCACAATCCTCAGCCCCAGGAGGTCGCTGCTTTCCCACCTCTCAGGGACTGACCTGGCGCACGGCTCCCTGCCGCAGGGCACGCAGACGCTGTCCCAGCAGCAGCAGTGGCCACTGCTCTGAAGCTGTCTAGTGCAAAAGGAAACAACAAGCCGTGTGCTCTTGCCAAGGGCTCTGCCAGTTGTTTAAGCCACTGAATTTATGTTTCTGTCCAGAGAAATTTTGTACTGACTCCCTTAGGAGCCAAGGTGAGCAGAAACGTTTTGCTGAATTTTCTGAAACCATAAAGGTGACAATAGTTGCCCAGCCACGCTTCAAAACATAGAATCATAGAATCCAACAAACTTGGAAAGGACCTACAAGATCACCAAGTCCAACCGTCCTCTCATTACCATTGCTACCACAAGCTACTAACTGCATCTCATAGCTAACGGAGCAGTTCAAGCAGCTGAAACAATGTTAACCACATTATTTACAATACTGCAAGAACGCTCCAAATATTCTCTATTTTTTCAGTGTTTATGGAAATACATTTTGTTTCCTCAGACAACTCAGTGTACATCTCATTTCTCCTCCCATCCTGAGTCCCAGCACACTCAGATTGGGTCCCTCAGGCAGAAGCTGCTAAATTCCTGCTGTCCTGAACCCAGCAGCACCACCAGCCCTCTGTTCCCACAGACACAGGGGGTGGATTTTTTGTTTCATTTCCAGCAAAGTGATCTCAGAAGGACAAATATTAACTCCCGGCATCTGTTACAAGCCCTTTCGTGAGAACCAAGTTTAAAAACATAATTTCACTCTAAAATAAAAAACAACTCTCAACATTCTAAGAATTCAGCTGGACTGCAAACATAACATGGGACATAAGCTCTGAACACATTTCAGAGACCTGAACTTAGAAAACAACCCAAGTGCACAAATTTCCAGGAAGGTTTAAGATTTTCCATAGTGACGTCAAGAAATTCAACATCACTTCTTAAAAATCAAGTGCTTTCTCTATTCATCCAACAACAGCTAAAATATTCCGCTATGGAGTGTCATTCTCCCACTGCTTATGTGTGCTTATGTGTCCCTGCATTTTCCTGCACAGGCTGCTCACACAGCCCAGACAACCACTGCTGGCCAAGATGCCCTGAGCGCGGTCACAGTGTGGGGCTTCACCATCACAGCTTCTCACAGGCCCTCTGTCACACACAGCACATCTGCTGTTTGCTGTTCACTCACTGTCCAGCCACAGCTCAGCCCCTCGCTCCACTCCTTTCTTCATTTTGCTCTCCTGTCATCAGTGCCTGCAGGTCCCGTCCTCCCCTTAACGCCTCTGCACTGCCCAGGGGAACAAAGCAGCCACAGCCTGGCAGCCAGCCTGTCCTCCGTCACCCTGCTGCCTCCCCTGGCCCTGCTCTTGTTGTGACACTCAGCAGTCAGCAGCATGGCTGTGTCAGGAGGCAGGAGTCCAGGGAGGACATCTCATCCACAGAACAGCAGGCTTTGCATGGGTCGCCATCTGAAGGCAGCACATACATGACCTCTGAAATTATGACACTTTCTTCCTAGGAAAAACAGCCTAAATTCATTAAGTGGGAAGAGAGTAGGTTTAAAAAAAAAGAAAAGAAACACAGCATTTTGTGTGGGAACGTGCAGCCTGCAACACAGCCTGGCAGGAGGCCCTGCTCTGCCCCAGAGGGCATCCAAAGCTACAATGGGCCCAAACCAGTGAAGTACTACTGAAACATTCAGAGTTTTCTTCTCTCAGAAGAAAAATATACATATATATGTGTGTGTGTGTGTGTGTGTGTGTATATATATATAAAATCTTATCTGCTTTCCCTACAATCTCCTACAGCTCTTCTGCAAACACAGGGACATTACCAGTTCTGTACGATCATGTTTTATTACAGCTCAGCATTCTCCACCTCAGAGTAAATGATTACGTCATTAGAAGACTGGCAGTAAATTAATCAGACAGATCTCATAAAGGTGCTTGGTACCAAGGCTTCAAGAGTGCTGCTCAGGGCCACAGCAGGCATGTTTTCCAGGCAACCCAACTTCAGGTCATAAAGTAGCAGAAAAAAGGGGTAATAATAGCCAACAACTGACAGCAAGAACAGAACAGAGCAATCGCTGTACTTTCAGAACATGCATTACCAATACTGTGCTTCGGAGCATGAAGAAACATTCTGGAAATACAATTGCAGTTGAAGTTAGAAAAGCCTTCTGAAAAGCAGAAAGTAAGAAGGAAAGAGACACAAAAACAGAACAAATCTGACCATGGCATGAAATGACAAAGGGATTTAAAACTCAATACAGAAACCATACAAGTTATCCTTTCGTCCATGAAAGAGTGAAAAAAGCCAGAGTGGACCAGGATTTTATGTCAGCTACACAATAAAAACTGTGATGATGAAATGCGTATTATAAAATCTATCAGAGAAGCTAACATTGCAACACAGACATACATAATAGTTTCAGAGCTACACGACATGCCAAATGCTGCTATGTACCGTGCAGTTCAGGGATTGTTGTGGCTTTGAGTTAGAACGCAGGGGATCGAACTTGAAAAAACCTGGAACCTTCATGCCCAAGAAAGGCCGGGCCCAGAACAGATGACTCAAATTACTGACATTGCTGCTGCCATGAGGTGGCTGCATTTCCTCTCTCACAGTCTAAGTGTGCCCGAAATACAAACACAATCCTGCCTTGTCTCTCAGCCTACCTGCAGGTCCCAGAAATATTCCCAAAGAGACCCCATCTCCCTGTCCCCACACACTGTGTTGATCTCAGCAGTCAGTACAACACTAATAGTTATTACACAACGTTTCCGAGCAACACAGGCTCAAATTATGAACACCAATCACTAAGAACATACCATCACAAACAAGAAGATGGGTATATTAAATAAAACACTTTGCCAAAAAGCTTTTACAACATTAACATCAGCAACTATGACAGATCCACTAGTATTTTCCACCTTGGAATTTTACTTTATTAATGTGTTGTTAAAGCTTCTTATTTTCCCCCCAAACGATTTCCAAGTTAACTCAAAATCCAATGTTACACACAGACCCAGTGACACTGCCAGCTGCACTGTGCAGAGTGCAGTCAAAAATGTTAAAGACTTCTGATAAAGATTTTCATGATCTCTGAACACAGTCCTGGAAGCACAGGGAAAAATAAAAGTACATAACTTTAAATACACTAAAGTATTCTAAAAGCTACTGATGTACAACTTTCTGTAACAGATGTAAAAGGTGTGGATATTTTACCTCATTCAGGATAGCGTTCAAGAAACAATCCAGTTAAGAATTACATTATAATGACAAAGAGCTGCTTACTTCTAATAAATGAAATCTTGAATAGTTGTGGAGAAAAACACACTGTGAAGACACACAGCTGTTGTATCAGTTTCACACACGTGCACACGCAGTTATCACAAGTAAGAATAAAATCCACAGTCCACAGATTAGGCAGTGAGAAGAGCATACAGCCATTACCTCTTGGTTATCTTTGTTCTGGTTTGCCCAGAAAATCTTATGATACAGTGTCTCCATGGAATTGCTGGAATCCGATCTGTCAAAACAGTGCCGATCCAGCACTTCCAAGGTGTGCAGAACTCGGCTGATGGTCACCCCTGGATACAGGAGTCAGAAGGGAAAGAAAAAGCTTAAATAGGATGACACTGCGGGACTTCAGGCATTGCTGGACACTACAGTTACCAGATTTAGGGAAGCAGCAGATCACATTTGATGTTCATTTCATTGTGGGCGGCTACTCAGACCCTCCACAGCCTGACTGCTACCTACTTATTTATTTTTGCCATGGAAAAAAAGTTCCAGTACTCACTCCAAAGAGTAACTGCGTATTTTCTAACTTGTATGCTCTATATACAAATTTCCAACCAGTCTCTTTCCTACTCACTCCTATCTAAGCTGAAAACAAACTATTTCTCACCTATCCAGCTATTTCAGGAGCCAGAGGTAACAAAGTCCAAACCTGAATTCTTAGCTTCTACCCAACATTTTCATGTTAATGTTGTTTTGCTAGTCCAAGAACTGAGGTGCAGGTGGAGAAATGCTCTATTACTGCAATGAATCACGGTGCAACAGGCTTATACTCAAAGAAAAAGAACAGATGCTAAAACCTAAGACTCCCAACACTTACTTCACTACGTCTTGCCTTACCTGCAGCTGATTCTTGGCACTTGTCAAAAGACCACCGCACCTCCACAGCACGACCTCTTTGTTTTATCTGCTGTTCTACTTCATAGATCCTTGCCCGAACCTATAAATGAGGCAGTTACTAATTAGTTAGCAGTAGGAAGTCTCAATTTTCATTTCAAGCTTGTGACGGGTTCCTCAGTAGGAGCAAGGTATCTTATGACGTTCTACAACATTCCCTGTATTTGATAACAACTAACTAGAGCACGTTTGGCTCAAATGCTTTTATCTGTTAAGAATCTTCTGGTACAATAAAACTTCTTTTACTTAAGTTAAACCCAGCAGAAGTTTATTTCCAATCTGAATTTAACTTCCAATGTGAAAAGTCACAGCTCACGACATGGTACGATACACCTCATCTTATTTGCCACTTTACGTCTTAAAGTGATCTCTGTTCAATAACTGAAAACAGCTGAACGTAAGTAGAACTACTGATATTTTCACAGAAATCAGTATCTGACTGACATACAAACCACAACTTGCACAATGCTAGTTTAGAGGTTGAACTACATTGATAACTACATCAATAACTCCTACAGCTGCAGTCATGAACGCAGTCACTTCTCGGGACGCGGAACAGATCTTATTTATCTCAACATTAAAAAAGTTTACCTGCTGATTAAATGTTGAGTTTCCACCTGGCATAGGTAAACTAGATGGAGCAACTTGGAGTAAATCCAGGGGTGAGCCAGGATTAATGTTCTTATTTTCATTTGTGGAATAATTCCACACCAAGGCACTTGGGCAGCAAAGAGTTATAGTCTGCAAGCAACAGTACAGAACACAAGTAGTGCGAGATAGACAAGACCAACAGTACCAATAATAAGAGAGCTAGAATCATTTTGGGCAATTACAGAGAAAGAAACAAAAGACAAGTCCACACACACACTGAAGAAATTCAATTGCTATGTTACTTTCCTCCCTCATTATTAAAAAATGTATTTACATATATGCACTCTCAATTCTCATTTCTACTGCCTTTATAATGCCACCAAAGAATATCACCAAAAGTTAATCCCAGACAGATCCTCTCCATGAAATGTCAACGAGTCTTAGAAAAAAATAAGTCATTTTGGTATTCAGCTTTCAGAAAGAAGCTACACATGAAAAACTAAAGAGACTAGAATGAATACTTCTGCCAAGTTCTAAAACACCAGACACTGAAATACACCAGAAACTTAACATTTACTTCAAAAGAGAGACACTGCATTGACAGGCTTCAAGAGGGTCCTTCTGCAGTGCCTTACCACTGGATACCTATTAACCTGCTGCATCTAGAGCTGTGCAGAGCAGAAGCAGAAAGCTTCGGTGCTTTTGGATCAGATCTTAAATATCATCTAAAGTGATGGAAGTTGCTTCATATAATTGATTTTTTATCTTTGAAGCTGCTGCAAAATTTGTTTGGAAGTTCTCCCGGTCCAAATTTGGCCTTCAAAGCAGTAGTTCAGCAAAAAGATTGCCTAGGAAAACACTTTGTTAAAAAGCTGGAGAGCTTGTCTGCCTCAGGGCCAAACTACAGACCCGCCTGGTAGTACAAAAAAAAGGGGTGGGGAAAAAACACAAAGATCATACACACACAAGGAGGAAAAAAATAAATAGTAGAGGATGAACAGAAAGATTATCCTCTGTGCTGTTATCAGAGGAAAGCTGTAAAGCTGCCAAAGGCAAAGCTGTGAAGCTGTGTGAGACAGAAGCAGCCCTGTGACAGGGAGCTGCCCACCACTGGAGGAAGGTGCCCAGAGACGTGGAGGAGATACTCAAAACCCAACTGGAGATGGTCCTGGACAGTCTGCCTTGGCTGACCTTGCCTAAGCAAGGGGGATAGCTGCCTGATCTCAGAAGGTCCCACTGCACTGCCCATCCTGTGACTTTGTGGTCCCACGATCAGCAACACACTCCTGGTATGCTCTTTACAAACCCACCACCACCAATCAATAAGTGCAAGCAAATAGTTTCTTCTGATCCACAGCTCTGAAAACTGAGCAGGTTGTGAAGGCAATAAAGCTTCCGTTGCCCTGCCAAAAACAGAACTGTCCATAGTGGCAGCAGGCACCCAGGACAACCTGGAGGAAGCAAGGAAACTGCCAAAGTCCAAGGCTTGCAGGAGTCAGTGAGGCGTTATCTTCAGCCCAGCTGCTCCCAGCAAGGACAGGTGGGTCTGCCAGGAATGAGCAAGTCCACGGGTGATGAGAACACTGCTCAGCGTGACTGCAGCCACAGCACTCCTTCGGAGGGACGGTTCGGCCGCTCCTGTGGCAGAGCTGCTCCCTCGTGTGGCAGTGCTGCAGACAGACACACGAAGCACCAGCACCCTCAGATGCTTCCACAGCACACCTCAGGCAGTGGCTAGCATTCCTCCTCCTGCTACCTCCACGTCCACAATCCTCTCGCTTTCCTGATGCAGCTGCATCTCAAATCACAGCCTGTGCACCTCGTCAGACCCAGACATACAGTTCTCCAATAAACTCAACAATCGTGGCCTCAAAAGCAAAGAGCAACAAGCATGGGCCTACCTGCAGCATACAACTCAGCCCATACACCAGCGGACGGTGCTGCGGGCAGGAGAGGAAATCTGAGCAGGTGAGCTGCACGGGGCTCAGCACAGGACCGGGCGCAGTCGGGCTCGGCGCCGCCAGAGGAGGATTATTTGGAGCAATCATCACATGAGGAGGATGTGCAGCTGCCAGGCCGGGGCCGTCGCTCAGCAGCAGCGACAGGCGCCTGGCACAGAAATAAGCGAGGCGGCGGGACAGGTAAGCTGACTGAACAAACTCTTCTGAGTACTGAAATTAAAACAAAAAGACATTATTTACCAGACTGCCTCCTTCACATCTTCATTTTAATTAACAATCTAACATTCAATATGCTCAAAGTAGAAGGGATCACAAAAGAGTATCTAAAATGCAAATCTGTACTCTTGTCCCTTAAAAATTCCCTCTGTTTTGCAGGGCCAGTTGCAGAACAGGAGTCTTCCTACCAATTTCAGTTAAGAAGGATCATAAGGTGTGAAATCTGTAATGACACCTAGAGGTTTCAAACACACATTGTGTGTAAAAACACTCACATTGATTTTAACACTACAACTCCTAGAATCGTTTAACATATATGAGTCATGCTTCTGTTGACTGAGTAAATTACACAGCTTTAAAGCACACACGCACCTGCAACATGAGCGGCAGCACCAGCTTAAGAATGTCGTCATCTGCAGGTCTGATTTTTTCCAAAACATCCAGTATCCACGTCAAGTACTCATGTCTCTCAAGCATTCCTTCCTTAAAGGATTTTAAATAACACATCACTTGTTAGCTGGGAGCTCTGAGAAAGAAAGGTCCATGTTTTATTTCATTTCTGGTCTAACTCTCGTTGCTCACAGCAGCTACCAGGACCCTCACACAAACACCCTTATGGCAGCCCTGTGGGCAGACAGCTGTGCCCAGGTCTCAGCATCGTTTCTATTCAAGGAGCAAAGCAGCACTCATCCCTGGAGGCCTGAACCACCAGCACCACTGCTCGAGCGCAGACAGCACTGAGTCACAGCGTCCATCGGGACTTCTGCTTACACAAAGGCTTACTCTTACTCTCCAGCTGAAGGCTGTGAGGCTGAGGACCCCGGGTGCAGTCCTGGCAGACTGCAAAGGTAAGTATGGGCAAAAATGTGTGGAGCTCAACAGCCACATCACCACTCTGACACCCAAGGCTTCCTGTTCCATTGTGACCAGAGCCTGTCGTTAACTACACCCTTAAAAGATGGGATGATACGGGAGGAAAGAGAATAATTGAGAACGTTACTGCAATAGCACTCAAGCACGCTAAGCAAATCAAAGTTTTTTCAGCTAGCAAATCTCTAAAATAAATCAGCATTTAAAATTTATTCTAGTTTTACAACACGAATTACCAGTAATATCTAAAAATATCTAAAACGCAACTTTCCAAAAATGGTGACATAAAAAAAAATCCATTCATTTCCGAAAGTATTACCTGAAACATATAAAAGGACAATTTTTCATTATATTCCCACTGCTTCAAGGCCTGTTCCATCTCTTGAGGCATCACTACAGAGCTGCTGCCTTGGCTGGAAGTCACATGATAAAACTCTGCAACCTTTGCCAGCTGCTCCCGAAGGTATCTGGTTATAATTTGAGTCCATTCTACAAAATAAGTTTACAATTAGAACACTTCAGATGATAAAATGTTTCTGTCTCAGTGAGGATCACAACAAATTTATGTCGAAAAGTATTTATCCAAAATATTAACACGCAGTCGCATAACGCAGCACCACTGTGAATTAACAGGAGCTTTACGTGCCTCCCCTGCGCACTGCTCTCAAAGCACACATGCTGTCAAGTGTGTAAGCAGCCTGCTAGCTCAGCGTGATGTACGAGCACAGAGACAAGCCATGTCTCCAGGGAATCACCTGTCTCTTTCATCAGAGTTCAGCCTTCAGCCTCTGAACAGCTTTGAAACAGATAAATATACTTCAGTACTTCCTTCCTTCCAGAATTTATTCCCCTCTTCCCTCTTCCTTCAAAACCAACCAACAAAAAAAATGAGCAGGACTTTGCACAAGCACTAGCATACAACACTGCCCTCTCTACAATCGCTCTGAAACTGACAACTCCTCTGGATTTTGACTCTGATGAGAATGCACAAATTCTGAGGCAGCCTTTCAGGTCATCCTGATCAAGACAGTGCAGAGCTCTGCACGTGCGACTCATGCGCTCTGCTCTACGGCAGGGAAGTCACTGGGTGCTGTTCATCAAACACACAAACCCACCAGAAGCTATCAGCTTTTCTTACACTTCAGAAGTGCTTTAATATTTAGGATAACTGGGAGAAATTAGTGAAAAAAGCAAACTTGCTTGATCATATACATGAAGCTTTGGAAAAAACAAAATGGTAAGGAAGACGTTCTCTGAACAGTGTAACTGGAACAGCCAGAGATTTCTGCTAGTATCTCCCAAACATCTGATGGAGTTGCATGTAACCTGCAAGCAGCATGTTCTAGATGAGCTCTTCTATGAATGAACAATGCAATTACTTTGACAATCTGAATTTGCTCACTGTCAGAATTAAGGGAACTCTGACACAACTCAGACACAGCTCTGTTCACAGATATCTATCCAGCTCAGATCTCAGCTATCGCCCTGCTTCTTCTATTCCCCTTTGAATTTGCAACTGGCAGCTCTATCAACACATACAGAATATACATTAAATGCTTTTCTACCCAAATCTGAAATCTCTGTATGAAGTCATTGGATTTTAGTGTTTTCATACAGCTATTTAGCTACATTACTTCAAACGTTCACTCACTTTTGGAGAAACGATTCTGAATCCACCACATCGCGCTTGTTTTCATGTCAAAGTACGAAAGAAAAATTCTCACAAAGCAATTACCAATATCTCTGTGCTGCTGAGTTAGAAACATCACAACACAACCACCTTTCTGCTCCCCAGAGCACAGATCTAAAGCTTTAGGGGGAATGTCAAAGAATACACGATAACACACATCGAATTACATCCCCAAATAACCTAACCTGGCTCGCAGGCCACGGTGCAGGCTTACACACAGAACACCCAGGCCAAGTCCTTTACAAAGAGAAGCAGCACCTGCAGGTACTGGCTGCCTGCCCCCCACGCAGTGCTGCCCAGCTGCAGCACACCCCCAGCAGGACCACAGCGTCACTGCCTCCCCCCGAGTCCCTGCCTCCTACAACAGGGCACGGTCTGAAGCAAGTGCAGGACAGGGAAGCAGTGCACGAGAAAGCCTGTCAGTACTGCAGCCACCCCTACAACTGAGGAAGGGACAACGCATCGTATTCAGCAGCAAACCACGCCACAAGGACTCCACCTCTGCCATTTTTAGAGAAAGGAAAGGGAAGGAAAAGTCTGTTTCAGGCTCTCTTGATACAAAGCCCTGTGTGAAGGACAGAAGGCAAAGCTGAGAGTAGGAAAGATGGAGTCTCGTGGTCCTGCTAGGTAGTTCCAAAACCACTGAGATACAATTCACCCCATGTCAGCAGGAGCAGCAGCACACGGGAGCAGGGCGCTGTGCTCATCCCCCACCAAACCTCACTGACCTCACTGCAGCACAGCAACCCACAGAGACCCAACCTGACACGACGTTCTGGGCAGTTGCTATGGTGCTGCGTGGGGCAACCACAGACTGCCTCCCCCCTTGCTCTCTGTCACCAGACTTTTTTCTTTTTTTTAATTAAAACTATAACAAAGAATAAGCTGAAAAAGCGTGGTAGAAGATGGTTTTTGGGCTTTATTTAGACACTCAAAGTGAAAATGAGTGTTACAAGCCTGAGAACAAAAACAAAAAACAAAGCAAAGTGGTAGAAACAACAGAATGAGTTGGTAGAAAGATGCAGACATCTCTCACAGCAGAATGGAGATGCTGCAAAACAGCATCTGATCACAGATGCTTTAAGAACAAAAGAGGAAAAAGTTCATTCCAAGCAGTGGAAAAGCCGTAGGTAAAGTATAGTGCTATGAGAGCAGTTTGGTAATATTAGGGTATCTTTTGTCCCTTAGAGGTGTTCATTGTTTGGCCGGCTGCCCTGGTGTCAGACAGCTCCATTTGCCATCAGTACTTAAAATACACACATTGTTACTTATGTTTGAAATCAGCATCTTGTTTCAGGCTTTCTAAATCAGTTCAGGTTGCTCCTGGGTATCACACAGCCTTTGCCACTCGTGCCCCCCCACCAAAGGCTGGGATCGGTGGGTAAGACACAGCACAGCCAACTCCTCTGCCGTGCCTGGAGACTGAGGGACAAATCAGCTGGGAGGAGAATGAGCAGTGGGGCAGCAGTTGTGCTGCATGGCTCTTTGTACTCTTTGACACACAATTCTAAGCAAAACCGATTAAAAAGCATTTTTAACTGCACAGGCATTAAGTAACACTGATGCAACAAACAAGAGCAGCAGGTCCTTTCAGCTATCACTACGCATTTAGATATCAGAGCTGTTTACCTACCAGTATTTGGATCAGTGGCCTGGCGCTTCTTGATCTTAGCTTCAGAAATAGCAGCATAGTAGGCACATGTCATTTTGATCAGCCATGCTGCTCGCAGCAGTGGTACAGAATATTTTGCTAAGTAAGCAAAAACATCTTCTTTTTTACTGAGAATTGGAACCTGAAATGAAACGGGAACCTGAAATGAAACAGTGCAAACAGCAGTAGATCTGCAGGTTTGCCCTGGCCTCCCCTGCTATCTGCCAGGACAGCAGCAGACCTCTTCATCAACCAGGGAAGCCTCTAGGCAAAACCCACTGCCTAGACACATACAAGGAGACTTGACAATACAAAAGAGCCACCCCATGCTTTCCCAAGGTTACACCTGGTATCATCCTTTCCCAGCTCTGAGATGCCTACAGGGCCACTAGCAAACCTCTCAATTCTGCCAAGGACATCCAAAGTGCAGAAAGAGGCCTGCAAGCTGATCCTCAGAACTTCTGGAAAATAAAGAAAGGTGAAGATTTTCGTTAAGAGTTCAGTTGCACAGATGCTCTCTGTATCTTCAGCGCCTCTGGTTAGAGCCTGTAATGATGGAGTGTGCCAGGAAAGCAAGCTGGCCAGCTGTGACACCTGCCCACATGCAGAACAGGGTTGGTCCCACAGGACTTCACGATGAAAAGTCCCCCTGTGCTGTCACAGCAGTTCTCAAACCCTTCTGCACAAAGGTAGCACCACTTCCAAAAGCATTGTTAGATATGAGAAAAAGACATTTCATAACCAGTGGAGACAGAAGGGAATGGAGGCACAAATGCTGCACTGCCGAAATGCCTGATGAAAAAAGGTGCATCAATGCAGCAAACAAAGCACAGATCCTTTTCAGTAAGACTCCTCTGAGGTCACTCTAGGGGCTCTACCCAGTTAGTTTCACGGGACTTTTAACATGCTTATACACCCTTGTTCAGTTCCTCGTAACTCCATTTCTGTTTTTGTTTTTTTAAAGCATAAACAATGAAAGAAATCTGTGCAGTGCTTCTATTCATAACATTAACATCTAACAGGGTTAAAGGAAAACTCTGTGTTAGCAGTATGCTTGCCACAGAAAAGCGTGTTTTGCTGGTGACCCTACTGGTGGCAAAGCAGCTCATGTTCTTTTTCAGCCAGTTACTTACACTTCACTGGTGGGATGAACACGTGTTTGGGACCTCTAGATTCAAACTGAATTGTTCAGTTTATTCTCCTCTTTGTTAAGGAACTGCAGAATGCTAAGACAAGGAATAAAATTTAAGAGCTCAATGTTATTCTTTGCTAGCAAAACCTCATTAGTTGCGCACTACTCTTACCTCAGTAAAAAAGGCACAAAGGGTACAAAATTATAGACTTACTTTTTTTTGAAAGCAGATATATCTGAAATTCTAAACCTTTTATGAATAAAAGGAATATTTTATGAATACTGCCTCATCCTTATAGACCAGTTCAGTACAATTCAACATCCAATAAATAGGAGCAGTACTCTTATACCTTTTTTGCTAACACAGTCAGTGGTTTACTTCCTGCTAAATCTGTGAACCAGTTGTGAATTGCACTCTGAGAGCGAGCAGTAACCAGCCAGTAGTTGTCTTTGGCATTTACTTGTGGTTTCTTCTTTCCTGTGTCCTGGAACGTGTTAAGTTTTAGCTTTTCTGCTAATATGCTGCTGAAGTAAGCGCCAATCTGGTGGGTAAAAAGAAAAACAAACACACGTATGACAAGGCAGTTAGCAAGCTTCTACTGCACATGAACACACAGGGGACTTCCATCTCTATGGAGATCCATCGCGCCAGTCCAGGCCATCAGCCTAGTAAGATTACACTTCAATTCCTCGCGGACAGAAGATGGAGATCCTGGCACTAAGAACCCCTGCAACACTTCTGCACTATCAGCAAAGAAGCTGCACAACACCAAAACCAAGGCAAAGAAGACCAGGCCTCGAAGATACCAGAGACACCTACAGCTACCATTTAGGACTGGGCTGCAAGTCCCTGAGCCACATCACAGCAAGAGCTGCACAGCCCAGATCTGGGACCTGGCTCAGTGTATCCCACAACTGCCTGAGAGCATCCCTCTTTTCAGCATTCTAGCACACCACAGCTATATACCTGGTTTTCACTTCTATTAAGAACAAGTCTTACTGTCACAACAACTGCATTCATTGTCTTTCCATCACCTGTTACAGCAGGCAAAAATGCCACGATTTGGACAAGCTGCTGAGTCCTGACTCCTACTAACAGTGCCTCCACTACCACTCCATAGCTTCCAAAGGAAAAATACCATAAGATTGCCCTCCCCAGCAGCTTCAATCCCAAAGCAGCATGCAAAAAAAAAAATTAAAAAAAAAAGCCCAAGAAAGGTTGGAATTGCTGCGCAAGGTCATTTGCATATCAAGGTTACTGCAACAGAAATTAATTTTCAGGCTTGCCAGTTAGAATAAGACATTCGATTTTCTAATAAGTATACCTGCAGATTCTGAGCTTATCTTGATAATTCTTCCAAATAACTATAAGCGATTCCTTGTGAATTTTTATTTGAGTTCTCAGCTATGCTCAGTAGTCAAAACAAGATTAATTAAAATAGCAGACAGTAAGTACTTGCAGGTGGCAACTCCAGACAAACAAAACCAGAAGAATGTAACAGGAAACTCTTTATCATCCCAACAGTAACAATAGGAACCTTGTAATTTACTTGTATCACTTCTCATTTCAGATTTACTCACTGCTAAAATAAAAGAGCATCACTGTAGAAGTAAATTTGCATTTTCCAATAAGCCATGAAATGTTACATATTTTAAGAGTCAAACAGCAGAAAATTACTTTGTCAGAAAACATTTTAGACAATTTTGATAGCTCGTGTGCCAGCTTCCCTCTGCAGACTGATAACAGCAGGTAGCAGAAACGCCGCACAGCGTTCCTATATTCTGTAATTAACTTCAACACGAAGACTTCCAACCAGAAAGCAAAGCAGTCGAGAACCAAGTGTAACCATCGCCAGCTAGGGAGCAAGTTCAGTGAACGTTCGGACTGAAAAGGCCCGTCCTACCTTGGAGGCGTTGATGACGACGTTTCTAGCAGAACCGTGCTCATCTCCAGAGAAGGCAGGCTGATTGCTGAAGCCTTGCTTTACATTCACCGCAGTAAGTTCGTCCTGCAGTGTCGCAAGGGTGAAAAATGAAACGACAGTTTAGGATGCCACATCACTCCGAGCAGCATGCTTTTATAAAGAAGTTTCATGTAATTGCCAGGCCCTCGCAGCTGAACAACCCTTGAAACGTACTGTGTGTTCACACGAACCTAGTGAGGAGAAACACCACGTTCTCCTGTTCCCATTAAGTGCTCTCCTCACTGCAGACCTCAAGGCCGTAACGCTGTAAGGACGCAGGCTGTGCTGCTGGAAGAGGACTGCTGCCCAGGGGAAGGCAGCAGAAAGCAAGGCCTGCTCTCCTCGCTTGGGCTGTCTGTGGCTCATCCTGAGGCCCGCTGTCAGGCAGCAGGGTCAGAGAGCAGGGCTGCTTGGGCAGGGAGCTTGGGCAGCTGGGGAGCCTGCAGGCAGCGCAGCCTGAGCACACGCTGGGGAGCTCACAGGGCCCTCCCTGAGAAGGCAGGACCTGCCATCAGCAAACAAACCACCTGCCCCAAAGGTGCTTCACCAGCTCCACAAGGTCAGGATAAAAGCAATCCCTGAGATTTCTAGCAGATTTACGGGGGCAACCTATGGAAACAAAGAGCATCTGCCACGCCACCAAGTAAACAAGACGGGACAAAATAAAATCAGATAGCAACTTCATTGGATTTCCTTACTTAGTTTTGGAAACGTGCATCCTCCAAAATAGCAACCCAGAAGCTTCCATTCGTTTTACTCTCTTGCGCTTTGCAACACGCTTTGCTTTGTGGTACTTTCACAGAGTTTGGGAGCAACATAGAAGACAGCACTGTATTTAGAAGAAATTTCAGCCCTCTAGGGTTTAGGAAGTTAGCGAGCCTCATCTAAATTGTAAATGAAATCAACAAGAAGTGGTGGAACGCTCCTCCACCCACACTATCCCCAAGACAGCCTTGAAAACAGATGAATGCAGAGATGAAAACCATAGAAGAGATTATAAGCAAATAAATAAAAGGTAAATGGCAAACAGATGGAGGTCTGTGTTACTATTAGAACCATATCCATAGATGACCCCAGTTCTGCTATCTTTAAACTCTTACCTTTCTGAAAAAAGCTGTCTAGATATCACCATACTGAAAACAACCGAGAGCCGTATGTCCTACAGCTGCAACCACTGCTGTGGGAGCAAGCTGGGATGGGCTGACAGCACAAACACAGCGACGTTTTGTTTTGTTTTTTACATTTGGCTCTGGTTATTAGTACAACTTCTGCCTTCAGCAGGGGCTCAGAAATTTTAAACACGGAACACAGGACAGTTACAAACGCAAACACCAGCCAGCAAATAAACAGATACCACCACCTGGGAGCACAACACAAAGAGTTCAGCTGAATGCTCACAGGAGCTCTCCCGATGTCTCACCTCACCCCATTAATGGGCTCAGGGTCATTATTTTCCAGCGCAGCTGTTCCAGTGGAAGGCAAAACTCCCTACACAGAGCAGCAGCACAGCTAAGTAAGTATCCTTCCCTTGGCTGGATCTGCAAGTCCCTTCACAAGGACAAACACAGGAATGCCGCACGACGCGGCCCCTCACTACGCTGTGTGCACCAGACCCTCCTGGCTCCTGCAGGGACAGTGAGCTTCTTCACAAACATTAAGAAGGGTTCAACCAAGACCAGTCAAGGCTTAAAATGGTTCCGAAATTTAAACCGCCAAATAAACATGCAGACAGATGGTAAAAACCCAACAGACAGCGAACAGAGCTCTGTTATCACTGTGGGACGAGTCAAACTGAAGAATTTTTCAAACACATTTTTGTCCCCCTCACCCCAAAACTTTCCTTCAGAGAGAAACCTAAGAGTTCACATTAGACTCGTGAAAGGAGTGCGGCGGATCTGAACGCAGCCGTTCCTTTTAGATGCACTCTTTGACCCCATCTCTGCCCCACGTCTCTCCCACACGCAGGTCCCACTTTCAGCAGAGCCGCAGCCACCGCCGAGACCTCAGCACTGTGAGGAGGGGCCGGCACCGCGCCCTGCACCCTGCATTGCGACCGCGGCCACGGAGCCCAGCTGGGCCGGGCCCGCCCTGCTGGATGTTGGGTTTGTTCTGAGCAGCAGCCCCCTAAAAGGTATCCCACCAGTTACACGCTGACGAGCAACCCGTGCTTCAAAAGAAGAAGAAGAAATTATCACACACAGAGGAGCGGTACCCCCAGATCCCAGGCGGCGCCGATGGAAGCCGCACACAGCCCTGCGCTGAGGCTCCGTCCCGCAGCCCCGCTCAGCTCACAGCAGCCCTGTGCGCCGGGCCAGGACCACGCGCAGAGACACCTATTGCAAAAGTACTTCTAACCGCTCAAACGCCAACTTTATTTCAGCACGACAGGCGCAGCAGCGTAAGGATGAAAAGCAGAAGGACGCTGGAGGGCAGAACGGGCAGAGATGCCCCAGAGGTCGGCAGAGGGCTGGAACGTGCACATTTCTCCGCGTCAGCCCAGGCCGCTGCCAACGCAGCCGGAGGGACGCCGGTCAGCCATCGGCCTCTACGGCCCGCTTTCCGGAGGTCTCAAAAGCAGACGGGCCAAGAGGGCAGCGACGAACCCGCCCTGCCGGACCGCAGCGGCCGCTCCTCCAGCCCCATCAGCCCGGCGGGTCGGGGCACGAAGGGAGCGCAGGGAAGCAGCGCGGGAGTGCAGCCCGGGGCAGGGAGCGGGGAGCGGCTGCGTGCGGCGGCCACGAAGGCTCCCAATTCCGCGCCGCCGCGCTCACGCGGCCCGACCCGAGGCCTCTCCCGGCCACCCGGAGGAACGGCGGACGGGAAGCGCCGCGCGCCGAGCCCTGCGCTCCGCGGACGCGCGGAGCAGAACAGCCCCCGTCCCACGCTGCGCGCGGCCCCCGGGTCCCCCGGCCGGGCCGCGTCACCCAGCCGCCCTCGCGCCGGGCCGGGCCCCGCAGGGGCCGCACTGCGTTTGGAAGCGCGGTCGAAGCTCCGCTCGGGGCCGCGGAGCCCTTCGACCGCGGCCGCCTCTCCGCCCCGCCGCGCCAGCAGCCGCGGCCCCGCACGGCCCGGCCCCGTCCCACCCCCAGCTCGCCGCAGAAAATGCAAGTCAGCGGCGGCTCCGCAGCGCCCGACGCCGCTCAAAAGTTTCGGGGGAGGCGCCGGGCCGGGAGCCGAGGGCGGCGGCCGGGAGCGGGGCGGGCCGGGCCCCGTGCAGCCGGCACAGCGCGGCACTGCATGGAGCGGCACGGCGCGGCTCACCTCCTTCTGGCGCGGGTCCTGCGGATAGACGTCGGGCGGCCCCAGGCGCGGCCGCTTGAGCGGTCTCTGCTCATAGCTGAGAAGCCCGAAGGCGGCCATGATCGCTCATGTTCGCCGCGCGGCGGGCGGGCGCTGGAGCGGGCTCCGAGCGGCAGGGAGCAGCACTCGGCGCTCGCCCCCCGCCTCAGCCCCCGCCGCGCCGGGGGTTGGGCTGCGCGCCGCCGCCGAGGCCGGGCGCGGGGCGGGGGCGGCTCCGCTCCGCGCGCCTCGCGCCGGGCACGCCGCCCTGCGGAGCCGGCCGTGACACCGCCCCGGCCCTCCCGCGGCCCCGGGTGAGCGCTCCCGTGCCCCGGCCCGGCGTGCTCGCTCGCGGTGTCGCTCTCCCATTCGCGACACCGTTAATTTTAGCGAGCGAATAATTCGCCCAGGACGATCGATCGATCGCTCCTGGCTCCCGGCCGGCAGCACGCGCCCGGCCCTGCGGCTCCCCGCGCTGCCCCGTCGCCTCCCCGGGAGGAGATCGGGCCCCGCCCCCGGCCGGGCATTGCGGCGGCACCCGGCGTGCGGCCCCGGCACGCGCTGGCCCGGCCCGGCCCGGCCCCGCGGCTGCAGCACGCGCTGTGCCTCCTGCGGGCGGAGCGGCGCGCGGCTCGGCGCTGCCCAGGGCTCCCGCTGCCCCAGGGCCGGGCGGTGAGAAGGATGCCGGCAGAGCCGTTGGTGCCGGTTAACATCTCCGGAATAAAAGCGGCTGCAGCTTCAGCCTTAGGCTCCCTCCGTGCCCCAGAGACGCTTACCTCCCTCCCTGAAGCAGGACTGCGGCCTCTGTCCCAGCTTGCAGCGTGTCCTGCAGCACAGAGGCATCCTCCTCTCCCAGCTCAGGGCCCATCTTCCAATCCGCTGCGCTGACAGCTGCATTACTGCATCAGCACTGTAAAAGCACGGAAACTATTTTTCCCCTTTCTATCCCCTGCTTTTACCAGATCCTCTCCTCGTGCTGCATCCCCAGGACAGCACACACACACAACGTATTTTAGAAACACTGGGTCAAACGGTGAGTTGCAAACAGTTCTGAATGCACTTAATAACAGTTCTCTACAAGTTAATTAAGAGATTACTATTGCCAAAAGCAGGAAATATAGGCAAACTACATTTCTTTGTCTCTAAGCAATTATATATATATATATATATTCAATAACTCAAGATAAATTAAAAGATGAAGCTAAATTAGGCAGCTCTGGTTTGGGACACTTTCCCAACAGCTCTTCTGACCGTACTTGGCCCAAAGCCACATCCCACAGACCAGCAGCTCCTCAATCCCACCAGCGGATAAATCCAGAACATCTCCTCAATGATGCTGGCATGCAGAATAGCAAAACCACTGTTGTGACCCCTAGCTTTGGTAAGGTTCACATCATGCGTATTTTAAGATTAGGTGTTTGACAAAGTCTGGATGTATTCAAACACACGTCTCCATCTTCCAAAGATTTAGGTGAAGCAGAATGTCTGACAGCTGCTTACTAGCCCTCTGTTCTGTACTGATTTCCCTGTGCTTTATGTGCTGTGTACTCTTGCCTTTTGAGCCTACAAACATCCTGGTCTGGAGCTTTAGTTTCTTCCTCCTCAAGAAGCACAGCAGTTGGACCCAGGTCAGCTGGCCCTGTTCAGAGGAACCGGCTTCTTGCTCATAGGAGGCTTCCTCAGAGTAATGATCCTTGGGGAAGACCCCCGCAGTCGTTGCTTTGGGGATTTTCTAGCATGTTCTGTGCCCTGTAACACTCGTGCTGCAGAATGCCTCAGGAGCATTCCCAGTTCATTCATAAAAGCATGGAATTTTCAAAGGCATAAAATACTGCTGCGTTTGAAAACGCCACCAGAAGGCTGAATCGTGACACAAATTCAGCAGCAATATGACTGCAATGAGATTATTTATTTCTCCCATTAAATTCTCCCTACAAACCTGTTAGATACATACACATAGGCTCAGGTCTTTGCTCTCGTTGCTGTTTTGTGTGATAGCTGTGCCTAAACGCTGCGGTCCCTCTCCAGGCAGCACTCAGCGCGTTCTGCGCGCCCCCATCACCGTTCCCAGCCTCCCGTCAGCGCCGAGCACAGCGCCATCTCCCGGTTACTCGCAATGATCACAGCAAAAGGCGCAGCTTTAAGCTCGGCTTAAATAATCGTTTACCTGCACACCGCCTTGCTTCCTTTTAATTCTGTGGAGTGTTCCTGCTGCGGACAGGCATACAGGTAACAAACCACCCCTGAACTGATCCGATCAGAGGACGGAAAGGGGGAAAAAAACCAAAGCCCTGTTTGGCTCCAAACGTGGGGCCGATCAGCTCCCGGAGGGGCAGCGCGGACAGGACAGGCGCCGGGCCCACGCCACGTGAGCACGCACGCAGGAGCCGCCGGGTGCAGGTGGGGTCACCCGGCCCAGCCCGAGCTCCGTGCTGCCCTCCCCTGCACTGGGGCGGCTGCCGTAACGAGCAGAGCAGCTCGGCACCGCCGGCTCTGAGGGATTCCCAGCACACAGAGCCCTCTGAAAGCCTCCCTTCTGCACGGCCAATAGCTCAACGGGCAGCCAAGCCCGGCCCTGTCACAGCCTGCCCAACCAGACGGCCGGGCAGCGGAGCGCTCGTTGAATTACACGTTCCTCGTTACCTTACTCCTCCACTATCAAGTGACACCGAGGACGGACCGCATCGCTCCGCAGTCCGTTCGCGGCTCGGTTAGAGGAGCTGCAGGAGGATGGGGAGGAGCGCACGCTGCCGGCGCCTCCCGGCGATGGGCACCGCGGCAGCGCCCCGCTGAGAGCGCAGCCCGCGCAGCGCCATGCCCGCCCCGCAGAAGAAAATCCTCTTCTGCCTGGCTGGGGCGTTCAGCTTCGTGTGCGCCCTGGGGACCGCAGCCGCCATCGGCACCCAGCTGTGGGTGAAGGGAACCATCCTCTGCAAGACAGGCGCGCTGCTGGTCAACGCCACCGGGCCGGAGCTGGAGAAGTTCATCGGGGAGATCCGCTATGGGCTCTTCCACGGCGAGCGAGTGAGGCAGTGCGGGCTCGGGGGGAGGCCCTTCCAGTTCTCATGTGAGTAACAGAGGCGCCTAAATGACTGAATGCTGCTCGGGGCTGGGAGGACCGACCCTGTACCTCACAGGGCTCAACAGGGGAAAAATGCTCTAAAGCCAAATGCTGCTCTTCACCTTTTAGTTTTCAGCTTTAAATTACTTTTTTTTTTTTTTTTTCCTGACACTAGCAAAGCTTGCTAACATTTTCAGCAATCTATGTTTCGATTACAGTCATTCACATTTGAAAAATATATATGCTATTACTTTGAATATTTTTGTTTTCCAATTAATCTTTGTCATCCTCCTGTGTATGTGCCAATGCCACGACCTCTGTTCTGTTACAAAAGACAAACTAAGCTAGCAGGAATCCCACAAAGGAGCTGAGGCATAGGTGCACACTGCTGCTGAAACAAAGCAGCCACAAGTTTGCAGTCTGCAAACAGTACAGACTGAGAACTGCTCACCTGTTACTGGCTGACATTCAGTCAACTGATGTGCAAATAGAGCTTGGTACCCAACATACCAAATTTTACCAAAGATTGTTAGAAATGGTTTCGCTTTACACGCGATACTCATAACCTCTCATCCCTAAGGATAAGGTCGATGGGATGATGCAGGAAAGACAGTTTGCCTTTAGCAGCTCACAGTCACCTCCTACAACATACCCTGCATGCCACCCGCAGTTATTACAAAACACATTTTGGGAGCAATCTGCTCAAACAGCTCCAAGAAGTACTCCGGTGGAGTTTACCCTCACTGTAGCTGTACACTTTTCATCTCTGCTCAGAAGTGTCATCAACCAAAGTTTGTTACGCGCGCATTCACTGCACCAAGCAGAATGCACAAGAGGAGCACACCAACGTCTGCGCTGCACAGCGGCGGCGCGTTCCTGCATGGCTGGTGCCTGCAGTGTGCTTTGTCTGCAGGCTGAGCTGCAGGAGCCCAGCAGGGCAGGCTGTGAGCTCTCACCAACTGGCCATGAGAATGTTGGCATTTTCATTACAGTTTGTTCTCTGATCATCTTCTGTTTAGATTAAAGAGCAAATACAACACTGCTACTCCAGTAGGGCTCAGAGCTCCATGTGCATCCCAGACTGCAGCACGGCCACACAGCAGTGCCATGCGTGGTGATGCTCATCAGTGTGTCTAAGAGAAAAGGCGTATAAAATAGGCCAAGTGATTGAGTTCAGTGTTTGTTCCACTAAACGCTCCCCCCTGACCACTACATCTCTTTTAATTGTGAAATGGATTTGCTCTGCCAGCAAGCTCTGCTCAGCCAGGAAAGGCCTTCTGCCTCATTTACTCCTGCTGCTTCTCATCAGTTTCTAGGTCAGCAGTTCATTTTCTAAAGGTCGCAGGTTTGCACACTAACACAGTATTTCATTCATTACTGGGCATGCTTTTCTTGCAAGATGGTATTGCTGCTGAAATTAATTTTTCCCTGATATGTCACAAAATTGTAGTGACAAAAACTATAAATGCGGGTGCCAAGGGAAAGACCCAGCACAGTGCAGTAACTACTCCTTAAAGAACAAAATCCCATATCAATAAATCGAGTTGTTGTTCTCCATCTCCTCAGCTCATTCCCTTGCTTTTTGGGCCTTCTGCTTCAGATATGATGCATCCCTTGAGCTTTTTACTCACAGACACAGGACAGGAACCCCATCTTCAGGGTGTCCACATCTCCCCTTGGCTGCAGCTCCTGATGGGCACTGCACATAGCAGGGGGTTGAAAGTAGACGGTCATTGTGGTCCTTTGCAACCCAGGCCATTCTATGATTCTATGACTGATTGTATGACTCGCCTTCAGGATGACTTTGGGAGCACAAAGAGAACTTCAGGGCTTCCTGTGTGCCCCTTCAGTGAGATCAGTAGTGGGGGTGGAGGACAGACTGCACTTGGGAAAGCATAGTTTGAAGCGATAAGCACAGATTAGCAGGAAAGCCTGGGCATGACTTCCAAATTAACCTTGCTTAACGTTTATAATATTTTGTAACTTCACTTTTAGTTTTTCCAGACTTGCTCAAGATTATCCCTGCGAGCATCCACGTCAGCGTCATTCTCTTCTGCACAGTGCTGATCATCTTCACGCTGGTGGGAACGGGCTTTTTCCTGTACAATGCCTTCGGCAGCCCCTACGAAACACTGCATGGCCCTGTGGGGCTGTACCTGTGGAGCTTCATCGCCTGTGAGTACCCTCTGCAGGCTGCGCAGCCACGGCACAGGGACCAAACAGAGCGTGAGGGGCGGGCAGGAGGGGCTGGTGTTGCTGCACGGCTTTGTGCACGGCAGAGCAGAGCACGGGGCACGGATGCTGCCCATGGTGTGTCGGCAGCAGGGTGGGTGGGAGCCAACCCCCAGGAGCAGGGCAGTTCCAGCAGCCCAAAGGCCCCAGGGACACCGCGCTGTTCCTGCAGGGACCGCACCGATGGGCATCTTGTGCTCCTTCCAGGTTCCTGCGGCTGCCTCATCATGATCCTCTTCTCCTGCGAGGTGAAGATCCACCACCTCTCAGAGAAAATTGCTAACTTTAAGGAGAAAAGTTTCACATTTAAGACCCACAGTGAACGGTTTGCAGACTCCTTCTGGATCATCCTGGCCTGCTCCCTGGTGCACTTCCTCAACACGCTGCTGATACGCCTGGCCGGGTTTGAGTTCCCCTTCTCTAAACCCAAGGACTCAGGGACAGCCACTGGTGCCGCAGACCTGATGTACTAGAGTCACACAGCGTGAGGACAGAGGTGTTCATCACTGCTGCCCTCAGCAGCCGCCACCCACACCAGCTTTTAAGGAAGTTAAAAACAAGAGGAGGTTTCAGATAACTGTTGTGTGACACACGCAGTAAATAAAAGATAACGTGCTAGTTGATAAACCCAGATCAGAATACCCTTTCTCTCTTGGACTAAAGCCTTACTGAGGCATCTGCTTCTCTTTCTAGAGCTGATCTGAAAAGCAGCTGCTGTGAACAGAACAGAGAACTCAACAGCACAGAGCTGGCGCAGAGGCACAGCAAGGGGATTGCCATGCAGCCACCTCCCATCACCAGCACAGCTTGACCCACTTGCAGCTCTCAGGGAGCCACAGCACAACCTCTGCAGCACTGGGCAGCAGGGAACAGGGCAGAGAGGAGTGCCTGCTCTGCTTTTGGCACCAGCCCTGCCACAGACTCGCAGGGGAAGACAGCATGAGGGCAGGGGATGCCCAGCCCCCGAGTGCCCTGCTGACACCACACAGAGGCATCATTTCTATCCATAAAGAGTTCTGAGCTTTAAAAACCTAATCTTTAACTCCCCAGAGCTCCATTTTGTAGAGCAATCCACACAGCAAGAGCTCTGTGCCTCAGGATAAGGTGCTCTATGCAGCAATATAACACACTCACACTGCTGCACCCCAAGATGAGGGGTGAACCCGGGGCAGAGCAACGTGAGCTCAAACCCAGCAGCGCCCACCAGGGCTATGAGGAGCTGCTGCCAGCAGGCAGCAAGTTGTCACCAAGAAGCACAAATAAACACTGACAAAATGGGCTGAAACGCCACAGCCAGCACACGAATGCTGCAGCAGACCAGGCACTGACAAGGGAAAGCCTGAGAGTCTCCAACACAAGCAGTGATGAAACTTTGAGCAAATGGATGTATTTGCCTCTAAGCCCTTACCTCCCAGTCAGGCAAGGTGCTCCAGCCACTCACCAGATGCACTGTGCTCACCCCCCAGCCACAGGTGCACAGAAGGGCTTCATCCTTCCAGCGCTGCTGCACAGGGTCACCACACAGAGCACTCAGCAGAAGAGGAGCCAGGGGGACCTGCCCAGCTCCCATTTATCTGCAGAGGTCGGCTCCTGCACAGCTGTGTGCCATGAGCAATCCTCTCACAGCCACATGCAGCAGCCCCAGCACGCAGGGCCTGGTTCTGGGAGCCCCAAGCTGCAGTGGTGTGCAGGCTGACCTTGCTGATACAGAGACCCATTTTTATACTTTCACCATGAATGGCAAAACATTCAGTGCTGGCTGCTGGCTCTGCCTGTGCGACGTTTGGCACCACAGCCCTGCTCCCCTGAGCCTCTTACAGAGCAGCTTCGGCCTGGGCTGTGCAATGCACGCCTTGTTCCTAAGCGTGTGCAATGGTGTCTGCAAGGTGCCATGACCACCTACAGTTCATTTATAATTCTCTTCCTAATTAATATGTGTGCCTTTATTAATTAATGACAGTATGTCTTTTTGACACGTAATTTCTACCACATTCCACTGTATTATTTACTAAACCACAATTAATGAGAAGCAATATTCCACCCTCCCTGCTCCTGGTGTTGCATGGATTGTCCTCCTCTGCAGTACTGCTGCCCACTGGTGGGGGGATCAGGCTGCTCTCAGTTCTGTGTCCACCATAGATGCCCCCGCCTGCTCTGAAGGAGCAACATTTGTAAAATAAAGAACTGCACAGACCTGCCTCAGTGCTGACGGGCAACCCACTCCAGTCACATTTGTTGTGCGGTGGAGAAGGGCCCAGCTGCTGGGGAGCCCTTCACAAAGAGGACTTCCATCCCACTCCATCACAATAAAAAATAGCACACAGGTGTGTCTGTACATCTAAGCAGCATTAGAAGTACGCACGGACTGGCTGGGGTGGGAGTCAGGCTCCTCCAGGTGTCGGGTTCTGAGCAGGGAGCACAGAGCGTGTCTGATGCTCATTAAAGTTTCATCATGATGTGACAGCAGCAGGCAGACGAGAGGACGAGGGCTGTGCAGTGGGCAACTGGCTCTGCTCCCCTCTGCTGCACACCAGAGGGTGCCAATGGGGAGCGAGGGCTGAGCACACGGAGCACGCAGTGCACACTGCTCACCCCTGAGCAGACGATGCACGCTGCACACAGTGAGCACACGGTGCCCCAAGCAGCTCTGGATGAGATCTCCAGCAGAATTTCAGATCTGGACAAATGGAGAAAAATTTTCAGTTTCTGTGGGTAAGTTTTTTAGTGCGCTTCATTATTATCGCATTCTAAATTCCAGAGTTCTAAAATGTTGTTAATTTTAAGATGACTTTTTGTGATGCGTTGTTATTCTTACTAATATTATGTTGTATATTGTTAGTAAAAGCAGCAGCTTTTACTCGCTTTCTCTCCTGCAGTTCTCTTCTGGCTGCCTCCCATTTCCAAAGGCATTACAACACCTCTATTTTCTTTTAACGTGCATCTCCTTTCCCTTTGCAGCCGGGAAGGCAGTCAGACCAGCCCCCAGGTGGGTGTTTCTCTCTCGGTTGTGCTGTGCTCTCATCCCCAGGCACTGCAGTCCCTCTGCGGTGCCCACACCGACATGCTCATACTCCTCTGGACACGTGTGTGTGCTTCATGTTTTCTAAAGGGCCGTTTTCCCAGTCTGAACCAAAGCAGTGGGGCAAACGTAAATTACCCTTTCTGACCCTGCTTAACAGTTCTTGTGGCCAATTTAAGAACATGGGGGAAAAAAGCTATGAAATGAAGAACTACTCAATGTGTTTGGACCCTGCCCTGTGCTCAGGCTGACAAACACAGACATTCACATCCTGAAGTCCAAACATTCTTCCACACCGTAATCATTCACTTCTGTGGGAGTTGTTTTCAGCAGTGGGAACCAGTTGGAAGTGATGCACAGACATGTATTTACCCGACACAGATGTGCCTGAGATGCACACCCACATGGTTCATACGCAGTGCAATGACTCAGGACTGCAACTGATTTTTGGAAGTGAACACCTCACACCTCTTAGAGCAACCATTTGTAAACGAAACCTGATTGAATTTGCCCTGTTAGAAGCAGGAGGAATATCCGCGGTCGCTGTTGGTTTGTTAGCACTCCAAAACACTGCAGAGAGTTCAGCTGCTCAGCTTCGTGCCCACAGGTGGCAGCTGCTGGTGAAGGGCAGTGAGGGCTGAGCACAGCACAGGAGGGCAGGGAGCAAGCAGGAGCTGGGAGGAGGGAGCCTGGAGCAGTGAACCCCCAGCAGCGGCTCTGTATCCCTGCAGGGACCTGCGGGCTGTGGGCACGGAGCAGCGAGCACCACAGGAGCCCTGGAGCCGCGTGTGACACCTGCGGAGCCCCAGCATGCGGGGCGGCCCATCTCCATGGACGTGGCAATGGTGAGCAGCACGGGCAGCATGGAACCTGACCCGGAGCTGGCAGTGTGTGAAGGCTGCGGGCTGCTGCTGTTGCTTACAGAGTTACCATCATTACTTGTGTATGAGGCTCCCAAAGAGGGTGGCTGTAACACATACTCATAATTCCGGTTGCTGCCAGGTATGCCCCTGCCTCCCAGGGCTTTCCTAGGTACCAGCTGTGGGAGGCAGGAGGCTCAGCAGCAGGAGAGCACTTCTAAGCTGCCAAATACCAAAAGGTTCTGAGACTGTCAGTGCTTGGTGCCTGGGCCCCAGAACCTGACCGGTGTTCTGTGGGCGATGGGTCCAGCACCAACCTTATGTCTGTGACCTCTGACACAACCCCACCACTGTGGTATAAATGTAATAAAAAGCTCAGGGTGTGAAACTGGAGGTGAAACCTTGCAGGAGAGGTGGTGCAGACCATAACCAGGGAAGTCCCATCCCGGAGAGAATCAAGCACAGCCCTCGCTTAGGGTCAGAGCCACAGCTCCCCCAGCCCGTGGCCAAGCACAGCCCCACAGCTCCCCATCCCCACAGCTCCCCCAGCCCCAGCCTGTGGCCGAGGACAGCCCACAGGACGCAGTGCAGGCAGCATGCAGGCAGGACCATGACATGCACTGTGCAGCACAGTGAGGTGCAGGCGCCCATAGGGGCTGTAGCTGCTGTTTACCTGCAGGCACTGCGGACACTGCTGCTCGGGAACGCATCATGCGCCTTCAGCCAGGACTGGACACGGGCACACTTCAGGTTCTGTGAGCCGCACTCTGACCTGGCCTATGCCCTGGAGGCTGAGAAGGTAATGCTGCAACATGACCCACAGCCACGCTCCTTCCTGCAGCGCTCAGCAGGATGGGTGGCTTCGGTGCAGATGCTGGAGCAACTTTGGGTGGAATGGCTGCTCTGCAGCAGCAGCAGCGCAGGTGTGAGCCGGAAACACGGCGGCATTGCACGCTTGCAGCAGCTGGCTGCTGAGCAGCACAGACCTGCACTGCCCACCTGTCCTCGTGCAGCTCCTGCCTCTCACTGCCCCACCTGGAACCCAAACGGGTGCAGCCAGCATTCCGGGTGTTGCAGCCGCCCCACAGAAACCCAGCCCCACATGGCACAGCATCAGAGCCACCGTGGGCACATCTCACACAGAGATTTCTTACTTTTAGGCACATCAGATATTTTCAATTTACTTTCCCATGTACCTCAGGAGAAGTCATGGGCCCTCCTGAATTACTGGGGAAAGCAGAACAGCTCCCCATGGTGCAGCCAGCAGCACAGCCTGGAGCTGCGCTTTGTAGGGCTGCACCACGTGCCAGATGAGCTCATGGACACTGCCAGCTGCTTTCTTTGTGTTTCCAGGGAGGAACAAGAGCCATTGTGATGGCTGTGCAGGCAAACATCATTAAATACCTGCTCTTCATGAGGAACACAGAACACACTCACCTGGAGAGGTAAGCAAAACCATATCCTTGCATTGTTTGGACTAACAAAACCAGCACCAGCCTCTAAGTTGTACCAGATGGAACATAACCAGGTTTGCAGCTGCAGATGGAGATCATGCCTGGCTCCCAGGCAAGGTTTTACCTTCTTTATTGATGTAGGAGTGAGGCTTGCTGCCTCAGTGCAATCTCTGGTGCCATGGTTGCAGCCCAGTGTCAGGCCCCACCTGGGGACTCAGCATCCTCAAGGATGTACCCACAACTGGTGGCTCTATGGGGCCGGGCGGGTGATGGGGACATGGGGACATGGGCACAGGGACACAGGGACACAGACCCCTGCTGCCCCTGCCCACACCTGTCTGATGTGCTCTGCTCTGTCCCACATTGCAGACTGCACAAAATCAGCCAGAAGGAGCAAGGAGAGGCCCTGGCTGCAGCCCTGGCAGACAGCCTGTGGGCAGCGGGCGACGGCCGGAGAGCCACTGTCTGCATCCTCGCTGCGGCCGCCCACTGCTCCCCTCCTGCAGGCTACAAAGCCGACAGCTTCACTGAGCGGGTGGGTATGGAAATGCTTCCTGCAAATATGGCTCTTAAAAGACATTTGGCCTGAACTGTCTACAGACCAGAAACAGCTCATGAGCCTGCTCCTAACTTACAGCACATAGCACCACCTAAGAACATTGGAGCCATGTCCAGGTGGAGCTTGGCAGGTGTTCCTGCCTCCTTGTGAAGGTGTGACTTCCTTGTAGAGTTGATTTGTTAAACTCTGGTCTTTCTTCTCCCTTTAGAAGAAGGAATAAGTTGACTTCCAGCCTTTCCTTAAGCTCTATCCGTTATCTGTTGGCATAAAACTGAACTCTGCTGTTCAGGAAGGGTCAGCGTGGGTTCCTGTGTTTGCCTTTCGTTTGTCCAAAGGAAACACTAAGCTGAAATTTCCACTTCTGGATGTACCGTCTCCTTTGTGGCTCCTCACCTCTCACTCCTGCTCTACAGATCCACCTGTTCGAGTTCCCCGAGAAAGCAGCAGCTCAGGAGTTCATCTTTGACCACATTGGCTGTGTATGTATGGAGTATCATCTCCGTTCTGAGTTTTTTGGTTGGCAAACAGGCAGCATTTTGTACGTGGTTTAAACAGGTTTCTTGTACCTTTAGCCCAAATCTGGAAAAACATGCAAAAATAGGTTGGTCAGGAACTGGAAGTTTCTTTTATTTCATCTGATTTTAATCAGCAAATAGCAAAGCCTTCCCAGAGTAACACCCTGTTCACTCGGCTCAGTGTATTTACCCAGCATTGCAGTTAAGCAGAGGAATTGCTTTAATTAAGCATCACACAGTTACTGTAATTTCCTCTCTGATTACTTCTTTCTTTTTTCCAGTTCAGAGATGAAGGAAGTCACGGACTGATCCTGTTTTTATACAGTTTACTTTTCTCTAGGACACTGAAAAGGTATTTTCCTTTCTAAAATTATTTTTGCCATTTTCCTCCGATGAAATTGTCCTTTTCTTCTGTTACTTCAACGCTCTGCCCTGGGCTAGCGAGGAGCAGCTGTGTGTCGAGGCAAAAGGTGCTGCTGTCATACAGCATTACTGCGTGTGCTTGTGCTGATACCACTGGGAGCAGCAGGGAGGGAGCAGCTCTGTGTGCAGCTCTGTGTGCAGCTCTGTGGGCAGCTCCATGGGCAGCTGCAACTGCACACACAGGAGGAGCATCACAGAGCGACAGAACACGAGCTGTCCCACAGACAGCCAGAATTACAGCCACGCTGATGAATTTACAAAAATCACGAAAGTATCACTGTGTTAGCAGAGGAAACTGATAGAATCTTTCTCAAACTGATGTAAAAGGATTTGTGCAGGGACACTGCAGATCAGCAGCTGAGCTCTGTGCCCCTGTCACACCCACTGCTCAGCAAAAATTGCACTGCTTCTGCAGACAGCTGCATTTGGGTCAAACCTGGGTGTAATTGAAGACTTTGACAACATTTGTACTGCAGAAGGTCTGAATCCGACCCTAAATTTGAACTTCAATAGAACAAGGCCAGAAATACAAGAGCTCAGGTGGAGCACGAGACCACTGCACTGGGATACTGCTGCCTGCCAGTGGAAAACAAAAAACAAAAAACGAAACAACTGTGACATTTCTTCCTGCTTTCCTTGCTGCTCACACGCGATGCTCACAGCTCCCTCCACCACTGATGTGGGACAGCAGCGCTCTGTGTTTGGCTGCGCAGGGTCGCGGAGGAGCTGGGCGGCACAACGCCGCGGCTGTTGGAGCGCAGCTCTGGAAACGTCGCGTGCACGCAGGTAGGATCAGCCCGCTGTGCCAACGCACCTCTTACTGCTGCTGCCCTGTGTGATTCAGGACAGCACCGCCGCTTGTTCGTCGGATAAAGAGGGTGGGCTTTGCACGAGGGCCGCGGGAAGGCGGTGCGGCTCCGTGCCGACGGCGGCTCCTCCCGCAGGCGGCGCTCCTGCTCGTCCTGGCGGGCCGCGCGCAGCCCGGGCGGCGCAGTGAGGTGGGCTTCCTGCGCTGGAGCGGTGAGGAGGCCGAGCGCCGCCTGGCCCCGGTGAGCCCCCCGACCCGGCCCCGCATCGCGTTGTCGGCCCTCGTGCTTTGCCCTCGTGCTTTGCCTCGCCGGGCGTCCGGAGGCGAGCCTCGGGCTCCCGGCACCGACGCGGCCCTCGCATCCCTTTAGGCGAGGCTTTCCGCCGGCACGCGCCGTGCAGCTTTGCCTCCGGGCGGCGCTGAGCGCTGAGCTCCCTCCTCCATCCGCCCGCCCGCCCTGACCCCGTCCTGGCAGAGGCACCTGGGGCCGGGCACGGAGACCCCAGGGCCACGGTGCCCTCGGGGCTGCTGGCCCGGCACCCCTGGCCGGGGCTGCTGTGGCTCATTGTCTGCCACGTGTGACCACCGCACAGATACAATAAGGGCAAATGGCCACGAGGCACAGCTGGCACAGCAGAGCCGACGCTCCTGAGAAGCACTGGCAGCGCTGAATGCCCACCGACCGTTCTGCCCCCAGGTTGGCAGCATGCTGAAAACTCCCAAGTTCCCCATCTGGCTGTGCAGCATCAACGGGACTCACAGTGTCCTCTTCAGCACCAACCGGCTGCTCCTGTCCGACTGGAAGATGGAGCACATCTTCCACCTGTATTTCTACAATGGGCAGTGCAGAACAGCCCACCTGACCATAGGTGTGTGGCCCAGCTCACCCCCCCATGGGCGCTGCGCTGTGGGTGTCATGTACAGATGTGGGCAGGACTGCACGTGTGCACAGCTCTGCATCTCCAGCCCCACACGCAGCCCATGATGCATACATACAGCACACGTTTGTGTTTTTCCACCCAGGAGCAAAGTGTCCCCAGGCACCCGCACTTCCCCAGAGCCCCACACACCCTCAGACCCGCATTTCACTTCCAGATACCCACTCGCATCACTGGGAAGAGGGCCGCAGCGAGGCTGCGAGCAGCCCAGGGAGGAGGGCTCCATCGCTGGAGATGGCCATCAGGACCAAGTGGCCGGGGGCGGCTGTCAGATGGAATGGCATGCAGCCCTTCTTCTGAGCTGCCCCCCACCCCACCACCACCAGCACCAGCACCAGGAGCAGGGCCATCGCTGGCACTGCCACAGCCCTCAACCTGAGCCGGCGGGGAAAAGGAAACAGCATGGCAACGCGGTCATTTCCTCCCAGGCAGAGATGTTTGAGAAATAAAAGCGTGTCGTGAAAGTGCTGACCACAGTGTGAGGTTAAATAATATTAAGCGCTGACAATACTGTGGGCATCACAATCATTTGGCCTGGTGTGAGCACCCAATTCCACTACTTTCAACAGGCGAGGTTTGCTCCCAGCCCTCCATACCCAGCCCTCTCCTGCTGCCCATGGCAGGCACAGCCCTGACCCGCAGCATCCTACAGGCAGCCCGGTGCTGCTTCCACCGTGCAGGCCATGCACACCAACATGTTACAAACTGTTCTCTGCTTCCTTTTTTAGACCTCATCTGAAAAAGCTGTTAGTCGTACCAAAAATGTGTGCCGTAATGACAGCTGTCTTGAGAATAAACCTTCCTGCGAGCAACCCACAGATTCAGACCCCTGGACGAAAAAAAGGAAAAAAAAGAGGGTGGTCAGAACCAGCCTGTGATGGTGCTGGATGGGGCCATGAGCCGGCGGGGCTCTGCACTGCTCCCTGCTCCCCTTCTGCAGTTTCTGCTCAGGTCAGAGCTCTGCCACCGCCCCAAGTGTGCCACATCCCTGCAGCAGAGCAGAGGGCACTGCAGCCCCTGGTACCCGCAGTCCCCAGGGCCACCACTACCAGAGCGCAGCCTGCCCGGCACAGAGCTGCGGGGCCGGGACCCTGGGGCATCGTGCAGAGGCATAAGGCAGGGCAAGCTGCAGCCTGGTGCCCACCAGCAGGTCACAGCCCGGTGCCCACCAGCAGGCTGTCCCTGCCAGGGCCGTGCAATGGTGGCTGTAGCAGGACAGGCAGAGCCGGGGCAGGGCAGGCAGGGCCCCGGTGAGTCACATCTGGTGCGCAGTGCTGCCATGCGTGGGGAGGAAGCACACCACAGCCCAGGGCAGCCTAGGGTGGTTTCTAAGGCAGGTCAGCTTATTCATGCTTGAGAAGACCTTGACAAGGTAAGGAAGTCAGTGTTCATGCTAAACAGAGCATACTTATTCTACCTGAGGAATACTGGCATGTGCTCACACAAACAGTGGATTAATACAGCACAGAGCCATGAAATAGATGCCAATCAGGCTTGGCTAACCAGCACTGAGGGGCGTGCTGCACGGCCAGGCATGCTGTGTGGTAGTGCCAACTAAATGGGTTCCCATGAAGGTACAAAGGTGCCAAAGAACAGCATTCAGAGCTGTGTTCCAGGCCAGTGCAGCAGCTGCCCTCTGGCACACCAGCAGTGGTCAGAGCACAGCTGGCAGCACTGGGCCCCAATGCCACGTCCTGCACACACAGCTGCAACGAATGCATGCATGGTTTCTAAAGAAAGAATCAGGAACAGAAATGTGCTGCACCAGACTGCGGAAGCAGCTCCACTGCCTCCCTCGGGGCTTCACCCTTCCTCCCCCTGCCCCTCTGTCTGTTATAACCTCTGTGCAGTGCAAGGCTAAATTTAAGATGCAAGTTCCCCTCAGTGAGAAGGAAGCCCTTTCTGCAAGCTAACAGCACACTTACAGATGCTTTAAAAATAAGAAGCAATAACAGCAGTCTGGCTGTTGGTTAAACTTAGATGGAAAAAGCAAACAAACAAAACACAGAAGAAAGAGAGGACAGCTCAGCAGCTCCTTGCAGGGCCCTGCATTCATAACAGATCTCAGCTGCAGATTTTCCTTTCTAGCCCAGAAATATCTTTGCAGAAGATGCACAGACCTGGCACAGCCCACACACCGGGGTGCTTTGGACACATGGGGATAGGTGGGGTGGGAGCTGCCTAAGAAACTGCCTGAACCTCAGTGAGGCACGTGGGAAACAAACCCAGACATGTGGGTGAAACTCATAGCACAGCATGGCACCTCATGTGAGTCAGCCTCAGAGACAGCGAGCATCGGAGCCTCGTGGCAAGCTGCAGCACTGCACCTGGGAGGGAGAGGGGCACCAAGAAAAGGGATTCCCTTTCAGAAATGGCTTCTGAGTGCCCTGCGGGGCCTCCGGAGAGCTTTGCCCGTACCTCCTGCACACAGCAAAGTATCCCAGCACCGCTGCCGCTCCCCTCGCAGCCCATCCTTCTCCTCCCATCCCCAGGAGCTCTGGAGAGTGGTGGGAGCACTGCCCAGCTTCGGGGTCCTGCCCACCCTCAGGGCCGTGCCCATACTTTCAGGTGCCGGGTTTGTGGGACTCGGAGATCAGAATACAGCAGACTGTTATCAGATATTTATTGCTGCCCCTCGTAGTCTCAAAATGGCTTTACAAACTGCAAGGATCACTCTCCATAATTCCTCAGAGTACAAAACCAAATGTATCAGACAATAGCTGTATGTTTTTCTCCCTTTTTTAGTGTGCTCTGAGCCTGACTGTATATGGAGGGCAGATTTTTTAAACCACAATTAAAAAGCCAATGCCTGTACACAAAACAAGAACTGCACCACGTGGGCAGTGATGCCCCCGCAGCAGCCCCAGCCCCTCCGAGGCTCTTTGCCCCACACCCTGGCTCTGCAGAGCACCCCTCTGCTGGAAGCACAACTGCTGGGCAGGGGGCACGAAACCCAGGCACGTGCCCGACAGCTTTGTGTGTGTTGCTGCTGTACATTTAACTGTAGGCTCTAGAGAGATAAAAAGAGTGGAATAGCCACATTCTAGCACATAAATATATATATAAAATAAAGTATTTTAAAATTACTCTGTGGAAAGTGCAGGAAAAGAAGAAACACCTTTTTTTTTTTTTTTTTTTTGGATAAACCTCCACCCTGCTCCAGTCCATTTGTGAAAAGGCCGCTGTTTGCTCTTCCCCGTACCGCAGAACGCACAGCAGATCACAAAACAAGCAGGACGATTCTTCCCTGGGTAAAAATCAAGAAACTTTCAGAAAGTCAGGGACTGGGGGAAGCTTAATGAACGGCGATCAGAACACCACAGCTGAAACTCCAGTGTGTGCACGAGATCTTCTGCTTTGAAGCAAAAAGACACACAGAGCTGTGCCGGGGACCCCGCAGCCCCACGTGGGTTCCTCCCAGGCCGGACAGGACAAGCACACATTGCCACATTCAGAAACTGCTGACTTCTGTCTGCCTCACTCCGCTGTTTCGCTCCGTTTGTTTGGGGTGGGGGTCAGAAAAGGCCTCAGCGCCCCGGGATGAAGAGAGAACCTCGGGGCCCCTTCATTCTCAAAGCTCCAAAGAAGCACTTCCACACCTATGGCAAAGACTCTCAAGAAAGAACGACGCACAGAAAGCTTCTGAAGTCTGAATGGCTCTGCAGCCCTTGTCAGCAATGTAACTCTAGAGGACGGAGCACGGCTGGAGCCACCCCAGGTGCAAGCTCACCCCACACCACGGCTCATTTTGGCCTCTCCATGCACACGACTTCAGCGCATCTGAATGCACTGTGCATTGCTGAGTGGTTTCTCCAAGTACCAAAGGAAAAATAAAAGCAGAACTGCAGACAAGGGATTGTTCTCTGGTACCTCGGGCTGCGTCATGCAAGGCTCATTGGTGTTTCACATGGAAGAGAAAAGGGGAATTCCGCTAACACTGCACCTTGTTTAACGCGAGCGCGAGCAGTGCCTTGATGGAACTCCTCACAGGGCCCGCGGCCACCAGTGAGTCACAGACGGCGCGCGCCCGAGGAGCGATAACAGCACCATTCTGGGAAGTGCTGCCACACCTCGGAGGAAAGCATTGCTCATTTAAGGACAAGAAGAGTCAAGTCACAAGCAGAACTCTTGGGAAAACGCTGTATGTCATCTGCCCGATTCGCTGACGGGAAATAATCTGCAACCAAGCCCTGCTCATGGCCGCCCCGTCCGCTGAGCTGCTCAGCGGCACCACGCAGCGCTTTGTGCGCCCGGAACCGCATCCAAGCCCCGCAAGGACAGCGTGCAAGAACAGCAGCCGGCACGGCAGCACGCAGCTGCAGCCCCGGCGCTGCCTTCTTCAGCCCTGCGGGCAAATGAAAGGGGCGCGGGGACATCCCCATCCTCGGGCTGTCCTCACTTCTCCACCGTTACCAAAACGGAATTAAAGCGGTGTTTTATTGTCAACGTTCTTTTATGCGGGGGATGAAAACGGCCCCACTTCTTCTACCCGACCTCCACCCCTAAGCAGCGCCGCAGCGCCTGCCACGGCGTTCTCGTCCGCGCAGCGTTCCCGCACGGACCCATCTCTCATCGCTCCGTCTCGGTTCGGCTCCCCGCACCGCTCTCACGCACGCGTACGGGGAACCGCGCCGCTCCGCCACCGCTCGCGCTCAGCACGGCGGCTCAGCGCTCCGCACGAGGGCCGGCGCGGGCTGGCCGAGTTCGGGCCCGCGGCCAGGCGGGTAACGGCCCCCGTGGGCTTCCTCGGCCCCGCGGGGCGTCAGCGCCACCGGCGCCCGCTCCTCCCGGCGCGGCCGGACCCGGAGCACCGCATTCGGTTACCGCAACCCCGGGACGGTGCCGCCGCGCCGCATTGCCGTCCGGCAGCGCGGGGTGACGGGCGGGGGGCGCGGCGCGGAGCCCCGGCACGGGCCGCCGCCGACCGCCCCCGGGGCGCGCCCGCTCCGTCCCGGCACCGCCCATCCATGCCGGTCCGCAGCCCCCGCCGCCCCGCACCGCTCCCCGCCCGCGGAGCCGCCCCGCCCGCCGCCCGGAGCATGCTCGCTGCGGCGGGGCCGGGGCGGAGGCTGCGCGCGGCCGCCTCTTGCGTCAGCGGCGCGTTCCGAGCGGGCGCGTTGGGTCCCGAGGGCCGCGGCCCGATGGTGGCGGCCGCGCGGCGCCATGAGCCGCCCGTCCTCCGCCGGGCCCGGCGCTAGCAAACCCTGCGGCAAGCAGCCGCCGCCGCACGCCCCCGCCCCGGCCGCCGCCGCACCCGCTCCCGCCGCCGCCGCCATCGCCGCGTCCGGCGCCGGTTCCTCCTCGGTGCCCGCCGCCGCCGCCGTCCTCTCGGGGCCGGGCGGGCCGGTGTCCCCGCAGCATCACGAGCTGACCTCGCTGTTCGAGTGCCCCGTGTGCTTCGACTATGTGCTGCCGCCCATCCTGCAGTGCCAGGCCGGGCACCTGGTCTGCAAGCAATGCCGGCAGAAGCTGAGCCTCTGCCCCACCTGCCGGGGCTCGCTGACCCCCAGCATCAGGAACCTGGCCATGGAGAAGGTGGCCTCGGCCGTGCTCTTCCCCTGCAAGGTGAGCGTGTGGGGTGTTGGGACGGGGGGACCCCCTTTCTCCCTGCTCGCGGCCCCGCTCCTGATTAAGACGTATCAAAAACAACTCGTTTTCTCTCATCGTTTAAATAAGTGCAAGTGGTAAACGTGCTCTGCAGTTATGAAGCTGACTTAATGCGGATGTAGGGTGGGAGGACATGGGGCTTCAACTCTGGGGAAAAAAACCTCGCTCTTCCCAGCTTCTGTGGGAGCAGCGATGCCCTGCATCCCGAGGGCTGGGACAGAGTTAGGGATACCTCCCCTAAGGAGGGTCCTTCTTCTGAGATCCTTTAACGTAGTCACCTCTGCCTGGACGTACTGCCTTGTTTGTGAATCTTCATGTGGTGCTGATCCTTCTGAAGAAAAGGAAATCCAGTGAGAATCCTGAGGGAAAAATGTGAAAGTCTTTCGGCACCCCACAGCCAGTGGTAACATTTTGCTTTTCCAAACCAGTAGGCATAGTGAGGCAGTGTATCCATCCAAAAGTCTCCAGTAGCATCAGGCCGAGCGCTGCCCCCTTCAGACAGGCGTGTAAGGAGAGGCACTCTGAGGCCTTGGACCACTGCTGCTGGGAGGGGAGAGCCGGCTGCCCGCAGCAGGGCAGGGATTCGGACTCTGAGCTCCGTTCCCAGCTCTGCTGCCGATTTCCCTTGCAGCTTCAGATGAGTTGCTTTAATCCTACATACAGCCTGTCTTCATTCACTGACTGAACGCCTTCAAGCTTAGCCGATGTTTTCAGAACGCTGTCAGGCATTCAGATAACCTGTAAAGGGAAGTGCAGGGTAACCTGAGTGAAGTGACATACATAGCAACAACACGGAATGCTAAGTCATTATGTGGTGATGGCTTCAGGGCAGCCTGCTTCCTCTTAGGACGGTGAATGTGGTGCAAAATAGTACTGTGAAAAAAAAGTACTTTAAAAAGTGGAACGCTAAGAGTGGGAGAAAGGCAATAAAAAAGCACGAGGCAGGCACATCAGCTCAGGTGTTAGTAATGAGCCAGCACTGCCTGTACCACACACAGCCCTGCTCCCCTGCCTCAGGAAGGACACTAGGAGTGGAAAAGGCAGGGCTGTCAATGAGATGGGCAGTATCGTATAACCTGCACGCAGGGAAAGACCAACAGACTCTTCGGTTCCAATGAGGGTATGGTAAATGTCAGTGACGTGCCGCGCAGCATGAAGGCAGCAAGTTTTCTCTGTTCCCAGAAGATCTGTAAGAGCCCCTTGCAAACCCAAAGCACTCAGTGAATCTGTTCACAATTTCCTGCTGTTGGTGGGGCTCACCAAACAAAACTAGCTGCCGTGTGTTCAGGAACAAACAAAAAGAGGGAGGTCACAGCAAAGGAAAAAACACAGCTATTTCCTCAGCACTCTTCCTTGTGTTCACCACTGGCCACTTTCTGATGTGGGCTGACACTCTGTGCAGACGTTTGGTTTTGCCCATCCAGTAGCTTACGCATTCTTACTGCTTTTCTAGCAGGGTTAGACTGAGAGCTGTTCTTCAGCACAGTGCAAAGTGATTGAAGTGCCAGCAGGGGAATGAAAGAGGGGCAAAAACAGCACAACAGTGAGAGTGGAAGCGTTGAATCCAGCAGCAGGGAGCATGCTGTGCATGGTGGGTTTCTGCCTGCAGCAGGAGGAGCCCTTGTTGCACCACAGCACACCTCTGCACTCCAGCTCACACGTGGATAAATCCTGTAGCAGAGGATTAAGCAGCAGAGCACACGTTATGGCTTATAAGGCAAGCTCCTGTAGAAGCACAAGGTTTCATTTCTGTCCCAGCAGTTGTAGCGCTGTGTTCCTGTGTGGGTGATTTGCCTGCAGTAAAGAGGACTGTGGCATTGTGCATCTCAGACATTTCAGTCTTTGAGCTGAAACTTCCTGTGCTTGCATTTAGCCCCAAAATATGCCTTTAAACTTTGGTGAATTCGGACTTTGTTTAGCTGAACTTTTTTTAAAAAAAAGTCTATCCATTGCATTTTGTTTCTTCCCCAAATATTGTTTTGTTACTTCAGACATTCTCTTTAGGGCAGCAAGCACGTAGACCTCACCTTGAGTCTTGGAGCAGAACGCCTGACCCAAAGGGGTGTCCTGCCTCCTGCAGGCAGCCACACTCGGGCTGTGACAGTGAGACTGCATTAGCAGGGTTGCAGAAATCTCTACAGCTGTCTGCAGACGGGGGGAGCTGTGCTCTTGGCAAGAGCAAAAAAGCATTTCTCCTTGAAGGTAGTGAGGAAGCAATGTGTTCAGCGCAGACAGCAACTCTGTAGAAAAGGAAAAGCATCCCTGTTTGTTTAAAGCAGATTAACCTCCGAGGTGCCCGATGACATTAAGAGCAGTCACGTGGTGCTCACTTGTGATTAGCTCTGTGCTCAGTGAAGAATCACCATCTCTCTTTCTGCTCTTCACAACCGCAGTGCTAAAACTTGGGGTCGTGGGTTTGAGTTTAATGGAAGCACGTCTGCTCTGTGATGACAATTATGCACATTTATTAAAAGCGTGCTGCTGGAGTAGCTGTTTGCTGAAACTGGCATCCCGTGTTCTTTTTAAAGAAAAGAAAAATCCATACCAGGACCACTTCAGCTGATGTGGGCTGATCAGGTCTAACTACAACTGCAGATGATCTACAACCCATCCTCGTGGTCCATTTCATCTGAGTGCTCGCATTTAAAAAGCAAGCAAAAACCAACAGGTGCAAAGTACAGGAAGAACCTGTTTTTAAGAGGAAACAAAACGAAGCACAGTTCTGAATCCAGCACTAAATAGAGGTGTCTCACATAAGATTTGCAGCAAAATGAGAGTTCTGGTCGCAGGTGGGAGCAGCGAGCACTGAGCTGGGTGCTCCCTGACGGATTGTGTTTGCTCTTTTCCCAGTATGCCACGACGGGCTGCTCGCTGACGCTGCACCACACAGAAAAGCCAGAACACGAAGACATCTGTGAGTATCGGCCCTACTCCTGCCCGTGCCCTGGTGCCTCCTGCAAGTGGCAGGGATCCCTGGAAGCCGTCATGTCCCACCTCATGCACGCCCACAAAAGCATCACCACCCTTCAGGGAGAAGACATCGTTTTTCTCGCCACGGACATTAACCTGCCGGGTGCTGTTGACTGGGTGATGATGCAGTCGTGCTTTGGTCACCACTTCATGCTGGTGCTGGAGAAACAAGAGAAGTACGAAGGTCACCAGCAGTTTTTTGCTATTGTGCTGCTCATCGGCACCCGTAAGCAAGCAGAGAACTTTGCGTACAGACTGGAGCTGAACGGCAACCGGCGCAGACTGACGTGGGAGGCCACCCCGCGCTCCATCCACGACGGGGTGAATGCTGCCATAGTCAACAGCGACTGCCTCGTTTTTGATACCGCTATAGCACACCTTTTTGCTGACAATGGGAACCTTGGAATTAATGTGACCATTTCCACGTGTTGTCCGTGATAGATTTGTGTAGTAGTGAAACGTCGGCTGTCTGGGCACAGTGCTTTATGTTACTGAGAATTTTCTTTCTGTTCTGGGTTTTTTAGATGCTGTTCTGCTATGTCTTTGTGTAAGTTAAGGTTCCTAACTAGCCAACGTTTGTAAGTTTGGAGAGAAGAGGAACAAGTGTGTCCTGTAAGTAATATAAGGAGAGGTTTTTTAAATTCTTGGGTGCCTTAGGAAGATTTTCCCCACACATAGACACCTTTTTAAACATAATTAATTTTAAAAAAAAGAGTGCTTCCATTGGACACGTGGCTTGAGGGGTGTGAAGGACTGCATTCCTGTTTAGAGTGCACCTAGAAACCCTTTCAAGCAGGAAAACAGACTTGCTCTCACCAGTGAACTTCAGGACTCTTTATAAGGTGGGAAAAGAAGAAAATCCAAGCAGCTTATCACAAGAGAAGAGAGGTACTTCAGCGTTGCTATTCCACTTCCTGCTGCCTTATTTAAAAGGATGGGCACTGGATCATTTGCTGCCTTTCTAAAAGAAGAGGGGGAAGGGAAGACTGGAGGACTGGGGTGAAGCCCAGCAGGTCTCAGAGCATGGGAATTGCTGGCTCTGGTCTGTGTTGGGATGTAAGGGAGTCCAGCGCGCGGCACGGCCGCTCTCAGCCAGGTCCTGGCGATGGCAGAGGGCACACAGTGTAATATTCCCAGATAGCTAGAGCCAATAATGCAGAAATATATTCAGGCTGTCCACGTGCAGCTTCCCTTGGAGACATGCTTGGTCATTGTAAAAGATTAGAATAATACAGCAAGAGCTTTATGGCCAGTGTCATGTCGTTTGCTATTTAACTTTTGTTGCCATATTTACTTTTATTTTGTAATAAATATTTTGCAAAAACAACACCATGCTGCATGCTGTCCTGCTGCACCAGGCCTCGCTGCCAGCCCTGCTGCTGTGGAGCATGTGGGGCTGCTGCTGGGAAACCCATACTGAAACCAGTGTGCCACGGGAGCTGGAGCTGCCTGCACGTCACGCTCTGCTAGCAGGAGCCTTCTCTCAGAGTCACTCACAAAAGCCACGAGCTCTGCGTGTCTTGGCCGAGCAGTGAGGTGACACACAGCCCAGTAACCTGGAGGCACTAAGCCTCACAGTAGTGGAAAACTATGTGTAAAAGGGCAGATGGAGTTTGGTGTGAATAATACCCAGGGAGGAACGCTGCTCCCAGCCAGGTGTGTTCAGGGAAGAGATCTCTGGAGTCACAGCACAAAGCCCCATGTGAATGCCAGGCAGTGCTGGGCAGAAAAGCACAGGAGAAACACAAGCATCAGGGATGGGAGGCTTGCTGTGTCCTTGAGAGTTTGGAAATGGCTGTGGAAAAAACCTCCCAAGGAATTACTCTAATCTTTTTGTATCCAGTTCCTATGAGATGCTATGTTGGATCTCATTTGCACTGTGCTGGCAGAACTCCAGCATCGGCCGGGTGAACTCATTTATTCCTGCTTAAGCAGGATCAAAGTCAGGCCCTGGCTCTGATGGGAGCTGACACCTGTGCCTTTAGCAGGCTGCATTAAGCACAAATTCCCAAGAGTTTAATTCATTTTCCCATATCTCAGCAGCATTTATAGTGGAAAACAATTTTGCTTACCAAAAATTTGTGTTGGGTCTTAACAGCTTTTTGTGTAAAACAACACTCTAAAGCAAGTCATTATTATAGCAGGATTCATGGCATGGAATTAATTACCCAACGCTGTTTGTAACCCACATCAGATAATTCAACATTATTTCACTGTGGTTTCCTCTACCGTTCAGTTCCTCTGATGGAACAGAAATTCGTATTGTATTTTACAAAAAACAAAACCAACCAAAACAAACAAACAAACAAACAAAAAACCACCAAGCCCTGCAACATGGAGCATCTTTTCCTATAGCTGATAAAACTGAATTTAGAAGGCGTACCTCAGGTGGTGCAGCCAGGAAGTGACGTGTTGCCCCATCAGTTCAGCAGATGTGCTGGCAGCATTGGTTCTGACACCCAGCCCAGGTGCTCCAGCTCCCCTGCCGGCACCATCCAAGGCCACGGGAGGCAGGCAGGTGCTGGCATGGGGCAGCCGCACAGCTGTGGGGTCATGGAACCTTCTCACCATACGCAAAAACATCACTGGGGCTGCCCCCAATTTGTTTACAAGACTCCTGACGGCAAACAAAGCCTTCTGACTTTGGAACTGACTGAAACACACCCAGGTAAAAATCTACCCGTGTTGACCAGCAACACCAGTGCTGGCCGGGCGTGCCAGCAGGGACACCGCTCTGCGTCACCAGCCATCCCCACGTCACGGCAGAACCAACACCCCACGTCACGGCAGGCCAGGCACGCAGCACGGCAGCACCGGCAGGCCACTCCGGCAGGGCCCTGGGCGGTACCGGCAGCAGGAGCGGTGCCCGGGAAGGGTTTTTCCATTGACGCGACGCACCGCTGGCAGTCCTTCGCAGAGCATCCTCCGCTCTGAGCACCAACGCAGAAGCCGCGGGTGCCTCCGCTCCGCTCCGCGAGACAGAGCAGCGCCGCCCCGCGCGTCTCCGCGGCCTCCCAGCACCACGCGCCGCTCCGCAACGGCCGGGACCCAGCGGGACCGAGCGGCAGCTGCTCGGACGGCCGCCGGGCGGAGGAGGCGGGGAGCGGAGCGGGACCGGGCGCCGTTCTCCCGAAGAGCTCCCGCGCGTCCACCCGCTCGGCAGCGAGCCGGGGCCGAGCAGCGCCTCCGTGTGCGCGCCGCCTGCCTTTCTGCTCGCACACGTCGGGAAAAGTTTGCCGTAACGCGATGTTGTTGTAAGGCGGTTGCTTGGAAGCCGTTGCGCAGAACTAACACGCGGCTTTCTGCCTCAGACAGCGGACATGGAAGTGACCGACGGCGTCGGCGCCAGTGCCGCGCAAAAGCCACCGGGAAGGTCACCGCCGCAGCAGCCAGAAGCGAGCCGGCTCCAGGACCGCGCCTGCAGAGAACCACGTAAGAACAGCCGGCGGGCCGCGCCGGACGCTCCGCCCGCAGCTCCGTCCCGCACACCGGCAGCATGGCTGCGGGACAGCGCGCGGGGCGGGGGAACGCCCTGCCAGCCCGCGGCACAGCGCGACGGAGTCTTGGGGGAGGCGCTTCGGGCCTCGGAAGGCAGCTCGCAATACGGCAGCCCTTCTCCTTTTCCTGCCCAGCTGAGGTGCGCGGCCTGGGATCAGAGCCGGCCCCACTCGCTGGCCAAGGCGGCAGAACACAGCAGTGCCAGGTTCTGTCTGGTCCCTGATTCTCTGGGCGTTCCCTTCAGGCAGGCAGGCCTCTGAGGGGACAGGCGGCTCCTCGGGGGCTCTGTGGGTGCTCACGCTCCGTGGCTCAGCGTGACTGCAGAGGATGCTAACTGCATCTCCTTAAAGTGCAGTTTCACCAGGCTCACAAACCAGCAGCCGAGCCCATCAGCCCTCTGACTGCCCACGCAGCTCCACAGCGCTGCATTCCGCTCCCTGCCCGGTGCGTTCCCTGCAGCCCCGACAGCTCAGGCAGGCAGGAACATCACCCCATCCCATCCAAATACACATCCTAATTTTTTCCTCTTTTCTGAAAAGGATTTAGAAGGGCAGTGGCAGATGCCTGACCACAAGACATTCCCTGCTGCCTCACAGGCTGAAGCCCCTCCTTGCACACACGCAGCACGGGCTGCACCTAGAGATGCAGAAACCGGTGTCCTGCCCGCTCCTTCCCCTCAGCACCACAGGGCCAGGGAACGTTCCCCCAGGTGTAGTGATGCCAGACAGGCACTGCATCCCTGGCCCCAAGCCGCAGGCCGCCCCTGAGCTGCTGGGGCCCAGCACAGTCCCCCCAGAAGGCCACGGAAGGCCTCAAGGAACACGGCCGTGCTGCGCAGCTGCTCTCAGCACTGCTCTTGCCTGCAGCTCCACCAGGAGAGCCCAGCAGACTGGACATCATGTGTGCCACGGAGGTAAAGACTATTCAGTCCCTGCAGCAATGCATTTATGGTTTTTCCCTGAACAAAGCTGTGACTCCACACTCTTTCCCTCTCCCAGTTCCTAGAAGATTTTGTGGAGCTGCTGGCACAGCCGCTGCGCACGCTGCCTGCCGTCGGCCCGCCAGCCCTGCTGGCCTACAGACCTGAGGTGCTGCGGGGCCACCTGCGGGCCGAGGTGGGTCCCTGCTGGGTGCTCTTTGGTTAATTCCTGGGAACCAGTATCGTGCCAAGATATCACAGACACACAGCTAAGCACTATTACACATTTCACAACACCGTGTTTTGAGCAGCGCTACTTCCCCAAGATAAAACAAGGATCTGTGTGCTGATACATTCTTTCTGTCATCCTGCCTCCACTTTAGGCAGAGGAGGACTGTGCTCCCAAGTGTGAGTACTGCGGAAGCCTGCTGAGGCCGTTCCCTTCCTTCGAAGACATTTGCCCTCCACCACAGGTTATGGAGCAGTGAGCAGGAGGAAGATGAGGGGCTGGCCCTGGGGAGCCCTGCTGCAGTGACTCTGCTCTCTGCCTTCCAGAAGTTCTGCTGCAAACGCAATCAAGACCTCTACGAGTTCATCATAAATGAGAGGAAGAAACATGAAAGTGCTTGGAACGGCCCTATTTCTATAGACTCTCACAAGCCCCATGGCAGTGAAGCTGAAAGACACTTGGCAAAGGAGAGAGCGTACCAGAGGTACCATGCTGGCTGCAGGCTTAGCTGGGGATAGTTTGGATAGGGAACAGGCTACTCTGGAGGGAAAAGAAGTGCTAAGAAAATGAGACTACAGCAAGAGGTAATGAAGAAACTTTTTAAAAGCTAGGCAATACGTGCTCATATTCCAACTGGTCCCCCTCAGCTTTTCTCTTACCAACCTAGACGCAGGTAGGGCCCAAAATGTAATTGCAGCTGTGGCAGGGACAATATTTAGGTCTTGTTTTTGCCCCAGATGCCAAAGCAATACATGAATTTGTATTTCTCTATTTTGCTGCTCAAACCGTGGCACATTTGAATTCAAATCCACAGAAGTCAAACACACTCAGCCAAGACTCGGGCTGAGCTCTCTAGCAGGAGGCACAAAGTTCATACAGGCATTCTACCCTAAGGCACAACAGCACAGCACACCTGGAAATAAACTGTTAGCTTCCCTGTAGGCAGTCCAATGGCGTGAGTACCTCATATTACATGCAGAGCATCAACCAAAGCCACTGTTGGACATTGTCATGTTTATAAGGCAGAAGAGCAGCGAAAATATCCCTGGCTGGTACCTTTCATTCAGCTAGTGGGCAGCACTGCTTTCACATAAAATCTCCATGTACAGTCCATCACATTGTTTCGCTCTGCTATCAGTGTAAGTGATTCCATTGCAATCACAGGGTGTTTTCACTGAAATCTCTGTGTGGGAGCAATTTGTTTCTCCTGAGATAGTACTGTACTGGTGATATGCCATTGCTTCTAACAGTTATTTGCAATTATAGGAGTAGAGATGAAAACAGGTTCAGAAACTTGGATTTCTATTGCAAGTCTACCCAGTACCCACCCACTTCTGAAGAGGGATATGAAATACCTCTCATGAACACTTCTCTTTCCAGGCAGCAGGAAAGACAACTGACCAGACAGTTAGCCTTCCTGGCAGCTGAGCCAAGAACTGCAGCTGAGCCAAGAACTGCAGCTGAGCCGAGAACTGCAGCTGAGCCGAGAACTGCAGCTGAGCCGAGAACTGCAGCTGAATGTGAGTTTGCGTTTCTTTTAAGTTTTTGTCTGCTTGTTACAACAGTGAATTTTATGCAATTGCTTGCCTCTAACACTCTCTAATTGAATAGGAGGAAGTATGCAGCAAAGTCTCAGTTCATTGTCCAGTGTCCAATCCCATTAAATTAGATGCTACTATATTAAATAATCTCACGTGAAAAAAACAAAAGCAGTTCCAGTGACTTTCATTACTGACACTTAAACATTTCAGCTGGGACGCATAGAAATTGAACTTACAGAGTAATAAGTTGCTAAAGCCAAGGCTTGAGAGGTAGAAGCTGCCAGAATAGCGGTGATCTATGTTTTAACTAACAAAATGAACATCCTGCAAATTCCCATCTCAGGCTGTGAGTGACTGAGCAGTTTTTCAGATCTAGTGAATAAAACCAAAATAATTTTGATTAAGAACAGACAAACTGGATTTCAATCATAGGTATTTGTTCACAAAGGATGTCAAGGCAATAAGGCTGCAGAGCTGCCAGCCCTATTCAAACACACAAAGCCTCCTTTTGCTCCCCAGGTCCAGCACACCTTGGCACCATTTCCTACCTGCTTTCTCAGGAGCCACCATCTCTGACGGGCTGGACGCTGATGCCTGAAGAGAGAGCAGCAGAGCTCGAGGAGGAGCCCATCTCCTACAGCATCACCTGCTGCGACTTCACTGTTATGGGTGCAAGGGCAAGTGCTGCTGCCAGAGGAGATGGCTGCACCTGGCTCATGTCATGCTGCAGGGCCCTCTACTGCTGCTCTTAAAGGGGAGGCTGGGTGCAGGGCTGCAGCTACCCATTTCATCATTTCTTTTCCAATCTTAGGTAGCGAAGAATGAATTGTTGGAGAAATACTACAGTCATGGAGGGAAGTTTCTTACCATGCTCCCAGATGGAACAGCACAGTTATTGTATCCTTTATGGGGCTCATTTGCCCACAACAGACCAGGCTGTAACAACAACAGCTTTCAGTATGTTCTGTAATGCTGCATAATGGGGTTGCTTGGTTTACCACTTCTACAATCCAAAAAAAGCATCAGGGAAAAAGCTTACAGAGAATCACATTCCTTCAGATCAGCCTGCAACTTCGAGGCAGGAAGGGCATCTGTGTGCTCAGTGCTCAGTGAAGGAACACAGCAGCCTGGCTGGGGACAGCTCTGCTCTGCCCTCCAGCTGCCTACATCCCAGGGCTGCTGCCATTTGTGGTGCTGGAGAATGACAAAGTGCCTCAAATGCATGCACTCCCAGCAGTGAGCCATGTTGGAGATGCAAGGTGTGAGGTGCAAAAGAACCACTGTTTGGACATGTTCATGTTAGTTAGGGGCCAAAGCCATTTTTTCCCTCTGGTTGTTCCTTTTTTTTTTTTTTTCCTTTGTGAGAATGGGACCTGCCCCTGTTTTCTCTATCCTTGTTCATATTAAGCTCAATTCTTCCCTTTGCCAGGCTTCTGCTTTCAATCCTAAGATTCTATAAATGTGTCTTTAAGGCTTATAAGAAATTCTGCTTGGATTGTTGCTTAAAAAACCAACAAAGTGCATTTTTTGTCTGTACACAGAGAACATTTATGTAGGAAAGGACTTTGGTCCTTCCCCAGTAGGACTGCAGCACACCACCGTTCTGCCTGCAGCACCGTAACCCAGGCAGTGCGTCAGTCTGTGCACTGAGATACGTGGTATGCAATAACCAATGAACCAGGCACACAGAGGAGTTATGCACACCTTATCTGATGGTAGCTATCCATCTGGAAACCTGGCAGTCATCGTTGTACGAGAGAAAAAGCGGTTTGTTTGCATAGTGCAGGAAGACAAGGAAAGTAACACTGAGATACAGGCAGTATTTGCATCCAACGGCAGGAGCACCTGCTACCACCCGCACGGCACTGTGTGGTACGTTGGTGTCAGACAGCAGCTTTGTTCCCACTGCATGTTTTCAAAGATCATAAAGGCTGTTTTTATCAGCACTCCAAAATTAAAAGGCAAACACACGATAGGGGATATGTGATCTACAGGGAGAGGACACGTGTTTTATAGACTCACCAATGCCACTGGGAAAAAGCAGACACACAGCAGTGCTGAGCTGATGCAGCATGGCCTTGTTGCTGGAAATTCTGTGAAGGCAGGACACCTTGGCTGGGAGGTGCTCAGGACACAACGAAGATTAATATTTCCTCTTTCCCTGTTTCCTCTTCTCACACTCCAAGGGCTGTGCCCTGCTGTGTGCTGGGGTGTCAGGCCCAAATGTGTGCCACAGCTTGGTGAAGGTCCTGTGTGTGCTGAGGTCCTGTATGAGGTCCTGAGCCCTGAGAGAGGTCCTGTCCCCTGGGCTGCTGAGGACAGCAGTCACAGGGTGCACCCCTTGCTGTGGAGTGTTGGTCTTTCTCTTAGGATAACAATGAATGCTAAAGGAGGGCAGTGCCTGGACCGGGCAGGCAACAGGGTGAGGAGGTGGACGTGGCCAAGCAGCACAGCATCATCAGGACCTTGTGCCCCACTGAGCCCCATCTTCCTCTCCCTGAACCTGCACGTGGGGGTCAGGATCATGGGCCAGGATAAGATCACAGTTTCCTTCCTTGCCATGGGACAGCAAGCAAAATTCAACGTGGGAACAAAAGTGCAGGTATTTCTTACATGCACAGCCAGCTGCAAGCAGGGCAGCCAGGGAATATTCCTTACCCGTGGGGGTGCCCCTGCGTTGCCCCAGCCTTGGTCCTGCTTCCAAAGCAGCTCTGATGCCCTCTTCTCTCCCAGGGCAGCCAGGCTGGCGAGCTGCATGCCCTCCCCAAGCTGAATGAGGATGAGCTCCTGCTGCTAGCCTTGCGGGTGAGGATCCTGCGGCTCATCGATAAGCTGCGCAGCTGCCTGAACTTCCCTTCCAATGAGCAATGGGACAAAATGAAGCCACCAATGTACCTTGTCACACAGACTTTAAAGATCTTGTACCTTTGCACGACTTCTGACATAAGCGAAGAGCTGTGCAGCTCAGTCAGGGCAATAGTAAATGCTCCAGTCTGAGCAGCATGTGTGGTGTGAAGCAAAGTGAGTTGAGCCGGCCAAGACAGAGAATTCTGATGCCACAGTGTTGGCAGGCACTGATCCCGGTGCCCCACAGCCCTGCCTGCTGTGGGCCAAGGGCACTGCAGTCCAGGGGCCATCCTGCTGATGGAACAGCTCAGGGTGGGGTGCAGCCAGCAATGGGTCACGTTGTGTCAGCTTGTGGTGAGGAGCGCCTTGGCTGGGAGGTTTTGTGCAGGGCATACTGACTGTGTGTCTGATGTGAGAGCGCTGCTTGTCAGCGTGCTCCCTTCTGTCTCCCAGCAGCAGCCAGCTTGGGCTGAGCACTCATTTCAGTCTATAAATTTGGCACAAAGATAAAAGCAAACAGCTGAGGCACAGCCTATGACAAGGGTAGGGGGAAGGGGTGTTTTGAGGCCACAGCATGGCACTGCTGCACTCAGCAGCACTCACAAAGGGCACAGTGCCGGCACTGTCCACGTTTCCCTGTTGGGAGCACTGCTGTCTGGCCAGCTGCAGGCACAGCACAGCACGCAACAGTTCTCCCATTCTCAGGGGATAAGAGGCCTCAGTTGAACCAAAGCAACCAACAACCCCAGCAGCATTTGCTCAGGTGCAGGGGCAGCGGGCGGTGAGCAGCCCCTGAGTGGCTGCTCTGGGAGGATCTGCTTGCAGCCACATTGAGCACCACTGTCCCACTGCAGGCCCTGCAGCTACTGGGGTGATGGGATGCAGACCCCTCACAGCCAAGATGACCTGGGCCAGCTCCCACCACTCATGGTATGGATGCTGGAGGCCACGGGCTGCACTCGGCCTCTCCGCCTGCAGCCGAGCAGTTTAGCGAGGTGGCTGCGGATGTCTCTGCTGTGCAGGGCATAGATGAGAGGGTTGAGGAGGGAGTTGGTCTCACCCAGGATGAACAGCACGTCCTTGAGTGTGTCAGGCAGGTCACAGGAGCGGCAGGCAGCTTGCACGGTAGCACCAACCAGGTATGGGCCCCAAGAGAGCCCGAAGCCGACGAGGACAAAGAGCACAGTGCGCAGTGCCTTGAAGTGGCGCAGGCGGGCGCGGAGGGGCCTGGGCTGGGCGCAGGAGTGAGGCGACCGTGTGTGCTGTGCATAGGCAATGCTGCACACTGAGACGTGTAGGCACAGCAGCACTAGCAGGGATGGAGCAAAGACACCGAAGCAGAGGGTGTAGAGGTACTCACTCCTGGTCACAGAGAGCAGCCTACAGTAGCCCGTGTAGTTGCTTTGCTGAAGGGAGGGAAAAATGAGAGGCAAGTGCCCAAGGAGGAAGGCGAGCATCCAGAGGAACATGAGGGAGAGGGCCACAGGCGCTTTCTTCGGAAGCATGTGGTAGGAGAGTGGCAGCCTCACTGCCAGGTACCTGTCCAGGGAGATGAGCAGCAGCGTCAGGATGGAGCCGATGCACGGCGTCATGCTCAGGGAGATGCGCAGGAGGCAGAAGGACTTGCTGCGGTCAAAGTCCCCATCCAGAACATCATCCAGGGCCTCAGTGATGCACATTACGCCCACCAGCAGGTCGGCGGTGGCCAGATTGAGCACATAGATGTAGCCAGAGATGTAGCCTGGATGCTTCCTCAGCAGCTGGCAGACAGCCACGATCACCAGCAGGTTGGCAGGGGGGATGAGGCAGCTGAGCAGCACATGCGGCACAGTGCACAGCATGCTGACCATGCTCCCTGCTGCAGCCCCAGCAGAGGAGCCCTGCAGCAAGATGTGTGGCTGAGCTGGTGAGAAGGGGGCAGAAGTGCCAGCCCTACACTGGCCACAAACACCTACGTCAGTCCTCTAAAAGGCACTCCATCCATTCCAGAAGACCTCTGCAACCATCCCAGATGCTGCCTGTTGCCGGTGGCATTTTCAGCACTCCCAGCCTCACCACTTCCCATCAGATTTCGCTCCACGCCCAGGGGGATGCACCCAGAGGTGCCAGATGGCTGACGCTCCCACCCATGGTGGGCAGGGAGGAGCGCTGTGGGCCGGGCTCCCGGCACCGTGACACAGGACGAGGAGTGGCTTCACCAAACAAAGCCAAGTCAGGCAGATGGCTGCTGTACAGGCACCTGTGGTCAGTGTGGTCAGGAGCATGGTGCAGGGCACACGGAGCCAGGGCAACAGAAACACTGTCCTTGTAGGCTGCACCAGCACTGCAAGGCCACCAGCTGCATGCAGCTTCTGGCATGGGGACAACGCGCAGCCTCCAGACCGCGGCCATGGGCGGGAGGACATGGGAATGGGGCAACGGCAAAAACGCGAGGACCTCTGGTGCCTCAACCAACACAATTGCTTCCTGGCAGCCTCAAACCAGGCCTGCCATTTTGCAGAGTAGGATGTTAGACCCTAAGTATATGCTGCTGAGGCATTTGCAAAAGAGAGAGCAACAGAAGAGGCAGCTTTCTTGGGTTGCTGTGCTGCAGGAGTTCCTGTGCCCGTGCTGCCGGGTGCTGCAATCTTTCCTGCACCATGACTGAGCAGCAGCCACGGCCCCAGGGCAGCTCTGAGGCCATGGGAATCATAGGAACACCACAGACACTGAGAGTGCAGCAATACCTGGATGGTCCTCTGTCCCACACTTCATCAGGTTCTCCTGGCTACAGGTCAGAAAACACGTATCAAATCAATTTCTACTATACTATACCAGCCCACAGTGCTGCTCATGGGACCTTTCCCACACAACAAAGACACACTTGGCATGGCGATCCAGGGAAGAGAAATCCTGAAAGGATTTCAGGATTACAGAGCACAGAAAAGGATACAGAAATGCCCGTGCTGGGTGTTTTTCTAAGTCTGGGATGTTGGAAGGGGTGAATGGGAAACAGCGCTGGCTCACAGTCAGTATGCATGCGCACAGCCCTTGGATGCTGCTGGAGGCTGTTAGCAGGCTTGGGATGCCCACTGCCAGAGCCAAGCACAAGGAAGCACTGAGTTCAGCCTGAACCAGCCCTCCTGGTTAAAGCACCCCAATATTACACTGTCAGCTGGTGTCTGGTCCCCAGAACGTATTGCTCTCTTTAGTGACTATCAAGGCTCTTTTCTTCCATTTCACTGTTCAGTTTTTCAGGAGGCAGTGATCAACAAACAGCATTCACGGACCCGGTCCCTCCATTAAACCAGATCTACTCAGTGGACCCTGCAGCCCAGAGCAACTGCAGGAGGACTGGAACACAGGTCAGCCTGCATCCCTCAATGAGAAGCCAAGGCTGAGCGTCTGGCACATTTAACAAACATCAGCAACGGTTCTCACATTCCTCACCCCAACACTTCATTATGTGATTTTGCTCAGATGAAAGGAGCAATATTGCGGGCAGCGAACAGGTCGTGGGCATCACCACGGTGACAGGCAAGCAGCTCATGGAAAATCACAGCCTAGCAACACATCCACGCACGTAGTTGCTTTGTCTGATCTGTCTTAGGACTATAACCAATGAGAAACTAAAAACTCTATCCACACTAGAAATTTTGACTTATCTATTTCAGAAGAGCTAAAAAAACAATTTCATCATAGACTCAAACAGGTTCTGAGGCCACTGCATGTTTAATGATTTAATGGTTGTGATTAGCAACACCTTTATAGCAACTGACAGAGTGTATTCTTTCAGTTGGTTGGACAGTGTCGGGGTTACTCAAAACCTTACTTAAATGCCTCCATAAATCCTGAGGTGGGTCAGACCAGTGACTGCTGTCCTTGTTGCATCTCGTCTGATTTACTGCCCCAGCACACAGCTCTTCCCCCCCCATCAAAGGGCGGTGTACGATAAGGAGGACTCAGGAAGCACACAAGTAGCTTTACAAGGGGTGTGAAACTGTAGTTTGGAGCAAGGACAAGAAGCAGGAGGATGAGACATCTGTACCTCCACAAGGTGAGACCGTGAGCATCCTGGGAGCTCATAGCTTGACTGCCAGCAGCTCTGCTGTTTTCACAGAACCTCTAAGATCCCCAAGCCCAACCCATCCCACCACGCCACTGACCGTATCCCTCAGCACATCTCCACAGTTACTGAACAACTCCAGGGATGGCAACTCCACCCCCTGGGCAGCAACGCCAGTTCCTGGCAGCTCTCACAGGGCAAGATGGCCATAACAGGGGTCACAGGAGCAGCCAGAGCAGGACCTGCAGTTCCAGCAGCTCAGCCCTGGCAGAGAACCAAGTGCACCATGGCCAGGAGAGGCCTCAGCTCCATCCTGGGGGGTCTGGGCTAGAGTTGAGCGACCACGGTTTAGTGCACGTGGTGGCAACGGGTTGATGATTGCAGCAGATGATCTTAGCGGTCTTCCCCAGCCTTAATGATTCTAAGACTACAGCCCCAGAATGGCACCTGACACCGACGTGCTTGCCTTGGCCCTTCAGGACCCGCTGCATCACCCAACGTCCTCCGCACCCTTCAGAGCTGCATCGCGCAAGCCGCCCCCCGCACAGCGCAGCTCTCATGCTGAGCAGCGCTGCGCTGCGCCCGGCCTCAGGCTGCACACAGCCCACGGGCACCTGCTGCAGCCCGGCAGCAAAAGGCAGCACCAGGCGCTTCTGCAAACACTGCTGCATTTCCATGGGAAAACAGCTGGGCACCAAATCCTAACAGAGCAAGGCTGCGGAAAGGGGCTGAGACGAGACAACCAACACACCACACCACCAACGGCTTTGGGAAGTGGACTTTTTATGCATTCCTCAGTTACAGTTCTAAGAATATCGTCACCATCAGCGACTCACGAGGTACTTCACACAGTCAATGAGAACTCTTTATTTCAATTCCATTTCCTATTTCTGTTTTGGACAGTACAAAGTCCCAGCTTTTAAACTCTTCAGAATGGCCACGGGAAAACCTCTCAAGCTGGCCAACATCACTTGAAAAGCGGCTGACTAATTTTTACTGAATTCACAAAACGATGCAATTACTCGGAATATAATTTCGTTCACATAATTTAGAATATAAAGCACTGTTCAACTCTGCCATATATTTTGAAAAATATACAAACCTGCTTTTACCACATCAGAGATATTTGACAGGCGGCTGTCAATTACTTAACAGTTTAGGACAACATCAGACGTTCCTGTAACTTCATTTTAAACTACAAAAAGAACATAAATCCATATAAAATACAACAGATTAAACAAACTTTTTCCAAGGGAAAATCAGGTATCAACTCAATCTGCCACCGCGTGAAACATGAATATAAAATAAGTTACAATTAGTAATGCCTGCATTGTTGAGCTATGAACTGGTCGAATGAAATCTTAAAAAAACTATACAGTATTATTGCACCCCATGAATGTGCAGTATCTGGAAACACGCCAGCACTGAAAGAGGTCTTTCATTAAGGTTTTTCCAGGAGGCACAACATGACTGCGAGAGAAGCATCCAGTCTGTACCAACAGCAAGCTGTCTTCAGTACAGGCCTTCATTGGTCCGAGACACGCGGCCCTGGAAATCACCGCTTAATGCCTGCAAACAGAGACACAGCAGCACCATCAGCAACACGCGGGGTTAGCTCAGTCAGACCTCACAGAAGGGCACGTCTGCAGAAGTCAGAAATCAGTGGCACCTCTTACTTCCTGCACTGGCACTGCCCAAGTAACAATCGCTCCGAACCCTCTCCCCATTCCACAGAGCTGCACGATTACCAGCGAGATCCATCGGGCAGGAATGTGGGCTTAGCGGTCAGCAGTCTGAGCTCTGAGCAAAGAGGAACAGCACAGCAAGCCCTGGTTACAGAGCGTGGTTTCCTACAAAGAATGAGGCTGCCTGAAGTTCCTGGGCAGTGCTCAGACTTCTCCAAGCCAAAGCACACCTCCACGTGCCAGGTAACCGCTATTCTGCAGAAGGTGGATCGTTACACAGAGCTCCAGAGGAAGCCTGTGAAGGTGCCTGAACACAGCCAGGTCGTTCACCGCTGCAGGTGGGACCAACTGAAAATTCCTAGCGCTTCTTTAACACTTTTAAATGAACAAATATCAAAACCAATTCACGTCTGAGTCAAGGGCCACCGGTGACCGGCGCAAGACTTACAAGAAGTTTCAGTGCTGATAGATGAGGCTATGATCGATGGTGAGGCATTGACTCCATGTGCACATTGAGCTTCATTTCATTATCAAGAATTTGTACAAGCTGCTGCATGGAAGGAAGATGGCCAGACTCTAGCTTAGACCACACTGGAACATCTATCACAAAACACAGGAAGGGGAAAGCACAATTACACTGAGAAAGTCAGAAACTTGTCAGGCTACATTAAAGACAACATTTACAAGACCGAGGAAGCTACGCAGGCTGGTACTGCTTTATGCTGGAATATCTGCCTCGACAGTGCTTCAGGTCTTTGGATAGACTGCAATACAAACCAAGAGTCTAGTGCCTCTGTTTAGAAGTCCATCGTATGAATTCAGTGATGGAAAATATCCATTCCTGTGAACAGAATGTCTAAAAACGCAACAGTGAGTGGTGGGATAGCATTCCAAGTCTCTAAACCACAGCCCCAGGAAGGCTCTGCTACCAATTCAAATCTGAGATTTAGGACCAAGTTCATCTGCTCTGACACAGCGTGGTCACTCTTTACAAAGGTTCTGCAGAATACAGCTTGACTCAGAAACTGATACACTGAAATGCAGCCTGCACCATTATAAACTGAGAAACAAACACTGAGCTGACAGACTCATACCTACAGCCTGAAAAATTCTGCACTCCAGCACGCTTATATAATCTCTAAAACCACAGAATTACTTGAAGGCAGAAGATCCACAGACTCTCAACCTGAGAAATCATACTGCTGTCCCCTGCTAATGGAAATTCTGGGAATACCAGTAGCTTCACTGTGACTGAAAGTCTAAGCCTTATTATAGAACAGGATAGGGAAAGCATCTAATGAACTGCTTCCCCAGTTGCTGACTTCTCCCTTAATGCACACTGCAAGCAAAGAAAACACAATACAGTTACTCCACGTGACCAAATATTCCCTTAAATATGTTTTTTTTCATTTTTAAATAGCTGTAATTAATGTAAGTATAAATTGCATTGTAGGACATACGTGATTTTCATCAGTCATTACAGCATCTGAAGCTTCAAAATGGAAGGCACTGCCACACACACCACATTTCACAGCACCGCCCCCCGCTCCTGACAGCAGCTCTCACAGATCTCAGTGTACGCATGCAGCACAATGACCCCAGAGAAGGAACTTCTCATCTCACCATTCAAAGTTATTTCAAATGCACCCGTTGACATACACTGGTTCTCAATCATGTTGCTCAGGAAGAAAACCATCATACAAGCATAAACCTGGAAGAGAACAGAGAGAATCCCAGACGCTTTGGCCATGTAAGTCACAGCTTATTTTCTTCACTTGTAACAAGTGCTGCACATGTACACACAGCCCTGAACTTCCCTTTGCCACTTTATCATGTAGCTTTAGGGTGGCACAGCAATCTTCCTTTCATCTTCCTTTTTAGCAAAGATTCTGCACACGATCTTCCCAAGACAGACATCAAAATAGCTCTGAAATCACCCAGCTCATAATTCAAAGAGGCAAAGTTCCACCCTCCTGCCTCCTTCCTACTCACATCTTTGCCCACCTTAGCAGCCTGTCTGCAGAAGCACACGGCTAAGGCAGCACTTGCAGCACTATGAGGGAACACTGCAGGAGCTGTCCCTACAAGTTGCTGTCATTTTCAGAGCAACACTCAGATTTAACACTGATCGTAGGGACTAGACAAGGCTAAATTTCTTCTGCTCGTGCCAACAGCAACCTGGAGCATTTCTTTAACAGTGATCATTTAGAATTGTCTCTGTCGTAGTGTCTCAGGATGAAATGATGCAATCCTCAGAAACACATCATCTCTAATGCCCTTTCCATGCACATTCATGCTGCTTGCTGCAATGCCCATGGGGTTAGCATGGGGGACATTCATTGCTCAGACCATCACAGGAGTACAGCAACCAGCCCAGCTCAGCCCTGCTCTTAGTCAGTGTAATCAAGCAGGATACATTACAACTTCTGTATGTTCCAATTGGCTCACGACACAGCCCCACCACACTGGGTAGCTGCTTCCGTGCCTGCACCAGCAGAATATGTAAAGGTTATCAAATTTAATACTGCTTTTGCTTAGTAAAACAAATCTGGAATAAGGTTATTCTAAATCAGAGCACGATGACATGAATCCGTTAGCATCACCAGCACTGACTCACAGGGGTATTCATCCCACAAGGGACAGTCTGCCATGCCCAAGTATGTTCTGCAAAAAAACCCATAGAATTTCAGTTTGATTTTTCTAGCTGTGAAATTGCACACCTAATTCATTTCAAAATCTGATGAAAGCAGCAACTGCAAAACAGTCGTAAGACAACAGAGAAAGGAAGTGGCAGCTTTAGCAATACCAGCATGACACTCTACCTGAGCCATTAATAAATAAACAAATGTGTAAATAAAACCACAGTGCTCTTAGTAACTGCAGCCTTCCTTCAGCAACCCATGCTGCATCTTTACCAGCAATGCTGACAGCAGATACCCCTCTGCAGCATCACCAGCTTGGAAAAATGCTAGGAATCAAACCAAAAGCTACGGAAGCCCGAGGGCTCTGCTGAGATCAGCGTATGAAAGTTAGGTCAGTGACAGCACTCAGTTCCCCACAGCATTCTTGCAAATCCATTCTGACATTACTTTTCAAAAACAGAAGACAGTCTGCAGTTTACCTTGTTTTCTTGGCCCCACTGCCAGATGCTTGGAGCTTGCATGCCAAAGAAAGCAAATGGATCCTTGCCGACAATTATTAAGCCTATTAATACTAGCTTGAAGACAGACAGGAAGGATGCTATGTGCCTATTAAAAGACAACAAACAAAAGCGACTTAGAAGGTTCCCAGTTATGCTTCATCACACAACTGCTACGATTTGCCTCATTAGAACGGTTTCCATAATGTGCCACCGTGTTTCAGAGGAAAGATAAAACTTTTCAAGTAGGCTTACATGTCCGTAAATAATTCATGTAGCCCAAAAAAGCAGCACATCCTCACATCCTCAGGACACAGCCAGTGGCATCCCAGAGGCAGGTGTGCATTTTTTTCTAACCAGACCTCAAACAGAAGCCTGCTTTCAGTTCACACGTGCTTAAAGCAAACGGTACGTTTTGTACCTGAACGAAGCTGCCCCACGTTACAGACACACAGCTGAAATGCAACATTAGGACAGTTTTACGGCTTCCTGAACTCTGCAGTTCTGCACAGGAGTGAGATCTACGGCCAGAAAGCAATTAACATCGCTGTTTTCTACCTGGCACCCTTCCAAACATCATCACCGTTACGGCAATTAGGTCAGGAAACGTTCACGAGCTGCCGCACGAACCGCGGCCCGTCTCCCGCCCGCACGGCCGCGGCAGCAGCGGCACACGCGCATTTTCCGCGCCGCGCTTCAGAGCCCGGGCCACAGCGGCAACGACGCGAATGTACGCGCAGGTCCTCCGCCACGAAGAGCCGCAAAGCACTGGATGGATGCGGCGCGGCGGAAGGCGCGCAGCCGCACGGTGCGAACGGACACGCCGCCACCCGGCGAGCCGGGCGTACGCAGCGGGAAGGCGAGCGGGATCAGCGGCGCTTACCTGTAGATGGGCTGCGGCAGGTAGTTCTCCCCCTCGATGCGGATGTCGGGGTACCGCTGGCTGATGACCCGCATGTACTCCTCAAACACCCGCCGGTATCCTCAGGACACGCTGCAGACGGAGAGGCGCCGTCACGGGGCGGCCCGCAACGCTCCGTCCCGCCACCCGCCCCCCCCGGCACCGCCGCCACCCCGCGCCGGAGCCACCGCCCGCCCCCGCGGCCCGGACAGCAGACGCCGAGCCCGCCCGGCGCCGCCATCTTGCGGCGCGCTCACCAGATCTGGAACTTGAGCAGCGGGCCGGTGGCGTAGGCCATGCGCAGCTTCTTGGCCGGCAGGCCGCCCTGCTCCGCCGAGCCGCCCGGCCCCGCAAGCGCCGCCAGCAGCAGCAGCAGCCCGAGCCCCGGCCCGGCCGCCCGCATCGCGCCCGCCTCACACCAAGGTCACGCGAGCGCCGCGCACTCCGCGCATGCGCCGCCCCGCCCAGAGCCGCCCGCGAAGCGCGGCCCTCACGCAGCGGGGGGGGAGGGGGGGGGAAGGCCGGCGAGCCGCTCCGCCCTCAGACCGAAGCCGTCTCGCGCAGGATTCGCCGTTTAAGCCCCTCCGCGTCGCGGATGCGCGCGGTCACCGTGAGCCGTGACCAGACGTGACTGCGAGCTGCGCCACGACGTAGCGCCGAGAAGTGAGGAGCGCCGCGTTACTGCTGCCGGCCACTGTACAAATTCTGCCCCGGCACAGAAGAACAGAACCGCTTTTTCTATTAAACACTCTTTATTTTTGTCTACATCCAACGACAAAGAACGCCTCTCTTCAAACAGGATACAGCTGTGCGCCGGGCAGGCTCTGCTCCCAGGGCAGAGCGGGGCAGCAGCACTGCTGGCACAGCACGCCTCACACAGCGCCTTGGGAAAGCTTTCAAAAGGCCAACGTGCAGCAAATCCATCAACTTCGGCATCTTCAGTCATCGTTGAAACTTTTCACGGTGATCCAGTCAATACGCGTTGCATTTTGGGTGAATTTGTGCTAACAGCACACATGAAGTTTCACAGACCCAGCTCCAGGTCCTCCAATTCCTGGAGCAGAGCACTTTCCTTCTGGATCTTCTCCAGCTAGAACAAGCACAGTGCCAACAGCTGTAGCTCATACAGGAAACCCAAACAGCAGTAGCTGTGAAGGTCCTGCACTCCTTCCCCCCCAGCAGCACCCCCACATGGCCACAATTCAGGTGCCCGCTTTGAAAGCTCCACACGAAACAGACACTGCATCACTACCTAACTGCTCTGAAAAGCCTGATACAGATTTTGCACGATTATTTGATAATAGGCAGAACAGCACGGAAAGAGCAATCTTCAAGTCCTGCAGGCCCTGGCAGAGCATGCCCTAATTTAGCCAACTTGGTTATCACAGCAAGTCATGGCACAGGACACCTACTGGCTCTCTTTGTAGCCGAAGCCCAGTTGGGAACCCAAAGCTGAGTTTCTAATGCACTGCACTCCCATCGCATTGTCCAGCACAGCTGTATGGATTAACTTGCAAAGAATGGGAGGAAACATGGCAAACGAGAATTACAATTTACCCAGGAGCAAACAGCTTGCCACAAACAGAGCAGTGTGTGCTCTACACATAAAACGTATGTATTTTCTTTCTGAAGATGCAGGATTTCACTTCACATGTTCTTCCTGTGGACCAACTCCTTTTCCAATTGTTTAAAGGACCAGAAGTCAGATACCACAAGCTCAAGCAAGTCCATGGTTTTTCCAGAGAAGGTCATTGTAAGGCCAAGACAATGAAACACTTGTTTTGCCATTCCATTAGCACTCTTTGTCAGTGTTTGCATTGCATTTTACAAAACACACTGAAGTTGTGGTTACAGCACGGGTGGCCACACGATGAATGCAGGGTATCACCTCACTGAGGTCAAGGGGGTGGTCAGAAACAGAGGTAGGGATCCAAGTAAATGAACAGCAGGTATGCTCTGTGCATTCTTTTGAATGCTTGTCTCTGATTTTGAATTTGAAAGAATGCAACAGGTCAAAATCTTTCAAAATTTAAGCAGTACCATCACAAAGAACTATAGGAAATGCAAGGGCAAAAAAACAAAACAAAACAAGTGAACTAGTGAACTGTTCAAATCTTAACAGTACCTGATTTTTCTCTAGCTGCTTGCCAGCAGCTGCCTGCTCTTTCAGCTGCTCAATTGCCTTTAGTTTCTGTAAAAAAAAAAAAATAATAATAATAAATAAAAAATATAAGTATATATATTATATATATATATATATAAGTAAGCCAAAACCAGAAAAAGAGTCACACATGTTCCTGCACTTGCAATTGCCAGATTTACCAGGAGGCTGATCTCAGTACGGAAGGCACTTTTCCTTTAAGCATCTCCAGATGCTCATTCCAGAATACCCCACTAATAAGTTATTTTTTTTTCCCCAAGAACAAGACATCTTAAAGAACAGGAATGCTTGTTTCTGAAAAACACCACGCACCATCTGACTGAAGGGCCAAATCCATTTTCAGAAACAACTCCTCCATCACTATTCCTCTTTACCACACATTCTCTTTGGAAGGCCTGAAACATCCATCAGAACATGAAATGCAGGAGGCAGCCAAGAGGAAAAAACCTCTGATGGATTTCACAGGAACAGAGAAGATTCTCTAGCCTGAACAGAGCAACTTCCAATTTGAAATCATTTACATTTGAGAATTTCCAAGACTGGCAGTGAACCTTGCACTCATCCCGCACAGCAGTTAGGGAAGAAATTCAAAACCATACAGCATAGTTTCCTTCTCAGATTCGAGATTCAAATCACTTAGAAGTATGCTCTCTTTTTCTCAAGGACAAAACAAAAAAACCCTTAGAGATTAGAGGAAGAAGAGGATCTGTCTTGCTTAGAATCAAAGCAGGTTCCCTTTGGGGCTGGTGAAAGCAGACCAAGAACAGGAACCTCATACAGGTGCTTTTTAAGAATAAACACAGTTAAGCTCTTCCCTCTCACTTGTGAGGATTCTGTTGCACGTGCAACAGTATTTGTACCAGCATACTGGAATGCTCTTCCGTGCACTTTTGAGCAGCTTCTTTACTATCTAGGCTGGCAAGAGCTTTCGGAGACATAGAAAATGATGACTTCTGCTATTTTACAAGGTGGAAAAGCAAAAAAAGTCGGTTGACAAATTCAGTAAATTACCATCTATGTAAATGCTTCCTACTGAGCTCAAGTCACATTACACTCAGACTAGATCTTACAGACCATCTCTTAGAGAAATATGTTGTTCTTAAATTAACAGAAAGTCCCCTTACCTTTTTTAAATTCTTTATTTTCTTGTCAACTTCAGGATCTCCTGATGTCACGACAGGCACTGCACTTCGTGGTGTATTCTGTGATGCTGAAGACTGTGTGCAGTCCTGACCACAATCAGTTTTGGCCTCCTGTAAGTTTAAAAACATATATCACACTACCTACAGATTACAACGGACCTGAATCTTTTCAATCATCTGAATTAATCTATTTAATATTTCTTCCTTCTCTGATTTGCTGGTGTTCTCCAAAATTTGTAATTGACTTGCTGTGATGTTTTGTGCTACATCTTAGAGAGGTCATGGCTCTTCTTGGAATGTCATTCATGTTGTTTCCTGTTTAAATTCTACTTCCTGTAGACAACCACCATACATAGCATGGGAAAACATCAGTAAGGGTGATGTGACAAACACAATTTATAGTCTGATGGGTCATTAACTCTGAAGATAAAGAAAGAGCTCTAAAGTGGCGTAAGAAACGTAAAAACCCAACCTTTTATGTTAATTCAGAACTTTGTATAAAAATTGCAGGTGATTTTTATCTGTTTAGCTGAAGAACAGCAAGCAAAGGGGTGAAACAGAAGAACAGAGCTCTCTGGTCTGCCCTGGTAACCCACCATAGCCCTGACCCGCAGGGAAAGGCCATTCCCACCTTCCCAGTCTGGACGGAAGCTTGTGCATTGCCAGAAGGTGAAAAGGCACAATTATGCCATCTGAACATTGGTTTCAGTTAATGTTTACAGCACGACTAACCACAGCTGTCCTTAGGTCATCCTTTCACATCTGCCTCTGTCCAGTTGAAACAGACCACCCACCCCACAAGATCGCTTTCACAAAATCAGCAGATGGCTTTCGGGGCAACTGATATCATTACTCTGAGACTGATCAGTGTCACTGTGAAGGCTGATTTAACGTTATCCTTGAAAGAATAGCTTTTGCTGTACCTGTTTAGCAGCTTTCTTTGCTTCGTGTTTCTTTTGGTTTTTCAGAGCTGTTTTAGACAGTGGCTTTTCACTGCTTCCTGACTGTGGTTTCATATTCTGAGGTGGCTCGTCCTCATGCTGCACAGAAAATCACAGGGTAAGAAAAGAAAACCGGGTTGCTGGGTTAGTTTTGTTGTTGTTGCTATTTAGGTAGGTTTTTCTAGGAGGTGAGGGAAGGGTGACTGTTTCGCCTTCTGTTTTTTCTCCTCCCTCTCCCAAGAAATTTATTTTTCTAGAATAAATTCTTTCAAACAGGGAACAAAGCGTCAGTCAGAGAGGATTATCAAGAAAGCCTCTAGAAAAGCCCCACAGCATTCCTCACCCAGTTACTCTTCTAACGTCTCTCGTTAAAAATAAAGACGTATTTGAGGCCAAGCTTCCAAACACAACGAACACAGCTAAAAAGTTCAAAGCTCACACAAAACAATCGACTTACGAGCTTGGAGCTTGTGACAGGTTTGTTTCTCAAGGCCGGCGGTCTGTACGCTTGAGCAGGTTTGGGCTCAGCACTCGGCAGTTCACTCGGGACTGCCTGGTATTTCACTGCTTTCACTGGGAACACTCCATCCAAAAAGGGCTGCCAGGAAACTTGCCACATTTCCTCATTTGATGGAACTTCATAGCTGTGTAAAACGGAGCCAGTGTAGTGCCAGATCTTATAGCCGTTGCTGACCCGCAGCCGGGGGGCGCACGTGGCTGTTACGATGTGCTCCCCATCAGGGCACCAGGCAAAATAGGTGGAATCGGAGGCTACCGGCTTGGAAATGAGTTTGTAGTTTTTAACGTCCCACACTTCCATCTGTCCCCTGAGATTTCCAAATCCTGCTAGTACCAGGATGTGTCCATGGGGGCTGTAGTAGGCAGCATTGCGAGGACCGGTTCCAAAATCAAACACAGGGTCACATTTCAGATTAAAAACTGTTGCTTTGGCAGGCATAAAACCATACACAGCACAAAACTCGACAGAATTGGGGTTCCAAACAACATCATAAATAGGACCATTTTTTGCTAAAGGAAAAGGAAAACATGCAGCCGTTGTTATGAGATGATATTATTTTCACTTGTACTGAAAAGCTATCAGTGATTCTTATCTTCACACTCTGCTAAAATCCTATAATTTAATTACTGACTGGAAATGAGTTACACTAACAGTAGTGGTGGAAACAAACAACATCACTTTCTCATGATTTTCGTTAAGGTTTGCAACAGTAACTGCTACCATTCCAAATTACCTCTGTAGGGTCAGCAGCGGCACGTTAACAGTAAGCACACTTTCTCAAGTAAAAAAAATCCCTTTTATTTTTCCTTGCTATTCAAGTATGTTATCTCAGGACCTCCTCAAACTGTCCCACTGGAAACCTGCAAAAACAGGAGTTTTATACCAGCTGGATAATAGTTTCTCTTCTTTAACTTCAAGAAATATTGCACAGCTCAGCTTTTAGAGCTTGAAGAATTGATTTAGGTCACCTTTGCACCATGGCCACGTGCAGTATTTCATAAGATGGATTTTAAAGTGGGAGAGGACAAAAAAAAACCCATGGTTTTACACATATTCATGAAAACACGATTTGACTGGAAGCTATTCTGAGTTAGAACACCAGGAGATTTACAAATAATGGATTAACAACTGCGAGTCATGTAAGGCGTGCAGGGTCCCCATGATCACATTCTGTAATCTGGATACATTTACCTACGTTTCAGGTAAGCACCAAGTGCACCAAAGGTAATCCTTAACTTGGAACATTGACTCAGAATACCAAACTGGTTCATTCTCCTTATTCTGAAGCCTCATTATCTTTGGGAACCTCGTTATCTTTCAGCTGTGCAATTGCACTCCCTGTGTGCTTTCCCTTTTGAAAACTTTTTAGGTGACATTATCCCACTGCAACTGCAGAAATGGAAGTCTGAAAGAAAATTAACTCATGACAGTAAGCAGCTGGAGGGGATTAAGGCAGCTTTACATGGGCTTCAACAGTTAAGGCAAAGGCTGCAGCATGAGCACATACTGTTCAAAAATGAAAAACCCTCTGACAATGATAGCATGGAAAAAAGTTCCAAACTGGACCTCAAAAGCAGCTGGATGATGAAAAAATACCACACAGGAGATTCACGAACGTACTGTCAGTTCAAACGAAACACTGAAATTAAGAATGGCTTCTTGCTTCTCTCACTGTATCATTTTTACATCACAAAACTACTTCTGTTTTACTAAACAAGATGCAGAACCTCTGTTTTCCAATATACTTTAAAAAGTGCTCTCACTCTGTACCCTAATTTTTGAGTAACAATCGATTGCATGTCTAAAACCCTACCCAGAACTATTCAACATTTCAGATTCACAAACATTAAGCTGGCTCCACTGCCCAGATCTTTCCTCGGCAAACAAAAACAGTTCTGCTCCTGTGCAGCCTCACACCGGAATTACTCGCATACTTTAATCAGTAGAAGCTGGTGAAACAGCAGTTCCCACTGCTGAGAGCTACAGTGCAATGAGAAACGCCCAGAGCCACTCACGTAGTTGTACGATGGCACTCTCCCCATTTGTTGCAATGTAGTGCAGAGTTTGCTCTCCGTAGTACGAAGCACCTGTTTTGTCCACGTCAGTGCTGGCTATGACCAGCACAGCAGTGGCTGCAGAACACACACAGTCATCAGTACAACTGCTGAATATTACATTAGCTTTTTCACAAGCTACCACGCACAAAGAGAAATTAGTCTGACAGTGGGTTTTACAATTAGTTGCCTGCATGTCAGCACTGATCTCGTTCTCTCCTCAAACTCCTCCTGAACATTAACCCAAACCAAACTAATATCCTTCCCGTCTGAGGAGAGCGTAAGCTGAATCGCTGCTGAATTATGAGGAAATGAACGTGCTTTCATTAAAAGATGTTCAACAGCAGCACCAGTCTTAGGCTTTCCATCTAAGACAGAAACAAGCATTCTGATCATTACAATGAAATGCCTCACCAACAGCTTTTGTGTGCCACCTGTCAGGGACAGACGCACGGGGCCACGCGATCCCTTCCCTGATCCCAAACACGGGCTGAAGTAAAACAGGGGCACGTGGGGGGTGAGGTGGGGCAGTGTTACTCTGCATCACTCAGTGCTCACAAACAGCAGAGCATGCAGAGGACTGTGCGACGCGTCCCAGTCGTGGCAGGTCTGTGTATCCATGGTTTTACAGAGTAAAAATTGTATCAACGCATAACCTTGTGTTTACAGCTTACATGCATTACTACAGAATGCAAAACTCCATTTGGATTTGCAATTCAATTCCTGAATTTCTTAGAGCATAGAATACTCTGTATGATAGAGGAAGGGACAAAAAAATCACATGTCAGAAGTCAAGGTGGAAAAGTTCTGAGCACTGCATGGTATTCAGAACTGCAACCTTAACACTGCATTGGCAGCAATGACTGTCTTCAGTATTTATCTACACATGAAAATTAATGTAAAACTCACAAAGTGATTGAATACCTTTTTTGTTCCATAGCATTGTCACCTTGTCAGCTTTAAAGAAACTCTTATTGGCCAGTGCAGATTGAGGTCCACCAAAATTGGGATACTGATAGAGCCTAACAAATGATGGTGCACCTTTACTGCCTGGAACATACACAGCAACCTAAAACAAAGCAAGGAGATTTTATTGCAGATTAAATTCTTGGTAGCACGAGCTCTATTCATACCAGTACACCACACCAAAATAACAGTAATGTTTGAAGAAAACCCATGAAAAAATTGGAAACAAACCACAGCAGTACCTTGGTTGGCTGCGCTCCTGGCGATAACACAAAATCATTAACCTTTTGCAAATGAAGCTTATTTGCAATAGTATCTGCAAAAAAAAGAAGTTACAGCTGTGATGACATCAAAGAGCAGCCTGGAATACTCAGCAATACTTTCTCATGAGCCTCTGTCATGGATAACAAAAGTTTGATATAAAGACAAACAACCCGTTCCCATTCCATCGAACTGGAGGTCTGGCTAGTTTTTTTTTTACAAAAACAACTCAAACCAAGCCTAGCTTTGAAATCGAGTATTTAGAAGTTCAAACAACAAGAAAGGCTCTGCACCCTAATTGCAGACAGCCTGTGTTTTAAGCAAACAGTTCCCTTCATCTTCTCCGTGCTGCCTTCATAGGAGGCAGCATCACACGCAGATAACACACACCATTACAGTCAGGGATTCTCCACTCAACTTCACTGGCTGACTCCTCCTGACAGGAGGCCTTCACAAGGGCTGCTCTGCACTGAACGTTGCTCCTCTACATAACAACTCACAGGAATTACACCTTGCCAACTCTTCAAAAGTGAAGAAGCAACACCAACTCACAAGTGATTGTAGCAAGGAAGCTGGGGCTGACCAGCAGGGCTCACGCTACAGAGACGACACACGCTTCCCTGGTGCAGAGTGAGAAGGGAGCTGAGGGGACGTGGGTGCCTTCAGACACCAGAGGAAAAAATAAATCGCTGCTTTAATGCGGGATGAGGGGAGAAAGAACAACACTGCTGCCCTGGAGAGGCTAAAGAACGCAGCGTTTGTCAGAAGGGCATCAGGGCTATGGGCGCCTTGTGAGGCGCTGCAGGGACATTAATGCCAAGCACCACGTCCCACAGAGAGACACAGAAATGGGAGTTTGACACCGATTTTATAACTAAATTACAAAGAATTGCATAGCTGGAATAATAATTTATTGTACGTGGACTGTGCTGGGAAAATAGCATTCTTAACAGTCTGATTTCTGCACACAACGGCCAGAAGTGAGGATGGGGGGAAGAATTAATGTGCAAGTTCAGCATATGAAATACTCCAGGAGTATGAAAGTAGCTCATTGTGCATAATGACTACCAGGCTCTGTGGTATTTTTTTCTGTTGAGAAAAAAATGGAAAGAACCTTTGTGCAGGAATGGTTCTGCTGAATAAACCAGTCGTGGTAAAGAAACAAAGCTCTTGTGACTGCTTTCCGAAATTCCTCTCCTCTGGCAAATCACAACAAAGCTCAGTGTCGTTTCCAACACTGGGACTAATGCTCAAGAAACTCTTACAGGGCTATGCACACACACACCCACACACACATGCACTTTTTAAACAGAAATTCTGTTCTAAGAAAAACAGCCCATTACAGAAGCCCCACAGCCCATCCTTCTCCTCAGCAGTTTTCCTTCGTTCCTGTAAATCAGGCTTTCTTCTTTGAAAGTGCATTTGAAGCAGATAAATTAATGAAAAGAAAAACAAACAATAAAGAAAATATACTAAATTAAAATACAGTGATTTTGAGTTTCCAGAACTAAAATGGAATACACAAAATTAAAAGCAAGCAAGGTAAGAAATGAGAAAAAAGTAGGGGGGAAAAAAAAAGAGAGGCCCATATGGAACACAATGGCACTCATAGAAATACTTGCTTACTGAAGTTGTTGTTCTCAAAGAAGTGCACTTCATTGTTCACGTTCCGGGCACAAATACTTTCATCATCTGCCCAGCAAGGACACCTACATTTAAATAACAATAATTTAAAAAAAAAAGAAAAAGTGAACAGCACTCATCTTCAGCAATCTCAGGTATTTTTCTCCTCCATTTTTAAAGCCAACAAGTTCCAGCACAATACACTTCAGACAGATAAACAACACTGTCTCACCGTCCTTCTCTCTGGTGCAAAAAGACAGTGGGTTTACACCAAGGAATGAACAACAGGAGCTGAGCAAGAAGTACTGATAAGCACAGTTGTTGCTTTCAGCAGACAACATTCTGAAAGCCAACACAACACTAGAACTTGTATTTATTCGCCTGTATCAGATTCTGCAAGCAGTTAACACCTAGGAATGTTACTTACCAGTTCTGCATCTTTTTCTGGATGAAAGACTTCAAACACTTTCCAGTTTTCACATCATGAAGTTGCAGGTTGGGTGCCCCTGCTGTGCCATCTTTGGCAGCTGCAACAAAAACACTGCACTGAAGCCGTGGTCTCCTGGGAATAAACCTGCTTGAATCATGATGTTTCCAACTCGTGACTCTACAAGCACCCAAACTTCTTACAAGAAACCTCCCTCTTCCTGTCCTGCTAAGCTCTAGGATGTTAATTGCTTTACCTGATAGTATCTTCCAGTCTTGCAGCCTGCAGAAGGAACTAGCATTCAGAGGTGCAGGGACTCCATCACAAGCCCATTACCACTGGCTGCAGGACATCCATTTAAACACCTCCTAACGTACCTCCGTGAGCCCACAGCCAGCATCTGTCCTGCACCAGTACCAGCCAGCAGCACACCAGGCATCCCACGCCACAGCACACCCTACCCCCCTACCTTACAGCAACCCTTCCACTTACAGACAGCATTCACACCACACACATCAGACATCAGCCTCGATAAATCTGTGGCTTATCTGAATTAGGAACAAACTCCACACAGAGGTAGAGGAGAGAATAGATGTTTATGTTGCCTGTGTCCAGAGGGGGATGTAACTACTCTGAGACAACTCCTCATTTGTCTACACATTACAAACTGCTGGAACAGCATCTTGTCGAAGCGCCCCGTTGGCATTTGCTGGAAACTCTCCACCCACTTAACAGAGTGACAGTGCACACACACTGGTTTGTGAGAGTGCTCAACACCAGATGCTTTCAGAGGCTCTTACCCCTCCCCTCCTTTCCTATACATTTCAACAACCAAGCCATTTTCTGAATGTTTTCCATGTTGCACCTTCAACCAGTGAAAGTGCCACAATGGCAAATCAAGTAATGTAATTAAATGGCATTAAAATACTCATTTACCATGCGTACCTTTGTAGCAGGTAAATGCTCACCTGAATAGGCCTGCCACGTTGCCAGAATGTTATTCTTTGGTGAGAATTCAAGACAAACTGCCTTCGGAAGATCAAAGGAACGCAGCAGTCCTGCACTGGTGACGTTAACAATATTTACTCTGGAACCAAAAGACAGTATTTCAACGAAACATGCTTAGATGAGATAATCGCCAAGGTAACTTTTCATGTATTTGGTTCTGCTCCAATGATACAAAATTAGAAGACCTGTTTTCTCCTCCCGCTTTTACTAAATTTTTGAAGGAACTTATTTTAAAACCAGACACCCAAGCAAAACAGAAACTGACAACGTGAAAGCTCTGGTCAAAGTGTATCCTGCACTTCAATATGCAACATTTTGACTCTGAGCCAGTGCAAGGTATGCTCCATCTACAGAGATTCCATCCATGCTTCCACAGAAGAGGCTAAAGATCTTCTAACTGAATAAAAATACGCGGGATGAACTTCATTAACAGCTCAGGTGTGATATAGCAGATTCATTCCACCTCCACAGCTAAACCGCAGCCCAGCACTCACTGCATGTCAGAACACTCTGTCATGGAGGAAAAAAAATCAACCAGCAGCAAGGTTGTGCTACTTGGACTAATCATAGAAAACAAACACTGCTGTGCTGGGGAATAGGACAAAAAATCCACAAAACAAAACAACTACAGCATATCCAGGTTACAGGGGAGTGTGTGCATTACAAATATGAAAAAAACAGCAAGTATTTCATTTACTATTTATAGAATAAAGCTACTGCTTCAACAGCCTTCACATAAACAAGGTAAATATGGCAAAAATTGACCCAGTTTACTCCATATAAATTGACTAGCATCATAAAATGCACCAACCTTTCTCCATTGCACCAGGCAAAGAGGGAACCGTCCTTGCTAAAAGCAACAGCTTTGCAATTTTTTCCAAAGTCCCTAAAGAAATAAGAAATGCATGTTAGTATTCAAATGCGTTGCATAAGTTGAAGTATTTTTAAAAATTAAAACACCACAACAATTTTTGTCTCGTAGTCCAGAATCGCGCTTTGTAACAGAAACAGCGCAGCTGGGCAGCAGCACCATTGATGGTCCCTTCCAACCGAGCTGTTCTATTCTAATTGCTCAGTCATTTTCACATTTGGAGTCAGGCCAAGGCAAAGCTTTCTGAAGCAGCTTTCTGAACAACTGTAGGTATGGAAAAGTTCACTTATTTACACATTTTTCAATTCTGGAATCTACATTTACATCTCAGCAAAAAACCTGAAAGCCAGAGATCAGCCCAAGAGTGGGCCGTGACGGGGTTCCGTCCACCTCTCTATGCCCGGTGACGCCTGCCAGCGGAGCAGCCGGCCGTGCAGCACGGTACCTTTGGAACACTGTGCTCTCTGTGAAGCTGGGCGGCCCGTTCACCATGAAGAGCCCTTCGGAGCCCCGCACTGAAAGAGGAAACAAACACGCACCCACTGCAAATTCTCAGAACCGTCCAAAGCCAAACTTTACCCTCATTTACGATCGCTGAAATCTCTCCCCTTTTTTCGCGTTTTAGAGTTAACAAAGCGACTAAAGTTCATAAGGAACGCTCCGGCCTCACGCACGCTGACCGCCAGACTGAAGCAGGGACAGACGTGACACGGAGCGCCGTCACCGCAGCCCATCCGCGCGTTACCGCCGCGCAGCGCGGCCGAGCTCCGCCCGGGCTTTCCGCGGACAGCGGCGACAGCTTCGGCGGCCGAAGCACGGCGGAACGCTGCCGCCAGCCCTCGGCCGCCGCCGGGAGAACGACGTGAGCCCGGGCCCGTGGCCGAACGCCCGCCCGGGTCCCACCGAGCTCCAGACCCCCTCCGCCACAGCCGCCTCCGCAGCGGGACGGGAGGACCAGGACGGAGCGGCGGCGTCGCCGGCGGGGCTCGACCTCGGCAGGCGGGAGGGCGGAGCCCAGCGCCGTTCTCGGAGCCCCCCCGCCCGGCGCGGCGCCCACCTGCCAACAGCGGCGCGGGCGGCGCCATCTTGGCGGTGCTTCTACTTCCGGGTGAGTGGCGGCGCGGCCGCCCCTCGGAGCTCCACGTCGCGCGGCGCGAGAGGCAGCGCCGGTCACGTGACGCAGAGAGGCCGCTTCCGCCCGCCGCCCCGGAAGCGCTGCCGGCGGGCGGCACGGGTTGGCGGCGGGCGGCGCCCGGCGTGACGGCTTCCGGCGGGCGGCGCCGCGCGGTGCTGACGCGGCGCAGAGCGGAGCGGTCCCGGCCCGGCCCGGCGCGGCCGCACCATGGTGGCCAAGCAGCGCATCCGCATGGCCAACGAGAAGCACAGCAAGAACATCACGCAGCGCGGGAACGTCGCCAAGACCTCGGTGCGTGGGGCCGGGCCGGGGCTGGGGGCGGCGCGGGTAGGCGCGGGGCGGCGCGTGACGCGATGCTGTGCCCGCAGAGGACGGCCCCGGAGGAGAAGGCGTCGGTCGGGCCCTGGCTGCTGGCGCTGTTCATCTTCGTGGTCTGCGGATCAGGTGAGCCCCGCGCCCCGCGCCCCGCCCCGCCCCGCGGCCCCGCTGAGCGCCCCCTCTCTTGCAGCCATCTTCCAGATCATCCAGAGCATCCGCATGGGCATGTGAGCCCCCGCCCCGCCGCGCATTCCAGGCCCTTCGCCGCCATTCCGAGCGTCCCAGTCCGTGCCACAGTGCCTTGAGCAGCACCACATGTACACAGCAATAAAGTTATGTTGTTGAGCCCCAATCGTGGACCTGCTTATTCAGCAACGTATCTCCGTGCTCACGTAACATGTCAGACTGTGCAGTGCGGGTTCCCGGGGACTGACGCCCACTGTGAGCACCGCTCCCACATCTGCACGAGCCGCCGTGCCGCCAGAAACGGCTCTGTTTGAAACCGCAGCCGGGATTTCAGTGGCAGTCGGAGCACCGACACAGAGCGCGCTGCTGGCGAGCGGCCGGCGCCGTGCAGCTCAGCGCAGTGTGCGGGGCAGAGCTGCAGCGTGCGGCACCGCGTTGGCCCTCGGGCTCGTACTGCATTAGATAACCTCACCCCGTGCTTCCCGTCGTACCCCATACGAATGCCTGTTTGTGTAGAGCTGGGGCGCGTTCCCTGCCCGCGAGCTGGCATGGCCGGGCAGCAGCCCTTCCCGACATTGCCCACTGTGGGGCTGCCACAAACTGTTCGTCCCCGAGGACACGCGCTCCCAGGCTGCTCCTGGAATTGGGCTGCAGCGGCGCTGCATGCACGTCTTGGAAACCTCCCACCGAGTTGTGGGCTTTGGTCCTAAAATGCTGTGTGGGGATGGGGATGCCTTGTGCAGGTACCGGGGACCCTGCCCCTCCGACCCGCAGTTTTGCTTCGGTGTGCAGCATCAGCACAGTATAGTATGTCTCGCAATATATATTCTAATTGTATTTAAGGTAAATCCTGCTTTCACCTTGATGTGTCATCCAGCAATGGATCCAGTGCTAAGCTGCCTCCCTCAGGATGATTGCAGTTCCTTATTAGTAGTGCTGAAAAGCAGAAACCAAACCCTCCTTACCTGTATAGAAGAATGTAACTTAAATCACAATGGAAAGTGCTGCTGTTGATCATTCCTTATTGCTGATGGCCTCAGCTCCGTGAGGCTCTCCCTACTGTCTGTTGTGGTAAACAAAGCGGTCTGAAATAGGTCTGCTGTTGCATGCAGTTGCTAAAGCAAGATTTCTTTTTTTCAGGTTTCTTAGAAGACATTTAAAATCTGGTTACATTAGTAGTAATAGATACAACTTTCTATAGGGTTGAATTTCATGTCTTGTAGCTGTGAAGGAGCAGACTTTTTGCTGGTTGTTGTATTTCCATCTGGAATCATTGGAAGTGGTGTAAACTGGTGTGGCCCAGGCCATGCTCCAGAACCAGGTTGTGCAAAGCAACGACATTCCTTATTCTCGGAAGCTCATATTTTGTAATCAATGGGGGAGGGGAAGTCTGTATAACCTCTGATTTTAAATAAAGTTCTTCTCAAATGTGAGTTAATTCTGAGGTTGGCAAAGTGTTGTCTTCTGTGTGTTACGTGGGCCACTTCACCCCGAGTGTTGTGGGGGGACCCTGGGTGTTGGTGAAGGGATCTCTGGGGGCTGCCTTCAGTGCTGGGGGTGCCCATTTCTGCCCAGCATTGCTTGGACGCTGCAGTTGGGTCAGAACAGTGGGGTGTCAGAATGGGCCGTGCTGATCTCTGACCTCCATGGGCCCAGTTCTGCTGAAGGCCATCCTTGTAGAAGACTGACTTGGGTACAAATACAGAATACATCAGCAGTTCTGCAGGTCGTGCTGCTCTCGTACCCGCAGTATTGCTGGGTTTGGAAAAACAGGGCCATGTTAAGTCATGCATAAAAGAGAAAGACATGCAGTTGCTGCTTTGTTGCAATTGCAGCACAAGCAGCAATCCTTGTCCGAGAGAAACAGTGCCAACGGTGCCTCTGGCAGTAATGGCAGTTGGGTATTTTGCCCCTTGAGAAGGGCTGTTAGATTTAAATGAAAGCGTGCTGGGGGCGCTCTGTGCTAAAAGTGACAGCACAGAGAATAGGTGGGCTACGCTAAGGGTGGGAAAGCTCTGTAGCCAACGGTTCCTTCAGCAGTCAGCTGTGAGGTCGCTTTGCAGTGATGTGGTATTAAATACCGGGCAAATGCAGCTGAAGAGAGCAGGAGGAGCTGCGCTGCGCTCCGTGTCGCCCTGCAGCCAACAGCCCGAGCAATGCCTGCTGCACAGCTGCGTCCCGGCGGCTGCTGCAGTGCACGGGGCGGCCTCTGACGGGGCCCGAGGTTGGAGCCTCTTCATCTTGAGGAACATTCGGTGCTGGCAGCTTCTGAGCTGAGTACAGAAGCCGATACTGTTACCGCGCGCAGCGATCGACCTCGCAACAAATTTGTATTGCAGTGAGAAAGCGACCGATTCCAGCGGCACTAAAATCTCGAGCGGGGGACGGCGTACGTGGGAACACCGGGCAGCGCGGGACAACCATGTGAGCGGCGCAGCGTCCGCTCCCGTCTGCAGCTCCGTGCGAGGCCGCGGTCAGCGGGGCGCAAATCGAAGGCTGGAATCCCCGGGCCCGGAAGCGATCGCGCGGCCTCGCGCCCGCCTGTAGCGCGGGCGGCAGCGCCGGCCGCGTGCTGCTGGGCGGGAGCTGTGCGGCTGCGGCTGCGGCGATACGGGCGATACGGCACGGGCTAAAACGCGCTCCGTCGCCGACGCAGAAAGCAATACGTAACGGCGACTCCGACGCGAGCGGCATCTGTTGGCACGCGGCGGCTGTAGGACGCTGCCTCACGCGCGGGAACGCCGCCGCCGCCTTCCGCGGGGATTCCGACCGCGCGGCACGGCGCCCGTCACCGGGGCGGCCCACGCCAGCGGCCGCGACCTCCTCGCCGCAGGGTGGCGCCGTGGTGCCGCGCCCGGCGGAGGCCCCGCCCCGCCCCGAGCTCGCGGCTCCGGTCCGCCGTGCGGCGCCGCCCGGCGGGGAACGCGGCGCCGGCCCGAGGTTCCTCCTGCCGTGCGAAACGGCCGCTGCCCGCTCCTCAGGCCCCGCCCGCTCCCGCAGCGCCCCGTCTTACCGAGAGCAGAGCCGCCGGCATCCCGGCGCTGACCCCGCGGACGGCCGCCGAGCCCGGCGCTAAGCGAGGCGGTTCCCGGAGGGCGGCTGCAGCCGCACCGCTCGGTTGTGTCTCGTCTCCGTTCCGAACGTTTGATTCAGGAACTCCGCTAAAATGCGACTTGTTCCTCGGCTCGCATGCGGCGCCGGCTGACACAAATGATGGCCTCTCTTGAAACTGTATTTATGAAATGTACATTTTAATTTAAATACTCAGTATACACTGCACGTAATCTGCATGTTGCATTTATTAAATACATTAAAATCTGCAATGTAACAAAACGTTTCCTGCATACGAAATTCAAAACACCATTTTAAATGAACAAAAGATGGCTCACTTCACCGCCACCACCCGAGCGCAGCGCACGCGGCTCTTCTCTCTTTCTCTGACGCTGTTCACAGACTGATACACGTTACGATAAGAGTGCTGGATAAAAACATGAGGTACAAAAGTGGTTCGAAGATTATAGGTCATGCAGATCATGCTAGACAGCAAAGAAAGGTGTGAATGAGGAAACACTAAATAAAAATACATAAAGAATGTGCATTATAAAATAAAAAAAAAAAAAACAACTCAATTACACAGCTTTGCTTCTTTGGTTACAAAGGAGGTTGAACAATTTCACAGCTTTTTATTCCCACCCAAAAAAAAAAAAATTATACGAAATGTCAAAAAGCGGAGGAATCGTGGCAATTTCTCTCTATCAGAAAGTAGAAACAGAAATGAGCAAAGTTTTCTTCATCAAAATAGCCCATCCATTCTTTATTATATCACAAGGACTGGTGACTACCTGTACAGATGCACTATGCTCTTCATACTTACACTCTATACAAAATTTACATTCCAGCTGGATCTTCACTACCGTAAATAAATACCCAAGGTGAATTGCCATTAGTGTTAGAGATATGCCAGGATCCTTTTGTTCAATTATTGCCCAAACATTTTACCTATTAACGCAATCCCATCTATCGTTTTACCGACACACACATTTATCAAAAAATTAAAAAAAGTTCTGTGACATTGTTCATGAACATTATGAAAATAGCAGCCCTGTAATAAATAAAACAACATAAATGAAACTAATGTAGGCAAATGTTACTTATATGGAAAGGACAGTGGCTCTCGGGGAATCGATGCTTCTCACGACAGCGACGGAGCCCCGCGGAGCCGCCGCGCCTCCACCGCAGCCCCGGCCGCGCAGAGCAGCTCCGCCATCAGCTCCCTGCGCCCGACGGCAGAACGGAGCCCCGCGTCGGGCAGGGAAAGCTCCTGTGGGATGATTGTCTAATACTGAGAAGGCCAAACACGCGACAGAAGCATGGCTACTCGCTTTCATATAAAGTGGAAAGAACATCAGTGGCACACGAGGACAGACTGCTCTCAGGTTTTCTGCTTTGAAACGAGGCAGGAAAGCTTTATGCTGAGGAGACATTCGGCTGCTGCGGAGGCTGTGCTGGCTGTGCAGGCTGCGCTGTCACCGCCTGCGCCTGCAAAGTGCTACTGGGGTTGGCCTGTTGGGCTGAAAGTTGGGATAACTGATCGTTGTTTGAAAGAGATTTCAACAGTGCGTTCTCTCGTTCAAGTAAAGAGTTCCTTTCAACTAATTCTTTTATTTGTTCCTTCAGAACTTCCACTTCTTCTCTTACTGCGTACATCAAATGGCTTTTCACCAAATCCTGCAGAGAACAAATCAACAGTTACACCACCTGGAAGAGCACCTCCGTCCCACCCCGAGCCCACAATTCTTCCACTCAGCGAGCAGCAAGGCTGGAGAGCTGAAGCACTTCTCCCTGAAAACACAGAAAACCTTGAGCCCCAAGGACGATTAACCCAGCTCCCCAGTTCAGCATGAAGCCGCCCTTACACCAAGATCCTTCTGGCACTCAGCAGTAAGCTGTGGCACACAGCGACTCCACACCTACAGTCACTGCAACCCCATCCTCCTCCAGGCGCAGAGAGCGCCCACAGCGTGCGAGCAGCACGAGCAGATGCTGAACTTCGGAAAGGCTTTTTTGTTACGTTACACACATTTACCATCCAAACCAAAAGACAGCAGTGACCTTCAGGCACTGTGCTTTCTGAGGGCCTCATACATCAGCTGTATTAAAGGCTCGCACCGATCTCCCTGCGCTGAGCACACAGCTGGGCGGCACTACAGCATGCTAAGGACATCACTGCTGCACCGTGGGCCCTCTGCAGCCTGCGGAGGTGACAAAGCCCACAGCTGGAGCCGGCCAGCCTGAAGGAAAGCATCAGCTCTGAGCAGATGAGGCGGGAGCCTGGTGCCACGCACTGCCAACCACTGAGGTGTATGAGAACCAAGCAATAATAATAAATGAAATCAAACTGGATATAACTGACACTGAATGGAACGCAAAGCATGGCACAGAGAAGCAACAAGATTAACTGTTAACGAACCCCACTAAGAGGTGTGCTATTTTCAGCACCCCTGAAGTTCAATCAGCTTGTTTGTAGAAATTTACACAGAAATTCATTTTAAATCGCTTTAGGACAAACGATGTAGGTGAGAAGCTCTCAACACGAGAAGTTAAAGCAATCCAGGTTTGTGGTTGTACCGTACTTCATACTGAGAATTTTTTTTTTCCAAGCAAAGCTCTCTATCTGACCTAACAAGGGATATTATGGACACATGGAAAGACAGCACAGCTGGGAGCGTGCATTCAGCCGTGAGCCTGGGGCTTTACTTACCATTGCCTGTTCTATTTTGTTGTCAATGGCAACAACACTTGCACCAGACGCACTGTAAATATAAGCAGAAAACTTTGTTAGAGCATTACTGCATTGTTTGTTTCAAACTATGCACCTGTTGGCACCCACAGGATTCCTGAGCATTATTTCCAAGGCCAAAGCTGCAGTGTCACACATACAGCACAAAGTTGTGTGCCATCCCCCTCCCCACACAGCACAGTTAGAGCTCTAAGACACACTGCACCTTCAGTTTATCATTCCTCAGAAGAGACATACGACACCCACAAGCGGTGGAGCAAACAATAGATTAGCTGCTTTCATTCCCTGCCTCGTTTTCCAGCTACCTTCGCTCAGGAGAGAACAAATTCATGGGGTCCTCACCTCTAGTTTAATCTCTGCTACATTGTTTTTTAAAAGCACTGAAGAAAAAAGTTTGATAGCGTTTGTCCTCTGGATCCATTTAAAGATTACTTCCTATAAGAAATAATCCCATCAGCACTGCCTTTACAGCTCTGCAACAGCTGACAGCAGAGACCTGCCCGCGTGCGGGGCTCTGTGAGAGCACTGCCCACACAGGTTTCGGTGAATCCTCAGCAGATGGCACCTGACCATCTGAGCAGCCTCAGCGCATGGCCGCAGCGCTGCAGCGCAGTGACAGAGCGGCTCCATCACTGGGACAGGAGAGCAGCATTCACTGCAGACACACGGCGCTGAAGTGACCTTTCAATCCCACATTAGGGCAATTCGAGCCTTCCTGCGTTCAGACTGTTTTCAAGCCACCCTACTGAAACACAAAATAACCCTTTTTAACTCCACAGAGTCAGACTTGTGGGGCCAGAGAGGCGCTCCCCGCTCTGCAGACTGAGCTCCCCATTCGGAGCAGAGCTGCAGCCCATCCCAGGGCACGGCGCAGGCATCGGCTCCCCCCAGCAGCATGCTGCCCTCCCAGCCCACCTCCCAGCCGCCCCACTGCAGCCCCACACCTGGCACAGGGCTGCAGCTGCATGCGATAGCTGCCAACACGCTGCCCACAGAGCGAGCTGCTATCAGCGCGGCGCAGCCACGGCACAAAAAGCTGGCGTGCAGGAAAAGGCAAGGTTTGCAGCCAGGCTGGGAAACTTACCTCTTCACAAATATGTAACACACACTGAAATCACACTGTAAGGAAAACCTGCTTGTTGCTTTCTACAGTGAGTAGCAGCAGCACGCTCAGAAATATTAATTACACACAGGAAACCAAGCCCAGCTGCTGGAAGAATACACTGCTCTTTGGACAAGTCCATTTAACCCAGGCTCACAGGAACACCACTGCTGATCTCTATACAAAGAGGGAATCAGCTTTTGAGACTGAGAAAGTAACAGCCTTCCTTGCTAAACCAACAAAGCCTGCATTCCATAAGTAAAACACCGAGTGTTCAACAAGAGAATTGCTCCATGTGACACAGGCCCAACTTCAACACCCTTACACAAAGGCACGTAGTGTGGGAAACAGGCAGGGACCAATGGAACTCCTGGCCTCATCTCAGCACCCTGGTACGAGAGGCTCAGGCTCAGCAAGACGCCGGGCGTTGGGATGGACGGCTCAGGTGCTCAGCAGGGCAGGAAAGGAGAGGAGGTGAGGCAGCCCTCTACATCAGGAAAGGTCTGGAGCGCATGGAGCTTGATCACAGTGATGAAAGGGTTGAATGCCTCTGGGTAAGAAGCAGGGGAAGGATACTATGGTAGGAGTTTGTTATGGACAATCCAACCAGGGCAAAGAAGCAGACAAATATTCTATAAGCAGCTAGCAGACAATCAATATGGCAGAAGGAGGGAAGTCAACACTAGAAAAGGTCAGGCAGCACATCATCCTGAGTGCCATCACACCACACACACAGGACAAGCAGGTGATCAGAGCCTGTCAGTGTGGATTTCTGAAAGGCAAGTCCTACCTGACTAGCTCCATCTCCTTCTGTGACAACGTGACCCCCTTCATGGATGAGGAAAGGCTGCTGAAGTTGTTTTCTTGGACTTCAGCACAGCACTGACATTATTTCCCACAGAACTTCTCCAAGAGAAACTGCCTTGTGGACAGACTCCTGTTCACCAGGTAGAAACCCGGCTCTGCATGGCTGGGCCCAGGTCGCTGCAGATGGAGTTAAAGCCAGGCAGCAGCACAGCTGGGGGCACTGCCTGAACACAAAGCCAGCGGCAGGCCTGGGTGGCCAGGAACATCCAGGTCTGTGCCAGAAATACTACGGCCAGCAGGACCATGCCTGCTCTCAGCCCTGGTGGGACCACATCTCAAATACTCAAATACTCAAACACCCAGTTCGGGGGTCCCTCACTGCAAGAAGGATGCTGGGCTGCTGAAGCACATACAGAGAAGAGCAGTACAGCTGTGAGGGAACTGGAAAACACAGCTCATGGGCAGAGGCAGAGTTTGGGTTGGAGGTGGCTTCAGCGCCCCCCACGCTCACTGCAGAAGGCTGTACCCATGTGGGCACCTACCTGTTTCCTCAGTGACAAGCTGCAGGGTGCGAGGGAACGGCCTCAAGGGCAGGGCAGTCCTGGTTGGATGTGGGCAGGATTCTCCCTAGGATGTGGTCAGACACTGGGATGGGCTGCCCAGGGCAACCCTGGGGGGCTGAACTCCCTGCCCAGGGTACATCAGGTGCCGGCCTTCTGCTGCAGCTCTACTGAAGCCACGCTGTCGTTGGCTATCAAAGTACCTGTTTCCCCAGGACAAGCAAACTTTCTACAGTTTTACATGAAGCTCTGAAGATCAATTCTTCAATACAACATTGAACCGATCTCAGAGGCAACGCACAAGTTTTTATGAACTATCTGAACTCTTTAGGGGAAAAACAAGACCTGGGTCAGTTGAATCGGTTTGAGGTTTGGGCAGGCATGTGCACCGTGGCTCCTTTGTAATCCTGGTAAGATCAAGCTATGCTAACAAAATAAACCATTTTCCCCCTGTGTATGAAGGTACTCACATTGCCCACGCCTACCACGAGAAGCAAACGTCAGAAAGAAACGTGGTCCTGATATTTTTGTTACTTTTAAAAATTTCAGATAAAGACTTCAAATCAGGAAAGCTCCACCTGAAAGCAATCACCAATAAGGCTGCAATCAAAGCACAAGGTGTTACACGGGCCTTCCTCAAAGAGGAGCACCTCATCTGACAAACAGCTGCAGCATGGGGAAGAGAAGTTCAGCACAGCCTGCCATGGGGGAGACCTCATCCAACTCACTGCTTTCCCATGAGAAGGATGTTTAGCAGCAACATGCAAAGTACACATCTCTGACTGCTCACATGATGAGAAAAATCCACATCCTGTCAACTTACACTGTGAAAGTTTAATCTTTCATACGAATACGCAGTGGAAGCATAATCATACTGCCTGGAATTCAAGTTTACCAAAAATAATGGCTATGCTTTCAAAACCCACCTGAAGATCCTACACTACCAGTGCTGCCCTGAGAAAATTCACAGAAGAGTCATCATCCAGATTCACGAGAAAATGCCAAAAAAGCCTCTATTCCCCTTCTCAACCTTCTCTGCACTGGCACCAGATGGGCACTGCACCGAGCTCTGAGCAGCACCATGCCAGCATGAAGCAGGGAAGGCACCTGCACACTTCTCATGAGCATCTCAGTAACGAGTATTTCACTGACGTTCAATGGCTGAATGCCCTCAGCTCCTTCCCTGCCACAGCGTGTCAATGAAAAATACCCATCCCTGTTTCACTTGGTATTTAGCAATATTTTAGTGCCTATTCTGACAGCGTGTGGTTAGCTTTGCTGGGCTCAAACAGCCCCAAGAGATGGCTGCTCACACCAGGAGAGCCTCTGTGCAGAGCAGAACAACTTACTGCTAACACGGGGGGATCATCCCCTACCGAACTCCCGAGGTTCACAAATTAGTTTTGAAGGAGCTGCAGAATGCAATTAAGAAGCCTGCTGAGGCTTATGTTGTGCAGCATGGGAGCCCCTACATTTTAGAACAGGGAAACAGGCATCCTGAGGAATTCAAAAGAATGCTTACTTCTATCAGGAAATGCTCAACTGCAAGGATGGGAGGATGATACCTCCACAAGAAAGCACTTACATCGCCGTACCTCCTTTCTGTCAACACTTCTATATTCCACATTTCCAGTACTTGTTTTGGACATTATACACTAACCTGGGATTTGTGAAGCCTGCATCTTAATTGCAAACAATTTTTGTTGGTTTTGTTGCTCTTTTGTTTTTCAATCTGCTTCCACATCTTAAGAATTAATGGTTTCAAATAAAGAGACACCAAAACAGAGAAACAAGCGAAGGACAAACCTCTAAGCGTATTTTTGGCTGCAGTGCCAAATCTTGACGCAAGTCCCTGCCGTTTGTTTCACTGCTATAAAGGCCACCCTGAACCCAGCGCCAACACAGCCCCACACCTCGTGCTTAACACACAGCACTGCTCTTCACAGCTCCACCCAACACGGACACGTGCCTTTCAAACCCTGCCCAATGCCAGAACTTCAACACAGCCCAGCGGGATGCATTCGTACCGCGCTCAGCCAGAGCCGCGCTGCACACAAACTACTGCCAAGCAAACTTGGAAGGATTCGGTTAAGTTTTGGTGAGGTGAGGAGCCTTCTCAAGTCCAGCACAGCTCTTACAATGATGACATCGTTATCAATGCTCGTAACTGAACAAAATCCACACTTCACAAAGCTTGCTAAGCAGAAGCGTTGTGACAGGCCAGAGCATCACAAGGCATGGAGTCACAATCGCTAGGACTTAACACTGACAAAAAAATAAACCTTAAAAATCATTTAAGTGTGGGGAAGAAGCAGCTCGCAGCTACTGATGAATTAGTAATGCATCTCTGACAAGCCACGTCTACAGCAAATATGCCTTTGTTGCACCTCATTGCAGTTTCTCGCCATGAGTTCAATGCCAACACAGCAGCTTTAATTCCCCCTCGCCTCCTGTGATGGGTCACGTTTGTTACCCACCCAGCTTAACTGAAGCACAATACGTGCAAGCCACAAAGCTTCCTTCCCTTGCCCCGAGCCCAAAAGATTTCAGCTTCATCAAAATTGTGTTTAAATACACCATTTTCACACCTTGTTTTCTGAGATAGAATTTAAAGAGCCACAGTGACAGTTTCCTTTCTCTGGGGAAAAGGAAGCTGCAAACATTTTAGCGAATGCCAGCTAACAGCTGATAGCATGAAACTCTTTCAGTTACACATTATGTTTGATGCATGCATAATGGAAGGAGGAAAAAAAGTCAGAGTATTTCAGACTTGTTCATTTCAAGCTTACATACAAATATTTCACTCCCATGACTGCTTTCAGACTCGTAAGCTGCAGAAGTCCGATACGAAGCTCTGAAAACAAGCAACACTTTGCACAAATGAAATGACGAGAAACTTGCATAGAGCAAAGCTGTTCATGCATACCTCAGCATGTATGCATCCCATACTGAAGCATTCATACCTATCCCAGAAGGTCTTTGACTCACGTAACTTGTTGAAATGGAACGCTTGGTAGAATGCAGTTGACGGATTCCTATGAGATCCAAGAATCAAACAGAGATATTGAAAATGGACACGTAATAAAAATGCCAACTCTTACTCTACCTGCATGAAAGGAAGTTAGCTATGCAGACAAATTACACTGATGTCCAAAAGTTAGGAGAGCTCAGTGACTGAAATCCTTCCTGTTCCTATGGGTTTCTATTAGAGACACACTGATTAAAAAAAATCATCCCCAAGCCCTATGGGTATTCACACTATTTCAAGTTGCTCCTGTAAAGCAAGGTCTGTACTGTAAAAGCTATTACTGAACCCCTCCTAGCACGCTGACAGCCTCCTGCCGGCAACCTGTGTAATAGTGCTACATATTCCTACCTTGCACATTTTCCATTATATTTCACAGAATTCTCTGCAAACAGTACCCAGTGTTTCTGTTCCACTTCACAGCTCTCTCCTTATTAGAAACACAAGAGTTCTCAAACTGGGCCTCTGAATCAGAGCATATGTCACATCCAAACTACAGAAGATTAAGTTACTTACAATTGCACAACAGATCAAGTTCAAAGTGGAAGAGAACTTCAAGCAGTGCTATGTCTGTAAGCACTTCCCCATGCCTCGCAGCCTGCCCACTGCTCCCCAGCACAGTGGGGCACTGCCAGCCCTCACAGCACCAACAGCAACTGCTCTGAGAGCCAAGCACTGCAGTGCAGACTCTGCCACTCAATTCTTCTGGCAGCCCGACCCTCCTCGCTCACAAATATTTCCCCCACAGGCAGCAACAGTACCAGCAGTGCTGTCTGAAGACTACAGTTATCCGAGGACTCATCTGCAGGCTTGTTGCTTACAGAATATGAAATGAAGCACAAAGTCAGAATCCTTCACTGCCAGCAGCTGTGTCAGAGCATTACACTTAAAAAGTCCTCTTCCAGCACTGCAGTTTATCCTCACACTGATATAGCTACAGCACAACTGCAGAACACGACTCAGCAATCTGTAGAAATGTTACCAATAGTTCATGCTTTTTTATCACGGGTTTTAAAACAGAAGCTTACACCAACATTAGAAGCACAGGGACACAACGAGAGCCCTTCTTAAATAACTTGGGAAGAGCTGTTTTAAGTCTTTCCATTTAAGAACATCAAAACAGCAGCACCATAACAGAACTCTGTCTGAAGCTATTTCCCAGCAACCTTCCAAGGTCAATAACGCCCCGTATCAGCGATGATCAGGAATCATTTGTTCGCAGGGTTTGTCACCACATCTCCTCCCTTCACCCCTCCACACACATCTGAATTCAGCCTGAAGGCTGCTACCGAAGCGGCCTGGTCAAGCTGACAAATACCATGCTCTCCAGTCAGAGATTCTTAGGTTTTCAGAAGACACATGATGTGCGACAGTCAGCTAATGACAGGAGAGCAAATGCAGTAACAAAAGATGAAGGGCATCTGAGTGATACGCAGACAGCATGAGAAAGCAATTGGCACCTGCAAATAATACAGCCTTCCTCTGCTTACAGGGAAGGTGGGGCTCGAGCTCTTCTAATTCACTCGCCTGAGATGTGAAAATTCTCCTCCTCAGAGAGCTGTAAACAGAAAGTCATTTATCTTCCAAGATGCATTTACTTGCAGTATACAAAACCCCATTGCTATTGCTAGGTATGAAAAGTTGTGGCTTCCAACCTTCCAACAGGCCTGTCTTCCATCCAAGCTATTTTTACACCGATACCAACGCACAGCGTCCTTCCACTGTACTAAGAAAGCATCCAGAAACGTACGAAGGTTTCCTGTTAAGCTCTCAAAATCGCACATCTTGCTGTTGAAATTTTTTGGTATTGCCCAGATAATTAAGAGAACTGTTCCCACTCTATAGCTAGATCTTCAAGTAAACCCACAGCGGTGACAGGCCTGAGCTGACATGGCTGAGTTTCACCAATTTTTAACCACACGAAAAGTAAAGCATTAGAGAATTGCTAAAAACTCTTCAGTTTGATGAATTAGCTGAGCAAACTGCATACAGAAGTAATGTCATCTACAGGCACATAACAGCCGAAGTGTCAGAAGCCGTTCTGTCACCCCGCGTCTGGCCCAGGACACAGAGGCAGACCCAGAGCACATGCAGCTGTGGGCGCTTGCGCACCTCCAGCCCCTCCTCCAGCCCTGCAGAGGACAGCAGGTTGCTGAGGGCACACGGTCCCAGACCCACAGACTGCTGCCGGCAACCAGCATAGGAAGATTAAACATGCAGACTGTATCCTTTGTAAAAATGTCTCAGCTTCTCCCTGAAGTCCTACCAGAGACACCACAGTGGTTTCCTTTGCACTCTCCACTGTTACTGTTTCTAACCAGTTCTAAGGTGACAAAGGCGACCGAAAATTAAAGGACAACAGTTTTACCAGCTGACTACTCGCAGCAGCAAGCTTCCCTTTAAGGGGAAGTCTAAACCATATCCAAACTCTGCCCTCACGTTTGGGAGCACATCCTCCCATTGCTGGTAATCAGGACATACGCTGAATTCAGACTCTGCTCCATAGAACTCTGCCTGGAAAGCTGGCAGAACTTGAAGCAGCCAGACAGATGCCTTCCACTGAAATAAGGGCACTGAGGCACAGCCCCCACTGACACAAGGCCTTTCTGCTGCTGCACCTTTGGAGGAAGGCCGAGAACATCAGGGCTCCCACGCAGCCAAAGGGACTTTTAGGTGACCAGCCAAGGGCAGCAGCTGAGAGCCACAGCCAGAGGAGCTCCTGAGCAGTACCACATCTCCTTCGAGGCAGCAAAGTACAGAGCTCCCACTGCACCACTTCAGACAGTTCTTCTCAATGTCACTGACTGTAGCGTGAACAGGGATGATGGAGAAGACAAAAAAGGCCAAGGTATCACCTCTGAGCATGAAGAACACACGGCTAACAGGTCAGACAACCACGCTCAATACCTCTGACAAAAAAACAAAGCAAAGTAGCATCATCCATTATTGAGCAAAGCAGCATGGGGCACCTTTTCAGAAGTTTACGTCAAACAAAATCCTTATGAGGAGAAAAAAAAAACAAAAAACAGGCCTCATATAGACAGAACACAAGATATACGCATAGTGTTACAAAATTAGCAGAGCTTTTAATGCCACCTTGAATGACTTTTCCATAATTAAGATGGTGGTTTACACAAAGGAGGTCCAACTGATCAACTACTCCATACACGTGGCTCTCCAGTGGATCAGCGGGAGGGAAGGATGCATCAAACAGAGCTCTCCAGGGCCTCCGAGTCTGTTTTGGGATACTTTAATCCACAACTTGGGCAGCAGAGCACAGACTATCTTTATAATTGCAGATGATCTGCAAGCACTCAGGACAGAAGGAACAGAATTCAGGAAGGTCTTACCCGATTGGAGCAACGGTCTGAAATAAGAAGGATGCAGTTCAATAAGGATAAGCATGAAGTAACAACAATCAGCTGCACAAGTACAAACCAAACCACGGAATGAGAAGCTGAACACCATTCCACAGAAGAGAATCTAAGTCAAAAAAAATAAAAATCTTGCATAAGCATTAAACTTGCAGTACTTCTGTCCTACATGGAGGTATCCACACGCTAGCTGAAATCCTGTTTCATTTGGCCCTCCTGAGTCCTTACCTTAGATTTCATGGACAGTTTCAGATACAAACTGTACGCAAAGGACACAAGCCTACCAAAGCTCAGGTAAGACCACAAGAAGATGCGTTACGTTCTTTTACTTCCATTAATCAGAATTGTGAGACATGTAAATGCTGAAGATGGATGGAGGACAACTACAGTCTCAGTGTACTTTAAAGTAGCAGACATGAGAAATTTTTCTCCTTGTCAGGTAAGTATAATCAGAGTACAGACGTTATGGGTTTTAACTCCAGAAAAAGTTTAAAACTAAAGATCAGATTTGATTTCCAAATAAACAGTAAAGAACAAAGACAACCTCTTACATGGTAGAACTGCCCACTGATTCTGGAAGAGATCAAGCAGCATTTGCTCCAAAAGGTTTCTGGCCCTTGAGCCCCCAGATCAGCCCGCACACCCTGCAGGTTCTTGAGTCACACAATATCACTGGTATGAGCTTTAAAGTTCTTCCTTTGAATTAGATCAACTCCTGTAGGAACCAAATTTAACTATGGAATAGAATAGAAAGCAGTAAAGAGCTTAGTTTATACTCTGAAATCGAGATGCCTTCCAGTGCCATTGTTTTGGTAAGTTTTTTTGGCGTTAAGCAAAGGGTAAGCATCCTAAAGCAAAGTTCTTAGTTGCACACAGAGTTCAGACAGCAGCATTAGGCTTAAGAACAGAACGTATTAGTAAAACATCCTTTACTCTTGTGCTCCTACTCTTAGAAGCAAGGCCATTAATCATACAGTGATGCTCTTGCATCAGAAGGATGGAAAATTCAGCAAGCTTCTAGCCTCTTTATTCTTTGCACAAAAGTTTATAGGAGCCTGCCAACGTGCCTATAAATACAGGTGTTTAGCCGTTTATCAAAGCACAGAGAAGATGCTAGCATATTTTGTACATCAACACTGTTTACACAGCAGCAAAAACTACTTTGAGAAAAAAGCAACTCAGAGAGCCCAAAGATCAAGTCAGCAAGTAAGCACATTCAGTCCCTATGCAATGGCAATTAGCAAGGTAGTATTTAACAGCCAAGAGACATTACCTTGACTTTGCTTAAGAAAACAACCGTCTTACATGAACGTGACTTTCCTGTGGCCATCAGTAAGGAATTCATGTAACAAGGTCAATTAAGGTACAGCCACCAATTGCCCAAGCTGGTGCATGCTGCTGGACAGTAAGCGATTGCCTCCTTGGTTTCTAAAGGTTACGCAGATGAGATACAGTGGTGCCCAGCAGCATTTGGAACACAGGTTGGTTTATAGCCCTGACCACCAAAAGGCTGCCTTTAACTCAGCTACAACTTGTGATACAGACTGATCATCGCCGCTCTTCAGATGAGAGCACACAGGGTGGTTTATTCAGGAGCCCAACCCAGGGGGCACAGAGGGGTTGCCATTCCTTAACAGTAGCTTATCAGGGAACTCTGTGTGAAGTTTATGGTATTTCAAGATTATGTTTAACCTAACAACAGAATTCCTTCCCCACTCCTCTTTTAACAGACGTTTCATTTTATACCTCCTCCTGCAACCTTGGTCCAATGGTATTTCCTACAAAACACAATAACCAGAGTACAAAGCTCACACGAGAAACTTCACAAAGAAGCGTGGCAAAGTCAGTGTGGAATTAAAAAAAAAAATATATATATATAAAGATTAAAACTCTATTCTTTCGTGCTTAGTCACACAGCTCAATTGACATACTTCTTTAAAGCCACTGTATTCAAAATACATACCCTGGAAAAGCACCAGAGAGGCGCAGTTTCAGGAGCACTGTGACTCAGCCAGCAGCCTGCACAGCCATCGCTGATACTGCCAATGCTGCAGCTGGAGGGAGAGCAATCTGCACAGGTCTGACCTCTGGCAGAGGCAACATTAGTTTCTTAACTGGTTACAGTAATATATTTAATATAAAAAAGTCTGTTGTTAACACAGAATTCCTAACTGTAAAATCAGGACAGATTCCTTATTATGTGCTCCAGCTACTACAAGCTGTTCTTCAGCTCAGGCATTCTATAAATACTTGCCTTCCAGAGGCTAACCAGACCAGATGCCTCAGGTGCAACTACACCTAGCTATTCACTTACATCTATCAATTGCTGCTTGTAATTCCAGGCTTTCTCTGATGGGCATCACTGTCTAATTCCTGTCTGACACATCTCTGGTAGATACACAATCAGCACAGCACAAGAGCACGAGAAATGGGACACTTCCCTTGATTTTATTACAGCTGTTGAAAACATGGGTGAAAACATCTATGAAGGAAGAGTTAGTTTAATTATACTGGCAAAAATTAATGGGGGCAGTGGGACACCACACTTTCCATACCCTGGGCCTTGGGTCATAGCAGGGAGGCGCCTTGCCATAGGACATCAGTAACGGCACTCTGTACTGCGCTAGGTCAGCAATCGTTATTTGGGCCAGCTTTTCTGAAGAGTTCAAACAGTATGTTTTAATGTGAGTACTTGATACTTATGAAAAAGAAGCACATGCTCATCTCTTAAATTTCCATTTAAGATAAAAGTAGTTTGAAATTCAATGAAATTCCACTATTCCTTATACACAAATTCAGTTCTCAACACGTAAGATAATTACACTGGTTCCTACTAACGGTTACCCTAACAAGCAGACAGACTCTCTGTCTGTGGTGATGTTTATTAGCAGCGCCCTAGGAAGTTCAACAAGAAGTCTGTCTCTTCTCACCCAAAACGATGAAAGATGACTGATGGGCAGCTTGAGGTCTCCTGCAGCTGTCCAGAATTAAGTGAAGTAGGTGGATGGTGAATGGCTGGAGTACATGACATTAGAAGTCTTTTCCAACCTTAATGATTCTACAGTATATGCAGGAGTATCTTCTTCTACAACAAACCATTTACTGATCACCTGCATTAGATGACTTAGCTGAAGAAATCAACCATTAGTTGCTATAAATGTCACATATGTGTACCTAAACACTGCGTCATTTTATTTAAATATGAACACATGCTCTCTGAACTAATTTCAATAATTATTCAAAGAAAGCTTCGTTAATGTAACCCTCTTCCTCCCCCCCGCCTCCAAAAAAACACCACCACCAAAGCTCTAGGTAGTGGAGGCATTTTTCTGTTGTTTTTACAGGACACCTACGACACAAATGTAGGTCAGAGCCCACCTTAGGAGGCCAGAGCACGGCTCAAGGAAAGGGGTTTCCAAGAGTCAGGATCGTATTGATTCTGACAACGTTGAGATAGAAACCCAGAACTTCCTCCCTCAGAGAAAGATCTATGGAACCTGACCTAGCCTTGCTGGTATTTCAATCAGAGCAGAACACCCGACTTAGAAATCAAAGCAGACTTTACACCTCCCAACAACCCGCTAGTTAGAAATAATCCCAAGAATTGCTTCAAAACAACAAAACAGGTTTTATTCTGTGTGCAAGAAGTCCCTAGGCAGGGACCAAAGGCAATTTGAAGCACAGGGTGCCCACTGCCACCACCAGGCCCACCCTGACCACTCTCCTGGCCCAGCCAGCATCCATGCAGCACCGAGGCTGGGCGCACTGCTCCTACAGCAAGGCTACTTTGTGAGGGCTGCTGCAGTTATCAGCCAGAGTGAATTTTCATTACGTAAACTCACATCTGTAAACTCACAGCTGCGTAACGAGTAACTGGACTAAGCCTGTTTTTAAGCTTAAACACGAAACAAGTGCAAGATTTCTCCAACTAATCACTTGCCTTCTCACTAACTACAGCTTATCTTAATTGCTGTAGGGAGGGTACAGCACAATGGAGTTCAGGAATCTTTGAAACAGCTTTGCAGGCAGCTTCACGAAACAACAGAGCAGAAAACATCTTCCCAAAAAGACAAATAAAGATTAAAAGCTGCCAGAGTCAATAGCAACACCAAACATCTTCCTGTGTCCCAGCAGGGAGCTCCTGCCGTGGTCAGGGACAGCCACAGAAGCGCCTGTTGTGCCCCTGCTTGGGCCGACCACGACATAAAGGACACCTGGGAACACTTACATGCTGTGAACAAGCACCTCGAACTTCACCTCACAAGGGATGCAGCATCTACTATCTGCTGGTCATTATCTATCATCTTCAGCATCTATCATAGCTTGCTGGTAACATCACCGAGACATATTACTCTATGCAAAATATCTCATCTAACACAGCAAGCTTGGTGCACATTTAAAAAGTAGATGTCAACACCGCAGATGAAAGCAAGTCGTTCTGAATTAAAGACCTACATTCACTACTACTGCATTAAGTGAAAGACTAGAAAATAAGCTTTTAAAAGAATTTTGACACCAACTCTTTCTTCTCCTCAGCTTGACCAGTAAAGAAGGCTGCATTTATTAATACATGTGAACTTATTGTAGATTAGGCTCCTACTGCCTCCCCTGCCCAGAAAGCGAAATTCCACTGAACCCACAGGGGAAAGGGAAACCCTCCTGTGATTATTGATGAGAGTGGTATCGCAGCAACTACGTTACACACAAGTTACTCCACAGCAGTTTCAGATGTTTTCCTGACTAATAAATATTTATCTCAAGATCTGCGAGGAAAAAGCAAGTAAAAGCAAGCAGATAGACCTGGACTCAGCAACATCCTCCTGCCCATTCTCACATGACATCAACGGGCAAAGCATCTCTTAGCAAAGGTTTTTTTAAAAAAGTACTTGGCTTTTTGAAAAGAGATCAGAACCCAGACTGTGCGCAGCAAGCTTCAGTAAGCAGAATACTGCAAGGTTATTTCTTTGCCTTTTACATCATTTACAAATTCTTTTCACCCTGTTTCATGCAAATCTGCACTTGGATTAAGTCATATCCGAAGCCCTTTCAGTATGAAAGCCACCCCCCGGCTCACACAGACACCTTGGGGCAGCACTGGTAAGGACAGCCAAGGTGACCCAGGGCCTCGCACCCTCCCAGCTGGCGCCAAGGGCAACGCCTCAGGCCCAGCGCGGCTCTGCCCTCAGTGAGCTCTGCTGGGCAGCAGCAGGAGCCCGGCAGCTCTGGGGCTGGGCCTTTAAACCTCGTAACTTTCAAGAGGAAAGAAGAGAACCTCACACTGCGCTTCCAGTGATCATGCACGTCTGGAGAACCTCCTCAGAAGACTGCAGCTCCAGCAGCCACTGCAAACAATTCTGTATTTACACAACAGATACAGGAATAAAAGTGAACACGAGGCGAACCGCCTTCCAGAACTAAAACAGACTTCAGCAGAAGACTCTCATACAATCCTAAGGAATCTTTATCAGTTCTGCATGTTAGCAGACTTGGCATTTTTCAAGAGCAACAGATGCTGCCAATCACCAGCTTCACAAACAAAGAAACACAGCTGCCTCGAAATGCAACAGGCCAACATTCAAACACCCCATACCAGAACAGGGAGCAATTGCATTTTGCTGCAGGATCACCTAGGGCCAAAAGAGATTAACAGCAGCGAGAATCCCAGCCCCAGTAGATCAGCATCCGTCCTGCTAAATATTGGAAAGTTCAACTTTTAGCAAGAACTTCCAATATGCCCCTATGAGGCTACAGTATTATTCCTGCCATACAAAACAGCATTCAGAGAAAAGCTATGAACACTTGCACTCTTCCATAGGGGACAGAAGGAAAACCTACAGCAGTGGGGCTGCTTGAACTTGAGTGTACAAGGTACAGAGAATCGTTTGTTTCAGAGCTGGCATACTACAGCACACCAAAAATCAACTGCTTCCACCTGCGAGTTTCTTTCAAGTATTTCTCCCTTCTTCCTTCTAATAACCACCTCATCTGAAACAATTATACCTCATTAGTCCTAAGGCTGCATTCACTTGCCATTGACAAAGGCACTGAAATGTTTAAACTGGGGAACATCATTGCCAGGTGAGCAACCATGTTCTTCTGTTCAGCTGTCTTCTAACAATCAAGAACAGAAAGCAGAACAGGTGCCACAGTCCAGAAAGCAGCATGCAGTCAGAGTGATCTTACAGAAGGTTTCCTACATGAACCAAATACAACCAACAGCAGTGCTGTTTGCATGGTCATTTGGTACCACCAACTGAAACATTCACCTCTGGAGTCCCATCCCCACCATGTCTCAAACACTCCTGATTCCAGCACAGATCTGTCATGTTACACCATCACCCACCATACCAACACTCAAACAGAAGCCCCTAGGATAGCAGAAAACTATTCACCTCTGCAGCTGCAGTACAGTGCAAAGCTTTGATAAGCTTATGAACAGAGTGAAGACACGGAAAGCCAATAATCAACAGGAACGCAACTCAAGTACTGCTTACTGGTATGCATTTTCAGAACACTTCCATTTTTCTTCTCAAATGCACATCCAGGGCAACACAAAACAAGTTGGTAGCAAAGCTGCCTGTAGTGTCTGTTCCTCAGTTTTGCCCTTGTATTACAAACAAGGTCTTGGGAGCTCAGTTCCCCCAGTCATGTTTATCAGCAACAATTAGTACACTATACAAATAAGTGACTTAACTGAGCAGAGAAGTGTGTTGTGCGGGTCTGCATAACCAGCAGCTCAGCTGCTGCAGCAGCCATTCACAATTGCAGCCATTCATTAGCATTCCTGGAATACAGCCTGCCCAGCTCGAGCTGGTCAGCTATCTCTGGAAGGCGATCGACACCCCGCTCCTTTTCCAGCACTCCTGTAATATCTTACCCCCAGAGTCTGCCAAGCATGTAGGAGGTTTGCCCAAGCTCTCTCTAACATTCTTTCAACACACAGACGTATTTCTTTTCCCCCAAGGGAAAAAAAAAAAAAAAAAAAACCAGCAAAAAAACACAAAAAACACAAAGCCAACTGAAATGTGATGCTTGTCAACTATGAGTTTGGGCATTTGGACATGAAGGTGAAAGAAGAACTGATGGACACCGACCCTGAAGCACAGCGACTGAAGGCCTGCCTGACTTGGATCCCACTTCTGCCTGCTTTCACAGTATTTGCTAGATAACAAATTCAAAGTGCACTGCAAGGCTCCCAGCTGCCTCCCTGAGAACACCATTTCCCAGATTCTTGGACACTGCTGTTTACTCTGCTTATAGCCACATTTAGAGAGGAAAAATCAAGTCAAGTCACTCTGCAGATCTTTCATAATTAGTACAAGATGTATTTCTTCTTAATATCTTAGCAAATTAATTGCATAAACTAAATAGCACAGCTCTGCTTCTTAAAAGAAGACTGAGATGTGCCCCAGGTACTTGTTTTTTCCCCTTCAAACCCCACTTCCCTTCCAACACCTTGATAAGATTTCACAATTACCCAATTCTGCATCACTCAGTGGGTAACAGACTACTCAAAGCGGGAAATCAAAGGATTTTAGGCAAAATGCCTTGCAAAAAATTCAGTTCTACATCTTCGGATCGATAAGACAGAACAATTCTACCTTAGATACAAAGCAATTTTTAAAACAGACAGGAATAACACAAAGAACTTTTCTCAGATGAGAAGCCGCTTCTAACAGACCTCTGCCCCTCACTGCAGTTCTCAGTTTGCTTCAAAGGAAGCCCCTTCTTGAACCAGCATTCCTTTAACGGAGTTCCTCTTCATATTCCAAATGCGGAGCGATTTACTAGATGAAGATACTCAGAGCTATATGGCGTTCCTTTGTGAATCTTAGAAGATGACCATAAGATCAATCCACGCAAATTCAGTTCCAAACATGTAATGAATGCTTTAATACAGGAGAAGGTGTGAAAAGAACTGCAGGCACCTGCCTACACACCAGTCCACCCTCCTGGCACGTACACACTAGGGCTGAAAGGAAAAACACTTTCCACAATTTCTAGCTCTCACAACCACAGAGCAAATCCTCTAAACAAAGCCAAGTGCTCACTTCCTGAACCTGCAGGCAGAGCAGTGACTCACGGTGGGCAAACTCCCTTTGTGCCTTATTAGTGTTATCAGTGTCAACTCTCAGCCTATTAATGACACTTGAAGGTCTTCATTAACTATTTCACTGCTGATTTCAGTCCATAAAGCAACGGGGAACATGCCCATAGGAGTAATGGTGTGGTTTAAACATCTGGAAAGAAAAAAAAGACAAAAAGAGCAGACAAACAATGGTTTTGCAATAAGGCCTTCTCAGCAAGTAAAGCAAATAAAGTAGTAAAGCAGCACCCAAAAAGCTGCTGGGTTTTCCTTTTCTCCTTGGTCTGAAACCAGTGGAAGTCAAGCTGCTTCCTGAGGGAAGAGTTTGAGAGAGGTGAGAAATAAGCTTTGAACTACATCTGCTACCTTGTGTGATGTGTAGGCATGTTCAGAGCAAGCTCTCCTTGCCTTCCAGCATCCCTAAAGAAAACTTCCAGGCCGGCAGAGCCTCCCTGCCACACAGCTCCACTCTGTGCCACTCCAGCGAACGGCGAGCCTTTATCTCCCGGCACAGAAGCACCCAACAGAGAAGCCTGCATTTCTCCAAAGATAACCACAAGTTGATTTCTCTGCTGCACATCACAGCACGGCATGTATAGCAAACACAGCACACAGCAGCTGTTCCTGTTCCTTGCTGCTGGTTCTTGTGGCCATGCTTCCAGAAGCGCTTCCTTAGAAACTAGCACTGTATGAAACAATCCTGCAATTCTTCAAAACAAAAATAATTTTAAAAACAGCACTGCTCAGGACATGCTGTCTAAGGCCTGTTCCACTAGTGCCCACCAAGTGTCCCACCTGCTGGTCAGTTCTCCTTATCATGACATGAAGCGATGCATTTGGCACAGTCACGACTGTTACTATGAATTATAGAAACATCTGGGATTACAGGCTATGCAAAATGAACATCAGCCGTTAAAATCACTAAGATTATTTCCCTTTGTATATTAGGACATTAAAAAGTGACCAGTTTGAAATCAAACCTCCTCAGCACAAAGAAAAGTTGGTCAGCAGCCTCCCGAAGGCAGGCACACTCAGCTGCATCCTGGCAGCTAGCTAAAGCTGTACTGCTTTCACTGGAGCACAGATGCCCACAGCACCGCTTCTGCTTGTATGAATGCCTTAGCAGAGCTACTGCCACAAAGCTGCAGCGAGCACAAGGCCTGCATCACCACAGACACAATTCTAAATGATTTGCTTGAGGTGCCTTCTCCATCCTATGCCCCACCCCAAATACGCAGCAGCTTTACTAAAAGCACTCCAAGAAACACTGACAACATTATCTTACAGTCTGACATTCTTTCCAGGTGAGGGAAAGCCTATAGGACAGCTTAGCACATCAGAACTTCCCATAATGCTGTCATTCCTATCTCTAAAAACAGGAACAAGAATACCCCCACTCATGTTTCATTCCTCCAAATTGCGGTAAATCCAGCAATAAATGGCAATGATATTAATTCAATACTCAAATGCTGCTTTCCCTGGAAGTTCTTCCTGAAAGGAGCAGTCAGCTCAGAGCCAGCGCCGCACTCAAGCGCAGTCTGCAAGGCCTGTGAGGACCAAAGAACTGGGTGCTCCCTCTCTCAGGTCCCTGGCGAGTTTGCTCACATTACGTGTTATATTGTAAAAATCCGTTCCTACTTTCCAACTAAGAAAGTGGTTGTTTGAGGTTGTACTTTTCCACTGTGTGGACATCCTCACCCAGAGCAGCAGCGTTAAGTGGCAGTCATTTCATTCAAAGACTATCGCTAGACCTTCCACTATGTTAGCACATCACATACACCCAGCTGCAAGCACTCTCCTTACTGACATGATACAAAATGAAAGTTTACCAGCAGGGTAAGAAAACAGGACAGTGCCAGCAGCACGCCCTGTTCTCCAAGGCACCTCACCCGACAGCCCTAGGACAGCACCACTCATCTTTAACAGGGCAATGCAGCGGTGGAGCGCTACTTTAACCCTGCTGTCATTTGCCTGTTTCACAGTAAGCTCAGAGGAAAGGAGTGAACAGACTTCCTCACACTGTGAAGATGTAGGAGGGGTGACTGTTCTCAGTCCGTCTTTGATTCAGAGATTACATTACTTGTGCACTAAGCAGCTTTACAGCCACTTTCTGCCAGCTTTCAAGAACAAGAAGTACAAAACAGTTTTTAGGCAAGCAGTAAATTGTACACTTCAAAGAAAACTACAATTTCAGTTAAGACATTGAAAATAAGAACTCTAAAAGCACTGACAACAACTTAAAGACCATTTTCTTAAGAAAAGGTATTTTTATAGTGTTTTAAAATAATTCATACCTGTCTTCATCGCCATCAACAGGAATAGATATGCCAAACACAGAGCTGGCAAGACTGTTCATGGGAGTACTTGCAGGTAACTGAAGAGGATTTGCTAGAGTGTCTGGAACAGGAGGCTTCACAAGAGGTTTAATTTCAGCTGTAAGAGAAAGTGGTGGCTGAGGTAGGGGTTCCGATTTTCTTCTAGTATCATCAATCTGGCCTACTACAGATTGAGCAGGAGCCTGAAACTGTCCGAGGTTCGACTGTGACATATTTGTAGGTACATTAGGTGCACCTTGTATCAAGGAGTGCCCGACATGCTGCTGCTGCTGCTGGACAACACCGGTACTTCTGCTGACAGAAGTGTGGCTAGGCAGCTGTGACTGAACCAGAGTAACAGGGACGTTTGGCATAGTAACAGAAGTGGTAGACACACTAGGCACACTCGTACCGGGCACGACTGCAGGCACGTTCTGAACTCCAGAAACCACGGCATGGGGAGCACCAGGCATTCCAGACACTTGACTGCTTCCACTCATTTGATGCTGAGTCACAGATTTCTGTTGCACAACCCCTGCATGCCCAATTCCTTGCTGCACCACACCTCCTGGCTGCTGGACGGCAGTCTGACCAGCCTGCGTCTGGCCACTTTGCATAATTCCTGATCCCTGTGCAACTGCTTCACCTGGCTGCGCTGGCACCCCCATCACCGGTGCTCCCCCAGGTGAAGGGCTCAGGCCAGCCACCTGTCCCACAGGCAGGTTGGAGGCCGCCGTACTTGGAACAGAGCCTGCAGGAGCCTGCTGAATAGCTCCTTGCGGCTGCATAATTGTCATGTGCTGCATGTATTCAGACTGACCAGAAGGTTGCGTTGGCAGTAGGTGCACCGGTGGAATCTGGGATTGAGAATAAGTAAATTGTTGAGGCTGAGTCACTGGTACGCTCGCTTGCTGCGCCTGCTGCTGTGCCGCAGGAATGCTTGGCTGGCCCATCGTTACATTTGGAGGTGCTATGCCTTTTCCATTGGGTCCAGCCTGCGCAACGCTCTGCGTATTTACCTGTGGCTGTGATTGCTGTGGCACCATTATCTGCTGATTCGCTACTGAAGCTCCAGAAAACATAGACTGAGCAGTACTTTGAGGCATGGCCCCACCTATGGGTTGTTGCGACTGCTGTTGTTGCCCAATGACAAAATTAGGTTGCTGTAGAGAGGCCTGGTTCGTCTTCTCTGTCTGGAGCAGCTGTGACACAGCAGGAAGGGAACTGTCAGCTATGGAATCAGGGCCATGTGCCGATGCTGGCACAGCTGAGACGACAACAGAACCCCCTGTGGCACCGAGCCCACTGTCCCTCTCTTGAGCAGCCTGCTCAAAGGTGCTGCTGTGCCTAATGCAATCTCCAGTCCTGCCCAAGACAGCACTGCCATCAGAGTCCCGGTCATAATACTCCATACAAGTCCATCGTCCTCGCCTGTAGGGTTCCCCAGTTCCGTGATCCAGCTTGATCACCCTGAAACGTGAGCTGCATGCAGCAGCCACTGTCTGAGCCATTGTCCCAGGCGCAGCAGGCGCAGAAGGCCCCGAGGGGGGCAAGGCAGGTTGAGCACCGGTGGCAGCACCGGCAGCTGGCAGGGGCACAGCAGAGCTCTTGGGCACGGCCCCCCCATTTGGGACCACTGCTGGTGGCACAGCAGCTCCCCCACCAGCAGCTGCAGCCAGCTGCCCATCCAGGAGGAGGTTGGGAGAGACGCTGCTGGGAGTTTCAGCCTCACCCACGTTGTTGAGAGTTTCTTCAGAGGAGCTCCGCTCACAGACATCCTCGGGGCCGTAGTCGGTGGCTCGGGAAACATCGAAGATTTCAGAAGACACATCCTCGGTGCGGGACTCATCCGGGTCGTCCAGGCTCTCCGTGTCCTCGGTAATGCTGCTGGCCACCTGCGCCGTGGTCACGCTGGTGATCTGGAAGCAGCTCTTCTTCTTGGCCGGCATCTTGGACATGCTTCCCCCGCTCGGAGGGGCCGGGCCGGCCAGGTCGGGGGAGCGCGGCCCACCACGGGCTGTCAGGACGCGCGGGCCGACTCCCGGCCGCTACCGTACATCCTCCGGCGGCTTCCTGCGGCGGGCGGCGGGCCGCGGCGCTCCTCCCCTTCCTCCCGGCCCGCAGCCCTCCTCCCGCCGCCGGGACGCGGCTCTCCTCCCCGCCGCGGCCCTGCTCCGAACGCGCCGCGTGGCTTCCTGCCGGCCGAGGGGGGGGAGGGGGCGGCCGCAGACGCGAAGCCGCGGCCCGCCCCGCGCGAGGGGCCCCGCGGCGGCCGGGCGAGGCCCAGGCGGCCCCGCGTCCCCCCGCCCTGCTCCGCGCTCTACCTGGAGACCAGCGCCAGACGCATCTCGCTCGGAACCGGCCCGCAGGCGAGCCCCGGGCGGAGGGCCGGCTCGGCGGAGGCGAAGGAGGAAGGACGAGCGAGGCCGGCCCCTCCGCGACGGGCGGACGCAGCCGTCCCGTCACTCTGCAGCGGCACCGGCAGGCGCGGGCTCCGTCTGCGCCCCGCTCGCCCAAGATGGGGCTCAAGTTCTGCCGCGCTGCATGCCGGGAGGGCACCCCGCCCCCCCACGCTCGCCGCGATGACGTCACGCGCAGCCCGGGCATTCGTTCCGGGAGGGAGGGCGGAGGGAGCGGGGGAAGGGGGGGGGCCGCAGGTCGCGGACCGGGCGGGCGGCGCCCCCTAACGGCGTGGAGGTCCATCTGTCCCTTCCGTGCTACTTTCCAGAGCGGTGCCTTCTCCAGCTTCAGCGGAGGTTAACTCCCTCTGCACCAGCAATCCAAGAACTCACTGGTGTTAGAAGAGTTCGCACGCGCCTGGCTGAGCCCGGTGCGTTTGTTAGACTCAGGTGTGCGGATGGTCTCAGCCCGGGGCGGATGCATTCCCGCTGTTTGTTTTGAGGTCCTCATCACCTCTGAGCCCCAGCAAGGAAATGCAGGGAAGGTGTTCAGATTGCTGTCCACGTGTACTGTTGGCGTGCTCTGATCACACACACAGTGTCGCAGGACTTTGTGAACGGACCTCTGGAACCTCCCAGCAGTTTCCTACAGCAGCAGCACAGCAACGTGTCCCGGTGGGTTTGGACATCACAGAACGAGACTCCACACCTCCCCGGTCAGCTTGTGCCAGGGCTCTGCCACCCAACAGCCCTATATTTCAGGCCCTCACAACCTCTGCCCATGAACGTTCTGTTTCATGTTTCATCCCATCGCACCTCCTCACTCCTCTGGGAGGAGTTCTGCCCACCCAGGTCTCCATTTCTTTGCATGTTGCCATTGCTTTCACCACCTGGTGAGGCAGCCCTGGTACCACTGTGCAGGCAGCTGGCAGCGTCACTTGACCAAATGTAGGAGAACAGCCAGAGGTTTTCCTCCATTAGCCTCAGATCCACTTTTCACAGTCTGTGACCTTGCAGATAATGAACCCACATTTTCAGCATCCTCTGTGCAGAGGACCATCCCTGTACCACAGCCTCTTACAAGCCTCAGGGTCTGCCCTTCTGCAAAGCACTCTGTGTGGCACTGCCTCACAACTTCTGTGCAGCACCCCAGGTCTGCCTGCATACAATGTGCCAGGACTGTTTTCTTCTCTGCTTAACACTTTCTCTCCTGCCTAGCTTTGTGTTACTATGAACCTCATTCTGCATTCTGTTTCAATTTGTACTTGATCATCCCTCATTATTTCCTGCCTTCATATCCTTCCAAACCCACCTTCTAGAATTTCTTTGTTCTGCATATGTTAGAAGATGATGGGCTGACAGTGCTGTAGCCTTTTTCCTTCTTGCTGATTTTGAATTCCTATCTGAGCTCCATTTCTAATTCTTGGCTCTCCTTCTGATAGAAAGGAGCTTTCACTCCTGGTGATGTGTTCTGCCAGGCAACACCTTCTGGCACAGCTTCCACCAGGTTCCCACTGGAGAATAAAGCATATTCTTTATCTTCTGCTTGCTGCCATCTGTTTCACTTCCTCTAGTCCTCTGATTGAGTCTGCATTCTTAGGACTCATCTTTCCTATTAAACCCTGGCTTTGAAGAGGAAAAAGACAATTCCCCAAACTTCCCAAACAATTCCTCCCAACCAAGTTCCCTCCAACATACATTCCTTTGTTTTCTGCACCTTCTTTACAGTATGATTTCACATACACCAACATTAGAAAGAAAAGGTAATGCACAAAGTACAATATATTTTAAAATGTGGAATATCATCTCAATACCAAATTATAATGTTTAAATGTTAATTTTCAGCATAAGAAACGCGTTATGTCCATGAGAGTGTATTTTTGACATGGTGTCAAACCTTAATGGGTGTCAGACCTTAACCCTGCCATTAGTGCTCCTTGCTCTGCAAGCCAACCAGGTATCATTTGACACAGGAAAGGAACTCTGTATTGGAGGAGTCCACTCTGTGAACTGTGTATGTATGAATGTTCTAATGTAACCTGAAGTGTAATGAAGAATGGCCAATTTGGATGACATTTTGCATGGTCTGGCAAAGGAGAAAGAGAGATTAATAAGGGGTAAAATAGGCAAGGGATGAGGAACAGAATGAGCAAGATAAACTGATTGACTAACAAAACAGAGAGGTTTCTGAAAAGTCAAACATAAAAATTGCTACAGCCCATGTCCAGGTTGGCCAAGATACACACAACGGCCTTGGCAGCATTACACTGATAATATTTTTGCAAGGTGGAATTATTGCTGAACAGTATTTTAGTGTATTGGGCACAAACACACTGATGTTTTTATTAAGTGTCAAGCATGTATTTGTTCCTCTTTTGCCTGCAAGAAAAACATCTGCTGCTGTTCATTAAAAGAAATTCCCACATGATTTCTGTTTGTGTTTATGTGAGTGTCAACTGTACACGACTGTAATATTTTCTGCATGTGTGTGCGATGTTCCTGCTGTGCTGAGGTCTGCCAGGGGTGGGTTTAGCAGGCAACGGGGAGGGCAGCACAGCCAGGGTCAGTGTCCCTGTGCTGGATCACAGGTTTGTGTAGTTCTTCACAGTCTGCATCCTCTTCTACCATGAAACATCTCACTGAGACCATCACCTCGGCAGCAATGAGAAGGCTAATGGTATATAATATAATGTAATATAGTACGATATAACACAACACAGCACAACACAATATAACATACCATACCATACTTTGGGGGCTGAAGGTAGATTTACATCTGTTGCCATTTAAGGACCATGTACCTGTCATGCAAAAGGCACACGTCCTTCACACAACTCAGCAGTGCTATCGTAGATAACAGGAGACCAAACCTCAAGTTCCTCTGCCATAGAGTCACACACTGACCACCGGTACGCACTGGATAAAAACTGCACTAGAACGTTCTGCTTGTTCACACCATTCTAAATGGGAAAAGGCAGCCCGTCTCCCTGCTCACAGCAGGAGGCTGTGCATCACCCAGGCAGTTACAAGTTGTTCGCTGGAAACCCTACGAACTCAGAGAGGCCACACCGACATTCACACTCTCAGGTCTGTGCATGAATGTGTGAAAACAAATAAATATGCTCGTAGGTGAACATGTGAACTTAGATTTTTGAAGATCCCCAGTGATAACATTGAAGTACAATACTCTTAGAAGAAAGCTATAGGAATTACCAAAGGGAGTCGGACAATTTATTGGTATACAGAGTTCATGGATTTCAGTTTCTTAGCCTTTAATAACACTGGGTGATTGCTGTTGAAGATTACTTGGGAAGCAGTGTGACCTAACAAATAGGGCATCTGCACAAGTAATAAAGTACTGGTTTTGTTGTAGTCAGTAGAAAAAGTTCAGGGGCCCATTTTTGAACTTCAGCCTTACACCTGGGTTGGTGTTTTCCTGCAGTACAACTTTCACTATTTTAAGGGCGCACTCCATTTCACCCAGTTCCTCATCCAGATCCTAAGTTAGCATCTTAAACTTAAGAACATCCGAAAATCCTTTTTTCACTGTAAACTGTGTTTTACAATTCATTAAGTAGTGTTAGACTGTAAGACATACTTCCAAATTCTTGCTTTTAAAACTCATCTTAATTATCACAAACAATCTCAAATGTGCTGAGATGCAATCATAATTTGGATTTCAACTCCTTTTGAATTCCCCCTGTAATACATGGACTGCAAGACCTGGACGACAAATTCCAGGTTACAGTCTGCCAGAGGGAAGAAGGGTGCAGGAAAGGGCAAATGAATTACCTGAATGTCTAAGTAGGGTTTTTGCATTTATAAAGACCACTAACTATAAAGAGAACCAGTGAACAGTAGTTGCAGTATTTAGCTTCAGGCTCTTTTTAAAGTCTCATGTGACAAAAATCATGGAAATTTCCTTTTTCCCGACCCATACAAAATTGTTCTTTTTTTTTTTTTGTCCTTGCAGTGTTAATTGGAAACAGTAAGCACTAAATACAACAACCAATAAAACAAAAGACTCTGACCAACTACAGAGAGCAGATGGAAGCCTTTGCAAACATGGAAACACGTTTCAATTGCAAATGGAAATGAATAAATGTTATGAAACCTCATCAGCTGTTAGCACAATCCCGACTCCTTTCAAGTCAATCACAAAACCAGTGAATGTCAATGAGAGCTGTGTTTTACTTAAATAAATCATGTCAAAAACTGACAGGAATATTTGCACAGATTAGCAGCCAGGTACATTTACTTTTTCCATCCTGCCTGGTGCTGCACATGATGTGCTGGCTGGGAGCTGGCTGGGGAAGGGCTTTTCCTCTGTTCAGTTCAGTGTGCCAAAGAGCACTGCACACACCTGAAGCATTGTGTAAATAATTAAGGCAAATTACAGCATAATCTGGAACAGTAGCCCAGAAAGAGCTGTTTCATGGGACAATCTGGGTTTTTTTGTTAATAGGAAGCTATTTTCAATTACTCCTGGGCTGCGAAAGCCCCTGTGAGATTTTCCTCTGTTTGATTTGGCTGCTCTCATTTACATTGTTGTTCTCAACCTTGCTTGTTGCTGTGTTTTGAATCATTTGAGGTTTTGAGGTAGAAAGTCGAAATTGAATCCGATCAGTAAACCGAGTTTGGAAGCACAGCATGCCGTTGATGCTAAAAACCATCTACTTTGAAGTGATTAGGAGGCAGTTCCCAGGCACTGGGACACTTTCAGAGAAGGCAACATCTGTTTCTCGGTTGTTTCTGCTGTATTCCTGGTTTTACTGACTCCTAAGACAGAGCTTCCTTCGGGATCTATGGTAATAAGCAACTATGAATATATGGCCAAGCAACCACGTATTTCAGAACATCTCTGTCATACACAACACGCTCAACATCCAGAATTAAAATAAAACTGCTCTCTATTCCACAGTTTCATGGAAGGGGATTATGGCACTGCACCCGCTCAGCAGAGGTGAACGCCCCATCAGCCCACATCTCCTCTGCTGTAACTTACAAAATCTATGGAGATATCACAGAATCACAGAATCACAGAATCACCCGTGTTGGAAGGGACCTCAAGGATCATGTAGTTCCAATCCCCCTGCCCAGCAGGGCCACCAAACGTACACATTCAGATCATATCCTTATGCAGCTGAGACTGCAATCATTTTCTCTTTCGGTCTTTATTATCTGAGCTGATAATGGCAGAAACTTTCTTCTCAAGTTTTCAAGACCGATGTTGATGGTTGCATATAGAGCAGATCTGGTTTTGGTATTTAGTTTTAAAGACAGTAGCTAAATCCTGGCTTTGTGATAAATAAACTGGGTTGGTACGTCTTCTCTTTCTCTGTCAGTTTGTGAATCATGGTTATTTACTTAACACATTGTAATGCAGTGAAATTTAAAGAAACAGAAAACTTCTTCAATATGATGTATAAGTAGATTACAGCATTTTCAGCATTCCAGTCTAACGACCAAGTGGAACCTGGATCAGGTTTCATTTAACCTAATTAAAAGCGCAATGTGGATGGTTTTCTGGAGTTCAGCAGCACATTCCCTCATACATTTCAAATCCATTTTGAGTAAAGATGTCCATTTTTACCACTCGAGTAGTTCGATAAACTCTTTGATAACTTTGTATGCCTTTTTAATCTTTCCGTCTGGCGAAAAGGTACCTATTATCCTTCACTAAAAGCACAAATAACGGCTGGGCATTGGTTTTTTCATTAACACTGGGTGTTATCTAAGAAAAAAAGATGTACACAGGTTGCAAACAGCCGGTGAGAGGCTTTAAATATCCCATGGCACGACTTGATCTATAGTCATAGATCAGTTGGCAGTAGTGAGATCCTACAGGGCACGTCTTCATGCAGTGCTTGTAGCACAGGAGTAAGGAAGTGTGGAGTAGAAAGTTTGTCTTCCTAAGGTGAGAGAGATGTTACAGAGTGGACATTAAAGCAGTTGCAACTCTACAATAATTGGAGACAGCCTATTTAAATGAATTCCCCAGGAAGCCCCGGTTGCTTGGTGTGCTGGTGTCTGTGCTCTGGATCTCAAGCTGAGACAACACCCAGCTGAAATAGGGGAGATACGCAGGTTCAAAGGTGGATCAGTACGTGTGCCCCTCACATTTCACTCAAACACACACAGTGCCTTTTCTTCCCCTTTTTCTTTGGTAAGCACACATTCAAGAACAAAGATTACAGCTAGATAAATAAAGGTGCGTGGGAACTTTTACATATTTAGGTTCTGAGTAATTTTTGACAGATGTATTGCTGCCATGTCATATGGGACACTGATTAGCCACAATTGGTTCTCTGGCCCTTTTTTTTTTGAGACACCTAGAGATCATCCAGTTCAACTCTTCTGCAGTGAAAGGGGACCCGCTGCTCCATCAGGTGCTCAGAGCCCCATGCAGGCTGTCTTGGCTGTCTGCAGGGATGGGACAACCACTCACCTCTGAGCAACCTGTGCCAGTGCCCCACCACCCATTTGTAAAAAAACTTCTTCCTTATATCCAGCCTAAATCTGCCCTTCTTCAGTTTGAAACCATTTCCCCTTGTCCTGTCACAACACATCCTGTTAATGAGTCTGTCCCCTTTGTCTTACAGCTCCTTTAGGTACTGACAGGCTGCTCTCAGGTCTCCCCAGCGCCTTCCCCTCTCCATTCTGCACAGCCCCAGCTCTCAGCCTGTCCCCAGGGCAGGAGAGGTGTTCCATCCCTGACATCATTTTTGTGGCCCTCCTCCAGACACACTCTAACAGCTCTGTGTCTCTCTTGCCCTGAGGTCTCCACATCTGGATGAAGTGCTCCAGGTGAGGCCCCACAGCACAGAGCAGAGGGCAGGATCACCTCCTCGACCTGCTGGCCACGCTCCCTGTGATGCAGTCCAATGCTTCTGCACCGAGCTCCCACTTTTCTCATCAGACAGTAGAGTTGCCACAGAAGCCTATGAGTTTACACTTTCTGCAAGCTAATCTAAGCACACGTTTTGAAAGCTAATGCTATCAGATGCTAAAATGATGTGATGGGTTCTAATGACTTCATCCTGTAGAACGTGTAAGGCGTATTGCATCTTTCCATGAATCATAGAGTTTCACACAAGTAGGAACCCTCTAACCCTGTCTGTGATCTGTAAATTGTTAGACAACACCTTTCAAAATCATCTTGCAGAAATACAAGAATGAAAAACCACACCCTCGCTGTCCCCACTGACCCCCAGCCCAACTCAGGGGAGCTCCACTGGGCAGCAGTTACGAGTACTTGCCCACTTGGCTGTCAAAGAAAAAGCTTTATGACAGAGTGCTGGTGGTAGGAGCGTGACTGCAAGACAATCCTTCATCTGCTTTTGAAGTCAGATTTACACGGAATATCACATAATAACTCGTCTTTCAGACATTTACCAGTGCAGAGCAGGAGGTGGGAACACACAGCAAAGTAACATTCTGCTCTGCAAGAATCTCTCCAGACAGCGCGCTGATTCAAATAATAATGAAAAGTTTTAATGATTAAAGAGATCAGAATCTGATACCACATCTGGGTGTGTGCGAGGAGTAGCGATGAGCATTCTATGGTTTTTCCCACAGATGACACAGAACCTGAATTACGAGCTCACATCACATCTCTTACAATCTGTAAACTTGCAACCACTTATCCTCAGCCTTTTCCATGCTGTGTTGCAAAGAGAAAGTTCCAGAACATCATGGAAGGCATGGACGTTAATGATGTGTTAGAACTGTAAGCTTATGTTCAAAAATTCTAAAAGAATAGAATAATGTAGCAGCATTTGCCTTCATATCTTATATTTGAGTTTCTTAAAAATTTAAAATAGTGCTTTGTATGGGTGCTTAAAAAAACCCACCAGAGGCAAAGAACTTTGATGTCAACGGTACTTCCAAATTCACTGAATACAGCTAACATCATTTTTTGCTCTTGACTGAATAGATATCTGTCTGGAACAACTGCACTATCACATGGAAGTCATAGAGACTGTGTACATTCTGACTGCAAAACCTGACTTCTGTAACACAAAGGACCTGAGAAGTCCCCAGTGGATAATTATGAAAATTACAGAATCTGCATAATCAGTTGCTTCAATTTCCTCCCTTTACATTTTCCTCATGAGTTCACTTAACCCTATGCCAAATACCCACCAAAGATGTGATAACCTCCAAAAAGGCCTAAGAAAGGAAATATCATAAAATATCATGGCTGTATATTTGTATTTTATTCCCCTCAATGGCTTCCTGAAGCTCACAGTGTCTACCAAAACACACACTTCTATATGCAGAGCATCAGTTCTCCATAAATACAATTCTCCTTCTTTTGAATTCGTATGAGCTTTTGCAGACTGAGTTTCAGTCCCTGGAGTGCCATGCTAGTGCCAGCATTCTCGCTTCTTCGAGGCATCTGAAGTCCTCTTTCAGTCATATAAAAGTTTCTTAAAACCCCTGAAGAGTGAATTAATGCCTCCTTCAGTGCCCCAGTTTGCTGAAACAGCAAATGGCAGTAAGAAGTGGCTCGGGCCCTCATATCCGGGGGGTTACGAGCAGTGCCAGGAATAGGGAAATGTCTTCTAATCTTTGTATGGATGCTAATGCGCTCAATGGCATCAACCAAATTTCTTAATCTCATTACATCATAGTTACTCCATTTTTTAAATAAGGTTGATGAATATCCAGCATTGCTCATCATCTTGAGATCTGCAGCTATAGAATAGCAATGTAGGCAGATTGGGGATGACAGATGATACAAATGGAGTTCTGAGATCCTGGCCTACGGCAAAAACGTAGGTAGCCAGGATGGCATACTCAGTACCAAAGCAGTTGCTAAGTAAGCAATGTAGATTATGAAATAACTAATACTTAATTAAAAATGGTGTTAAGATTTATGAACTCCACCAAAAGACCTCTCTAGAGATTTCCTCAGCTTCTGGTCTGGAAAGCATTTTAAATTTATCATTATCATCACCATAATTATTTTCACAATTCCAATTTCCAGAGCCCTGTTCAGGATTTATGTATTGAAAAGAATAAATATATTATCTAGGTAGGTCTTCAGAATCGGCTTCTTCATGTTGGTTACCCAACATGTGTGCTCACGTTAGGGGTGTTAGGGCCTGGTGTACTGATTCTGGGTACTGATTGGATTGGCTTTTCATTGTGCTCACAGAACAGCATTTTATTAAAGCTTTTTGTCATGACATGAGACTCACTGTATTCATGGATAAGGCTTACTCACGGGAGTGCGACTTATGGGACTGGGCCCAAAGCCAGCCAGGACACTGGGCTGATGTAGCTCTGGAAAGAAGCAGACACTATCATTGAGCATGGAAAATAGGTCCTAAACATAGCAGCAGCAGCCTATTTGAAGACAATCCTTCTGCAATGAAACGTGATCCAGATTGATGTCAGGGGAGTATTTGCTATTCATCGACACTAACATCAACTCACAGCTGGTATTCTTGAGGAGGATCAGGAGCTTCTGTATTAAACCGGAGGAGAATGGATGCATTCCTGTTTCCAGGTCTTCAAACACTGTGGCTGGGGGCCATGTTGCATTCCCTCCTGTCTGCTGCCACTCCTGCCCCAGCAGACCCACGCGGTGCAGCGGTGGCTTTGCAGGTGCTTCCCTCAGAGCAGTGTCTCCAGTACCTACCGCACTGCGGCTGCCCTGCAGCTCACCACGCAGATGAGCTCCGTCAGCAGCAGCAGGCCAGGTTGCTGCCGGCAGAGCTGGGTGCTCCTGGCCAGGCCTGGGGCATCTGCAGGGCTCTTTCTGCCTGGACAAACCTTTGCAAGGTTTGCAAGACGAAGCGTGGGCTTCTGTGTATGCCTATTGTGAATTAAACACAGAGGTACGCTTTGCCCACATCTACTTCAAGTAATTCCTCTCTTTAATGAAAGCCTCTGTATGATACAGCATTTGTGTCTTTAACCTGACACTTGCCTTTGTAAACACACCTTTTTTTTTGCATGGAGATGCATTGTCAAAATTGTCCACTTCCATCTACGAAAATACAAATCCCATTAGAATGATATTCATTTTATGCGCACATACTTACACCTTGAACCATATCAAATGTATTTGCCTTAGAGCTACATAGTGAACTTCTCATCCAAAGCTCAATTATTTTCAATTCGACTGACGAATTGAGTGTACTGACTTCAAGGTCACAGGGCATGTTGGTTGGATGGCTAAAATTCTGCAGAAAGGGGTTTGTGTATTTATAAGGATAACAGCAATATTCAGAGTGACATCAGAAGGGTAATAAAAATAATCAGAAGAGTTTAGTGAAGGAATTAATACATTACCACATAGAATAACAAATGAGAATCCCACCCGATTCTTCTGTGGGGATTTACAGCTGCCTTCCACTGTGCTGCTCCCATCTCCCTCTGCGGTTCTCAGGGCTGCACATTCTGAAGTTCCACCTCTTTTCCAGCTGGACAGCAGGCACCAAAGAAATGTGGTCACCAAGCTCTGATAAATAAGGCACAGTGTTACTACGGAGCACAAATGACTGTGGTAAAAGTGTAGTGAAGAGCAGGGATTTAAGGATTTTTGGGTGGTGCATGCTATGAACTCGGCTGTTTCATGCTGTGGAAAAAACAGAGTGACTGTTCTGCATTCTTACTTGCAGGTTGCTTGTGCTTGCCCATTCCTGGCTGCTTGTTTTCCAGCAGAGCAGACAAGCCCACAGTCCCGTCCTGCCTGGCCCAGCAGCAGCGTGTCGTCAGGCCTTGTGGTAACTCTGCAATGTGGAGAAACTGGCATGAGGGTGAGATCACACTGGTTCTGTTTTCTAACCTGAAGGAATGTAACCTCAATGACCTCATACATACGCAGGGGTTGGCAGATGCTCTTATTTGTTCCACTTGGAAATGGAGCATTGCGCTTCGCCCTTACGCTGCCTCACGCGGTGCAGACGTTGGCAGTGAGCGGTCATAGAAGATACCACCATTGCACCAAGAGTAAAAGCTCTTTGGGTGAGCTGACCTTGGCCCAAGGGTTGGCCCAAGGGTGGCCAAAGGCCCTCATTCCCTGCTCGGGGCCATGAGAACGTGTGCATCTATGTATGAGCAGTATGTGGCTGAATGAGCTGTATGTACATAGACAGTAATTGCTGTTGCAACCTAGAACAGTGAGAAGCTGGCATTAACTTTAATCATATATCCTTTCTGCCACAAAACTGGGTGCTCGGGAAGCGTCAGCCAGCCTTGAAAGGCAGAAGTGGCTCAGCTTGTATAAGTGCAGTAGTCTGCACTAGTGGAGCAGGGTGCTGGGGTTCTTGCATGCTCAAAGAATACCTTCAGCAGAACGTAGGGTAGGAGCATTCAGGTGCAGAGTCTTTGAAGGTAAACACCTATCCTATGTAAGAAGATTATGTCTCTCTAGTCATCCTATTAATTAACATCATTCATTATACTAATTCAAACACCTAATGTCCCACCAAGAATGTGACAGAGAGAGCTCCCTTCTGCTGGTGCGCAGAGGGCGCTGCAGATGGCATGGAGCCAGGCGCTGTGTGGGCAGGTCATTTGTGCTGCACCGCTCCTGCATGAGCGAGCCACGGGGCCTCAGTGCCTGGGCTGCTGTGCAGGAGAGCTGCGCACCCCCGGCAGCTGAGCAGCACCCTGCTCCACTCGGGCTCTGACTCAGCGCAAGCAGCGGTGTGCTGACAGCGTGCCCCCGCTCCGTGTCTGAACTTACTCCAGTTAAAACAGTATCTTGCTCTGCATTTTCTTTAAATCAGTTTCCTCCCTCTGGTGAGGCTGGGTAAAAAGCTCTCTCAGCAAACAAGCAAACAGAAAGTGTCAACACATCGTGTTTAAATAGAAATCTTTCACTGGCATTACTTAAGCCACGGTAAATAAAATAACCTGTTACAGAAAAACAAAATTTATAAAAATATTTGGGTGCAGCTCCAGGGAAGAAAAAGTTGTTTCTGCTCCAATGGCTCTTGTGTGTTTCCATAAGAACCACTCCATCGACCCAGTTCTGTCTGCAGAGACTGAGAAAGCACGGGGGGCAGAGCAGAGGTAATTCGATGTTTAAGGAGAAACTCCACTGAGTGTAATTCAGAGAGTGCACAGCACAGTGAGGCTCATCCATTACAACTGTGGATTATTATCTCACTCTGAATCATCCTCTTAAACCAAATCATTTTATTTTCCAATGCCTTTAAATCACAAGGAAGCACATACTGAAAATCCAGTGAGAAAACACTGTGAAGTCAATTTGTTCGTGTGCTGTGGATTCACAAGGGATACTTGTGTATTTCCAAGAATATGCTTGTGCTGTGAACTATTTGAGCTGACTTTGAATTCAGCAGCCAAACAAAAAGTTGGTGGTGCAGATCCGTACCGGGCTGCAGCAGTGAGAAAAAGCTGTTCTCTGTTCCCATGTTTGACATTTTCAGTGCCTTCTAGCAACGTGGAATATCCTGACAAATGAAGGTTACTTTGAAAGGTACTGTGGAAAGCAGTCAGTGAAAAAATGTCCAGAGAAGATTAAACCGTGTAAAATAAACAAAATCCGAGCATCTTTGAACTATTCTTGTAAGACCCAATCATTGCCCCTTCATCAAGTTTATTTCAAAGAATTCATAGATTCATTATATACAGTAGATTTGTATATATAGCAAAATTCAGAAATAGGTGACTTGCAAAAATAACCTTTCTTCTTTAGGAATGAATAGCTGAGGGTTCTTACGCCACATCATATGTTCACATGAGCAGAGTTATTGACTCCAGCAAGGACAGCTCTGGGACCAGAGGGATGCAAACTCAGGTCCAATTTTTGTTTGCTTATTCAAGCACAGATCCTTCTTAGAAGAGGAAGAAAAAGGCTCTGTATTCCTGCAAAACTTGTGGCATTGCGTCTGTGCCGTGACGAGGGCAGGGCTTTAGCAGCCGCCCGCTCCTCCCGGCCTTCGCAGGGCTGCTCCCACCTCAACCCCGCGGCGGCTGTGCAGGGCTCTGCACCTCAGCTCCCACCAGCACAGCACAAAGGTCAATGGGTTTCGGAAGGTGGGAATGAGCCCTCCTGCTCAGAAAGAGAGGAGAAGAATCTGGGGGCAAACAAAAAGCTTTTGGTCAGGTTCCCACTGCAGCTACTTGAGATGCGTAACATCGAATTAGCTAGGGAAATACGGCAGAGCCTGATAAAAACGAGGGTCTTAATCTATGGGCTCTTCTCAGCTGTTGGAATTCGGCAGACTTAGTGACAGGGCAGAGAAATGATGCGTGCTCTGCTAAAGTCCTGCATGCATGCCTTGCAGGTAATAAAATGGTTTAAAAACATGCACTTAGTCATCTGCACAAATCTTTCACGTAGGTCCTGACGCAGAGATCTGTATTTCAATCATAGATTTCCCCAAAAGAGATGATCTAATTCTCTAGAACAAATCAAGTCTGACAAAAATGATCCATTTTTGCACAAAAAGTTATCACAACAATTCTGTGAATTAAAAGAAGGGCGACATCCCCCGGGTGGAAATGCAAAATGCACAACTGTAAGCTCTAGTGAGTTGTGGTGGTGCTGTTCTAAAGTAGCCAGATCAATAATTTATTCTGTAATCGCTAGAAAATACTGCTTAACCCGTTTTTTTTGGCACTGTTGGTTTGTTTCGCAGTGACAGAGATTTCCATAGGTAAAAAAAAAAAGTGCTTCACGTCTTGAAATCTCATACTGGAAATCTCACAGTGCAGAGGCCATGTCCTCAGTCTCCCATTATGGCCAACTACCAGGGAGCAACATCACAATGATGGCAGCCACCAGCGAAAGCTCCTCAGTCCCTTCATCGACTGCAGGTCTGGCTCTGTGGTCTTTCCTTTGGTGAGCACCCCGCCGTTTGGCAGAGCTCCCTTTAACCAGAGGCTGCGCCATTCCTGTGACACCCTGGTGCCCCGTACCAGACGGCGCTTTCATCTGGCCGCACCAGCACTCCTGGTGTGACTGCCAGCTCTCAGTTAGCCACCGCATCACCAGGGCACGTTCCCATGCTCCTGTTTTGTCCGGGGGAGCAGCTGCAGGTCAGAACCCCACAGGCACCTTTGCTGCTGCCACACTGTGCTGGAGGAGGTTCTGCTCCCGAGCAGGTTATCCTGGGCCGGAGCCCCTCAAAGATCTTTGCTTCTTGAAGAGATGTTTGTGAAAACCCCTATGGCACAGCCTGTGGATCCCTCGTTTCAGGATGAAGTTGCAGAGCTCTGGGGAACAGCCTGTGCCTGCCTTCTGAGCGTTACTGAGGGGTGTGCACAGGTGCTGTGGGTAAACGCAGCAGAGAGCAGTTCCAGCTGCAAGGAGGTCAGAGGGGCAGGCAGGGAGCAGAGCTCGGTTCAAGCTCAGCTGGAAGTGACTCGTCTCTGCTGCTCACATGCAAGGACAGCAAGCATGCACTACCCACAGCAGAGCTGTGTTCAGCCGGAGGTAAGCACATTCTTTGCAGCAAAGAGAAAGCAGGAGAGTGAAAATGGCCAGAACCGGTCAGTATTTTATTGTTTTTTGGTCTCCACATTATGTTTTCATCTATCCATCTTCCCTACCAGTGAATTCATACACCCTCAGACAATCAATTGTCTTCTGCCTGCATAGTTACGTTCAGACGCACAGGATTTGATACAGCTCACGTAGGGTCTCCCTGTGCACACACCTTGCCCCTCCCGTGTAGCTGCCGGGAGATTTGGAGGGCTGTAAGCCTATAGAAAAAAATAGGTGGGTCTGGTTTCCCTAGTCATCATGCTTAGCATTACACATGCCACAGTGATGAAGCATTGCAAATCATGAGTCTGCTTGCATTCACTGATAAACCGGTCATGCAAAAGGCTGTTTGGAGTAGGAATTCAGCAGAAGGCATTTTACATCTGTCAGAAGTGATTCCAGGGTGTGGAGTGACTCTTTGGGAACTGCATGAATAATCACGGCTTCATTTTCACTAAGACAAAGACATGAACTTGTGGTTGGCACATCAGTGAGGAACGTGTTCCCAGTGTTAGGGACTGCATTCTGGGGACTGCTGCTAGCAAAAATACCTGAAGGGTGGATTATTTTTTAATGAAAACAGCCTGGTCACTTTTGAAGTTCAGTTTTGTGTACGTTGATACAGTAGGGACATAAGACTGCAAAACTCTGTGTAGGAAATAAGAAGGAGGAAAACCTTGGACTGGTGTGCAGTCAGAAGAGTTTCTGCTGTGATCAGACATCTGTCAAAGGCGTGTCAGTCTCCTAAGTCTAAACAGTGTCACAGTGAATTAGCAAGAGAAGCCCACAGGCACGGATTGCGATCTGTCCCAGAGAAAAGCCGTTTCCCACCACTCGATCATCCCCAAACCCTTCTCTTCCTTCTGAACAGTTTGCAGGTACTGCCGTGCACATTTACCAGTTCCTTCAGTGCCACCACATCTCTGGTCAGACACAGGAGGGGGCTGCCCAGGGAGCGGTGCAGTCACCATCCCTGGAGGCGCTGAGGGAACACGAAGGGAGAGGTGCTGAGGGACACGGCTCAGTGGGGAAACATTCATGGCAGGGGATGGTTGGATGGATGATCCTGGAGATCTTTTCCAACCTTGGTGATTCTATGGGTCAATGACCTTAACTTCTCTGATTCTTTACTCAATTTTGTCACTTTATTGATTTTTATTTATTTATTATAATCAGGTTCCCAAAATATATGCCTTGTCTGCCATGATTCTCCTCGCTACTGACCTGCAGGACCCACGTGTCAGGAAGGTGACTGGAAGGAAGTGAGGATGACCAACGAGCTGCCATACAAGTATAACAAACCCTTTTTGAGTATCACTTCTTAGATTTTTTTCCAGAAAAGAATATTGTTTTAATTACGAGGTAAATGCTTTGTCGTCAGTTAATTATTCTATTTAATGAACAGAATAAACTGTTTTGAAAAGCAATTAATGCCAGGTAAGCCTTAAAAATAAAGGACTAAACTAAGAATTGAGGCACTAAATCTGAGACTAGAACAGAAGGAGAAATGAAATCATCCTGAGCTATATGCTTTATTATTAGTCAAGCACTTGGGTCTTTCCCTTGCTCCAGAGAGAAGCAAACAGGTTTGTGTTTCAAAATAGTGATAGATTAACAATTTCCTCTGCCCTTGGCCGAGGCCAGGCAGTTGTCAGCCAGTACTGGTTCCCGCTTGTATGAAAATAAGAAGCTTGAGGTTTTTTTCTCTAGACTACAAATTAAGTGCTGGTGGGAGGCTCCGAGGTTTGGAGCTGCCCTGCGGCCCAAGGAGAGCTGGGAAAGGGGAAATTGCTTTTTGGACAGCCTGTGCCCGGGTCCAGCCTCAAAGCACGGTGAGGGGCCACAGCCTCAGGCGTTGTTCCCACCGATCTGCTGAGGACTGCCTTGCCTGGAAGACAGATCTGAGTGCCAGATAAACTTTGGGAGTTGGAAACATGAACACCGTTCAGGAACTGGAGGCAGTTAACACAGGAGATGGTAGAAAAATATTTATAAACAGAGAAAAGAGTGGGAGAAAGCTGTAGTCACAGATCTGAGATAAAAACACATTATGTGAAGAACATTAGCTTGTGTTATGTGCGTAGTAAGGTCCGGAGGTTTTACAGATAGCACATTTCCAGCATTATTTTCTTTAAATGAGTTGTAAGATACTTAAATTACTACGTAGGGGACAGAATAAAGTACCCTCAAGCTGTTCTTGCAAGGCCAGGATCACCTGGCTTTCAAGACTGTGATCTAAATTCATCATTTCTGTAACCCAGAAGCACTCTGTAGGACTGCCTGGTGCCACAGGAGCAAGAAAGACCGCAAACGTGAGCTCCAAGAGTGCAACCACATGGACAGGGCACGTCTTGGAGCTGAGCAAGGAATGCAGTGTGCTGGAAAGGTGTGGCAGGAATGTGTGAGCTGTTAACGATTGTGCTGAAGAAATTCTAGTGATACTGAGGTGAAGGAGTCCAAGAACTGGAGAGAAAACCCTGCTTTTTTTTTTAATAAAGGACTGCAGCTAGTGTGGGATATTTGGATGAAAATGCTGCTCACCAGTGATTCTGAATCTCACATGGTAGTAACAAATACGGACCCACCTTGTTATTTAAATTTTCAAAGGCTTTACAGTGCTCTGCACAGTGATGTTTTCTTTCATTTGAGACTTTGCTAGACAGGGCACTTCACTGCTGTTTCCAACATCATCACAACAGCTGTCAGAAGCTGACCTTGTCACCCACTCTTGTCCCAAGAGAGGAAAGGCAGAAAAATCAGACATTTGATTTTCCCTAATGGAAATTGAATAAAACTGAGAAATAGATAGAGGAAATACGATGGGCAGAATGGAATAGATCGAGACATCGAGACCGCTGACCGGTATTCATAAAGACAGAGCGTGAAAAGCTGAAGCTCTGCAACTTGTAAAGTATGGAATCTGATAGATTGCAAGTCAAAGCTGTGCCAGGGTCTGAGCCCTCCCCCAGCTTTCTGCCCTGTAACTTTCTTGTGAGTCTCTGTTTCCCATTTGATGTGTGCTTCAGCTGCGGAATGCCAAAGGACACACAATACATTCACTACCTGCACTACCTGCCCACGCTGCCTAGCTGCAAAGAATGACTTCCCCCAAAAAAGCTCAGCAACATTCACCTTATGAGCTTCACTGACTTTCTGAGTTCCTGTTGGCTGTCCCACATTGCATGAAGTGCCACAGCACACTTCCAAGAAGACGGTCACAATGCCACAGGAAACAGCAGCTGCAATCAGTGCCTCCTACCTGGGAACAGAACGATCCCTGGCCATGAAATGAAGCACTCAGTGGAGTGGTCTGCCCTGCTGCCTGGCAGCTGTCCCACCAAGACATCCATGCTTCTCCCATGACCAGAAGGAGCAACAGCCCACCCAGCTGGCACATGAGCAGCTGTGGGCTCAGCGGGCAGTGCATGACTGTGTGTGCTATCAGCAAACACGCTCTGGTGTGCCAGGGGAAAGTCACGCTGCCTGCACCCCACTGACCCTTTCAGACTTTCCATCTCGTGGCATTAGCTATGGAATTGTTGGTTTCCTTGTTTTTTTTTCTGCGAAGTGACTTAAGATGTTTACCACACAGCCAGGATCTTTGGCTCCTTAAAGAAACATCCAGACTGAGCTACTGGAAGTAGACATCTTCAGTGGTTGCACTCAGGGCCTGCAGACTTACAGCCTTATTAATTTTTCTGTTCTGTCACTAATCCAATGTGCTGGTGTGGAAGGATTGAATATACGATGCCAACATCCGCTTGGGGAGGCATCAGTCTCAGCAGGACCCAAAGTCACCGTCAGCAACTGCCCTGCCCTGCCAAGCACAGTGAGAAATGGGCACATCGGGTGAAGGGGAAGAACAAGGTGTACTCTGGTGTAAAGTAGCAAGGGCTTTTTGCTGGAAACATAATGTATGTGCCAAATATTACCATTGACTGGTTGTTGTGAAAGCTAAAAATGCCATCTTGTCTGCAACAAGAGGCCATCTCTGAATCATGTCCTTCAGTGAATACATCAGGAAGCAATGCAACAGGGGTCATCATCTGTGTGTGTGTTAGTAATTAAGTTTCCTGGGAAGAAATGAGAGGTCCAGAAATGTGTTAGAGGCATGCTGTTCACCCCGTGAGTTCTCTTCTTCTCATGGTGGATCCTCAGAAAGCAGCTCTAGCACACGAGAAGCAGAATGCCTGTCATCACAGGAGCTTTGTATTCCCTCCCTAAGAGGAAAGAAAACAGCACTCATCCCGGTGATTGTCTTTCTGAGATGAGCAGATCTGTGCCGGATGAGAAGAATGAAGCTGATCTTGTATGTGAACAGTGCTGCACGACTGCAATGAACCTGCAGTTCTGCATACAAACTCACTGGGTACTCGTTCAGTAACAGCTTGTGCATCCTGTGTTACTGAATTCTTCCAGGCTGACTCATATTTAAATCTAATTGTTGCAAGAAAGAAAGAACAAACCTACTCAGCTAAAATGATTATAAGAGGAAGAGATAACTCAGTTTAGGAAATATGAATCACTTGAATTTTACTGAATTCCTGAATGAGGAAGCTGGGGCTCAAAGATCATTTAAAAGATCTGTTCATTGCTGGAAGCAAGCCGAGTCCTGCGTCCCCTAAGTGGGTGTCTAACCACAAAACTTCCTGTCTTCATCTAAGTCAAGATGCTTGCTCATCATTTTTTGAAAAGATGCTATCCTAATCTTTTTTCTTCACTTTGTATTTCATGCATTGATGCAGCTCATGGGGTGAGAAGGAAATGAACTAACAACCCAACCACGTATACTAGCAGAGCCCAAACTAAGTTTTCTATTGCAGCTGAAGTTACAGGAGAACAGTTTCATGGTGGGATCTAAGCTACGCAGCGAAGTTACGAAGGTTACAAAGTCAGTTACGCTGCTTTGGTGCAAAAGGGGATTGTAGTGACTAGTGTAAAATTGGCTGCGTGGTCTGACCCAGCAGCTTTATCCAGTACAGAGATCAAGGGGATTTTTTTAGTTATGGGAATAAAGTGCTGATTTACATCTGACTGTAAATTAAACTGAGATGAGTGATGCTGTAACCATTCTGCCTGACTCTCTTGGATGCTGCTTACCCTTGAGGGAAAATGCTAAGCAGAACCTCTGGCAGCTCCTGGCTCAGAACAGCCACAGCCCAGCGCTTTAAAGGCAATTAGCACTTATTGCAATATAAGAGTTTACTAAGAAGAAATGCAAAAGAACCAAGAAAAAGTGAGTAACAGAGCAATACAAGAGCTCCTGTGTGGGGAGACTGTGCTGACTGGGACCCTCAGCCTGGGCAGCGAGGGGTGGAATGAGGAGAGGATTACCAAAGCCTGCAAAGGGAAGTGGGGCAAAGAGTGTGGGGACAGGGGCCTAGAGAGAATCAAGGATCCTAAAAGCCACTTTGAGAGCAAATCAGGGAAGCTTATTCCTCACACAGCAGCCCTAGCCCTGCTGAATGATGTGCCAAGGGTTTTTACAAAAACATGCAGATGTTTCACCGGGGCTCAAGGGGAGAACGAACCAGGACGCGAAGCACCAGTGAGAACCACCAAACAGACTACAGCTAGCTCGTCAAAATTCCTGGAACTGAAAATATTAAAGGCAGGGAGAATGGAAGATTTATTTGCCCTTATCACAGAATCACAGGATTGTAGGGGTTGGAAGGGACCTCCAGAGATGGAGTCCAACCCCCTGCCAAAGCAGTTCCCTGCACCAGCTCACACACGTAGGTGTCCGGGCAGGTCTTGAACATCTTCAGAGAAGGAGACTCCACCACCTCCCTGGCAGCCTGTTCCAGTGAATATTAAATTATATTTATTATTATATTATATATATATAATATTTTTATTATATTTATTATTATATGTTATATTACTGTTCTGTAGGTATCTGCCTGCAGTGAGGTTAGGAAAATGAACTCTGGACTCACAGGAGCTCGGTCTGATGCAGCGTGGTCTCTGTTACATCAGACCATCAAGCGTGGCTTTTAAGAAGCTGATGAGTGTCCTACTTACCTGCCCTTACTTTAGGTCCTGTGGCATCCAGGACAGTAATATGGAAGGCAGTTTGTGATCATAAGAGATTTGGGCACGCAGTTCAGCCCAGCACTCAGGTCACATCCAGCTGCACCATGACTGAGTCACTACGAAACTGCCCTGCAAGAGTTGGTACGTGCAGCCCTGCCACTGCCTGCACATCTCCAGCACAGGGAATTGGAGCAGTGATCTTGTATCCCAATTACCAGCTTCGTGCTCTGCAATTACAGAGAACCAGGAAAGAAAAACAAGGCTGATCTCTAGCAGGAAGTTGGTGAGGATCAGGCAGCACAGCGTGCCTCTGGGCAGGATTCAAAGAAGTGAGAAGCAGCACATTACAGCAACCCAGCTCATCACCATACAGGCCTGTTGCTGCAAAGATAGCTACAATTGCATCCCCAAGACTAAGCTTACAAGAAATACACAGGCACTAAAATGTGATCAGAGTCCTATCCTTCTGCCTGTGGAAACCTCACTTAGAACCTGCTAAGAGCTAAGTGCAAGACAAATCTCTAACATGCAGACCAAGATTTTGCTAGTTTACTCTTTCCACCGTGGGTTGTTCTTTTCTAATTTTGTGTTGCTATTTCCCTTCTGATAATTGTGGCCCCGTGCAGAAAAGTCTGGGCAAGTGTTTCAAAAACACTCCTCAAAGAAGGATGTGGTGTTGGTTGTGGATATTTAGAGCCACTGCTCTGAATGATCACGAACACTCATGGATGTGAGAGCCTCTGTCAACAAGAAGAGAGACAGATCTGCTTTCATTCTCTGACTGCAATGGCATGGGCCTCTGCCCTCCAGAACAGCAGTGAAAAAGATGAAATGGTACAGTGAGGCAATGACTGCGTTAGCACATCCGGCTCGCTGCTGCAAGTTCACTGAACGTCACTCTGTTCTGGTATTCGACGTGTTTTTCGTTATAGTTTCATTAGGTTATAATTAGAGATTCAGCTGCCCTCTAATGGCACTGATTTTGGCAGATGACAGCCGCACAGCTCTCCTGCACGGTGCAACGTTATACAAAGCTCTGTTGAAAGCTTCTGCAGTGTATGAAGAAAGCAGTGATATTTTAGATATTAATAGTTGTTTCTTTACACATCATCTTGGAAATCCACTGATTGCTATGCAAGCATAAAATTGATTGTTCGGAAGTTATCAGGAAAACTCTTACACTTCAGGTGGGAGTTATCTTGGTGGATTTTGTCAAGCAGAGAGGCAATCTGAGTTAATGCACATTTTCTCCCTGTAGCCAGAGTGACACTGACCTCTCTTCAAGCCACAGGCAGTAGGACAGCAGGGCTGCAAAAGCCTGGGAGCTGCGAGCACAGCTTTGTTTGGCTCTGCACTGGTCTGAATCCGTCCCAGACCACTCACAGTACTGCCGTCCATCTGTACACAAGGGCTGCGCCAACTGAAGACCCTGATAAACTCTCATCATTCAGACAACACGTGCCCATCTTTTGTCTCCTTGGATTCTATTCCTCACTGTGCTAAAGCTCACTTTTATTTCCATAGTTTTGCCTTGCATAATAAGATTATATTACTTTTATGTTTGTAATGTTTTCTTTCATTTCCATTTCTATTTCTTTCCTAAGCTACTTCAACTGTAATTGCTCTTAAAATCTTTCCTACCAGAAAGTTTTTTTCTACAGTATACTTTAAATTGTAATTCTAAGAACTTGATGCAAGGCAATAAATATAGTTTAGAGTATGGGCAAGTTCAGACCCCAGTCTGAATAACACAGCGAGTCCCCAACCCCTGCAAGGGTTACACTTTTTGTTTCAGTCTGTGAGCACACAGCCAGGGGTACCCAACAGCAGAGCCCCAACACTCCTTCCCTGTGCAGGAAGAATCCTCAGCAAGGTATCCTGTAGTGAAGGGTTTCTCTTTGCCCTGGTTTTCAGAGATCCCAGGTAAGGGTAACCGCAACCCAGAATACCTGAAACTACAGATGTCTGACTTATCTATTCCCAAAGAACAGAGCTGGGAAAAAACAGCTTTTACATGCATTTATGAGCACTGCTGTGTTAAGATACCAACAAACAGGCTCAGATCCTGAGGTGGCCAGGACACATTGCTCATTGGTATCCAATATGTCTCTCTGTTCTTCACCCATACTCACATCTTTGCTGCTTGCTCCTCCTGTGGGGATTCACGAAGCACCTGCAGCATTCCCTATGCCACAGACTGGCAAAACCCAGCCTGCCTTGCTTCGCTGGGTGTTAACTAACAGAGACCTTCAGCTGAGCTTTTGACTCAGGGCTGGCTCTCCCTAAGTTCCTTGCAAAACAGCTTTAAGTCCACCTTATGCTATGCCAGAATCTACAAGTGACCCAGGTATAATCCCCAGCCCTCTGCTTCTCCAAGACCATTCATTGCTATCTGCAAACCAAGGCTGAAGTTAGAGATAACTGCAATGATACCAGAGGAGAAGCACTGAGAAGAAGAGACTTGAGGAGGAAGCAGCTCTTTGCAGCGGGTGAGGAGGAGGGCCGTGGCACTGGCATGACCCACTGGGAGGAGGAAGCAGCAGAGCCCGTGTGCTGCCATGGCGTGGGGCAGGCAGCGTTTGGACATTTCTCTGGATGCTCAAAAAGCCATGGGGTTAATCCAAGGTTAATTCAGAAAAGCACAAGCTTATTTCTGGACCTACTCTACTTTCCTGTCCTAACAAGCAATAATTACACACCAATGTTATACATAGCTGTGAATTTTAAGTCAGAGGCTTGGCGGAGGGGTGAGGCCGCGGGGCTGCGCAGGGCTGGGTGCTGTGGGGCAGGGTGTGGAGCAGTGCTGCCTTTATCTCAGCTGTCACCATGAACTTTTCAACTCTCACAGATGATGAACAGTCTCAGCACCATCCCCTCTACCACCTGCTGTTTCAAACAGTTGGGCAGCCTAGTGAAAAAGGAACAGTAGGCAAGCCAAGCATGCAGGCTAAGCCTGCTCCATGCCCACAGGGAGGGTTTAGGCATAGGGTCCTGCTTTGCCCCTGTTTTGGCCACTGCGCTGGTCCTCAGGGTCTTGCTAGAGCTCAGGGAGGGGAGCACAGGCAGCTGAGCCACGTTGCGACTCCCAGCCCGTGCTTCAAGTGGAGAGAAGCTCCAGCTGGACACACAAAGCACGCTTGGCCCTGCTGCACACGTGTGTTCCCCAGTGCCTGGGCTGAGCTGGCAGCCTGGAGCAGCTGTCCCCACAAGCCCCTAGGGTTCACCCGGTGCACAGAGCGGGTCCATGTTCCTGCAAGCACAGGTTGCCAAGCAGACATTCACTGTATTTGCAAAAAACATTAAATAAAATAAGCCATTGGGTTTCTCCATCCCTCCCCTCATGGGCCTCACCACTTCTTCATCCTTCTGTCAGTGTGGTATTTAATGCCTATATTTAAAGCCCCGCAGTCTCCTCAGCAGTGCCCTACAGACTGACTGAGCGTTATGTGGTCGCCCTGCAACGCCGCAGGAGCCCCAGCCATGCACTCCACCACTACAAAGCCCCTGTACAATGCTGCTTTTTATATCTTGCACTAAGCTAAGTGCTGGAGCAGGCACAGCTATTGGCGTCTGGTGTCTGCTCAGCTTTATTTTGAGGTGTTCAAACTTAACAAACCAGCTTTTTTTAGGCCCATATGCGCAGATCAGGCGGTCACCTGTGGCAAGATGTTTATTCTCAGATTTTAGCCAATGTCAGGGAACAGCCTTCTCCAAACATCGCTGGAGCTATTTAAGTAGCTGCTCACAGCTACCCCTCGGTTCACACCAAACACCACAAACTTGTTCATTGAGCAACAGCTCCTGGAGACAAAGGTGAAAGCCATAGGCAGCTCACTCTCAACTTACCCATGGGATTTTATGGTTCTGCTGTAAATGAGTGTTTACTTTTGAAGAGCTGCACACCCAGTATAGTTTACCACTGCATCAATCTTGAAACTAAGAGATTTACCTGGCAGTTTGGCAGCTGCTAACATCCCTTAGTATTCTTTGCTTCCTGACTGCATTGCAGGCTGTGGAAAGGCAGAGAAATACTTGGTTCTTGGACAGATGAGCATCCAGCTGTGGCACAGCAACTCTCAAGACTGGTGAATATGCTCAGGGCCAGTGGCAGCCTCCTAGAAGAGGATGGATGCAAAAGCATTAGTATAGACGAGTGGTGAAGCCCGAAAGTTAGGATGGTATCAACGGAGAGGAGAATTTTCATGTGTCTGATGGCCATGTTCCTTGGCACTTCTCACCTCATGGCTACAGCATCCTTCTTCCTTTTTTCCATGGCCCCCACTTTGCCTTCCTCTCCATTGTTCTGCTCCTCACCTCTCTCCCTCACCCCCGTCACCCAGCCTCTGCCTGTGGCTGCTGTTCTGACTCACCCAGCCCATACTCTTGCAGGCTGCCATCACCTGCCTCAGCCTTGAGCACCACAAGCCTGCAGCTGAGTGTGGGCCAGGCTTTTTGCATTGCTCAGTCACCCTGAGCATCTTGGAGCAGCAGGAGGGGCAGCCCTGTGCTGTGGGTTTGCCATCACTGTTGCTGCTGTATTGAAGAGTGCACAGATACATCACATAGGTAAAGCTCAAAGCAGAAAAGACAAGGGAGGCTTAACTGTGACAGCTTCTTCAGCTTTCTGATGCTGGCTGTACTCCTTGCCTTATCTGCAAGTTACCTGAACGGGGTTTAGCTGAGGAGGCTCTTTGGCTTTTGTACTTCCTTCCCCTGAATAATTTCATCTCGGAGATTCCAACAAGGCCATTGGACTGAATGGATCATGAACATAATTTATCTGCTGGGCTCAGCAGGAACAGCTTTGCATCTGAGGTCCCACACTGGCTTGGGTGACACCATCCTAGGTTTATGCAAGTGTCAGGTGAACAGGACGGCCCCAAGCTCAGCGCCAGTGGGTGCAGAGAGATGATCGGGTTACTTGCAGTATGAGCCTCACTTGGGAGCAGGGCAGTTCTCTCTGCAGCGATGTTATCTTTGTACCTGGTTTCTGGCAGAACAGCAGCTCACGCATGCTATTAGCAGATGGTGTGAGATGCACACCAAATTTGCACCCAGAACGTTTCTCCCATTCTTCCTTCCAGAACGAAGAAGTGAACATTCAAGCTAAAAGCATGCACTGACTGCAGCCCTGCAGCCCAGGCTCGAGTACAAACCTCTGAAACATTTCAGTCTCTGCCACAGTTAACTACTCAGCACATACCATTTCAGTCAGAAATGCAAGGAGTGCATTTCAATAAAACCATGCTCCTTGATGCCCTTATGTCAGTTCCTTTCAGGATCAGCTGTGAACAAGCAGCACACATTACAAGACATGTCTCCCCAGTGAGCTGAGGCATCCATCTGTGGCCCATAAGTAATCACTGCAGGCTTGACAGAGCACGGCAAACTTTGCATCCACAAACAGGAGCGCATTGCTTTGAGTTTCAGAAAAATAAATGGCTGGGATGGCATGATCCAGGAGCCTGGGTTTGTGCTCAGCTCCAGGAGGAGGCACTGGCCTGATGAATCCCACTGCACCCCTATTTGTGCTGCTGTGAGCTGAGAATGAACGGGTCTGCTCCATTGCTGTAGCCATACACCTGAGTGCTTTCCTGAACAACCCTTCGCTTTTGATCTGAATGTCTCACCTAGTACACAAATGGCTTTACCGAAACCTCCCTATTTGCAGTTCTTTTACATCAAACATATTATGATTTCATTCATCTCCATGCAGGGAGGTGTGTCTCGTCCTGCGCTGCTCCAGAGCCGGAAGGAAAACAGACGCTCAAAGAAGAGCGCTCTCACAGCACCTCAGCGCTCCGCTTACGTGAGCACGTTCCTATGTTCCCATGTTTCTATGTTCCTATGTGCTGCACCGTCCCGAAGCACGATCTTACTCCAACTCCACGAACCCGTGCAGAAAAGCAGCACATCCAAAATTACGAGGGATCGCGAGTCAAGCACTAGGGATCCAAATCCGAAGCGCTGTCGCTGTGCCACGTGCCGGCGGGGCCCGGCCCGGAGTCACGGAGCAGCGCCCGCCCGCACCGCGATCACCGCTGCCGCCTACAGGAGACGCGGCCGCCTGCACGCACAGCTCGCAACGCGCCGCGGAGCGCGAGAAAGGTTCGAAATCCAGCTCCCCAGCTTTAAGCAGACTGCAGTCTCTCCTGACCTCACGCAGCAGAAGGGCCCGTCCCTGCTTTCGCCTGTAGTGTCGCTGCAGCTCGGGGCAGAGGGGCGGCGGAGCAAAAGCGCTTTGTGCCTCTGCCAACGCGGAGCTACTGAAGTCACGCTTTCACGTGTGCCCGGTTATGCCTTCCACTGAAAAAAGAAGGAAAAAAAAAAAAGGAGTTCATCATAGAGGCACTTTTGCGTCTACTATGGAATTTATTTCCTTAAAAATTATTTTCCCTGAAGCCTCGTAGAGATTACAGCCCCAGATAACTCACATTGTTCTGGTGCCGTGCAGTGGAAAGAGCTGAAATGGCAGCAGAAGGGGCACAGCCAGGCCCTGCAGCAAGCTCTGGTAATGGAACAACCGAACAACCTCCTGCACACAGGGACAGCAAGAGCAGAAGGAAAATAAAGTTGAAAGGGGAATGCAGTAAGGTGGCATTTCTGTTATATTTTTACCACATTAAAAAAATAAAATCTTCATGTGGTTAAAAAAAAGCTAAATGCAATGTATTCTGTAATTCCTATCTAATTTTGTGAAACAGCTTGTCACAAAGGCTACTGGTGCCTCAGCTCTTTGCTCTGTAACTTTCTTCTGAAGTTCAAAGCCAACAAGCTACTTCAGATTGGTACATTTGCATGCCCTTTCCTTTCTTTGATGCAAATGCAACATGTAAAATTCCCCAGTACTTTTCTCATTCCTTCCTAAAGTTTATCTTCTCAGTTGCCCTCCTCGGTACAATCAGACCCTTTTTCACACTTGGGTAAACCTCGAAAACCATTCAGAGTGGAAACCACATGAACCAGTTCAGCAAACAGCAGGCAGCTGTGCCTCAGAGGCCTTTCCGAAGGTCAAACATTTCTACGTAATTTGTCCAGCTACTTTAGTTGTTAAACAGAAGCCCACTGAGGCTGAGGAAATAAAATGACATGGCTTTCTAGATGTGTCTGATTAGCTTGCCCCATACTCCTGCATGATTTCCCTCAGTTTGGCTGTCCTTTACACTGCGTATGTCAGGACTCCAGTCAACTTCATCTTTGTTTTCACGTTATTTTCTTGTTGGCAGGTTGTGCTGTATGTAATCTTTCAAAGATTCCCATCTTCCCTATTAAATTGAATATGCCTATGTGCCAGCAGCTGGGCTCCTGCCTCTTGAGAGAGCCCAGGCTGAGGGTGAGAACACCTGGCCCCATGGCAGCGCTCTGGGGCTGAGTCACAGGCTGCCACCTCTAGAAGTCACCTGCTTCTACAAAATTCATGTAGCTCCCCGCTGCCCAGAGAATGGAAGAGACATTCAAACACATATTCAAGAGGTTCTTGTACTTCTCAGTCCAAAAGCCTTTCCCCACAACAATTAGTGGACGTGGCTGCGGGTTGCGTTCCAGTTACTCTTCCTTTCTTTGTGTGCAGTACAGACTCCAATCAGAGAACAGCACACTTGGAATGGAAAGCCATGTTATTGGCTTTAAAACTGCAGCACAAAAAACAAACGGGGATAAGATTTGTAGCAGTTTTGCCTAGAGTTTCAATGCTGGTTTATTTAAGATTGTGAAGGTACATTTCAAAAAGCAAGCAGAGGCCTTGTGGACATCAGATCCTAACAAATCCTAACAGCAGTGCTGGCCAGGCTGAGAGCAGAGAACTGATTGCTGCTGCCCTCCATTCCCATCACCCCAGCCTTGCCCTGCCACAGTCAGTGGGACCATGTCCTGCCAGGAGAGCATCTCACTGCAGGAAAGGCTGCCCAGCTCTATGCTGTGCCCGGCTCTGTGCCCAACTATAAGCCCAGATCTGTGCTGTGCCCAGCTATAACCCAGCTCTGTGCCCAGTACTGTGCTGTGGTTGGACGTGAGGAGAGCTAGGCGTTCACAGTGAGAAAAGGGAATGGAATATGGCTCAGCTGGAGTGTTTCAGCATTTAGATGCTTCCCCTTTCTTTTTCCTAGAATGTTTTGGCTGACACTTTGTGCTGCTAAGGCTAATGCATTAGGGCTCATCATCCTCAGGGCATTTCTATTAACAAGAGCAAGGCAAAGTGAATACAGAAGGCTGACCATATTCTTTGTTGTTTGTGCTGAGCTCATCTATTTTGCCAACACATCCTCCCATCTTCTTGGGCTGACACGAGGCCAGGAGGAGGCTGCTGTCCCAAGGGGCCAGAGGCACAATGAGGGCACAGCAGCTCACTGCTACAGTGCTGGGGGGCCATAAAGGCAGGGGTGTGTGGCTCCTGGTCCCATCTCAACCCTCCTGCAGGACTCCTGCTGTGCCTGCTTGGCTTCCAGCAGCCAGACTGGATGAGGGCACAGAGCAGAAGCCGTGGCCTGATGCAACCCAGCGTGTTCTGCTTGCTCACAGCCCATCCTCAAAGCATTACCTGGGACACAGAGACATTTGCTTCTCTTCCCCTCACTCATGGAAAGCTGGATGCTGGCCCCACTCTGGCTGCTTCCTGAGGAGCAGTGAAACCCAGCAGCTTTTAGGTGTGGAGCTGGGAATGCTGGTGCTCAGTGCAGTGCACAGGGTGCATCACCATCATCAGCACACTCATTTAATACAGCAACTTGAATAAATCTGCTTCTGCACTTTGTACAGGCAACTGCAGTTCCAGCGTCCCCTCAGGGCACAGTGTTCCCCAGAGAAGGGCCCAGGGACAAAGAGCATCTTTTGAAGGCTCTCATTACACCTGTGCCACATTTATCATATCTGATAAGCTTACCAGTGAAATTCCAAAAGAGATGTTTATCTCAGAGAAATAACTTTGGCTGAAGTTACTTTGGTACAAACTTGCTACAATTCCTGTCTGTAAGTGGAGAACTACTTAAGTGCTACCCTTGAGGAAAAAACTGGTGTAATGTTTCCCATCTGTCTGATTTTGTCTCTATGAAGACCACTTTGTGTACCAGCTCTGCCCTGATATTGTTACTGAGGGTTTGATTTCAGTACGCAGTCATAGTTCTATTTTCCAAGGTACAGTTCCACAAGCATTTCTCTTTGGAATCAGCAAAACGCCATTTTCTTTCCCTCCTGAAAAGGTACAGAAGGCATTTGTTGGGTTCCATTTGGGTTTGCCATTCACACGTGAAAGGGCAAAAGAGAGGAAAACTCCATGGCAGTGCAGGTAAGTTTCTATACTTTCCCACAGACACGCATGAGATCATCAGGCCAAGCTTACTGTGTCTTAGAACTCCACGTGCTGCTCATTCCAGCTCAGGATCTCAGGCTGACTACAGCACAGAGGAAAACAGCTGTGGGCAACAGGAAGGACTTATACTGTATTGTACAGTGGCTCATATGTTAAAAATGCAGTCAGTGCTTCCCACTGAAGCCAGCAGCACCACCAGATTGAGGCTTTGTTCTGTATTTCACACCAAGTTCAGTTTGCTGGGACAGACACAACGGCTGCCAGCCAGACCCATGGGCAAGGTTCAAGGACTGCAAAGGGTACAAGGGTGGGCCACCAGCGTGTGTAATATTTTACATAACTCGAAGTGAGCAGTGAAATAAAACAGATTTATTTCAATGGGGAATATCTGTATTTCAAACATTCAATACCTATATCCTGAGCCAGGAGGGTTGCTTTCTCCTCCAGAACGGGCTGCTTCTGGAGACAGAGCCACTCACTGCTGTCACCACAAACACCTGAGGCAGCAAACAGCAGCTAACCTGTGCACTGTCTTTGTGCTAATGACCAAGCCATGATAACCACATCCCTAGCAAACTTCCCATTTAGTTTAATTAACTCCAAGCTGATCACAGCAGTCAGAGTGAGCCAAAGCCCCACATTCTGACATCAAGGAGAGGGCGTTCAGCACAGCTGCAGCATTCTGCTCAGCTGCACCTCCCAGCACCCTCAACAGGCTCAGACAGCTACACCTGAAGCCCCTTGATGGGCCCCATGATGCTCCCCCTGCCATGGCGGCCACAAAACCTTCCTATGTTGGAGCTCAGCCCTCCTGCACACCAGACGCAGCCCCTGCCCAGCCCTGTCCGCCACGGCTCCATCCTGCCATGGCCTGGGTGCAAGTCTTCTCTTGGAGAGTTTTAGGGCAGAAAGCTGGTTTCCACACAGTGTAGAAAATTATCTTATTTATCTTAATGCTAAGATAATGAAAGTGACTTATTTCATAATGTTATTATTAGCCTGAAATGCTGTTAAGCATTGGTTTGAGCAGATGCTGCACCGCAACCCCTCACTAGTGTGCGGTGTAGGAGCTGCAGAGCTTCCAGGGGGTTGTGTTTCCCCTAATGCAATGCAGATGTGTTGGTCACCACGCTGCTGCCCTCTCCCTGAGAACACTGACACAGATTCATATTCTGAAGCACCAACCAAAAGGTGCAGCTCCCAGGGAAAAGGCTTAAACTGAAAACTGATTGTGAAGGCAGTTCAAGGAACAAACTGACTGCTGTAGATTCCAGAACTACTGAAACATTTCAACTGAACAATAGAGACATTCCTGAGTCCTATTTGGACTTTTCATCCCACAAAACAAAAACAAAACAAACAAAAAAACCCACAAACAAACAAAAAAAAAAACACCAACCACCAAAACAACAACAACACAACATGGTTTTTGAGATAAAACAAATACGAACTTTATCAATTCCTCATCAGGCAACTACTCTGTTTCACTCGGCTCTGATTTCATTTTAAAGTAATCTCTTTAGAACACAACTAACAGAAATTAATCAGTGTCTGTTCAGTGGTTAGAGAACAGAGGGTCACAGTGCAGCCTCTGCTCCCCAGGCTAACAGAACATCTGATTCCACTGACACTATCAGCTGCTTTTTCAAACAACTGTGAAGAAGGGAAGGAAACCCAACACCACCCTGCTGGCATTTGTGCAGATGTGGCTCCTCAGTGTGATCACTCAGTGCAGGAGAACTGGAAGAAGTTGAGGCCCAGTCTGAGGAAATACACAAATACAGGAATACCAATGCAGACCTTTGCGAACCTTTGCAAACTCTCCAATAAAGCTCTTAGGGGCACTGAGCCAGTGGGTTGGCTGCTGGGGCTTTAGTGGCTGCAGCTGTTTGAGCAGAGAATGCATGAGTTGCATAAGGACATCTGTTATGAACATCTATACTGAAGAAAGGAACCTAGCAGTCCTGTGGATTTCAATAATGAAAGAAAATTCATTGGCATTCCTGCAGAGTGAAAGGTAACTTCTTAGCACCCTTCTGGCACAAAGTCATAGATGCAGAAATGAAGGAAAAGAGCTGCTTACCTTTAGAAAGCCTCAGTAGGCAGGGATCTCCAGCAAGAAATGACCTCACCTCCACTGCCAACACTTAAATGAGGCTTGGGAAGGGGTGATCCTTGCTCCACCCCTTCCAGTCTCTCATGGGGAGCCCAGCTCCCCTGGGCTGACCCTGCCTTCCCACCAGGTGCTCAATCACTGTTTCAGGCCATGACTTAGCATTGCCACTACAAGTAGTATTAGCAAAAAAAGTCCCACTGGTGCTGGCAAGGCCGAGCTCTGCAGCACGTCCCCTCTTGCAATGTGCTCAGCTAGCCAGATGCTGCCATGCACTGCTGGGCCATACAGTGCCACATGCTGCTGCCACCACCTGCAGAGCTCAGGCCCCACTTTGCAGCTCCTTGCTGGTACTGGGAGGGCCACTTGGAACAAGGGACAGTGATTACCATTATGTTGACTGTTGGCTGGCAACTAAGCCATCGCACCAAGCTTACAGAACTGTTAGAATGGGTTCTGGCATGGTACCTGCAAAGAGTGTTTGACATGAAAAAGACATTAACTGAGGAAAACTAAGCTGAAGGAACAATTGGTATAAGCCCTCAAATCAAAAATGATAGAACCGCAGACTTATCTGGGCTGGAAAGGGTCTCTAAGATCACCGAGTCCAGCCACCAAGATGACCTACTGCATCCCAAACCACATCCCTCATCTCCATGTCCACACATCTCCTGAACACCACCAGGGATGGGGCTGCCCAGGGAACCCCTCCCCATGCCTGACAGCCCTTCCATGAAGGAATTCTTCTGCTGGCTCCTCCAGTACCATTGGGCAGATCCTGTCTGGCCCACAGATTATGAAAGTTTGAAAAATGAAGTACGTTTCTCAGTTTCCATTTGGACTGCAGGGGATTAATCTCACCACCTGCTATAAGCTGATACAGTTTCCAGGTCTGTGTAATAGAAAAAATACTCTCTATATATTTTCCTTTTGAATATTTTTCTTCATTATGTTTCCACAGGCTGCAACAAATTTACCCACTCACATTATTTAGTTTAGAAGTTTTGAAATAGAACAAAATTTGCATAGATGTTTCCTCTTTTTTTTTTTTTCCTCTTTGAAGTGCTGTCTGGGATCACTGGTGAAATCCCTGGGAGTCTGCACACTGCCAACACAAATAGCAGCTATACTTAAGAAGGGAGGATTATCCATTTCTTGACAGGGCCATGCCACATACCAGACTCTGCTGTCAGTTCCTAGCAGCCATTCTGTTTGAAGCTCAGACCAGCACAAATAATACAGATGGACTTTTCTCCTGGAGAACAAAGCTTCAAAAGGACCTTCAAAAGGACCTGTAACAACTGGTATGTGACCACCACCTTGACATATCTCAGGAACAGCAAAAGCCAGCTTCAAGGAGTTTTCTTTTCAGGGGAAAACCAGTGATGGCATTTTGTCATCCTTCAGCCTATGTGAGCATCCACCTGGGCAGCTGTGTGCAATGCGAAGCCAGGAGGATGCTGCATTCCCACCTGCAATTCCCTGCAGAGTAATGCTTCTCTGTAGTAAAGCTCAGCTGCTCTGGGTCAGCAGAACTTCAGTGGAATCCATTTTAGAAGTCAGAAGACCTGTGCTGTGGCTCCAGCCACAAACATTAAAGATTGCATTCATATAAACCTCTACTTTCTGTGGCAGTTTCTCCAATAGATGCAGTGCTGAGCATGCATACAACTTGTGAGTAAATCACAAAATCTTTTACAAAGCACAACAAAACCGACTCTGAAGCATGGAAGAAGCATGGAAGTTTTGCACTGACCTCAGAAGGATACAGCACACACATAAGGCTGAGGCAAACACACCTCATTTAATTACGTGCACGTTGTGCCTGAGGGTAAGATCCAGAGCAAGACCTGTAAGTGCCAACATACTGCCATGACAGCTGCAAAATGGTAGCAACGAAGAAGCAAACAATCCCCCTGCCTCCATTTTAGAGAAACACGTGGATGTCCTGCTGTGAAGCCTGTGGCAATGGGCAGACCCCCCTCTCAGGCTCTCAGTGCCCGAGCTGTGTGATCTCCGGCCTGCAGTGCGCTCGCTGCAATGTGTGAGATTGCACAGCTCTATTTTCAGCTCCGTGCTCTGTGTGACACCTTCCCCTCCTGTCTCCCAGCACTCAGTGCCCGTGCTCCTGCACAGCTCCCTGGGGCGCACCGAGTCCACGTGCATTTCAGAAGAGCCCAAACATTCACTCCCTGGTGAAGCACTCCTGTGTGCCCTGGCCATACAGGGAGATGGAGGAACTCAGCCAAGATGGCTGGAAAACACTGTCAGCTGAGAAGACTTCATGGGTGTTCAGAGACACCAAGTGCATTTCTGGGAGGACCAGTAACATTTCCAACTCCATTGGCATAGTGGCAGACCTAACCTTTCTGAAGTAAAACCTTTTAAATACTTCTTTGCTTTAGGGTTCACAGTTTGCCAGGAACAGAAACGTTCTTTGATATGATACCACAGACATTGGTTCATCTCACTGTTATGATCCATTTTTGGGGCTGTGATCAGAGGACTCTGAATGCATTCTGGAACAGTCCGTGTGCTTTAGGAGAGATGGGGAACCTCTCTACTCAAAGCCCACAGTCTGTGGCTGTCCCCAACACCTCTCTCTACCGGAGATGCCTGCTGTCTCAGCCAATGGCACTTTGTGCCATGCTGTGCGCAGCTCAGTGGGTCTGTCCATCTCTGTGCCTCCCTTCACAAGTGGCTGTTGGTCAGGAGAGCACTTTGAAATGAAATGAGGCTTTGTTTAAAGCTGGTTGCAAAATACAGATCGCTCTGATCAACTCTGTTATTTTAAAATGCCACATACCTCTGGAGTAAAGCTCCCATTGGAAGTAGATTTGTACTGTAAGGTAAAAGCACTTTGAGCAGTGTCACAAATGACCACTGCTCAAAACATTATCAAAATAACACTTCATTTAGCACCCTCTACATGAAGTTATCCTCGAGGAAATTGAGGCGCAATCAGCACAGAGAACTGTGCCGTACAAAGCTCAGACTCAGGGCTTGAAATGTCTCTTCCCAAACAGCAGGGACTGCAGCTCACAGCACAATGTTCCCAACAACAACTGAAGATCTGCGTTTCAGAAGTGGGCTGAGACTGAGCATCCAGGGCTGTGACAGCCTCGCTGGTCTCATCTCCCTTCCTGCCTCTTTTCGTATGTGAATTAACCTCCCACGGATCTTCTTTTGTACCAACAACGCACACAACCTCTTTCCAAAGGCAAAGTGGAAATCCCTGCAAGTATTTCTGGTGCTGCTTCCAGCCAGAAATAACAGTAATCTGATCCACGAGCAAATTCCATTTCTGTTACTGAATTCCTTTGTACAAATATATTTGCTTTGAAAAGGTTTGCAGCAGTTAGGCACAGGCTGATTTTACTTATAAGGTGTGAATGAAGAAAGCTTTGCAAGGTTCTGCATCACAGATAGAAGTGTCTGTGGCCTCTCTTACCATGACTGTGCTCTGGTCCAGAGGTGAACAATGCTGGATTTCCTTTTTTCTTCAAAGAGGCCCTTAGAGGAGGTCCAAAGGGTTCACAGATGACAGGGATGGCACAGAAATTAAGCAGCAGTGTTGCAGGAGGGAAGGGCCCTCCATGTGCCTGCTGCAAAGGGATCTGGCCACAGGCTGTAAGGACAGATCCACCCATAAATATCAGTACCAGGCACGCTTCATCTTGCTTGATTCATTTCTGGCTCGTTCCTCTTCTGCACAGCTCCAGAGTAGATCACAGCCATTTCTCAAACCAAATAATTCCCTGACAGCCTGGAAGACATCAGTTTGCCATCTGCAATCTATTTCTTGGTTTCTGGTAGATATTTTCAGTGCTTGTTTTCAAAAGCTGCTTCAGATTTCCAAGGGCTTCTTCATAACCTCCACCAGCAAAGCCTCACACAGTTTAATTGTTGGCAGCTGTGTCAGAGAAGCATTTCTGCTGTTCCTGGTGTTGCTGCACCGGGGATGGAGCGGCCATGTGATGCCCCGGGACATGGGAGCACATGATGGCTTTGGAGAGGATGGTGCTGAGAGCTCTGATCTATGATTACATACTATGATGCTACGATTTTACAGAGGTGTTTGCAGCTATGCATATTCAAGACACTTCAGAAAATGTACACGAAGCTCTGAATTACCGAATAATTAGCAATGCACAAGTGCAGAGCTAATTAGTACAACAACTGCACATGGCATGCTCAGGTTGTATCATTGTTCAAAGGAAAATCCAGTGCTAGGAATGCATTTGTCAGTTGGAGAACTGGAAAGCTGTGCTCAGGCTCCAAAGAGCAGAGGGCCCATCCTGGCCGTGGCGGACACGACTGCCTGGTGCAGGCTGGCTCCCACCCGAGCTTGCAGAGAAAGCTATGCGCCCACCTCTGAAGCGGAAGAGCCCAGCACAGCCTCTGAGCTAAAGCCCGACTATGCCATGACTTGTGCTCTCCTCAGTGCATCCCACATCCCTCAAAATCTCACTCCAAAGCAGACACTTACGTAGATACACTAAGTACATGCATAGCATATGTATAACAAAGGCCAGCCCTGTCCTTTGTGGCTCTTGGTACACTCAACACCCTTGACCCCATCATCTTTCTCAGTACAGAGCCACATTTTTGGTTCTGAGGAGTAAGCATTCCAATTTTGCAGTAAAGAAGTACTCAATGAAAAAAATAAAAATACAAATAAATCACTACTGAATACATTTTTTAAGGCAGACCTGGGAGTGCAGATGTCTACAGATGTGGTGTCAGTGGGAGGTGTGGGGACGTGCCACTAAGATGGAAAGTGCTGGGGACAGAACTGTTCCCTGCTGGGCCAGGCTGAACTCCAGTCTGAATCATCCATTCCCATGACTTCAGATGAGCTCTCACTGGTAAGCAGTGTGAACACAAACTCTTCCTGACAACAGAACTGAATGAGCACAAATTAAGTCCTTGTGGGAATCTAAGAATCTAGAACCTTCTGATGCTCCCTGTAAGCACAGAGTACTGATGTTTCACAGCCAGATAATCACTTGCAATGAAAACCAGTGCTTTTTATTTGTAAAATATATGGTCACGTTATAAATCCTGAAGTTTTCTGATTTTTTTTTTTTTTTTTTTTTAATAGAACTGAACTCCTTCATTCTTTAGGAACAATTCAGACTGGCCAGCAGTGGCTATATATAACGTGTGTCTCAGGTCAGCACAACTGAAATGCGAACAGCAGCCCTTGGTTTGCCACTTGCAATAGTAAAGGGAAGTGGAAAATACTCAGCTTTGGGTCTGCATTACCACTATTAAAAGCATAATCCAAAGGGCAGAGTGGAATGTCAGTTCAAACCACTGAAGAGAAAACTTCCTTGCAGAATTCACACCCAGATGTATTCCCACATGTCCTTGTAGCCCTGTTATGTAGAAGAGGGATCCGGTTCTGTGTAGGGCCCAGTTCTGACACAAGTCCCTACACACATTTGCACAAGGAGTTCTTCCCTGAGTGTATAAAATACAGCAATTTCAGAAATGACACCACAGCAAACAAAGCAGAGAGCCACACATTCTGACTTCACTTCTGCATCTCTAGAGCAAGCACTATGGACACTCTGCTGTCCTCCCAAATTCCTCTGCAGCCTTTGCACTCAGTCCTCTCCTACCAGGGACAGGGCCCAGAAAACACTGTCAGTTCCTGCTCCTGATTCTGTACATGCATGGAAAAGTCACTTTGTTCCCACGCCACTTTTCTCCATCCTTTGTTTGCTTCCTGTTTAATGACAGTGGTCAATGGCAGCTGAGCACGGACTGTTCCCACCTGCGAACCAACGCAGTCCCATGGGCAGGGGACGGCTTTTGGAGAGGAAGGCTCTAAAGGGCAAAGTAAAAAGGGGGTGAGAAGAGGCCACGGCATCGGGCAGCTTCTGCGAGAAGGAAAAGAAAAAGCCACTGCAGCTGGCCTTGCATTCTGTCTTCGCAGCAGTAGATGGAGCCCTCTGCCAGCAGCTCCAGCAGCTCCAGAGCGCTGCCCCCCGCCGCCGCCATGGGCCTGGCATCAGACAGCAGCGTGACTCCTCCGGAGCTCTGAAATGCAAAGACGTGCCGTGGACCGCAGCACCGCCTTTCCTCCCACTTCCTTTGTACGTCGCCACCTGGCCCTCGTGGAATTCAGCACCATTCGCAAAATGAGACGAAAGCTGTTTTATTTCTCTTGCACAATAAGGGATGAGAAATCCTCTTGCCCCAGTTGGAGTTTCTGTGTAAACTGCATCGACGCTGGAGCCTCCGTTATCCAGATGATTTTGCAGAAATGAATGGCCAATGGCTCTGCAGCCCCTTTGTCACCCATTGCAGATCTACTGCCTTCACTGGGTTCCTAACAACAAAGCAGAGGGAAGGAATGGGGACAGAGTCTGGCACTAATTTGCATTGCTGCAGAATACAAAAAATGACAGATGTACGTATGGATTTTTCCTCTTGTCCCCAGACTCCGTGTGCTGTGTCAGGTGTCTGCAGTAAGGCTTTGCGTGGACACAGAAGGCTTTTCTTGTGCTGTGCACTGCAGGACCAGAACTGCAGGTTGCAATTGCCTCAGGAAACGTCAGCCAGAGCTTCTGCAACAACAGCTGACGTAGCAGATTTTACTGATCACCTACATCTAATACCAGGTTGTCTGAAACAAACCGTTCTTGTGGAGCAAAGCAGGCGACAGCAAAGGAAGCACACTCCTCACAGACTCAAACAGGTGATCTCCAAATGAGAAGATCCACGCCAGGTAACAAAGATCATTCATTCTCTGTAGTTGGGAAATGGGAAAACAGACAACAGCATCCCATGCTGAAACACAAACAGGTGAAGGAGTGCAGTCCAGCTCCAGCTGCCAGAATAGCACCAGCATCACACAGCAGGGCAGCACCAGGCATGCTGGCCTCCAGGCCCCACCAGCTTTCAGCTGAAGGATGCTGCGTGATCAGAAGCACTCATGGACATTCAGAGGAGCTGGCACGAAGCTTTTCACATCCCCTGGATGGAGCAGAGCAGGACACCCATTACCGCTCACATTTTTCTTCATGGGAAGGAGCGGCACAAGATTTTTCAAAGCAGTGAGAAATCGGAGAGGTTTTTATCCACATAAGAGAAAATAATATAGGAATGCTCATTATTTAAGACTGTTTAACATCCAAAAGCTACATTATATTGTAACTCAATTTTGTATATATTTTGACAGTCATATTATTCATCAACCCTATAATCATTCTGACAAAATGTGCTGCTTAAAATCATGCATGAGCAGAAAAAGTCAATGTGGATATATAGCTCACAAAAGGATTTCATTGCCTACCCCCCAACTGCTGTGGAGCATTTACATCTTTTCTCAATGGACTTTTCTCAGAGGGGTCCTTAAGGCACCAGAATCTCCACTCTCTATTACCCCAGCTGAAACCAAGCTGATGCACTGTCACACCAGTCCCACTTCTGTAAGCGAGGACAACATTCGGCTGCTGTTTTGGGGTGTGTTTGTCCACTTGCTTGATAAAGCACTGTGCACATTCTGCTTACTTCCACTACACATCCAAGTACAGGCTTGGCTTTCAGCAAAAGTAATCACATGGTACCGAATGCCAGGAAGGCCATCTTCTAAGTCAGCGTATAATTCTCTGGAAACATACACTGCTATATGAGCAACATATAAAAATATACTTGGACATTTTTAGATTCTTTGAAGATTTAATGCTTTGCAAGTAGGAAAACTGAGAATATTATAGAGTTACATGAGATGCTGGAAATGATATTTACCAGCGAGGTAATTCAATATACCTCTATTGTGACATTCAATAATTAAAGAGAGGCCCCCAGCAGTGAATTGGTGGGTGAGGAACTCATGGCAGCGCCAACCTCAGAGAAGCGGCAGCGCCTGCAGAGGGGCGCTTCCCTCTGTGTGCCACATCCCCAGCTGGCACTGAAGCACAGCCAGGGAGCGCTTTTGGCAGAACTGATTTCTCATTTCTCAGAATAAAAATTAACAGAAGAATGGAGAGCGGACGGCCATTTCTAGAGACAGGTTTTTTTTCCTGGTAGTAGCCTTAGGCTGACTTTCTGGATTTCAGACATCACCCTGCACCTGATTCTTCATAGGTACGACGGTCTGCTCAGATGGGCTCTGTGATTCAGCTCCAGCAGAAAAAAATAAAGGAATGTGAAGTTTGGTCTTTAATGAACAGAAACCAACAGCTGACAAATTAACTACTTTAGAGAAGTGAAAATTAAACAGTCCTGCAGACACGAGTGTTGGCATATGGAAAGCTGCCACTGAGCTAATAATAGATGTGTGTACTGCAGCAGAGAGGGAGGTCCCATCATCCTGGAGCACACCATACATCTGGGCACTGGGAAAACAGCCACAAGGCAGCGTCTGTTTGTTGCTTGTTACCTTCCTGTCAGCTATTCATCTGCTGTAACCACTGGCTGTGGGCAGCCATCCACAGTGGCGACGCTGCACTGCAGTGGCACCAGGATCAGTTCTGCCCACCAGCCCCCAATTTAGCATATGAGTTTCCTGAAGGCGCAGAAGCACAGGAGAGTCTTCCACTAGTACCCTGCCTGCTGCAGTGCAGCTGCTCTACATTATTCCCCCAAACCCAGCCAACAGAATGCAGAAATGCGAGCGGGTGACAACAGCCATTTCCTCACATTACTTGAGGTAGGTGTAAAAGCACAAAACTACCTGTGGACTGGGTCTTCCTTACTTATACCAGCCCAACCCCTCCATCATCTCCTTGTGTGCAGTAGAGTCACGCTGCTGAGAAACAGAAGGAGAACCAGAGTCACTACATGGAAGATGGAAAAAATCATAGAAAAATTACAAAGCAGAGAAGGAAAGTGATTTACAGACATGTGATTATGAAACTCATCAATTGTATTTTCATAAGTATTCTCTTATTCATTAAAGGGAGAATGCAAATGAACAGGGTGGTGGAACTGCAGGCAGACGGCAGCCAGGTAACTTAGTTCCAGTTATTCCCAAAAAAAACACCAAGCAGAAAAGAGAACAAAGTAGGTGATGTGCGCCAGCAGCCAGCAGTAAGGCTGTGTATACACTGTATTGCAGTAGGAAGAGGAGTACACTCATGTAAAACATGCCTCACCCTACACACACTCTCCTGGAGATGACAGATGAGGCTGATTCATAGCACTCCTCCCAAAAAGTGTCCTTACACTCTGTAATACAGAAAGCCAACAAGAGATAATGGGCACTAAAGAACAGAAGTGAGATAAAGCACTAAAGAGAGAGATAAGGTGCAAAGAGGAGATATGCACGAGTGTGCACACACACAGGGGAACAAGCTCTAGTAAGAAGCAAGGGCAGACTCTGCCAGTTTTAGCACTGAATCACTGCTTCTCTTCATAGAGTACATAGCCCATGAGTTTTTGGAGACTTCTGGAGGTAACAAACCACAGGGCAATTTTGGTTGCATCACTGCTGAGTAAGCTGGATATGGAAGCTGGAAGCTGTACGTATATACTCCTGAAAAACCTGGGCCTCTGCCTGAGACTGTAGCAAGAAGTAACCTTAAAAAGAGCCCGGAAGTTCTGTTAATGTTTCAATGCTTCCAAGTCAGATCAGAAACCAAAAAGTTCTCTGAGAGTTCTGCATCTTCTAGCTGCTTCCAGCAAGTAGTTGCTGTCTTCCACACATATAATCCTCCATTGGCAGAATTCAGCTGGCAGTTTTATCCTTACAGACACCACCTACTGGCTCTGCATCGTCCATAAGTAGAATATCACATCAGGTTGGGTACCATGAACTTCACAGAGCTGACAGCTGCAGCAGATGGCCTTTCTGATAGCCTTCCATGTGTCCCTGTGAGCTTGCCAGAGCAGAAAGTCTGACCCCAGCAGCGCTGGCTGCTGGGAACATGACTGGGATGGACTTCTCCAGCACTGGCCAGGTTTTTCCAGGTCTGATGAGGAAGGGATGGCTCTCTGGCCTTACACAGCATTACCGCTACAGCAGCCACACTTGTCACCATCCAGAAGAACAGCAGAACAGTTCCAGAAGCTCTTTCCTCAGCACAGGGTGGTAGGCACAGCCACAGAAAGGTTTTGGCATCATGAAGGTGCCCTGGCCTCCCCTGGCTGCCACTCACATGCTCATACTTTATGTTCTTCTCCACTGCTGAGCCCTTTGGTCCCTTTGTGCCATCCTGCCTTTTGCCTTGAACGGGGCATGATATGGGCACAGCATGAGGAACCTGAGACAGGCAGAGAAGTTCAAGAGGTTCCACATGCTGCACCCCTGGGAAGGCGACATTTCTCCACACAGAGCACTGGCACTGAAACCACACAGTTAAAATAGCAGCAACACTGACAGTACTCACAGGTCCCAGAAAAGAAAGGTGATGCAGAATTGGCTTGTTTACCTTTTCCATACTGGGAACCAGCACAAGTGTTGTCTGCTTCAGTCATCCTCTGCAATATGTGATATTCTGCCTCAAGATCACACAAATTAAAAAAAACAAACCCACAGAACTCCATTTGTTTCCTACAGGAAGAGCTCAAAACGCACAAAATCCAGCCTCTCTGTATTGTTCTTCACAAGCTCCAAAGTGTTCAGCTGCTCAGGATATATCGCATTACAGCCCAGGGATGTACCCATCCTCTAAGTAAGGAGGGCCGTCACCCTGCAGCCAGCTGCTGCAGAACATGTGCTCTATGCATCTCAGGGCCATCAGAGCTTCTAGCCAGCCCTGGCTTCTCTTATATTCAAACTACAGCTCAGATCAGGGGCAACCCTGGCAAGCACTGAAGAATATATTTTCAGAGCTTTGAGAAAAAGGGGGTTTTTGTTTGTCCTCCTCCCTGTCTCTTTCTTCAAAATGACCCATGCCCTGTCATAATGAGCAAGGGACACCAATTGCAGTCTCTTTGTGACAAGCAGCCTCAAGAAATCGTATGGCGTTTTAGACATTTAAAACAAAAACTGATGATTTTACAGTGTTAGTCAGCAATATCTTCAAGAAGGCTTACTGGAGGTCACAAACAAATCCTGAAGGTGTTGGTCTGATTAGGAATCTGGCAGTTCCACATCTTGCAGCAGAAAACTGAAAACAACAGAATGACACAGTGACAAAATATGCACAAGAATAAGAAAAAAAATCTGACTTAGTAAAAACAAGACAGGATACAGCATCGGCCTTGTCCTAAAGTGGGATTTCTTTGGCTCTTCCTGGTTTCTGAGGTCAAAAAGTGTGTTATTCTTCCTTTCCAAGGGGCTGGATTGAGGCTGTGCCTCATGAGGTGGGGCAGATGGCCGTGGGATCCCCACACTGAGATCTCCTCTCCCCACTACAGCATGGTTTGAAGATGGCTTCAGAGCTGTGGAGAACGGAAACACCCAGATGTGCAGGTGTCCCAGGCACGAGCTGAACGATGCAGAGGAGACAGCAGCAAATGCTCTTTCCCTCTCTCCATGAACAGCCCAGCAAAGAACAAGATAACTTTCTTCTTGCATTACTTTTGGTTCATTTGGCTGCATTTTAGAACAGACACGATTAGGCAGATTTTTAAATGAATAGATTGCTTACATTTTCATTAAAGATGGCTCAACAAGATTGTTTCAGTGACTGAAAAGCCAGCATTGGGGATTTTACAGACCTGCACTGGGCTGAACTGCAGCAGTTTGCCTGCTGGCCGCATGCAAGGCTCTTCTGGGGAAATCAGCACCCGCAGTGACAAGCCCTTAGGCCCTGACAGCACAAACCGCAGTTTCCTGCAACGTAACAGCTGCTCTGGATTTCTTCCTAATCTGCATTGCACACAGCACAAAGGTTTCAGTAGCCACAATCTTACTTCAGTGCAGTACACGACTTCCTTTCACACACACACGAGGCCCCTGGAGCCGACCTGCACAGTGCTCAGAGGCTCCAGCACAGGCTCCTGGCTGCAGAAGTCTGCTCCTGCCCTCCATGTCCCCTGTGTATGCCTGCAGTGCAGTGCACAGCTGCTCCTGACAGGTACATGCACTGGCAGCTTGGAAACGAAACAAAAGCTGAGTTCTGATGAAAGCTTGGCCATTATAACCCAGGGGTAGGACGATGTATGGGTAGAAACTGAATTTCAAATAACAACAAATGTGTGTTAGTATTATGAGTATTAGTTATCTGTGTGGGGCTTGAAAAGCAGCTGTATGAAACAGAGCCGCTAAATGCTCTATGATTTCCTTTACCATCCAAAAATATGAAGCGAAGGTAATGAGACAACCTTGGCAATTTACTTTCCTGAGCTTTTTAGGTGATTACCTGAAGTAGATGAGGTACAGCTAGCACACCCCCCCATCGCCCCTCTGCCCTACCTCTCCAGCTGAGCACTTCCTTTTACTCCCCAACATGACTTCAAGACACTGACAGTTCTGCTTTTCCTCCAGATGGGGAACATTCCTGTCCTGGCTCCATCCATTGTATGGCTCCATCATTACAAGACTCATCAAGCTTTCTTCCCTGCTCCACACAGCATTAAAGCAAATACAATGAGCCTAAACTTGTCACTAACTATAAATGCTCCTAATCCACCAAAAAACCGGGAGCTGAGCCTTCAGGACAAGATGCTCTCAGAAATCCCAAGTCTGCAGTCAGGAAAATGCAGAGCACCACCTCTAAAATATTTTATGTGGTAGGAGACCATGTAATCTGTGTACCAGAGTTAGATGAGTACAGAATCAGCATTAGAAGCTGAATCATTTCCAAGATAGGAGAGATTTATCCTATAGGGCTCCCTGTTAAGGTCTTACACAGTGTGCTACCTACTCAATAAACCCAAGAAATTAAATGACTCTGGCACAAATGATCAGATCATAAAAATGATCCAATAAGAAGACTCGGGAGATAAAAACCTCTTTGTATCTCCATCGTGGGAGCTGGACCAAGGATGAGGTTGGGCCCTGCTCTGCACAGCATGCACTTCCCAGCACCGCCGCAGCCCCAAGGCTTTCTTGCCCAGGAACACCACACTCGGGGTGAATCAGGGCTCCCTCACAGCAGGCAAGAGCCAGCAAACAGCACACGAGCCTGAAGCCACAAGTCTGAAGCTACTGAAGACATGAGAATATAAAGCGAGTCTGAAGCTTAAAGTGTTGGTTTTAAGAGCTAAATAGTTGTGCCCAGTACTGTGATCTGTTGTTACTCTGCTGTCGTTAGTCCACCAGAGCTTAAAATAGGCTGAGCAACAAGGTAAACAACTGTAAAAATCCCAGGCTGCTGCCAGCAGACACTCAGGAGGCCGCAGCATCGTACTGTTTCGCTTCACTTCCAGTGACTTCGTTATTTGTAGAAGTCTCCATTAGAATTCAGGAGCCGAGTGTTGATGCAGCCAGAGAAAAACTTCACACGCTGCAGGAGAATCCATACAGCATGCAACGTTGGATAAGCCCAGCTCCAGTGCTTCAGACAGAGCGAGCATGGAGTGCCCTTTGCTGCAAATACACAGGCAATGGTCCCTTTATTTCACTTCCTCACTCCACAGGACAAAATCTAGGCATGAAATCATGGTCTACAATCCTCCCAGATTCTCTGAAATCATCCTGTCGAGTGTAGGTAGTTCTCATGCTTCAGCTACTGCCATCACAGGCTTTGTTAGTGCTGGAGGCTGAGGCTTTGTAAGAAGCCATGGGAGTTCAGGACGTTCTGTTCAGAACGCCAAAGGCGCTGAATAACCACTTACATTTGCATGTGCCTAAACATAGCCCAAACATACTGCAAATAGCAGGAATAGGGTTAGCACTGAGAAGCACAACTAAAAGCAACAAACACCCATTAATAATTTGGTACTTTTCCAGAAAGGCTAGAACACAGCCTATCAAAAAGAATAAGCGAAGTGGTATTTTTGCATAGACAATGGAGGAAACAACAAAGAAAAAGCCAACGATCACAAAGGGCAAACATTTGAGATGTTTGCCGCAAACTTCAAAGCCTACTTTTAACCAGTCAGTACACTTAACGAGATTATCCCAAGATCATCTGTTAAGTACTGTTTCTGGAGTTCTGACTATTTGCTAGACATGCACAGTCTATTTGCTGCCTGAGCTGAAGTGCTTTTCTCTGCTGCAGCAGTGACAGCTCACAAAGAGGCAGCCAGCTTACAGCAGAGCTGCTGCATTATGAATCACGCCATGTGCAGCAGAAAGGAGGCTGCAGTGCTCAGGGTGGGCTACAGAGAGCCAGCAGACACAGGGTGCTCCTCTTGGTGCTGCCCACGGTTTGGCAGACGATCGTCACAGCCGCTCTCATCGCATGCATCCGTTTCTCGGCTTCCGTATGCTGAGCATCAGCAGTAAGGCAGAACACCCCAGGGAGTGCTCACCTTAGGAAGCCAAGGAAGGGAAGAATGAGACCATATGAAAAGGAAATAATTTGAGCATTGTGAGGCATTTACATTTCTGATTTCAGAGGCAGTTCAGACTGCACTTTAGAAGATAGGCTCTGACCCATATAACAGAAGAGAAGGGAAACGTTAAAAATGTAACAACGTTCCTTACAATTATTTCATCCCCCCCCCCCGAGTGTCTGGTGAGGCAGGCTGTAGTTACTGCAGTGAAGATCATGAAGTGTCTGGATGCTGTGAGCACTGCTGCCTCTGCTACACCTGACCAGATTCACCCTCACAGCGTCCCTGTGCAAGGGAAGTAGGGCACTGAGTGCGGTTCACTGCAGAGATGGCTGCAGAAGAATATTCCTGTAGTTAAAGATAGTCCGTGTCACTGGATCCGGTGATGCACGCAGTGATTTTTAAAGAAGCCCCGCCCGGTAACAGCGCAGGATGCAGCCTACCGGCGGCACACAGGAATTCCCGCTCGGAGCCGATTCCTGCAGCCCAGGCAGCGCCGCAGAGCGGCACCCTGCCGGCCGGGATGCGTCACGCAGAGGAGCTCCCGACAGCCTCCAAATGCCAGACAGCGTGTCGTGCAGCCCGGCCACCCAGCCTCCCAGTCAGCCTGTAATCAGCTGCGCTATACATGTGCAGCGGCCTCCAGAGCATAGCAACAGGTGTACTTTGAAACCTGAAAGGTCCTTAGTTCATTTAAACCCTTGGCAGGAAGCCACAGCAGAAGGTCCATTAGCACAGCTGTCGGAGCAGAGGGACTTACAATGGCCACACCTGTTCCATCACCACTGAGCACCCGCAACGCTCCTCACTCCCACTTTCTGCCCAGTAGCACAGCATGACAGACCCCTGCGCTGCACAAAATCCAAGCACAGCTCCAAATGACCTAGAAGCATTAGCTCCACGTTGTGGCAGGATTTCTTCCTGCTGTGACAGAAGGCTCTGCTGTGCACAGCTTACACCAGAACACCCACATGCCAATGTCAGGACACACCACAAGACCGTATCTGCTGCAGATTTCAGTAGGGAGCATTCACCCTCCACAGGACCCAAGGTGTGCCCTGCAACCACCACCCAGCCATGCACCGAGGCCAGGACTCATCCAGAAGAGCAGAGAAGGCAGGGGAAGGGACGGTCAGAAAATACAGAATTGGAACATGGAAGAATGTGGGAAAAGGAAGGGAACAAACATATGATCCCTCTAGAACTAGGGGTTGTACCAAACTGTCTACTGGATGGTTTGTGGAGGAAGCAGAACATTTGTCAGCCCACTGTCATCAGATACACATCTGTGCCAAAGCCCTTTTCCAAAATACTGGCAGCCATGACAGCAGAAAACACAAGCACTGCCCAATTACCATACATGTTTTTAAAGCCCAAACAAATCCTCGGTCACATCCTGCAGCCCTGACTCACAGCCCCACCTCAACATGCCCACATCCCATGGCTCACAGGGCGAGCCATCTCCTCTTGCTACTCACCACAATCTCACACACTGCCCTCACTGCCTCACTTCTACATTGCCTACAAATTCATTGAGCAGGAGTGCTGCTGTTCTTAAGAAAGGAACTGAGGCCGATCATTTCTGTGACTGCTGCCACGTAGATCCCCCCACAGAACACTGCGGGGTGACTTCATTGCAGCCCTTCAATATCTAAAGGGAGCCTAGAGAGGGGAGGGGAATCAGCTCTTTTAAAGGGTTGACAGCTGCAAGACAAGGGAAAATGGTTTTAAGTTGAGGGAGGGAAGATTGAGGTTGGATGTCAGGGGAAGTTCTTTACGGAGAGAGTGGTGAGGTGCTGGAACAGCTGCCCAGAGAGGCTGTGATGCCCCGTCCTCCCTGGAGGTGTTTGAGGCCAGGCTGGATGGGGCCATGGGCAGCCTGGGCTGCTGTGAAATGGGGAGGCTGGTGGCCCTGCATGGCACAGGGGGGTTGCAGATTCATGATCCTTGAGATCCCTTCCAACCCGGGGCATTCTGTAATTCTGTGATTTTCAGACTTCTACATCAAGTAATTACTCTCTGCAGTGAGGCTCCTGGATAGGAAGAGACATTCCCATTTTACGGACAGGAAAAGTAGCCCCTCATGATGGCAAGGCTTTAAAAGACCATTTTATCAGTCTAAAGATGAGGTGTTTTTTGTTTTTTGTTTTTAAAATCACTTGTATTTTCTCTGTAAGAAAGTGAGATGAGGACATGAACCTTTCTGAGTGGAACTACTCAGTCCTGACCACCATATGCCACATTTCATTCAATCCATTGGTAACCTCAGTCTGTTGCGAGAGGCATGAGTTCTGTCTTTTAGGTGGATGTAATGGATTGCAACCTCTCCACTGCAGTCAGAAGCAGGAATTTTTCCTAGGAAAAATCCATTGCCACTGAGCTAGATTCTTCTTCCTCTGAAATCAGTAATTCTATTTTTTTTTTTTTTAAAGTTCAGATTCATGAACAGAGATTGAAATGACCAACCTGTTTGCACCAAGAAGAGAGAAAACCCTATTTCTCATTCTTCAGCAACAGTTCTTGACATCTCATTTCACAGGCATCAGATGATAAAGCTTTTTATGTAGAACTTGATACAGAGACTGAAATGACTTGCAGGGCATTCCACTAAAAGGAAAATGTCCCAGAGAACAGCAGTTGAGTATGTTACTCTTACTGTGGAACAAAAGAGCAGTTTTTACTGCTATGAACTCAAGATCCAACAATATTTGGTATTTTATCAATGTACAAATACTGATGGAGTGGAACAAAGAGAACAGAGCTCTTCTCAGTGGTGTCCAGTGACAGGGCAACATGCCATGGGCACATACAGAAACACCAGTAAATCTGTTGAAGTATAGGAGGAAAACCTTATTGCTGTGGGTCTGGTCAAACACCAGGACAGGTTTCCCAGGGACGCCATGTAGCCTCCATGCTCAGGAGATATTCAACAGTGACCAACAGTGTCCTGCACAAGCTGCTCTAATTGCCCTGCTTTGAAGAATCAACTAGGTGACCTGCAGAGGTCCCTTCCAACCTCAACTATCCTTTAATTGTGAGTAATGAGAAGAACATGATTTGTTTAGTCAAGAAAGAGAAAGCTGGAGGTAGGCATAATGGATCCCTTTGAAGCAGACAGATCTCTACGTGTACTTATCAAGACAGATAAAGCAGTGACAGGTTAGCTTTAGGGAAAGAATGGCACATATTTATGCTCCACAGGCAGGAGGATTTAAGTGCTGGAATAGCCCTTGGAATCTTAGCCGCAAACTTAAAGAGGAAAACATGCAAACAGTCATTAGGAATGGCCTAGGTGTTATCAATTTTGTTTCAGAGCATCTGAATATTCTACTGCTTGGATCAGCGCTTTCCAAGCAGAAAATAGGTGGCTCCAGCATTTGTGCCTTCAGTGAGTCCTTGCTCAGGTGAAGTGACCACTGCAGCAAGGAGGACGCAGCAGGCAGGAAGAAGGGCCTTTGGACAGAGGTTCTCAAAGAAGGAAGGCACATTCCTTCAAGACAGATGGAGAGCTTCAGAAGCCAGAGGGTGTAATCATTGTGTCTTATCATCACCAGACCACAAACCATGACAGCGCTCCTGAGAACGACAGGAAGGAAGTCTCCATTAAATTGGGTTACTAGGGAGAAGAAAGCCTCCAAGTTTATTCCTGCCAGCAAACTAGCTTCACTGTGTCTCGTGGCACACACAAAGTACACCAGTCCCAGACAGGAGAAAATGCCAACATTTTTTCTGCGATCCCATGAAAAAAGATTTTATTCTGTAGGAAGGCTTTGTAATTGCTAAGAAAGCTCAATGGAGGAGACAGGGAAAAAAAAGAAATCTGATGTCAAGACTCTGATGAATTTAACTTGCTGGTATAAATGTACATACTGCACATTTAAGCAGAAATCAAATATCCTAAAAATATCCCCAGTACAGCCTGAGAAGATTGTTGCCTTGTTAAACACGAGCTTCACTCCAGCTGATTTTTGCATTTTCACAATATTGCAAATTATGAACTCCTTCAAACTCTGGAATACAGTAGCAGAAAAAAAAGGAAAAAAAAGAACAAAATTGAGAATAGTTTAATTATCAGAAAGTCAAATCTGCAAAGGAACAGCCTACCTGAAACCCAGCACTGACACACCATTCACAGGATCCACCACTGCTCACTTGAATGTTTTCCTAAAAGTTCATTTATTTTAGTCTACATTTATGTTAATAAATGGATATTCAATACGTGAATTGGTGTTTCTGAAAGCACTTTTTTTTTTGTTGCTGTCAAACAATTGAGAAATTCAGACTAGCGTCTTCTCGTATCTCACAAACATTCAGCCTCACCTTGTTCTTCAGAAGGCATCTGACAAACGACATTAGTCAGCACTGCCACGTGGGCTGTCACCTCTTGTTCTGTAAGAGGCCTGGATAGCTCTGTGCACAGTGCAGGGTACAGTAGGGCAGCAGTTGCTAGGGGAAGAAATTAATTTAGCATGCGAGCTTGTGTCTGTCTAGTTGGTTGGAGATCCATTTGTGAAAGGTTTTTAAAAAGCACCAAATATACCTGTGACTACAAATAGAAAGCTAGCTTTTGTAGGAGGCAGTTTTTAGGGGGCTGGGAATGAGACACAGTCCTGACGCCTGCTTAGAAACGACAAAGTCCAGATGATGATTATCGCAGGGGGAAACAGATCATCTCAGCCTAGTTCTCAGTCAGCAAGCAAGCAGATGGTGCACAAACATCATCTCCCACACCTGCCTGCATTTGTCTCCTACCTCCTGCTTTTCATTTACCCAGCGTCTGGTACAAGTCCAGCCTCTAGCTAGAGATCCTGCAGTAACACAAATAGCCACTGAAGATTGTCACTCAGTCTTGCTTGCAGGTTGAACATTAGGGCAAACAGCCAACTGAAAGCTTGCGGAAAGTCAGGGGAAGTTTTAAGCACAACCTAACTTGCAAGAAAGAGACTAAGATGGGTGAATGGGCACATTGGAGGGCTCACAGTCCTAATGGAGCTGCAGCTCCCTCTGGGTCAGTGTAGCACAGTGGGAGCTTCCCAGCAGCAGCAAGGCAGTGCAGTAAAAGCTAACCAGCCTAAAAGAAAGAAGCAGCTAGAGCTGATGTGTCACAGGCACAAGATAAGGCTCCTCCTTGCGAATACCTGAAGAATGTTTTCTATTTATACCAAGGTTCTGGGCAACAGATAGTGCATAAGAAGCTGCAAAGAGAGGAAATGATTTCCCTCTACACTACAACTTTCCTCCTGGTATAACTTTCTGTAGGAAGCAACAAAAAGTCTGTTACCATTGTCTTTGTCGTGGCAGCTGCTTTTATGCTATCATAAGTATGGAATACACAAATTTATAGATAATATTACCAGCATTTTTTCCAACCAAACCAGCTTGTTAGCAAATAACAGATTGGATTTCTCTGCCACTGCAAGACACTGTCATGGTTTTATAATTTTTTCCTCCCAGGGGCGTGATTCCCTTCACCCCTTTGTCACAGAATCAGACCCTAACAGATGCTTTACCTTCATCTAGCAGACCAGGAAAAAGGGTTTGAAACTACCCAGAGACTGAAAACACACAGGTGAAGCTAACTAAAACCAAGTTATCTTTTTGCATTTAAAAGAAAATAGGTTCTTTCCACTAATTTCCACTAACAATTAGGAGCCTGTCTTTATGTGCAAAGACTGCCCCAGAACCTCACCAAGATCAGCTTAATGAATTCAAAGTTGCATAGCTGTGCAAACCAACGTGCACTTGAAAGTCAGCCTCAGTGCTTGTGTGATAACACAACTAAAGGAAATTCTCATTGTGTTTTACTTCACGATACAGGGCCAAAATGCATGCTTAGCTTGTGCCAGCCTCAAAGGGTCACTGCAGACACACAGCTGCACCCAGGGCCATGTTTCACTGCCTCCCAGCACAACACCACCAGCAAAGCAGGAGGAGCATCTGCTGCGCTTGGAGGTGGACAACCAGCACTTGTGTCTGCATGTATACAGAGTGATGAAGCAGTTCTGTGTAGTTTGGTGAGATGAGTGTATTCTTTGCAGTCACAACCCAGGCTGTCTCTGAGATATGGGTTCAAGTGAATTCAAAGCAAAAATAAGAATCATTCACTGCTTTGCATTTTGTGTTTGTGAGAACCCTGTGAATACAAAATAACATCAGCCCAGATTCACAATCCGGTTTTATATACCAGCAGATCAAGGTTGTTTAGCTGTGCAGCTGTGGATTTGTTCTATCTTCAGTATATTTCTCATTTAGCTACGTTAATCCTGAAGCAAGGAAGTAGAACTGCACTATTTTATACACTTTATGCACATACTGCAGATTCCCCATGTATTCTCCACTGTCTCCCTCTGTATGTGCTTACAATCACAGCATTTAGAACAACTCTACCTATTGTTAAAGCTTCTCACTATGATGGTCTCCAGCAGTTTGACAGTGATAAACTGCAACTGCAACTGCTCCACCCGTATTTTCCATGTGAGGAGTCTGTCTCAAAATGAAATGTTTGGAAAGCTTCTGCAAAAGTATAGCAGCTATTTAAGAAAGAAAAAAAAAAAAGGGAAATGGGTACTAATTCATTAATAATTCATACACAAACACAGTAACAACTGCAACCTCATGGCGGGGCTCAACAAGTCAGTAGAAAAGGAGACAGTAGAGATAAACAAAACAGAGAAAGTAAATAGTGTATCACATGCAGTACAGTAGTTATGCAAACTGCTCCCCAAGGAATCGAGCCAAAAAAAAGGTTAAATACTTCACTGACACTAATCTTTTCACTTCTCATTTTATAATTTGATTTGTTATAAATCAGTCTGCACAGTGTAAGCTAACATCCCTCATTTTTCAAATCTTACTTACCGCAATAACACTAACTCTGCAAATCACCCTGGCCATGCGTTATTTTTATATCCAAGAGCACAAAGTGACAGCAGTTCAGCAGGACAGATCTGACTAAGAGACAGAAAGAAATTGTTCTGCTTCCCAGACATGCAAGAACATGACCGTGCTCCATAGCCCAAGAAGGCTGATTTTAAAGCCGTAGGATGAAAATGACTCAGCCTGCGTTAAAATTAGAGGTATGACAGGATTAAAACTGCAGGATAAGTAACAAATGTATTTTAACTTGACTTAAAGTAATCTTGTTGTTAACGTCTGTTAAGGAAATGCCAGAGATCCAGCAATTTTAGAAGCCCATGAAATAATCAAACCTACAAAGAGTTCTCTAAAGCTTCACACTGTCAGTGCTGGAGGAAGGCCAGCCCTGGAGCAGGGCTGTACGGGGCAGCCGTCGCTGTGGCTTTGCTCCTTGTGACAGACCAGCAGCCCCAGTGCCGCGGGCACACGGGTACGAGCCGCAGGCACAGGGCAACGCGGAGAGAAACGGACACAGCAAGGAAGCAACTGTCCCAGCGATCCCACACAACGCAGCTCACCGCCTCACTCCCACCGGCAGCAACAACTCCCACCCAGAGCCTCCCCAGCCGCCTCCATCCGGCTCCTCCTACTCTCTATCCAGGGAGAACTCTACAGCCGTTCTCTGCTGTGTCAGCTTCTGCCCACTCTCAACAGAGAAGAACAACTCAGCTCCAGGGGTAACGCTGCAGGGAGGGAAGCACTCTGGAAACGACCTGGAGTGCAGTGGTGCAACTGCTCACAGACAAAAGCTGTTTTCTAATCAAACACAGACACAGCAGTAAGTCATTTAGCTCAAAATGACCCTGGTAAGCTTTTCTGTATCTTTTATCACTTCTCCTTGTGCTCAGAGACAGAAACACAGCATTTCTGGTGACTTTAATAATAAAGAGCTACTAAAAAAAAAAATAAAAAATTATGTATTTTAAAATCTACACGACATTTTGGATGCTGGATGAAAAACGTGTAAATTAGAAGAGTATAATGGGCAAGAGACCATCAAGAGAGATTCCCTCCTGGATACACTGCTGAGAGCCAGGAACAGCACTCCCCATCTCAGCATTTCCCATTGGCCATTATACATTCAGCTTTGCATTAGCTGACGTCAGGTGTGTGCAGCATTCGCTAGTGATCTGTGGGCAGGCGTTGCTCTTGGTGGGGTTTCCCCGCCTTCCTGATTGCCCAGCTTTCTTTCTCAATTAGTGCCTAGATGATCAGTGGAGTAAAAGGGAAGAATGTCCTCTCCTGAGCAAATCTTTCAGTGTTTTTCAGCCTTTCTGCAGTGTGTTTGTATATATATACCCTCCAAAAAGAAAGGTGAAAACAACTGCCACTAAAGGGTTCTGCATCTCCCAGCATGGGCTGACAAAGTCCTGCTTAAATTTGTGTACAACGATTTGCATATAGAACTACTGCAATGTTTTCTCCTGCTAAGAGGACAGACAGGGCCACGCTACGGTAAATTAACATTCCACTCACACTGCCAGTGCTGGCTGTCTCACTAGGTCCCTTGTACCAGCACAGAGGCAATGAGCTCTGCACTGCAGAGCAAAAGGCAGCATGGCACTGTGCTCCAAAGAGCCACAGTGACCAGGTTCCTGTGCACAGGTGATTTCACAAACACAGGCCAGGTGTGATTTCCTTGCACAGTGTTGCACCTCAGCCTCTCAGAATGAGGCTGTATTCTGCCAAACTGCTCCTCTGTGTACTCCTGCATGGTAGTGTCCTTTTCTGTGACACAAGGCTGGTGCCTCACAGACTGACAGAGGCTGATAACAAGCAGTCGATGAGCTTCTGCTCCACATGGCCATGCGGCCCACCTACACCCAACAGCACCCAACAGCACCAAGTGGCAGGCAGCCAGCAGGGCAAGTACCACCGCCTCCAGAAAAGCCTCAAGGAGAGCAAACATCAGCTCAGTTACTCAATCTCAACTATTCAGATATACTTAATGCAGAAGACCATAGGTCCTATTCATCCTGTCAGTCACTGCTTTATCCAGACCTTGCAAGGACTGCAGGCAAGCACTGATCATACGTTTCTCATAGCAAAACAATGTAAGAAAGAGGGTGAATAGGCTGAAAAACCAGACCCTAGGAAGCAGGCTTGTATAGCCAGTGGGGGATGAATCATTCTTGTTTCAGAAGCAGTATCATTAGCCTGAAGCTAAAAAAAGCAAAACAGGGAGTAAAATAAGGCACTTGTAAAGAAGAATGTTTTCTTATGGGTGTTTTCTTTGTTTTGTTCTACTTTAACAGCTACCAGCTCGATGTAGCAGAACTTGTCACAATACAGAGAGTTAAAAGTTTTTGCTCTCAGAATGTGGGGCAGCATTTTCACCAAACAAGAATGGACGTGTGGTTACTTTAATTCCTGGCATTGCTAGGCACATCTTATCACTAGCTCATGAAAAAATGGAAATACATAAGACAGACAGTTTTCTTCTTAGGTAATGAGATACAGTTCTCAGCACAGGATGGGGATTGTTGGCAAGATGCAGTATCAGTGCAGAGGAGCTCAGTACTGCCAGCTGAATAGATCTGTCGTGTTTCTTTCTGCAAATGTTATGTCTACTACTACTACAAATAGCACTGCAGAGTGATAAAACTTTAGAAATGTGAAAAAAATATTTTCTTTATTTTCATGTCTGTTTGCTGTGAGAATCTGGCAGCATTTTGTTTTGTCAAAGTTGTATTTCAGGCTCAGAGTACCAACATTTCTTGGACCTTTACACCTGCACTTTTACATTAACAGCAGCAACACATACAGTGCACAGAAGGCAGTCTTGCTAAGCATCTTTCAAACTAGAAAGAAATAAGATAATTTTCAGAAGAATATATGCTTTAAAGCACTGAAACATGCTCTTTAATGTCTACTGGTTAAGGCCAGGGCCTACAGAAACTAAAAGATCTCCATGTTGCCAGAGCTTTCCTTTCATAAAGACTCACACTGGGTTCACGTGCGTCTATAGGATCCTAGATGACTATTTTTAACTACACGAGGAGCAAACGACTCTCAGACACCATAACCTTCCAGATGAGTCTACACATGTTCCAATGCCATTCTCATCTGCACATAACTAATGTGTGCATTACTCAGGAAAGAGTAACAGCAGGGCTGTGGTCTCATGCCACCGATTTCATTACTGTACAGAAATATGCTGCTGTAAATTAACCAGCACATAATGATTTGTCATAAATAATTACAGCTGAAAGTGCAACTGACAATGAATGAAGCAAGAACACAATGTAATCCTGTATTCCTCTTATCCTACCTGGTAACATCCTGATTTAGCTCAAACACTAAATCTGAGTCTGCCTAAACACAGGGAAGAATTCGTAAGTATCATATATTAGTTTGAAAAGCACTTTGGACACACACACACAAGAAAACATATTCTGAAGTACCCATAATGTGTTCAAGGATTAAACTGCAATCCGTACTCCACACAGACCTCAGCCATCTTTCATCGGCCTCACAGGTGAAGTTTAGCACCGTGAGGGGCGGTGACGCACTGCCCAGCCATCCCAGTCAGGAGAACAGAAGCCACACATCTCTCATCAGCAGACTTTTCCACAGCAATGCCTGCCTTGCGCTGCAGGTGAGACTGAGGGTTGAGTGCGGGACAAAGAGTTGGGAAAAATAAGTTCTGCACTGGAGTGTGGATTTAGAGCAGTTCAGCTTCTGAGGCCTGAAGGTGCGCAGAAACAGAGAGGTGAGCAGGACACGAGTAATGCTACTGTATCTTTTACACGGATATTTAAAGCAGACCAAATATGCTTCCAAGCAACTTCTAGGACACAGCTGGCTCCATTGCTCCCATCAGTAAAAAATGTCAGATTATTTTAAATGGGCTTATTATATTTTTATTCATTAATTTCAGTGTAACAGCAAACTCTCTTTTCTAGATAGACATAGGACGGCCCGACAAAACCTGCTGTTTCGTTCTCTCTAGGCATTCTCTGTATCCTTCTCCATCACTGCTTGCAGCTCCTTGCCAGGTCTTCTCTGAAGTACTACAGAGCTTCCACACACTTGGATTTGGTAGTTTGTTAATCTTTTCTATTATTTATTTTAAAACAAAAAGGTTTATCTGCTCACCACTGTTGATGTGTTTAGAGAGCCAGCCCTGGTCTTCATCCGAACAGAGCAATCCCTGCTGTATAGTTAGGGCAGATCCTGCTCCGCTTCCTTGCATGTAGCACCACTGCACTGCCCACCTCCCGCACCCCAGTGGGATCACAAGGGATGGAGCTCCCAAGGCCACCCCTGCGGACAGTAACCCATGGGGAGAGGGCTCTGACCTGCTTCTGTGCTGTCCATCTCCAGAGCGCACCATGGCACACAAACACCTTGCTGCTGCCACAAACATCAGTGGGACGCAGGGGGCACAGGCAGGAAGCAGTGGGAGTTCCAGAAAAGCTTTGGATACACACAGGATATCGTATTCTGCTTGTTGTACAGGGACAGATTAAAATTATAAGGAACAGGAATGCTCTCCTTTACTGCGTTAGGCAGATTTCCATGATGGAATGGGGTGTGAACAGCAAATGAGATGGACCCAGGGGAAAAGACCACTTGTAACTGCCCTCTGACAGTGGCAAAAGGATCTTCTGCCCATCTGTTGCTGCCTACACTCATCACAGCCTTGCTTGGAGGCTGAGCAAAGGGCCTGCCAGCCTGCTCTGCTGCACAGAAACCCTGTAGAGAACCCAGGATTTTCTGATGGAAAGCCTTCAGGTGCTGTGCGATGCTGAGGAAAAGAGGATGTATGCTTGGCTCCAGCAGGGCTGCACTCCCCTGGATCCTGACTTCTGATTAAAGCATTATAGCTGAGAGCAGGAACCCACAGAACCACACCATGGATGGGAACACCGGTAGGTGTGCACTGAATATAGACCAGCAGAATTCCCTCTTCTCTGCAGTATTGATGGACTGATCTTGTCTTTGCTGATCTGCCAGGACAGAGCAGCTGACACCCACCTCCTCCATGCTGCACTAGGTGCTCACAGCCACACGAGCCCCAGAGTGTTAAGCACACAAAAAACCTCCCACAGACCAACTTCATTTCTCTTTTTTCTATAATCATTTCTTTAGGCAAGTCTCTCTTGGTATTTTAAAAATTCATTTTAATCAATTTAAAATTAATAAAGAAACAGTGAAACCCTCAGGGCCCGCTCGCTCCAATCTTTGCCGCTCTGGAAGTGATGATTCAGCGTCAGCGCGGTACTGCTGCAGGAAGCTCCAAGGAGCTGTGCTGAGCTGAATTAGGTCACTCGGCTTGCTATTTACAGAGAGGCAACCTTTTCCATCATTGGATGTTTCTTTGTTTCTTATCTGAAAGAGAACTGCTGTGTTCCAAGGGCACAACCTCTGGCCGTGTCTTGCTGTGGCTACATGTCCTGGCTCTGCCTGCGCCCATCTGGGAGGACCGAGGGGACACGGCTACTGGCTGCAAGACACTGCTGAGCCCTGTCCTGGACAAGAGCCCTTGCAGAGCACGGGGCTCCCAGATGAGCATCCCTACTCTGCAGCACCCCAGTGCACCTGGCACAGGGAGGAGCCGGCTGCACAGCGAGGGGAGGCTGGCTGCTGTGGGCCAGCCCTCTGTGTACGTGCCAGGGGCGAAGGAGGACAAAGAGCACCCTGCAGCGTGGAAGTTCTGTTGAATAGCTGGGGAGCAGCAGCAGGGCCAGCAGGAGAGCAGGAGCCCCACGGCCTGCCCCGGAAGCTATGTGCCAGCCCTGTCAGGACCGGCCAGCCTCCACAGAGAGCAGAAAGGCTGCCTGTCATCAGCCGGCAGCTGTGCTGACAAGCAGATCTGAGATGATGCCAGCTCACGGTACTCACCTAAAAACATTGGGTGACCCACTTTGCAGGAGGCAAGAGCGCTGCATCCCTTGGGCACAGGCACCCCCTCAGCCACATGTGGCTCCGCACCAGGAGGAGGCCTGGCCATGCACAACGCCACAAACTGCCCGGCTTCTCTTCAAGGCTGCTCTGCCGCAGGGCCCACCTCACTGCTCACAACAGAGCCCCAAGCACTCAGTGAGAGCTTCCCTACGAGAGCCACAGGAAGCGCTGAGCTGGGCCTTAAAAGGAGAAACAAAAACACCACAAGAAATTGCTTGCACTTTCTTAAAATTAGCTATGCTTCCTTCACAGACAGTGGCTGCAAGTAACAAGAAGTCTGGAGTAATTAACTGAACATTCTTTGCATACTAACCAAGAAGAAAATATCTAGGATCTATAGCTCATTCCTTTACTAACCAGGCAAAAGGCTTGGGCTGAATTGGTTTTAGACCACAATTTAGAGACCTTACACTGAAATTATTCAGTAGAAAGAACTGAACAGTCTCGTACATTTGTGAGGGCCTTACCACAAAAACCAAGGTTTATGGTTGGTTATTTTGGTTTTCTTTTTAAGGAAATCAAATACTACTTTTTTTTTTTTCTGTATTACCGTGGCAAAGTGGTAAAGGTTTAGCAGTAGACCGCATTGGCATCCAAGAAACAAATAAAACAACCGTTCCCTTAGCTAGATTAGCTGCCAAAGCAAGCGTTAAAGCGCTGTTATCAGAGCTGAAAGCTCCACATTAATACAGAGGACAAAGGATCTTCTCTGTAACAAGGGTAGGTGTAGTGCTGGCATTAAAGTACCTCAATACTCTGAAACACCTTTACCCAATGCAGCCTGTACTGCTCCATTAGGATAAACACCATTTTGGTAGTAAAGCTGCATAATTCTCCTCCATTAATTACTATTTTTTCAACAAGAACCAAAAGCCAATGTCCCACAGTTAAGATAAGGTAATCATAGCAACACACAACTCTTTGTGTGGATGGAAACACAACACTATGCAGCATCAGTATTGCTAAATAAGACTCAGATGCTCAGTTGTATTAGGAATTGATTGCACTAGCAGGCAGATGAATCTATTTTGTGGTCTGCGGAAAAAAAAAGGAGCATGTAACAGAAATATGGAGAAAATGCTACGATTGTTTAAATGGGTTTTGATACCATTGGAAAAAAAAACAAAAAACCAAACCTGCTAAGGCAAGTTAAGGCTTACTGGGTAAGTCAGTATCAAGCCCTTTATCTTTACAAATAGCCTTTAAAGGATAAAAGAGCTGCTGCCCTTCTATGCCTTTGCCATGAATCTGTTATATTCACAGAACCATGGGGTCAGAAGGGACCTCAAGGATCATGAATCTGCAACCCCCCCGCCACATGCAGGGCCACCAACCTCCACATTTCATAGCAGCCCAGGCTGCCCAGGGCCCCATCCAACCTGGCCTTGAACACCTCCAGGGACGGGGCATCCACAGCCTCTCTGGGCAGCTGTTCCAGCACCTCACCACTCTCTCTCTAAAGAACTTCCCCGACATCCAACCTCAATCTTCCCTCCCTCAGCTTCAAACCATTTCCCCTTGTCCTGCTGTTATCAACCCTTTCCAAGAGTTGATTCCTGTTTGTAGGCTCCCTTTAGGTACAGAAAGGCTGCCATGAGGTCACCCCGCAGCCTTCTCTTTTCCAGGCTGAACAAGCCCAGCTCCCTCAGCCCATCCTCATAGGGGAGGTGCTCAGCCCCTGATCATCATATTCCAGTGGGAGAAGGCAAAGACAGTCACACCATGTAGCAGCAAGTGGCAACAGGGAAGACGTGGAGAGCCAACAGAGCAAACTCACCAACTGCCCTCCTCCAAATGACCCAACCCACAAAATCTCAAAGAGAAAAATACAACGTGAAGACAGCTGAAATCCCACCAGTCCTATAATTCACTGTGCTGACTGAACACACCTCCTTCGGCCAGGAAGCTGTTAAAGGCAGCTGCATTCCTCTATTAATCCAAGAAAGCTTCGATGATGCGACTTTTCCTAGCTCTTCATAACTGGCTTGGAACTAAAGGTCAGGTTGGGAGTTATCCACAACACCAGGCTTTCCATATTCCTGGCAGACTGTCTCATGCCAGCTATTCTGGAAAGTAACTCAAGCACAAATGGCAAAGACACAGAGACAAATCAGCTGCTACAGAGGGAAGAGCACTGGGTTTGCTTCTGAGTCCAATCCCTATTCTTGCAAATGCCTTCTTTCTCACAGCAGCATTCAAAAGGGTCCAGCTGCCTTCGGGGCCTAAAGCTCCAGCATTTCTTCTTACCAGCTGCCTAAATTCAGACATGTTTCTCAGTTACAGTCTCAAGATACCTAAAAAAAGATGTTGTAATCATACTGGGAAGCACGAGCCTTAATGTTGCAGAGCAACCTACTGCCTATTTCGTACCTAAGCATCTCATACTCAAGAAGTGCTTTGGTTTCTTCCACAGGCAAGCAATGTGACAAAAATATTGTCAGCTCACCTCTTCATATTCAGCTGTGACAGAGACAAAAGATTTCAACTCATGCCCTCATTTTCTCATTAATAAAGAAGAAACAAAATGGTCAAACTTTAGTAAGTTTGCTGTTGTTTTTACATTAAAAAACAAACTTCAGCTTCACTGGAAGGCTGGAGGGCGACTGAGCGCCAGCGCAGCGGTGAATAATAGAAATAAAGCTGTAAAGTTTGTGGGTGACACTCCAAAATGTTATCTCAAGTGTCACAATCTCAGCATTGCAAGATTCTTGAGATAAATAATTCTATTATTTAAAGAACCAACTTTTAAACTTTCATTTCACAAGTGAAAATGGGGATTTTACTGGTATTATTGGGGTGAAAAATGCAATGTTTTCACCGAATTGAGACAGGATTATTTTCTGAAAGGTCAACTCCTGCTTGACTAATATTACTATTTAATACAGGGATAAAAGGGTGAAATGTCATCACCAGTAATTTTTCAGATCACATTAAATCACCAAGCAGTATCTCCTTCTCTAATATTTCGTACATCCACTAACTCCAGTGAGATTCCAGGTGTGATAAAAAACTGCCCTCACTTCATTTATAAGAAAACAAAGGCACAGCAAAGCAGCTTCAGACAAGGCAAAAGCTGCTAACACCATTTCCTTTACTCACATCAGACAGGAAACTGACTCAGAAATTTTATGCCCAATCCAGGTTTCAGCAAAGTCAACTCGATTTTTTTTGGGTCCTCAAAACTGCTGCACAGTGTGGATCTCAGCATCTTCCAGGCCTCTGGGTGCAACGAGGCCCAGCAGCGCAGCAGGCGCTATGACAGAGCATTGCGTGTCTTACTGTTACCCCGATGCAGGACTGAGGTAGATCTAATTTATAGGCTATAATCACAAATCCAAACTTCTAGTGAAAGGCAATCTTCCTAGCTGTATGTAAAAGGAAGAGAAAACATAAAGAAATAATTGCAGTTTCACAGTACAGTAGAAATCTCCCAACATGAACAAAAGCATATTTCTGGCAGTACTACATTTCTGCAGCATTTTCTACAAAGATTTTTCCATGTATCCTGTGGCATACATGGAACCCTCCAGTCCTGCTGAAAAAAGGTGACAGATACTGAAGGATGAGATCTGGAGAAGGAGATGGCAGCAAGACTGCAATATATGTGCGATTTTCTTTACCCAAATTCTGCGTGCCCTGAGGTTTCTTCAAGCATTCATCTCCTGATTTACTTTATTAAACCACTTAACAAAATAGCACAGGGGCAGCAAATGGAAACTGATCACATGCTTTGGTACTTCAGTCTGGACAATGGCTTTGACCAGACTCATCTTCTGGTGGTAAGAACACGAACACCCAAGAACAAGCCTTCATCTACTTCTATTTACTTCTGTGGAAGGCTGAGATGGTGACAAATTTCTGATACAGGCTGTCCAGCCTGTCAGATGTCTCCCTAAATGAAAACTATTGAATGTTACAGTTAAAAGCTACTTTTGTTTTTATTTATTCAGTGTTTCCAAGGATAACACATGGAGAAAAAACCCTGCAGTGACTGATAACAGATGATTCTGTACACTTGGCCTTGGGACCACGAAGTAAAAATGCAAATGCATTTTTGAATAAGCATAGGAAACGGGAGGCTTGGTCACCCCTGTCCGGATACATAAACAGATTTCAATCATAAAACAGCATTACTTCTTTTTTTTTTTTTTTTTTTCAGCACAGCCTAATGATTTACTTAAATGTGCAGCACATTTTCAGTACATCTAATTCACAGGAACTTCTCCCAAGAGTTTAAGATTACATTATAGTGCCTTTCTATGTGTGACTATAAACCACCTACTGGATCAAAGAGATTCTGCTGCAACATTTTAATTTATCATTTACACCACTCTGCAAACAAACAAGGAAGAGGGCACTGGAGACGTACAGCAGGCATAGATATCTTCATTTATTCTTCCGTTTTTAACTACGGTTAAATCTAACGAAGTGCAAGTAGATTAAAGCTCCATCTAGTGCCAGGGTCTTGAAAGTTACCGACAGACATGCAGTCAAAAGCCAGCAAAAAAGCCCACAGAACAACCAGAAAGCAGCAGACTTAACACTCAGAGCTGTGATGCAGGAAGGGAAGTCAGTTGGAATTACTCTTACACGGTGTAAGAGCTTAATTTTAAAGCTTCTGTGTCTTGAAGCAGACAGCACACAAGATAGTGGCTGGGTATGGATTAAGTTCTCGACACGCAGTGCAGCGTGGACACGAGAGCCAGCCTGCAGAACTGAACTCACCCTGGCCCTTCTCTCCTTGCAGTGATGTCAGACCGCTACAGGATATTCTGTACTGTTCCTCTCCTGAGCCACTGATGGGGCAGGTAGGGGCAGCGCAGAGCCCCCCCCCGAGGCAGCTGCACCTCGCCAGGCCTGGGGCCAGGATGACACACTCACACCACGTGCCCTCGTGGGCTTTAATCACCCACAGATTAGCCAGAAGCAAAGCTGGCTTCAGCACTGGAACTTTGGATTAAGAACCAAATTCAATTCTTATTTTTACATTTATCCCCGGTTACATTCTCTCTTCTCTCAGTGGAAAATACTTTCAGACACCAGCTGCCATCCTTGAAGCAGTTGGTAAATCACATCTTTGTTTTAACTCTGGGGAACTCACCAGAGTGCTATTCAACAGCAGTCATATAGCAGCAAAAAAAACCAAAGTGCTCCCAATTAACTCCAAAAATACCTGAAGAATGGATAACCATATTTTAATTATATTTTGAAAACTACCTGTGCTTTTCCCACACACTTCAGAAAACATTTCCACACACGTCTGCTACTCCGAAAGATAAAGCAGGAGTGCTGTATCCACACACAGGTTATCATTTTGAAAGACTCAGGCCTTTGCTGTTTCACAGGTGGCCTGACTGCCTGCCCAAATTGACCATCATGTTCTCAGACATGCACTGATGTCAAGAGAAAATGGGTGTTGTCTATTAAACCAATTTGGCTGGTGTTAATTTTGCCTTCCTCTGTCTTTCTATGTTTTTTTTTTTTTTGTAATGCCAAGCGCTAAAACTATACCTGTTAATAGCTCTGAACAAAAAACATGCTCTATTTTACAACTGTGTTACACACACCACTCTGATCTAACACTGAGAAGGGTTTGTACAGCAAAGAAAGGCAATTCTGGCTGCTAACAGTCAAAGCAGTAACATACTGGACTGCTGGTATCATATGTATTTTTGGTATGAAATGTCATCTATTTTGGTTTAAGAGAAGTGGTCCTCGTGCTGCATTTTACATCTCAGGTTCAAAGAAAACTGCAATAGGAAGAACCCTTCCACTCTTCTAGAGAAATGTAACACGCCCAAGTTACAGGTCCTTAAAAGCTGCACTCTGCCATTTGGTGTTTAAGATCAGAGCACAGACAAGCAGCGTTAGATGCACCTTTCCTATGTACCTCTGCACATAACTTCAGCATGCGCAGGAAGCGTGTCAGAAAGCCGTGTGACCCCGAGCAGCGTTCCACAACTGCTCATACCTAAATGCGGTCTGATGACTTCGTACAAGCTGAATTTCTGGATGAGGACCCGAGGAAGGCAGACAAGGGAACAAGAGCCACACAGCAGGTGACTGGATTCCTCCTGCTCACAATGACGCTGTCAAAAGGGCACTCTCCCAGTTGCTTCAACACTGAAAATAAGAACCAAGCGTTTACTTCAAAACAGCAGTAACCTGAGATTCACACTCTTACCTCCATTTACATTATGTAGACAATGTATGCTGGTTTAAAGCCAATAATATCGGGGGAACTGGCAAGTGGATGAAAAGAACAGTCCGTAAAAATAAATGGCATAAAAACACGAACCTCTCTTTCTGAAGCCATTAAGCTGGTGCACACCAGTGCCACTCAGAGAGACTGAAACAGGGCTGCCTCAGCTGCCCATTGGAACGGTTTCATTGCTCTTTGTAAAGCTTCTTCACCTTCACATTTCCAGCACGCTTACCTCTCATGCAGGAGCTGTCTGATCAAGGTGCACTGTTATTTCCTTAGCTTCAGCGAGAAATCAAAAAATAATTTAGAGAAGTCTAAATAGAAAGGGAGAATGTTGACATTTTTTAGGTTATTTTCACCTTTGTTTTCCTTTTCCCTGCTTCTTCCATGTTTACACTGAGTGCTTCCTTTCACACACACAACGGCCGGCGCACAGTATTAGGCTTGCGTAACAAGAACACCTTTTCTAAGCACATAAATCATGTATCTGAAAAGCTCTCTCTGATCGTCTTTTGTGACTACCTAGACTAATTTGAACTGCATTATTTTCACATACTTTGTTTCTTAAAAACGCAGTACTTACTTGAATGGATGTAATTGAATGAAAACCACAACAGCTATGGCAGAGATAATTCTCGGGGTACTGAAACAAAGTATTACTTCAGCAAATGGAAAATTAACTCAAAATTCTCTTCTTTGATGAAGAGACAGCAGGCAGTTGGACTGCTGTTCATAGCTAGAAGTAAGGACTTCCAGGACAAAGAGAAATTTGGTACTAAGTTAAAAATTAATTGCAGAGAAATGAAAGTTTATTTCTGCTTCATTCCAAAAGTAACGTATATTTGTCATTTTACAGAACAGTGCATGGTTGTAGCTATAAAACTTATCTGTATAATATTGCTTTCTGTACTTTGGAATTATTATTTGATGCTTTTGCAGGCAGTGAATGTTCTGGGTAGAAAATGTGTGACAAACAAATTTACTTACCCATGATGCAGAAATTCCTTACACTTTCAACTAATAACAGGTTATCAACAGCAAAGTTACTCATACTAGGGAAGGAAATATCACCCAGATAGACATATTTACAGACGCTTTCACTGACAGAAACCATAAGGAAGGAAATAATGCACTGAACAAATCTTCAAAGCTGCCTGGCTGGCCATGCGGTAGACTGAATAAGCATCAGCAGCAGTGCAAAAACAATCACACAGAAAGTGTGAGCTAGAGAAACAAAGTTCTGTCAGTTCAATAACTGGAACATGACCACGCATAGACAGCCAAAAACCAGAGCCAGACTCTGACAAATACACGGTTTGCCAGGAAGATGCTGCTGACGTTTTAATCATGTTAAGCAGGAAAGAGTCCTGGTGTTACTGCACCCTCCACGTAAGGCTGCATTAAATAAAGTCTTTTTTTCCCCCCTTAAAGGATGGTAGCACAGACAGAAACGCAGACCAGTCATTAAAAAGATAAAATCATGTATCACTCAACTTTGACAGGAAAAAAACAGCAACAACCACACAAAGCCTGGGAAGAGTTAAAGGTTATTCTGTTTCATCTGACATTATTCCTCACTGCAGTCTGTGTTTTGCACGCAGACCTACTGAACGGACTTCACTCAGCAGCAGAAGCTAACTGCTCACTCTTTGGTTGGACCAAATCTGTGAAAAAAGCCACCATCTTTGGAACCCATGCTTGCTCCATTCCATTTTCTACTCTTCAGTTTGCTCTCCCTCTTTGTGCTTCACTCTTTCCCCACTGCATTTCTTAGACTTAGTTTTTGCTCTTCAGATCGCTTCTATACAACCTTCCACTCACCAAAATGATCATTTAACAAAAGCATGGAACGAGTCACCAATGAACTTGGACAGAATAAAATAGATAGAATTCGGACTGCAGCTGTCCCGCCTTCCCTCAGCTGTGTCTCGCCATCTATAAAGTTACTGTATTTCACAATACTTACCTGCCTCATAATTGGAAAGCCAGCAGTCAAGAGGACTATACTGGGGTTCTGTTTGTTTCATTAACAGCACAACAACACACCACAGGGTCTAAGCATGCCAAACAGCCCGATCCATTTCAGCACTCAGCTGGATGCTGTAAGTCTAATTCTGCGCACCTCATCACACAGGGACTCTCACTGAAGACACTTATGCACCTGAGACTACCTGCCCAAGTAAGAATTTACACATAAAATACACTGATTTAGAACGTTAAGATTATTGGCCACTGGCAAGATCACAAACTTATCTTAAAAATTCAAAAGCTGAGCAAATTTCCACAATTTCAAACACATTTTTTAGTTCCTTGGCTAAACAGTCAGGCCCACAAAGAACTGTCTTTCCCCAAACTTAAAGCCACCATTTGTGTGCAAATAGAAGCAATCTCATACCCTCATCATCTGACACAGCAAGCACCCCAAAGCTTGCATTTGGTTTTAGAAGTCACAGTTTAGGTTCATTATGCTTTATTTTGACGGTTGAGTAAAAGATAAAAATGAAAAATCCTCAGCCTCTTACCTAAGAAAATATTCCTTAATAAGACAAAGGTTTCACCAGCTTCGGTGGCAGAGCCATACCGAAAAAACCTTGTCTGCTGAGAAGAACCCAACACCACTCAGTGCTGGTGGAAGAGACACTAGAAAAGCATCTTTTTTTGCAGAACTTTCTGGATGGTTTTCAGTGCTGTTACACAGGGTTCTTTTTCTCTTCTGTGCCAGAGCTGTGCTGGCACTTGTGACTTTCTTTTTCTAAACACAACTATAGCTATGCAATAAAACTTTGCATTGTAGTCAGTCTAATCCTCGTTGCAATTTGTATCACTGTGTTTTGAAAAGCTGGCTTCAAGCTTTCAGCTCATTAATATCAAATATCTACCACTTATTTCCTGTTAGCGCTCACCTCACCCTTTGTTGGCTTCCTTGTTTTTCAGCCAGGTTACTTAATTAGCTGGGGAAGCACCCTGCAAACACTGCTCTCTGCTTATCAACACAAGGTCACGAGGCAGAACTGCTCACGCTGCTTAGCTTTTAATCAGCAGAACTGAATCTGCTAACTCACAACGCTTCTAAATCACTTTTACCCTCAGTACTTCCGAAAGCACTTGTGGTGAAGAGAAAGACCACCATAGGAAGCACTTGTGGCCTGGGGAGGAAACAAGAGCAGAACCTCCAACCAAAGTGGGAGCTGCAGTACTGGAGGCAGAGGGGCAGCGCACAGCGGGCCGCGCTCACAGGCTCTGCGTGAAACACCACTGCAGGCCACTGCAGACTCACCATGGGGAATTTTTTCCATGATTTCATAACTGCAGTTCTTCTCCCCCAGAATGCAAACTTTTCAAAAATAATATTAATATATTCATAAAATAGCGTGATGTTGCTTCCCAAGTGACAGCAACACCACAGAGCTGCTGGCTCCCATTCACCAACTGCTGGTAATACCAGCAAACCAAGAATCCTCACGGCCTGCCTCTGGGTTCAGAACGACGCCTACCTCTGGATCTGTTAAATCCACTTGTTAAAGTGAAGCAGTCTGGAATCCTGACAGGGGCATACAAAAACAACATGGAATCCAAACTACATACACAAAAAATCAAACACATTTGGGTATAACTCCAAAACAAATGAACCCAATAGCCCCGTGCTCATTTAAGGATGACGCGTTCCATCTGTGCAAATAAGCACTACACTGGGATCTCCCACAGGAGAGCACCAAGAAAGCGAAGCAGCCTCAGCAACAACTTCAGACAGAGAAAAACTTTGTTTCCCCTCACAAAACAAGTCTGGGGAAAGGGGATGATAAAGGCAACCCAAACCTCATGGAAACATTTAGCTACTGAAAAAGCTGAAAGCAAATGTGCAGCCTCTGTCCTATTAACACATACAGTGACGAGAGCAGTTTTGGTACCTACAGGTAGCAGGAGAAAACAAAATTCTGAGGCAGTTCAAAGGCAGAATGGCAAAAGCACTGTGAAAACAAAACTGAGGAAACACTTACAGAATTAAACTAAGAGATGGAAAATAATGTCTTTGTAAAACATCTAGCAATCTAACCAAGCTCTATGCATACCTACATCAGAAAGATCAGCACAATGGAACAGCAGCACAAGAGATGTAATGACAAAGGGGCTAATGCAACAGAACAGCATTAGAAGGAAGAAAGGCCTGCTCACCGGTCTCTGAAGATCTACACACAGGAAAACTCCACAGAAGAAGGGTCTCCAACCAGAAATCCTCCCCCACTGGCAGTCAGCCCTTCAAAGGGGTCCAAGAGAGGTGCAGCCAGGCTCCACCCCTTCTGGTCCCACAGCTGAATTGCCTTCACCTGAGCTCCCAGGACTGACCTGGTCCATTCCCCAGGTGCTCCATCAGTGGTTCAGGCTAAGACTCAACAGTTACCATACAATATCTAAACAACAAGCAATCCCACAACAACCAATTTAGGTTCTAAAGGATTGAGAACACTCTCAAGCACATTGTAGGTATATCAGTGAATACTCTTGTTACGGGATATAACCACAGGAAAAGACATCTAATTGCTGCATTCTATGCCTTGGAAAATTCAGATATAAGCTCTAACTTAGAAACATAGAATCGTTAAGGTCGGAAAAGACACCTAAGGCCATGAAGTCCAACTCCAAGACATCCCCACCGTGCCCACTGAGCCACGGCCCTCAGGCCACGTCTCCACAGTTCCTGAACGCCTCCAAGGACGGTGACCCCATCACTTCCTTGGGCAGCCCACACCACTGCCTGACCACTCTTTACGAGAGGGAATATTTCCTAACCTCCAGCCCAAACCTGCCTCGGCACAATGTGAGGTCATCACCTCTTATCCTATTGCTGCCACCTGGAGCAGATGCCAATACCTAAGATGGGGACCATACCACCTTAATAACAAGATCACCGATTTGACACAGAAACCCTCTTACTGCTTCAGTGGGACACGCGCAGGGCAGCACATCGCGGCCAACCGCTAGCGCCGGCAGCGCTTTCTTGAAGGATTCTGGCAGCTGGTGAAGTACGCGATGGCAAACGTGAAATATACAGAAAGGAGACGCAGCCCACAGAGCGGAGCCGACGCCGCGCTCCGCGGTAACGCCGACCGAAGGGCGCTCCGCGTGCGGCTGCCGCGACACAGGGCTGCCGCGCTGCCGGGAGGGGCTCCGCTCTGCGGACCGCAGCCGCGGGTCTGCGCCTGAGAGGTTCTGCAGAAACAAAGGGGATGCACCCAAGCGGCGCTCGCGCTTCCAGGAGCGGAGAACAATACGATTTCTAGGACGTCGGCGAAATCTTCAACCGTCTCCCGCCGCTGGGAAAAGGCGGCGCCCCCCAGCACCGCGCCCGCACGGCCCCGGGGAGCCCAGCGGAGCGGCGGCTGCCGCGGAACCGCAGTCGCGCAACGCCCCGCGCAGCGCCGCCGAGAGCCTCCGCCGGCCGCGCGGTGCGGGAAGGAGGCGGCGCCGGGCCGCGCCCCTCCTCCCCCCGCCCCCCGGCGCCGGCAGCGCGGAGGGCTGGGCTGGGCTGGGCCGCGCCGCTCGCCGCAGCGCTCGCCGCAGCGCTCGGTCCGCTCGAGAGGAGGGAGAGGCGCCTCGCCTCGCCTCTACCGCCGCCCGGCCCGCGCCGCGCCGCTCGCTGCCGCCGCCCGCCCGCTGCCGCCCGCGCCCCGCCGAAGATGGCCGGCTGGCAGAGCTACGTGGACAACCTGATGTGCGATGGCTGCTGCCAGGAGGCCGCCATCGTGGGCTACTGCGACGCCAAGTACGTCTGGGCGGCCACGGCCGGCGGCATCTTCCAGAGCATCACGGTGAGCGCGGGGCGGCGGGCCGGCGGGGGCGGGGGGTGGCGGGGCTGCGGGAGCGGCGCCTTCGAGGGCCGCGCGGGCCGCGCTGCCGCCTTTTTGTCTCGGGTGCGGGGACTCGGCCGCGCGCGGTGCGGGGCGGCGGCGGCGGCGGCGCGGGGGAAGAAGGGCGCGCGGCGCTGGCGGAGGGCGGCCCGGCTCGGCGCTGCGGCGGCGCTTACGTGCGCAGCGTAGGCGGCCTTGGTGAATGCCCGCCGCGCCGCCGGCTCCATGTTTTCTATCGCCAAGATGGCGCTCCGCCATCGATGCTCCCCTCCCCCCGCCCTGCCCGTCCTTCCCCCGCCGCCACCGCCGCCCCGCGCTGCCCCCGCGGGAGCCCCGTGCGGGGAGGCCGGGCTCGGCGTCGCCGCGGACCCTGCCCCGCCCGGCCCCGGTGGTGAACGCCCCGCGCTGGGCCCGCCGCGCCCGGGCCGGGCTGGAGCGGGGTCGGGCCCGGCGGGGCGGAGCGGGGCCTGCCGTGACTCGGCACTTTGGGCGGCCGGGCCCCGATCCCCGCTTCGCGCGCCCGCCGGGGCCGCGAGGTGCCCGCAGAAGGGCGCGGGGCGGCCGGGCCGCGGTGACTCATTGAGGCGCCGCAACGCGTCACGTGCCTCGTTAATTTCGGTCGTGCAGCGCGTGCGTTAATGAGCCCCGGTGTCCTGGCGATGCGGGGATTGCCGGGGAGCGGCGATGCGCTGCTTCGAGCGGCGACAAAGCGCTGCTGCGTGAACTGTTCACAACAAAGCGCCGTGTCCGATGGGAGCGGGGGGGAAATGTGCCGTCAGTCCCTTCGGCCGGAGAGGGGGAGCGGTTATAACGGAACGGAGCCGCAGAGTAACGCGGTGCTGACTCCTGGCTTTTTCCTTTGGCAGCCAGTAGAAATAGATATGATTGTAGGGAAGGACCGGGAGGGTTTCTTCACCAATGGCCTGACCCTCGGGGCAAAGAAGTGCTCTGTGATCAGAGACAGCCTCTACGTGGACGGGGACTGCACGATGGACATCCGGACGAAGAGCCAAGGCGGGGAGCCGACGTACAATGTGGCTGTGGGCAGAGCTGGTCGAGGTAAGGGAGCTTTCATCACTCGGGTGGCTCAGTTGAGAACGTGACCCTAAACGTAGGCCCTGGCTATTAAGAACCCCCAAACTCTTGTGGTTAATGGCTAACCGGGTGGGGGGTGGCAGCAGGCTGGCTGATGAACTGCATTTTTTCCTGGGAATAAACACTTGTTTCAGTGTTGCCCATACACGATCCCAGCTGGGCAGTGGCTGAAATGCCTTCTGACGAGCAGAACCAGGCTGTTGCTCAAGTATACTTGGAAAGTGTTTCCCTATGTGGTATCCAAAGCTTGTAGTAGGTTACCACAGGGATATATTAATGACTTGTAGTCAAACAAGTGTTGTCATTGTAAATGTCTCATCAGAAAGTTTGTTCTGCAAAGATGTGGGTCTCTTGTTTGAGCTCCTTCTGCTCACTGTTTAACAAGTGCTGCGCTGACTCGCACTTCCTCTTGAGCTCTCTGGAGCCTGTCTTCAGGCAGAAAAGCTTGTCTGGGGTGGTATCATGGAGAAACCTGCCTTATGCTAGTTTGCCTGCTCCTTGTGGTCCTCCTCTAACATCCAGTAACACGTGTTTATGGAAAGGCACCAGGCTCAAATATGAAAAATGTGCCTCGAAGTATTGCTACGAGTAGTATGCGTTGTGTTCAAAACACCCAGCACGGTGGTTTGGGCTGGCTTGTAGAACAAATTTTGCTTGAGTTTTCTATTTAGAAGCTAAAGCTGGGAGGTAATGATGCAAGAACGGTGTTTGCAGCACTTAATAAACCAAGCAAAGTTGTGACTTCTTGCTGCAAATAGTGAAAGGACAGTGAGGTCTGTTGTAGCCCTTTTGTGAGAAAATTGCCGTGGGGATATACAGTCACCTGTAGGCAGGCTGACTGCAGCATTTCCAACTGCACAGGGTCTAACTTGGGAAACAATTACCGTGCTTGTGAAAGCGCAGTGCCGGCTGTGTCCGTGTGCCTGCCAGTGACCTCTGCTGGCAAGCGGTGTATCCTGCTGCAGGGCCTCACCACGTTCTTTGCAAGACAATTGGGGCACTTCATCGCCACAGCGCAGTGATGAGAGGGGGGTCAGCGTTAAAGTCCTCCCTGCACTTTGTCTTATGAGAAACGTTAAGCACACGCTACTGCTTCTGCCTAACAAGGCTGTCCAAGTCTGACCACCGGCCTGTTTTGCTGGCGTTGGGGTAGTTGTGCTTCTGAGGCTGACCAGCAGCAGCCACTGCAGATAACTGCGTTCCCTCTTCTGCTCTCAGAGTTGCAGCTCTCCTACCCACGCCGCTGCTTTTGTTCCTGACGGGGCTTTTTTTTCCCCTCTTGCTATTTAAGATGTCACCAGGGTTTCCTGGCTGGGTGAGGACGGATGGTGCAGATGGTGGAAAGGCACTGCAGTGCTTTATTGAGATAGTGGATGGCACTCCTTTCTTAAGCAGTGAATTTCTGTGATGTACCTGGAAAGCTGTGCATGCTTTCTCCTAGTCCCGCCTACACCTGTGTTTTTACCAGACTGCTAGCTTAATACCCAGATACTAAATCTTGAATTTGAGTGTGTTTATTGCACTGCCTAAAACTTGCGTTATTTCCTTGTCTAACACACTCTTTTTAAAACTTTTTTTTCTTTTCTCTTTCAGTCTTGGTCTTTGTAATGGGCAAAGAAGGGGTCCATGGAGGCGGATTGAATAAGAAGGCATACTCAATGGCAAAATACTTGAGAGACTCTGGGTTCTAGTTGCTAGGCAGACTGTTAAGTATTAGGGGAAGATTGCTATTAAACTTTCCTGGTGGTGAGCTTTAAACCTTACATTCTGGAAACTTTATTAGCAATGCAGGGTGATGGGGTATGAACCTGTGTCTCCTTTGTATCCCTTTGTTGGTGGGGAAAGGTGTTTTGTTTTTGTTTTTTTTCTTTAATTCTGTTCATTTCTGTTTTGTTTCCTTGTGTACTCCAGCATTGGTTATAGTCATGGGAAAGGAAGGTGTCCATGGAGGGACACTCAACAAGAAAGCATATGAACTGGCTTTATACCTGAGGAGGTCTGACGTCTGAGCAGCCTCTCCCCATCCACCTAGCAGCTGTCTTCATCACCACTCAATTGTGCTCAGTGCTACCAGACTGTAGATGGTAGTTTGTGTTTTTTATTTACCCATTTTCTAATGTTGTAATTCCGGTTACCCTTCGTTCATTTGTATGTTAACCGCTGTGTGTAACTGAGTCCATATCTGGCACCACTGCTGCACCACAAAGACGATATGCATGATACCTGAAAAACTTGGGAGGGGAATACGCCGAGCGCAGGCTTTGCTTTGTCTCAGCAATTGGTGTGTGTGAGAGCTAAAGCAACTTCGTGAACACTAAGCAAGGTGCCGACTGTACAATCTGATTTGATCAATGCCTCTTCAGCACTTTGAGCAATTACACAGCTCACGAGTCTTCCTTTCACAGAGCATGTTTGGGAGGAAACAGTGCATGCATATCTTCTGTTCTTCTCGTGGTGTTTTTTCGTTTTGTTTTTTAATCCACGTTTGCTTACACCTATTTTATAGTGCCTGGTTTGTTTAACCGATTTGCCACTCAGAAGCTATTAATGTTAAATTAGTTTTGTTGTTGCACTTTGCTGTAGGCTTGTCTTTCATTTCTTCACGTCTGAAGCTTGTACTGCTCATTAAGTGCAATCACAAAGCTATCAAAGGGTACAGATGCACTTCCTCCCATGATCTCACAGCCACCATCCCGAGTGACTCCCCGGGGACATTCCATCATTGCAATAGCTCAGGCACTTTTTTTTTTTCTGCCAGCTCCTGTTCTGTAGTTGAACTATAAAAGGCTGCCATTATGGACATTAGATATCGCAACATAACCATCTGGAGCGTGTCTGGTTTCAGTTTTTCATAGGACCAATTTTAATTTGCAGCTTGGGGTTGTGGGTTGGGTGGTTCTGTTTTTATACGAAACTGCAGTGTCATTGTGGAGAACTGCTGCCTTCAGCTGCTGGGCGAGCGCTGAGCGACTCCGGTCTTTCTGCCAGATCACTTGCTGGCTCCAAAGCCGCTGTCTGGATGAAGGCTGGTGGTCTGAAAGCTAACCTGTCAAAACGATGCCATTTCAAATTTAAAGCTCTCATTTGGCCTGTCACACCCTTGCTGCAGAAATCACGGCGTGAACTGCCTCGTGCGCCCGTCTGACGTGTGTGCAACCAAACGATCCCTGCAGGCACAGTACTAACTTGTATGTCCATTGAAAAGAACTACAGAACTCTGTATACAAAAGAATAAATGGGAGATGGTATTGGTTGGAATAACTGACTTGGCTGTCTTGTGATGAATTTTTTTAATATGTATTCTGTGCCATACTTATTGTTTAAAAAAAAATTGAACTGTTGCTATTGTGAGATGGATTTTAACTGAGTACGAGGGTTTCTTTTGAATGGCACTACTTTAGGGACATTCTAGTATTTGCTTCTGTTGTTGGGCCTTGTGGATAATGTACAGATTTAAACAAATTCTTGTTGCTGATTTGTCCATTTCTTTCCCTGCACTTTGTTACATCTGGGATACAGTCTAACTCATCTGAATTAATATGCATTTCAAAAAATGCCATAACTATTAAAAACACCTTGTTTACAGACAGATGAAATAAATTTATTCCAACCAAACAAAATTAGGCTATTGGTAATTTTTTCCACTCCCCACCTCCCACACCCCCCTTCTGAGGCCCTTCTTCCTTCTATGGCTGAGTACTCCAGTGCTAAATCTACGTTCAGTTGTCAGTCGTGTAACACGGTGACAGTGGAACAGCTAAAGTACAAAATGCCAAGCCTTCACAGGAGGACGGGCAGGCGTTAGGCTATGTCTGAATTAGGGAAACGAGTTCATCAGACTCGAGCAGGAGGGGGTTCCCACCTGTGCTGCAGTGGTTCCTCTGCCATACGCATGCATAATCCCTAACACTAAAGCTACAGGGGACCTCTGCCACACGACCTGGTTGGTGGGGCTACCTGAGTTGCTTAAAGGCCAAACTGTACCTTCTGCTTGAAGTGCTGGAGTTACAATGGACCAGAACAAGCTCCTGAGTAACAACTGGATGTGGGAGTTTCTAGTGCAAAGGATGCAAAACTGCTTCCTTAATAAGACTGTTAACGTGGGAATCTGTTTTGCTCTGATTCTAAATGTTACCCTAACAAAATTCAGACTGCAGGATTTTTAATTCTTATGTTTTTCTGTGATGAGGCTGTAGCTGGAATTCACAGTGATGGCACCTCAGTGGCAGCAGAGCGCTCTGACCCCCCGTCCAGCACTGTTTCTTCCTGCCCTTCTCAGCAGCGCAGCTCCACGCGGCTTCGTGTTCCCATTACTGTTTCCCAGTGAGATGTTGCCTAAATGATGTTTTCAAATGCAGTTGTTTCCCACAGCAGAATGGTACAGTGCACGTAACTCGGGAAGATCTACCTGAAATACATTGCTCAAGTAGCCTGAATGCTCAGCAAACATTACTCCTCCATATTTAACTATTTCCAGATTAACACACAATTTTAGAAGAGCTTAAAGTTTTTGGTGCTGAAAGTTGGAATGCTGAATTGTGATCCAGGTGAGAAACTGCATTTCTATTTTTCCTTGCAGAAAGTTACTGGGACGCATAGAACGCTTGTCTTAGACGTTACAAAGCTCCAAGCGAGTAACTGATTCCCATTCTGTTGGCACAATGAAGTCACACGCAGTGCTGTGCACCTCCTGCCCTTCTGGCGGCGATTAGCAGCATTACACCGCTCAGGGTGCAGCCTGCCGGCTCCTGTGCTGTAACTCAATGCCCGCTCAGAGGTGACCGCCCGTGATGTGCACACCCACTCTCTCACAATCCACCATTCAGGATTTAGTTAAAGGATTCAGAAACGGTGACAGTTTTTTGTGCTTGTGAACTGTTCCTTTTAGTTCTTGCTAGTCACTGTTGTTTAGAAACTGAAGTCGTGGGCAGCTGCCCTCAGCAGGGCCTGGCTGTGCCGCTGCCCAGTGACGCTCTCAGACTCCCAGACATCACTGGTTCTGCAGCACCTGTCATTTCATACAAAGGGATTGCCCACATGCTTTGGCAGCACTGCATCTTTCCTTACGTCAGCAGCTCCTGGCCATAGGGCAGCTAAGCACAACCTCCTCTTTTTTTTTTTTTCCCTTCGATAGCTTTGATGTGTTGTTTTTCAAGGCTTGAATACGAGAACAGAACTTAGGTTAGAATTCTGTTTTCAAAAACAGATTAGTATGCACAATTTTTTAAACTTACATCCACCCAGAGAAGCAGAATTGCTGTAAAGGTTTTGGGGCTGTTTTTTTTTTTTAAAGGGTAGTTCTGCAGTGGTTCAGTCCCTTCAGACTCAGGTAATTCCTACTGCCTCAACTCCTCACAGCTTCTTCCTCTTTCCCCACTTCCTTGTGCCTCTGCCAGTGCACCTCACACAGGCAACGGAGAGCTGAATTTATGTGCAGAACATCAAGGCTTTACAAAGCTTGACCAGAACAGCCTGGAATTTCAGTCTCTTACTTTACATGAAATACACTTAGGAAGATAAATGTCAGTGTGCTCACTTTCTGTGCCCCCACCATTCACATACAGGTTTTAATTACACAGCCCACTCAGACTTAGCCACTCATCGTCATTCTAAGATTAATAGATTCAAGAATAGATTCACATTTATTTCAAATTCTGGTAGAGTTCAGAATATAAACATCCAACTCTTCTGAAGCGCAGAAGGAATTGCTTTTCTTTTTCAGTATTTTGGTGTTTTTACGCGTGGCTGAGCCATCATTACTGTTCATTCAGAGGCTGCCCAGGCACTCTGCCACACTGTCGTTTACTGGTAGTGCAGGGATTGGGTTCTGCCATCTCCATCCTTTCTCCATTCCTTGAGACCTGTTGAAGACACTTGAGACTTTCCCCCAGCCACTTTTTACCATACTTTCCCATCTCCAACAGGGAGCATTTATCTTCCCAATCAGGGAAAAGCCTTAATTCCTGTCATAAATTCCTTAATTCCTGTCCTCCTCCTTTGTCTCTTTTTCAGAAGTTTCTTTATGTTACACAGTGCAAAGTTAGGTGCAGACTTAAAGGAAGACATTAATAGCAGTCACAGTACAACTACCTTGTGATAACTGTTGATACTGCGCTGTTTTATACAGATTAAATGCTTCAAAGGGCCCACTAAATATTTTAGCTTCAGACATCAGTTATAAGCTGCTTGCTAGATTTTTTTTTTTAACCAGGTGACCAAGAATGAACTTCTTTAAAGCACCACATTGCTACGCAGAGGACAGCTAGAGGCTGAACCTGATGGATGGGCTTCACGTAAGGGAAACATCTCTAACAACTGGGGGTCAGCTGTTCGTGGCACATGGTGAGAAAACAGTGCTGCTTCATGTTGATAATGGGGTAGGTCACAGTCCGAAGACAAATCTGTACTGATCTTTTCCATTAGGTTTGGACAGGCCCCACCTTTCTAGACAGATTTATCCAGCATGTTTCAGTGAAATTCATAGATTCTTCTTAGAAATGCAGAGATCCTCAAACTTCCAAAGTAAGGAAGTGCTATTCTTTTCATTTACTTCCTCACTGCCAACAGACAAACTATCTGTGGTGCAAGGTAGGGGCTGAAGGAAACCATTAGAACTTTTACTACCAACGCCTGCTGAAACTAAATTTCATGAATACCATTAGGAAGTGGGACAGTTTAGAAACATTATTACCTGCTGCTTGCATTTTCTCTGTATAGAAGGGAGAGCAGCAGGTAAAACTGATTCTTCTTTTACTTTTTGTCATCACAGCAAATACAATAACCAGGGTTACCAGGTTACAGCTGGTATAACCATTACCAGGTAATGGTACACATTACCGAGTTTACTTGTGTTGAAGAGATGCAGAACTGTCAGGTTCTGAGTAAACACATGCAATCATTACATATCAACAGCAGAAACTTTAAGACATCTTTCAGCACAGAAAAATTTCAGAAGTCAGCTTTGATATTTGACCAGAGACACATGCAAGACAAAGCAGTACCTTACACTGCAACACAGTTTGTCTTTAACCCACGGATAAACTGCCAGTGGCAGTGGTCTGAAGAGCCACCTTTTTTCCATTATTATCCTTTTGCTGGGCATCATTCTGAAAAATAAACTTTCTCTGCTCTTTACCAGTCCTTGTGAATCAATTTCCATTGCTAGGCTTAAGGAAGGAAGGCACATAGCCAAGCTATTAGATCAGCAACAGTAAAGGGAAGCATCTCACCCGTCATCTCCTCAGCCTAGGATTTGGTGCTTTCTGACCTCCAGAACACACTTGGCTGTAAAGGTGTCAGCGTGACAGGCAGGAGAAAATATCAGCGGTGTTCTGGTCTTCCTTCTCCCCCAGGTTGTGCATACAGACCTGGACTGACTCAAGCTTCTCAAACTAAATGAGCAAACATTAAGGTTTTCATTGCAGCCTATCCCACTGCTGGTGTGTTGTCAGCACACAGCTCTGTGCTGTGATACACGGTGCAGTGCAGCTTAATGTTACTAAGGATGCTCACAACTGCACGTTACAGATCTTTAAAAATACTTCAACTGTACACAGCAGTAAGGACAGGCAAACACAGGATGAATTTAAGTAATGTGAGAGTTAAATAAATTCCTTTTGATACTTAAAGTGGAAAACATGTTTATTAACATTCTTTCAAGCTTTCCTTATTCAAGGCCATATAAAAAAAACTCTGCATTTGGATTATACATGTTTTGTTACTCTCTACATAGTTACAGAGGCATTATATATAATTTACTTTTCTCATGATACACTGGTAAGTACTGAGCTTTGTTAATCAGGTATTTGAAAGGAACAATTTGTCTATATACACAATTTATCAGACTAACGTAGCATAAAATGCTCTTCAGTAAGAGGTATATGAATTGAAGATCAATAGAATACTTACCTAAAATTCTATGTGGAACAAAACCTCCTCTGTTTTAGTCACCCCCTTCCCCAGCTCCCACATCATCACTGAACAGACAGACCATTCGTCGCAGTAGCAAACAAAGCTAAATTAACATGTTAACAACAGATCTTATTTTGTGAACTACTTGAAACTAAACATACATTCTAAGTTTCTTTACCCTAGGAACTGCTCAACAGGACAGCTTACACTCAGCTATTGTGGCAATCTTCAAAGAATTATTTGGAATCACTACTTTACGATGAAAGTGGAATCTCTTCTGCTTTCTTTTTGATAGACCAGCATACAGCACCTGTTCTATGCTTTGTTTGTCATAGTGGTGACAATTTTTGGAAAACTCTACACAAACATGCAAACAGACTTTTTTGTTGGGCTTAAGGGGTAACACCTACCATACACATAATAAACACTGCTATCAGTATGACCCAGCTGCAGCTACAGAATTATTTCCATCTAAATCCCATTTCAGCAGATACCAATGTTTAAAGTAGCCTGTGTGAGATTTTTATTGATAGATGCTATTAACGTTACTCATTAGCACTGTGGAGTCCAGTTAAACGGTCTTGAGAAGACAAAGCGTGACTGAATACCTGAATCAAAAATAAATCTACCTGTGCTGATTAACCCATAGAACAACTACATGAACCGCTCCTACTGAAGAACCGGGTGGATTAAAATACATCACCTACATAAGTGTTTGTGTTGCACAGCCTCAAGAACTCCCTCACTCGTTCGCTTTTCATGAGGAGTCTCAAACAGTATTTGTCACTCTGTAATCCCTTTCATCATTGGGCTGGAGCTGAACTACTACGCTTTCTTCACTCGCTCCATTTTCTGCATCACTGCTATCAATGTTGTCATTGTCATCTTCCTCGTACTCGGAGGACTCGGTCATATTCTGATGGGAGTGCGATTCTGACAGAGCCCCAAACGACTGAGTGCTCACTGAGGCTAACGGTCTGAGCAAGGGGGTATTTTCAGATACTTCGTTTTCTTCTTGACTGCTGTCTGTCTCAGAGTCAGAGTCCCCCTGAGAAGGGACCACTTTCTGCTTACAAACAGGGCACGTTTTTTTTGTTTTTGTCAGCCATGGGTCCACACACTTGCAGTGATATGCTGTTAGAAAACAAAACATGTGTCATTATTATCTAATTAAGAAGGACAATTTAACAGAAACACATCTCGCAGATTAAGTAAAACAGGAATATTATGGAATTTAACTCAAAACAGAATTTTACGTAGAAATTCTCTGGCAGTTGGACTGCCCATTCTTGTGTACAGGACACCTAGCAGTTGAAGATCTAGGACCTACGCAGTAAGGTAACAACTCATTTCCTCTACTGCATGGATCTGACAGCAGTCCTGCAAAGGGCCACATTTGACAAAATCATCACCACTGAGTTCTGAGTGCAGCCAGGGCAGAGCCCTTATGTGGCTTCAGGACAGGCTACATCCCATCATTCCGGCTCTCTGTCACTAGTCATGAAGTTACATCGTTTGATTGTCCTGGAGAAAGTGAAAGCCTACTTTCACATATGGAAATAGGAACTCCAGAATCTGCTTCCCTATTCAATACAGACATTTAGGGACAGTGTCAAGCTCAACGTTTTTTTCTTATACACATCCAGAGAAAAATGCAGACTAGTAGTGTTAGCCCTTTTTCCTTTTAAAATCAACAAAAAAAGTTTGCTCTTTTCCCAGTTTGCATATGTGCTCAGGTAAAATAAGCAAATAAAATTGTAAGTCTAGATCTCCAGACATGGCATTTTAGATAGCTATTTTAATGCAAACGCCAGACCTGAGGTGCAGCCGCTTACCATGAGAGCATGGAAGGATTCTGAGCTTGTCTCCATCCTCATATTCATCCAGACAAATGGCACACACATCATATTCATCTCCTACAGCACATGAGAATCTTTTAACTTCAGAAGATTTGCAGTAAGGCTCCCAACACGCGCGTATAGGTTCTCTTTCTGTTTCATTAATCTTCCTGTCCTTGCAAGGGGCAAGTTCTTGGATGCTACATTGTTAATTTACTATCTGTATTCCCCGATTAGGGCTACAGCTCGTTCACTTTCCCACCATATAAATTAAAATAAGAAATGTTTTCAACTGGGAGAAGTGCTCTCTCTGCAACAGTCAATCATCCTTATTAAAAGAAAGATGAAATTATTTAAATTTAGGATTCATGTTACCACACAGGTACTAACTAATAACTTATTCAGAACATTTTGATGAAAAATAACAAAGAAAAAATAAAGCAAAATAAATAAAAGCAGTTTAGTTATATGAGAGAATTTACATCACTGTGCAACTAGATACGCTGTTGTCAGTACTGACATTATGTGGTGCTGTGGCATATGATATGACCAAACTGTAAACAACTTTTAGCATTTTTTCCCCCTTTAAAGGATTTTACAATATGGTCTTTCATCAGTCCAAATCCTTTCAATTTTCCTGGAAGATGCTGGCCCTCTGAAGTTTCCATTTACAGCAGCAGTTAATGCCTCTTTCACACATAAGTTAACTGCAAACAAAGCCGTAAAACACCAAGTCTCAGCATCAACATTCTCTTCCAAACATGCGTGTCCTTGAATATTCGAATTCAGTATTTAGACGTAATACTTGTCCAGAACTGGGCACCACTGAAAAGAGCTGTTTCTGTCTTTCTGCACCCTCCCTTCACGTATTCACACTGGAGATATTCTCGTGAGCTACTCTGCAGGCTGAGCAGTCCCAGTCTCAGCCTTTCTTACAGGAGAGATGCTCCAGTACCTTCTTCACCTTCAAGGCCATTTGCTCAACACAGCCTTCCAGATGTAGACTCACCAGTGCTCATGTTAATATCACTCTCCTTAGCTTTAAAATGAAATCCCACACCTTCACTGTTACTTGGTGGAGGTACTGTGGTACAAGAGACACTTCAGCATAACTTATTCCACCTGTGTGTATGGATATGCTGTTACTACACAATAAGCACTTGAGACAGATGATTTCTAACACAGTCCAGAACTGCAGCAGTGTCCAGGGCTGCACTCCCCTGACAATGGCCCACATGGAGACGCCCAAAGGAGGGTGCCAGAAAGAAGTCAGGCTGGCTCAGCTCATCGTCCTGTTGCGTCCTCCCTGTCACACAACCAGAAGCACGTGCCAACAAACAGAGCTGCAAGCTTTCTTATCACTTGACTAATACACCTTTGGTTGAGGGACAGGCTAGTTCCAGGATCAGGTGATCTAGTGCATGTTTGCACATGCTGTCCTAAGTGCAGTCATCCACTCACCTGGTACACACCTGGTACACACTTTGTAGCAAAGGGAAGCACCAATAATTTATGACCCTCTCTGCTGAAAGGATGGACAGCCCAGATACTGCCCGAGATCCTGGGGCACGACCCAGAGATTTGTTCACTGGGAAATGCAACCTGCTGCAGAGAACCTGCTTCAGCAGCAGGGTTGGACTCCATGATCCCAGAGGTCCCCTCCAGCCCCTACAGCTACTGTGCAACAATGCACGTTCCGAAAAAAGTGACCTTGGTGAAGCAACTGTTTTCTCAACAAGACACACGCTAAAGTTCTCAAGCACAGAGGCCAGAAATGACAGCATTTTGGCTAACTGCAACAAAGACATTTCCCTTGCTCTCACCGAGGCCTTGTACCCAGCCAGGCCTATCTCATCCCACCTTCACAAGGCTTCTTTCACTGCACAGTAGGTTTGAACAGGCTCTGAGCCCAATGGCTTCACCTGCACCTGCCAAGCTCATCAGCCGAAGTCCATCTGCTGAATTTCTCTAGGTTATTAAAGAAATTAATTAGCACCATTACCTGATCCTGGCTTAGGGTAGGAAGGCAAAACCTACACAGCAGTGAGCCTGCAGCACTCTGAGGCCTGTACGCTTTCTCTGTGTGCCTCCATCACTACTTTCCAAATTAACACCCGAGTTTCACCCCCATGACTACACTGACAGCAATAGCAGTCACCTCTGCTGCTGCAGACTTTCACAAGCAGGCATGTTAATCACTGCTGAATGTGCACTGCCAATGGTGCTATGTTGACAAGTTGCATTTTGTAGCTGAGAATTTGCTCTATCAAAAAGCATTATTGTGTTCTTTATGTCTGTTGCAGTTTCCATGGAAATAAATAGGAAGCATTACTTCTGGAGTGACCTAAGTATCATGCTTAAATAAACTGCAAATGAAACAAAAGTCTCTCTTACTTGATACATAAATACAGTGTTTTCAGAAGTACAGTTACCCATCACATACAGACCACAGCCGTGTGCTGATGAGCACCAGAACGCAATCTGCCAAGACTTTGGCAGTTTTCTTTATTAAGCCTACACTGTACTGTGCAATCAGGCAAATGGGTCAGTAATGAACAGTAATTAGACCAGTTATAATCCCATTTGCAGGAAAAAAAATATCAGTTTAGGAATAGTACAGAACGGTAATTACTCTGGAACAGATTTTTTAAATCCATTCAGATACCACTATTGACATTATTTCCCCAGTTTCTGCATGTATCAATCTACATACACAGACACGTATGTGAAAGCTCAACAGCCATGATAGTCAAATATGTTTTTGCTTAAAAACATTTTTACAACCTATTACTTGTCACACAAAGAGCTATTTTTCCCCTCAATGCACACACAAGTCTGACTACCCAAAATTAAACCCTTATTTCAGACTTAAAACCAGCTTCACTGAGTCTTGTGGGTATAGCAATTCCAAAATCCCATACAAAGAGCTTTATAGAAACCACAGGGTATAACATCTATTAGCTTCCAATGAAAGTGCCTAGATTCTTCTGTGACGGCAGTATTGAGGATAAAACTCAACTGCATATGCAGTTCTTAATTCACTTGCCACAATAGTTTATAAAATCAGTATCATAAAGTCGGTTCAGTTCCGCGCTCATCTCAGTAGGAAGAGCAAATGTCTTTCTTTCTAAAGAGATGCAAACATTTCTTGATTCCGTGCAGTCCTTGTTTCTTTTTGGCAAATATCCGTTTCCTTCCAGCACACTGTCAAACTAAATGTATTCTCACAAAGTATGGATGTTTAGGATATTTATCTGGTACCTAATGGGTGCCTACTGTACTCCACTGCCCACAGAACACACGAATTTGTCCATATGCAAAAGCATGTTTTTCTGAGTAGGATATATCTGTGATTATGTTACATGGACTACAGGTAATTTAAGTATCACACGAAATTAACAACATGCACTGAAGCCAGGAGAGTTTTCATAAGCACTTAACTTCAGCTTAACTTGCAAGTGCTCATTAGTGTAATTGTGCTTTGGAGCCAATTGAGGAAATAGTCACTTAATGATTTTACGTGATGCTTTTTTAGCTTCTACTCTAGATAGAAGCAGTGAACCAGAAGTAACTTCTTTACTGTAAGGGTGATGGAGCACTGGAGCAGGTTACCCAGAGAGGCTGCAGAGTCTCCTTCTATGGAGATACTTAAGACCCATTGGACACCTACCTGTGCAACCTGTTGTAGGGTCCCTGCTTTAGCAGGGGGGTTGAGCTTGATGATCTCTTGAGGTCCCTTCTAATCCCTGCAATTCTGTGAACTTTCAAACACTAAATTATTTAACGCTAAATAATTTACAGTAGATGAATAATGATTGTTTGAGAGAATAACAGTGCTACCAATACTTTCTAAACACTTTTTTAGGCTGATTTAGTACCCAACTTAACCATTTCCATCAATATTAACACACAATCACAGTACATCCTAAGCTGTAAGGGACCCTTGTGGATCACAGAGCCCAGCTCGACTCCACACAGCACCAAAATATCTACATCTGAGAACAGTGTGCAAATGCTCCTTGAGCTCCAGCAGCTCAGGGCTGTAACTGCTGCTGCGAGGAGCCCATCCACACCCACTGCCCCCAGCTGAGGAACAGGAGGGAGCTGCAGGCCACCATGAAGCCACCAGAGTGTCATCCTCTCTGGGCTGAACAAACCCAGCGGCCAGTCCAGTCCTCATACGCCTTGCCCTTCAGACCCTTCCCACTTTTGCAGCCCTCCCTTGGACTCTAATAGTTTTGTGTCCTCCCGATATCATGGTGCATGAAACTGCCCACAGTATTACGCAAACTGTGCTGACACCACTCTGTGCAAAACTGCTCATATATCATAGGCCAGGTGCAGAAACTCTTGAATTAAGTCTAAAAGCTTTCTGTTCTGTGTAAATCACTGAAAGCAATCATTACCTGGATAAGCCAGGTTTGCTTTACAACCAACTGAGCTCTGAACAATTTATACTGTGAAAGATTCAGCAAAAAGAGGAAGAATAAGGAAAATGCCAAGTAAGTTATTTTCATGCACTTGCTACTTAGTCGTATAATCCTGAGATAGTTATTACACTGCACACATGCACATGCTATCTGACAAACACATTAAATGACTTTCTTGAAGCCACATGCTGATGGATTTCTTGCTCTTGTTTTTCTTTTCTACTTTTTTTTTTTTTTTTTTGTATTTTTGTTACAATTAATCTTCAGAGGAAATCACTAAAAGGAAGCAAAATTAATATTCTCATGGTAATCTTTTCCAGAATTAATTTTAAATCCATAGCAACAGATCATTATAGCATTATCACTTTTTTTTTTAAGGGTTTTTTGGGATTTGGTTGGTATTTGCTTTTTTCCACCCCCCAAACGAGGCTGACTAACATTGTACAGAAACCTGTATCCACTCAAACTGAACACCTGCTTTGCACAAACTGAAAGCAGCATTATTAATAATGCAGGGTGGCTTTATCAAGGGCAAAGAATAGCAAGCAGTTCTACCCTTGAATCCAAGCATATCCTCTAATGTAGTATTGATGCGTGGGCAAATCCCTGTTGACATGTGTTACATAGAAATCAATTAAGTACTCTTTCCAGCTTTTCTTCTCATAGGTTGCAATAGATTGTTCATGAAAGCAACTGGATGGTAAGATTTAAAAACAATATAATGTTCTTCTACTTTTAAAAGCCAACAGACTGCTACAGAGAATGACTCAGGACATTTTTGAAATTTAATTAATAAAATAAACTTGCTACAGATTTATTTCTTATCTCATTGTTCTATCTTGAATACAAATGATTTTTAGAAAGAATCACAATAACAAACACTTTGGCACTCAGTTTGAACACTCTTGCCCTCACAGAGGTACTGGAAGTGAATGAAAGGAATGCTCCTTTGGAAAAGCAGTGAATTTAAACCCCCGAGACAGCTTTGCTTTTACAGTGTCTGTAGCATCAGGCATCTTACATACCATTAGTTTTTATCCAATTCCAGATAGATTACAGGCGTAATCTACCACAGTGACTGACTGCTGTTGTCACTTTAATGAGAGCAGCAAGGAAGATCTGAGGAATTTCTGTACAGACTTTGTGAAATATTTTCACCCACAGCACATATGTGGTGTCCACTCTGCTTCTGCTGAGGAAATGTTAGAACTCTGTTCCAGTGAGAGCAAGATCAAGATACCTTTTCGTGTGTGCTTTCACCCAAACTCCATTACCATTTCTCACATACTCAAAATTATCAAAATCCCCCAATTAGGGATATTTTGTATTAAAACAGTACGTTCTAACTAGACAAATAAAACAATCCACTTGCCTTTCTTAAATTTGTGTATGGGAAGTTTCTTCAACTGATCCTTCCTCAGCCGATTCCTTCTTGCCCTGTGTCTGTCTTGCACAAATTTTGTGATCTGGAAACATGAGACACAAGGAAGACAGTGTGAATGGTAAGTTAGAACAAAAGAACAGTAAAGGTTTTGACTTGAGAGCCTTTGTCAGAAAAGGAACTGACACTCAAGCTGAGTCACCTTTTGTCTCATCAGAAGGATGAAGACAAAGCCTAAAGGACATCTTCGATTACCAGAGCACTCGAAAGGGAATATACAGAATTTTCTTCGGAAGAGAAGAAATAAGAATAATATTCTCTCCATAAAATAGTGGCTATTACTGCAACCTCCTACTGAGGTACAGTGGCATAGAGGCACAATTCAGGGCTAAATAAAATTTATTAAGCTTGACTAGTTTTGCTAACAGCAGTTTTAAATTATGATGAGTTCCTCAGTGGATTATTCCCACGTTCATCAGTCCTGGTTTTACACTGTAGCCTGGGGAACAGGATAGAGATTTACTTCAAGCCATAGACTCTCTCTGTCTTCAGCCATACTGAAGATTGTTTCCATTTTCTTAGTAGTCCTTAATCCCATTTCCATTCATTTTCTAATCCTGACAAGTTACATGACTCAGTTTTTCAAATATGAAAAAAAAAAAAAAGTGTCCTTAACCAAGGCAAACACACTGACATGTGTGACATGGCTGACAGCAGCACAGAGTGAACATTAACATTACGGAAATGTAATTGTTTTCATTCAGAGTAAGAAAAAAAGAAGTCCAGCTCTTAAGTTCTTAAAAGCTAAATTTAAGAGAATCTGTATCTACGGCTTCTGCTCAAAGAAATTATTTATGCCCTGAATGCAAACACTTTAGAAATTTATCTCATCCACGTCACATGTTTAATATTGCATCTTGTTACAGTCAGAAAGATCAACACAACGGAACAGTAATGTATGAGATGTACTGACAAAGGGACTAATGCAACTGAAAGGTGCTAGAAGGAGAAAAGGACTGCTTACCCACCTCCAAAGATCTAGGCTCACAGTGTAAAACTCCACAAAGGAGGGATCTCCAGAAAGAGCTCCTTCCCCAGCGGCAGTCAGCCCTTAAATGGGGTCTAAGAGCTGTGCAGCCAGGCTGCAGCCCTTCCACTCACACCACTGAACTGCCTTCACCTGAGCTCCCAGGGCTCACCAGGTCCTTTCCCCAGGAGCTCCATCAGTGGTTCAGGTGGGGACTCAGCAGTTACCATACACATCTGCTGCGGCAAACTGCTATTTTTGTGGTGAGTGGAGCACCTGCAGTTCTAAAGATCAATCTTTTGGGGATAATGAGGAATGGTTGAGGTCAGAAGGGCAGTGAAAACACTGGTGGATTTTACATTTTCTCTAATTGATCACTTCTCCATGGTTTTTTGAGAGCTGCCACGATTTTAACTCCAAATGTGCTCATGAATTTCAACTAAATACACAACTGATAGCATAAACAACACTAACACAGAAAGACATATTTCAAGAAAATTTCACGGAGCAATTGATGCATTATTTTTTATCAAAAGAAAAAAAATCTCGCAATCTGGTCAGAGATTATAGAACCACAGAATCACAAAGGTTGGAAAGGACCTCCGAGGTCACTCAGTCCAACCATCCACCGATCACCAATATTTCCCCACTAAACCGTGTCCCTCAGCACCACACCTAAATGTTTATTGAACACTTCCAGGGACGGTGACTCCACCACCTCCTGCGCAGCCCAATCCAGCACTTGACCACTCCTTCAGAGAAGAAATTTTTTCCTAATATCTAACCTGAACCTCCTAGGCACAACTTGAAGCCATTCCCTCTCATCCTACTGCCTGTTACGTGGGAGATGAGGCCAACCCCCACAGTGCCACAACCTCCTTTCAGGGAGCGGCAGAGAGCCATAAGGGCTCCCTTGAGCTTCCTCTTCTCCAGACAAAACAATCCCAGTTCCCTCAGCTGCTCCTCTCAAGACTCGTGCTCCAGACCCCTCACAGCTTCACTGCTCTTCTCTGGACACACTGAAGGCCTCAGTGTCTTTCTTGTAGCAAGGGACTTAATGCTGAACATGGTACTCAAGGTACTCCACTGTCAAGTACAGGGGGATGATCAGCTCCCTGCTCCTGCTGGCAGCATGCCCAATTGAGAACCTCTGTAGGTAGGATATATATTGTAAGATATATACTATATACTGTAATAGGCTCTGAGCTTGCTGGCTATTACTGTACCTGTGTGAAAAACCAGTGCGAGACCTGTGTTGTGGATCAGTGAGACTAATATTAATTAAGCAACACCAGGTTGGTGCAGTGGGACATGTTCTCAGTGTATGAGAATGCACACTGTTCTTTGTGGAGTGAAAAGGGAAAAGCTTATGCAGTGATAAGAGTATCAGTGAGGACAGTTCTTTGTAAGCTGTTGCACAGTAGGTAGAACCTCCTGATGTCTCCTGACTTTCCTTTCCCAAAAGTCTCTGCTTATCATACTAAGAATAATAAAGAATTATAAGTAACAGCAGTACAGTTATATACAGCACATACAGCTTTCACTGTTTCTTTACTGTGTCACTTGATTTAACTTCAACAAGTGACAATTCTGTGACAATCTAGAAAGGATGTTACTAAATAGAGCAACTTACCATAAATATGACAATGAGAATAAGGCAGATCCCTACTATTATTAGAAAAGGGATTAAGTAGTACTCCAAAGGAAGACTGAACTCTGGGATCAACACAACGTGGCCACTGTAGAGAGAAAGATAACAGTTGCTAGAAATGTTAGAAAATAATAAACTGTGAATTAAAGAATAAATACAATGAAAAAACAACAACCACCAGGATTAGCATATGATTCAGTGCAATCAATAGCAAATCGAGCCATGGGATAACTTACCCCTTTTCATACGTAAATTCTTCTTTAAGAGAATTGGCTGATGCTTCCCCAATGAAGACAGAAGGAATGTCTATCTTCTTTAAAATTTCAACTGCATAAAAAGGAGAATAATAAAACCACTATTATAGACACTGTGGGCACTCTTAAGATGTTAAGACTCGAACACCATGACATTCTCACAACATGAGGATACATTTTAACGTAATAACACAGACTGATGCACATGTATGCTAAATTTTTATGTCATATAAGCATATTTTTCCTACTGAATAATTTACAGGCATTACTGCAGGTATATAAATCAAAATTATTAATTGCATTTAAAGGGAGCATAAAAAAAGTATTCTGACAAGAACGGGCATCGGAGTATGTTTAACTAGAGCATTAGTTCTTACTGAGTCATGTTACACATCATCCAAAATTTCAGGCAACTTATACTTTACGATCTGATATGTACATTTTAGTCACTTTCTTTCATTCTTTTCACCCTAACCATTAACACACACATTGGAAAGGTCAAAAAGCAGAACAAATTTCACATCTTTACTTCAGCTTCAAGAAACCAAATGGAAGTGTCTCTTCCTTTTCCAGTTACTAATGAAGATTAATAGCAAACTTAGAGGATGAAACTCAAATGAAAAATTATCAAAAGGTCAAGTCCCTATTCTAGAAAGTTTATTTCCTTGGCTTCAATTTATGCTTATCTGCACCTCTAAGTCAACATCAAAGTATTCAGGTTCCACAAGCAAAAGCACACATCGCTCTATGTCTCTCCACACTGCTCAAGTGCCTATTTGTTGTATCTTGTTCTACAGTTGACTTCAGAGTGAAACCCGAAAATAAGTTTCGCATGGGTTGAGAACTCATTAAAACCACATTCACGTAGCTTTCTGGACTACTCTGGACTACTTCCACTTAGTTTGCTGACTGTTAATTTCCTAGTTTGCTCAGTGGTGTTTCTACTTTGAAAGAGTTTTGATTCTTCCCATTTACATTCTTGCTACACATTTGATAGCCTTCAAAAATCAGACAAAATAAACTCCTAAGAGAAAATCAGAACAGTGGGTCAGACAAAAAAAACATATAATAAAACCAAAACATCATTTTGACTACAGAGTACAATAATGTTCTGAGGAGAACCACTCCAAGAAAGGTTAAGTCAGAACAGCTAGTAACAGTACAAGCTTTTCAATTTAATCAGGAGGGCTTTAAACTACAATTGTCAGGGCAGGGCTCCTCAAATCATCCCACGTTGAGGCTGATGACAGCGATGGGTGCCCTGGGCCTGGAGTTGGATCACAGGCCAGTAAGACAGCACCAAAGATGCAGGATAAGGGAACTCCAATTGGTAAATCAGCCTCAATGGGAAACCATCTCAAATGCCTGTACATCAACGCATGGAGGATGGGAAACAAGCAAGAAGAGTCGCAGGCGTGCATGTGCTTACAAGGCTTTGATGTCATTGGCATCACTGATGTGTGGGGGGATGGCTCTCATGACTGGAAAGTAGGAATGGACAGGTATGAACTGCTTAGGAAAAACAGGCAGGGGAAAAAGGGGAGGAGGTGTTGCCCTCTACATCAATCAGCTGGAGTCCATGGAGTTCCACCTAGGGATAGATGAGGAGCTTATGGTTTAGGGCTAAAGGGAAAGCAGAGGAAGGAAACGTGGTGGGAGTCTGTTACAGGCCACCCGACCAGGAAGACCGAGTGGATGAGGCCCTCTGTAGACGGATAGGAGCAGCTTCATGTTCACAAAACACAGTCTTCCTTGGGGATTTCAGTCACCCCAGTATCTGTTGAAGGGACAACACAGCAGGGCACCAGAAATTTTAGGGGTTCCTGGAACATGTTGATAATTTCCTCTTCCAAGTGGTACAGAAACCTATATGAAAAGTTGCTATGCTGAACTCTGTCTTCACAATGAGGAGGGGATGTTGAGTAATGTGAAGCTAAAGGGTAGCCTTGGTTGCAAGATGGGGAAGATCAAGATCCTTTGGGCATCAAAGAAGACGCACGGCAAGCTTGTTATTCTGGACTTCATGAGAGCGGACTTTGAACTCTTCAGGGAACAGCTTGGCAGGGTGACACATAACAAAGCCCTGGAGGGAAGAGGGGCCCAAGAAAATTGGTCAGTATTTAAGGACAATCTCCTTCATGTCCAGAATCAGTGCATCCTGAGAAAAAGAAAGGCAGGCAAGAATGTCAAGAGGCCTCCATGGATCAACAAAGAGCTCTTGGACTTACTGACACACAAAAAGAAAGTCTATAGGGAATAGGTTATCTGGGAGGATTACAAAGAAGCTGTCTGCAGTCAGGGATCAGGTTTGGAAAGCTAAAACACACATAGAATTAAATCTAGCCAGGCACGTAAAGGGGAACAAGAAGAAATTCTGCAGGTGCATCAGTGATAAATGGAAGACTAGGGAAGATGTGGACCCTCTCTGGAAGGAAACCGGAAACCTGGTCGCAAGGGATGCAGAGAAAGCTGAGGCGTTCTATGACTTCTTTACTTCAGTCTTCACAAGCAAGGGCTCTTGCCACACCACCCAAGCTGCAGAAAACAAAGGTAAGAACTTAGAGAAGGAAGATCTGTCAGCTTTAAGCGAAGATCAGGTTTGAGATCATTTAAAGAACCTGAAGGTGCACAAGTCCATGAGACCCAATGAAATCCATTCACAGGTTCTGAGGGACCTGGCAGACGCAGCTGCCAAGCTACTATCAATTATATTTGAAAGATCATGGTAGTCTGGTGAGGTTCTTAATGATTAGAAAAGGAGAAACATAACGTCCATTTTCAAGAAGAAAAAAAAAAAAAAAGATCCACGGAACGACAGGCCAGTCAGTCTCACCTCTGAGCCTGGAAAGATCACGGAGAGGATCCTCCTGAAGGCCCTGCGAGTGGGATGTGCCCTGCCTGTAGTGAAGGGCTGGAACTAATGATCTTGAAACATCCCTTCCAACCAATTCTATGATTGTATGATAAAACCAAAAAATTGAAAAATACATACGTGCAATATGTATTTCATATAAAATAAGAATCCATTTGCTCAAGGAATAGAAAAATACATGCAGTGGTGCAAGAGCAAAATGAAACAACTAAATAGTCATATTTTGAAATAGGAGTTCTTCCCAGGAGTACAGGGCTTCTTTTTGGGTTTGCTGCTTTTGCTATTATCCACATCAATCACATAAATCTATCTCACAAATCAAACCATTTAACTCAGAACAGTTGAACTATAAATTAAAGGAAAACAAAAGACACAGTCAAGAGAACATACAAACTTAACATCACAAATAACACATAAGAACACATATGTTCTTACCCGGACAGTTCTTATTTTAAAGCATTCAATGCAGGAACATTTTTTGTTTTGGTGGTTGTTACTTTTAATGTATGTTTTTGACTATTTGTTGGGGCTCATTTGTTGTTATTGTTTTTTAAGTCACAGCTCATCGTAATACTTTGAACAGTAATACTCATGTAATACTGTACACTCTGGTAGGTGAAATGATTTTCAAACAGGAGAGAAGAAGTGATACCTGTACTTACTGTCGTTGGATCCCATGCTTATGAGGTCATCAGAATCAACATTGTGAACTATAGCTGCCTTGTATCCAGCTCTCTGTGCATTTAAAACCTGTAAGCCATACAACATATTTGTTAGTAAGAACTGTACTTCAGAATACACCAGGTATATGTGCAGGAAGCTATAAACGTTAACAGAATTTTGTTTTCCCTTATAAAACAAGTATCACCTTGAAAATAAAATCATCCCCGTTACACAGAGCCCCAAAGAAACAAACACCAATTGTGCACTAGAACTCAAGAATTAACTCATTTTTAGAATACATATTAATATGATGATACAGATTCAGGAAATGGTCTTTTATTGCATGGTAACTTTCCACTACAAGAAAACTATAAATAAAATTATAAATATTTTACAATATCAAGCTGTTCTACCTACTAAAATAATTCCCATCCTACCACTCATGAACAAGTGCCTGTTTTTGCCTGGCACTGTTTCCTACTCCCATCAACTGTGACCCTATCATTGTTCACTGAGAGCTGCAAGAAGGTCCAGCTATAAAAACAAGAACGAAACATTAAAACTGCTTATAGATTTTAGGTCACATCAGTTTTCTAACCTCCCCTGTGACCCCTGGCTACTGGCACAAGAAAAGGCAGCAAAGAAGGAAGCCTTTTTACACTGACCGATAGAACGAGGTAGAATGGTTTTAAATTAAGAGACAAGATTCAGGTCAGATGTCAGGAGGAAATTTTTCATTGAGAGGGCAGTGAGGCCCTGGCACTGCAGCCCAGGGACGCTGTGAGTGCCTCATCCCTGGAGGTGCTCAGGCTGGATGGGGCACTGGGCAGCCGAAGCTGGTGGGGGTCTGCCAGGCCATGGAAGAGGTGGGGCCAGGACGGACTGTCAGGTCCCTTCCAACCCAACCACTCTGTGATTCTATGATTTCCCTTCAAGAAAAGTCAATACTGCTAATGGATGCTTTATATGACAAAACTGCAGCACCAGTCACCTTTATTTGCCACACATGCTGGCTCATGAACAAGTAATCTTAAGCTAAATCATAACATAAGGCTTTATTTGCCTTAGATCTTTTGTTTGCACAAGAATAAAATTCTCCCTCCCTTTCACACCAGTATCGACCCTATTAACTATACTTATTTTTCTAAGCAACACCAAATTCTTAGAAAAATAAATACAACACATACATATGTATATTACCTTGATATCGAAGTTGCACTCAAGCCTTCGAATTAACACAATAAAAGCAGTGGACGAGTTGTCCCTCAGTGGAGGGGGGGCTATAGGCTCACATGCATTCTCTGGTTTTGAATTTATTAGGAATCCCTGAAAAACAGTAATGGAATAATGTCAGCTTTGTGCCTCTTTAGCTGAACTAAACAGTTTTCAGACAAATATAAGGAAAGAAAACAGTATTTTCAAATAATAGCCAAGCAAATTCTTACTATCAACTTAGTTCTACCACTGTGAAATTTCTGCTACATCTCTATTAATTTTTATTTATCAGAATCTTTCTATCTATAATATTGAAATCTGGGAAATCTGAAAGTTAAGAAAAGTTTTTCCACTTATTTCAGCTGAAGTTCATAACTCGGAGTTTGCAGTACAACCCTGTACAAAAAGGACTGTATGCACTACATCAACATTGTGGAACTACTGTCCTAAGACATACTCAGAATTATAAAACTGAAATGTAGAAGAATTAACACTGGTTGTGTATAGAGAGAAAAATCCATGATAACAAAATGAGCACTGCATGAAAATGTTAATGTTACCTGTACACAGAAAGTCTGATCAAATCTGGTCATGCAAACCATTACTCCCCATATCAATTACACTTTAAGTGCCACATGTGTGGAACTCCCCTTTGAATAAAGCTCACTCATCACCTTCTATCTGAGAGGAAAAAAAAGGGCAGTCCAGTCTCAAGCACAGTTATATCTCAGGATATGCATCTGTAGAAAGCTGTGGACCAAACTTCCAAAAAAATCTGAGGATGCAGACACAAACTCAAACTGTCACAGGTCAGTTCTGCAAGGGAATTATCCATGGGTGTCATCATAGCCCAAGGCCCATGCAAGATAGTTTAAATTAGTCTGTAATGATAGTCAAAATGCATAGGAATGTGTTGCACTTGAACTCATTTTTACTTCTACACAGGTGACCACGTCTGTCTTAGTTAAGGTCTAATAGTTAAAAAGGTTAGAGCCCAAGCTCCTTACAGCTATTTCTGATATATTACATTGGTTCACTCCTAGGGCAATCACTTAATCGCTCTGCTTCTCAGTTCAGTCAGTAAACAATACCAGCTTTACCTACATTTCTCCCCATAACAAATCTTGCTAGACATGAAAAGAAAGTCCTGCTGAAGCTTCATTTGCAAACAAATTCCTACTGTTAGACAAATTCTTACATTAGTTTATTCTTCACTGTGATAGGACACCATGCAGTCAAAAAGGAGCCCAGGCTTGTATGACCACATCAGCTTCATCCTTGTCTATTTTTTAACTCACAAGCATCGCAACACCAACGATGTCTCACAGCCAAGTTTTAAGGCCTTCCATGTCACATACAGAAGGAAATGGAAAGCAGCTCTCTGCCCTCATCTGCTATTCACCATCTCCACAAGCACACAAATTATAGCAATTCCCCTTCACTGGAACTGGGAAGATTGCGTGCGCAAATGTTTATGGCCTAGAACTCCCACATAAAATAAATGCAAATACATCTCAATCAGAAATATTTACTCATACACTGTTAAAAGCAACAGCCAAACAAGGTCCTGCATTGAGCCAGACCCTCTGCAGCCACTTCTGTAATAATAAATAAAAATAATGAAGGGTAAACTTTGTGTAAGAATTAAACTGTTTGGATGGCTATGCTAAACTGCCTTTCAAGATGATAACTGCAAGTACAGAACAACCAAAAGGAAAGTTTATCTGAAATGAACAGCCTTACCAATGCTGACTGTCAGAATGTGATCCTACAGAAGGTAAATGGTTCACATCACTGCAAAGATACTTTTATCAGGCAAGCAGAAAACATGCAGCATAAGCATCTTCCTGGAATTGAAAAAGCTTCAGCTACAAAATCTCAACCATAAACTTACCTCAGAGGATAACTTACTTACTACCTCCTCTATTTTATTTTATACAGATAAAAGTGAGGGTTTTTTTTCCCACATCAGTTACTTACTACTGCCATTAGAATGGATGGACATCTACTACCACAGCCATGCAGAAAAAGCAGAACTTGTAGCTTTCATAGGCAGTGATGAAAAGACATTTGTTCTCCCTTCCTCATAAACAGTCCCCTTCAACTTCATCTTCAGCAAGATCTACTTACTGTGAATTTCATTCATCTACACACCTTACATTTGAGATGTGTTAACTACAGTAGACATGCAGAACAGGACATGATTCGTGGTTTTATTTGTTTATAGAATACCTTCAGGCCTTCTGCTGGCAGTCTGTAGCCAAATCTGGCAGGTAGATCATCAAAGGTCTGGGTTCCATTTTCGAAGTTATACTACAAGAAATAAATTTTAAAGAAAATTCAGGTTTGCAACAGGATGGAGCCCTGGGCAGCCGGGTCTAGCATTAGGTCAAGAGGATGGTGGCCCTGCCTGTGACAGAGGGGTCGGAACTTCATCCTTGGGGTCCCTTCCAACCCAAGCCGTTCCATGATTCTATTTGTACTTACTCTTGTTCATAAACAATTTTTTCTTTTTTAAAGATAAAAATATTTATCAGAGATAGGACCTTCTGAAAGCACATCAATGAAGCCATAAAGTTACTTTTCCACTGGACTTTCACTCACACAGCAACTTCATTCTTTTCTCATCCAGTTGTCAAAACAAGGAATTATTTAGTAAGTAATAAACCTGGGCATTAAATCTCCGTCTACAACTCAAATATCACCATGTTTGCAAAACAGAAATCTCAACAGCTCTACAGTTTTCTTCTACGCAAACAATGAGCTTTCAACTTCCAAACAGAGGAATACTGTAAAGACCTTCAATCAGTGGAAGCTTTGTTTCCTCCTTCCTCGTGACATCCTTCATAGCTGTATGAGTTGGTTAGCAATGGAGAATCCAGACAATAAAAAGTAAAGAACATACATAAGCTGAAATCTCATCTCAATTAAGTAAAATAAATAAATGCACAAAATCAGTTTCCTGAAAAAGCTGTAAATTCTACAGTAACTGCTTATTGTATCATAAAACTGTTACACATGATAGTCAGGAAAGAATCAAGATTACCTCGGGAGAAGGTATTTCACAATTGTAAGATTTAGACATGGGAACTCTAATTAAAATAGAAAAAAAAACACTATCATGATCTACCTTAATTCTTTCAAAAGGAAAAGATTTCAAAGAAGCTCCCTTTCCACAGACTTTATTAAAGTGGAAGGGGAAAAGGTAGCAATAGAGCTGAGCTCAAAGGACAGGCACTTGTTTTGTGTAATCAATCGCTTCTACAACCTCTCCCCTGATCTTCCATCCTGAAATTAGGCAGCACAGCTCTGTGCCAGTGAGCTGTCCTCACCATTCACTCACTCACTACCTCCAAAGTGCTCTTCCTGAGCTCATGTCATGCATGCTATCCCCTAAATTAATCACAAGTTTCAATTTAAGCTAAGAGGCAGATAAAAACATACTTATTTTTATCCCCCGTGAGAACAAAGCAGCATAAACACAAACCTAAACCTGTAAAGAAAGAATTTCTTTGCTAGGCAGACCAAAAGATTTGCCTGGAACTTTACCCTTGAGACAATCATTAACCCAAGAAGTCTTTCAGAATCATAACTTATCTGTATGCCTTCAATTCTCCTGAGCATTTTACCGTCTCCTTTTCAAACAGCACAGTTTTAACAGGTATCTGCTTCATCCCCTCAAATCCTGTTTAACAGACATTCTCAAAACAGATCAGTCATTACCCAAATATCCCAGAATAAATCCACTTCTTTTTTTGATTGCATTATTTTAGAATAGTGCATGCTGAAGCTTAAACAGAGAAATTAAAGTAAGCTTCAAAATATTTTTTCTAAGATAGGAAGTAGCAAGCATAAAAATAAATTTTATTATGAACAGAGGAAATGTGTGTAAATTAGAAAGAAAGGAGGAAAGAAAGATCAAGTCTGCAGTAGAAATCAAGTTTAACATTTCACTGCAGAATGTCAGTGTCACAACAGCAGTTATCTGCACTGCTGCTTAGATTTTTTCACCTACAAAACATAACAGAGTAGTAGCAATTTCAAGACCCAAATTACACAACTGAGCATTCATGAACCCCACGTTACCATGATCTCACGTACTTTTACTTGAACACTTGCTTCAAGGATTTTCACTCCATTCTCCTGCATTAACTGACATGACACTAACACATATTTTGGATGTCACTGGGACTGGCAGAGAATACAGATATTACAGCATATAGACAGAATTGTTTCAGTGGAATAGATTGAATTATTTCTATCCTACAAATGCACAGCTTCCTCCATAAAAGTACAAGACACATGACATTGGTCACTGCCAAGGAGTGCCCACCGTAGCACAAAGCATCCTTAGCCTTAACACTGCGAGTTAAGTTCATTAATCAGCCTTACATCACAAACAACACAAAGACTATTTAAAACCCGAAAAATATCATTCTCATTATTTAAAATACGTACACATGTAGGCGCAGCACCACAAAAGCTTCACTGACAAAGCTCCAGCACAGACATAAATAATACTAGCCATGGGCAGAATATTTTATTTACTTTATTTGGATAGAGTTACCCTACAAAATGGCATCCACCGTCAAAACAAATTGCTACCTAAACCAAATAACCTAAAGCAAAGAGATTTATAACATGCCATAGAATACATGTTCAGATTGGAAGTTCTTACATGACTTTAAAGGAATGAAGTGTTTTCACTGTGGGGCATCTGAGCACACACCTGACAGATCATTTGAAAATGGAAGGTTTATTTTGGTATTGAACTGAAACCTTAAGGCAACCCTCTTCCAAATGAGCCATTACAAAATTTACTGCACTTACTCATTAGCAGATTAATTTAGAACAAGATTCAATTCTACAGATTTCACCTGTGGAAAAAAATATTCTCACACTTACCGCTAAAATATCTGCCTCCACTGGTAAGAGATTCAGGAAAGCAAATAGCTGGACAGTCACAATAGTGTATATCTGTGTGGCAGACAACATCAGCATTCCTATTGACAACAGCATATTTCAATATCTGTAAAACAGTGGGGGGAGGGGGGAAAAAAAAAAATCAAGCTTTGTAGCAATACTTTCCTCTGCCATTTTACTGAGTTCTATCTGTCAGCTAAAATCTGCCCTCTAAAAGAGCAAGAAGATATTCTGTCTTCACTTTTGAGAGATAATTTTTAATTTATATTACTTTAGAGAGAGAAAAGAATCCCATTTACCAAGAGCATGTAACCTCGACAGGACTGCCTGTGCAAATCAAAAGTTACAATAGCACTTCAAAAAGCTTCAGGAAACAAGTGACAACGTAAGTGGTACAAAGAAACGAACACTCAGTGTTGCTAATTACCCTTAGACATGCTTAATTCTAATATTCAATTCTTCTAACACAAACATAAGCCATCAAAATTTCTTAAGTGCCTGAAGTAATTCTACTAAAAACCATTTACTCTGCAAAGCTAATTTCAGTAGGCATCAACTAACAGCAAACTGTATTAATTCCAGGGAAACACACGAGTGGGTGAGGCACTGCGTGAGCAGGATGGTAACCCAGAATTCAGGTGGTTCAGTGTCCTCTGAAGCATGAGCATTTTTGAGACCTTTAAAAAACAAATACTCTTTAAAGTATTCTCATATGCTTATCAACAACTCATAGCATTAAAAAGAAGTTAATTCTGCTTTGTTAATAAATTTTCAGCAAAACTGGCAGCAAAAGGAACAACTTATCTCTCTGAAAGCAGGAGCAAGTTTGCAAACAGAAACAGTTCTCTCAAAGTGCTGATTATCATTAGTCAAAGAGGAAAAGAAAAAAAAGCAAGAAGCAGCGGTAAGAGGAAATAAAGCCATCATTTTGGTATTACGCCTTGCCATACAAATATGGCTTACCCACAAAAATATTAAAAATGCAAAACAAGAGCCTGTAAGCCTTTCCTGCACCAGCAATGACACTTGCTTCCCTGCTGAAGTCACCGACTTCATCCTATTAGCCCCACAAAAACACAAACGTGTAACGTGGACCAAAGCTGCGGTATTTGATAAATCCCTTCACACACAGTGAGAAACGGTGCCTCTGGAAAGCTTTCATCCAAAGTGCTCAATGCTGTGGGCCAGTAACCCACTGCCACTGTTTTGGTCTGTAATATCATCTAGAGGCGACTGTATGAGATTCATTCACAGTAAGCTGAAAATTCTGCTATCTACATTGGAAAATCAAGCACCCAAAAACTTGGCAGGAGGGCAAGAGGGAGAAGGAGGTTTCAGTCCTCCAAAACTGACTTCAGCACTTCAGAGCACACTGCCCTGCACTGAACAAAACAGGGTTACGTGGGGAAAAAAAAAACAAGCCTGCGATCAAACAATCCAGTTATTGACATACAAAGGGCACACGGGCACACGGAAGGCGCACCACTGGCCACAAATGCAGTACCTCCTCACGTCTCAGCCCTCGACTTTACACGAGATGCACCTTTTAATACTTTTTACTTCAAAGATTCCTACCGTTTTATGTTTTTCCCACTGCATGCAGTTAAGTGTGGCTTGACACAGCTTTGATGCACGCTGTTGAGCAAGCTGAACTTCAGATGGGCCGCTGAGAGGAGAGCTGACATTTCCAGGGAGCAGAAAGCAGAGCCTGCACGAGGGACTGCCAGCTGCCCGAGCTCCTTCCCCATCCCTATAAATTGCATGTGAGAGGCTTCCTTCCTGTGCAGTGCTCCCAAAACAAAGGCTGGCTTACTGCCATGCCAGTGTACAAAAATTATACATACATATATAATTAAATCAGTGTTTGGTTTCTCTGCCTCCTCGCTTATTTTATGACTTTGCTAAACACTGTACTTTCTCAACTTTCATTTGGCAAAATAGAACTCATCATCAGTGGACAATTTCACTGAAGTGCTGGTGATACACGATCTACTTCAAAGAAAGCTGATCTATACAAGCATTTTACAATGCTTTAGGAGTATTTTGACTTGATGGATGTTTTCTAGATTTGGATTATAAAATAACTTATTATAGCTGTATTATAACAACACTGCTGTCTGCAGAACATCTCAGAGACCACAACTGCTTTCATTCCTGCACCTCACCCTCTTACAATCCAACCAGGTGCAGCAGAACCACCAATTCCATACTGCAATCCAACCGGACCACTGACATCATCTGCTGGATACAAACTTCAAAAGGAACGACAGAACTCCATCAGGAAGTTCATTCCAAACAACGCTACTAGAAGAAGGGGCCAACATATTTTTAGCTTAATTTTTTTCCCATTTTTCTTCAAAGACGACCATCCTAAAACAAACCTCTTTAGCATAAAGAAGAGCAAAGGGGAATGACCCCCACTCAGCCTCCCCCATCACCCTGTACTACAGCAGCCAGGAGGGCACCGCCTGATCATCACTGCCTCCCAGAAAATGTGTCCTCAGTCACAGCCCCATGACTACGTGCACAGCCAATGGTGGTTAGAAGCAGGAGGGAAGAACCAGCCTCTCTTCTAGATGCCCTTCCCTGCAAAAGCAGAACTTGACACCAAAGATCACAACCTCTGCTCCCCCCAGACAAGTTTCAGCTGACAGTTTCTTCTAGTAATATTGCTATGGCCACAATCCAATCTTTAAAGAGACAATGACTAGCTGCTATTCAGACACATGATGCATTGTGAAACTTCTAACTGGTTAGAAGAACAGAAGTTACAATCAAAGGAACTTGTAATGAATTACGAAATATGTGACTTTTTATTTCCGAATTACAATTTTCTGGCTTCCCAAATCTGTCAGCCCCAGCAACAGGAACATCTGTGAAACTGGAAGAGTAAAAGGGTAACCTTTTACTTTTTACCAAAAAAATGGTAACCGTCTTAATGACAGAAGTAACCACACACTTGAAACTATCACAGTATCATGCATACAGAAAGCACTAAAACAGCATTAAGTATCATTACAAAATAACAGAAATAAAGTTGCTCATACTAACAAAATACACATATAGCCCTCTTCATCAACCAGTTACACACAAACTCTTCTGAGCCCAAGAATTACTGCCTCAAACACATCTCAAAAAGCCCTATGCTTCAGGAAACTTCACAGCTTATTTGTAGACCACAGTCTTTATTTGAGTAAAGCAACTTACACCGTACAGAAATAGAAGCACATGCAATTAAACACTAGCTGCAAACTACACAAATGAAGTTTAACTTCTCTTGCATTAATTCGGAGTGCCTACACGTGTTTTTCTAGACAGGGTTCTCATTATGTAACTGTGGGAGTTTCAGACTGCTTCCCACTTCGCATTCCAGAACTTGCAAAACACACTGAGCCTGAGGAGCTGCACACCTCCTGATGGAACAGGACCATCAGGTCCGGAGTGGGGAGGCAATGTGCTGAGGGCACCACAGTGGCCATGAAGCTCCTACATGAACTTCAAATACATCAGCCAAGGCATTTCCCATAAAATAAGGCAGAAGCAGTATTTTTGACTTCACAATGGATAATATATTTCTAATTAAACTTTTTATGGAAGCAGAGAGCGCAGTATTGCTTCTCATTTTAATGAGGATCTCACTGTGTTACAAATACCATCTTTAAACACCAGCAAGCTGATTCCCAGATCAGAATGTGTAACCTGAGGGAAAAATGCTCTTGTAGCTGCAGTCCCTGCACTCTGTCAAAAGCACCGCGTCACACCTGCCAGCACCAACAAGCTGTGGGAACATCAAGAAATGATTTGGTGCTGGACGCTGAGCTGACAGAGCACCCGGAGCTCCTGCTGGCTATTCTCAAACAGAGATGCTCTAAGCACGCGTAAACATAAATGTTCAGAAACACATTTTTCAGTCCAGTTTCCTTCACAGTAAAAGGCAGCAAAGCGCAATTCCCTGCCTATACGTTTATGATCACGTCTCAGTTCTTAAGAAAATACTTGTTTTAACCATTTAGCAGAAAAAAAAACAGATCTACATTTAATAGCCTGAAATTCCATCTCCGTGCTGCACAGGATTACAACGCTCAGAGAAAACGCATCAGAGTCCGCCCCGCCACAAACACAGCGACGGCGTCTTCCGCGTTTTCAGCAGACTGCTCTGTCCGAGGCTTCCACAACCCAGCAGCGCAGCACACAGTTGCACAAACGCCATCACAGCTCTCATGTATCTCGGATACCCCTACGCCGCGGCTTTCTACAACCCAACGGCAGCCCATCATCATCAACCTCCACCTCCCCGACCCGAGGCTGACAGGACCCAAACCCGCCTCGCACAGACAGCCCTTCGCGCTCAGCTCCGGCCGCCGCAGCACCGCTCCTCCCCGCCGCCGCTCTCCTGCGGTCAGCGCCCCTCCCCACCGCCTCACCCCAGCGCCGGGCCGCGAGGAGCTACGATACGGCCCCGCGCCCAGCCCGGCAGCGACCCGCAGAGGGCTCGTGCCCCGTCCGGCCTCCCTCCGCCGGCCGACCGCGAGGCGCCGCCCGGAGCCGCAACGATACCGCGAGGCGGGGCGGCCGGGGCGGAAGCGAATAGGCGCTGCGCAACGAGCGGCGGGCTCAGCGCCCACGAACAGCCGCAAAGCCGGGGCGCCGCGCGGCGGGTAGGAGCCGGGGAACGCGGCAGCCGCCCCTGCAGCCTACAACCCCTCACCTGTGGGGCCGGCACAAGGCCCGGCGCCAGAAGCCGAGAACCGCACTTAGGCCGCCTCCATGGCGCGCTCACCTCCGCCCAGCGGCCGCGGCGGAAGTCCCGCCCCCAAGGGCTGCGGCGGAAGTCCCGCCCCCAAGGGCCTCGCCTGCCCGCGGCATCCCATTGCTCCAGCTGGACGTCGCTCAGGTGCGGGCGCGTGACGCGGCTGGGCGGGGCGGCTGGGCGGGCCCTGAGCCGTGGGCGGGACGCCGCGCCCTTCCGGCCCGCCCGCCTCCCCCCCCGCCCCTTCCTGTCCCCGGGAGCGGCGATGCTGTTGGTGCTGTCGGAGGAGCAGAAGGCGCACCTGGGCTGCCTGTCCCGGGTGGGCGGCGCAGGTTCGGCGGCGGGGCTTCTACTGAGTCCGCCGGCTCTCGTCCGCGGGCCGCGCGGCGGCGGGCGGGACGGGAATGGCAGCGGCAGTTGGTGGCCGGGCCTACCCGACCTTACAGCGAAGTCGCTTCCTCTCGTTTCAGCTGTCGGAGAGCTGGGGCACCTGGCGGTGGAGCTGCTGCGGCGCGGCGCGGCACCCAAAGCCTGTGAAGCGGCTGCCAGTAAGGGGCGGGGCGGGGCGGGGCACTGCCGCGCCATTACCGCGCCGTTACCGCGGCTGCGGGACACGCGGAGGGTGACGGGTGGCGTCCGGATCATGGAGCCCTCGTTGGGCTGCTCTCGCAGACCGCGCTGCGGAGCGTGCTGTGACCCAGGCGCTGTGCTGTAACCGGTTTCGTTTGCATTGGGGTTTGTGTTTTAATTCTTAGGCGCCTTCAGCTCGCCTTTGGGTTGCTCTCGTTACTGTTTGCGAGGCGTTCGATCTTCACTTTTTTTCTATGCGTACTCCTCCAGCTTTGAATAAATACGCAGCTGTGTGTGTTACGGTTGGCAGCTTTGCAAGGACCTAAAAGGAATTCTGCTTTCTTTAAAGGAAAACTCAACGCTGATGTTGATACCGTGCAGCATGGGGTAGAGGGACTGATGTACCTTCTTACAGAAAGCTCCAAGCTCATGGTGAGAACACCTTACGTGGTGAATTCAGGGATGTCTGCTGAGCAATAGGAGTTATAAAAACACTGATGAAAAAGGAAAAGTCAAAGTTTTGATGAGATGGATTTTTGTTTATTTAAATGAAAGAGGTGTATTTTGCTGTATTCTTATTAAAACACCGCTTCAGTGTGGATAGGCTTAGGATTTGTATGCAGCATCCCTGATACCAAAGCATAACACTGATAGCACATCACAAAAACACCCAACACTTCAGCCTGTATAAGCAAGGGTGCTTCAGGATTAAGCTCTGTCCAAATAACACAACTTCAGCAGAGCTGCTTTTTCTGCACGTTGTGCTAACCCAGAGTAAGTATTCCCCTTGCGTTGCCCGAGAGCTTTTTCAAATGCTGACATCAGAAATTCAGGGTGAGCGCGAGCAGATAGTAAGAGAATTATAGCTGGATGATAACTCCATTAGATAGACTTCTTATTGGTGTGGCAGACTGTTTGTACACTAGAGACAGAGAAAAGTAATCCATAGGCAAATAATTCTAAGCTAAGCAGACGTTCTAAAGAGCAGGTAGAGAGGAAAATGAATTAGTGTAGCATGTTGCCTTGAAGTAAAGTACCTTGACTGACAGATAAATTGCAGTGCTGTTATGGCAAAGCATATTTAATCACAGAATTCTTACTGTATGTATGCATTGTAATGCATGACTCTGTAAATTAAATTGCTATTTCAGCAGTGATGAACTGAGCTCTTCCAGCTCAGCACAGTCATTGACTTGAGAAGATCGACTTCGAAGGGCTATTTTGTGTTGATATGCGGCTTTGAAGTTGCACCTGGTACCTTCTTATGTGTACAAGATATTCAGTCCATTTCAGAGTATTTGTAACTTCAGTATCAATACTACATACTGTTGCTATGTTGATTGTCTAGAAATGTACTTAATTATTGCAAACTTCAGATGCTTTTTTTGCTGTTGTATTTTGCTCTCAAATACTTAAAAATGTGCTATCTGTTTTCTTCGAGCTGTAGACTCATCTCTGTATCCCTGCAGTAAAGTAACTGCACTGCACAATATGTATAGTGCTTACGCACAGTTCTGTTGTTGAGAAAGTAATAATGATTATTGCATAGCTCTGTAGTAAGGCCTAAATTGTTAATTTCCAGATTTCTGAAATGGACTTCCAAGATTCCATTCATGTTTTGGGATTCTCAGATGAATTGAACAAATTACTACTTCAGCTTTACCTTGATAACAGGAAGGAGATCAGAAGCATTCTTGGTGAGCTGGCACCGAAGCTTCCCAGCTATCATAGCCTTGAGTGGAGACTAGATGTGCAGGTAATCTCTTTTTTTTTTATTGGTACTCTGTATTTTGCATTATATTTTTTAATAACACGAGCAATTATAAAGATATGAGTTTATATTATTTCAGAGTAATACAAATTGCAGCATTTTTATATATTTCAAATGGACATAGTTTTGTTATTGTACTGAACTAGTTGCAAGGTGAACAGGATATGCAAAGTATTTGTTCCTTTATGAAAAATGAATTCATAGCTCTATCAGCGCTTTATAAAGTTAGCACATACTAAATAAATCCAGGTCTTTATTTTCAGCTAATTTTCATAAATCTTTTGAATGCATTAATTAAAATGGATGGGTATTGCCTAATGATAAAAATTATTAATAGACTCTGTTTAATGTCAATGAAGATGATGTGTTTATTTCTTTAAACAGGCCTGCAAGCAGGTCCTGCAAACCTGTTGTGAACTATTGATGTGGGAGCTGTAAAAGTTCCCAACTGTCTTCCCTTCTTTGTCGTTGCTTGTTTCCCTATTTTAATTTCCTTTAAACCCTCATGCAGCTTGCAAGCAGAAGTCTGAGGCAGCAAATTAAGCCTGCGGTGACTATAAAGCTACATCTTAATGAGAACGAAGATCTAACTACCCAGGTGTTACAAACTGACCCTTCTACCCTCCTCCACCTCATTCAGCAATTGGAACAAGCCCTGGGGGAAATGAAGACAAACCATTGTAGGAGAATAGCACGAAACATGAAATAGAATTCATTCAAGACTTGTGCTAGGCACTCAGTGTTCACTAACACATGTAAAGAAAAATAAACATCTGGATCAGATGTTAATCTGAAAGTAATGCTTTTCTGGCCAGGATCTTGAGTCAGTAATTACAGGCTAAACATTTTCTGGTGCTAACTTTACACACCTGCCTGACACAAGATGGGTAATTGCTTTTACTTTACTTACGTATGTAGGAAATCAGTATGCCATACTGAGACTTCCTTTAGCTCTAAATTAGTATGGTTCTACTTTAAGAGCTTTTCTACATTCTACATAAGTAAAGCTGTGTCAATATTATAGGAGATTGTGCACATTTTTATGTTTATTAAGCAGATTTTTCTGTTTCTGCCTCTGTTTTGAAATAAAAATAAAAACCTACTCAATACCTACACTTGTGAGAATGATACTTTACAGGAATGTTTCTTCCATTCAGACTCTGGTACGTGTAGAAGTGCAGGTGTACCTGTGGGACTACTGCCTTCCTGTCCAAGGGATCCAGCCAACTCAGAGGCTAGGTGCTACAGAGCTTCTGCTGTTCACTTCTCCCAACAGCTGCTTATTGTTAATTGTACTGGAAATGTTTTCACAAAGCAGCAATGCAGCATGTTATGAAAACTTAGTTCCCAGCTTTGTGGTGAGACCTGCACATGAGAATAACTCATGTCAGGTCATCTTACATAACAGAAGGCTTCAATTTTAACAAAGCTATCTGTAAGCCCTACTAGGCAGGCATTTCTACACATAGCAGTTCCTACAGAAGGTCTTGTGGCCTAAGTGTAAGTTAGCGTGCTGATTATTTCTACAGGTAAAGGTGATCTGAACAGTTGAAAACTATTGGCTACTAGGCCTGTTAAGAAAACAGTTAACTTGTGGTAAATCAGATCTTTGTCTTGTGATACAGCAGCTTGGGTTGGGCTTTTTTCCCCCTATTTGGGTATCACTGAAAAGAAGCTAAGTACTGCAGAGTAAATAAAGGCTTTCTGTATTTAAGAAGGTTGTCCTCAAAAGGTTATGCTAATAGACACTTTTCAGTTGTATTTGTGTGCAGTATTTCATGTCTCTTGTGACAAAGGTAAGTAGTTTTACTAGTTAGTGTTTCACTGTCACTAGTGAGAGCACATAATAAATGCCTTAAATTCTATTGGAGAGAATAAACAGATGAGAACCTTCACATTCAGATTCTGGCAGTGACTTTTGCAGTGACACTGTACATTTCTGTACTAATTTACAAATGCATCATTTTCTCTCTGTTTAGAACTTAGGAAAAATACTACTTGCATGGCAAAAGTGCTTCAATCAATAAGTAACTACCACTTCACAAAAAAAGTCTGTTTTCTCAAATTTGGAGTTGCTTATTCTCTAAGTGTTTAATTGTTTGATGTAGCATGTCTTCAATGTGACTTCCTTCCCCACAGAAAAGTGTTTCAATTGCCATCTACGTATGTTGATTTTTTTTCCCTCTCATACAGCATGTAATCAGATGTGCTCAAAAGTTACAACTTCTGATTTCTTGGGTTTTGTTTGTTCTGATGTAACTGGTGTATTTTCAGGATAAATATAAAACCAGTCTATATGTAGATCAGTATTTTCTTGTTATTCCACCTCTCCTCAGTATAGCCACAGTCTTTGTTCATGGCAGTAAATATACAAGCTTTAGATACACATCCTGGAAGCTTTTTATGTCTCCTTTCACTGTTACTACTTTTAACCCTACTTATTTTATAGTTTTTTTCCCCTTTTATTTCTACATTATCTAAGGAGAAAGTTAAATTTGAAGCCTTTTTTTTAAGAGCCTTTTGTAAATCTGGAATAGATGTTTTATTTATAACAAAAAAAATATTGCAGATTACCTCTCAAGAAGTTACATCACTTTGAAGAAAGTGACTGACTGGATTTGTTTTGCAGATGGTGGTGTGTTTTAACATTGAAGGAATTCACAAATATTAAATTCTGAGTATCCTGTGAGAAAGTGGAACACGTTGTTATTTCATTTTAGAAGCCTATTAAGTACAGAAGCTATTACCTATTAACCTTACTACAGAACATTTTGAATGTTTTTTCTTAAAAAATAATAATTTTGTCCCAACTCCCTTTCCTTTGTACTTCTAGTAACTTTTGGCTTTATGATGTAAGCAGTTGGCAAGTGGATCCTTGCTTGTTTTTTGATGGGCTGCTAAATTCAGGTGAATGTCGTGTTGGTGCAGACTTCTAAGTGCATAAAAGAACTAAAAGTCCAAGTATTGGAAGCATAAGATAGTTTCCTGAAAAGCAGAGTCGGACTCAGCCTTCGGTATCGTGCTCCCACGCAGGTTTGTATGTGGGGAGAACGATGCTTTGCAGGAACGTTGCTTTCACCTGTACTTGTGCGACTGTAGAAGTGCGGAAATACCTGGTTTAAACAGCAGGGGGCAGAAAGTTTAACTTTGTAATTCACTGTGGAGGAGTTCACTGTACGATCATTTTCAGTATTTGTCTTTCATTAACAATTGTTCATGGTCTCAAGACGCCGCTGTATTTCACTTTGCATTTTCCAAATTCACTGGTTGGCGTCTTGTTTCCTTTGAGCTTGCTAATCGATTTGTTAAAACGTTTAGCAAAGAGCATTAAGTTCTTTACACTCAGGATGACATGGTTTGTTCAGTGTTGTAAACATTTATATTCCTTTAAGTGCTGAGTAAACATTTATATTCCTTTAAGCACTCACAAAGCCGTGCTTTTCTTCCTCCTGTTGTTTATATCCTTTTGAATGAGCTGTGTATGACTGCAATCCATTTTATAAAGTACACCCACCCGAGTTTTAATTGATTCCCCATCTCTAAGGCACATTTAGGTTCCCTTACAAGTTTTACTTCTCGTACTTCTGCTTGTCCCTGTCACACATTCCTTCAAGCTTTTAATGTACTGAATATTCTTTCACCCTTCATCTGGCTTTCTGATTAATTTGATGTTTCTTGAATTCTATGGGGAAAGTTTTTTTAATTGAAACAGGTACGCAGTTCAGATTTACACACACACACCAGTATCCGAATTTTGGATTAGGTCTGGGATTCTCATTTAACAGAAAATGCTTTGAACTCTTAAGAGTTCACCTTAAAATTATCTTTTGAACGTAATATTCAAACATATTAGATCTAAGTATATTGCTATTGATAAACACGTACATGTATGAGCCCAAAGGTATGAATGTGATTCTGTTTTGGTTCTAGTTTATACGAGAACACCTATTTCCTATACTGTGACTTTGTAATGTAACAATGCATAGAGTATAGGAAAGGAAGTACAAGATTGGGAAGAGATTGGTGAAACTCCATGGGTAAAACCATGTTCTTTCTTAGTTATCTAAATAAGGGGAAGGAAGTCTGCTGTCACTCCGCGTTTGCTTTGTGGTCAGGGTCTGGTATATTGCAGCACAATTGGTTTCAATATTGTTTTCAATACTGCTGCTGATTTTTTCTTTTCCAAGATAAATGTAAATTACCACAATTCCCACTTTTTTTTTCCTATTTAATTTAAGCACAAAGTGAGTTGTGCTAGCAAAGCTCAATTTCATTACCATTTTAAGCCACCTGAGACAAACTGATGGTACGCATGTGCACTTTATTCCACACTCTTCTTGGGAATGGAGCAACAGAGCTGAAACACGCAGCTCTATCTCCAGCGTGGTTTGATAGGTCTTTAGCTGCCTACAATCTAGACATTGCAGGCTTTTCCAGATCACTGCTGCAAACTATTCAAATGTTTGACTGACTGTACTGGTGTGAATGAGCAGTGTTGGTGTGTCCCGTTCCCTAGGCTTTGCTGTAAGGAGGGCAACCTTTGAGACACAAACATGGGTGCAATTTTTCTGCTTAGTGCAGCTGTTTCTGAAATGAGTGTCTGTGCAGTCATCTGTAGACGCGCACAAAGCCTTCTTGCTCCTGACATTACATCAATTTACAAGACATGAACTGAGCTGACGTAAGTTCTTTTTTAGTTAGCAGACTGTGTCTACATTTGAGGTTTGACCTGGAGATGTTGGCTGGAGGGGAGACATGCTGACATAGCTGTCCTGGTGAAACTTGGTAATATATAGCAGGTCTGTGTATTAAATAAACAACATCAAAGTCGGCTGCACAGGATATGCTTTGCATACATTCTGAGGTGCCAGCCAAAGTCTAAAAGCTGCTGGCTACATTAGAAATAAATAGCTGCGAAATGTCCGTGAATGAAAATAGGATTGTAAGCACTAATCACTTTGTTGAAAAACAAAATACATTTAGATAAGCCTACCTTAGTTTCAGAGGTCCCTTGAAAAATAGGCTAATTTAAAAGTACTAGCAGGAATGTAACGTAAAAATACGGATATTAAACAATAAGCAATTCTCACAAAAGCAAATATAAACTATTAATTAGCATGACAAATAGCACGATGTTTTGAAAGTGTAAATAGGTGCATTAAAACACATGTACCTTTGTATAGCAAAATGTGTACAGTGTTTACTATTACATTTTATTCCTTGTTCTCCATTATTTATTTTGGAGAAATAAAAACTTTCATTTTACATATGGCTGAGCTTTGTTAAGTTATATGTGAGCAAATTCAAGTCAGTGACCACTGAAAGTCTTTTCTGCAGCACATACCAAAGCAGAAGGCAGGAAGTGTGAATGCTTTCCCTGGTTGTTACTCAGTTAATAGAAACCATTAGATTTTTCAAGGGAATCCTGAAATCTTTCTAATAGACATCATCTGTGCATGTTCATCAGTGCTAGCTTTCTTGGGAAGAAGAAAAAAAAAAAAAGAAATCTAGATTAAAAATGACAACATGGCATTTTTTCTTTAAACCACTAGGTGCTCATCTAATTGTACATTTGGAAGTGCACCTACTTTTCTCATCTGCATGCTTGGCTTTGCACTTAAGTACAGATAGAATTTGGTGCTAGAAGATGTACTACAAATAGGGTATACCAAAAGTACTGGACTGTTATAAACCCTCCAGTTGTATGAGAAAATGTCTGTACAATTCAAAAACAGTTGAACAGCACATGTAATTGAGATAAAGTAATGTTATGCTCTTATTTTTTACAATGCATGATAATGTAATTAGAAGAAAGAAGTAATGATAAGGAAGCTTTCTACATCATTTTTGTTCCTTTATCACTTAATCCCACACCCAGCAAAATGCCATTGTCTCCCAAGGACCTGAGTGTATTGAATCATTTCCTTTAAGTGCTGGTGGTCATATCCTATCTGTGCCAAAAGAAGGAAGTTACTTGTTTCTAAAATAAGAATAATAACAACAATGCTAAGATAGTTTGTACTTACATATTTAATCACTTTCAGACTAGTGGATGAAATGCTTTAGTCCCCACCAAGTCATACGGTAGCAGCTAATCTTAATGTTGAGTAAAAAATACAGCTGAAACACTAGTAAACACTACCTTGCTAAAGAAGAAAGTTCTAGTGGTAATAAATACTGCTTAAGCTTAAAACAGATGGTATGTACTTACAAAATGCAATCCTGTCTTCTGAAAGTGGTCTAATTAACTTAGATGTCGCCATGAAGGACGTTGTCAGAGCCTTGCCTTGCATAGACATGTCATCTGGAAAGGAATGTAATGGCAGATAGATGGGTGTGTCTCTACCCAAGGATACAGAGGCCTGGAGGAAGTGTAAAAGCCCTTGTAAAGGCTATATGGAAAAGCACTCACGTTCAGATCATTATCTGTACAATAGACTGCACACATACAAAGACAATCATCTAATATGCAAAGGTTTAAAAAAGGAAATTGCAGGGGAAAAATCATATGGTATATCTGCGTAACTCTGGAGCAGGTGCTGCAATTAGCACTGCTGTCCGAGCTAGTAAAAACACCAGCAAGTGACCAGTAAGGAAGCACCAAAAGAATGGTACAAAAGATAGCCAGGAAAATTGTCAGGAAAGGGAAGCGTGAACAAATCTTGGGAGTACTGGATTTCCTGACCAGAAATACAGCACATGTGGCAAAAAAATACAAAGAGAAGATCTGCTTGTCGATGAGATGTGAACAGGAAATCTAAGGAAAAATAAATAAGTGAAAGAGGACATTTATTGGAGCAAGGAAATCGGGAAATGAGGAGCAATACGTGGTCCTAGGAGTTGATCTTAGCCCTGATTTCATGTACAGGATTTAACCATGAATCTCAGAATCTGCACTGATCAAAGGACAAAGATTGATCAGGAATAGTGTCCAAGTTCTCAGCTGGAGAAGCCATGTGAAGTTCAGAACAGTGAATGCTGCTTAAGAAACAAGAAATTAGTTAAAAACAAAAACAACACAAAAACATACCTGAAAGCTTTCTCTCTGATTACTGAGGAGGGGGATTCTGAAATCAGAATAGCTTAGAGACTTTCCAAGCTGCAGAAATAAAAAAAATAATAATAAAAAAACCCACATTACTAAAATAAAGTTCCATGTTAATACAGTCAACACCCGATATCTTTGTGTGTGTAGTCATACAGCACTGTATGCTTATTACTACAAAAAGGAGCACTGACATTGGAACATTACTGTCATTATTCCTTATGGATGCAGCTATTGAGTTGAAGCAATTTTTTTTTTGCCTTATTATTCAAAAGTTACTCCACACACCAAAAAAAAAAAAATTTTTTTTTTTTTTTTAAATTATGAGAATAAAATGACAATAGAAGGCAAAATTCACCGAAAAAAATTGCATGACTGACACTTACATTGCAGAAAGCCTCAGGAATACATTCTGATCACAGTTTTGGCTTCTGGTATATACACTACTGGGGTGCAAAGAGGCAGTTTGAATGGAAGCAGCCTCACGGCTGTATTTGCAGTATCACCGGACGGTGTGTTGGGGAGATTCGGGAGACAGCTCCGTATTAAATCCATACCTGCCGGCACGGGGATGAATCTTTTCATGGGTTATCATCAGGTATTCATAAAGCAGCTGTACGACACGTCCTCATTAACTCTTCCCCACCCTCTCCCCCTCGCCCCCTGTTCCAAGATATCATTAAATCACACTGTGAAGCTACTACACTCTTTTAAGAATGGTTCTGCTTCCAGAGTATTGCCGTGAGTTTCCTGAACGACGGCTTAAAAACAAAGCTGTGGGGTTGCCAGAAGTCCTCTCCGCGTGTCACGAGGAGAAGGAACGCACCGAGCTCCCGAGCAGCGGGCAGCGCTCCGCGGCCACGGGCGGGAGCACAGCGGAACCCTGCGGGCCCCGGGGGGAGGTCAGTGCCCGGGCCCCGTCCCGCGCTCGGCCGTCACGCCCCGCCCGGCGCCCTGAGGCCTTCGCAAACTTCGTGCGGGACAGAAGCGAGGGGCGGGCGGTCGCGCTGACGGGACTCGGGTGGCTGCGAGGGTTCCCGGCGAGCACAGCCCTCACCGGCCCCGCACCCCAGAGGCGCACTAAAACCGCCCCGTCCCGCAGCGGTTCGGAAGATCCGAAGTTTCCGCGGCCGTTGCATAACCACGGCCGGGGCGGGGCGGGGCGGAGGCCGGGCCGCCGGGGTAGGCGGGGCACCCATCGCCGCGGCGCGGCCCGGGGCGGCCCGGCCCGGGGGAGGGCGCCGCGCTGCCCGTGGGCTGACCCGCCCGCCCCTCCACCGGGCCGCGGCCGTCGCTGTGAGGGGGCGCAGAGGCAGTGCCGCACCGCCGCCCGCTCCGGCACGGCGGCGCGCCTCCGGGACCGCCCGGCGTCCCTCCGCGCAGCGGGGCCGGCCCCGGCCGTCGCCCGCTCGCTTCGCCGTCGGGGCTGACGGGGGGGAAGATGAACGCCGCGCCCGCGGCCCCGCCGCCGGGGCAGCAGGTGATCCACGTCACTCAGGACCTGGACACGGAGCTCGAGGCGCTCTTCAACGCGGTCATGAACCCCCGGCCCAGCTCCTGGCGGAAGAAAATCCTGCCCGAGTCCTTCTTCAAGGAGCCCGACTCGGGCTCGCACTCGCGGCAGTCCAGCACGGACTCGGGCGGCCCCCCGCCGCGGCCCGCCGCCGCGCAGCACGTCCGCTCGCACTCCTCGCCCGCCTCGCTCGTGGGCTCGGCCGCCGCGCCTCAGCACGGGCACCTCCGGCAGCGCTCCTACGACGTGACGGACGAATTGCCGCTGCCGCCAGGCTGGGAGATGGCGCTCACGCACACGGGACAGCGTTACTTCCTCAAGTGAGCGAGCGCGGCGCCGGACGGGGGCCGTTCGCGGGGCGGGCGCGGGCGGCGGGGGCTGAGGTGCCAGAGGGGGAGAGGGAGAGACGCGGAGAGGCCCGGGGCGGCGGCGGGGAGGGGCAGAGCGGGGGGTGGGCGGCGGAGTCCCTGCCCGCCCGTGCGGCTCCCGGCTTCTCTTGCGTCCCCTCGCGCTGCCGCTTCCCGCCCGGGATCCGAACGCGATCTGAGCTCGCCGTGGCGATGTGAGGAGTCGTGCGGAGCGCGGTCCGTAGGCGCGGGGCTCCCCTGCTTTGGAGACAAGTTTGGACAAATGTGACAGCAGAACCGTCTGTCTGACTGAAGCGTCTTATTCGTGACGTTTGGAATTCGGTTCGAAGTAGCATAATAGGACTGGGAATACGCAGCAGTTGTAATATGTGCTAAGGCAGCAGCACGTTATTTCAATGGGTTCTGTATCTCTGTTCCGGATTTGCTGTAGGTGAAGTGGCACTGTGATAACCTGGCGAAGGCACGGCTGCAGAATGTTTGGAATCATAGAATGGTTTTAGCTGGAAGGGACTCTAAAAGCCATCTGGTCCCGCTCCTCTGCAATACAGGGACAACTGCAGCTCCATCAGGTTCTCAGAGCCCCATCCAGGCTGACCTGGAGCTTCTGCAGGGATGGGACACCCACTGCCTCTCCAGGCAACCTGTGCCGGTGCCTTACCACTCTTATTGTAAAAACTTTTTTCTTACATCCAGTCAAAATCTCCCTTCTTTTAGTCTGAAACCATTTCGCCTTGTCTTGACACAACAGGTCCTGCTAATGAGTCTGTCCCCTTCTTTCTTACAGTCCCTTTAGGTACTGGCAGGTACTCTCAGGTCTCCCCCGAGCCTTCTCCAGGCTGAACAGCCCCAGCTCTTAGCCTGTCCTGGTAGGGAAAGTGTTCCACCCCTTGCCATCTTCCAGCAGGTCCATCTCTCCCCTGTGCTGAGGACTCCACATCTGGATGCAGTACTCCAGGTGTTTTCTAATGGAATAAATAGTGGAGTTGGGCTATGGGTTTGCCCGCTTGTTGCCTGTCAGAATAGGCATGTCTTGAGCTTATATGAGACTGCATGTCTGCGTGTATTCAGCCATACCAAGCCCAATGATAGGACTTGGGGGAAGGCAGAGAATGTTTTCTTCTTGTAAAAATAACAAAGTACATCATTTACATGATTCTGTAACGATTTCTTTTCTTTGTGGCTTTGGCATCTCCAGAGAGCCCGGTCCTTGAATTCCTTTGTACGATCTGGGTTGTGCTTCTTCTCACCTTCAGAGCAGAGTGGAAATACATTTCTTTCTGCCATTCTGCATGTCAGTGTGTGGGAGTGCTCAAAGGGCCCAGTTTTATGAGTCCGTTGTTAATCTGGTTTATCACCTAACTGAGATATTATTGCTGCACTTTGCATGCATTTTTCTCAGTAGAGCAATACAGAGGAAGGGAAGCTTATAGAAGCACTGTAGCAGATTGCTCCTGAATAAATATTTTATATAAATTCTTGCTAGGGCTTGGCAAGCAAGTGTTCACACTCCAGCTTTAGATCACATAACACAATTCTTGTCTACCATTTGGCTTTGACTGATATCAAAATGCACTCACATGGTTTCACCTTCACCTGTCCCACATTTCTGACATAGAAAGCTGCTGAATTCTTGTTGGGTCTAAAAAATTGTGGGTCCTGTATTAAAAAAAAAAAAAAGCTGTGGATGAAACCCCGCAGCGTCTGTCATATTTTTCCCAAATTGTATCAACAGTGCTGCTCTGATTAACAGCATCCTTTTAATATAAGGTACATTTTCACCGTGCCTGTCATTTGTTAGCTAAATTGGTCTATATGTTGTTCCCACGGTTTTATTTTTCCAGTGAGCACTTTTCTGATTTCCATAAAAATTAATTGGAAAAGCTTTTTTTTTGGGGGGGGGGGGAACTCAATGCTTCTGGATGTAATACGTAACTATAAACTGATCCTGTTTGATCCACAATATTTTGCTATTTAAGTATTTTTTTTAAGTGAAAATAGCTTTTTCTGCAGAAATGTAAAATTGTTTAGAAGTGACATTTAAAGCTATGCAATATTATGTAGGATTCGAGTTAGATGATGCCTTTGAAAGTCCTGTTGGTCAAACCAAGTGTACTAGGTTACATTTACCTTGAATGGTAAATTCAGGCCACGTTTGTCAAAAAACTGCCATTTCTTTCCAGCCTGATGATAAAAATGTGGTAATACTCATTAGCAAAAGAAAATGGAGGAGAAAACGAATAGTGCATAGCCAGACTGTGTCCTGTTAAAGCCCCTGTGGTCTGTAAAGCAGACAGTTTCTCTTAAACGTATTTTCAAGAACTGTTGGGTGAAAGTTGCAGTGGCTCTCTGTTAGTAGCACTGCTGACCAGGAACCAGCTACGGCTCGCAGCACGCACACTCGTGCATGTCAGTTCCTGCAGAAGTTTGCTGGCTGGGGCTTGAAGAAACATAAGTAGCCTGGGGACCACTCCACCCTGTAATTAAATACCAAACCGCAGAAGTGGGGGATGGAAGACAGAGTAATAAACACGTGCTCACAGCAATGTTATCTGAAGCATTTTTTCCCTGTGTGCATGTGTGATTTATTTGTGATAAAAAGGATTTCTGGAAAGACAGGCCAACTGCCTTGTGTAGCTCTTGTGTTGGTAAGTGGGAATGTCTGTTGCCTATCGATCCACATGCAGAGCTGTGTACACATATTCAGTGAAAAGAATTTTTCAAGTATTATTTCCAGCAGTTTGTTTTTAGGCAGTTCAGCCTCATATTTGAAGCAAAGACGAAGCTTTTAATGTTTTCTCAGCGTGTGTAGAGTGCTTTGTGATCAGAGTGTGATTTCATTCCAGAAGTACGGTGCTTACGCTGAACAGATTTGTGAAACCCATTGCCACTTTTAACTTTTATGTGCTTGGGTTTCTTTTTATTTTTTTAATGGTACAGCGAACATTTGCCATACTGGGACATATTTGCCAATAAAAACCTGGTCAAGGACAGAGAGGGCTAATTGCTTTCAGTTTGTGATTTGCTTGAGATGTTTGAACTTTTCCTCCTGGTTTCTGTTGGTTGAAAAGCTTTACTTAACGCACGGACAGCTTTATGTTGCTGAGCAGGTCCAGCAGAACTTTGAGACAAAAAAATAATACGGATGCTATGAGAATAGTTGTTTTTTTTCCTGCAAACAACAAAACTAGTAGTTTTAAAGCAGTTAAAGTGCTCAGGTGGTTTCCAAATACAGGCATTCCATGAGGGCAGTTTGAGTTAGTTCTGCAGGGGCTGTGATGTTTAATGCCAGCACTGCTCTGAGTGCTGCACAGCACTCCAGGCAGAGGCGCCTTTCTGCCTCGGGAATGCAGTCATACAGCTGTAAGTGGGAGAGGAGAAGGGCAGCATACAAGGAAGCTCTGTAGACTTCTGGTAAAAGTGTGGAAAAATTTGACACCTTCATCTATTCATACGGATGACACTTTTACAGTATTGGTCCTCATTTGCAACCAGACAATGGTGGGATAATGCATGCTTCAAAAACTGGGACTCACACCAATGCATCTTCTTTTGGTCCTTGTAGAAAAGTAGTGCCAAGCGAGAGGCCATACATCCTTGCTGCTTTTGGTGTGGTGTATTAGAGAGAGGCACTTAGGGAAGAACAGAGTTTCGCACACGCTGCAGGGGTTTGTGTTTTGCCCCTGTACCCATTGGCTGATCAGGTGTGACTTAGTGTCCCTTTGTACTCGCATTGCTGCCCTTGGCCATGTTCCTTTGTTCAACAGAAATTATGCTATGCAAGACTGCTCTGAGGTGCAGTGTTGCAAGTGATGTCTGTCTGAAATTGATGCACCTAACAACTTATTTTAAAGAGTTCCAATCAGGTAGGAAAGCTGTGATACAATATTGAAGTTTGCTCAATGGAAATTCAGATATAGCTCACTTTTGTGCTTCATATTAGAAGTGAACAAATGAGCACAAAACTAAATTTGCAAGCTGTGTTTGACAGTGTTAGAGTGCTATCTGTCTGCTCTGTTAACTGATCAAATTCTGTTTTACTGATGTTGTTACAAAGCCAGAGAACTTCCTTAACTGCTGTGTGGCTGAGAATTGCATTTTATCTCCCTGTGAATATGGAGCCAACATGACGTGCAGAGTGATTTTGACCTCTCAGTGTTGAGGCTAGGCCAGACCTCATTCTTGGCAAAGACTGAGTAGTTGGGCTTTGTCTAGGGGGTCTCTAATACTATCAAATAAGTGATCAAAAAATCTCCTAAGGATCTGTAAGCCACATTTTTCTTCTGAATTTGGTAGTAAGAATGGCTGCAGAGTTTCTAAATAAAGTTAATAATTACACACTTTTTAATCCAAGATAGTGTCTTCTCATGATGAATGGCTTATTTTCTCAAAATCTGAAACAGTGTAAGCTGTGGTGCTTAATAAAATTCAGAGGTTAATATGATGGTTAAAATATGGTGTTTAATAAGAGGATAGTGGAAGCGGATCTGGAATAAAATTGCTTTGAGGACATGTTCAATTTACAGGAAGTGATGCAGTTCCTGGATTTTCTGTGTTAGGATATGAACTGCATTTTCACTGAACTGTAAAGGGTCAGTGAAGAAAACTCAGCACAGGGCTATGTTGACACTGGAAATGCTGCCAAGAAGAGTTTCCTCTGAAGAAATACATAAGAAGCTTGTTGTGAAGGTTTGTCTAAACACAAAAGTTGCATTAAATTTAGGTATGTACATTCCTAAATGATCTAGGAAATTTCTAAACAATATTTTGTTGATATAAAATTGGATATATTGAACTGATGTATATTTTTAAGCTAGTAATTGAATAATTACTGTCCAGTGCAGAGAAATGCACTGGTTTAGTGAAATTTGCCTTAAGCCCACTCTGTATTTTTTTTTTTTAATCCTGAAGAATTTAAGATTGTTCAGGAGTATTTGTTCATTGATGGATGATAATCACACACCGTTTCATTATATGAGCTTAATGTACACACTTGCTGTGTGCATAAATCCACCAGAAAAGAATATCAATTAACATAGTTTAGAAAGAAATGTATGGAATAGGCAGAGGTGCTAATGCGATCATGAAAATGTTCTTCTGGAAACATTTAAAGGAGAGTTGGCTTTATGAGTGATTTCGATTGCTCTAAGTAGGAATGACCAGTTGTTTTTACAATTTTTGTGTGCTACAGATGATCTTCCCTGGTCATCATAGAATGGCTTGGGTTGGAATAAAACCCTGAGGATCATCAAGCTCCAACCCCTGTGCTACAGGCAGGGCCACCCACCTTCAGTTCTGGTACTAGACCATGTTGCCCAAGGCCCCATCCAACCTGGCCTTGAACACCTCCAGGTACAGAACATTCACAGCCTCACTGGCAGCTGGTTCCGGCACCTCACCACACTCTGTGAAGAACTTCTCCCTGACTTCTAACCTAAACCTTCCCTCCTTGAGCTTAAAACCATTCCCTCTTGTCCTGTCACTGTTACTCTATCTGAGTAAAAAGTCGATTCCCCTCCTGTTTAAGTACTGAAAGGCTGCAGTGAGATCTCCATGCAGCCATCTCTTCTCCAGGCTAACCAACTACTCCATTTGTAAGTAGGGGACAGGATGCAGAGCCGTCTGCTTCTTACCCTGATGGACCACATCCACACCAAGAGGCTTTGCTGTGCAGAGCCTGCCTAGTCCCTTCAGCTTTCAGTGCTCTCTCTCAAAGCTTATGGAGCTGGTGGTGAAGCTTTGGCTTGCTTCCTGTTTGGATGCTCTGGGTGAAGGTGACAACCTGTTTGTTTCATTTGCTCCACTTGGTTTTACCCATACCTCCTTCTCTTTATATGTGGAGATTCTCACAGGACAAGAGCTCCTCTGTGACAGAGCATGTTTCATGCCCTGGGGCCTAGCGTGACTAGCAGATGCAGATTGTATGGAAGCAATTAAATCTGAAGGAAATGTAACGTGGGCTGAATTTCAACACACAGACTTATGGCATTTCCCCCCTCGTATTCAGAAGGAGGGAGGAAGAGAAGTGGGTGCAGTATGGGGGTGGATCGTGTTGCATTTGTCAGAGTCAGAATCCAGGCACGGTGTTAACGCTAGCGCCTGTGACTGCTGCATGAACTCTGGTAACGAAGCTCAGGGACATCGCATTGTACTGCAGCACTGTACTGTATCTTCTGTTCTCTACCTGTGAGCATTCTCTGGGCAGATGTGACTGAAGCTACTGTGAGGAGACAGAGTTGTGCTTGTTAAAGAGCTGGACAGAATGCGTTGTGTTAGAATTGCAGTGATCGTGAGGTGTTACTTGAGGAGCTGCAGCAGAAGTGGAGCTGTGGAACGGGAGTTGGCTGCCTACATTTCCAGGGCCTGCACTGGCCATCACTGTGCAGCACGGTGGCAGAGCCACGGTCTGGGAGCAGCTCTCCCTGCAGTGCTGCTCTGTCCAGAGCTATGCACTGCCTGCAGCACACTCTGCTTGTGAGCCAGAATGCTCGCTCTTTTCAGTGGCTTTCAGTCTGTTCCAGATCTGCTTGTGTGCAGTGTTCTGACCACCCTTCAGGTCTGTGAGTAGAAGGACACTTCCGTGGAACAACTCAGTTTTTCCCTACACTGCAAGTAAACCTTTCTCCACCTGTGATCAACTTTCCCAGTCTTTCCACTATAGGTATTTTTATGATATGCTCCATATTCCTATTTTTCAATGCTTGACTGGTGAGCAATGGTTTAAGCATCACATAGTGAAGTAAGTCTCCTGTCAATAAACTTCAACCTCTTTAAGGTTGTATTAACATTTACCATGTTTCTGAAATTGAAAATTGTGTATGAGCCATGAGATTGCTGTTTTGTGAGGTTTTTAAAGGCCGTGGTTCGGCTTCAATTTAATCTGTGTGTTTTGTTTAAAAGAAGCTCTCACAACCTGACTGCTTTCCTCAGGCCTGGTCCAGCTGCCCAGTCCTGTGCTGTGGGGCGCCGTGCTCTCACTTGCAGTGCTGCTGATGGAGAAGTGTGTGTATCTGCTTTCTGGTGGGGTGTGTGAGGCAGTGGATTAGCAATTGAGGCACTGACACATGGCTCAGAAGTACCTGTAGGGATTGATAATGCCAGGCATGAGTGTTAAGAACCGATCAGCTTCTGTTCTTATCGATGAACAATTTCTGTGCATAGAAACTGAGCGCATACAGGAGTAAATACTCAATTTTACTCCATGGAAGTTGTTTCTTACAGTGTAAGCTGGTTGCCATGCCAAGCACATAGAAAGACATGTCCTGGTGAGGGTGGCTCAGCCCTGGCCCACCAGCAGCAGTAGGATCTCAGGGCCCACAGACAGGATCACAGCTGTTCCTCAGTACCCTTTGCAGGATGGCTCTCAGGAACTGGTGAGCATTTGTGCAAACCACATTCTACACCCAAACATGTTTGGAAGTAGAACAAAGTTTTTCGCAGAAGAGACTTTACAGTTGTAAGAGGAAGGCAGTGTGCCTGAGTGCAATTTATTAGGTTTACAGACCATGTTTTTAAAGGTCTTTTTTTGCCTGAAAAGTAATTTGGTGGATATGGTTTTGGTGCCTGTGTTTTTGAAAGGAGAAAGACTTTTGGAAAGACTTTGGGTTGTCTGCTTGGCTGAACAGCTGCAACTGAAGCAGCCCCTCAGCTCAGCATCTGCCCCTTGTGAATGCTGCTCCAGCCTGCAGCCAGCACAGAGCGGGTTGCCCCACTGCCTCCTCAGCACAGGCTTTCTGTCTGTACATGAGTGCAGCCTGTGCTGCGTGGCCATCGCTGCACAGTTTCATGGGGAATGCAGTGAAAGGTCAACATATCTGAGCGTACCAGAGCAGAATTTAGCGTGGGAGTTCTTCACAAAAGGTTTTTATGTCATATTTAGTTTTGTGACTATATTTTTCTAATCACTTTTGACATTCTATTCATTCCACTGTATATATTCAAACAGCAGCGTAACTTCTTTTGCCTATAGAGGTGAGGAATTTTTTGCAAATGTGCATGGCTTAATTTCACAGGCACAGGTCAAAAGTAAGGATCTGATGTGATGTGAAGTTACTGTGAGAGCTGTGGATCAAAGTCTGATGCATTGGTTGATGTATGTGGGTGCAGCATTTGACTCCTGTGAGCCCCATGTGTGGAGCTGTGGCTGCCAGTGCCCTCGTGCTGCTCTGGGGGCAGCACCCAGCTGGGGGTGGCTTCTCACAGGGAGCTGTCTCTCATCCCTGATGTCACCCAAATGTTAGATCATAATTGTAGAGAAAAAACTTTCTGCCTGAGAGGTGACAGAGGGTTCTACTCTTCAGTCCCGTTTTATACAGACGTTTTGTTTTAATCTGCTGCTGCAAGACATGATAGTGGAGAACCAATGAAATTATGCCACTCTGGTCACCATAAGGCTGGATGATGGAAGAGATTTTCTGGTGAGATTATTTACATCTTACTGAAAGTAGAATGATAAAAGATTGGTGTTTAGGAGAAATTAAGGCATTTCTGAAGATTCTGCACTGTGAGTAGTCAGTATGTTGCAAAAGGTATCTAAAAGGTATCTTAGCTAGGAAAGATTCTGTTTTTAGATGTTCTCAGGATTAAAAGAAGAGCAAACACCTTTTCCAGTCATCCCAAAGGTGAAAACAGAAAATCCTCAATCAGTCCTCATATTCAAAGATGGGGGGGAGAGAGGGGGAGGCGTGTGCACAGTTCCAAAAATAAAATTAAAAAATATATATAAAAAATCACCTATTAATGAAAACTTCTGGAGCTACTGATTTTGCACTGCTCTTGCTTCACTTATGTTCTGCTCATATTTTTAATTGAGTAAATTTTATTTACTCAAAGTCCACCCTCTCTGCTACCCTCCACAGAATAGATAAAGAATGTGAAAAGGTTAGTTTCAAAGTTATTCTGACGGCCTTGTGAAGGCCTCAGCAAGCAGTTGCTGGTACAAGGATAGTGGATGTGATCAGCGGTAGCGGAGCTTCAACTGAAGGTCACCCAGCCAAAACTCTGAACTTGTTGGTAGCCTTGGGAACACTGGTTATTTTTCCTTTCCTCTTGATTTTTATTTACGTATGTACAGGGGAAAATAAGTTCTCTGGGAAGTCTGAGGCATAAAGCAACAGATCTTTTTTTTTGATGTTGCACTTAGCTGTGCGTAGTTCCACAAATGTTTAATCTTTGAATTAATTGTTCACTTTGGGTTTAGGGTTCTGCTTTTAGTTTTTTCCTAAAGGCAATTCCAGCAGGTTTTCTTGCTGCATGAAAGGTCATTTATGGTTGTTTTATAATTCAGTGGAAATAAAACAAGCTGATGCAATGACAAGGCAGGGGCTGAGCTACTCTGATAGTTTAAAATGTTTTTATCATCTCTATAATTCAAAATTACAAGAAAACAAAGGAAAATGTGAAATTCAGTTTTCTGAATTCTGCACATGAATGACGTACTCCGTGGGAAGATCACCTTGACTGCAATCAAGGAGTACTTGCAACATGGAAAACCACCAGAAATTAATCTGAGTGAGCTGAAGTCTCTGAAATCTGCCTTTGAGGTAATGCAGGGATTTAGATCCAGCTGAGGATCAGTGCCACCTATTCCACAGTCTTTGCAGATTCATTGCACAGAGTAATTCAGATATGTCGGATAGTTTGTAACTGCTGACAACTGCTGGACCAGTGCCAGCTCAACAGCCTCAAGCATCTTCATCCCAAGCTCTTAAATTGATTCTGGTCTTTTGATTACAGAATACAGATTTTCTCCTAATAAATAAATTTGGCTTGTTGGTGATTTTTATTTTTCTTCTTAATGGCTGTACTAGGAACAGTGGGGAAAAAATATCTTAACTGAAGTTCTTGGGGCCACAGGGAAAGAGCGTATCACTGCACCTAACACAAAGTGATGTTTGTCCTGACTGTTGTTATGCATATGAATGTTGCAGCTAGCCTTTTAAGACAGTGTTTTAGATACTGATAGAAAGAAAATGTTCTCTTTGAGTCAAAGCTCTGCCAGCCATTAAAATTGTAATCAGTAAGTGAATTTTTACTTAAATCACATTTAAAAACAAACAAACAAAACAACAACAACAAAAAATGGGTGTTAGTTGCTGAAGGATCAGCAGTTTACAAATGATTTACTCTATCCCAGTATTCCTCTGACAGTGTAATTCCAGTAGGGATATGCAAGAGTCTGGACTTGCTTGACCTGAGTAAATCCTGCAAACTCTTCCTTTACACTGAATTCTCAAGGAAAAACAAAAAACAACAACATAAAAAAAAAAAAAACAACAAAAAAACAGGCTTCAGAAACCTGTGTGTTAAGAATGGCAGTGCTGGCACCCCGGCTTCATTGGTGTTGTAAGCCGTGGCTGTAGGGGCACGTATGTGCTGTATGTCCCACATCACAATTCAGTTATACCTAAAGAAAAATGCTCTCTAATCCTAACCGTGTTTCAGCTGATAGTAGCTGAAGTGAAAGGAACATGCAGGATGATCATGCTTACCTTTCACTCAGGTAAGGATCTGAATACTTTCATTATTGAAAACCATGAAAGTACCAGCAAATTATTACATTTTACCAGTTAAATTTTAAAATAGGGCTGTTTTATTCCTGTCGTTGGAGTGCCAATAAAGCATCACAAATACTCATTAAGATGACGAAGCTCCTTGCAGGTCCTTACGTTCTCACAAAGTGTCTTTTGACTCTTAGTAGTGAGCTTGTAGTTTGTAACTGAACAGTGCGCTCCACTGTGAATCCGTGGGCCGCGGCTATCCTGGTAGGTGGTATTTCTGTGCATTCGTATCAGCTTAAGGGAAGTCTTGCTTGTCCATGCATAAACCTACACTTTGGAAAGGTAGGTTTGCTTTTGAGTGGAATACATTTAATCAGAATATTACCACAGTGTCAGAATTGACAGCAGCTCCCTTCCTTCAGCAAAATCTTATTTACAATCCTGACTTCATTTTAAAATGCTCAGATTATGTACACTGAGCAGAACTGTCACCTTTCCTCAGCTGAGGTCAACTATCAGCTAGCAGACATTGTTTCTTTATTTTGGAATGGTTTTGTCTGGGCAAAGATTTGGTCTCTTACCCAGATCCTGTTTTTCATCTGTTTTTGATGGCAAATGGTTGCATTTCCCATCCATTTGCAAATAATGACTGTCTGGCAGGATTTCCTGGGTACGCGGTGGTTTCAGATTATAAAAAGCAAGCTTTCTGAACTCTAGTGATTAATGTGGTTATTTGTATGGACTTCTCTTCCATGGGAGCCAACCAGTTCATCCTATGGAAGATGAGAATAAGACTCCAGAACAATTCATCTGCCAGCTAATGACCTCTATCTTGAATCGCAAAGAAAAAAGGAATTGAAGTAGGACTCCTTTGTGTACTGAAATTTTTTGAAGAGCAGGAACCAATATTCTGGGAATCCATGTTTTGTAAGAAACTCCCCCAAAAGCTATTTGTACCCTGATCCATTTTTATTTAGTGGAATGAGGTACTGAGGACCTGTGGATCAGGAGTTATGTGAGCTGAACAATGGATAATGGGATCTGACTATGAAAAGTACCATTTATATATTAAACCTTCTTTTGTATTCCAAACTGTCCTTGAAAATTAAAAGCAGGGATGTAATAAAAACGTGTAAGTCTGCAGATGCTACAGGGAGCATTCAGTTTTTCATTTGTTTCTTGTGAGTCCATTCACTAGAAACAGTGTGATTTTTCCTCAGTGTGTATGTCAGCTAGCAGATGAACCCTTCGACATTTTCCCATGTGCTGAGGGAATCTTCTAGATGTTTAAGTATGGAACTGTAGAGAAGGTGTTGATGTCAATGACAGGCAGGCAAAGGCCAGCGAGACTGCAGGTGTGCCTGCTCTGACGTTTGGAGTAGGAGATGCTGTGTTTCTGCAGCTGAAGGCCTTTTTATCAAAGTGTACTCAAACGTACTGCAGTGATCTGAAGACAGTTCTTCAAATTGTGAAGAGAAAGGGGTCCACCATGATTAGTTAAAAAGCAAAATATCGGAGATTACAGATATGACAATGGGTTCAACCCCACGCGTTCTTTGATCACATGTACACCAGGTTGGAAAAAAAAATCCATTTTTTAATGTTTGTGCAAAGCGTACATTGCTTGGGAGACATTAATGGTGATTTTCTAACAGACTCAGAAAGCAGAAATTGAAGTAGTAGTTTAGACTGTAGGGAGCCCTCAGACCAAATTCTGCAAAGTCATCCGCTTCTCTGCCTCTGGATGATGCAGTGGGATGCAACCTTACAGGAGAATTTTTCTTATGTGCAGTTTTGGTTTTGGATGTTTGTATTAATAATTGTTCTTGCATGAAGAAATGTTTGATGCTTTATGAAGAGGAGTGCTCTTTGTTGTTGGTTAGCTTTATTTTGGTTTTTACTGAAATGCAGAATATGTTAAAATATTATTGATTTTCTAGAAATGGCTGCTTGGTAGTAAAAGAATATTTATGAGATGAGCTGATTCTCCTTGCTTGCTACAAGAAGTATTATTTTTTTTTTATGTATACCCTGATTGCTCACAAATATGCTAGCTTCTGACAGGGCTTTTTTGTTGGTGAATAAAGAGTTGGAATCACGGAAGATGGATACAGCCTCTAGATCAAGTGGAGGACAATTAACTATTTTTCATTCTGCAGCCTATTTAACAACTTCAGTAACTTCATGAATCCGAAAATGTCACATGTATCTCTCAAGGGAGTGTTTTGTTTCAGATTACTATTTGTTTCCCCAAATAAAATAAGTGTGCTTTTTAATAGGATCAATAATATGTATCTTTAAATATAAATGATACAGACATCTATCAAACAAATGTGTTGACAACATTATATATTGCATACATTAAACAATTCCATTGCAGTGTTGTATATAATAGTTTCATTCAGTGCCCTTTTTTCTTTTTCTCAAGAATTAGGATTTCATCCAAATCCTCAGGGTTAAGTTGTCAATAGAACTCAAAGGGTGTTTTGTTTCCATGTGTGTAACTAGTTTAATGTTTTTTAAGTCTGTGGCATATGGTAACAATAGGATCAGTTGGTTATGGGGAAGCTTAGTGGGATGTTCTTAAGGTTCTCTTCAAGGTAGTGAGTAATGTTGAAACTAATTCAGGAAAAGAGCAACCATTTTCGCTAAAGAAGTTATTTTAATTAGTGCTTGGCAGAGGATAGTAAGTATTCAAATACTTCTGTGATGTTCCAGCTTCAAGATTAGAAATTACAATGAAAATGCAATAGGAACACAAAGTCTTCAGTTTAGTGGCTACATTGTGTCTGCTTGTTAAAGTTTCATGAAATCTTCGTGAAACATTTATCGCTGTCTGCAAAAGCAAGCGGTGTGAATACCGTTAGATACATCTGCAACTTGAAGTCCTGCGGGCTTATTGGGCTTATTACAAGGACAAGTTGTTGAACAGTTGAGTGTTAGTTATTAATTTCTGCACTTCCAGTGGTGAAGTGACTGAGAGATACTGTTTTCATATGCATTTGTGTCTTTCGGGTGAAAGATAAAATCTTTTTCCTACCAAGTGCTGGAATGAAGCGAGCAGTATAAATGAAATCACTAACACACAACTTTAAGCTCTTCAGTCTAATAGGTGCTTTGTCCTCATGTGCTTGTGCTTGTTGATTGTCCTTTGTAAAATATGATTATTTTTTAGTTATGAATAGGGGAAACTTTTTTCTGCTTTGCTGATAACTGGTGAATAATATCAGCATACAGTTAAATGCTGAAGTTAGGGAACAGTGCTTAGCAGTCATTCCAGCTGCTGCAGTGTCCACCGCCAGCTGCTCAAGGGCTGTCAGCAGGGCCCACCAGGGCTGCTGCGATGCAGCCAGAGCATGGGCTGCACCACTAGCTCACTCTGACATGTAATAGGCATGTCAGGATCTCTTAGATTCAAGGGAGAGGAGTTGCAAAGGTTCTTTGTAGTAAAAAGCTCATATAATATAATAATGTGGTTGTAGACTTTTTTAATGAAATAAAAGTATTAAAGTATCGTGGTTGATTTTCATCTATCTTTCTAGCTGCTCTCACCTTCCAGAAATCACTAGACCACAGCTGAATTTGAAATAGACTGAACATAACCCATCCATTTCCCAGTTCAAGCTGTTCTGGCTGCAGGGTGCTGCTAATAGCAGTAGTCTGGCCTTGCCTCATATTCCCTGCTGCGTATTTCACAGCCTTTTTCTCTATTTTATTTCGACTTACAGTCGAAAGGGGACTCTGGGGTCCATCAGATCAACCTTTGCATCTAGCAGAAAGATAATTAGCAGGATTTGTTTCCAGGTCAGCACACTGACAGAAGAATTCATTCACTTGACCTTGCCAGACGTGGTCATTAGGCCTCACACAAAGGGAATGGTCAGGTGTCCTGGGGCCAAGGAGTGGCTGCCCGCTACTCGTTAGTGGTACTGAGCAGAGTTTATCTTCTGCTGCGAAATCCTTTGTGCTTCTCTTGGCTGAAACATTGTGTGGTTTGGACCTGCTGGTGGTTTTAGCAGATATTGCACTGCAGCACCACGGGCAGGCAAACTTAATAGACCAGAATGTTGTTGAGCAAGGCCAATTTTTTTAAATCTCAGAACCTGTCAATTTGTTTAAAGGTATGTTTGCTACATCATGCAGTGCCGAAGCACTTCTGGTGGAATCTTTTTGCCCCTTTATTTATCTATTTATTTATTTATTTATTTATTGTATACAAAGGACAGAGGGACAGAGAGAAGTTGGGCAATGGTTTGGCTCTGCCTACAGAGATGTAAACAGATTTCCCAATGTTTGATAATGATGGTGCAGCCGGAAGTGGATGACTGGATGGTCTCCAATGCAGTCTGAGCTGTCATCCTGCTGGGAGCAGTTAATGAGTCAGAACATATGGGTTGTTCATGTTGATGAGTCATCAACTTCCCACTTGCCCTGAAGCAGCTTTACTTTGATGTGGCTCAGTCACAAAATCCACTCTTAGTCCCTTTGACAAAGGCCCAATAAAGGACTCCATACAAGTTCTACACAGTTAGCCTAACTCTGAGCTTGTGTTGTTTCAGTTCAGAGCACGCTTGCAGGATAAAATATTTTGAATCAGTTCTTTCTCCTTAATTATACTTAAAGTTCTTTTCAGAGAAGTAGATCTGAGTTTCCTAATACTGGAAAAAAAAAAAAAGATGATCCCAAAATAGAAACCCCAGAAGCACATTCGTTGTTGGAGTTAGTACGAGCAGAAAAAGAATGAATGTACTTCATGCTGCTGCTTGCTAATTTGAACTGAGCTGTTTTGGCAAGGTTGCGGTGGAGGTTGGTGATCAGAGCCTAGCAGTGAAAAAATGCAGTACGGTGCAGTAGCTCAAGTCATGGAAAATACTGAAGTTTCAAAGCAGGAAGCAGACACCCAAACAGGAAGCATTGATCAATACTTCAGATGTGACAAGTGGAAGAGAATCTCTAAGTCCTAATAAAATACTAAGTTTCTGAAATCTGGAGCATTGCATTAAATATTCTTCTGATGAGGGGCCACCATTGGGATACAATTTACTGCTCACTGAGCTTGTGTATCATAGGAGGTGCACAGAGATGTTATTGTAGAATTTATTAACTTAGACATATTTAGTTTCTCTTTCTGTATAGGTGCTGTTACACGAGGATTAAGCACACAAAGCAGTTAATAACAACATTATTCTGTATGTAAAACTGGGAGAGCTAGCATGCAGTCAAGGCCTTAAGGGACGCTGTGGCCAAGGTTTAACTCACCTATAACTGATTCTCTCAGTGACACTGGAAGTTAAATGCTCAAATGTGTAGAGCTCAGATTTTAGGAGAAGTGAAACTGTTGCTGTTTTCCAGGCCTATCATCCCTGTAGTGCATTTTAAGATTTCTAGTGCATATTATTATTTCTTGTCTATAGCTTTGTTTTCTGGCTTGTTTTTATAGCCTATGTGATACATGCCAAGAAAAAAATCCTTCCAAGATGAATACTTCTAGAAATAATAAGTCGATGGATTGATACAATCCCAGATAGCTCTACTGAGATGTTTTCTCCTCAGTATTTTTCGTGTATATGTACTTATTACAGATCTGAATCACTTCAATGATCTTTGCTGGGAGTCTCACGTAGCACGTGTACTGTATTGAAAGTGTGAGACCAAAAAAGTCATAGTTATTGTAACAGACTGCCAGCTGCAACCAGGCACTCCCAATGCTCTTTCCTACATACCTGCTAGCTGTGAAGCTGTGCAAAATTGAGAGTGTGACTCACCTTCCATTGATATTTGAGGCAAAACTTACAGTGACACTGGTTTTTCGGGATCAAGGCCTAAAAAGGGTATCCATCTTCTGATCAATGTTCTAATTTACTACTTGGTGAACTGTTTTGCAGAGAACAGAAAATTACTTTATGTTGCATTTTGTATGCAGTAATGATAGCATTGAATTATGTAACCTCTTCCAGTTCTTAACATGTATCTACATATGAAGTGCGATAAAGAAGGTAACGAAAAAAGAAACACTGAGCAGTGTGTGCTCCAGCCTTCCGCTGGCTTCAGCTGCATGGATTTCCTGGTCATCTGAGCACATTGGAGATATTTCTTAACTTTATTTTTGTCCAGGAGATAAACGCCCTTTCTCTTGGATGCATCCCTGGATGTGGCATTTCAGAGCCTCCTAAAAGCTCATGGGGGCTGGAGAAGTGTAGATTCCATGGTGCAGTTCTACATTCAGCAGGAGGCAGAACAGGAGCCCATGGATATGTTTAAGTCATCATGAGTCATCTTTGGGATACCGAGCAGGCTTTATTTCTTTCCCTCCATAATTCAGATGGAAGGGTACAAACTTGCATACGTCACTCTGCAAGTGTTGGTAGCTCTTCCCTGAACCTGAATATGAGTGATTGTGTTTTGTTGTCTTAATGTGAGAATGTTACTGGAGAAAGGAACTCCGATAACAGAATTCAGTATTGTAGTGTGGCTTTAAGAGCATTTCCTGCTTGTTGTACGTGGTTAGTGGCTCTAGTTAAAGGCTGCAGGTTTGGAGTTAGGCTGAGGAATACGTTCAAACAAGTTAGAGATTGCTTAATACAGCTGAGTTCATAAATCCTTTAACTTGTGCTTCAGATTTTGCTAACAAGAGTTGATGTTTTCAGTTTCTCGTGATGAAACTAACAGGAAAAGAGAAGAGAAAAAAAGTCTTCAATTAATTTGAACATTTTACAGTGTTGGAAAAATGTAACTAAAAATGTTGGAAAGAGGGAAATCTGTTTTGATACAAGCAACAAAGAGGTAGTAATTATTTAATTGCTAGCACTCATGTTTAAAAACAAGTTTCACAATTTGGGGAATGATCTTTTCTATTATACATGGGTATTCCAAAATCCATCGCTTTGATTAAGGGTAGCTTCTTTATTTGAATTAAAATGCCAGAGAAACAGAACAATGGAGCTTTAAATAACAGTGCTTTTCAGTTCACTTTGATGTAATTATCAAAAACAATGCCCAATTTATTGCATCTTTTGTTCAGAACGCCACTTCTTTTGGAAGAAAGATCATTTAACTGAGCTGGATACGAGAATTCTTGTGCTTGGAAAATAATACAACAATAAAAAGAAGAAAAGCCTCAAATGTGCTTAAGTTTTACAGTGAGAGAAGAATAAAATCATTCAGTGCTAGCAAGAAAAAATGGTGGATTATCTCCTTGTAAATAGCAATGATTACATACAATAAATACGCTCATAGCTTTGATAAAATAAAGTGCTCAGCTGCTTAGAGGCTGAGTTGTAGACAAGCACTGAAGTGAAAATGAGATCTTCAGTTGTACTTTTGGAAGTGTACGTTAAATGTAAAATATTAGGATATGGTCACAGACTGATACAGGCAATGCAGCTGTTCTCTGTTCTTTAAAAATTTGTTCTGATTTTGTTTTGGTTTGGTTTTCTTTAATGTAGATATGTTTGGTATTTTTGCTGCTTGTAATTCACGTTATTTTGGTAACATCAGAGATAGACAGTAAAGAGTTTGGACATGGTAACGTGGCAGTAGATGTAAACTCACTTGTTAAATAGTGCTGTCTGTCAGCAAAGTCTGAAGTTGTTGTCGCAGCCTTAATGACAATGCAACGATAGCTTAAAGTACCAAGGAGAAGTTTTGAGACTGAGATCAATAAAGGGGAAATTAGGAATTGCTTTTATGAAAGGTGGATCAGAATGGTTTTCTAGACGTGGAGCTTTTAGAAGTTTTACCCTTCTTTATATGTTCCACTTAAAGGCATTCCTCTTTAAAATAGCAGAGGAAAACTTCTCTGCATCCAGCCAGCAATCGGTATGCTGGCTGGCTGATGGGGCAGAAAGCAGGGCATGCCAAGATGGAGCCACATTCAGCAGAGTCACGGGCTGGGTACCAGACTCCCCTGCTTTCATCTACCTCTCTTTTTTTTTTTTTTTCCTTTTCTTTTTGTCTTTTGCTTGTTTCAAATGGAGTTGCATGGTCAGCCTTGAAATCCTTGTTCTGATAAGTGTCTAAATTCATGCATTTCAGTGAAAACCTTCCATTGTAGCAAAAACACAGTCCCTTCATCTCTTTAATCTGACAAAAGATGTGTTGCAGCAATCTCGGGTATTAGTTATTTTGGTGTGGTTTTCAGTGTTATGTATATATATACATGTATATACACATATGTATATATATACATCAGCCTTTACCTCAGGAGAGTGGTGGATACACTGCTGATACACTGACTACCTTGATTAAAAACTGCTGGTAACTTTGCAGAGACGCTGGTCCTACTGATGTCATCTGCCTCTCTTGGCAACAAGAATATAATCTGATATTTTTGGAGATATAGACTAGTTTTCATGGAGTGGTAAGGAGCAAAACAGAGCTTTCTGGCAGAACACCTGTATTTTCAAAACTTGGCAAAATGACCATCCTTTGGTGCATGGAAAATGGCCCCATATTTGAATGTGTAGAAAGAAGTGTTAAGAAAAGGGTGAACAACTTTTTGACGGTCAAGCAGCCTACAAGATGAGTATCTGTTACAGATTTTCACTGTCATAATGGGATTCATCTTTTGTTTGAGTGAAAGTAATTCAATCAGAAGTGGCACGTGAAGTGTCAGGATGGTGGGGGGAGGAAAATATGTAAGGGCTAAAGAAATGGCAAGATGACAGATGATTTCAGATGGGTTGGTGTGAGGTAAGGAGGAGAAATAAGTGTGGGATTAGAAGCACAAATAGGACGTTCATGGTCTTATGCCTAACCATGTATCATAACGTACGTGGGAATTGTCTGTTAAACTTTTGCTTTATCTTCACTTTCTCAGTCACATAGAAAAAATTACAACATGGCAAGATCCTCGAAAAACTATGAATCAACCACTGAATCACATGAGCCACCATCCCGCAGCTACTTCCACGCCAGTACCACAGAGGTCTATGGCAATGTCTCAGCCAAATCTCGGTGAGTACTGGATCTCATTTCTGTGGTGGAAATATGAACAAGAGGGCAGGGCCATCTTTTACTGCTATATTTCCCAAAGTATTTTTGCTTCAAAAAGGGTAGTTCTGATTCCGTCATCAAGCCAAACAGTATGTTCTCTACTTCCTTTTCTTATTTTTTCCTTCTGTAGAATTGGCAGTAAGTGAAGTTGCACTGTTTGAAGTTCTAACAGGTCATGCATTTTATTTTTGATGTTCTGTGAAAAGTTTTTGATGATGAACAGAGAAAAAATGAAACCTTCCTATACTTTTTCATTCAGAGGTGGTATAAAGCCTCTACAATTCCACCAGATAATTTTCAAAGCTTAGTGCACAACATGCTACCATAGATAATCTGTCTGCAGGCTTTCCTGTGTTCCTTCAGGTCAGAGCTGGTAGCTGTTGGTAGTGGTGGTTGTTTTTTCCCTCTTTTCCTTTTTTCCCCCTCATTTATTTATTTCTTTATCTATTATTTATTTTGCAGCAATATGCTCTGTGGTAGGAAGTGCTTTCTAATAGAAACTACTTCTAGCAAAACAGTAACAAGTTTTGAAGAATGAATTAACTAAAAACTTGTAAACGTGTGGGGTTTTTTTGGTGTTCGTTTGTAGCACTTCAGGATTAACTGTAAACAGCAGCTTATGTTCCTCTGATTTTGCCAGAATCTTAGAAGAAAAAAACCTTGAAATTCTGAAAATATTAAAGATATAAATGGAAGCAAACATTTTTAATAAATAATTAAGACTGATACTTTTTCAGTTCAGATCCTAGTAGTTTTAACTGCTCTGGCTTTCAAGTAAATGAGGAACACGTAGGTCAGTATAGAGTCTCAAGGTCACAAAACTGGGTCAAATAAGTAGTCATAAAAACACGAACTAGATTGGTGTTTGAGTTCATTTTTGTACATTGGTCTCATAATTTCATGGTTATTCATGTGCAGTCGGTTCATCAGTTTTGTCTCTTACATTCCAAGAAAACTATAGTAATCACTTGGCTGACAGTGGTCACCAACAACAATTATACAGAATCAATTTTTACTTCTGAATTGAATTAGTAATAAATGCTTATGCTGTCCCTTGCAGTAAGTAATTTTAGTTCATAGAGCCGTAGAATGACCTGGGTGGGACAATGTCATGACAGAACAAAATTCTTACATTCTCTCAACAACTGTCCTACTTGTATATGTTCAGTACGGAGGCGTTGTTGGTTATGTTATGTGAATCAGCAGACAGCAACAGATTGTATCCTTAGCAGACATCAGAACAAACCTGAGGAAAATCCTTCAGGCAAGAGCTTACTGCAGTGTGTCACTCTACATGGTAAAGTTAACAGCTGGGCTGCTTGTATTATTTCAAATCACTGATGAGACCAATTTTGAAATGAGCAACAGGTAAGAATAGCACAGAGGTGGGTTTGTTTTTGTTTTTTTTTTTTTCACATCAGCTCCTCAGCTTATATTAACATCTGTTGAATTCTCTATAATTAAAAAACAGAGGATGTACCATGATTCAGGATTCAGTGTCCAATAGGCTTTTTTCCGTTTGTCAATAGAAGTGAAGTAAGATTAATCAGAGGCATATCATGTGCTGTAATACTTGCACATTGAAGGAACATCTTAGGATACAAAGGTTTAGAAATAAAGGCTAACACATAATTAAAAGTCTGTTCTTGAAGGGACTTGGGATGCCCAATAGGTCCATAGCCTTCAAAATCTGTCACTCATATAGAGACTGTGTTTCATTCAGTATTCTTCACATTTATTTACAAAGTATTTAAACAGTTGGGTATTCAAGCAGTGCTTAGCACAATGGTTCTGGTCTGTGACAGAATTTCCTAAATATTAGTTCCCTACAGATGTGTAGAAGTTACCACAATGTCCGTATTTAATTAGTCAAGAAAAAATTTTTGTCAACCTGTTTTGGTGAATTTTTCCTCATGCTGGTGGTTTTCTAAAGGCATTCTGTGATGCACCTTTGGGAACATAAGTCTGGTTGCAGAATAGAGTAGCACTTTCTGCATTGTTATTAAATTCAGCATCAGATAGAATCATAGGATCGTAGAAATGGTTTGTGTTGGATGTTCAAGATCATCTAGTTCCAACTCCCTGCTGTAGGCAGGGACACCGCTCACTAGACCAGGTTTCTCACAGCCTCATCCGGCCTGGCCTGGAATGCTTCCACGGAGGGGGCATCCACAACCTCTGTGGGCAACCTGTTCCAGTGTCTCAGCACCCTCACAGTAAAGAATTTCTTCCTGGTATCTAATCTAAATCTACCCTCTTCCAGTTTAAAGACATTTCCTTTCATCCTGTCACTCCATGTCCTTAGATTACAATTAATTAGATATACATCAGCACAATCTTGTAATTTCTAATGTGTTTGTATTAAGTATTTATGTATCTAAACAGGATGCAGTAGCTTCTGAATACTTCATGTGTTTGTTTAAAATAGACGTGAATGTGGTTTCCAGTGCGTAAGGTGAATGTATCTCTTTTGAAATTATCCTGGTCAAATGGAAGGGAGATACCATCCCTCTCTTTTGTGAAACAACAGTGTTACTTCTAATGTTGCCTTCTTGGGTCAGCTCGGACACTGAATGAGCAATTCTTTGGTGTAGTGGTGAGACCTCCTGCCAGAAGTGATCGTGCCAATGTCCTACAAGCATCAGAGAAGAAATGGAAACTGAATAATAAGCTAAATCACTCTTCTGGCCGTCATTTTATAACTTTTTAGCAATTGAAGTCTGTGCGTCTGTCTTCTGCTTTCATATTTTTTGGTACTGTAAGAATTTAAAAAGGTTTTCTTTTGAAGATGTGCCACCTACAAGAAATAGATTTAAGTATTCCAGGTCTGCATAGTGATCTGCTCTTCCAATTAGTAACACATGTGTATTCCTTGCTGTGCTTCTGATGAGGAGACGGAAAATACGCTGTGTTCTGTACAGCTTGTTGCTTCGGTTTATAAACTTCTGCGAGCAAACTTTGCTAGTGAGTGTCTAAAGGCACACAGAAACATTCTATCAAAAGCACATGATGTTTAAGAGGTACCATGTCCTGATATGTTTAGACTTGAGAGATGTGTGTAGTCAAAGTTAAACTGATAGATGTACCTTGAAAAAACTGCTTTTTTACCTTCTCTTCTTACTGTGGATTTGTGTTGTCTGTATACACTGGTTTCCTTATAGCATTTATGTTTAGATTTGTGTTGTCTATATATACTAATTTGCTTATAGCATTAGAAGTGTTTGTTTTCTCACCAACATTTAAAGCACTGCTTATTACATGTTGTATAACAAAGGCATCCAAAGGCATTTCTTTCTTTGATGCATCTTGATAAATTTGCATAAAACAAACACATGCTAGGTGGGTTTTTGTGTTAGCTTACAGAAGACCACTAAATGAAGTGAAGTGTCATGAATGGAAGGGGAAATCTGTCTCATACTGAAAGCTCACTGTTGCAAGCATTCATTAGCAAATATTCAGGCTTGCTTGGTCTGATTTTTCTAAATATTTTGCCTTTTTTTTTTTCTAAAGCAGTTTGTAGATAGATATCCTAAGGAAAGGACTGAATTAACAGCAGTTCTTAAACTGTTTCATTGTTGGAATGCCACACAGTAAATAATCAGCCTCTAAATGAAGACAATTGGATGCACTGTATTTTTCACCTCTTCATAAGTGCTTCATAGATGCCATTGACTTTGGTGCTGTCTATGGATGGATCTCTGGTCTGCCCAGTTTGAAAAGAATTTTTGACTGATTGATAAAATTCTGCTTGCATACTACCAGTCAGCTAAATTAGTGCAGTAGATCTAAAGACCCCACATGGAAGGAAGGATATCTGTGCAGTCTTACTGTAGGCATCAGATATAGATTCCTGAATTAGGAAGACCAAGCTCCGTGGACTTCCTGCGAGTGAAAGGAAGGAAGGAGCAGTTGAGTGCAGCCAAACTAATGGCCAAACTGCTGGCTGAGTGATGTGGCAGAACTGCTCTCTGGAAATGCCCAAGTCCAAGTTAAGGAAACTGGTCTGCCTTAACAGCAGTCACCAGTGTGAGGAGATCACCTCGCGTGTTTTGGTGATGGTGTTGTTTTTTCATTTGCTTTTTTGCCTCTTAACACTGATACCCATTTCTGTCACAGAGATTTGTCCATGAACTTAAAAATGCAGCATTTATCTGCATTGCTCAAGATAATTTAACTGAGTCTGAAGACAGGTGGGAGTTATGGCACTTTGCATCTGCTTTCTTTTTGAAATCAGCCAGGAAATCCAGCCAATAAAACAATGCAGTATTCCTGTTTAAATCAATAAACACATGAACCAAGGTTTCCATATCCTGCCAGGATAAAAGAAGCGTAGTTACTATTGTTTGAAAGTGATAAAACAGTTTTGGTTACTGTGTCAAAGTGATCTGGAGATAAGAAACTCCCAAGGTGTTTGAAAACAGGCAGTATGTATTGCAGTGATAACAGGCATACATTAAATGGTCTGGATTTTGCAAGGCTTGGTTTTCATTGCCTGGAGATTTGGCTACAAATACATGTAGGGAGGAACACATTTTTCCTCCTGTGTAGCCCGTGCCCACTCACCACCTGCCAAGTGGAAAGGCTTCGTGTTTCAGGTCATTTTTAATTACTGGATGTCCTGAATCTGGGTATGGTCAGTGTGAATAATTTTGGCAACTGCTTCTGGTTAATGAAATAGCACTTACAGAAGAGCTGAAACAGTTTTAGAGGACTTCTGAGTTCTGTTGGAATGATGGTTTTACAATACAGCTCTGGAAAATAGTATTTTTTTGTTATTTGTATTTAAAATCTCCAACAAGTAATTTACTGTGCACATTTCAAATTGAGTTACTTGTGTTTGGAAGACAGGCTGGCAGCTGTAGAGATGAATGGGAATTAAGTTCAATATGAGATAAAATAAATGCAGATGTCTCAAAGGATACACATCCTTATACCAGCGCCCAGCCATCTAGTAAATGTGAAATGACAAAGGGTGGTGTGTTTTAAAGAGTTTTTGGTGCTTTTTCAAAGTCTCTCATTTTTTAAAATTTCAATACAAAGAAGTTTCTGTCGTTGTAAGCACTTCCTTTCAAGGTTAATAATCCAGACATGTGCCAAAAATGTAAGACTGGAGGCGGAATGCAAGGGCTGAAGATTATGCGAAACAACTGAAGGCAGAAGTAATGTAACGATATTTTAAACAGTAATGGCCATTAGTAATTGGTCATTAATATTAATGGTGTCTCCCCCATAAAGCGGCCTCCTCTGTTATTTGTTCTTACTTGTTGAAATATTGTTTAAAAAGAAGTGCTTAAGTTCCTACAGAGTAAATTTGCAATCTTCTAAATAATTTCCTGCTAAATCCCAGATTTAGTGGAGCACCTGCATTTTTTTCAAGCTTGAAGGTTAAAAAATTAGTTACATGTGTGTATCACAAAATGTAACAGTTGAAACTGTTGAGAAATTTCCGTATGGCTATTTTCAGCCCAGAAATCTGTATAAAAGACTCTCTGTACTGGGATAGTACAACTTTTTGGTTTAATACTTTACAGATTTTTGGAACAAAATGCACCAGAAATGAAAAGCAGCATTTTTTGCTGACCTTGTTGGAAGGCTAACACTGTTTCTGGGAAATAAGCAAAACAAGCAGTTCTTTGTTGGCATAAGGAGAGAGAGAAAAGGAGGGTTGCTCAGTCCTTTTTTCCTCACCATGTCGTGACTAAGTCAAAACTGTAATATAGCTGTGTTCTTTCTTTCTTTTTTTTTTTCTTCTTTTTTTTTAGCCTTTATAGACATGTGTTTTTCATCAAGTTGTGTTGCGTGACACCTGGTGCTGGCAGCTGATGTGAGTTAGGCTCTGGACTGCCCATAAACAAAGTAGGGAAAAAGGTCCAGAACTGCATCTAGACTCTTTTGAAACTAAAATAATAAAACTTGGTACAATCAGTTCAACACGTATGTCAGAAACAATTTACATTTGCATGTTTTGGCTTCTGCAACTTGCAGATTGCTTTGCCCTCAAAATAATCCTTACTTAGTATGTACCCAGAACGTAGTGTATAACAGGAAGGTCTGCCACAGAGAAAGTAGTTCACTAGAATATCTTCAGTAATTTACATGAAAACAAGCAAAGAATTGTCTCATGTTTCATCTAACTGGAAAAAGACAATTATGTAGAATTAATTGAGATGTGAAGTAAACTGTTGCAATTCCATGGACTGCAATGAAACTGTGGCCACACACTTCATGTTTGGAACTTATTTCTACATTTTTATTCGCTTTCATATGAGCTGGAAAATTGTGTAACAGCTGTTTATTGAAGAGACTCAGTTCATTTTGCAAAACAAATTTGTTTCTCCCAAGGGAACAGAATTCAAGGGCACCTTGAATCAGTCTGCTAGAATAGTGACTACTTTTCATCTGTGATGTTAAAACCAATCTCCTTTATAGTGACGGAGTTGAGCCTTTTAGATTTTTCCTTTGTTTGCAGAACTTAGATATGTTCCTCTGGGAGAGCCAAACCCTGCCTAGGGAATTCAAGCTTTCTGAAGACCTTAGTTAGCCTCTTGGATACAGTGCAGAGTTTCTAAGTCTGAACACAGGCTGAACGGAGCTCCTAGAGCACAGCTGAGTTATTAGATGGAGTCGGTATTCAGTCTAGTTGGAACCACAACTGTGAGTTTTTCTTTTTTGACTCAGACTCTGTGATGTTACTAATGGCATTCAAATATAAATTCAGAATTCAAATATAAAGTAACAGATATTAACAAAGCCAATTAGGTAGTAAATAATGTGGCACAAGATTGCATCAGATGGAACAGAGATCTGTAGAATGTTGTTGTGCCATTAAGGTTGTTCACAGCTGTTGAAACAAGATCTTCCTTTGACTTGGCTGGGCTCATTCAAGACAAGGAGTTAGCAGCTACGCACAAGAAAATGTTACAGAACTTTTCAGTATGGGATTTCAGCTCTGATTCAGTTAAGAATATGAAAGAGAATAAGTAACAGTTTGGGCTAATTTCAGGAAAAGCAGTGAAGTAAAAGACTTTTCTCAAAATGAGCTTGCGTGTGTACCAAAGTGGATGGTCTTTCCATTGCTGGGATTCTTTCCATTCCAACTAGTGTACTTAAAGATTCCCTATTAATTTGAAATCTAGCCAGTATCATTCATACCAAACCCACTTAAAGATATGTCAGGTACTATAATTTCTTGTTTTCCCCATGCATACCATTGTAGCTTACCTTCCAGAAAAGCAACCTACTGTCATCTCCAAGGATATTTTTCTTTCTTGTTTGAAGAACTCATGCAGTATAAAGTTAAAAGCAGTGAAAACTCTCGGTCATGTAATAACTATAGCTGTGTGATCATTCTTTTCTGCACATCTTCTGAGTCTGGAATTCTGCCTGGTCATGTTTATTGCCCAAAAAGAGAGCTTTGCAGGGTAAGACCTACCCAATGCTACACATAATGTGCACAAAAAATAGGAGGCCAGGGAGGTGGGGGAGCTTTAGAGAGGAAAGGAGGAAGTGGTTTTAGCGGCACAACTACTTGGGAAATAAATGTGACCACGTATTTGAATGGTATTGATTCTGTAAAGAATCAAAAGGATGTCCCTTTTGCACTTTCTTTATCTGTCAAAACTTCAGTGGCAAATGCTCCTATTCGCAGCTTAAGTATGTAACCCTACTACATTAGGTTTTCTGATGCGTCGTTCAGTGACCTTGACTTCTGCAGTTCTGATGAACTGTAGAACTTCTGGGCTATTTAGGAAAACTGAGGGTGCTGGAGTATTGGTGTTAGTACTGCCCGTACCTCTTTGTAATGCCTCTGGCTTTGTGACATCACTGCATTTCTTTGCTGCACATCTTTTATTTCAGTTATTCCAGATACAAGTAGGTTTGTGAGAACCCGAGAACATCATCAACATATCACTGGTAAACTTCTATGTTCTTTGACCTGGATATTTCTTTATACCCGTTGGTTTTGTCATGTCAGAGCTTCTCACAGATAAGAGGTGTTGATGTAGGAAGCTGTGGTTTTTAGTGTAAGCCAGCCTGCATTCACACAGTGTAGCTGTCTTTTTTTATCTTAGGAGCATCATGCAGAGAGCCCCACATCTGAAATTGTTCAAAGATCTACTCAGGGCTGGTTTGGCCCTCTCAAAACTAGTGATAACACACTGCCACGGAACAAAGTGAGTGGCTCTGCACTGTAGTCTCTGGGTTCCGGAAGGCTTTTCTTGGGGATCAAATGGCACTTAAGTGCCTCTGGAGAAGCCGCGTTCAATGACACACTGGTGTGTCTGTCCTACACTCTCCAGGACTTCAGAATCTGGAAGCATGTTGCAAAGATGCTTTAGATACATTTGCGTCCTCTCCATGCAGCCTGGAAGGATTTACTAGTGTGGACTTTGCACCACCTACAGGTAACGAAGTTGCTTCTAAACCCAAAGAGTCCTCAGTATAGCACAGCAGCAATCCATACCTATTAGGCATGGCTAGTGCTCATCTGGAGAAGGAACAAAAATTAATCTACACCCCAAATAAAACCATATAGTTGGCATGTTGAAAATTCACTAGATTTCATTCCTGACCTCGATGGAGGATATCGGTGCTGAATGCTACTTACAGCACCATAACAGGAAGAACTTTTGTGTTAGATAAGTCAGGAGGACATAGAATGTCTTTCAGTTGCTTAATCTGTAAATGTGCTTGCTTGTGCAATAGCAAACCACTGAAAATGACTGATACCAACCACCACTACATTTATACAACACAATAAGATGCCCAAGGGTATTTCTGTCACCAAAAAATACAAAGTGGTTCTGTTTCTCAGTCTTTTGTCCACTGTGTACGATCTGCAAATTTTACAATTTACAATTGTAAATCTTTCAGTTGTATCTTACAGTCTTACAATTTACAATCTGTCTTTCTTTTGACTATAAGACAACGTTCTCAGACTGCCTGTCTCATAATAAGCAGTTTCTTTAGCTGGAACCAATATATTTGTTCAGTGCTGCAAGTGATTACTGTTTTGATCATTTTCCTGAATGGCTCAGTTACATTTTTCACTGTTGTTTGAAGACATTTTGCTCTCAGTTGTTTCATTTTCTGTAAGTAGTCTTTCCTGAGAGCCACGATCATGCTTTATGTGAATTCTTTCTATCTTGAATCGGGGACTCTTCAATGTACGTAAGATTATCCATAAGCTATTGTCTCTATAGTTTATCCAGTACATCTTTTATTTCTGGAGATAATACCCAATATTATTCCAGTCATTTTAGTACACTTTTTCCAGTGACATCATAACATCTTTCCTGCTTACTCACCTTTATCTTCTGTGTTGGGCTCTGTACACAAAGAGAAATCTATGTATATATATACGTATGTGCATATATATGATCTGGTTTTGCAAAGCATTGAGCAGCAATGCCTTTCTGCAGGAAACAGCCCATTGAACGTTTTTCTCATACCCTGTCTCCTCAGGAGTACATTCTGCAGAACACTGTTTCTGGAAATCATGCATTCTGAGAACATGTTGGTATCTGTCACACCTCGATCATGCGACAACACGCTTGTGCCTGTTCACACTCAGCCACAAACTCTGTTGGTGTGAGACAATGAGAAGGATAGCAGGGAGAGCTCCTTGGCAACACCAATGTTCATAAATCCATGGGACCCGATGGGATGCATCCACAGGTGCTGAGGGAGCTGGCAGAGGTGACTGCTGAACTGCTCTCTGTCATCTTTGAGAGGTCTTGGAGAATGGGGAGGTGCCTTAAGACTGGAGGATAGCCAACGTCACTCTGGTCTTCAAAAAGGGCAAGAAGGAAGATACAGGTAGTTACTGGCCAGTCGGTCTCACCTCTGTCCCTGGAAAGGTGATGGAACAGCTTGTGCTGGATACCATCTCCAGACAACTGGAAGAAAAGGAGGTAATCAGGAGTAGTCAGTGTGGGTTCACTAGATGAACCAGGTCATGCTTGACCAACCTGGTAGCCTTCTATGATGCTGTCACATGCTGGGTGGATGGGGGGAGAGCAGTGGATGTAGTCTACCTTGATTTCAGCAAGGCTTTTGATACTGTCTCTCACGACATCCTTATAACAAAGCTGAGGAAGTGTGGGATGGATGAGTGGACAGTGAGGTGGGTTGAGAACTGGCTGACTGACAGAGCACAGAGGGTCGTTGTTGGTGGTGCAGAGTCCGGTTGGAGGCCTGTAAGCAGCGCTGTTCCTCAGGGGTAGGTGCCGGGTCCAGTCTTGTTCAACATCTTCATCCTTGACCTTGATGAGGGGATGGTGGCCACCCTCAGCAAGTTTGCTGATGACACGAAGTTGGGAGGATTGGCTGACACACCTGAAGGCTGTGCTGCCATTCAGCGAGACCTGGACAGGCTGGAGAGCTGGGCAGAAAAAAACCGGATGAGGTTTAACAAAAGCAAGTGTAGAGTCTTGCATCTGGGGAGGAATAATTGCATGCACCAGTACAGGTTGGGGGATGAGCTGCTGGAGGGGAGCTCTGCGGAGAGGGACCTGGGTGTCCTGGTGGACGACAGGTTGCCATGAGCCAGCAGTGTGCCCTTGTGGCCAAGAGGGCCAATGGCATCCTGGGGTGCATTAAAAAGAGCGTGGCCAGCAGGTCGAGGGAGGTGATCCTCCCCCTCTACTCTGCCCTGGTAAGACCTCATCTGGAGCACTGCGTCCAGTTCTGGGCTCCCCAGGACAAAACAGACAGGGATCTCTTGGAAAGAGTCCAGCGGAGGGCCACAAAGATGGTGAGGGGCCTGGAGCATCTCCCCTATGGAGAAAGGCTGAATGAACTGGGTCTGTTCAGCCTTGAGAAAAGAAGGCTGAGAGGGGACCTGATCCATGTCTATCAGTATCTGAGGTGTGGGGGGCAGAATGGCGAGGCCGGACTCTTTTCAGTAGTGTGTGGAGACAGGACAAGGGGAAATGGCCGGAAACTGCAGCATAGGAAGTTCTGCACCAATGTGCGAAGGAACTTCTGTACAGTGAGGTGACGGAGCACTGGAACAGGCTGCCCAGGGAGGTGGTGGAGTCTCCTTCTCTGGAGATGTTCAAGACCCACCCAGACACCTACTTGTGCGACCTGGTGCAGGGAACTGCTTTGGCAGGGGGTTGGACTCGATGATCTCTGGAGGTCCTTTCCAACCCCTACAATTCTGTGATTCTGTGAACTGCGTGGGTTGGGAAACATGACATGCTGCTAGTGCAGAGAGCAGCTGGAGTTTGTGAGTACCCAGTGCATCTAAGGTGGGCCAAGAACCATGCTTAGGGAAGTTGCATTGGCTGTAAGGTGCCTACATATGGTGAGGGACAGGAGCGAGAACCTCAGCTTCCAAGCACATCATGGCTTTGCCCTCATGATTTACGCTGTGCAATTGCTTCAAACTGGAGATGCTGTGTTCCATCTGAGATGGCCCACAGTATCCCCCAGGAAGGGGATGAGCAGTGCTTTCCTCAGTGCAGAAGTTTGGAAGACCATTGGAACAAGCTGTTTTGCTGAGGACACATTCCACATTCCACAGTGCTTAAACTGCTGATAAAGAAAAGCCCTAAAATTTAACACATAACAATGTGCAGTGCTTTTCATGGAACTGAAGCCTAAGAGTACTTGCTGTAAAGGTAGCTGTCTGATATTGAAGCTGAATAAATGAATCTCTCTCTCTCTTTTTTTTTTTTTTCTTTTTCTTTTTTTTTTTTTTTTGTATGATGGAGGAAAATACAGTGTCAGGAGGTTCAAATGACAACAGTTGAATTTGTTCCTATTACCCAATTCCATTCCAATTAGTAGCAGTTTTGAACAGAGCTGTTTCTCTCTGGACCTGTGTCCAGAGGTTTCAGACCTACATACCTCTGAGGAGAAAGGTACTGATAGAAGGAGGAGATGGAAGGAGAACCAAGTAATCCAGGTGGACTTGGCTGAGGATGGCTCTTACTTACTCTTTTGCCTTCTGTGTATCTTCTTCACTGAAAAATCCAGGTGGCATAAGTCACTTTTCTTGGAGGTAGAGTGAGATTCTTGTTGTTTCTTGGAAATGTGATCACACGTGGCACGCTTGACTTTAAGTAATTCGGTATAGTTTAATTTCTACACTCCTGATGTCTGGTGTAGGAATGCTTTACTCACTGTACTGAGCTTCCTCTAATCCCTTGATTGTGTGTAATAGTGGATAGCATTGCTTGAAAGGAAAGGAAGTTACTGAGTTAGGGTTGACTGGATGGAAACGTTCTGTCTGTCCCCATGAGAGGAAATGACTTTGAGTGTTACTGGGGGCACTAACTCTGGGAGAAATATTTCTCAGAGTATACTTATCATCTTGTTCTTTGCCTTCTTGAATCTACAGTTTCAGCTGTTACCCACATGAGTGCAGATCCACTGATAAAGGGACAGTTTTATAAAGCAGAGGCAGTAGATAGCCATGACAAGTGATGTTACAACTCAGGCTCTTCTCCTGGCTCACCATACAGGCTATTCGTCTTCGCATAACTTTGCCTGGTTCTGTCATTTGTATGCACTGCTTAGATGAAAACGATTTTTGTATGTAAGATGACTGTATTGTGGTAATCCCTCAGCCAGCCTGGATTCTGAGTGTGGCTGTCCTGTCAGTCAACCAACCATTGACGTGCCAAAAATCTAAACATGTTTACGCTTGTGATGAGAGTTAAATTTCTGCCTAAGTGTTTATGGTACTGGAAATTTAACACCAGATTTACACTGATATAGTTCATATAATTGCACTTACAATATTTCTTAATTATTTTAATAATATGTGGGTCTAGAATAAGACTAGACTCACTGCGGTTCAAAGCTTTCCATTACAAACGTAGTTTGATTCCTGCACCCAGCTCTCATTCCTGCCCTTCCTTCTTGGCACTGCAGTTTGCTGTCCTTCAGAGATTTGCCACTGAAAAGTCACTAATCAGTTCTGGCTTTGTCAGTCATTCCTCTTCCTTGCAACTGGTTTATTTCTTCCATCTGCTCTCCAGTTTTCAATGAGCATAAACATTTTCACAGCTACTCAGTGACTTTTGTTAGGAACTTGTCTAACTAGAAAATACCTTTCTAGCCCCAGGCAATTTTTAGTTTGTTATGCAGCTACAGAAATGCGTTGGCCAGCCCAGTAAAAGGATAACTGTGTGGGCAGGAGCAAGCAGCTGAGCATGGAAGAGGTGGTAACAGTCAATACCCTGGTTTCATGAGGAAGCATGATGTCATTTGTATGGATACAGCTGTCTGTGGACCACACATACTCTAAGTGAGTGAAAAGGTTACGTTACTGCAGGGCTTCTTTTAGCTTGGATTGTTCCTTGAGCTGAATTTGCAACTGAAGCTATCATGACTGCACTCTCAGATGACCCCATAGTGCTTGGATTTATGTGATACTGGGTCATCCAGAAGAAAAGATGTTGGAGTAGGTCCAGAGGAGGGCCACGAAGATGATCCAAGGGCTGGAGCACCTCCCCTTTGAGGACAGGCTGAGGGAGCTGAGGCTCTTCAGCCTGAAGAAGAGAAGGTTCCGGGGGGACCTTATAGCAGCCTTCCAGGACCTGAAGGGGGCCCACAGGGAAGATGGAGAGGGATTTCTTATAAGGGCAGGTAGCAACAGGAGACAGGAGGAAATGGCTTTAAACTGCAAGAGAGTAGTTTTGGACTAGATACCAGGAAGAAATTCTTTACTGTGAGGGTGCTGAGACACTGGAACAGGTTGCCCACAGAGGTTGTGGATGCCCCCTCTGTGGAAGCATTCCAGGCCAGGCCAGATGAGGCTGTGAGAAACCTGGTCTAGTGAGCGGTGTCCCTGCCTACAGCAGGGAGTTGGAACTAGATGATCTTAAACATCCCTTCCAACCCAAACCATTTCTATGATTCATTCTATGATTCTATGAAAGACTCAGTTCAGATCCGATGTAAGAACATGAATACTTCTGCCTAATGAAGCATGGTGAAATTTATCCTGGCCCAATGTCTGCGTACCTGCCTTGTTCCAATTGCAGAGTGACAGACAATACATGATTTGGCAGAAAGCTTGGAGAGCTTTCAGACTCTGAAATTATCAAGCCATTTCTTCTTCATTTCATTCTCAGTGCACACTACCAAGAGTGCTTGCTGAACTATATTCTACAATGTCAGATGCGAACACAGAATAAAGATCAGGAGCAGAGAACTGTGTTGAGATTTCAGTTTTCATATGGTAAGAGCAATGAGTGAGAGATAAAAAGGAAGAAACAAATCTTAGTTCTTTGGCAAGAAAGATAATGTAGCTCTTCTGAGAAGTATTTTATTATCTAGGGTGCTGTTGTTAAAGAAGAGCTTTCTTAATGATGCTATCACCTCATCAGTGAAAGAATACTTGCAAAAATGTCAATGAATTTTTAAAGCACTATATGGCTACCACTTATCATTCAAACTGATTTCAGGCACCTTATTTGTTTTTTGCTGGAAATGTGAAGGTGGGGAAGGAAATGAAGAACTATTCACCCTGTGGTTCACAAAGGATATTGCATTTCTGAGAACTGATAGGTTTTGTTTAAAAGTTAAGCGGAGTTAATGTCAAAACTGTGCATGCAAGCAAATCAAAAGGAAGAATTCCTTCACTGCTTCATATCAGCAGGCAGATGTTTCCAGGAAAACAGGATTTCAGCATAGGTAATGGTCACTTGGGAAGACAAATGCCATCACGCTGAATGTCCTCCTTTCCTCCTTCTTTCACCTCAGCCTTTCTTGCAGAGCACATCCTCATCTGGTATGGGATATCTCTTTGATCACCTGTGTCCCCCTGTGCCACCCCCTTAGACTTACGTGCCCCTCATGCCCCTCGCTGGGAGACAGAGTGAGAAGGGGAAACACCTTGACTGCTCAGCAGCAGCTAGACATCAGTGTGCTATCAACACTGTTTTCATCATCAATCCAAAATACAGCACCACGCAAGCTATTGTGAAGAAAACTAATTGTGTCACAACCTAAACCAGAACAGGAAAGCTGCTGCCTGCCAAGGAGCAGAACATCCTACTAGGTTTGCTTCTTACCTAGCACTGGAAGATCTCTCATCTCCATATCATCAAAAGTGTGCATCTCTTTCATAGGGGTGGAAAACACAAACAGACATCATTATCTGTGCCAACAAATATTTTTACAATAATTAATTTAGATCTGACAATAAAGAAAATGTTAAGAAATCACTTGGCTACTCTACTGCATAACACAGGCACACATTTGTAGAGTTTTCAATTAGAAAGTTTGCATATCATTTGCTGCATATCAGTGGGATGCTGGGATCATAGAATCATAGAATTATTTGAGTTAGAAGGGACCTTATAGACCAGCTAGTTCCAACCCCCTGCCGTGGGCAAGGATACCTTCCACTAGATCAGGTTGCTCAAAAGATAATCATGAATACCTGTTATATTATAAGTATTTGAGTTTTACACACTTATAAAATATTACAGGATGTTTATTAAGCAATTACTAGCAGCAGTCTTGTCAAGTAGATTAGTTATCTCAGTCATTAGAAGTACAGTAATTCAAATAATGCCTTATTCGCTGTGGATGAGCAACATGCGTCCTGGGCTCTCTGTTCTCTGAAAGTACAATTATACATAATCAGCCGTGATTTCTTTTCTTTCCCACAGTTATGAATCACCAGCACCAAATAACGGGCAGCTCATCCATCTCACAGCAGGGCTGTCCTTCCCAGACTCCGCAGCCAGGCCTGCTGAACGTGCCCAGTGCGCTGACTGCGCAGCAGCAGCAGCAGCAGAAGTTGAGGCTCCAGCGAATCCAAATGGAGAGGGAACGAATTAGGATGCGCCAAGAGGAGCTAATGCGGCAGGTAACGTTGAGGACACACTTCTGTTTTGCTCAAGAACTTTTCTTTTACCAGGTACAAATGGTAGCATTGCTGCTTTATGTCACGATTAACTATTGCTTTAGGTGAGGATAACAAAAAATGAGGATGGGAATGTAAATGGAGTCTTTGTGAAAAGAGAAAACATTTCATTTTTTCACTGTAATGAGAATATTTGTATAAACAATCTATAATGATGTATTTGCATCATATTTGCATTTTTCACTTTTGCCTCCTTCCTCTAAGCGTACAAGAATTTAAAGAAACGATGTTTTACAAAATTAAGAAAAAATATTTACAATTCTTGCAGCTGTACAAAAAAAGCAAACAAATCATTAAAATGATGTCCTTTTACAAATCCTGAAGTAACACTTACCTGTCTTTACATGTGATTATTCCCATCATCTTTGCTATAGGGGAACATTCTCACAGTTACAAATATGCCCTTGCTGAACAGTGGTGAAAGGCAGATACAAGTCTGCTAATGTCTCTGACATTTTTTACTGACTCACATCATGAATTTGACTTTTATGGTTCAAGGTTGAGTGTGAAAACTGTGCAGATGCTGTCTTGTTTCCATGCTCAATTTCCACTACCCTTAATTTGTGGGAATTACATTGTGCTACGTCGTCTGTGCATGTAGAATGACTGTGTTCAGTGTGGTGTTCTCTCGCTTGATTGGTGATCTTAAGCCTTGTATATACCTTCGCCTTTATTGTCCGGAACTGAGGACATAGTAGAGAACATAATAGAAATGGAAGAAAGTGGGCACATCTGGTGTGAGTTTCACCATATTGTTATCATGCTAATAACATGTTCCTTTACTTTTACTTTCTTTGGCCCTGTTCTTGCTCAGGACAACAGCAAATTAAGCATCAAAACAGTCGAGCCATTGACACAAGGGCTGGTATCCCTGCCTGCTTACCGTGTGTTTTTTGTTGAAACTGATACATGCTCAGCAGTGCAGCGTGTGGTGCTTATTCAAGACTTCATCTTCACTGTGCTTACGGTTTTTCTTTGAGCTACGCGTTATGTAAAGCAGGACAGTATCACTTCGTACTACTAAAATTTTCAGAACTGATTGAGCTTTTAATGACATACTCACCACTTACAGATAGCAAGATGTAAAATCTATCCTTTTCAGCAGAATTCTGTGCCTTTCCTGCCATCAGCCTGAGCAGGAGCTCAGAAGGACGTGGCAAATCCCTCTGGGGTCAGATCCTTTGCTGTTGCTTTTGCTTTTTAAGTATAACCTAAGGGAAAAACTGAGTAAAGTGAACACGCTGCTGCTAGGTGGCTGCAAGGAGGTGCAGAGAACTTGAACAAGACTGGAGGAATTCTTTTTGCAGATCACAAACCCACTTTCCACCAGGCAGCAGCTGCTGGCTTCCCCGCAGCCATTCCTGGCTGCAGCTGCTCGGGTGGAGCAGCACTCCCAGCCTGGAGGAGCATGCAGTGCTGGAGGCACTCTGCTCAGGGAATTTGTTTATCACGTTGTTGGTAATACCACCAGCGCAGCAGATTGAGTCCTTGCAGGAAGTGCTGTGCATTTCAGAACACTAGAATGGCTCAGCTCTCATTTAATTGTTTTCTTACTCAGTTTTTTCGTTCCAAAAAAAGCTGTCTTTCTCACTGATCTTTTTTTTTTTTTCCCCCCAGCTTTCTAGCTGGAAAAGGGAGAATGTGCTTACTGCTCAGGAGGCTTCCTGGAAGTGGAAGTCATTAGAGCAGTGTCAGTTAGAAATCTTGAAAGGGTCATAGAATCATAGAATGACCTGGATTGAAAAGGACCCCAATGATCATCTAGTTTCAACCCCCTGCTGTGTGCAGGTCACCAACCAGCAGCCCAGGCTGACCAGAGCCACATCCAGCCTGGCCTTGAATGCCTGCAGGGATGGGGCATCCACAGCCTCCTTGGGCAACCTGTGCCAGTGCCTCACTACCCTCTGGGTGAAAAACTTCCTCCTAATATCCAACCTAAACCTCCCCTGTCTCAGTTAAGCCGTACTGGAAAGACATCCTAGCACCCTTCTCTGCATCTTCTGCCTTGTTTGGACGGGGAGTCACAGAAAGGTCAGATGTTGCCTTCTGATCTCTGATCCTCTTCCGTAAGTGTGGGTGTGGAAGGGTACAGGGGCTCAAAAACAGCTGTAGAGGGAATGATACGTGGGGATGCAGATGAGGATTTGTCAGTGTTTTGTTCTTGAAGAGTTGCTGCTTACTGACGTGCTACATCCTGAACAGGAAAATGTCCTGCTGCATCCTTTCCACTGCACCGGTTGGTGCGGTCGGACCCATTGGTGGCACAGGCAATGTCTAGCGATTGCACCGTCTGCCCTGAGAATGAGGGCTGGCAGAAAAGGAGCTGAAGTGGCTAGCAGTGTAAACTCCCTTCAGACACCATCATGCCCCAGCTTGAAATGACTGTCTGGCTACTGATCATGGAGCTCAGTTCAGTTCTGCCAAGAAGGATTCCAGGAAATGTGACAATGAATTTATAGACTTAGTTGGCACACAGCTTAAAAGGAGCTTACATCCGAGCTGTGTTCAGAGACACTGAATAATTCAATATACTGCAATCCTTTGAAGCTTTTAAAGATTTTGCAAATCATCACTGTCAGAGCCCTCTGACATGCCTTAATGTTGTCAGTACACTGAGGGGTGGGGTTTGCTTGTTTTTGTTGTTGTTATTTATTTTGAAAATCACATTGAGGTTTTTAAACCTATGCTTTAGTGCCCTAGCACTTGGTGAACTAAGTGCCAAGGATGGTCTCTGCTGACCAACAGGAGGCACTCCTGCATTTGGGAGCTAGGAGGTGATAAGAATGGCTAAGAGTACATTGTCACAGCTGCAACTGCAATATTGCCATTCTTAGTGCCACTGGAGGTACATTTTGCAGTGTACCTGGATTGTATGTGCAAGTGCATTTTGTCAGGAGCTGATGCTTCAGAAATCCCTACTGTACTTTGCTGTTTTGTTGGTTGTGTTGCTTTCTTCTGGGCAACCTGTGGCAGTGCTTCACTCCTCTTAGCATGAAGAACTTTTTCCTTATGTCCAGACTAAATCTTCCCTCTTTTAATTAAGATATAGTTACAGTATTCTGAAAGAGACAGATACTTGCATCTGGGTCTTCCTTGTTATTTTATTTTTTAGAAATGGCATTTGATTTTCAGAAGTGGCAGAAAAGTAGTAACCAGCATTCTACATGTTGACAAACCAAGGGGAAAGGCTTTTTTTTTTCTTCTTCCCTTTGTTCTGATATTACCTTTATTAGTGGCAACTGTGTCCTGTGAGATGTGAATTCACACTGCCCGACTATCAGAAACATGAACTTTGTTTCTGGATTGCTCTTCAGCAAAATAAATCTTAGTTAAATCTAATCTGCTTCATTTTGACTGTTTCACTTCCTTTACCTTTTGTAGTTTCTTCTTTCTGTCTGTCTTTTTCTTTCTCTCTGTCTTGCTAGTATTAGCCTTGCTTATATTGTTGCTTTTGCTATTTACTTGCTATATGTTAAAAAATATTTTCAGTATCTTCAAATATCTTCTATATAGACAGTTAAAAAAAGTAGGTCTGCCCATTTTCTCAGATGTTACTTTTTCACAGACTCCAGCCACTTTAATTATATATAAAATATCACCAAAGGTATTGTCATTTGAGAAACAAACTGATATACATAAGCTACCATACATAAGCTATTAAAAATCTTCACTCTTTTTATTCTTAGCATTTACTAAATAATTGCATGATCTAATGTAATTATTAATCAGTGACTATACTGATAATTTGATTATAAATGAAGCGTTATGATAATGGGCACCAATATTTGTTGGTTTCCAATGAATCGTGGTTGCATTATTCATGAAGAGACCACATTAATCCTCCTCACTAACTGAATCAATTGCAAACATAGTGGAACATCCCACTCTAAGCTCAAAAATTGTTCGTCTTTTTTTACTGTAGGAGTTACAGATTCAGTGGAAAATGGTTTTCTACTAAATGAAGTATTTCCTTTTCTTACTTCCCAAAAATCCGTAATAATAATTAGGCTGAGTCAGCTAGGTTTACTGATACAGCTTTATTATTTTTAAGGTGCGAGGATGTTCATTTGGGACATCTGTGTGGAGCAAAGCAGTATTTGTATTAGAGCTCTGTACCACTAGATGTCATGGTTGTCTCACACAGATAAAATGAGATTTAACCATCACGAAGAGTTGAAACAAGTTTCTTCAGTCTCATTTGTAGTCTTTAAGACAGTATGCAAGACACAGATCAAGAAGGCACTTATTATTAAGCAAAGAATTCATTATAAAAATTATTGGATCAAATTCTTCCCTGGTCTTTCTAACTTGTTAAATGCTTTCGGATGGCAAGTTAGATTCTTCTGCTTTGGTGTCTAGCAAAATGAGGCTGCAAAATTACAGAAGTTACCCAACATTTTCTGGGTGAACTGTGAATGAATCTACTGATAACACAGCAGCATTTGCCACAGGAGTCTGCTGTGCCAGGTTCTCCAGCAGCTCCACCAAGATGCTGATCTGGGCCACCGTTGATGTCTGTGGAGGTTCATGGCACCAAAGGGGTGCCGGCTCCCCTTCCCAGATTTCAAACCAGAAATTTTAAAGAGTGCACGTTAGATTGCAGTAGTAGCAACTAGATTACAAAGTAGAGTAGGGTAGAGCAGAGTAGAATAGTTCTGTTGGAATATACAAAGACCATCAAGTGTACATGCCTGACCTCTTCAGGGCTGACCAAAAGTTAAAGCCTATTACTGTGGGTGTTAGCCAGATACCTCTTAAACACTGATAGGCTTTCAGCATCAACCACCTTCCTTGGAAGCCTCTCTCACTGTGGGAGGCCTCCAGTAGATTCTGCAGCACAGATTGGTGTGAAGGACAGTTGCTGTCTACAACATCACAGTTTTCTTCACACCAGTGTAAACAAATAATCATCACTTTTATGGTTTAGAATTACTTTCCTGAATAAAAATGTGGACAGATATAACATGTTTTCTTGTTATGAGACTGCAGTGGTGCTGAACTGTTGGAATAACTCTCCTTCCCTTATATTTCTTTGCCTTCTCAGGAAGCTGCATTGTGCAGGCAGCTTCCCATGGACTCTGAAAACATGACTGCAGTTCAGACAGCCATGAGCACAGCTGCCATGACCCAAGATGTGAGATCTATTACAAACAATGGATCTGACCCTTTCTTGAACAGGCAAGTTCATGTTCTCTTCATTAGACGATTCACACTTTTAAAGCCGTCTCTTTAAAGCAGTTTCCTAAACCATCTGCTTTTGTACATACTCTGAAGAGGGGTACAGTATAGGGGATGACCTGAAATCTTTCAGTTTACACTTCCTGAAGGAACTGTAGAAAAATCAAGCAAATGGTAGCAGGTGGTTTAAAGTGTACTGTATGTATGTGCATGTGGAATACTCTAAGTGCATAATGCAAGTATAAATAAATTGACTTCTTTTAGGTTATCAGAGCTGTTTTTGTTTAGAGAGGAGTATGTACATGTGTATATTTCAAAATTAACGTGACCTCACTTCAGTCACTTTGAATTTGCAATCATGCACTGGAAGCCAGCAAAAGAAGGTGAGGCTTAATGACTCAGTATTTAATATCTAACCTCTTGCACTGTCTTTTCAAACGATACAATCAGGGACAATGTCTAGCAGAACACCATTACTGAGCCTTTTTCATGTTTCAATTTACAGTGGGCCATACCATTCCAGGGAACAGAGTACAGACAGTGGCTTGGGATTAGGATGCTACAGTATACCAACGACACCTGAAGATTTCCTCAGCAACGTAGATGAGATGGATACAGGTAGAATGCCCTGAGTTAGCTTAAAGTACAATTGTATTAATGGCATCTTGTTCTGTCTAGTGCTGTTTTATAATTGCATAGTGGGGGGGTTTTTTAGGTGACATTGTAGAGGATAGAAGTGCTTACAGGAAATGGGGGAGCTAATTTTTGTATCAGTTGTGTTGTTCTACATTACCCATAAGGTTTGGGATTTCAAATATTCTTCTTTAATTTTTCCAGGGGAGACGGTAGCACAGACAGCAATGAACATGAGTGCACAGCAAGCGCGTTTCCCTGATTTCCTCGACTGTCTTCCAGGAACAAACGTTGATCTTGGGACTTTGGAGTCAGAAGACTTAATCCCTATTCTCAATGATGTGGAATCAGTACTCAGCAAAAATGAGCCCTTCCTTACATGGCTCTAATCACCCATTCTCTAATGCTGATTCAGTGTGAAATGCAATTCAGCATTTATTTTTCCTCTTTAGATAGAGGCAAAATATCTGAAAATTCTGAGAGGTCACTGCCTCAGTGACTTTTGCTATGTCATCTTTATGGTTGGTTTAATCTCTGCCTGGATTTGACTGACACTAACTTAAATATAAAATGCATATAGAAATATACATGTATAAATATATATTTCTTCCTCTTTCAGAAAATATACACTACGCATTTTCCTTTCCAGATCAGGCAGAAATGTTTCATTCTAGGATAGAAACTGAATGATGTTTGTGCATGCTTGTGATGATCTTCTAGGTATTGATTAACAGCACAAACCCTTAATGAATCACAGAGGCTAACTCCTAGGTCACTTGGTTCACAGAAGCTGCACAGCATCAGACCATGCAAGCAGATTTATTGCTGCGTTTATGACAGTGCTATCAGAGGTTTTTTATCAACTTACTTAAGCTTTAAAAATCTTTTTTTTAATTATTATTAGGAAAACTGTACTGTATGGAATATAGATTAAAACTGATCCATATCAGCCATGATAATTTTCATATATCTGTAAAGGCACAAGGAGTACTGTTGCCATTTCCTTTTTCTTTTTTTTCTTTTTCCCCCAATATATTACTGTATAGTTTCCAGATAATAACTATGCTTAATTTTTGAAAGTACCAGTATTGTTTAGCAACAGTTTCACACTGCTACAGTGTTGTAAAACAATCCAACTGGTACTAACTGCTGCCTTTTAAAATAAAACAATGTATTACAAACCAGCAATTTTTTAGTAGATCTTAGATTTTGATGTTTATTATATTAAGCATTACAATTTTGTAATTTAACACATGAACAAACATTTTTTCCTATATACTAATACGTGGCAATTAAATGCAAAGATGTGCTGTTGAGGTCAGGACAGAAAAACGTGTCACAACCTGGTAATATCATATGTAGTGTGAAAAAAATGCTTGTAGTACTGTTTTTAGTAATGTTTTTAACTGACAATGTCAAACTGTACATGTAGTTCTATACATGAAAAAAAAGATGTTATCTTTATCAGTGCAAAACTAAGCAGTGTTGTTACTGGTCTGGTAAGGCTGCACCATTCTCAAGTCTGTCACTTACTGTAATCAGTGTACAGAACACACAGCATAATGTTTTTGCACTCCTACATACTGTATTCCCTACAAATGCTTCTTTTTCAGAGGTTTGGGACTGAATCGGCATCAAGGATGTTAAGCATACACTCCCCCGAAATGCAAATGAAGTCCTAAAATTCTTAAATATTTTGAAATTATATTATTTATGATCTATGAATTTATGCCTTTAATATTGAAAAATATGTATTTTTATGAAAGGCACTAAAACTTTTCTCTGAGCTTAATCCAGGCTATGCAGAGAGAGGAGGAGCTATGGCACTCAGTGTAAGTGGCTGTTGTTCAGTTTGATGATAAAGATCTTACCGATGCGCTGTAATATTGATCACTGAGACTTTTCCATCTGGTTGCATGAATGTAGGTGTAAAGGTCAGAGATTAAGTTACGGGAACATGAGAAGGTTTGGAAGTCAAATGGTTATGTGACAAAATTTGATCCTTAGTGGGAAGGGTCACTGCAGACTGGGATGTACAGAAGGTGAGTCACTGGTGTTCAGCAGAAGGCGTGGTGGAAGAACTGATGCAGTAAACTGCCCTGTGAATGACACGCAGCTGGTGTGCAGTGTATGAAAGGTGGAAACTGAAATGCACACACCAAAAGTTGGAACAGGAGAGGGAAGGCAAAGACCTACAGTCATGAAGTTGTACTACAGAGGGAAAAGCAGCTCTTTTTGTACTTTCTCTTTTTAATATAAAGCGAGATGTGACAGCAGAATTGTGTCTGCACAGAGTGTAATTACTGAATTGTCACTACATTTCTTTTATTTTTGGGGAGGGAGGGGAGAGATATTTTCTGTTTATTTGTTTCTTTTTGGTTTTGCTTTGTTTTTAATGTTAGCTTGCATGTCCAGGTAAGAGAAATTCCTTTTCAACAAACAAGGGACCGGGCAGGGCCAAGCAGCGTTACTGTAATTATGAATAATCTCTTTTAAGGATCTCTTCAGGGTGTCAGCCTCAGACTGATGGATGTCCTCAGGCTTCGTCCTGTAGCGACACACCTGATGGCATGGTAAAGAAACGGGAGATTTTTGGCACCTGACTGTAGTGCTGACTTGTAGGCCACTTTCCAGTGCTGCATTACGGCCTGACAGACTGCAGTGCTGGAGGAAGTGGCGGTGGCTGCAGAGCTGTGTTCTCGTGGGATTCCCTTGCTGTGGCACATCGTTCGGTCAATTTAGAAAATACAGTTTGTCCGTCTGCCGGTACCGGCGTCAGTTTGGGTCGTAGTGCATCACATTCCAAGCAGGTCCAGTGTTCGGCTGATGCAGAGCAGGCAGCCGGTGCTGTTTGGCTGCACTGGTTTTCATCAGCTGGAGGTGGCAGCTCTCGCAATGAGAACTGATACCATTTTCTGGCGCAGTCTGATGTTACGCAGAATTAGCTTAAGAGCAGCTTGCTCTGTCAGCTGTGTTTCGGGTGGTTGTGTGTCAAGGTTCAAAGGAGTTAAAAAGGCAAAAAATCTGAAACTACGTTTCCATATTACTTCCTATTGATAAAATCACAGTTGGAACAGAGGTGCTATTACCTGAAACACTGCTGTCAGCGTAAAGCCGTGACCAAAATCTTAGGTCAGATCTTTACTCAGTTGTGAATCAAATCATAGTTAAGGTAGAAGTGATGGTTTACATTGTCAGCTTTTCTTCCTACTAATGGAAATTACAGCTTGTGCCATGGGATTACTGCCAGGACATCATGGGCAGGGGGGAGGGGGGCGGGTTTGCCTGTTTGAATGTTTAAGAGTAGAAAGAGAGGATTAAAATGTCTGTTTTAAGCAGAAAAATAGGGATGTTCAGGTAAACTTGTTTTCTATTATACAGCATCCCTGTACGTGCTAACACTTTAACTTTTTTATTTACTTCTATATATTACTTATATGACGTGAGCATTTGGTTTTGATTTAGAGTATGTTGCAGCAAACCATGTGTATCAGAAGCACACAGATCAGCCTGTTATATCCAGGCTTTGATTCTGTGCTTTTTAAGATGTTTTTCTCTGATCTCGTACATGAAAAAACACATACATTAAGTGGAACGTTTTGGATGCATATTTGTTGTTCTTTTGTTTATTTATTTTTTTCCCCCTTTGGAGGGTTTTGCTCTGTGCTTCCCAGCGACCCATGCTTGGAATAAAGGTAAAGGTCTGTTCTGTGGAAAAGGCATGCACTTTTAATTCAGCGATTGGCTCCATGCAAAATAAAAGCATTTTACGTTTACATCTCAGTTCATTATGAGTTGTTTTGGGCATCAGGAATCATTACAGTTTCGCTTCTAACGCTTCCAGTGCTCCCAGGGCCGCTTTGCTGCTCGGTCACTCAGCGGCGCAAACCGTTACAGCGCGGCTCACAGCTGCCCCTGATCAGCAGCGGCAGCACTGCGTGCTCTGCTCTGAGCACCGAGGCGGTCCGTTGTTCTCAGTCTGATGCGGACCAAGGAGTTTCTCACATTCTGCACCAACGAGGCAAGAAACCCAAACGTCCCGGGTTTGTCTTTGCTGTCGTAGCACATGGAGAATAATTCTGAAGAAGTTCTAAACTCGTGTGCAGATGTTGAATGTTCAGAGATGTGGGAAATGAAAACCAATCAACTGCACTCGGCTTTTCCAATCTTAAAAGGCTGTTGCAGAAACTCTGACGCCACGAGAGCAAGACATTCCCCGTGGATCGGCGGCTGCTGTGCAGTAACGGCACGGGGGGAGCGCGACTGCTGCAGCGATCTGCCAAGAGGTGAACGGTGTAAAGTTTACGCTGCAAACGTAGCAGAGCTTTGTGTTAGCACAGAGACTCCGTGAATGCCGCTGTAGCGAGCGGCGTGACATCGCATTTCTCCTTACGCTTAGCAATGAGCTGCAGTCACGCGCGTGGGGAGGCGTGCAAATGTACCGTAACACCGGGCAGCGCTGCCGCGTTATGACCCCGTATGGAGAAGCGCGTTCACGGGGACGGCAACCACGGCCCTTTGGCCTTCGGCGGTCGCTCCGTTCGGCGCTGCAGGGTCGGTTCCGCCGTACGTCGGCACGCGGCGCTCTGCGAGCTGTGCGCGGCGCGGCGCTGCTGGCGGAAGGGTGAAACCGCTTTGAGAAGAACTTATGGCACTGCGGCGCGCCGAGGAGCCGCGCGGCTCAGCAGGAAGCGTGCCGGCAGTCCGCCCTTCTCGGCCAACGCCGTAAAGCAGCGGTGCCTCCGTCGGGCCCCTCATTTCCCCTGCCGGGGTCAGAAGGGCCGTTCGGGCCGCGCGGCTTTGCGGCTCGCGCCCGCTCACGCACGCGGCGTTGCGGGGCTGTGGGGGGTGGTTGCTCCCAAACCGCCGTTATCAGCGCAGCGCCTCAGCCCAAATCTTCCTCGTGCTTTTTTTCTACTGGTCGTCCAAGCTTTCAGTTTCCACCGTCACCAATTCGCTGTGAGCGACGCGTCCCTTCCTCCCCCAGGTATCTTTTAACTCTTCGAAATGCAATCATTAAAAATGAACGCAATAGTCCGCAAAAACCGAGACCGCCTTCTCTACTTCTGCAAACCGCGGAGAGGCGCAGGGATTCCGCCGCGCAACCGCGCGCCCGAGCGGCGCCGCGCGCCCACACAAAAACCGACTTTGCAGCTGCGTGGCGTGCGCTGCCCCATCCCGAGCGCCGGGACGCCCCAGAGCTCCGAGCTCCCCGCGGAGATCGGGCGGGAAGCGCTCCGGAACCCGCGGCTGCTGCCTCCGCAGCTCGCGCTGCCAAAGGAGAAGGGAGGAAGAGGATAAATGAGGCGGGAGGAAGGCTCGAGGAGCCGTTCGCGGCTGAGAGACTCACAGGACGCTCCGCGCGGCGCAAAGCACGCGGCCCCCACCCTCCTCAGGAACGGGGCGGCCCGGAGGCGGCAGGTAGGAGGCGGCTGTGGGGCGAGCGCAGGCGGGGGAGGGACGGAGGGGCGCGGCCGCGGTGGGAGGGCGCTCCGCTGCTTCCGTTGCTTCTGGCGTTCCCCGCGTTTCCCTCGTGTGCGGCCGCGCGGGGCCCGAGCGGCGCTGCGCCCCCACCGCCGGAGTTCCGATCCGCTCCGCTCTGCGGGGTCTCCGCGCCGCAGCCCCGGGCGCGGATTCCGCCACCGTCGCCTCGTCGTGGTCCGTCGGTCTGTCGTCCGGTGGGACTGAGGGCGTGTGGTGAACACTCCCGATTAAAACCATGTTAGAGATCGTCCTTCGCACTCTGCTGATGCGAACGCTTTAAAAGAAGCGCAAATGGCTTCAACCTTACGTGTGTTATTTCCCGGATGTAGAAGCAGACTTTCCGCAGCGCTGCACTGAGGTGCCGATCCTGGCCAGGTGGTGCCGCCGCAGGGCTGCCGTGTCCTGCTGCTGCGGGCAACAGTGTTCTGCAGCGCTCCGGTGTTGTCCGACCTGCGTCTAAACGCGGTCTCAAAGCACGCGCACGCAGTCGGCACGTTGTGATCTGATTCGTTAAATAACCTTTGTGTTTCTTTTTATGTAAACTCTCAGCTGAAGAAGTGCCTCCCAGTGTCAGGGCGGCTGTGCTCGTGGCGTTCTGGTCAGCAGTCACTGAGCACGTAATGAAGTTTTAAACAAAGTGTTCACGTTGAGATGTTACGAACAATCCCGATGTTTTCCTGTAAGCTCCCAGAATTTCTTTGCAAAGAGTCTCATGTTCAGCTGGAACTGAGCATGCTGTCTAAGGTGATCAGGACTGCTGAGCTCTGCTTTACCTGCAGTCGTCTTTAGTGTTGGTTTCTGTCTTGCCTCAAATGCTAACGTTTAGGGGGCTTAGGAGCAGTGCTGCTGACACATCAGCGGAAATCCTTTGGAATTGTTTAGTACGCCCCGGGGTTGTATCACAAAATAAGATGTGTGTGCCTTATCTCAATACTGACTTATCAGCTGTTGTTAGGAAACCACTGTCGGGCATCTTGGAATCATTGGCTCATGAAGCACCCGGTATTTTTGTTTAGGTGTTGTAGCTTCCTGATTTCTTATCCCAACTCCCCCACAGATTTACACGTTTGGTTTATTAATAAATCTGAGTCGTACACCATGTAGCTGTGCATCCATTTGTTGAATGCTGAAGAGAAACATTCCATATTCCCAAAGGCTTTATATAAATAAAACCAGACAAATGCAAGATGGGGTGCAGGACAGCTGCGAACCACAGATGAAAGAATAGATGTAAAATGGTTGTGTCAGTGGGTGGGGATATAAAGGGTGCTCTCAAATTCTGGACCAATGCAGGGCAACAGATGGGAGAGACAGCTGTTCCTGAAGAGCTCTTTCATCATTTATCATCTTGCACAAAGTATCATTACACCCCTTTGCTTGTATTAATTTAACTCTATGTGTGTGTGTGTGTATGCATGGCTATTCAGCGTTTTTTGCATAATGGTTACCAGCTTTTACTGCTTTTAAATCCTCAAAGTTCTTTATGTATTTTAGACACAGAATGCATGAGATACACTTTTGAGAAAACAGGGCACTGAATCGCTGTCTCAGGGAAATTTTGAGGAAAAAGATGTGGTCAGTGCTTTGGGGAAGTAGAAATCCCCAGAGAGCCAATCTGGCAAGCAGGGTTATGAAGATTTTGCATCTTTTGTAAGAAGGCTGAAGGTGGTCTGTACCCCTCAGCCTTCTCTTTCAATCTCTATTTCCTTCTTGATTTCTCTGGGAAATGGTTTTATCTCTTTAAAAGATATTTTTTTTTCATAAAAAGAAGAAAGTAAATTGCAAGCACAGTGCGACTGTGCCAGGAGCGCCGTGCTGCTCTGCCCCTCCCATCTCCGCGTGTAGTGGGGGAAGCTGCTAAAAGCTGTGCGTTGGCCTTTCTCACTGAATTCCTGAAGCTGGCTGTGGTGGAGTCCAGGCTGACTCATGATGCTGCAGACTGTTGGCAGCAGTTTGTTGTTCTTCAGCCCATTGCTTTGACTGTGTGCTTCTTGCATAGCAGTGCTGCTAAATATGCCTATTTCTCCATTAAGAAAAGAAACATTGAGATCCACAAATCTTTTCTGTTACAGTCTCTATTTTATAGATAGCAGACCTGGGAGAAAGAAGTCCTTGCTTTTCTGCACACATAAACATATCCTCAAAAGAAGTTTCACTTGTTTATGATATTCCCATTTGCTAAACTTCAGAAGAAATCAGATAAAATTTCATAACAACTGAACTTTTATCGGCACTGTTTGGTGATCTACATTTAGAAAGCTATGAACATTAAAAAGAGAATTCTCAGGCAAAATTCTATATGGAATCTGTTTTACAAAAATAAATATGATTATGATATTTGACTTCTGCTAATTTTATTCCATGAGGAGGGGTTTCAAGCACATGGGTGCCTGGAGAGAAGTCAGGGCTTCACCCCTATGGTGTAGGGAAGTGCCCTTCATTCTGATCTTCCTAGCAGAGGCGGTGCTGCTGAAACCTTTCCCAAATGGTTTCAAGAGGTGAGAAGGGTTTTTTGCACTGCTGATGTTCTTTAGACAGGCCCGTTACCCTGGAAGAAGGAAATCACAGAGGTTATTCAGTGGCTCCTATTCGTGTGACTTTAACGGGATTTTACGATGTCCAGGGGCTTTAGGGAGCTGTTGGATAACCCCACAAATAAGGGCTGAAGTGATTGTTTGGGCACCTGACAGCACTGAGGTTTTAGAAAATATGATCGTAGTGCTGAACAAACGCTGCTTCAGCTTTTCAGACTGGCCCATTGAATGCATCTGCAGCAATTGTCAGTACACAAAACCAGAAGAGAAGTCAGTCGGTGCTCACCCCACAGCATCCACAGCATCTGCAGTCCCCACAGATCGTTCCAAAGAGTCCGTTCACAACCTGAATGCCGCAGAGCACTGCCTGGATCCCACTCATCACCAATAGCAAAGCAAAAAGGGTCAGGTGCCAGGGCACAATGTCCACAGGCGACACACAGATGTTCCACAAGCTTTGGTCACTTAAGTAATTCCTGGACAGTAAAGGAGGGAAACAAAGCGATTGGAAGATGATATTGGCTGGCAAAGAGGCAATTCATTTTGGCTGATAGAGCAACAATAATTGTAACATGTGACCAAAATTCTGTGAGCTTCAAGAATGTAAAAAATAATTCCCATGACAACATTAGTACTGCTAGAACATTAGAACATTCTTTTGTGTAGTTCTTCGATCAGTTTAAGTAATTAATTTAGAAAGATAAGGCACAATCAGAGATGAGATTGTTTTAGAAACAACTGGACCGCCCTGCTGTTCTGGGAAGAGCAAATTATCAAATAACAGCCAAGTGTGAGCCAAAATGACTTGGCTGCCTGCTCATGCCTCAATGTGAAGTCGCTTTTCCTGCTTGTGGCGTCAGCTCTGTGGTTGCACAAAGCAGTCCTGACATCTCGTGGTGCATGAATTAAATACAGCTCCCAGGCACCCAAGAGCCGTGGGGTTCCCCCGAGGTACAGCACTGTCTCTAACTCTCCCTTGGCAGAAACCCTGGGCTTTGTTCTGTTACAGCATGATAGCATTGCATTTTGTCCCCTCTGGAAGTGGAGAACGTAAAGGAGAAGCCCACACGTTCTCGTTGTAGTGGGACAAATTACATGACTAAGATAAAATGAAGTACTAATTATTTGGAAAACCTCATATTTCAAGAAGAGACGCCTCTGTTAATGTAGGTGTAACTTATCCCTGAATATCGCTTATAATCCCAAGAAGAAACTGAAGGGTTGTGCATTCATTTCTCTTTGTTGGCTCCCTTGAAACTCAGTAGTTTTGATTGGTTCTCTTATTCTTTATATAGTGCTCCTGCTTCTTAATTAGTGTTGTTGTGCGTTGCTCAGCCTTTGAAGAACACCTTTGTTTTAGACAAGTAGTATAATCCCAACTGCTAAACAAGAGATTTGGATATGTAACCATAAATATCGCGAATTTAAAACATATATCTTGTTCTTTTTCTTTTCTTTGTTCTGATTGTCTTGACTTACCCGTCCTGGAAGGGATAGAGCCACTGTGATCCATTGTTACATTTCGGGCCTTTGTTTATGGCTACTGCTGACACAACAAAGCAGTATCCAGCTCCCACAACTCCAATAGCAGCAAATATTATAGAGGAAAACATCTGACGAAGAGAAATGACATTATTTTAGTTGTCATTGAGACGTTGAAATGCACCCTATTCATGTGAATGTACATTCCCTAAGCTCAGCTCTTAACAGTCAAAAATATCAGCTGCAGAATTGCTAAAATCTATCAGTTTGCAGTTGCATGGTCGATGTATATTGCATAGCTGCACTCCTATGTAGAAGGTTTAAAAGAATTTGCCTGAGGACTGAAGGATCTGGTACAGTCACAGCAGATGGCACTCTTCCCACTTGGGCAGTATATATCCGATAAATGGCTGTTCAAGGCACAATGTTTCACCAAGGTGGATCTTTCACAAAAGATTATGAAGTCTTGGACCCCTTGTGGCATTAATAAAATCTACAGTACCCTGTCCAGGTTAACTTTGGTATTTTGGTCGTATTTGGGCCAAGTAATTTTGTTTTTCCTTCCCTAGTCTCCCTTTCACATTTCATGTTATTATGGATATCTTCTCCCATGTACTTGTCATCATTAGCTCTAGCAGTGCAGGTGGGATTGATAGAAGGATGTCCTTATTTTCCTGACTTTCCATTACAAGATTTTCACGTACAGTAATATGTAAGTAAATCTTTCGAAAACTAATGCTGTGTTAGAACTTTAAGAACGTCCAATGTTATTTCTTTGTAGACAGAGGTAGTCATAATAGTTTGCGGGTAGAGGGAATATCTTTTATTGGATTGCAGTGAAAGGATCGCAGAATCACAGAGCCATAGAGGTCAGAAGCGGCCTCTGGGGCTGTGCCAGTTCCGCTCCCCACAGCAGTTCCCTGCTCAGGAATGCGTCCCACTGGGTTTGGAAAACTCCAGAAAAGGAGATTCCTTCCTCACCTCTCTGGGAAGCCTGTGCCATGGCTCTGATGTAGGTGGAGGGGAAAAAAAAGAAAAAGCATTTTCAGGTCTGTGAGTGTTGTATATAGAGCTCATCACAGTGCTCTTGTGTGAGCGCTCTGGTAGGACGAAACAGCTCTGTTGGAAGGGACCTTCAAAGGTGATCTGATCCAACTGCCCGGCCCTTTTGGAGCTGACTGAAAGTCCAGGTTGTTGTCCAAATGCCTGCTGGACACTGACAGACATACATTTTTGTGTTTAGATATCTGATGGGGGCTAACTTAAAAATTACAGTAATGTAGCAGACATCGAGGTAATGATGCTTCTGTTAAAATACGAGAGCAGATTCGGTTGTCAGTCAGGCTGTGGTAAGCCCGCCAGGACTCTTCGTACAGCGCGGTGGCTGCAGTAGCAGTCCCAGTCTTTCGTCCAGGCATTACGCTGACATGATTTGTGAAGGGCAGCACTGCAGGATGGACATTGCTGTAGGGAAAGCGCCATCCTCACATATACCTTAGCTTGGGTGCACCTGCCTGAGAATGGGCAGAGCACTCACAGCTGCTCACCTCTCCTCATATAGACATGCTCTGAGTTCAGCTGAATTGTGGAGGTGTGAGTGGAAGCCTGGCAGCAGAATATTTTATAGTTTGTTAGATCCTGCTTTCTTTGTTGTCTCGAAAGCTAAGCTAAGCCATGTTCACTGCTGGCAGTGAGACTCCATCTTTTCCTTGCGCTACTGGGACTGCAGGAACACGGCCTCACAGGGGGTCACGAAAGGCTCCTTGTGGGGCTCAGCCATTGCTCTTTTTCTCTCTCACTCTCTCTTTTTTTTTTCCAATTGAAAATCTGTTTTGTTGTAAAGCAGTGTAATGATCTCCGTATGCCAACATTTTGCTTCAGAAGGATACGCTTTCCTAATAGAAATATTCCTATTTTTTATCTACTCTGACTTTTAAACTAAAGCGCTTGAGAAGTCTACTGGCATCTGAAGGTACCTATTTGAGACTTTTCAGCAGTGCCTTAGAGAAAGCTGTAAGTTCAGACCAGAGCCCAGTTTAGAGCTGACTGCTCCAAACAGAAGGTTGGGTCGAGTGACTTCCCGAGGTCTTTTCCAAACTGAAGTTTTCTGTGAACCCAATCAGATATTCACAGCCCCTTGCATGGGTCTGCAACGAGCTGGGAACACAATGCACAACTATCAAAATAATTTTTGAAGCTCCCAGCAAAAAATGGAAGAGCGAACTGTCACGCTGTGCCAAATGAAATGCAGAGCTCTCCATAATTCACTTTACTTGTGATCGCAGCAGTGCTGTTATTGCTATAAGAGGCAGTACCGCTGTATATCCGTAGCACATCGGAGGTGCAGCACAGCTCTGACAACCTGCTGTCTATGCCTGCTTTGTGTCTCACAGTCTGGGCAGTGTCTGTCTGTCCCTCCATGATTATGAACAGAAGAAACATGTGTTTTGTTGATCATAATATAGCTCTTACATTTTTGCTACATTTCCTCTCACTTACCGCAAACCTCTTTCCACAGCTCTCATTACCGCAGCATCCACAGCAATCATTGTTCTTAAGGCCCAAAAACACCAAGGCAGGAAAGATCATCTGCCAATAACAGAAATTCAGTTTGAATTGGAATAAATTCAAGTTACATTTGCTTTTAAATTCAGTAATTCCACATCTTTGTTTTCTCACCTCTGAATTAGATTTCTTTTCCCCAAACTATTTCATGACTTTCAACTTATTTATCAAAGAAGAATTTGCAGTGTCAGAGACTGCATTTGTGCTACTGAGAAAATTCAACAATGCAAAGACTTCAAAAAGTCTTGGTTGAGGTGGGGGAAGAAAGGTGGGAACGTCCGAATTGCTGTACTCACCAACACGCCGGATCCCAGTATCCCTCCGAAGTACCAAACCTCGTCTGTAATGTGGTCATTGTTTTCAGCCACTTTTCCTCCAGGGAAAAACAGTAAAATGTTAGCGAGTGTACACAGCACAGCCAAAGGGATAAGTGTGATTCCCAGGCACTTAGCACAGCTTCCAGTGCACATGTTGTTTAAAAGAGATTGCAAGCACAATGAAAGACAGAGGAAAAATCTCTCAGATGTTCTCAGAAGTGTTTTCTGAAGAGGAGCTTCTCAGTCTATCTTACAAAATCTGGTTTCTGCAGTGCCTCTAGAGGAACTCAGCCCGTAGAATACTCCCTTCAGAGACGTTGCTGCAGCTGATCTGAACAACAGCGTGTGCATTATTTATATGTTCTCACAGCCATGATGTCAATTTTCTGAACCTCCATAAATGAAATTACGCTCAGTGCAACCCCTCATTTTACTATGACAACCGGTAACCTCTGTTAATATTTTACTAATGTGAATGATGTTTAAGCCCTCAGTTATCTGGGCTCAGGTTATGGGTAGAAATTCTGTTTAGTCCAAGATCATCACTCTTGGAATACACAGTCCTTCACTCTGTAGAGTGTTTTTTTGTAGGTGAAAATAAGCACATAATGAATCAGCTTGCATTAACAATAGCTGTATGCAGTAGAAAAGTTCCATGAATTTGCTTTTCTTTGAGAAGGCTGAGCTACACATTTGATATTTTGAAATGGTCGAATAGCTTGCAGATTTGCTATATGTATGTACTGAATTAATATGAAAACAGAGCTTTGCAGCCAATATCGATGAACAAAAGATAAGGATCAGAGAAGTTTCAGTGGACTCACATCACATGTCCTGCCATTTTATGTTCCCTCGAAGCCTGACATTTCATCTGTGCTCAGGCAAAATTTGCATTTAAAATTGTGTTGCATGTGGCAAGCAAACTCTGAGCTCAAGCTGAGCCTCTGGTGACTTAGCATGCAGCATTTTATTCAAGCAGACAGCAGTGTTAAAGCAGGCCCTGCAGCTCTTTAAGAGGTACTGGGTGCTTAGGCATGGCGTTTTGTCCTGCACAACTTGTGCTGTGATGAAGAATATCATCTTGAACTGTCCAAAGCCATCTCAAGCTGAAGCTGTAGCTTCAGATGAAGCGCTGAATAAGCTGGCTTAATCGGTCGCTATCGCTACAGAAATGGTCCAGCTGAGAAAAATCCAACTCCCTGCAGAGCAGTGCCCTGATCTGGTTCCTCACCAGGCACATGGACATCTCTGCCAGTACAAGGAGGTGGTGGAGCAGGGGCAGGGACAGTTCGAGCCGTCGCTAATGCTGAAGAAACGTGGTTGGAACTGGAGGCTGGCTTGTCAGCTTCATCTTTCTTTGCCAAAAAAGACAAAAAGAGGAAAAAAAAAAAAGACACAAAGCAGTTTACCAGAGAGATGGATCTCGTGTTTTTAGAGAACTGTATTTTTGAATTGGATTTCACTGTGTGTGCAGTTCTAATCTGCAATTAGAAGGTAGTTAAATTGTGAAAGTGCTACTATTGATGGCAGATAGATGCTGCCTCTGGCAGATAGCAAGTTCAGGTTTTTGCTGTAAAATAAGTATCAAACTTAAGAAAAAATAATTATTACTAATTTAGATGTGACACTGGGTATACTCCTGTTGTTTTCATTAGCCCAGTTCTGACTAATTTCAGGCAGAAAGGATAAAGGTTTGTTGATTGAAATATGAAACCATGAAACCCATTTTCATATCAGACAGCGCTTGACTTTGGAGCTTCATGTTTAATTCATGAAGACAGGTCTCAGACTAAGAAAAACATCACACTATGATTTAGTCTTTGTAGGTGAAATAACAGCTCATTTATTTACTGTGCACCAACTTGGCCTTGAGTAATTCTACAGAAAAATCTTATTTTTTTGAAGTGCCTCTTCTAGATATTGGGAATCAACCAGGCAAATACTAAAGGCTGTCTTTGACTGGTTAACTGGTAATCATATATTCCTGATATCTTTTTTTATTGCTTTAATTAAAAATAATCTCAGTGCCTTGAAAAAATTGTGGAAACTACCCTTGATGCTCTTTAAGGGCAGCTGCAGCAGCCAACTGCTTTCTGGAGTGAGATAAAATATGAGGCCGTTCACAAATCACACAGAGGAAGGAGAGGTGAACTTTTTATCAGACATTTAGCTATGTGCATTCCACTACAGCACATGGAATTCTGTTAACAGTTCTGTATTGGACAACAGTGTTGTTAACGGGTGTATGAAATCTGTCATGAAGCTCAGTTCAGTGGCACTTCTCATTTGGCATTCTGCCTTTAACACAGACCCGAATCAATAGCCTCAAAGGAGCCAAATTTCTGATACGTATGTGTGTCTCCTTTTTAGAGAATATGGAGTGGTGGGGTTTTTTTGTTTTGTTATTGTTGCTGTTAACTAGCTGACCGTCCAAAGACCTTTTACATATCTTGGTTCTGTAACTGAAATAATAGGTAAAGCAGCTTACACAAAGTTGAAATACTCATTTATAAATACAGAACAGTCCTTGAATTGCAGTGGAATGAGAGACAGCAGTCTCTTGGTGGTGGATCTGTAGAAAAAAAGATGGAATGAAGTAGCTTGTTTAAGGTGAGCACGGATGTTTTATACTTCAGTACGCAAGAACTGTAGACTGTGCAGTACAAGTGCAGCAGAGGCAGAGATACAGCAAGATAACTTGCATGTTACTTACACAGATAGCAGAGTTATCACAGAGCACATCTTATATTTTACTAGTTAAGAAATTTTCCACTGAAGTCCATTTTGAAAGGTTTATGCTTTATTGTAAAATTTTCTTAAAAAAAAAAAAGGCAGCCATTGTACAACAGAATAGCAGACAGAGGAACAAATGAAAAGTTCCTGAATAACAGACAGCAGTCTGCATGTGGTGGTCAGCAAGGTGTCTGAACTAGGCCAGTGTGGCAGTTTTCGTGTCTTTCTGCAGCCTCCTATTGCCTCTACAATAAAGCTATTCAGAATCTGAACACTCAATTTTTCACCCAGTAAGTTAAACAGACTTTTATGATGTTCCTAATGGGTAGAGAGCTTCTGCAATTTGGCTTCCAGCTATGATGTATTACAGTGGACTCAGTAACAGACATAAGGAAAATATTTACTGTAGCTGGAACATAAATCTGACTGCTTGGTTGATTTCCTTATCACAATCACACTAGAATGGCTTTTTTTTTTCTTTTTTTTTTTTTTTTCTTCCAGTTGTGAATTCTGGCTTGTAGTAAGGGGAAAAGGCTTAAACTGTATTGTCTGCAGCACCTTACCATCCTAACATACAGTAAGTGGCTTCTACCAGATCCTTAGCAGCTTCCAAGCTGTGACCTGAGCAGCTGTCCTGCTCTTTTTCTCTCTTACTCCACTCACCAGCTGGCCAGATTTCTCTGTTCAATTATATTTTTATTTTTATTCATTTTAATTTTTATTTTTATATGGCTTTTTTAAACTAACCTTCATGTGAAAATTTAAGCTTGGCACTTGGGATGGCTTAAGGGAGCTGGAAAAGAACACTTATATTGACCTAAGTCTTTTTCCATTGAAAACCGGAGTGACTCGCACACTCCATTCCTCAAAGGGGTTCTTCCCTTCCGTCTTAGCCTACGTTCTTTCTAATCTCAGCCTTCTATCTGAGATTAGGTCCAGTGAACTCATTGTCATGCATCAGCAACAATATTGTGGAGACTATGAGGAACAGTAACTGGGGTGGAGTCAGTCTTTGAATTTTTAGCCCTTGTGTTCAACATTTTCCTAGCAATTGTGAAGTCAAAGGCACTCCTTTCCAACATCCTGTGAGAGAGCTTCTCCTTTCATCATCTTCCAAGTCATATAGACTCCATGGGGTGTCCTATGGAAAATAATAGAAATGAAAACTTACTCGGAAAGTTTTGCTAGTTTCAGGAGGATGTGAGCAGTAGCTTATCTATTCTTTGCCTGGCTTCTTAAAGCACTGACAGACAACAATTCACCACCTACATGGAGACTGAGAAAGCACTGGAATAGAGAACTCGACAAATGAGAAGGACAAATGTAAATATGGCTATTTACCTTGTTTGTCTGTATAAAAATGTGCAGTGCATGGTGGCTGTAAATGCAAATGTGTAAGACTTGGAAACAGTGATCCTGAAACAGAAACAAATGTATTTTTTATGTTAACCCAAAAAGTAGAGTAGATTGTCCCGTCTGCATCATACTTTAGTTAACCATCCTTGTCTTCATACATAGGCTGGCCAGCTGAGATGCCATCAGTACTATTCTTGCAAGAAGTTCCTTTTTTGTTGTTATTGCCATGAATTTCTTACTAATCTTTGTAATTGCATTTTATTTTGATCAGATAGGTGGATACCATCTAGTAAGTGTTTTTGATTTATCTATTGATTTTTAACTGTAGATAAGGTGTCGTGATCAGTTCTTCTTGCGTCAATGACCCATGATAATGAGATCTTGCTCTTGTGATTTGTGTAGCTGCTTTCTTATCTTAAATATAGTTCAGTTACCTAAGCTTCTGTTAGAAATTCTAGTCCTGCTTGCAGTTAAAGCAGGCAGGATTTTGCTGTGTATTTACAGGTACTATTACATTTATGCTATGCATAACTGAAAAAAGGCCTGTTTGAGCCTCTGCTGCTGCATATAAATTTGTATTTTTGTCTGTTTCTATATATGTGTAAACCTGTGTGATTTAGAATCATAGAATCCTTAGAGGTCCTTCAGGACCTCTGAAGGCCATCTAGTCCAACTAGTCTGCAATGCATAGGGACACCACAGCTAGATCAGGTTGCCCAGAGCCTGATCCAGCCTTGCCTTGAAAGTCTCCAGGGATGGGGCATCAAGCATGTCACTGGGCAACGTTCCTGTGCCTCACCACTCTCAGTGTAAAAAAGTTTTTCCTTATATCCAACCTAAATCTATGCTCTTTAACTTGAAACCATTTCCCCTTGTTCTGTCACCACAGACACTGCTAAAGAGTCTGTCCCCCTTCTTTCCTGTCACTCCCTTTTAGATACAGGTTGCTATCAAGTCACCTTGGAGCCTTCTCCAGGCTGCACAGCCCCAGCACTCAGCCTGTAGTTGCAGGAAGGTGTTCCATCCCTCGGTTGCTTCGTTTTTGTGACACTTCTCTGGACACACTCCACTCCTCTGAAGGCCATCTCTGGACACACTCCAACAGGTCTGTGTCTCTCCTATACTGAGGACTTCTCATCTGGGTGTAGGAGTCCAGGTGAGTGACTCACTTTCTGTGTCATCAATATGGGGACACAATAATTGCAAGCAGGAGATATACTGGAGGAATGCCTTGCATAAAATCCACCCAAAGAGTCATTTGGCACAAACAACACAGTGTTCTGTTTCCTTTTCTAATGTGCCATTCCACTGAGGACTGGAAAGACACTGGTTGACTGTGGACCAAGTAAATCCCTTTTCTTTGGAGAGAGAGCAATGAAAAATGAGTTATGTCTCCTTTTGTATAGCTCCAAACTTCATTGCCACGAGTGATCATATCAGTACAGTTTCCTTTGGAGAACACAGGAGGCCTTCCAGCTCTGAAGGAAAGAGTCGAGGTAGACATAGAGAAGAAACTGACCCCATTCCTTTTCACTGGTGATTCAAACCAGTCAGCTCTTCTCTACACAGGAGCAGGGCATACTGGGGCTGTGTGGGCACAAAGTAAAAGCTGTTGTTACACCACTGTCCACAACTTCAACACAGAATAAATTAATTTGGTTTTCTTTTCATTGACTTCTTTTGGTTCTGGTGGCTTAGCTGTGTGGCGAGCCATGTGAAAGTAGACAAGAGGAAACTGGGTACCAGAGGCTTCTCTTTCACAGTGTTTTCCTATCCCAGTCCCAGCTACTTCCACCCCTGCTCTCAGGACAGATAACATACAGTTTCCCTCATATCTTGTTTGACCTTTGTTTTCTTCCTGGTGTTTCTGTTCAGATAAGAGCTTGTGACAGATGTAGCTTGGCACAGGTGGTATTTTAAGTCGCACACTGATATCACTGTGAATACAGAACGGCAAAATATGCTAAAGAGGAATAAGAGAAGTGGGCTGGAAGGCATATTAGAACCAAATAACCCTGGATTCATGTCCCATATGATTTTGAATTTATTCAAATTTAAGAATTGCCATGGATCATAGCTCTCAATTTATAAGTATCCTTCAAGGTGATTCCGTACAGCTTTTGACTGCCAATAAAAAGGTTAATATATAACACATTCATTTTAGTACATTTGCTGTGAGACTGAGCTGTTTAATGCTTTATGCTTATTGTACTCATAACTACAACCATGCTTCCAGCTGGCTAGTCCCTCTCCTGTGCTAGTTTGACTGAGGACATGTTTGTTAAGAGATCGTAGTCCATATTTACACTTCATTTCCTCTTCGTTTAACTTCCTTTTATTTGATTCTGTTCAAAAGGGAGATTTTCATGGCTGAAGATAATTTTCTTCTACAATAAGCTCCTTTGATAGCTAGAGTCAAGAAATGCTAAAAGAAACATCAATTTGGGATGTCTTGAACTCACTATTTGGAGATTTTTTTGTTTGTTTTTCAGAAGAAGTGAAATATTTAATTTTTAGATGCATGTTAAAGATGTAGTTACATATCCTCCATGTGTGTCAGTTCCCACTGAGTTCTGTGGGAAGCTTTATTGGAGAAGAAAGGCAGAATTGAGCTGTCTTACTGAAATCTTTCTTCATGCAACTAAGTGCATGCTTTTGCCCACCACTTTGCTGGTGGCTTGACCTTGTAGTGCCTGTGTCAGCATCTGGCTCTACAGAGCCCTGGAGTGCTCATCCTTATGGACAGCACGCAGCTTGTTTCCAGAGAGGTTGTGGAGTCTCCTTGTGTGGAGATATTCAAGACCCATCTGGACGCCGACCTGTGTGACCTGTTGTAGGGAGCTGCTGTAGTGGGGTGTTAGGTTTGATGGTCTCTTGAGGTCCCTTCCAACCCCTACAATTCTGTGATTCTGTGATTCTATGAAGAGCAGAATTGGAACACGTTTTCTGTTTCACAAGTTTGTGTCCTGTTATATCCTATACATTAAGGTTTCCTTTATTGCTGAGATTATACGTGGACCATTTCATTGAATCAATGTAGTCATAGAAAACATTCAATACAAGCATTTCTGAAACAACTTCACAATCTAGATTTCAGAACTGAAAATGGATTCTAAATTTATATTCTGAATTAGATTTTATTTGTATACAAGATAAATCTGTATTGCTTTTTCAGGATCAAGTTATACCCAGTATTATAGATAGACATCACTTGTACTCTCAAACTGAGCACAAATTGTGAAATCCTTGTAATCATTCTTAATTTGAATTCTATCATGAAACATAAAGAAAAAAAGCAAGGTTCTGTGCTGGTGAATTTCTTGCTGAAGCAAGGCATATACAAGAAGTGAAGAGCAGACAAATTTTTTCTGTTGCATAATAGGAATGATAGAGATTGCGTTTAATGAGAGGAGAAATGTTTTTACTGTAAATAGATTAATTAGTGGAGATTTTGCAGCAGCCTCCATTAAATTAGTTTTATAACCATGGCAACTCTTTCTGCTTCCTGGGTAACTTCATTTCAACAAATGTAAGTCTGAAGTGAGTGGGGGTTAGCCCTTTCTGTGGAGTAATAAGTAGGCAACTACAATAAATTTCCATATTGTGAGCAGATAAATATAGGTACTTAACTTCATTGTGTAGGGGATATAATGTTACAGGTTGCTGAGAACCAAATATCATCCAAAATAAGTAGGTAATTAACAGTGAGAGCCTGTTGGTTGTGCCAGTTTGTTCATACTGAAACCTCATACAGGATCTCAGCTGTAGAAAACATGATGCGTTGCTTTTTTGTTTTCTTTATTATAAATGCTGTGTTTGTAAGTTTATCTAAAGCCAGGTAACAGCTAATCTGTTCTTCAGATAATCTCTTGCTCCTGTTTCTACTTCAAATTTGAAGTCAGCTTCAAATTATCCGAATGGACAGAAAGAAACTACTTGTATCAGGTATATTGTATGTGGGCTGAGGTTGTTTGTTTGGTTTTTATGTTTTTGTGGTTTTTTTTAATTGATTGCTTTTTTCCGAAGGCATGGAAGTGATCCAGTTCAAATTCAAATGACTGAATTGTTCCAAAGAACTGGAAATGTGGTGAGCTTAGGTTTGGATACAAAAACATTGTGTTTCAAACAGTAAAATAAAATCTGGATTTTTTTTTTTTAACATACGCCTTTCCTCTCAAAATGATAATGTATCAGGTGTTACAATATTTTACAGCTTTAGACTTGAGTTGACTCACTTGTGTTAATATTTAATGGTATGGTGCCAGGCTGTACTCTGTTACTTTCAGAATACTGCCACGTTGTTTTGAGAGATGATGCATCTCCTGCCTTATTACCAGTTATCTGGAGTAGATTGTGCTCTGTGTGGCCCTTAAAGGTGTGGTGCTTCTGCTGCATTCAACTTTGCATTAAAGCTGTGGTGGATCCTATCAACGAGAACATAAAGAGCCCAGTTCTGGTCTTTGCAGTATTGATTAGGAAATAAGTTAGAAATAATGTAGATTAGAAAAAAAAATCAGAAATAATTCTGGTTTATTACCTCTTATCTCATTGCTAAAAATATCCTGACCCTTTTGAAGCTGGCCGAGGGAACTGTAGCAGTCCTTGTCCTTGATATCTGGATGTAGAGGGACCTGGATTCTGTACAAAGTGAGGGAGGTCAGCGCACTGTGTTTGAGGAAAAGGCGTGGATGAGAAAAATACTTTGGAAGGCACCTTCACACTGCAGAAACAGGGAATTGAAAAAAAACACCAAAGCAATTTATGTATTCCCCATGAAGAGAAGGACAATTGCTTGCCTTCTTCAGCTGTGCCTGGGCACCAGCCTCCTTGCAATGACTGTGAGTGCAGTTTGGCAGCTAGTCTGTATCTGCCTCGACTTCCAATGCCATCAAAAGGAGGAGGCATGGCACCGGCTTGTTGGCAGAAATGCTTTTTCATTCTATGCAGTGGATCAAGGAACTGTTGTTTGTTTACTGTTTTTTAATCTACATGAGCACTAGGTTAGTTTTCATTCAGGTTGGTTCTCTGATCTGGTCCAAGCGAGGCAACAAGAATGGAAGGTCCAGAATGAAGGAAGAAGCAGGATTATTTGGACTCAAGTAGAGAACAGGACTGAATCTCCAGCAACATTTTGCACTTTGATCAATTAAGTCAGCTGTTAAATCACACCTTGAGAATGTGAAGCTAGCTGTTGTAGAATGGGGCCTCTCCATGCTGTAATGTTGGTTACTAATCAGTAGTACTGAATGGTTATAGATGGTGGTGTTCATTAATACAGGTTTTTCTGATCATATTCACTTAGTCTCTGTGAGTTTAAAATGAAACCAGACAATGTTGGATGCAGTTTGTTCTGCACAAATCTGAATTTGGTCTAATTAATAAGATACGTGATCAGGAGGGTATTGTTGATTTTGGTTCTTTGGAAAGAAGTTCCTCTAAAGCCAAGAATTAAATAGACTGATTTGGGTCAGTTGGGTCCTTAAAGATTATAATCTAGTTCCAACCCCCCTGAGATGGGTAGGACACCTCCCAGTACATCAGCGTGCTCAAAGCAGGCTGGCATTGAGCACTGAGAACCAACTGGATGTGGATGTACTGTTGACTTGTGCAATGTTACAGAATATAGCAATATGCTGAGGTGCTTCCAGCTCTTGCTTATAAGAGGAATGCCTGGGTATGTTCAGGTGCAAATTGTTCTCACTTTTTCTAGAAGGTGGGAATAAAATCCAGCGTGTTTACTGATGGTGGAATTATGTAAATTGTGATGTTGTTGAGACACTTTTTCTATTTCTCTAGTGTTCTGGATGTCCTTGAATCACAAAGCAAGTATGACTAGATAATCCTTTTCCTCATTGTTCTTGCCAAAGGAACAATAGTAAGTGTGCAGCACAGTGGCTTGTTGCCCAGGAAATGTGTCTTCCCGAAATGCTGTGAGGTGGTCACTGCCCTGGGCAGGTGCAGCCTCAAGTCATGCCTACGTGGGTAGAACCTTAGCTTGGGTTCCATGGTCAAATATGTTGAAGGTTGAAGTATGCGTCAACACTGGGATCAGAAAAATTTGAGTGAGGTATGGCTTAGCAGCAGGATACTACTTTAGAAACTGACAAGAACTTTACTGAAGCAGGGTGTCTTGCATTGGTTTGCCTAATGTAGAGGAGGTATCTTTCTGTTCTGCGGTATCTCTGCTTCTGGTTTCCCTATCGGACCATGAGCAGTCTGAGGTGATTTTGGAACACAGGAAGGACATATATACATGGTACAAAGGATTTCTTTTGGTAATTTTAAGTTTTATGTGTGTGAATTAGTTATTTCATTGCTGCCTTTTTTTGTTAACTTGTTGGTAGCTCATCATTGCATCATTTAGAGCAGCTGAGAATAACAGCTTTCAAATTTAATATAGGTGCTTAATTTTATATCCACTGTGGGGGTCAAATTAAAATGCTTTTTAAATTGTTAATATATTTCAAAGCCTGAGTTAACCAAGTAGCTTTGTTGAGGCAATGTACGTTCGTTCAGATTGTCACCAGTATGTGTCATAACAGCACGTCACGTTGGGTTTCTTTCTGTGAGCAGGGGATTCGGCTTATCTGACTCATCACTGGCTGACCTTGTGCTTCTGTTGCTGTTACACCCATGACTTTTGAACGAAAGTATTTTGTATTCTGAGAGCATAATTAGAGTAATTAAACGACCTCACCTGTTACACGAACTCTCATCTTAATGCAATGAGGGCTTAGAACACAGCTTCATTTTTGTGTCTTGGTGTTTCATCTACTTAGAAGTTTCTTTTAATTTGGGCGTAGAGCTTATTCTATGAAATCGCATTGAAATGTGTTACGATGTTCTGTGTATGAATGTGCATACATTCTCCATTTCTCCAGAATTCAAGCAGGAGTGATTTTTTTGAGATCAGGTGCATGGCTGTTTTATCTTGTGCTCACAGCCACACAGCTGGCCACAGGTAGAACTGGGTGCTTCTGGACACAGTAGATCTGCACTTTGACTTTGTTAAAATTCGGATGTTTTTTGTCCATGCGCTTTTCTTATTTTTTGCTTGTCTTTAGTCACTAATTTGATTTAGTATTTTAAGAAATTATTCCACTTCATAGAAGACCATTTGTGAAAGCATCACAAACTGCTGTAAACATTAAATCTCCCATCTTTTCTGTGATATAGGCTGCATTCCTTTAAGTGGAATTTAAGGGCAAAATTGTCAAACTCAAATTCCTAGAATTAATCACCTGTAATTTCTGTTTAGTCAGCAGAGTAAGTGACCTAAATTTCAAGGTGCTGAATATTCCAACTCTATTTGAAATCTTTGGGGTTTGGCTAAGTGAATTGCAACCAACTTTCAGAGTGAGTTGCAGTTGGAGCATTTGCACAGCCTGTCCAGAGAGATTGTGCTCTCATCTTTGGAGATACTCAGAAGCCATTTGGACATGGCCTTCGGCTCCCTGCTCGAGCAGAAGTTGGACCAGATGGCCTTCAGATGTCCCTTCCAAGGGGCCACAGCCACATCACTAATGCTGTCAAGCCAAGAGGTTCTTGTGCTTGTTCAGCCATGTTTTACTGACAGCAATCACATGGAATTCACTGGGTTTTGGTTTGTAGATTTGAATGCTGAATAGTCTGCTTCCAGTCACACACCACAGTTTGGTGTTATCTGTAACTATATGGAAACAGATGTTTTCAGAGCTGTTACTAGTCTTTAAAAAGTAAAAAATATGGAAAATTCGAGACAAAGACTTTCTTTTAGTGATCTCTATTTTTCTTCAGTGTCCCAGTAGTTACCCCAACAACATTCCTCTGTCTTATATGCAGCAATTTTTAGAACACAGTATAATTAAAAACAAAACAAACAAACAAACAAAAAAAAAACACACCAAAACACAGTAGTTTGTTTAGTTCTGCATAGTGTTCTAGGGTATACAAAGTATACCCTATCTTTGTATCTGGTGATACAAAGGGTTTGCTCCTAAATTATTTTTGAGCTAAAGTGTTTCTACCTGAAGACATGGATAAGATCATGCGTATAGGTATTTCTTGTAAGAATTATGCATTGGGAAAGGAAGTTTAATTTCTTGCTAACCAGATGTTCAAGCCTTGTCTGGTTATACTTTATGATATTATTTGGACTTTCTAGACCTAATGGAGTTCTGTTTTATACCCAATATAATGGTAGTTGTTTGCAAAATGTATGGGGAGAAGAGAGAAGAGTTCTGTTCTTACCATGGTGGAAGTATTTCAGCAGGTAGGTCAGCACACTCTGCATGCCCCCATATTTGACATGATGCATTATAGTTTCATAATGCTTCTCCCTGCCAAGAGCAAGCATTCCTTCTAATCCAAGGCTTGCTGGAAAAAGTTTTTAGTCATCTAGTAGCACACCCACTGCCTATTGAGAAATGTTTTCAGAAGGGAGCAGTGTCTGCAGCATGGCTCATGGAGGCTGTTTTGAAATACTTGCCTGAGTACACACCCATGCCTGTAAACCTTACTTGAGGAAACTTTTTAATGACATCAGTGGGATCATCCAGCACAAAGGAGCATAGGACAGACTCTTAAGACTAATCAACTACCTGTCAGACTAGTAAATTTCCTATTTTCAAAGCGGAAAATCTATGTACTGAGTAATACTGAAACCAAAACGTACAGATATGTAGCAGCTTTGGAAGCAGACATGAAACTTTACAAGATATTTGTAGGTTTAGCAAGGTCATCTCAGTGTTAGGCGGGTGTTTCCTTTCATGCTCAGCAGACGCGCGTGTCTGGCATCTGAAGTGCTACGTATATTTGCACAAGTGCTCTGCTAAGCCAGGTGAGGAATACCGGAAGAGCTGTGGATCTGTCTTTATGCAGCTCATGACCAGACCTGCAAGGGGGCCTCTGAAATAACGTGATTTCCCAGTGGGTTTTGCAACATGTGTGCTGTGGAAACTGTGGCTGCACTGTGCTGGGATGGTGGAATTCTTTTCTTTAGTATGTTGTAGCGAGCCAGTGTTCAGAGGCTGGTTTTCAACATGAAACAAATGTTGCTACTTTTGGAGTGCAGCTATAGAATTTGAGGTATCCCGGCCTTCCTCAGCCTGAAGTCGTTTTAAACCACACCTTTCTTTCTCCTTACCAAGTTCATCAGTAGATAGCGAACTAATGGTCTTGCACGTAGCCTCAAGGACCAAAGGGCTGAAGGCACCATAGACTGCAGAGGAGGAGCAGGAAGCTATATCCTGTTGTTCAGGACTCTGCTAACAGTTGTCCAGGAAAGCAAAAATTTGGGTGCAGACATATTTGCATACAGAACGGAGCAGAAAGAGGATCACCATCCAAGAGCTGGTGAACACTGCAGTAAAGCCCTCCAGAAGTGGTCAATGTGGTTCTTCTTCTCTACTACTCAGCTTCCAAAGCAATTATTTACATCTGATGTTTCTGTTTCATTAATGTGTTTGAAGGGCAGAAATGAGATCTTCCAGGCCAATGGGGTTTATAGTCTGGACAAACTCAGCACAACTCATGCTTAGCAAGACCTCGTAGTTAAAAGTTGTCTTAATTTTTTGTGCAAAGCCAGGTTTACTGAAAGAAAATGAAGAAAGTCGTACAAGCACAGTGATGACTCATGCTCACTGAGGAATTCCCATGCGATTAAGTACCACCCTGTGCTAGTCTGCTTTTATGTACTCTAGATAGATGTGTTTACTTTAACTTATTGGCAGGGTTGTGCTTGAACTTAACCAAATATTAGTTACAAAGTTGAAATGCCCTGTTGATAAAGGTGTTACGTGGCTATAATAGGACTTTGGATCCATCCAGTACTTTATCTTTCATATGATAACATCTGTTATTTCAAAGTACCCATCTAGTTGCGTCATGTTTGTTTCAGATTATGCTTTGTATTACCACTCTGGAGTTACTGTCTTTAAGTTTTCCCCATTTTGTGCTACTTTAAGGAATCTAGGCTAATTCAGCCATTTGCTTTAATTAAAGCAAATACGGGTTAGGATGGTGTTCTTGTCACTTGCCTGCATTAGGATTAGGATGCTATTCATGTTATTTGCTTGTATGAGTATCTCCTCTGGTTCCAGTAGGAATGTTCACAAGTAAGGGTGAGTCATGTCATGTAGGTGTGCAACGGTTTATTTTTAACTGACACGGAATTTTGGTGCTTGCTAATCTTCATATTTTCTGTTTTTTACAGCAGCAACAAATATAGTTCTGAGAATCTCTTACCTTTGGAAGTGACACAGTCTTCTTCACTGTGTTGGATCATCAAGGTGTTGCCTGCTCTTTCATCAGTAACTGCTATATGGGCTTTGGCACAGAAGTGGTTTCAGATAGATATGGATTCACTCTAAAAGTTAGAAAACATTCCCAGTATAACAAGTGTGAAGTCTATTAGGGAAGATGATCAGAGAATCCGAACTGTTGCATCAGGATAGGACAGTACATTTTCAGATACTTTAACTGCAGGCTTCCTGTTCTTGTGAAGTTGTTTGACTGAGCGATTTTGGTTTTGTTTCACACAAAGTTTGCTTTAGGCAGCATCAGAACAAGGGTGGAGTTCAGCCTCTTCTGCCAATGTTCTCACTCTGTATATCAGACAGGAGGTTCTGGGGTGAGCGCTGGCTGATGGACTGGCTGAGTCCAGTAAGAAGGGAGGCTGCACCCCTTCGCCAGCCTCAGGAGGTCTGCCTGGAGTCCATGCAGAACCCAGCAAATGCAGTAGTGGTGAAGCCTGCACTTAAGGCACTATGGCCAAAGCTGAGCCTTTTTTCTTGAAGGCGAGTAAGGGTAGAAATGCTTTCCCTAGCTTTCAAGATCCTTAAAAATTATTTCTTTAGCCATCCAAAGCTATAATGCCATGAAAACTGTGGAACCTGTATCATTTACCCTTAGAGCTCTTGTGTGTAACCAGTAGTGATTACTTTTCTTTTTTGCTCTTCTTGAACATAATTTACAACATTAAGGAAGTTCTTCACGAGGTGTGTTTGGAAATTCTAGATCTTAATCTTATTTTGAGGGAGAAAAATTGAAGTATCTTATGGTTCTTAGTTTACTGTTTTATAACCTTTGCATCAGTTAGGCGCTCGTATGGCAAGAGGATTTTCCACTCGTTTTTGAGAGTGGATATTCTGTGGCTATGCATATGTATTTCCCTTCCTTTTCTTTCCTTGTTTGCCACCATTCTACGCAGTTGGAGGGGTTGCTTGAAAACATTAAATATAGCAAGTTATATGGTTCTCTTATCATTAAATGTAATTAAACATATAATTTGTTTTTAAATCTGAAATGCAGCAGAAATTGCATCCAACCACCAAAGATCAGCAGTGGTATGTAGGTTTGGTACAGACAATGAGCTCTCAAACCTGAGGGGGAAAAATTATTGAAATTCTTAGACAGGCAACATTAATTCAGAATCTTGAACTATCAAAACTAAGTGATGATAAACTTTAATAGTATTTTATTGTGTGTGATGCTGTGCGTTATACTATTTAGGCATTTTTGTTTGCATCTGTGAAGGACTAATAAGAAACGTTGACGGCATCGGTGTAATTTGAAACTCTGCTCGTAGAGTTAAATAGTACTGATTTTTTTTCAGAATTAGAATACAAACAAAAAACATACATGAAATCACATTCACCAATCAATAACTCAGTTGGTAATATAGCTGATGTTATTTTATAAGAGAGAGCATATAGGAAAACAATCCAGAAAGATGTTCTATATAGTGGCAGATTATTTCATTACAGCATCGTGTTGACTGTAACATTTATGTTCTGTATCTTTGAGAAGGAACGGAGTGTCAGCTTTTAACTCCCTGTGAAAAATTTATCTTGTGACTTAGCTGGTGGGACCAGAGGTGTTACACATCTGAAAGCTGTGATTTATGATATGATGAAGAAAATGGGTGCAGCTTAAATTTCATTTAGCAGCTTGCTGTTTCTATGGAAGTGTTTATGGTGACAGTCTATGGCATGTAAAAAAGATAGGCTTAGGTATCCATTTAGGAAGGCTAAACATTACAAATGCAAAGAAGTCCTCTGTGCTTATTGGAATGCTGGGATGTGGTTTTGTAGAAAGTAGAAAATTCTAAAACTTCCACGAGTGTGACTTTATTTTCCAGGATTGTTTTGTCCTTCAGAGGAACAAGTGTCCACAGTTAGTCATTGGTCTTTCTTTTAACCATCTGTATCTGCCTGTGTATGTGTGGAGCTTTGCATCCACTGAGTGTTTCACAGGCTGCCCTCTGTTCTGTGTGTGACACCACATACCATCTCAGGTGTTACAACCACCAACCAGCTGATTGGATCTGTCCTAGTGGCTGTCATACACAATTACTGTAGGTTACTTGTTCTTTCAGCCACATAGATGGTATCTAATGATTTCATCACTTTGGTTATGTATTATACTTACATTTTTTCAGTGTTAAGTTCTTCCTATCTAGTAGCTACCAAAAATGCCTTTCACCAGGGAACCATCCACACTACTAACCTTCCTTCCCTAGCGACTGCTGTAGATAGTGAGGGACTTCTTTGCTTCTTTAGAGCAATGGGAGGTCTTGGGCAGCTCCAAGGACATGTTCAGGTAAGATTTGCTTTTTGGTAATCTACTGATGGATGATTAGACTGTGTCACCTCTGGAGAGTTATATTCTCTGAGCAGCCAGTTTAAACCTGCAGTCACACTGAGCCCTACTGTCTCAATCCTTGTGTGTTATCACTTACCCAATTGACCTGTATTTGCTGGTATATTTGCGTATTTTCTGGAGTTAAAAATCCAACTGTCCTAATTGGCAAATAAATAATAGAAGCCTAAGGGCTGGATGCTACCTTGAGACCCTGATTCCCTGTCCCTGCCTTGGGCAACTACCAAATAGAGACAGTGACCTGGGTCTGCAAAGCCTGCTGTCATCTTGTGACCATGACTAAGCACTGTGCATGAATCAAAGCTCTGTGCCCATCGGTACCTGCTGAAGAGAGGACCGGCAGTGATGGAGAGCCCACAGTTTCTGGTGCAGCACTGCCAGCGCAGCCACTGGGGGGGATCAGATACCTGGCCCTCAACGTGTCCCTCCTCTCCACAGTGACAAAGGCCACCCAGCAGGACCTAGGGGGCATGAGACCCCTACCCGTCCCCATCCTGAATTGTTGAGTGATGGAGAAAGGGGCGCCCTGGTGCACAGAGGATCCGTGTGGCTTTGGCACTGGATATCCCCTCCAAGTGCCATCCTGGCTATGCAAGATTGCTCCCCATGCACAAAGCAGGCACACAGACCCCTTAAACACCCCCTTCCCCCCCTCCCCCCACTATGGCAGCACCCATCCCGTAGTCTGGGGGTCCCCACAATGGTCTCATCCCATCAGAACCCATCCCACAGCCTGGGGGTCCCACATGGATGGAATCCCCCAGGCTGCAGCACTGCAGGGGAGTTTAGTTTAATATGCCTATTGATAATCCTTGGTAATAGAAGGTGAGAGGTTACAAAACTGATATGGTGAAGAGTTGGATTAAGCTTATGCTGCTTTTTGCACATCTGCTTTATTCACTGCAGTAATCCTGTTCCTGTTTCCCATCACACACAAGTACAGTAGCAGATGTGACTGCGATCTCTATGTAAGCAGCATTTCTCAGTGTACATGTGGACAGCAGGAATCCAGGGCTGCAGTGCTGTAGCACTTCCAGACTGGGAGGTGGCATGAAATCTCGTTCCATCACAATAATCTTCTTACAGTCATTGACCATTAATCAGATTCTGAATCAGTCAGAAACCCACGTACAAATTCTGCATGTGAAGAACTGTATGCTGATGTTGTGATTGCAATGGTTCCAAAAACACATTCTAATTTTCTTCAGCTTGTTGTACCCTTGAATAGCTCTCAGTTAGAACAATAGTAAGTCTTATGAGTTCACTTCAGGTCGAATGTAATTGGTTAAAATCTTGGGAGTTAATGGAATTAATGAAGAGTCTTTATGAATATCTCTTATTGGGTGTCTGTTTTATGTGCATTGCTACACTTGGGGAACGGAGGCGGAGGGTAAAAAATTGTCCCATTTCAAGCTTGAAAATAATCTGTTCCTCATGCTGTGTTGCACAGAGGTATATATTAGTAATCTAAACCCAGTTTTCTGATTTGTACAGCTGTTGCATACATGTAGAATAGAACAGTATGCTAGTAGTACAGTGCTGGCAATTCTTGCTCACAATATTGTCACAATTTTAAGAATAGAATAGGAATATACACAGTAAGCCTGTGTAAATGCTATAGTCCAAGGGAAGCAAACTTCTATGAGGCATTTTGCTTAGCCAGGGTTTCACTCTCAAGCTGCGACAAGAAATAGTAATAGAACTTGCTTGTTTACTGTTCTACTTTTATCATAATAACATTGTTGTGATGGGTAATGAATGCAGACTATTTGTATGCCAAAAAAAACCCCAGTTTTTTGAAGTGGTTTATTTGGTTGTGGAATGAGGTTACAGTAGCATTGGTTTGGGTTAATTGTAGTTGTCCTTAAATAAGGATTATAGGCTCTTCTTCAGACACAAAAGCTTTCATAGACTCATTTAGTGGTAGTTGCACCACGATTTTAAGTTTTCAGTTTTCTGAGCTGGTTGATTAACCATCAAAACCTTTTTTGTTGCATCACTGCTGACTGCATCTTAGGTCAGCGTTAGTACTAATAAATCTTGTCCATATATTTCAGTGTGGTAGTTCTCTGTGTTGCTGCAATAAATTGTGAGTGCTTTCTTCAAGTTTTCATCCTTAGTTCAGAGCAGCTTTCAGTCTCAAATTAATGGCAGAGATAGCAAGAATATGCATGTGTTAAAGCTATATAAGCTGTAGAGCTGTATGAGGATCCCTTTTATGTTCAGTGACCTCTTTGAGGATAGCAGGTGGTCTGCTCCTCCTCAGAAATAGTTCATTAGTTCATCCAAGTAGTTGTCATGTAGCTGATAAAGGTAATATGGATATTTTCTCCTGGATGCGACCAGGAGACTACAGGCAGCAGAGACTGTTTCTGAGCAGAGATTATTTCTAAACAGAGGCAGTTTCCTCCTGTGGCTGTCTAGGTGGAGTTTGCTGATTGACTGACATGTACCTCTGAGGTGGCATGCCTGAGGGCAATTACAGCTATAGCACAGTGTTTTAGTGGATGATGGCTGGAAAACATGAGCCAAGCATCATTTGGACATTAGGAAATATATGGTAGCATGGATGGGTGTTTCTCCGTTTGATTAAAGGGAAGCTGTGAGTGTTTTTAAGTCACTGGGAGCATTGTCAGAACAGGTGGCAAAGAAGTTTCCTAAGCTTAGCTTAGTTACTGTATGAATGCATACTCATCGTATGTTCCCAGTAGTCTGAACTGGTCTTTGCCACTGTGAGCAGTAACCTGCAAAGCAGTAGGAGAGGAACAAACAAAAATGAAAGGAAATGCAAACATGAATCTGCATTGGCACAAGTGCATTGCATTGTGGAGTCTTTCCAAATGCTTATGTGCAGCCCATGCTGCTGTTTCCCAAGCTGTGTCTTATCTACTATTGTCACACAGTTGCTAGCCTCAGCCTACATAAATAGTTGCTGTGCTGCCTGATGAAGGGTGGGACCAGAATTTGTGCAAGAAAAGTTGTTATGAGAAGCTTTCTGATAAAACTTGAGGAATAGTGTCCAAATGTAAGGATTTTTTATTTGCTTCAAGGCTTTTTGTTTTATTCTTCAAATTGTTTTCAAGTTAATTGCAAGTCATTTGTCATGGGTCTTTTTCAGTTGTCTCTCTTGATCACTGTTGTGTTTTTTAGCAAATCCAGCCTAGGAGTGACTGTAAGGAGGTGTAGGGCAGTAACGCTGGCCATTTGGAGCAAAGAAGTGACTGCTGAGAAGAAGCAAACCATGTTTTTCAGTATAAACTCACAACTATTTTCCATTCTGTCTGGGATCTTTAATTTAAACCAGGAGATTGTTTGTATTTGCTCAAAACACACTGATGCCAGAAACAATTACTACAAATGTCTTAACTGTTTTCTGGGTGTAAGAAACAAGAACCTCTTTTGAAGTGGTGGTGATAAAATATTTAATTAATTAAAAAAAAAAAAAAAAAAGAGCAACATGTTCAAGAAGGACTAACAGAATTAATGCTAGATAAGTGGGCCATAAAAGTCTCCTTTCTGTGGAGGGAATCACAGCCAGGCTGTGTCTTAGCTGCATGCCAGAGAGCTAAGGAAAAAAGTTCTCACGGCATCCTTACTGCTTAAGTGAGTTACGGCAGGCAGGGGCAGCAAGTTCAGATATGAAGGCACACCCTTTGATTTGCTTTCTAGTAGGGAATCTGGCTTAGGACAGGGATGTGAGATGTGATTGCAGTTGAATACAATTTGGGGAGGGGGGCTGTTCATTTGTTTGTTTTCTTTCTCAGCAAGTATTTGTGTAGTGACTTTGAGAGTCCTTGATAGACTTTTCCTCTTTGCACGAGGTAGACTTAGGATTTGATAGTATACAGAATAAAAGAATGTTTCTATGTTCCACATCCACTAACAAAATTAACATAAGGAATGCTTGCTGTCCTTCTGATCAAATACTTGGTTTTTCCCTCAAAGACAGTTAAGAGTGCTTTTGATGTGACCAGCCCTTAAGTGGCTGGAAAGCATAGTATTTAAACACTTGAGCTCTTCATTTCATTTGGGTTTTTCAGACCAGAGTATTTAGTTTTACTTTCTTTGTGTGGAAAAAAAAAAAAAAAATCAATTAAAAAAATCTACTTTAAATATAGGAAGTTCTTGATTATGTCAAATTTTATGTCAAACCAAGGGTGATGGCTGGGGGAAGCTGTGTGGGTTTTTTTTTGAGGGGTGTGTGTTGTTTTTAGCATAACACAATGAAGGGAGTTTTTGGCAGAGGAGTCACGTTCTGCAGAGGAAGCGTGCAGGATGATGTTTGTGCTCGTTTTAGTCATCAAAGGTGAAGTGCACAATAATGGTAAGCCTGTGTTTCTACAATCGGAGGATATTTCTCATACTGAAGGAAGTCTCCAAGGTCAACAGCTACAATACCCGGAGTGGTTACATCACTACATCTGTGTAAGACTGCTCTCTTTTTTAACCACTGCTTTTTCTTCCTTTCTCTCTCTTCAAGCTTCAGTGTTGATCACAAAAGTTGCCAGAACACTGTGGATTTAAGTTGGACTTCTGTTTACAGTGATGAGCATTCTCCCCCTCGGTTAGCTGAAAGTCTCGCTACAGTCTCTTAATAACTAATTTCAACAAATCCAACGTTCTTAAACTCAGTTTGTCTAACGACCTTTTTTTGTGATGGGAATTGTATTGTATTATGATGACACCGTTGGCAAGATCTCCTGAAACTTGTCTTATCCTGTGCATTTCTTAGTTACTATGGAATCACAGATTCATAACATAATTTGGGTTGGTAGGGACCTCAGAGTCCGTCCAGTTCCAACCCCTGCTGTGGGCAGGGGCACCTCCCATAGACAAGGTGCCCAAACCCATCCGGCCTGGCCCTGACTGCCCCCAGGGATAGGGCACCTACAGCTGCCCTGGGCAGCAGTGCCAGGCCCTCGCTGCCCTCTGAGTGAAGAATTTCTTTCTTATATCTGATGTAACTCTGCTCTGTCTCGGTTTAAAGCCATTACACCACGGCACGTCTCTCCACATGCATGGAAAAAGTCTCTTCATCTTTTTCATAAGCCCTGTTTAGGTATTGGAAGGCCACGATCATTTTTCCCCGCAGCCTTCTCCAGCAACCCCGGCTGTCAGCCTGTCCCTGCAGCAGAGGCACTCGGCCTCTGGGCATCCCTGTGGGCTCCTGTGTCCCCACTCCTACAGGCCTGTGTTCCTGTGCTGGGGCCCAGAGCTGAATGTAGCTCTGTGAGGGACCAACATTTTGTTGGTTGTGTTTGTTTTTTTCATTCACCAATGCTCCCAACATCTGCAACATCTTTGAGAGGAAAAAGAGAACAGGATAGATTTTAGTTTTTCCAGGTCGCTTTGTTTGTCCATTTACTAAGCAGGTTAATATTACCAGTACATCTACAAGGATTTGGAAACCCATGATCAAATGCATTTCTCTCTTTTCTGGGGAGTGTTGGTTTTGTTGTTGTTGTTGTTGTTGTTGTTCCTGGACTTGAATTTTCATTGCAAGAAGGTTATTCTCTGATCTGTTTAGAAAGCAGTATTTTTCACCAGTGTTTGTTGATGGTAGCTTTAATTAATGGTTGCTAATCTATAATGGCAAGAACAAGTGCATTTCTTAAAAGCCCAACTGCCCATTTCTTTTTTTTTTCCCCAACATCCTGATGATGTTTGCTCTTGTTCCATTAACCAGGTAGCAAAACAGAAGGCACCCCTGCATACTTCTCTTTGCTGTAGACTTTATTCTGTTTATACCCAAATCTCTGATTTAGCATTGTTGAAGTCAGCCTTGTCTTTCCCTAGCTTCAGCTTGTTCTGAATCAGTCTATAAACCTAAGTATTAAAGCTGCTTCAAAGAAAGGAAACAACCTTTTTCTTTCAGTTCTTAAAAGAACTTCTGTTGTTGTTTGAGGCCACTGTTCATGTCTAATTATGTTCACTGGTGATCATGTCATGCATCATGTATTAAAGTGAAGTTACCTAGCATTCAGTATTTCCTTGATTGCATTTGGTTTGTCAACAATTATTTCATTTAAAGTGGGTGATGACATTCTGCTGTCCTTGTTCCCTGACTTGACAATGAGGGAATGATAGTCATTAAGACATTTTATACGTCATCCAGGTAGCTAGGTAACCCTGAGTATTTAAAGAGGTGAGAATAAAGACTGATCTTCTTTTAGGTGTGGATAAATATGAGATAGGTTGGATTGAACTAGTGAAAGAAGTACTTGAGAAGCTGTGGACATGTGTTTTGGAAGGTGTGCCAGGTGTATTGGTTGTAAGTTGCTCATCCTTGCCCTGCTCAGCATTGCTGCCAACATTTTACTTTATTTTCCCAATGGAGAAACAAGATTTGCTTCTGAGCATCATCTCAGCAAATATGTGGAGTGCCTTCATGGCATTCTAGGTGGAGGCCTTTTGGTAAGTAACAAGCTAGTGCATTCTTGCAAGTTTATTTTGAAGCTACTTGCTATTACTGTTTCTTTACCATTGCATTAATTTATTTGTTGAATGTCTTGTCAGTGGGAATCTCTGGAGTTGTATTTAAAAAAAATCAGCTACATTGCACCATAGTTACATTATTAGTTACTATTAATTGTCATATCTGTAAATCTCTATCTCTTTTGAGCTGAGAATTAGGATATAGGTCGTAGACCCCAAATGCAGTACTAGAACCAGACCTATCAGAGGGATGTTTTTATTTAAAGGTTAAATCTTACATTTTTATTCTATTAGTCAGCTATTCTCCTTTTTAATGTCCGTAGATAACTAGTATTTAATTACATTTCTTAAATGTATGACATCTAATATGTGGTAAGACAACAGTTGTTCTTCTGTTTTACTTTTCTATTCAGAGAAATCAAATAGCAGTTAGCAGAGCTTTACATTAGAGTAATAGCCAAGGATGAAGAACTAAGTGAGTTCACTGTAAGAGCCTGTTTAATCTTAAGCAATTGTTTTCTGCCTTTTCAATTTTGCAGAATGGAATTTAGCACGTTTAAGTTCTCTAAATCTAGGCTTCCTTCTTCATTCACTTTTAGCAGTCCTCTTAGTCTCAAGGCATTGGCAATTCATAGGTTGAAAACCACTGCATGATAAGACTGTCTTGTGAGAGGTGCTTGCAAGCTGTGTTACAGCCCTATCAGAAGCCAGACTGAGATTTTAAAAGGCTGATTTTCCACGCAGACTAATCCCAGTGAAATTGATGGAGCTACTTCTCAAACACACTCTTGCCCAACCTCTTCTGCACCTGAAGCAGTGGGGCTTAGAAGAAGGTTTTAGTAAAGGCTGTGACTAGTATGCGACTCTGCTCTGTCTCGTTAAGTAAATCTGTGGTGTTTGCTCACTATGCTCTTTCTGTATGGTTTTCTGAGGTATTTCTGGATACGATGCCTTTGTGTAAGTGTAAAGTATTATTAAATCCTATTATTGATGGTGGGGAGTATACTTTGTTTAATCAGCTCTGTGTTTGTTTCTCCTTCTTGATTTTATGCCAGAATTTCTGGATGGTGTCTGCTTTGTTGCTTTGCTCTTCTGTCTCTGACAATTTTGTGAATGTGAAATCCTAGAGAAAGCTGGATGTCTGTAGTGAGATGTCTTGCTTAGGATATTTGTCACACAGACAATAGTAACACTTCAGTGAGTAGTCTCTGGAAACTTCACTTGTGGTTGAAACGTATTTCAGAGACTTATCATTAGTTTTCTTTTGGTAGAAAGTAAATGAAGGGTTTTTATTTTTTTCTCTTTTCTTTAAAGCTTTTTGTTTGCTGTATACAGCCTTTAGGGAGAACTGCAACATTTTAAAGTTGAAGCGTCTCAAGCTACATTAAATCCACAACGTGATCTTGATCAACTGGCTCTTTGTGCACTTACGTGCTATTTGTGCACAAAATACAAGTAGGACTATACCTATCCTGTTGTTGGTATTACTGAGATGAGTAGTGAGACTCCTACTGTGTTAAATAAATGTAAAACTGGATAACCTATACAGGCACCCTAACACTGCCAACAAGCAATGCAAGTGAATGCAGTGTAAGTACTGTGTTTTGTCTATCTTGTCTATGTAGCAAAACAGAACAGAGAGCAGTGTGCTTTGTTTGCCCCATACCCAGGTGCTCATTCCAGCTGCAGTATTCATTGGACTTCACAATGATGACTGCTGCGGGTGCTTTGGCCATAAGAACTGTGGGAAAAGCTGTGCGGTAAGCGAGCCTTCACACTGCAGCCCCAGACAGCCCTCAGGACACTGAGAAGACTGTGCTCAACTCTCACATCTGTGTTTGCCCTGCAGATGCTGTCCTCAGTTCTGGCAGCCTGTATTGGGATCCTTGGCTCTGGGTACTGTATAATCATTTCAGCACTGGGCTTGTCTCAGGGACCATATTGTTTTACTCGTGTAGAAAGAAACTGGATCTATCCTTTCACTGAATCCTCTGGAGGGTAAGTTGTCTGTTTGTCCATGCGTTACATCTTTCTCCATGCACATACGGTGTTTGTTCTTTTCCTGGACCTTGCAGCAATATTCAGCAACAATGTACCAATATCCATCCATAAGTTTTTGCTCCTTATTCACTAGCTGAACAGATGGGATCAGAATTGCTCACACTGCTGGAGTTTAAAACACAATAAATTTAAATCCCTCAGTTTTACATGTCTGAAGATGCTGATTAGTTGTGACATTAAGTAACTGAAGGATGTGCAAAATGGTGCTCTTCACAGATCACAGAATCACAGAATCACCCGGGTTGGAAGGGACCTCAAGGATCATGTAGTTCCAACCCCCCTGCCCAGCAGGGCCACCAAACATCCACATTCAGATCAGGTTGCCCAGGACCCCGTCCAACCTGGCCTTGAACACGTCCAAGGACGGAGCATCCACAACCTCCCTGGGCAGCCCATTCCAGGGCCTAACCACTCTCCTTGTAAAGAACTTCCCCCTAACATCCAACCTAAAATAATACTTAATACAAGCTGATAAAGGATACTTGGAAGTAATTGAATGATGCTGTTAATAAAATACTGTCTTGTATAGGTCTCTTTCTCTTAATATATGCAGGCAAATATATCTGTGTACTACATACAGTTCATGTGAGCATAAGATGTACTCTTTTAGGACTTTGAGGGAACCTTGAGCCACATCAAGATCCTTTGCAGCAGAGATTTGGAATTGTACATTTTAGTAGCATCCCTTATGAGAAGAGGCATTCCTTCTTCCCCACTTCTCTCAACTTATGGATGAATACAGAAGAGCTGAATTAATTCCTTGCTCATGGCTCATCAGTGCTTGTGTTCTAGCAAAATGGAAGAGAAGGAGCTGCTGGAATCTATTCCAATTCTCCTCTGAATTTATTCTATGTGTGACTAGTGCAGATTAGGCATGTGAAGGCCCAGAGGCAACAGCACAAAAAATGAAGTGACCCACTGGCTTCAAATTAGTAACTGCTGCCATTAAACGCCCTATCCTGGAAAATTCTGTTTGTTTCAAAAAGTTGTTGTGCTCTTTCAACTGTCTTGACATTGTATCTTATTTTGATCAATAATAGAAGATTTTGCCTTTCTAAATCAGATGTTTTAATGGAAATTAAGACTTAGCCAAAATGTGTGATTCATAGTTCAACGTGTACTGAAACAGAGCAGGATTTGCATGGAATGAGCCCTTATATTTTGTATTCCCACTTAGAGTGATTATCCTTAATGCAATTGCATACCAGATGAAGTTTATTTCTATTGTATTGTCAGCATCCTAATCTGACACAATTTTACTATACTTTCATTTGACGCGTACAGGTACTTGTTGAATTATGATGAGTGGGCTAAATGTCAAGAACCTCAAAACATCGTGCAGTGGAATGTCACTCTCTTTTCCATTCTCTTGGTCTTGGGAGGAATAGAGTTCATCCTGTGCTCCATACAGGTAGTCAATGGTATTCTTGGAGGAGTGTGTAGACTGTGCTGCGGCAGTGATGAGGTAAGCCATTTTTTCAGCTAGTAGAGAGTTAAAGAGTATTGTTACTGATAGCACTGCAGGGGCTTTGCAGCTGTTTTTCTGGCATTCTTAAGCAGCAATGAGTGTACAATTTGCATTTTTTAATGTGACGCTGTTGTGTTCAGCATTTTCATGTAGTATTTGACTACATGCATTTAGCTATTTGCTCAGCTGTCTGCAGTGAAGTTAGTCTTCATGTGAACTGAAAGGGCTGCATGTACACTGTGGTATATATGGTCATCAGCACTGCGTAGGTGATGCAACAAAAATTTGTATCTGAGACTGGCAAGGATCTTTGTTGTAGCCTAAGCCATTATTGCAGTGTGACAGAGTTTTGTGGCAGGCTGTTTCCTCTAGCTGTATTACTTTAGCCTCATAGTTTGCTCACAATAGCAGATAGACTACTGAGAATATGTGTGTCATTTGTAATAAAAACTGCAGCAAAAACCTTGCTTAGTAGATGTGGTGTAAGAGAAGGAATTAAACTGCACATACATAGTAAAGCTGACAGACAAATCTGAAGGACTTCTTGAAGGTTTGCTTTTGTATATTTTTGTTTTTTATGAGTGAGGAAGGGGAAAATCCTCTAGTTTCTTTAGCATCTTGTTAGACACTTTGAGACTTCTGTTAAAATCAGTCTGTAGTGGAAATGCTGGGTCACAGCTTGAAGCAGTGATGGAGCACCTGGTGAGAAGGCAGGGCCAGCCCAGAGGATCTCAGGTGCATGCAATGTACTGAGTGACTGGAAGGGCTGGAGCCAGGATCCATCCCTTCCCAGACTTCATTTAGGGTTGGCAGTGGAGCTGAGGGTATCTCTTGCTGGAGATGCCTGTATCCCTGAGGCCTTCTGAGGGTAAGCAATTTTTTTTCATTTGTTTCTATGCCCACAGCTGCTGCATTTGGGCTCTTCCTCAGTTACTGCAGCATAGGACTTTGCTGCTCCATTGTTGTTGCTGTGCTTTCCACCATGTTGTAGCATTGCAGCCTCATAGATGTAGTGTTGGAATTGCCTTATAGTATGAAAGTGATACAATTTATAACGTGTGCGTGTTATGGCCCAGAGCATTTTGCATTTTGATTTGATGTGGTTGAATGCTGTGGCACTTTGAAAGCATTACTGTCTTCTGCTTCCTATCTTCTGTGCTGTTACTGGGGTTTACAATGCTGTGCTATGGCTCTCTAGATCTGCTTGGGTTAATTGTAGCTCTTACAGTTAGATACAATATTAGTGTTCTTCCTCTTAATGCGTGTTTGTTTCTTTTTGTTTCCCTCACAGACACTTTCTTGCTAGAAAACAAGAAAACGGGTTGAAGTTGGTGTATATGCGTGGTGCGTTGAGTATCCTGTGTTGTTGTTTTTTGGTTTCTTAAATGTTGTATGTATACTGAAGTGCACACTTTGTTATCAAAGTATATGGCGACCACCAATTTAACTGACTTAGGGCTCTGTTTTTGAATTCATATCCATGTTTTCCATTTTCCACTGACCTGCCTGCATCTGAAGATAAAATGAGCTGCTTTGGTTCATTTCATGGACAATTGGGATCAATAAAGTTTTTAGTTGTTTTTTTTTTTTTTCTTTTTTTGTACTCACACGACAGCTCTGTGCTTCAGGCTGCTTTCACAGTAAAGTTGCATTTTTCATTCTGATGTTGAAACGAACGTGAACTGTAGTCTGCTCTGGAAATAAATTAGTTCTCACTGGAGTAACAAATAAAGCAACAGTAAAATATGGATGACCAAGAGCAACAATGAACTTCTGCTTTTAAAGAACTGGAAAAGTATTAGGATATTAAAGTGTGGATTTCTCTAAGCTGCTCCTGTTTCAAGTATGGGTTTGTATTAAAATTACCAGCAACTGTCAGTGTTTCTGCCTGTGCTGAAGCTGTTTTCTTGATCCTAGAGGAAGAGATAATGGTGGCATAGAACATAAATATGAAACTGAGGAGGAACTTCTTTACTTCAGGGGTGACAGATTACTGGAACAAGTTGTCTGAAGAAGTGGTGGAGTCATCTCCTCTGGAGATGTTCAGAACTCCCCTGAGAGCTTTCCTGTGAAACCTACTGTAGGGAGCCTGCTTTGAAAGGGGGGTTAGTCTGAATAACCTGTAGAAATCCTTGCCAACCCTGTGATTCTTTGAAGACAACCTCCTTTTTCTACTCAGCAGATACTGTCAGAGTAAGAGATGCTTCAGTCTTCAAACTCCTTTACTCACAAGGACTGCTTACCTCTTGACTACCTAGTCTTGTAACAAAAAAACCGTGGGTCTGGGTTCTTGTTTCCAGCCTGCTCCCAGGCAGGGCAATATAGTTCAAATGCAGATCAGCAGCACTAGACTAATCTGAAATATTACATTTCACCAACAAGGAACCTGGACCCTGTATCCAAAGACCCTGTGCAAGAGTCTGAAGTTTATCTTGTAGCATATTGCAGCAAATGTTTTACCCCATAGTAAAGTAAACCTGAATGATACGCTGCTAATAGCATTACTGAGAAGGTCAGTATGCTGCTGGGAGTGGCATTTTATAAGAAAGAACAAAACATGATGTTGGTTTAAAAGAAAATGAGAGTGACAGCTATTACTTCTCCACTTTTGGAATCTAACAGATAATGTCTTATTTGAAAATGGACAAGTTAATTTATGTTTGTGGGAAAAGGAATTTCCCACAGGTGTCAGTGCATAGTTAGTCCTATGTTAAGTCCATAGTTAAAGTCTCCTTTAACTAGGAGAGTGGTCTTTAAAAGTAGCCGGAAACAAGGTTTTTCCTCACTCTCTCCTCCTGTCCAAGTCTGTCACCTACAGATGTGTCTCTGTTAAAGGAAGTTAACTGAAAATGGGGAATTGCACACACAGGTCTATGGCAGCAAAAAGACATCGGAAAAAACAACCCCTCAATAAGAGGAATGCTGAGTTTCTGAACACAAACGGGTAGTTCTTGCAATACCACTCATTCATACACAAAGTATGCAGAATTAGGTGAAGGCGCTTTAGTATAGTATAGATTCTGCATGCTGTATTTATCCTTGTCTTATTCTGCTGTGGCAAAGAAGATGTGCATGTATGTGCACTCAGTTCCTTGTTGCTGTGCAGTGTGATGTCTTTGTATATGAAAAAGCACTTTGAAAGAGGATTTGCAAGGTTAAATTTGGTATGAAATCAAGGATAGGAGGAAGAGGACAAAATATGATGGAATATGGTATAATATGGTATAATTCCCAGAAAGTTTAAAGATTTTACCTGTACACTTGCATAGTTATTACTTGTCTTTCTGATACACATAACTAACTAGGGAACTGAAACTAGGTTAGGCACGCCAATGAACAGAATGACTAGGGGAGAGTTTAGAACTAAAACTGTGTAGCACCACTAATGTCACCTCTCGGTTTTTATGTTGCTGTTGTTAAAATAAGCTGCTTAAATTCCTTCAGTGCCTAATGGCTGACTTTGGGGAGTTTTATTAGTTACATTGTAGAAAAGCAGTTGTTTTGGGTTGGATTCATCTGGGTTAACGGAGATGAATCATCCAAAGTCAACAAAGGGTTTTCAGTAATGAGCTCTGCATGGACTCGTGGACGTTGGCAAGCAACAGGAATCCAGCTTTTGCAGCACTTAAGATATTTGAGAAACTAATTGCCAGGCTTGCTTAATAGTTGGTGTAAAATGGTGGTGTCCTGTTCTGGCAGTATGTGTGGCAGCAAAACACTCTTTGATGTGACATTTGCAGAGCTCAGTTTAAATATGAAGTGAGTCATGTGGTGTGTTGGCACGCTAGAATGGATGCTATTTCAGGTGTCATTTTCTTAGTGAGTTTCTTCTAAACAGAGCAGATTATTATGGGAAGTTGCCCACTCTGTAATAATTCAGGCCTTTGCTTTTAGGAAGAGAAAAAAAAAAAACATTTTGACTTACTAAATGAATTATGAGTCTAGTAATAAAAATCAATCCTGGGTTCTGATGTGCCTGCTTTTAATTCAGCTGTTTTCCATTACCGGAAGGAGCAGTACTGATACCACATCTGTGAGTGCTGGAGAAGGTTTGTCACTGGTTCCAGTTAGAGGAGGGGGCTTGAAAACATGCCCCTGGTGATCAGGGAATAGAGAGGAAATATGGGAAGAACTTCAGTGTAACATCTGAAGGCTTTAAAGTGAATCTCTTGGGAGAAAAAAAGTGAGAAAGGGAGAGTCAGAGCAGAAAATGGATAGGAAATAAAATGGTGCAGTTGCATGAGTGCCACCATGCCCATTTCCTTGGGAAATATATAAAAAATGACATCGTTGATTTTAAAAGATTCCCCCCCCCTTATTTTTTTCTGTAATGTTGAACTTCCTATTAAGTAAACCTTAAGCTTGATCTTTAATTACTTTTCTGATAACTTACTAGGGCAAGAGAAGAAGATATGTGTTGTGCTTTGACATTCAAACAGCTCTGGCTCTGCTGTACTGGAATGGACGCTTAGTTGCATGGGGCTGTCAGAACAATGACAAATTAAAATGAGGAAAGTGCCTGGCTCCTGCTTCCCACAGTGCAGAGCCACAGATGCATTTCAGAAAGCAGCCAGACCTCTTGTCATGTACTTAGGTCAGATCTGTACCCATACATGCTCAAATGTAAGTTCAGAATAAAACTTTGCACAATAGCAGGATTTATCTCATCAAACAGTTCATCATTCTGCTGAAAATAATAAAGAAATGTGATTATATCTGCCTGGCAGTTTCTAGCTGGTGTTGCTTGGACTTCTGTGTGCCCTGTGTTGTGCTCAAGACTCAGGTTAGTGTTTCTGAAGGGATACCTCATGTCAGCAGCCAGTGCTGGGCTCCATGTGAGCTCTCGTGTGCAGTCAAGTGTTGAAGGGACCTCTGTTTCCTTTAGATTTGTGTTGCTACAATTTTCTAATAGTAATAGCTTAGGCCAATATCTGCGTGAACTTTGAGGCAACGTGGACTTTCTGTGCAGATGCTTGACATCTGTCAAACAGCCCATGTAAGGTCAAATTATCGCTACAGTAATGATGAACCATTTGCCTCATGCTGCAGAACAGCTGCACAGGAATCTATTTCAACAAGAGGAGTGTTTCTATGCGGTCACTAGGAAGTGAGATTTTTTTATGTTCCTTCCTGAGTCTAACTCGTAGACGTATTTAATTAGGGAGATCGTTAAGGAGGACCTTTGAGAAGGGAAACTGCTACTTAAAGACATGTTTAGAAAGGACAGGTAGTTTAGGCAGCAGAATTTGTCTGTTCTTCTACCTACAATTAAGCAGTGGAGTCATATGAAGTGACTGAATCAAACAGGAGGTCAGAATACTTTTTGTATTTTAAACCTTGTAATCTTTTGTTAGCTTAGAAGAGCAAAACTTCTAGTATTCTTGAGAGATGGCTTTAGAAACATGTGGAAGCTGTTTGAGCTGTCTGCTGGTCCCTCTTGCACTTTGGAGCATTGTTGTTAATGTCCTTTTATATTTCCCTAATGGGAATGCTTCATATGTTGCTAGTTACCAGCATCCCAACTATGTGTGGTATTTTGAAGGCATCTGTTTCTCAGGTGTGATGGTAAGTGCTGATTTTATGGATCTTTAATTATTTGCAGTAGAATTGCATGTCATATTCAGTTACTGTGCAGTGAGATAATTACACTTCCAAAGGAAGTATGGATTTCTTTCTTGCAACAGTATGGGAAAAACTTGATCAAGCTGAAGAAATTGTGAATATCTTGAATGACATGCTGTGTATGCTGCTTTATTTCATACGTGTGATTTTGCAAGGCAAATTTATTTTTCCCGTTGGCTTTTTGTTTATGTTTAACTTGGACTCGTGTTACTGAGTCATGCGCTATTTTGATTTGTTCTTTTATGGACGTAGAATTAAAGCTCTTTAGCAAGGCAAAGCAAAAATCTGTAAAAGCCTATCATAACTGTCTGTAGGTTTTAAAGCTCTGTATACAGAGGAGTGGTTCACAGTGTCACTGTTATTAGGCTAAATATAGAGAATTGTGGAGAACTGTGACTGGTGTAGGTGTATTTTTCCCGTTACGTTTGTAATATGCTCATCTGCAGTAATAATGTGGTGTTGGCTACTGCTCATGCTGTTCACCAGGCTCGTAAAGATCTGTAGCCTCAGGAAAAGAAAGCAGTAAAGTAATAAGAGTGTGAACAAAAATCAGTGTTAGAAAAGGGCAAATGTGCAATGATTTATGTGTTTTTATGATGTTGCTGAACTGGGAGAGATACAAAAACTTTATTTTTGTAATTGAATATTCTTCCTAAAACAGAAGAAATCCCAACCTTCTGAGCACAGGGAGAAGAGTATCACACAAAGAATTTTAATGGAGAAACATAGTTGGAAAATTTACCAGAAAAAAGTTAACTGCAAACTACCTTCATACTTTGAAACATTTTTAGCCTGCGGATCTTTAACAATTTATTACTTGCATGTATATTTTTCTGTTGCAAACAGGGCAGTATGTTAAAGCAGTTTGCTTGGAGGGGTGTCCAGTACACCTGGAATCAACTGCCCCAGGTGTGGAAATGTAGTTCTGCCATTTGGCATGGGCTGATTCAGGCTGCATTGGAGCAGGGAGAAGCTCTTGAGCACCTGCAATGTATTAATTTAAATGTATTGGAAGAGAAATCATTTCACACAGGTCTCTGAGCAACATCAAGCTTTTGAACAAATAACACAGGAGATAATGATGTAGCCTTAGGGCTAGTCTGGACAGGACAAGATGTAAAAAAAAAATAAGTATGTTCTACACTGCAGCAGGGGAGAGTGGTCCCACTCAGAGCCTCTGACAGAAAGCCCCAGGGGAGACTCGAGGTCACTTGGAAGGGTTTTGGAGTTGAGGATACAGAGGATCCAAGGCTCACTGAAAGAGAGATATTGGTAGCATATGAAGGGGTTCCAGCTGCTTCGGAAGTGATTGGTACTGAAACACATCTCCTAGCTGTGAGAGAACAGTGCTAGACTTTAGCCAGCATGTTCTGCTAGAGCTCATCCCAGCAGTAAAAGTGCAAATGTCAGCAAAGTTTCAGGTGGCTCATCTTATGTATTTCCAAACAATGATTTACCTGAAGTGCTGCTATGACTGATAACCATTGTATTTTGGAATTAGCTCTAAGCTCTTTTTTTCTTGCAGTTTTTTACTAACAGCCCTTTCAAGTGACAAATCCAGGGCCTTCTTTGTTTTTCCAAACTGTTTCAGAAACACTGCTCGTTTTTCCTTATTCAAAGGAATGCCTTTCTGAGTGGCAGCTTGTGATTCTGGAGCCCAAATCTTATTTATTAAACTTCTAGTATCAGGTTTAAATAATCCAGTAAGCAAAAGGAAGTTCACCATACTACTGACTTCTGGGTTTTTTTTAAGCATGTGTTGGTAAGGAAGAGAATTTGCCTCACTACAGCTGCAGTCACTCACTGTGTTCCCTTACAGATTCTTCTGTTGGCAATAATTCTCATAGCACTGGAGTGTAATGCATTCTATCGGTGCTGCCGAAGTGAGAGCTGTAACAAAACCTACAGAGTGAGTCTATCTTTTATTTTTGCTTGTCTCTGGCATTTGTTCTACATGGCTTCCTCCTCCTGTGTCTCTAGTGCATCCTTCTCCTCTGCTCTGGTTCTGCTGCTTTTCACAGAGAAGGATTCTGAGTCAGGTTGAGAGGTCGCAGAAAGGGCAGCTCTTTCCTGTTGATGCATATTCAGGATGGAAAAGAATCTTTGTAGAGTGAAACAAGATAAAATAAAAAGGCTGGAGTGTTCTAACAGAGTTCCCCATCTAAATAGTTTCATCTCCTTGTGGTTTTTTTTTGTTGTTTTTTTTCCCAGTACCGACTCAATAAGCACTATCTGGAATGCAAACATATTAAATATGCGCTTATATTCCTCTTGCATTCTGGGATACAGTTTTGTGGGAATGTGAGTTTAAAAAAAATCAGTACTTAACTGATATTATGGAACTGCCTTACACAAACAGAGTAAAGATAGAGTTTATGCTTACTGATTATTGCCTAGTATTTTTCTCTCAGTAGTGAAGACTGGGACAACCACATGTGAAATTCAACCCCAGAGAAGTAGATTGGCAAGGACAGTGAATACACATGATGCAGAGACTGCTCTCATACAGGAATATTTTTCTCTCTTCAGAGTTTTATTTCAATTGTGCTAGCCATGCTTGGAGTTGCTTTCTCTGGATACAGTTGCATCATTTTTACCTTGGGATTGATCCAAGGCCCTTTCTGCAATTCATCCAGTGGATGGGATTACATCTTCAAAGATACTGTTGGAGGGTAAGAAACATCAGTTTTAACTAGTTTGTTCTACTAATTTTCTCAGGGCTTTACAAAAGATGGCACAGTCTCTTGAGCACAAAACCTATACTGTAAGACATTTTTAAGTTGTTCAGTGAGCAACAGCATCTTCAAAGAAAGCTATTTGCCTCCTAATGATAAATGCTAAAGGTAAGAATCTTTGTACTGATCAGACCTGGAGGTCTGTAGAGACAAGCAGACTTTATCTGGTGATGATCACAACTTTGTGTAGCAAAGAATAAAATATTAGATGCACTGTAGACGTATACTTCCATAATATTCTCTCAAATTCCTCAAGTTCTTCATTCAAAGATTATGAATGTCATTTTAATATTTAATAACTCAGGAGGTTTCCCTTTAACACCTAAACTCAATGAAGTCTGCAGTTTGATCATTGGAAGGTTATGCATACTGCTGCAACATCTCATAAAATACTTGAGCAAAGTGCTGTTGGTGTTTTGGACTACGGTAGCTCGAAACATTTCATAAGATCAATAATGTGGGGATGCTTCCACAAAATTTTACATTATCCCTTTAAAAAAATCAAAGTTTTACAAGACTTGGATTTTTCACAGCGTATGATACCAGGCTCTTCCACTTGCATGTGAATGTGCTGAGGATTAAATTTGTCAGTGAATCATAGGCACATCTCTTCAGCATAAACAGGAGTAGTTCCTATAAAATAGATATTGCCCTCTCTGATTGAAATTAGCTCTCTTTTAACATCCTGAAATGCATCCTGCAATCTCTGTTATGTATTGCCAGCCTTACCATCCCATTTGAAAATACATGTGCATAAAATGGAAGCTTGATTTTAACTTAAAGGGCCAAGTGCTGAACAATGTCCTCAAAATGATGGATGTTTAGAAAATAACCAACAAAGCTTCTTGCAATGAACCGCCAGGCCATAGCATGTCTCAGTTAAAAGGGCACATAACATTCCTCAAGTGTGCAGAATGTGGCTCTGGAAGTTGCATATGGTGACACACCTCAGCTCTGCCACACAGGCTGCATCCACTGGTCAGAGTTTTTGGATGTTCCTACTCTTTGTCATCTAGACATAATCAAAAGCTGAAATTAAATCAGGGAAGGAAGTCCCTTCTTTAGACTTGGCTTCTTCCTTTGGGGGGAAGGGGGGAAAGCAACATCTCTCTTAACATTTGGGTGTCTTACTGGGAAGTTAATGAAGCAGTTGAGGAACCCAAGTCTTTATTCAGCTGAGTTTGGCAAACTTATCTGGGACTTACTCTACTGTAATGAAAGACCAGCCCTAAACTTCAAACATATAAGGCATAGTATGGGTTTTCTATATAGTAAAGGTAAAATAATGTGTATTTAAATTTGATTGGAAAAGTCAATTTAATTTGCCTCACGTTGCTTTTTCTCTGATAGATACCTCACAGATTACTCTGCTTGGTCTCAATGTGCTGAACCTGCTAATGCTGTGGAATGGACCATCATTTTACTCTCTATTCTGATGACTCTTAGTGGACTGCAGTTGATCATCTGTTTTCTTAAAGTGGCTGCTGAGCTGAAACGTACACTGTGTGGGACCTATTCTGTTTTTATTCAGGTAACAAAGGACCTGAGGTCATTTCTTCAGAATCTTGAAGGTCAGTTTAGCTTCAGCAGTTTCTCCCAGTAGATGACTTTCCCTCTTGGTTTATGCGTTCTCTTTGCTACTGCATATTAATTAGCAGGAGATGTGTGCTGATAGTAAACCTGCTGCATCCTAGCCATCTGCCGTTCAAGGATGGCTGACTGCTCACTCTTGCCTTTAGTGCTATGATTAATGAAAAAACGAGGATTTTACTCCCATGTCAGCAAAAGCTTCTGTGCAACCTTCTCCTGTCATTCATTTGTGTGCATGAAGAGTTTAGGTTAGGAAATGAATGTTTAAGTCAAACAAGATATATGTTAGCTTGAGCTGAAAGAGAAAGAAAGTAACCGACAGGCCTTACACTTCCTTCCTTTTCGTTTGCAGGCTGGGATTCTCTGAAAACGGCAAAACGCTGAACCACTGTTTTCCTAAAGAAAACACTGTTTTCCTACCTGTTTAGTTGTCTCTGGCAGTGACTTTTTTTAACCCTCCAGCTTGGGTCTGAACCCTCAGGGAGGTCTGAATACTGCAGAACTCCTTTTGTAGTAAAACCATCTTTTTGGAATAAACTGCTGTATTTATAGTACCCTCTTTTTGTTTAGAAAATGAGAGTATTTGTTCTGAAAGGGCCTGATTCAAACCCTAGCATGTCAAGAGAAATTCTCCCTTGAGAATTAATGTGCTGGACGAAGCCATGGTTTCTACATGACTGAATTTCAGTTACAGACAGACCACGATAGTCATGAGAGGCAGAAGCTCATGCTGCATTTTTTGTCCTAGAAGCTTATTAACTGTACAAAGCAATTTATGAAAAAAAGTCTAGCAAGTCTTACCAAGGTAAGGCATCTAGGCCTGATTGAAGATGAGAAATGCATCTTCAAAGTCAGCTATACTAGTTAGTGTGCTTTAATAGGTGCCTTGGGATTCTTTTTTACTCAAGAGACAGGCTTTTTTTTTTTTTTTTTCTTTTAATCGAGTATTATGAGAATTTTGGAAATATATGAGGAAACCCTGTGAATATCGAGTGCTAGCTTGTTAATACTTGTAAGTATCCTGACTCTGCTGCAGGAGAAGGCTGGCATTCTTGCCGATATCTTGCCAATAACATTCAGAATTTCAGTAATTTAATTCTGTTTCAAGACAATTCTGAGATTTTTGTATTGATATTCCTCTGGCAGATATTTTGAAAAGCTGGTTTCTTTCTTCAGGAATTAAGTAATGTTTTTTAAATTTAGTTTATATGAAGTTGAAAGAAGTAATAAAAAGTTACTGATGTTTATGAATGGGTCTGCTCTTTTGGATGACAACTCAAGATGGCGTGGATGTTCAGAGACGTGCTAAAAAGGCATGATGACAAAATGGGGATTCTGCAACAGCACACTTGTTTTTTTCCCTAGGTATAAATGTCTCATATCACATAACTACTTAAACAATGATCTCACATTCTTACGGGCTTATGAATATTGTTTGAGGAGAGGTGGCAAAAAGACCCACAAGTTTTAACAACCAGCTATTGCTCCTTCTCACTGTACTGGAAAATCTTGTTGACTTTGTGCCTATAAACAATGGAGTTACTCAGGTTTTGGTTCTTTTGATGAAAACTAGTATGCGTGGAGCATACATTTAGAGTAGAAAGCCCCTAAAATTGCAAAATAGGTGAAGGGCTGTAATTCATCCAGGAAATCAAACAGCATTCTACTTAGATTCCAGCTCAGTCATGGGGAAAATACAAGCTTATCTTCAGACATACAGGGTCTACTGAGGTAGATTTTTTTTATGCCAGATAAGAGCAATGTAATAGCTGGAAGTTGCTGTTGAAAACACTTAACCCTTTTTTTTGTTGTATCTATCCTCTCCAATTTCCAGTAACATCTGTCGCTTACAATCAGGTATCTTGAGATATGTGACACAAAGGTTTCAAAGTGGTGTTGTGTAGTTCTTGTTGAGTGCATCGATTCTGCAACCCTCTTTATCCATAATCCAGATACTGGCATTTTCATTGCCCTGGTCAAAACTAGACTGCGACTTGACTTCTAAACTTTTAAATAGGCAGTTTATTCATTTGAAATTCATGGTGCGAGTACTAAAAGCTGGAAGTGGGTTTTTGACACAGATTTTCTAAAGGTAAGGCAGAGCTAAATTTGGTCTAATCACTTAAAGACTCCATTCCATCCTAAATACACAGTCTCTCATAAACAGTGCCCAGAAGCAAAACAAACCCCAAACAACAGCACAGCAAGGTGATTTCTGTAAGGAATATTAACTGACTTGAAATCCGTATGTACCCAATGGTGATGTCTGGGACGTGACTGGCCCTCCAGCTGCAGAATACAGGCTTCATCCCAGCCACAGAAGGAAAACGTGACCTGTGGAGCCTGGATAAAGCTCACACCATGCTGGCAGACAAGAAGCCCTTTTTTGAAAGTCTCCTGAACCTGAATGCACGCGCTGTCTGCTCAGATTTGCACGTTAAATACCCCATGGTACTTCTGGAAGAAAGCTGCAGATTGGAGTTCATAGCTGTCTGTTAGTGAGGAGTTCATACTGAAACCTGGAGGTAAGATTGTCAGCAGTTCTTTGCAGTTCTCAAATCAAGGCAGAGTAAATGAGGAGCATGAAAGCCCTAAGACAAAGAAAGGCTCATATCTTTACCCTTAAATAAATAACAGGGTCTCTGGTACACTGGTTGTGTGCATTTTCTTCTCAGTGACCTTTGAACACATTTAAACCAAATAGCTCACATGTATGTGCACATATGTTAGCTGTGCATTGAGGAATGTCTTTGAATTCCAGTAGCATAAGAGGAGTTAACTTTTTTTTTTTTTACCTCAGTTAGTTACAAGGAGGAACATGCAGCCTCAACAAACTGACCTTTCCACTAATCACTGACTTTCATCTGCGTAAAAGAAAAATAAAAAATCTGTGTGGAAGTTGTTCTGAGCACATGATGCTGACTTGGGAAACTCCAGAATTTCGTGATGGATCTAGTCAAATTTCAAAACTTGGCTTTGGTTACAGTCTTTTAGACGGAAGCAGGACTTTTCCATTTAATTCAGCCATTCAGAAGGTTCCAGAACGTGATACTGTGGTGGTGATTGATGTTTTCTGCATGGACTGTGGTTACTATTGGTAATTTGTCTATATAGCTTAGTCCAGGTACATGAAGTTTAGATTTCTTTGCTGTTAAAGGAAACCTATTGCACTTTACTTATAGTCTGAATTTGTGTTTCATCCAAAATAATCATAATTATGAAAATAGCTTCAAAGATGCTGTCATATAGGGAGAAGTGTCATTTTTAATGTGTGATCAGAGTGCAAAAGAGATTAAGAGAGCCCAAGTGACTATGAATACTTTTTTTTAAAAGAAGCGTTTACAGTTTGCAGGTTTTCAGTTGGCCCGAGCTGTTTACAGCTTCAGATGAACCACGACAGCATGGATATAAGCTTGAAAAAATGTCCAAGTCTGGTTAGGTGCTTTTTGAAAGCCCTGGGTTTAAGGTTAATTCTGTTGTTGTTTTTCAACGAAACCAGTCAATAGAGAATATTTGCCAAATTTGAATAAAACAAAAGTGTAACCTTCAAGAATGAATAGTAAATGTAGATAACAGTAGCTGTTACAATGATCTTGAGCTTCATACATCTATTATGCTTTTAATCATTGAGGAATGTGGCTTATCCTGTCCAGTAGCAGGCCTGAAGGAGGATAACGTAAGGAGTTAATGCTGTGGAATTTCTGAGCCTATTTTCCATTTGAGCAGTACTGAAATTGCTTGGAAATGGAATGCAACCATTCCCCTGCCTTGGCCTCAATCCTTGAATACGTATCCATTTCTTCTTTAGCTATATTTTCCATACTTCGTTCCAAAATTATACTTACTTGGGAACTGTGGTAGGTTAGCAGAGCTTATCCAAGTATGCATCAGTGTCTAAATGCTGCTCTGACAACAGTAACCTCAGTCCTCCTTCATCCATCTCTCTCTTGCCAGTTCAGTAATTGCTGTACAAAGGGAAAGCACAAGAGAGCTGTAGATTCAGAAAGCACAAGATAAATATGCAGCAGAAGTTTGCACGTGCAGGATCTGCCTTGCTTTCAGTTATGTCCACGCAGAACAGACACAGCGAGAGAAATTGATGTCATTTATTGCTTTTCAAAGCGCACCTAAAACATTGTGTTCTTCAGCCAGTCTTCACAGAAATGATTTTCTCAACAGCATACAGGCTACAGAGATAGGGATAAAGACAATGAAGAAGGTAGCTAAACTTATTTACCTTCAATTAAACTACAAGATTTACAATCTGATAACAGCCTAGTACCAGTAGTACTGATAACAGTTCTAGTAGCTGGCAGAAATGGAAAAAATTCCTTTGAAGATTACGAGAACTAACAAGGTTACCAGAATCTCTTGTTTACACTTCACGCACAGAGACATTGTGCAACGTTTTATTATATTCGCCAAAGCAAATCAGGAGGGTAAGGGTGGGGGTGGGAAAGACCATATAAAGGGAAATTGCATGTACTCGTTCTCTGTTTCACGCTTTCCACGAGGTTCGTGAATGCAGAATGAAGCTGTACTTGTTAAACGTTGTGCTGCTTTTTTGCTGTTGCCGAAGTGGGGCAGTGACCAGGAAGTATTACATCGGGATTATAGAGACAGCATGGGACTATGCTCCTGGTAGTACTGATATCATATCTGGACAACGTTTTGCAGAAGAAGAGTAAGTAATGTAGTTTGTAGTTCATAGTTCGTACTGATGGAGTTTTATTTAATAGCAATTAATTGTCTGCTTTAGATGCTAGGACCAGGACCTGGTGAAGTCGGTGAAATGAATTGTGCTAGTGTCAGTGAACCTGGTGGCTGACATATAAGGGAGTATTTACTTTTTCCTGACTTGCTTAAGAACGAAGTTGCGACTCTCTGCTGATGAAAAATGTTGTACAATGTAATGTTCTTTTTGTGACTTTATCGTAATGAAGCGTTTATTAACTAGAGGTAGGGAAATGATCATGTGAATGCCTACTGTCATTTTGAATTAGCCAAGTGGCAGTGATGAAGGGAAGGCTTCTGCTTTTACATTTTTAAACTCAGAAGTTCAACATGTTTTTTCTGTTCTGATTTTTCTGTTGGGCACAATTTTCCTTTTTAAATGTTTGTTGTTGGCAGTGGTCTCTTTCGTGTGGAGATGCAGCAGCTGGAGTGTTTCATGCAAGAAGGGCTCTGTGCAGTATGAGAAATAGAGGATAACTGTGGTGAGGAGAAAGGTGACACCCTGAAGACATAAATAATGAATAAAGAAAACTCAGATATCAGAGGCACCAAAGAAAGTATTGGACAGGAAAAAGAAATAGTCATCCTTTCTACTTTTTTCAGTGCTTTTAAAATGAAGTAGAACTATACTAAATGAAGAGTGAAGAAGTATATCACTAGTAAGAAGAGTCTTCTCCTTGCTGACTGTGAAGTCAACATAACATGATACTTGTTGGTTTTAACTGGCTTTGGAAGATTATGCAGAACTTGAAGCATGTACAAAAATGTTGAGCAGGAAGACCTGTTGTTTGACTTATAAGCAGCAGAAAATTGTGTCAAGTATCCTTATCTTCAGTCTACAAAATAGGTAGAAAAAATTCATAGTTGGTGTGTAGCATTTAGTCTCTATCTGAGTGCCTGTACTCTTCAGAAATGTGAATGTATTTGCTTCTAAAGGCAGATTGTGCACAGTGCTACGGAGGCTTGGCTTTTGTTTGAGATCTGCTAATTAGCACTGTTCAAGTATAAAGTGAATATCTGACGTTGTGTATTTTCTTTACAGGCAAGCTGAAGTCTTCCTTAAAAGAGGACCGCAAAGGATAGGAAGCATTTATAAGAAGGCTGTCTACACTCAGTACACTGATATTTTATATGATGTGATAGTGGAGAAACCTTCCTGGCTGGGTTTTTTAGGCCCTATCATTAAAGGAGAAGTTGGTGATTCCATTGTTGTTCACTTGAAAAACTTTGCTTCCAGAAACTACACACTGCATCCACATGGTGTAAAATATACAAAGGAAAACGAAGGTAAGCTTGAGTCCATTCTGTGTCAGAATTTAACAAAAGCTTTGTCATCAAAGATACAACTGCCTAAGCGAATTATCTTCTGAAACAAGACACACTCCGTTTAAAATAGGAGCTGATTAAGAACTTCTGGTATTTGTTCAAGAGTGAAATACTGAGCCAAAAGTGGGGTTCGTGTAGAAGGCGATTTTAGATCAACGTTCCATCTGAAATAAGGGTAATGTAGGGATGTCTGAAGGAAAAAAACAATGATGCTGTTGTAAAGAAAATACTGTTTGTATAAGTTATAACTCTTAACGGTATTAAGAATTCTGAATTATACACAAGATATAAGATACACAAGTTCCTTAAAACAGGCAAATGCCTTCAGCTTAGGTAAATTCGTGAAATAGCCATCACGCTTTCAGATGTACTGCAGCAATGCTACTGGTATTAGTGAAGACAATAGTTGTTGGCAATAGGGGAGACTTTCAAGCTGTGAAACACTGCTGCAGTTTCACTGAAATTAGTGGAGTCCTTGCATATTGACAGGCAGAAGAGTCGCCCTCTCTTCTGGACAATCTATGGAGTGTTTTTGTAGCATCTTTTATGCATACAGCAACCCATGAATGTGCCATCTGTCAGAAAGAGCAGCGTGTCCCTCCTGAGGAAATACTGTGATTCCAGTTTCCTCCTTGAAAACTACTGAATGTCGTATGATGACATCTAAACCTGAGGCTGTGGTCTGACAATTCACTCTGCCAGATGCACCTCACTGGGTAGTTTTCCATACTATTATCTGCAACAAAGACTGCACTGGAATATAGCCACTGGAAGTTTTATTAAGATGCCTTAAAAACTGTGAATTATTGAGTAGATACTGTCAAAAGTAGTCTTTGAAAATTTTTCAGTGGGAAAAAAAATTGTGAAATATTAGTTTAACATCTAATATTTTTAAAGGCTTTTCATTACATCAAATATGTGACTTGGTATTGATGCACTATTGGAGCAGAACAGCATGTTGTATGGTAATATATAGAACAATGTTTGCAATTTTACCACTGTTGCTCTTATTTGAGGCACACCTGTGTTCCTTGGAGAGGAATGCAATGTTTTAGAATAGATTCCAAGATCAATATTTAACAAATGTTTTACAAATATTTTAGCTGTTGTCTCTTTAGCAGAAGTACACTGTGCCCTCTTAACAAAGAACTCAATTTAAAGTTATTTGTCAAAGTGCACCTGCAGAACTCAAAGTCGAGTAAAGGAATTCTAGCAGAAGGGAAAGCTCTATCCATCTGAATTAAAATTTGTTTTACCTCTATTCAAGTATTCAGTCCCTGTTATTGCAGCATGTAGTCAACTTGAAAGCACTGTTCTGACACCGTATTGTGAAATGTGTTATGTTAATGTTGGCCGTGTGCCATTCCTCAGGTGCTTTTTATCCAGACAATACCAAAGGTTTTGAAAAAAGAGATGATGCTGTGAAGCCTGGAGGCCAGTACACTTATACGTGGGATGTGACAGAAGATCAAGGTCCTGCTGAAGGAGATGCAGACTGCATTACCAGGGTTTACCACTCTCACATAGATGCTCCAAGAGATGTTGCCTCAGGGCTTGTTGGGCCTTTAATAATTTGCAGGAAAGGTAAAATGTGGATTAACTACTACATATGCAAGTTGATTGATAATGGCACTTGATAAATATAAATGAACTAATTTTCTGGAAGAGGAAATTAAGAGTTCGTTTTGAAATAGTGGATTTTGTCTTGTCAGTTATCTGCCATGCAATAATAGGATGGGATTTAATTTGATTTTTGTGTGCAAGGCAAATGAGTGAAATGTGTTCATGCTAGTAATGCAAAAGTGTGACATTGATATGTAGAACAAATGTTTTACATTATCATCACATACAATATTTATTCTTAGCAAAGTTATTTTACAGCGTCTGTTAAATCCAACCTTTGTTTTCCCAATATGGCTGTAAGTTCATACATACAGTTACACTCAAGATAAACAACAAAATGTCAAGTAAACAGCCATCATTCTTACCAATACTGTGCTTAAAACTGAACAGATATTGCCAGTTGCTGGAGAATATGCTACTTTCTTTTTCAGGTGCAATGAATAAGGACAACAATCAATATGTCGATGCTGAGTTTATCCTTATGTTCTCTGTGATGGATGAAAATCTCAGCTGGTATCTAGAGGACAATATCAGGACGTACTGTTCTGAGCCTTCCAAAGTTGACAAAGATGATGAGGACTTTCAGGAAAGCAATAAAATGCACTGTGAGAGAACTTACTGTTAATGTTACTTGCCATTGATGTAAAGAGGTATTGGTTGTTTTATGGGTTGTCTCTTTTAAGGATTTTTTTTTTAAAAACAGAACTTTTTCTTGGAGAATTAAACTCCTTTTAAAATTAAAAAAAGGAAAAAAAAAAAAAAAAAGTTATGACCAGTATTGTACAATCAACCCTCTGGAATTGAGAAAGAAGATTCCTAGGGACCAAAACTTTTTTTTGGCAATAAAATTTCCTCAACACCGTAGACAGTTTTGTAATTTAGTTTTGCTTCTAAGTCATAAACTATACTATATAATATTGCAGTTTAGAAAAAGTGATTTTACTGTTAGTGTCAACAAAAAGTACTTTTGGCTCATTCTTGGTTTCCAGAATCACAGCAGGAACTGCAGGTAGATGTGAAGATAAAGTTTGTGTCTGATGTTGGTTAATGTTCAAAGGTCCAGTGTTTTGTTCTGAGACTCTCTTTATTCTGGAAAATAGAGTAATGGTTATATGTCACTCACCTTTGAAGTGAAGATCCTGAGCTCTGTGAATGCAGCAGTAATAATGTGGTTGGTTTGTTTGGTTTTTTTGTTTTTTTGTAGCAATCAATGGGTACATGTATGGATACCTCCCAAATCTCACAATGTGTGTGGAAGATAAGGTAAAATGGCATCTTTTTGGTATGGGTAATGAAGCTGACATCCATTCAGCCTACTTTCATGGTCAGACCTTGATAGAAAGACACCATCGAGTTGACACCATTAACCTCTTCCCAGCCACGTTTATTGATGCTCTCATGATTCCGAGGAATCCCGGGGAATGGCTGCTGAGCTGCCAAGTGAATGACCATATAGAAGGTATGGAAAAAATCACAGACATCAGGATTTTTTTTTTTTCAGCTTGAGCTACCAATTCAATGAGTCTTTTTCACGCTGCTCCTGATGTGGTTATTTCCCAGACATTGTTCTCCTCAAGGTTAAAAACAAAACAAAAAACAACAACAACAAAAACCCAAACCAACCAAAAAAAACCCAACCAAACAATATAGCAAATGAAGTGCCTACAGGTGTATTAGATAGGCTTAGGAACGTACCCACAGAATCAAAAATTTTGTTATTGTTAATGGAAATTGTTATCAATTGACAGCATTTTTGGATATTGGACTTCAGATAAACAGTATCTTGATTTTTACCTCTTACTGACGGTAACTGATCACAACATTGTTTGCCAACAAAAAAGTTAGTGCTGGTTTGGGCAAGGACACAGGACAGACAGGTTAACTTGCCTGACAGTGACATGTTCTGGAAAGAACATTGGCTAATAATCAGAGATGATCTGCATTTGTCTTCCTTGTATCTTAGTGTATTTCCCATGCTCTTTTAACCGTGTGAAATATGTAGAAGCTAACGCACACTTTCATTTAGAGGGATATGGATAATGTAAGTTACAGAAGTCATCTGTCAGAAAGAACACAGAACTCAAAATCAGGCTCTAGGATCTGAAAATTCTGACATGGGGAGGAACATGTTTGTCCTACAAATTCAGCTGCACAGAAGTTTTTAGATAACTAGAGCATCCTGCAGTATCTTGATGTGGATGAATCTTCATGGGCAACATGAAAATCCTACGAACTGGCCCAATTTAGCTGTAAAAGGGCACTTTTTTTTAACTGTTCATACCTTCAGCAAGGAGATTCACTATTGGATCGGTCTCCTAGGGTACGAAGACCGAAGAGTTTCACAAGTGAGCCACTGATTAGATTTAGAGGAAAACCTGGTCTGTCTTTTAGTACCTGGTTTAGCAGGAATTCTCCAGATAAGACAAAGAGCTATTAGAATCATAGGGGGAAAAAAATAAATTGCAGTTTCTTCAATTTTCTTACATCTTTTTTTCCAGGTGGTATGCAGGCCCTTTTTAAAGTAGAAAGTTGCAGAAAATCCACAATAAATCACAATGAGACTACAAAGATAAGACAATACTTCATTGCTGCTGAAGAGATTATCTGGAATTATGGCCCATCTGCCTTTAATCATTTTACAGGACAAGAATTAATTGCTGACAGGTAAATGCCTTCAAGTTGTTTCACTTTCAAGGAGATTTGATATGAGCATGCTGAATAGGGGGTAAGCCTTATGGTAGAATTTGCTTTTAAGTAGAATTTCATTGTCCCCAGCTCTGCTTAAATATTAATGCTAAGATAAATATCAAAACACATCAGTTCAGTTCATTCTCCTGTGATCTTAAGATAAATTTTGCTGAAGTGTTAGCAGCGTCACTGGGCTGAAGAGGAATTGCAGTGTCGTGACTTGAATTTTTTTGCATCTATTTCAATGTCCTGCACACAGTGAATCTTCTGTATTTTTTGAACGAAGTGAGACAAGAATTGGTGGCTCTTACAAAAAAGCCATTTACAGGGAATACACAGATGGTACTTTCACGGCACATAAAAAAAGGCTCCTGGAGGAAGAACATCTTGGTCTCTTAGGTAAGATATTTAGAAAGATTTTATAATAAAGATTTATCAGAGGAAAGTATGACTTCTACTGCCTGGCCAATAGTGCCCTTTCACCTTCTCGCTCCTTGGTGCTCCCTTCCTCCTTCAGACCCCGATGCCTGCAGCTTGCTCCAAAAGCCACCTCGGGATGTATGCAAAGTTCTTAAAGGGAACGCTGTGATCATCCCCAACTTGCCTGAGGGAGTATGCCACAGTCTTCAAAGGGCAAGCTGAATTACAAAGCCAGACTAGGCAATTCTACGCCTGTTGATAAGCTGGCTGCTTCTGACAGGGTTTGGGAGTAAGTTTGAGATTGGTACTAATGTCTGCAGGTCCCTTTCCAAAGGGAGGAACTGTCCTGTTTACACAGGGCCTTCGTGGGAGGTGAACAGTCCAGTCGCAGCCGGGATGCCATGGACTTGGGCCATGCAGCAGGGACCTTGTCTGCGGCCAGACAAGCTCAGGGGCAGCTAACCTACAACAGGAAAAGCAGGCAGCGTTACGAGCTCGTGGTGATTGCTGCATCATTTGACCCAAAATCAGATTTTGTGACCTTTTCCAGGACCTGTTATCAAGGCGGAAGTGGGCGAGAGCATCAGGGTGACATTCCGAAATAATGCCAGCCGCCCGTTCAGCATCCAGCCCCATGGTGTGAGTTACCACAAGAGCAAGGAGGGAGCGCTGTACGGAACTGCCTCCAGAGGTGCGCCTGTGAGAGAGGCCTTGCAAGCAGCAGAGAACAAGCTGTTGCATACAGTAATGTGATAAAGGTAAAAAAAAATAAACAGGTTTCATTAGGCTTAATTCCTAATTTTGGTTTCTGTAACAGATGCTGAATCTCCAGCCTCCCATGTCAGTCCTGGTGCTACGTTTACGTACGAGTGGAATGTGCCAGAAGATGTGGGCCCCACAGACCAAGATCCAGACTGCTTAACTTGGTTTTATTACTCAGCTGTGGATTCAGTCAGAGACACCAGTTCGGGCCTTGTGGGTCCTCTTGTGGTGTGCAGGAAAGGAGCTCTACTCCCTTCTGCAAAACAGGTCAGTCAAAGAGGAAAAACATGGAAGCATTTGCCTCACTGTAACTGAATCTGCTTTCTTTTCCTGAACTGGGCTCTGCACATCACCATCCAGCCCATGCACTGAGAGGGGTATAAAAAATGGGGAAAAAAAGTTGTTGTTTTTTTTTTTTTTTTTTAAAAAAAAAAAAGCAAAATCAGCCTGGTTCCACATAGGCAGACACTGCGTTATGAAATCAATGTCACAATCATTAGCCTTCAAGTTTTACGTAGGATGAGAACTAGAAAATTGTGGAAACTTTAAAGATCAGTTTGTGGATCTGTTTCTGGAGGTGGCTCCTGCTGGTGGAAGGGCCATCGGCAGCAGATACCTGCGCACCTCAGACAGCAGGTAGACAGCTCTAGGGTCATCTGAATGAAGTTTCAATGCGTGCATCTACACTAGTTTGAGAATTATACTCAAATTAATATACGCATTCTATGATTTTTACTGTGGATTTTTTTCCTGGCATGATCTCTTCACCAAATTTTATTTTTCTTTGTGCTATTTTTTTCTCAACAGAGAAGTGTGACCAGGGAGTTTTTCCTACTTGCCACAGTATTTGATGAGAATCTGAGCTGGTACTTGGATGACAATATTTTGATGTTTACATTAAATCCTAATGAAATTGACAAAGATAACGAGGACTTCCAAGAATCTAACAAAATGCACTGTAAGAAAATTGGTTTTTATATTTTGCTAGTCAAATGCTTGCTTTCTGCTGTTTTTTTTATTTTTGTGAGCTCACAGTGGAGACTGGGAAACTGTGTAACAGAGATGCTAATTTCCTTTCAATTGGAACAGACCGTATTTGAAAGCAATTCAATTTCAAGTCAGTGTGGTTGTCAGTTCAAATGTACGGACGGCAGTGCAGTGTCAGCAGTGGGCTATTTGGCACTGTTACGTACCTCTTTCAAAAGACACAAAGGAACAGGGTCTGCAGCCCACGTGTGACCATTATGAATGCAGCCAGGTAACGAGAGGAACTGACCTCTACCCTACAGAAGATGTTGCTGAAAAGAGTACTTTTTTGTCCATAGCTGGATTTCTTTACCAGCACTGTGGATGCCGTACAGTGAAAGTGGCATTTCTCCTATTTACAGAGCTTACAGATAGTAAGCATTCGAGTGGCATCTGGCAAAGGCTCAGCCTTTGGAAGGTCTACGTAGGAGTAAGAATTATTAACTTAAACTAGCAACGTTTGGGATCATCTCTGCTGTGTGAATATAGAGCCATTGCCGTATAAGGCAGTGAAGACTGCAGGTGGTCAGGTCCCTGTGCTTTAGACACCAAAAGTGAGAACAGTTTGAAATTGTTTTTAAGTACCAGGTTTAAAAAGTTGTTTTTGCTTGAACTGATCCTCTAGTTTTGCTGGTGTGATAAAGTATTTTAGTATCAATATCCTTGTCACTGTAAGACACCACATTAGATTTAAAGTGATACTTATTTTTAAATATTATATTTAAATGTAATTTAATTTGTATTGCAGAATTAAGTTGTGTTAATCAACATTGGGTTTACTTCTTCAAATCTTCTACAGCCATTAATGGTTACATGTATGGAAACCAACCTGGTCTCGAGATGTGTAAAGGTGATGTGATTTCCTGGCATTTGATGGGCTTGGGGTCAGAAGTCGATGTTCATGGGATATACTTTTCACAAAACACATTCATAACAAAAGGAACAAGAAAGGATACAACAAATCTATTTCCACACACATTTGTTACGGCCATTATGAAGCCTGATTCTGAAGGTAAGTGTCCCGTTTGGTGGTGGTGGTTTGGTTACTTTTTTGTTTGTTTTCAGCCTATATCCCAGACAGAGCGGTATTACACAGCTATAGAAATTCACTGTAGCGCTTCCTCTGACTGGCATAAAAACTGCTATTGGCCTTTGCCTGGAAAAGGCTCTCTTGCCACAACTGAAGCCCTTTGATGTTCTTGTGTAGCTCTGCCACTAAACAGGCAGGATCCTGCTTTCCTTCTGAACCTCACCAGATTTTTGGGAGTAGTCACTCTACTAGTTCCAGTGTGCTGTGTTGTCTTCATGTGCCAAACACTGTAGAATTGTACCCTTAAAACAATTAAGAGCAGGCTTTTATTTCATCTTTTTTTGTGTGACAGTGGCTAAAAACCACAGGTTTGACCATGAGTACATTGAAGTAATTTCTGAAAGAAATGGTGTGGAGATATTTTTAATTTTGAAGAAAATAACTGAAAGGAGTAAAAAATGTAGTCTTTTCTTTCTTCCTTTCTGGTTCAGGACTGATATACGAGATATCTGAAGGCTTGAAATATACTGTTTCTTGTTTAGAAACTGCTTACCTGTGTGCATGTTATGCTTAGGTAGCAACTGTACATAGCAGATTTTTTGATCCGTGGGGATGCTAAAACTGTGTACAGCTTGTGTGTGAAGAGTAGCAAACAGCATGCAAGCTCTTCATGCTAAAGCTTTGATTACCTTAGCTTCTACACCTGTGAGATAATACAGTTTTAAGAGCAACAAAAAGATTTTTTGTCGTGAAGTGTTAACTTCCAGTACAACCTCTAGGAATTTTTGAAGTATCGTGCCTGACAACGGATCACTACAGAGGGGGCATGAAGCAGAAATACAAAGTGAAACCATGTCATTGGTGGAATGTGGATCCATCCCTATATGTGCACGAGAAGACACATTATGTTGCTGCCGTGGAAGTGGAATGGGACTATTCCCCTAACAGGACATGGGAGTTTGAGCGGCATCAATATCACAAGGAAAGGTTTGTTAAAACTCTGTACAAGGGAGGGAAAGAATGCGCAGAATGCAAAGGAACAAGTTCTCCTCTATACCATTTCCTCTTTGCAATCCTGGCATTTTCTTTTCAAGTGAGCCGTAAGCATACAAATGCATTTATGGTCCTTCTCCAGTTATGTCGCCATGTGTCCTATTTTTAGTTGCAATAGAGTGAATTTTCTTCATGGTGTCCGATACGATGTGTTTTGGATTTGTGACAAAAATCACTGATATTTTAGTTGTTGCTGAGCAATGCTGTTTGCACACAAGGATAGCTCAGGTTTTCAGCCTCTCATGTCCTGCCAGAGACGTGAGGAACTGGGAGGGGACCTGTCAAATTTGATCAGAGATATCCCGTACCCAATGGCATCGTGTGAAAAAAACGTAAAACTGAGGGGAGCTGGGCAGGGTGGGGGCAGTCGCTGCTCAAGAACTGCCTGGGCATTGCTGATGGAATGGTCCAGCTGCAGATTCAATTGGATCCTGGGTACTGCACGTGCATTTATTATTTGCTGCTTTTGGTATTGTCCTTGATGTGGAATGCATAAGATATCCAACAAGTTGTAGATAGGACTATTTTGTCCTGATATTTGATTACTTACAAAATTTAACATTTGTGTGTGAGTAAGGTTCCTTTTTACTCCTCTCATGTATTTAGTTTACACAAGACATTAAGTCGGTGATTGAATCCATTCATTGTGAAGCTCATCACCTTGTTTTGTTCCCAGTATTTGAATCTGAGTGAACTGATGGTATCAAATAATTCAAGCCAGTTATCAGAAGAGAATAAATAATGAACTGCTGAATTTCTGTGTGCCTCTTCAGCCTATAAGCTTAATTTGAGAAGTAGATAGTAACTGCCTGCAGTTACTGCTATTGTTTTATTTTAATGCTTTATGTACTTTCTTTTCAGCCTGACAGCACATACCCTTGCCCTGTACGCCATGGCAAGTTCCCTCAAAGCTCTAAGCACAAGTAATATGGACTGTGCTGTTAAGAAGCTTGTTTTGGAGTTAGGTTTGTTTTTTTTTTACCTGTCTCCAGCCCCAATGGTATCAGCAGGGAAGCAGTGCCTCGTTTTTCAACTCAGCGAGTCATGTAAACTTTATGAGATTTAAGCTACATTCCAAAACTATAGAAGTTACTAAGGGCTTTTATTTTTTGGTATGCAAATTGTTAGATGACTTCTTGCCATTTGAATTCTCTCTCAGCTAAACCACTCAGCATTCTCTTAAATTCTATAGTCTGTCTGTTCATAGTGCTTTGGGCTTTTTTTCCTCTTATGCCTTATGGGACTTGCCAGCTTAACAAGAATGTTTTCATGAAGATACACATGAGGTTACCATTCCACTGAGTTAGAATTTTCTTTGATGGCTAGTTTAATACCTGCAAAAGGTGGCGTAAAATATATAAAGAAATGTCAGCTATATTCTCATATTCTATTTACTTCTATTAACTGGGGTTTGTTTGTTTTTCAGCCCTGGCAATCCATTTTTAAATAAAGACGACGCATTCATTGGCTCGAAATACAAAAAGGTGGTATATCGTGAGTACACAGATCAGACATTCAGTACTCCAAAAAGCAGAGCAGAGGAAGAGCAGCACCTTCAAATTCAAGGTAATTCAATTTGAACAATACTGAGTATAGTTCTAGCCACACAGAGCACCCAAACCTATGGGGAATTGCATCTTACAGTGCTTTCGTTACCAGATTTCATTGCTTTCTTCACGGGGGGGGTGGGGGGGGGGGAGGAATCAATGAGCAGCCTATGGGTTCGCTGCCTGATTACAGTATTTGCAAAGGTGCTGAAATTTACATCCTTGTTTAGTTGCTTGACTTGAACTGCTCAAGTTGGCTTATCATTGTGAATGCATGTTATCCATGTCTAGTTTTTTGCTGAAATATGACTTATATCCTAATGTTGTTGTGTGTTTCAGCCCAGTAAGCTCTGTCTCTCTGCTCTGATTATTTACAAAATCACCTTAATCTATCTTTTCAATTGAACAGGGCCACTGATTATGTCAAGTGTTGGAGATAAAATTAACATAGTTTTTAAGAACCTGGCATCAAGACCTTATTCTATACATGCCCATGGAGTGAAAACAGACAGTTCTGTTGTTGCTATAACCAACCCAGGTATCAAAGCATCCTTATGTTATTTCTACATCAAGCCTTCTAGTAAGGTTTAGCAAAGCTTTGCTTTTAGGGCAGCAGAAAAGACTTGACATTTGTTAGTTTGTTGTTTTTAACCTCAGGTTCTTACAATTTTGATGCTGATTATGGCTGAGTTATTTGTACAATTAAAATGCCCCTCGTAGCTACTGCTATATGTCGAGTCCTTGACATATCAGTAATTTCTTTGACACAACTTGGCCATGTCTTTTGTGAAAGAAAGTAGATTTAGTGACAGAAGGAAAGCATAGCTTATACTAGCTATTATTTTAAAACTTATTCTGTGTATTTCTATTAAATATGGTAAAACCTGTCATTGCTAATGGTATCCTAGGCTCCATCACATGAGCCGGGGGGCAGTAGAGGAGCTCCATCAGTAGGCCAGCAGGGTCAGGGAGATGATTGTCCCTCTTTACCCTCGTGAGACCCCATCTGGCCTACTGTGTTCAGGTCTGGGGCCCCCAACACAGGAAAGATGTGGAGTTGCTGGAGAGGATCCAGGGAAGAGCCACAGAAATGCTCAGAGAGCTGGAGCAATTCCTCTGTGAAGACTGACTGAGGCAGCTAGGCTTATTCAGCCAGGAGAAGAGGAGGCTGCAGGGTGACCTCACTGCAGTCTTCCAGTACTTAAAAGAGGATTATAAAAAGCAGGGGAATCAACTTATTACTTGGGTAGAGAATGATAGGACAAGGGTGAATGGTTTTAAGCTCAAGGAGGGAAGTTTTAGATTGGATGTCAGAGGGCAGTTCTTCACAAAGTGGTGAGGTGCTGGAACAGCTGCCCAGAGAGGCTGTGGATGCCCCATCCCTGGAGGTTTTGAAGACTAGGTTGGAGAGAGCCCTGGGCAACCTGGGTTAGTACCAGATCTGGAGGTTGGTGGCCATGCCTGTAGCACAGGGGTGGAACATGATCCTTGGGGCTCCCTCCAACCCAAGCCATTCTGTGATTCTAAATAGGGCAACCCATAGAACATTGGCAAGAAGTATCGGGATTATGCAGAAGGGAAATAACAACTTGGGAAGAAGAAGATCAAGACCAATATAAGCTGTAAATGGAGATAACACTTTGTTTCAGGACTTCTTTCTGTGTGCTCATCTGCAAGCTTCTAGCTTTCATCAATGTTTGTTTAATTTAGGTGAAACTAAAATGTACACCTGGAAAATATCAGCAAGATCTAGTTCTGAGAGAGGTGATCCACACTGTACTGCATGGGCATACCATTCAACAGTGGACATCATTAAGGTATACTGCCAGCATCAGTCTGAAGAGTTTTGTTCATGACTTCAGCACAGATAAACTTACAGCAAAAAGGAAAGAGGTTTGAAACTCCTGCTTTATCAGTCAGGTCATTCCCCCACTACCTTTGAATTTAAAGATCTCTTAAATAATGCAGTGAAGTCAGAGCAGAATTTGAAAGTCACACACTCTGGTGTTCTTGTTCCCTGGTTCTCCTGCCATTTATATACACTTCTAGCATTAGTCACCACTAATAATTATTTTTTATTTGTAATTTCAGGACACTTACAGTGGATTAATAGGCACACTTGTTGTGTGTCCTAAACATTATTTACCATCGTCTCATTCTAGAAAGAAAGTTCATTTTGCTCTTCTGTTTATGATTTTTGATGAAAATGAGTCATGGTATTTGGATGAAAACATTGCAACCTATTCTGCCAACCCACACCTTGTTAACAAAGAAAATGAGGAATTCCTTGAAAGTAACAAAATGCATGGTATGTTTCCTAACTTAGTTGGTGTAACGTTAGAGACGTTATAAAATCATGTATCTGAAATTACTGTATATAAATTGGACTCTTTCCTCCTCCCTGATTTTCCAGTTATAGGGTAGAAAGCCAGAAAAATTTCACTCACTGCTTTACACTGTTTTACTGCTCCTGCCACTGAATTACATATTTTAACATATGAAAATCAATAGTTCCATGTTGACATTTTTGAGGATGAAAAGATTAAAATGTAAATTGGAAATGTTGACGTTAGCAGGTAACTAATCTGAATAGGTTGGTAATGTAATGTGTATCCTGAAAGCATGTCCTCATAAAGCTTATCCTTTACAATGCACCACAGGAAATGCAGACTTTTAGAAACTTCAGTAGTGGTGCACGGTAGCACGCTTCCATTTTAACTGCTTCTTGCTTTCCAGTTAACTCTGGAAGACATAATCAGACTCATTTCATAATATGCTGTCCTTTCTTTTTGATAACGATGCATTAATATCTTTTAAAATTATTTTTTATACCACTCAAAGCGGTTCCTTTTTGCCTAACTGTAGCTTTTAATTCTCTTTTAAAGCCTTGACAGCAAAAAGAAACAAAATCTTGTTTTCTCTTTCCCTCCTTTTAGCCATTAATGGAAAAGTGTTTGGAAATTTACATGGTCTGACTATGCATGTTGGAGATGAAGTAAGCTGGTATTTGATGGCAATGGGCAACGAAATAGATATTCACACAGCACATTTCCATGGCCACAGCTTTGACTATAAGGTAACAGTTCCTTTCCGTTCACTTTTGCTAAGAATGTGAGGTAAAGCAAATAAAGAAAAAAGAAAGAAAAAAATGGCATACAGTCATTTCAGACAGGGTATGATTAAAAGACTTGGTGTGAGCATGACTGAAAAACAGTTCATGGGACTGCTGTCTGGTTCTGCCACGCTGTTCAATGATGGTTTCTTCTCATCCTGAAGCAAACAGGAGTTTACCGGGCAGATGTCTTCGATTTGTTCCCAGGAACATTTCAAACAGTGGAAATGACCCCACAGAACCCTGGAACGTGGTTACTGCACTGTCACGTTACTGACCACATCCATGCAGGCATGGAAGCAACTTATACAGTGCTCCCAAAGGAAGGTAAGAGCTTACCTACCCCAGTAATGTTCATTATTCTTAAAGATGCAGTACAGAGCTCAAGGACATGTTCTGATCTGATCACGCTCACTGAAGTGCTACTGCTCAGAATAAAGAAAGAATCTGAAGGAGTGGATGTTAACTATTTCTTCAGCTCCTCATCAATGAAATGGCAGCTTTTTATTTAAGAAAGAACGCATCAGGAGACACAGTGCTTCTGTGCCCCAGAAGTGCTAATGAAATCAGCCTCCCTCTCACATTTCATTTAAAACAAAAAGAACCAATTGGTGAAAAAAGCTGAAGTTGCCATTCTAAGTACTGAAAATTAAAGTAACAGTTTCTTTTTAAAAGGTGTGTTTTAGCCTTACAAACACTACTTAACTATTACTATTACTTTAGCAATCTTGCCTGCGAAAAGAACCTGAATCCTGAAGAATTTTGAAATTTCTTTCTTCTACAAAGCTAATACAACTTTAAAGGCAACTTTCATGTACTAAAAATAATAGGCATGTATTATCTTAATTGACAGAGTAGTATTCCAGAATGTATGTCCATGTCTGTATATACACACAACTGTATGATGTACATAAGTACACTAACAAATGCAGATTAGATTGTTAAACACTATCTTGTTATAGAGCTGATTTACATGATACACCGTGACAAATTTCTGCATATAATAAACCAATGGAGCATGTGTAGAAAAAAAAGACTTGTACCTGAAAATGCAGCACGTAGCATTTTTCATAATCAGCTCTTATAATTTATGTATTTTATACCCTTCAGTGTATTTTAATTGTTTTTAAATCAAATTCATAATGTGTAAAAGGTACAGAGATCATTGCCCTCATCTTAAACTATGCTGCCTATAGGCCTACATTCTTCTTTTGACAGGATTGGAAAAAAAAAATGTTTTTCCCTTTACAGACAAATGGTCTTTGTTCCCAAGATTATTTAATCGATCCAAGTGCAAAGGTACACCAGGTGTGCGAGAGTGAAGAAAACCATTTACTGCAGTGATTCTCCAAGATCTACTTTCAGCAAAGAATTGCTTGAGAAATACTCCTTTCCATGTGTTTAAGAAGATTGCAGGTGCTGGGCTACAGCTACAGAGACCACAGACTGAGGCAACTGGATGAGTATAATAGCTTGTAGTTTTCCTTAAATAAAAATCACAACTTGCAAGGTAGCCATGTGTTAGGCGATGCCTAATGCATGTTATTTAACTGCTGGGAAAGCCAAATGAAACATACTTTGTGAGGACTTTTGTTCTCAGTTTTTAAGTAATTCAGTGTTTGAAAAAATAAATAAGTTGTTTTAGACTAACATCTTAGTAACCACAACCACTGCATGGACAATTGGAATTTGGTTATCATGTTAACTATCAGTTATTGAATTATAGTTTTATCCAGTGATGTTGTTCAAGAAAGTGAACTTAAAAGATGTAATGGGTAGCTCATTAAATAATTATTTTCACAACAGAAAAACACGTCTTGAGACAAAAGTTAGGTGAGCACAAGCCTGACCCTGTGAAGGTAAGATACAGTGAGTGTACCTAAGAGCTCTGCCCCTATGTATTCTAAATACCACTGCAGGGGTCTCACTTTGCTGCAGCAGCAGCCAGCTCTTGCTTTAGCCTTATTTCATCCCTCACCTCAGACAACTGCAGTAATGGATCAGACAGTCAGGTAAAGCAAAACAGTCAGGCTTTACTGCCACAGAATAAACGAAGTTTGTTCTCTGTATCTTTAGCTTTTTTTTTTTTTTTCTTTTGAAAAGTAGAAAGCATCTACCACAACCAGAGGGCTTCCTACTAGTAAATTAAGTAAATACTTTTGGCTGTAGCAAACATACTACAAGGAAATTAAACTACTTTTTTGTTTCATCAATGATTTATTTCAGATGTAGGGGATCTCTTCTACCTGACCTTTACTTTAACCCTTGGTATTAATGCTTCAGTGAAATTTGGTTTCACAGAGTCAATGTCCTCTAATAAGGCCTTCAGCTGTTTATGGGGATTATAAAGTTCCAAAGAACACTATACCTAAGAAGGTCAAAGTTTATTATGACTAAATTCCTGCTGGAACAACGTAGGATGTATTCTGTCCAAAAGAAAGACAAGTATCAGTAGATACACACATAGACACAAGGGACTCACTAGCAGACCTGGAAGGAAGAGTTTTCATCCAGATTTGTGACCTAGTGATACTTGAAGTATCTACTTGAAGATACTTCAAGTGATACTTGAAAGTGTTTTACAATAGATCACTTACTCAAACAAGTGTCAGAGGGTAGAACTGTTAACCAGTTTTTCCAGCTGGAATTCAAAGGAATTCAAACTTAAGTAGTCCAGTTCTACTTTGAAGTGTTAGGCACTTACTTATACAATTAAAGATGCAGCTAAGCTCCAGTTCCTCCCTAGGCCAGTGACCTAACTAGTTAGCACGCAATTAAGACCCACTTGACTTTCAGCAAACAGAGTTTGCCAGGTTGCATTGTACAGTTCCTTTTGTGTTTATTTTTTTTTAAGATGTTTTGGCCTTTAAGAGTCACCTCTGAATAGCTTATTTTTAAATTGGCCAACATTTACTCAGTTCAGGAACTTTTCTAGTTTGCCAACCTTTACAAAGTATAATACTATTAGCTTCAAAAGCAATGCTCTCCCACAAATAACAGCTGTCATTCAATTATTGCCTTAAGGTTTTAACTCAAAAAGAAGGTGATTTTTGTGTAGGCGGATGCACAGAGCTGTTTCTTACATACTACTCCTTCACGTTCTTTTTTTATTCCAGCACATTCCTGGTATGTAAACGCATAGGCTTACTTTCATTGTGTCTACATCAGTTGTTTCCTTTGGCTACAGTGAAGAAGATGTGGCAGGAAAAATGCTGCAGTTCCATCTTCTGGTAGAAGACTAAGGAAATCCCATAGTTCCAGTTCCATTGCAACTACCGATAGGATTTCTGCCAAAAGCAGAGGAGAAAATCTTATTTAGTGTACTGCGCTTAGTTCCAGGAACAAAAAGAACATGAACAATGTCACTATTAACTCATCATCAAGTGATCTAAATATTTTAACTGAAATAAAATCTGAGACATGTCTATTTGGGAACTTACTGTTATGGGAAATCTCAGCCGTAAACTGAAATTACATCCTAGATTAAAACCACACCAAATCATCACACTTACATATGACACTAATGCTTACAGAATAGTAATCTAGTACTTCACATGCTTCATTGCCAGGACTCTTCTCCATTTGCTATCTTCTCAATTAGTATCCTAATTCCAAATTATTTGTGAAATCAGATGTTCTTCAAGCAGCTTCTGAGATGAAGCTGTTAAATAAGATCTTAAAAGCTTGTAGCACAGTTGTCACATGAAAACAAAATAATCTGCACAGTCCAGCCAGGGAATCTGTTCTCCTCTCATGAAGCACACACTTCTGTTTTATTTAACACACATATTTTTCTTAATCTACCTTCTTATTCTGCCAAAATTCAATGCACTTGCCCCTCAATGGTGCGGTGTTATTGACTTCTTACAAATATGCAACTGGACTCCATCAGTCACTACAGTTAGTTTCATCACTTCTTTATTTCTGCTAACCAAAAAGCAGTAATCCTACCACCACCCTGCCAAATGAACTCAGATGTTTCATTCTGCTTAATATGACCAACCGTCAGAAACACACTGTATTTTTTACAGTCTGTAACCTAACCATGAATACATACTTAACTGCCCACTGTGTTATCAACAGTAGCCTGTTAGCTGTCATTGCTTAGAACCATAAAGTCACTTATCCTAGAAAGAAAGTACAACAATCCGTATCCCTTACTTTAATGATCAACTTCCTTAAATTGCATCTATTCTTGATCAGTATAGAAGTAACGATTCCCAAAATGAATTGTTTTCAGTATAAACTGAATGACATCATTTTTTTGAGGATGTTGCAGAATGCTATTCTGATTATGAGACAGCCTGCTAAGCTCTATAAGCTTCAACAATGGAAAACTAGCTCCCTTTTTTCCAAACATCACATCAGTATTCCTTAGAACAATACTTAGAATGTTGGATGCTATACAAAGGCAGGCTCAAAGGAGCTCTGATCAATTGATTTACCTTTTAGTGATGAAATAAGAACAGGACAGTCACTTCTGATAAGTCTGGTTCTCTCACAAAGTTCTGGGAGCAGCTTGTTCCACAATACAGCCTAGTTCATAAAAACCCATAGCAAAACCGTAAATTAACAACAACTGCAGTTAAGAGTGCAAAAGAAAGTGCTAAAAATACACCAAGAATCAGGTGAGTGCAGATACAGGTAGGCTGACTTATACGATGCTTTGAAACGCAGTAGTTTTGCGCACATACATCCAGTTTTCAATATTGTCTTCTCATATTCAACAAATATCTCAACAGTGCCCCCCAGAGGTGCCTCCACAGAGAAAAGGATTTGCAAGGGGTATTTTTTTGTTCTTGTTCCAACCAGCTCTATGCAAAGCAACGAGTGATAGATATCTTTTATAAACACAATAACTTTTTTATTCCGCTATATTCTGATTTAGTTGTGCCTCCAACTCTGTTTTCATACTTGTTACAACCACAGAAACCATCTTCAGATTTAAAAATAAAGCACAAATTTGGTCTTGAGAACAGTAATGGTAGGGCTGGGCTATCTGATCCATCTGCAATAAACATTTTAACTAGGGAAAATAAACAAGCGAAAATCCAGAAGACTTTAACCCAAATAGCTCACCCGACTGTCATCTTTCAGCTCATGCTGAGCATATAACACAGCAGCAGCAGGACACTGTCTGAGGAGCTGGTCAATGGACTCCTCGTGCTTGCCCAGACGGGTACTGCAGAGAACACGAACGGTGAGGCCAACATTGCCAGCCTCTGCCAGAGGCTCCAGGATAGGCAGAGCTGCAGTTATATCTATTGACTGACCACATAAAATGGACTAAACAACAACAACAACAAAAAAGATTGTTTGGATTTAACACGAGTTTTGCAAAACACTGCTAACCATAAACTTAGAGCAACCTTACTTACAATACTTATTTATTCTAATAGACATTATTAAGAACTGAGAAAGCTGAGTACACAGTTAATAGCAAAGGTAAGTATCACTGTTGTTGATGTGTCACATCAATGTTTTTTTCTTTCATGATTTAAGGGGTCTTTTAGTTCAACTTGGATAAATTGAGGGGGGCAGGCTGCTAGAAAAAGTTGTTAACACATGCATGAACATCTGCAGAACAGATCTGAGCTGTGAATAGCAAGGTTTAGGGATTTCATACCTGTAGCTTTGAAATATCTTCAGGACAATCTTTATCAAGTGGAGATTCCATTGACATTATGAAAGTAACCCATGGGAAAATGGATCCAAAATGATCACAGGAGTTTATCTACAAAAGCAATATAGAAGTTGTAATAAAAAGAAGTATTTTTATTAGTGACAGTTCCACATCAAACGTCCCACTCCCCACAAGCACAGAAAATTTTGTTCTCAAATAGCACCTATTATTTCCTCTAATTCATAGAATTAAAAAATAAATCAGCTTGAAACTTCTATTTATTTCTGTATTTCAGATTTTTCATTCAAAGTATCTTACAATTCATCACCCTGGTATTTCCTCATTTTATCGGTTTTGCAAAATCTTTGTTACAGAAAAAAAAAAAAAAAAACACCTGGAAAATTCTGTTTCATTCTAGCCTTGATCTGAAATATCCAGAACCGTGACACTTCTGTTGAGTGTATTTTAAAATATCCTTAAAGAACAAGACTCTCCAAAACCAGCAAAACCTGTCTGGTAAGCAGACACTACATTATTTACTCTCAGGCATGTTTCTTTTAGGAGGCTGCAACGCTATAATGTGATGGAAAGCACAGTCATATCAGCAGGATGGCAAAGCCTTTGGCAGCAGCAAATGAAGACAAGCCCAAATACAGCAGCTGTGGGCACAGAAACAGAGCAAAAAGCTTCTTACCTTCTGGAAGACCTCTGCAAGATTCCCTCACCTCCACTACCAACCCTTAAATGAGGTCTGGAAAGGGATGGATCCTGGCTCCACCCCTTCCATCAACCAGGTACACTGCATTCACCTGAGCTCCCCTGGGCTGGCCCTGTCTCCCACCAGGTGCTTCATCACTGGTTCAGGCCATGACTCAGCATTTCTACTCCAAATTGTCCACCATCCAAATACTAAGTAATTGGACAGCTTTAGATGGACAGTACAGTCATAAAACTTCTGAGTTACCAGATCCTCTGTTGTTTTCAGTGGTTTAGTCTCAGGGAGTTGCTTCTTTGATATCCTCCAAACATACTGATAAGTAACCCTCAATAAGAGCTCCTGAAGTACTTCTTCCTGAGAGCATGCTACAAGAAGAGCTTCCCAGAAATCTACCAAAAGTTGAGGAACCATGTCTTCACCATTATTACATAACATCTAGGAACAAAAACATTAGAAAATGACAAGTTAGTGCAGAACGTAGCAACTGTTAGTAGCAGAAATCAGAAGAAACAAAAGGAACAGATTTTCACTTAATAGAGGCAGGATTTTTAGCACCTTTTTGACTTGGTATTTCTCAAGGGTGCGATGCTACATAATACAATGCTAGAAAAAGATAGAAGTTCATGGAATTATTTTAACATAGATTTGATTTCTTCCGTTGTCAGAACGGTCAGCAGACAGTCAGCAAATATTTATTGACTGCTAATTTGGAGGCTTTTATATATGTCAATAGCCTAGCCTAGTCTCTTCTGAAGAGGAATCTTAATGCAAGCAAAGGCCATGATAAGGAAATGCTGTGCATCTCAGCTGAGTGCAACAGTAGGACCACAAGGGAGATGCTCCTGGGCTTAAGGCCTGGTTGCTTGGTGAAAAGGACTTTTACTTGGTTTACAGCTGGCTTTGAAAAAGAGTATTTGTTCTAATGTGAGCTTTACGACTTAGTCTTTTTGTCATGTCTTTCACAGTAACAGACATTAGTCCACAGCATACTTATATTTAAGCGTACATGGTTTTAATCCAAACAACATTACACTGTAGAATAAAGGAAAAAATATTTTGTCTACTCACAAACACAGCGAACTTCAGTGACCAGAAAAGGTCAGAAAAGCTCTGAGATTAAATTATGCATTCAAGTGACAGGATTAAAACAAAGAACTTAACAACTAATTGATTTTTTTTCTTTTCTCCATTCTTCTTTCCAAAAAGACTGACTTCTGATTTCATAGCCATCTCTCTGCAATGCAGTGTAGCAATCCTCATCTGCCTCTTTCAAAAGAAGTGCTAAAATGTGAGTGAAGGAGCAACCAAGCCCATTTTGCTCACCCATAAAATCAGTTATGTGAAGAAAAGAAGGAAAAAATTATCATATGCCAACCTTGAAAAACATATCTGCTTCTTCCAGTTCGATTTTACTGTTCTCATGTAAAGCCACAGTGGCAGCCACCAGTAATCCAGGTTGCATCACCTTCAGGTGAACAGCAAATTCAGTTGGAATAACAATTCCTTCGTTACACTCTCTCAGGAGTTTTGGTTGCCCAATGAAGCCACAGGCCAGCATTGTCTATAAACAATCAGATATAACTTAGACAAATAACTCAATCCATGCACAGTTCAACTCAGTGAAGTCAGTATTTCTCAGCCGTCAAGCTTATACAGGCAAATGAAATGAAGTCAAGAGAAATAAGTATTTTCTACAATTTAAAAAATAGTTCTCCAAAGATCCAGGTCCAAACTGCGTGTTGGGTCAGTGACTTCAGAACACCATGCCATTTATCTGAGCAGTGAAAGAAACATTCTGATGAAACCTGCAGTTACTGTACACGTGACAGATTTTACTATGTGTTTACTAGCCAGTAAACAAATAAGGTGTAGTGAAAATTCACTGACTAGAATGTCAGTGAAATACCTTTCTAAACACCTTTGAAACAATGATCAAAACAAGCTGCACAATATCCAACTCAAAGTGCTTTTGAAGGTAACGTGACAACATACTATTTCCACTTCAACAACAGTGGAGAAATGATGTCTGTACAAACTAAACAATTTACGTAAGAAATATAAAGAAGACCTATGAAGAAAATTCAGACTTCTAGACCTCTACTTGTAGAAATTATCTTTCCTTCATCTTTCTGGAAGCACTGTTTTTAATACTGAACAATGAAATGATTTTTAAAGTTGAGTTGTTTTTGTAGTAGGTCAAATTAAAACCAAAACTCCACAACTAAAACACCAAACACTTGATTCTCATTTAAATAGCATCCATGCAATGGAAGAGAGGGTGAGCTGGACCGTTTGAGCCAGATGATATCCAGAGGTCCTTTCCAAACTCAACCATTCTGTGAACGTGTATTTTTTCAGCTTCTCTGTAACATGGCAATTTCACCTCACCTTGCTGCAAATGGTTGGAAAGCAGGTGAGAGATCCTACACAACACTGTTGAAACAGCATTCCACAGTTCCCACCTGGTATTTCAAAAGCTGCTAACTCAAAGCTACCCAAAGCTTTTACTTCTGAAGCTTGACACCTAATTCTGGGATATCAGCTCTCTCTCAGAAAAAGCCCACGCCACAAGCTCTGTAACCTTTGACTATTCAACACTCCCGATCAGCCTTAAGAAGCAGCAATTTACCAACTGGTCTCAGTCTAAATCCACATATGAACATCTATGACTGATTTACTAACCATTTTTCCCCCGTTAACATGGAATTCTTACTTTAATAGCACTGAAGTAGGTTCTGATCTAGACTTAGTAACAACTGAGCGCTTTAAGAGAAGATGAGAAATTGTATAGGGAGACTGTATACAGAAACTTTGGCTTGTATGCACTGTGTAAGGCAATTTTATAAGGGTTGTTTGCATACGGAAGGTAAGCTTTTGTGGGCACACTGCATGTATTGATTACAGATGGAGAGGCGGAAAAATGCTACCATACAACCCTGCCATAATGGTGAAGAGCATTGACTCTGCTAAGCTCCAGTATACTGCATTTCATTTATAAGAATATCTTCAAATCCATTGTTTATTGATAAGGCTTTGCAAAGACAGCACCATCCCACTGTATATCAGCCCTGGATCCTACTGTTAATGCAGATGTTCAAGTGGAACCTACACAGAAAATGAGGAGAAAGAGAAGCAACTGAAAGGTTATTTTACTGTAAAATACAACCACAAGACAACCCATCGACCTGGGATTTACAAAAAGTGGATAATTCATGCTCTTGGTATACCTTACCTCCTTGTGGGAGTTCATCTCACGTTCGTACATCGTAAGGTCTCCCATTTTCAGAGCCATGAAAGCCTTAGTAAGTGTAAGGACCACTGATGGCATAATGTCTTCTACTTTACAAAGATACTTTACAGCTGTCAGAGGACATACATTCTTCATGCAGGGACTGCAGATGATATGAGGCAGCTGCATAGGGTCAGCAAGATAGAATATTCGGAGAACTTTATCTGCCAATTCCTATTAAAAAAAAAACAAAACCATTTTATAGTTTCAATATTTCACAGAATCACACAATCACAGAATGATTGGATTGGAGCAGGATTGGAAGGGACCTCAAGGATCATGAATCTCCAACCTCCCTGCCACATGCAGGGCTACCAACCTCCCCATTTTATACTATACCAGGCTGCCCAAAGCCCCATCCAATCTGGCCATTTCCAAATACACAGACTCTTATGGCCTAAGATAGAAGCAAATACAGCTTAGCTATGAAATCACAGTGCTTTTCCTGCCTTTCCTCCCTGTCAGTGAAATTAAATGAGCCAAGAGTGAAACTCTGAAGAGCTAGAACCATCCACCACACTGAGTCAGTTTTACCAGCCAGTACAATCTGTCCATGATCAAAAAACAGTTTGCAGTGTTGCAGAAAAGAGGAACGAAAGAAATCTGAGACAGAACTTTCCTAGCATGGAAGTATCTGTGTGCATTAGTAACATGCATCATGACAGCCAGATCCTTATGTTTCATGATAGCGTTGCAGCTGTTGCTTGCTATTTTGTTAAAATGAGAAAATAAAAACCATGTGAAAAAGAATAATTGTAAAACTTAGAAAGCAGTGCAGTATATCAATAGAAATTGTAATTAAAATTTCATATATCGTTCTTAAAATCAGAACTAGATCAACAGATTAAAAAAAACCAAAAACACTTGTTTTTACCTTGCTTAATTCTTCATTTAACTCTTCATTAAGAGAGTGAGTTAAATAAAATATCAATCCTCTTTCATAGGTCTGTATTTCATCACTTTCTGAAGCTATCCGCTCCAAAACTTCAGCCACAGACAAACCTGACATTCGGTAGTATGGCAAAGCCAGGTGGTAATCCCTTGTGTCAAACCTGAAAGCAACAGACGGGAAGTAACAAAGAGTAAGTAAAGGGACACTTCTGATGCTGTTGGTAAGAACTAAAGTAACACATAACAGTTGTAGACACACCAGTATCTGCAAGCACATGCTATTACTCAGGGTGACATTGTATTCTGTGCCAGATTGACAATAAAAACAATAGATACGGCACAGAGGACCAGGTTAAACTGCAGAGAAGCATGAAATATACACACAATACCAATGTACAGTAGCAAAGAACGATGGACTTTTATGTTTAGGCTAGATTACTGGAAACAAGAGCTCATCCATATCATCTGACATCTAAAACATACCTGCTGTAGCAGTCTCCTAAGAAGGCACAACTTTCTCTGAATGCTCTCAGAAGTTCTTCTTTGTCATCTGATTTAAAGAAACTAGGGTCCATTATTGCTGCTCTGACTAGTAAGTGAGCCTCGCTTAGGAGATGGATGCAACTCTCAGTTCTTACATTTTCATAAGTTCTACTATAATCTACCTAGAACAGACACAGGATATACTTAGGGTGCTGGTAAAAACAATGCACACGAAGAATTCTTGAGAGGGCAGCAGCCATTTGAAATAGGATTACGGGCTATTCACAAGAAATACATTACTGTATATTCAGCACAGAGATTAATAGTACTTATTTTCAGTCAATCAAAACCAAAAGCAGGAGGTAGCAATACCATTTCTCTGTAAAGTTGGATGGTTGAAACAGTGTTTATAATATACAAATTCCAGCCAGGCTCCAACTCAGAAATGGTTCTGGATCTGTTGTTATCAGCCTTTCTGGAACTAGAGAAAAGGAAAAGATTTGAGTTGTCAATGTTTAAATAAACACTATGCAGCCAAAAGAAAATAAATCAATCATATGACAAATCCATAAACAGATATGTTTGCAGGCTAGTAAACACTTGGCAGTTAAATTATAAATTCAAATCACAATTAATGGCTAAGGATAAATGGGCACTTTCATACAGAATGGTTAGAAACCAATACATACAATGGTTAGAAACCAATACATAAGAAGCTTACAAGCTGAATAACTGAAAGTAATTAAGATGCTCACTCTTTTTGTAAAGATTTACCACACTTCTGCCCCTGCATCTAAATACAAGTGTCTGCTAAGATACGATGTAAGAAAGTACCTGAACACTTTTACTCTAGCACATTGGCTGGGTCTTCAACTGCCTGACATTAAAGGACCACGGAGAAACAGTGAAGAAACAGAACAGTAAGCAGTTGATCTAGGATCTCTCTCTCCTTTTTGGTGGTGAAGTACACTAGGTACTACAGGCAGCACTTGTCCAACAAATACCCTTTGCAGAAGGCAAAATGTGTTTCCTTTGTTTCCTTCTCAAATGTCAACTACAAACTTTTAGAAATTGTTTCAGAGAGACAAACTACAGCATTTTGAATTACTGGTTCTCTTTTACCAGCTTAACATTGTCTTCTCTTTAATAAGGTTTGTTCTATGCTTTAAGAAAAACTAGTTCTAATAATTACAACCAACTACAACTGTTCAACTGTTAATGGGCTTTAGCAAATGTGATTTCTCAACTGAACTCCTCTAAACAATGAACAACCCTCAAAGAATGGGAAAGGTAGATCTCACAGAAACAGTCATAAATGTACCTGGCTACATCCATACAACAAGAGTATATCTGACTGAAGTCTGGTCCTTCTTTTGTCATTACTATGATGATGTTCACAACTTTCTAAGATCCTTTAGCCAAACGTAAGTTATTCTCATTTTATGCAACACCATAGTTTGTTAGACCACAGATTCACTATGCTTATATATTTTTGTTTCTCAGTATAAGTATTTATTTCTTCTGAGTAGCAGATATTCTTCATAATATTGTTTCAACATTACTTATGAAAGTTGTTTCTGACAATCTTGATTTCAACCATTTGTGATACCATCTTCTTTTCTTCTATGTTATTTAATACTGCAGAAGTCAAAAATCGGTGCTTGATTTATGCTTTTGTTTACTACCTTGGGAATTATGCTCAAAAAGTCCTTCTGCAGAGGACTCTCTCTTCAATTCCAACACCTGAAAATTCAGCATTGTACATAAAGTTACAAATCCCAGCTCCCCAGAAGATACAAATTCTTACAGCATCCTTCTTGAAGGCTTTCGTCTTTCAGTAATATCTTCAGTATCAGCCTTAGTCAGAAGAACTATATGGTTTTTGTAATGACAGATAGCTCTTGGCCCTATAAAAAGCTGCATTCGTAACGTGCAGACATCCAATGTGACTGGTGGACAAGCCTACAAAAGAAAGTGAGCACTTTGTAATTTTGGTTAGCATGTACTTCGAGTCTTTAATTGAACAAAAAAAAAGTGAAAAGATATAATCTTTGTCTAATAACACTAAAAACATTCACTGGCCTTCCTAGCTTTGAGTGCTTCATTGAAGCAAGAATAAAAATATTCAAACATCAACTCCTCGTAACAATGGGTACAAGAAATGGCTTCACTCTTTGAAGCAGTTGCACATTTTTAACTGTGTCTCAAAATACCTGAACCTTGGCTGCGTCACCTAACATGGAAAAGTTAATACCAAGTAGTTCGATTTTGGCCAAGATGTAAGACTGTCTGATAGAGTTATAAAAGTCCTGATTGTAGTTGCTTACATTATAAAAATGTATTACACATAGAAATACTATATTTGCTTACCTACTGTTACATTTCATGCCCAGTATTACATCCTGATTCATTCAGTGTGCACCTTTCAGCCAAAAATTACCACATCCTCTACACTGGACTAAAAACTGAAAAAAAAGCAACCTCATTTGCCCAGAAATATTTTGAATTTATAGCATTAAGATAAATATTTACAAATTAACATGCACAGTGCAGCAAGGAGAGACAGCATCATGTTTTACATGTACCCTGCTTTTTGAAGAAATTCACACCAGGACAGGGATGCCCCTAAGGGACTGCAGCCCCTGGAAGACCCTTTGCCAGGGTGGGTCTGTGACCCATGGAAGGCAAGCTGTGGTGTGGACAACCACAAGGGCTGCAGGCTTCCATTATGTGCACATTTTCTCAGCCTCCTGAGGCCGCCTGTTGCCAGGCTGAAGGAATTATGAGGGACTGAACATAAGCTCTGGAAACACATGCAGACCTGAGTCTGAGAAAGGGACAGGTTCTTTCATGTGTTTGAAAATGGAGGTCAGAGAATGTTTGGCTCTTGAAATTTTTGTAATACAACTGCTCTGTGGTTTCTTTATGTCTGCTGTCTACATGCTCAAATTAAATCCATAAAGGTCAGCTTAAAATACTCTTCATTCTCAACTGCTCTGGTATTTTTATTAACATTTGTTCCAATTTCTGTAATCGAGCAGATTTTTACAGCAAAGCAAACTGAGGAAGGGGCAAAATCAAGAACTTCGATGATTAAAAGCCCTCCTCTTCAAAAAAAAAAAAAAAAAAGAAAGAAAGAAAAAAGAACCAACACAAAAACCAACACGTTATCAGGTAGGCAGACACGCTCAAATGTTTACACTCCTCTTAAGAAAACTGCCAGTTCAAAGACACCCGAGAAAGGGAACAAAAATAAAAAAGAAGAAAGAGAGAAAAGACCAAAGTTTAAGTTTCAAGACAGGCCGGTTCTGCAAACATCGTCAGCCGCAATATGGGAAATCTCTGCTCCCTCCATTCAGATTTATACAGGAGAGTACGATTTTTGTTCTAAGTGTACATGATTTTACAGGTTTTTAAAATATTCTATTAACCCTCTGGAATCTTAAACAGCAGTAATAGATTGCAGCAATACACCTGCAGACCATTAAATTAGAATATGCCACAGGCTGATGTAAAATATTAATTTTGGATGTTATTTGTCATAGCGAATAGAAACAAATGGGATTTCGGTATGAAACACAACTGCCATATTGCTGCCCCAGTCTTTTAGAAAAAATATGAGATATGCACCTTCACAGTTGTATCAATGTATGGATCTTCATCGCGAGCTGCTGCTGCACTGCACCGCACTGTGTAACACTGCAGGCTCTCACTAGAAGGAAAGAAGAAACACTGATGAAGAAAAAAAGTGAAAACTTGAATTAATCCAGGACAAAAACTAGACAGAATCAGCTCTGTGATGCAGACAGAAGGGCATTCTGCACTAAAACATGGATCCACCCAGAATGACCGAAGAGGCTGCGAAGGACTCATAAATGAGCCAAAGAGGAAAATATATTAAAACAAACAAACAAAAAAAAAGACAGTTACCTTGTAATGACATGCAGGAACTGTGGAGTAAGAACTGCCTGCTCCGACCTCTCCGAGTACTGGTACGTAGAAATCAGTTCTACTAACTTCCCAACAGAGTAGAGATATCCAACATGAGGCAAAGAAAAAAAGCAGAAGAGACTCAGTAGTTCTCTCTTCTCAGTTTCCTCATTTGCTGTCATAGAACTCCCTAGACATAACAATAAAAAAGGCATCTCATATACTTCATAAATCAAAGCCATTCTGTTTCTTTGTGACCTGATGCCTAAACTACACTCTCAGACGTGCCCAAGTTCCAGACCAGTTTTATTAGTAGCTATTGAAAAGAATTTGAACAACAGCATATCAGCAGGTAGCAATCAATTTGTTATCTCATCGGAAGTAATTTACAACAGAAGCATGGATGTACTCACAAGTGAAGAATTTCCATAGATCGAACAGCACATGGAAACTGGGAAAAAAAGAAACTGGGAAAAAGAGGGGAGATCTAGATGAGATATAAAGAAGTTTTTACAGTAAGGTTGGCGAGGTACTGACACAGGCTGGCCAGAGAGGTGCCCTGTCCCTGCAGACATGCAAGGTAAGGCTGGATGGGGCTGTAAGCACCTGATCGACCTGTGGGCATCTCCATTCACTGCAGGGGAGTTGGACCAAATGACTTTTAAGTGTCCCTTCCAACTCAAGCAATTCTATGATTCTATAATTCCAGGCAGAGTCATTAGAACTAAATGTCCATGAATGGAATGAGCAGCCTGATCATTCTTAGGTAGGCAAAGCCTGTGTTCAGATTCTACAGACTTTCTTGCTCAAGTCTATAAATCACAAGGGAAAAGTTAGCTGGAGTTGAATAACAAGTATCAACTCTTGGAAAGGGTAGATAACTGCAGGACAAGGGGAAGTAGTTTGAAGTCGAGGGAGGAAAAATGTAGGGTTGGATGTCAGGGGGAAATTCTTTACTGTGAGAGTGGTGAGGTGCTGGAGAAGCTGCCCAGACAGACTGTGAATGCCCCATCCATCCCTGGAGGTGCTCAAGGCCAGGTTGGACTGGGCCCTGGGCAGCCTGGTCTGGTATGAAATGGGGAGGTTGGTGGCCCTGCACGTGGCAGGGGGGTTGGAGATTTGTGATCCTTGAGGTCCCTTCTGACCCTGACCATTCTGTGAAGTAGCTTCTTCATTTCAGTCACCTGCAGCTTAAATATGGCTTTGCAACCAGAAAACTAGAAACTGGGTGAGCAGGAAAGACGATCTGATATAAAGCATTTTTCCATGGTTATGTTGAGGCTTGAGTGAGGGCATCTTAGTGAACCCCTAAAATTAGTTTTCACTCCCTTCTATTTTAGAGCTTGAAATAAAGATAACCAGTACCTTAATATTAAGATTTACTTCTCTGATGTCTGCTATTAACTCTGAGAGGCATCCTAATATCATACAGTAACACTGAGGATAACTTTATTTATGCGACATAAAAAGTGTCTCTTTCGTGATACAAAATTAGTCACTGAGAACCACTGAGAGTAGTCTTTGAATAGACTTCCTCCTTCGTTGTTGCTAACTGGTATTTTAACTCATACTGCACCCCCACGTGTGCGCTTACCTGTCTGGTAAACAGGGAGGAACTGAACAGAGTGCAGCTTCGTCTCTTCACAAAAGCCAAAAGGGGACTGGTCTGGTGTAAAATGCCTGGAGGGAAAAAACACAACATGGGAAGTCAGTAAGAAGCTATCATCTACTCCAAGCAAGTAAACAGCAACAGCTGTAATACCCAGAGTTGATGTTTTTATACTCAACTATCCTTCATTCCTATTGCTAATACAGTTATCTTAGCAAGGCCAAGACACACGTAGCAGAGCTAGAGGCAACCACCTCAAGTTTTTGCAACCAAAAATTCTTTCTTTGCTCCTCCACAAGTCATGCATTCAATGCTGGGATCTGATGAATGTCACGGAGTGATCTCTAGATCTGTGTCCATGACAGGAGGAGACAGGCCCACAGGCCCAGAAGAGAGGAGGGGAGTGTCAATGGTTTCGGGACGTTTCAGCCCAGTTCTGCGACTAATGGGGCAGGGGACCCAGAGACCCACACCTTAAGAAAGGGAAAAGGGGGAAGGGTAGGGAGACGGGCCTACAAATGAACAGTGGCAACGATCTGAGGAGGAAGGTTAATTTACTACATTTGGTATTGGAATGCAAGATAACACAATATAATACAATGTACAATTAGAACCGAGGCTAATAAATCAAATAAAATGAGACAGAGAGAGTGTCCAAAACCAAAGGCCTTATTCTGAATTGAAAGCAAAATGGCTGGGGAGCAAGCCACACACGCCGCCAGGCAGCAAAAAAAAAAGAGACCAGTCCCGTGACCTGCAAGGAGTTTTATCTCCCCCTCTGAATGCAAAGTCCTCTGGGGTATGCAGTTCTTCTCTTCTGAGAATCAGGTGCCTGGAAAATTGGCAGTCCACAGAAATGGGGCATTAACTCCTTAACTCCCAGTGCTTTTCATGATGTTATGATGTGGAGTACCAATAACAAAAACTGTAAAGCCATGACAGTGCTGAACACACACTAAAATGGATCTGAACCATTATTTAACTTTTTTTTTTTTCCCCATCCCTTCTTCAACTGAACACAATGTAACATGGCGCAGCCCTCAGTCCTACTTTTCTTTCCTATTGCATCTCATCCTTTTCCTTGCTTTGGAATTCACAGCTGGACTGCAATACCAATGCTTCAACAGTTTTAGATAAAAGTTTAAAGGATTTGATTACTAACAAAACCAAAGGTGTTGTTTTTTAGTGCTGAAGATACTTAGTAAACTCCCTGTTCCCAGCTGCACAAAGGGAGAACTTTTTTTTTTGGTAAAAAGTACTTAAGTAACCATCACTTCAGCTGGAGTCGAACCCCACACAACAAACAAGCAGAAGGCAGTGCCTTGATCGCTGTCAGGACTGGTGATTATTTCTGACTGTTACATTTTGTAGTAGGCTTGTTGTAAATATTAAGAAAATGGCACACAAGTTACTCCAGAATAAGGTGTGTAAAACTGCTCTGCTAGTTTGGCATGAAAGTATAAGAACTGTGGGTGGCCAAATGCTGGAAAAGGCTGCCCAGTAAGGAGCTACTCGTTCTCAGCTAGATCGAGTCCTGGAAAGCCTAGTCCAGCTGATCCTGCCCAAGCAAGGAGATGTTAAGGAGAGGGACTCAGCAAGTCCCTTCCAATCTAAATGATTTTGTCATCCAGTATGCTGAGAAAATACCATCCCTCCTGATACATCACAAGCGAAGCTGTCATGTGTGCCCTTCATGGAATACAAGGATGTACAATGAAAACTGGTATTAAACATCACCAATACTGCAAAATCACCAGTTAAATTGCATTTAACTGTACTAACTAGCCACTTTCACAAAATTAAATAAAGCTTAGGATTTGCAAGGCCAAGTAAGGATCTTCATTTGCATCACAGTTATCTTCTCAGCAGACAAAAAAAAAAAAAAAAAAAAAGGAACAACATAAAAAATACACAGCACACAAACATCCCAGAAGCCAAAATACCAGGATTTTTCTTTCAGCAAGATGTGAGCTCATTTTGGTTAGATGGAATTATTAACATAGCAGTTAACCCTTGCAGGGGAAAATGCATTTGTAATACCTGAAAAGGAGATACTGCACTTGAAAGTGCTTTTTGTCTTCTGTAGACAACTCTGTGGACTCAAGTGTGATGGGTATCTTACAAAGCTTACTTTCTTCCCCAAGCAGTTCCACTGGCTTCTGACATATGACAAACTCATCTAATTCAAGCTGCAAACTATGAGCTGCAAGGTCTTCATCTTTTATACCTAAACAATGGAAATGTATCAAAGCGTTCAAACAATTCCATTTAGCAATAAGAAAACACTGACACTGATACAATATCGACTAAAAACTCCAACTACAGGAAACTAATTAGCACTGGCTTCCACAAACTATGACATTTTGAGACGAGCTACACTAGAAAACAAGAACAATCGACTTTTCACATAAACCATATCCTGGGCTGCCTCAGAAATGAAGCCAGCAGGGCAAAGGAGGTGGTTCTCACCCTCTGCTCCCCCAGTCCCTCACAGAGCTACATTCAGCTCTGGGCCCCAGCACAGGAACACAGGCCTGTAGGAGTGGGGACACAGGAGCCCGCAGGGATGCCCAGAGGCCGAGTGCCTCTGCTGCAGGGTCAGGCCGACAGCCGGGGTTGCTGGAGAAGGCTGCGGGGAAAAATGATCGTGGCCTTCCAATACCTAAACAGGGCTTATGAAAAAGATGAAGAGACTTTTTCCATGCACGTGGAGAGACGTGCCGTGGTGTAATGGCTTTAAACCGAGACAGAGCAGAGTTACATCAGATATAAGAAAGAAATTCTTCACTCAGAGGGCAGCGAGGGCCTGGCACTGCTGCCCAGGGCAGCTGTAGGTGCCCTATCCCTGGGGGCAGTCAGGGCCAGGCCGGATAGGTTTGGGCACCTTGTCTATGGGAGGTGCCCCTGCCCACAGCAGGGGTTGGAACTGGACGGACTCTGAGGTCCCTACCAACCCACCCATTTTGTGATTCTATTAAAAGGCAAGCTGCTCAGTATAAGGCAAATCCAAAGCAACCTGTGCTGTAAACAGCCAAATAACAAATAAAAAAATGTTGTCATTTGGTTGAAAAGGTTTTCAGAAAGAAAAAGGTAGCTATGATACAATGTTGTGTGATCTTCAACACACCTAAGTTCCAGAAAACAAATCCTAATTGCACTCAAAAATGTTTTGAACTTTTCTATTTGGCTTTAAGTACTGAAAACAACCCAGTGTGAATTGTCTGCGCTAAAATCCATTGTCCACCAATGAAGAAAACTCCATTTGATATCTTTCCCATCTGAAATTTTATTGACTTTTTTTTTTTAAGGTGTAGTTTCCATTTCAAGAAGCACAAACCATTTAAAATTTCTTAAATTATAAATGAAAGATTTTCTAAGAGCTTTCTGCTGTTGATCTGATTTTTAGGTGGGAGCTAATCAGGTTAATTCCCACACATTGCAAGCAGGCAGTATGTAAAGACATCACGTTTGAGCCTTCTTTATGAATGACAGTAATCAGCAGATTCTCAGTCTGAAAAAGTTCAATATCTGTACTTACCTCCATCCACCAGCTTTTCTGTTGTACTAACTTGATATGCGCATTGCTCTCCCCTGTCTGCACTATGCTGGATCAGGTCCAGTTTCAGGATTAGAACATCCAACTCTGTTGTTATCGCTATGTGCCTAGCGCAAAATGCAACTTCGGCAGGAATGAAGTTATCAATGTGTAAAATTAAGGAGCGTTCAAAGTCTAATACTGTCAAATTCTGGTTTATGACCAGGTATTTCAAACAGAACATGACTAGCTTATTCTTGCAGCCCACAAGAAGATCTCCATTTACAGGACAACATGAAATACACAGCGGAGGATCTGAAAGTGCCATTTCCACTATCGACATCTGCTCTTTTAAGGTTTCGGTGTACGACTCCTCCATCTTGTGACCCACCATCCGGACACAAACACGAGAACTGCCTGCAGACATGCATCGCCAGTTCACATAAGCTCTTAGGAAAGTTGCTTTGCTTTTCTCTTCAATCGTCACCAAATAGTCTCCTTAAGGTAAAGCAGAAGGACTGTTAAGTCGTTAAAGAACACACGACAGCGTTTGAGCTGCTTACCTGCGAACCCAATAAAATACATTACAAAAAGTATCTTAAATTCTCAGCTCTCACATAGCGTTCCAGAGTACAGCCTTTACCGGGTTTTCTTTAATGAGAGATTTCGAGCGCAAATTAATTCGCTAGGTAAACGCACTTCACGTACTGTTAAAGGAAAACACACGGCTCCAGAGCTCCGACGCTACTTCGACGTGGGCCCACTGTAAGAGCAGCGCTCTTCTCAGAGGAGACGCCCCGGCCGGGCAGCAGCTCCGGGCTCCGCGCTCGCAGAGGCCACCCGCCCCCGCCCTGAGGAACTTCGGCCCCGCGCGCCCGGCACTGACCTGCACGGCTGTGCGCCATGCGCAGCACGGAGCCCAGGGTGGCGAAGGAGCCCAAGGGCTCGCAGCGGCCCTCGCGGCGTACGGCGAACACCTCCACCCCGCAGCTGGCCGCCGCGCTGGCCACGAACAGCACGTCGCGGCCGCAGCAGAACTGCGCCGGCTCCTGCTTGCAGGGCACTACTCTCTGCGACCCGAACGGGTGCAAGTTGTAAAGCCGCACCATGGCCGCCGAACACCGGCACCGCTCGGAGGTTTCCTGCGGCGGCGCTCCGCCTCGCCACCTTCCGCCTCCGCGCGCCCTTCCGCAGCGCGCGGCGCTCCTCGGGGGCGGGGCGCAGGACGCCGAGCGCAGCTCCGTGCCCCGGGAGGCCCCGCCCGCCCCCTGGACGCGCCTCTGCGCCGTCACGCGCCGCTTTGTACGGGTTGCGTTATCGGGTTGCAGCGTCGGTGCTTTCAGGCGTGCTCTTGCATCGCAGCGTGTTGTGCCGTAAGCGGCACCAGCTCCTTGCGCTGCGGATTTCACGAGCGGGAGGCAAACCCGGAACGGAGCGCTGAAGGGAGGCAGGCGGCGCGAGGAGCGGCGCCGTGGGAGCGGGAAGTGCCGCTGTGTGGTGAGGACGGCGAGTTCTGTTTCTGAGCGGCTCTCCAGCTGCCCATCTGCCAAGCTGGCCGGCGTCGCTCCGACCCAGGTATAGAAGCCGGCGTTTACCTTTGTTGAACTGCATGCCGTTGATGATTGTCCAATGCTCCCGTAGATCCAGGACCCCCCCCCCCCCCCCCAGTGTTAACAGCACCTCCCTCCTGTCAATCAGCACGCTTCTAGGGATGGATTCAATTAATAGATGAAGTAATGCTGTCAGTGATGCTGATTCTTCATCCATCCATTTTTATTAATTCATCAAAGCTTACAGAGTCCACAGAGTTGTGCATTAAAGGACACGTAAGTATTTCATAGGTCAGTGTAGGAATTCAAAACATGACTATTTTAAAGCAGGTAATCTGACATTTTATTTTCCTTCTATCTAAGGTAGAACTGAGTGTAAGGGGGCACGCTGGTTGGAAAATTTTACCTTTTGTCTGCTGAGTCTCCCCTTTTTTTTTTTTTTATTTTTTTAAGTAGCAACTTTGGTGCTTTTAGCAAATATTCTAGTTCAGACCAAAAGTGTAATGGCACTTACCCTTACTACAGTTAGATAAATTGAGTACAGTGTTACTGACACAAGTTTGTAATTTAATCTTTAAGCTGTGCAAGACTAGATGCTACCAAAAACTGTAATTTCAAACGGTTCTTACGCAGCAACTGTGTGTGTAAACAGTAACAAAGAAAAAAATGAACAGTACAACATTTAAAACTGCATCTGAAAAAAACAAGCAAGCAAGTGAACAGGATTCTGCAATTCATTTGTTGCTGTTACAGAACACACTTTTTATTACTTCAGCATTTTCAGTATTCATCCTCTTCTTCAGCCTCTGCTTCTACAGAGTCTATCCCAACTTCTTCATAATCTTTTTCAAGGGCAGCCAGATCTTCCCGGGCTTCGGAAAATTCTCCTTCCTCCATTCCTTCCCCAACATACCAATGTACAAAGGCACGTTTGGCATACATCAAATCGAATTTGTGGTCGAGACGAGCCCATGCTTCAGCAATGGCAGTGGTATTACTCAGCATACATACAGCTCTCTGCACCTTTGCAAGGTCACCACCCGGCACCACAGTTGGAGGCTGGTAGTTAATGCCCACCTTCAAGAAAACAAGTGAGAACGTCTTTAATTACTGGGAAGCACTGAAGACTTATTTCTGTTAACAACAACAGCAGCCACAACTGTGAACAATTAAATAAAATTATTTTGCGCTTCATCAAAATATTTAACTAAATCCTAAATTCAGGATCTGGTCAAACTGGTCCAGCGTTAGCTACATTGGCCTAGAGATTATTTTTCCAACAGATCATAAGAGCTTACTGGACTCTACAAAGAACATAAGAATCTAGGTCTTTCCAAGTCCTGAATGCATGGACAGTAGCTGGAAGGATGGACCTCTTGTCCGCAAGGTGACACTGCCAGTCAACTGAGGACATACAGAAGTAGCTGAACAACCTGATATTGATCTAGTAAAAAGTCTACTTACAGGAGCCTATGTTTAAACGAATCACAACGAAAAAAATAGGTTTGCTCTAGTGACAGCAGTCAGGCTCCACATGTCCAGAAACTGATAGCGTCTACCACTTCAAGGTATCTCAAAAACATTGTTGGGAAATTACTGCACTGAATTCAGTAACTTAATGTAGTGTTTCTACATTTGCTTGGGGCTTGCCTATATTCCTTCTGTACAAAGCTCCCTAGATTTTTGAAGACTTGCAGTAAAACCTTTGCTTTTCAGTACCACCTGCTTGTAAATTATTTTCAGACACTCAGTATTGCCTGTTCCTACAAAAACCGTGACTGCTACTCTGTAACTTGTTTTAGAATTTTCATCCGAGTTAAAATATCATGGAATTGTATTTAAGAATATAATCTGAAACGTAAGCAGTTCAGTAACAGGAACGTTACACTACAGTACAATGACCGCTACCTCCAAATATCATGTAATTCCTACTATTTCCAAAATCAAGCACTTCAGAAGTTATCAAAGTACCTTGAATCCAGTTGGGCACCAATCCACAAACTGAATGGTACGTTTAGTCTTGATAGTAGCGATAGCTGCGTTAACATCTTTAGGGACAACATCACCTCTGTATAACATACAGCAGGCCATGTATTTACCATGACGTGGGTCACATTTTACCATCTGGTTGGCTGGTTCAAAGCAAGCATTGGTAATTTCAGCCACGGATAACTGCTCATGGTAGGCTTTTTCAGCAGAGATGACAGGGGCATATGTTACCAAGGGGAAATGGATTCGTGGGTACGGAACAAGGTTAGTTTGAAATTCTGTCAGATCTACATTAAGGGCTCCATCAAAACGTAGTGAAGCTGTGATGGATGAAACAATTTGCCCAATTAGCCGATTTAAATTGGTATAAGTGGGACGTTCTATGTCCAGGTTGCGACGACATATATCATAAGTGGCTTCATTATCTACCATGAATGCGCAGTCTGAATGCTCCAGTGTTGTATGTGTAGTTAAAATTGAATTGTAAGGTTCCACTACAGCAGTAGAAACCTGTGGTGCTGGATAAATTGCAAATTCTAGTTTAGATTTTTTGCCATAGTCAACAGAGAGCCTTTCCATGAGCAGAGATGCAAACCCTGAACCAGTGCCTCCTCCAAAACTGTGAAAGATAAGGAAACCTTGCAGCCCAGTGCACAGATCAGCCTATAATAGGGTGGAAAAAAAACAAGAGAGAAAACACATATATTTATTATTACCTTTTCCAAAATCATCAATATTAAAATAAACAGTCAAAAGTAATTATTTCCTAATCATTTGTTTTAAAAGGTAACTTTTTTCTTGTATATCTTTTACTTAAAACCAACACAGCACACCTTGTTCTGAATATGAGTATTTTCTCATTTGAATGTAGCATTTTCCTTTATGCATTTTTTATCCTACTAAAAGCAAGAGCAGTTGTGCACCACTGTGAAAGGTTATTAGAAATTACAGCAGGCTTGCAGCTTTTAAACTACTATTGTACTCTATATGGCAGCAAGTATCAATTTGGTTTGGAAAAAAAGTATTTTTACAACTACAGATAGGCAATCACTACTTCACTTTCATTCACATCATGCTATGTGAGTTTCTTACATTACACCAGGTTATGAAAAGCTAGAAAGACATGTGAAATTACTGAACGTCCAACCAAAATCTGAGTTTCAGGGTACTGGAAATATTTTGAATGACACATAATGGTGCGATTCAGGTTAAAAATAACAAACAAGTGCTTACAGTCTAAAGATTTTATAATGCACTTCTGAGGTATCCTTAAAATATCTTAAAATAATGATGTTCCACATCACAAGAACTTTCAAGCTTTACTGACTGAATTTTTATTTAACTCAAGAGGGGGGAGGCATGGGACCAAGTTCTTGGTTTTTTGTTTTTAATAATCTATGCACAAAACTCTTAAAAACAAACAACTCCCTCTCCCTCCTCCCCCCCAAAAAAACACAACACAAGTGTCATAACAAATTGTAACTATAGGTAGCTCTAGAGCTGTATTTTAAATAAAATTTGTATTTTAAATATTGATCTGCAGCATGAATTCTTACCAGTTTGCGCGTGCGGTCTAACACTAGATCAACAATCTCTTTTCCAATGGTGTAATGGCCTCTGGCATAATTATTAGCTGCATCTTCTTTCCCAGTAATGAGCTGCTCAGGGTGGAACAACTGCCTGTATGTGCCTGTACGTACTTCATCTACAAACGAAAAAATACATATTCCAACATAAAATTTATCTGCTGAGTTCTGCATGTGGTGCCTAGGGATGACATACTAAGTAAAAGGAAATGTCAAAAACCTACAGACAGCTTCCATGAACAAACGCAGCAAGAAGTTGGTACAACTTCAATGTCTTTCTTTAGGGGAAAACATCGGATGCTCACAAAGCAGTATTTGCATCCTGGAACATGGAGGCAACTCAAGAGAACTACACTGCAGGCACAGGCAATCTGGATAGCAATGAAATGAAGCTGTGGATGTAGTGCAGTGGCTTGGAAAGATATCCAAAATCTGCAAAGAAGTTTAATGTTTTCCAAACATTACCAAACATAGACCATCATTTCATCTCTTTCAAATAACACTAACCAAAAATGTCAAAACGTCATCCAGCTATACACCTTTTAGAACCCCTAGTGTTTTGAAAATGCAAAAAAGTCTGAAAGGAAAGGAGTAGTTTTACATTGAAGATGTGCATCTTGCGTACGTACCGACTACCGTTGGCTCCAGGTCCACAAACACTGCTCTGGGAACATGTTTACCAGCTCCCGTCTCACTGAAGAAAGTGTTAAATGAATCATCTCCGCCTCCAATAGTTTTATCACTGGGCATGTGACCATCAGGCTGGATCCCATGTTCAAGACAATACAATTCCCAGCATGCATTGCCAATCTGAACACCAGCCTGACCAACATGGATAGATATGCACTCACGCTGCAAACAAAAAAAAGGACAATGATAACGTGAGATCTGGGGCTATCCATCACTTAGATTTCACTCTCAAAATGACTTTCTATCTGTGGGTTATACTGTAGTGATCTTTCCCTGCTGCATTATTACTTCGGCTGCTTGAGTGACAATTAAAATGATCCAACAGTCTGCTGCTAGCATGAATCTACTCACTGCTGCTGATCTACACTGTCAGGAAAGGAAGGCAAGAGACAGGCGTGGCTGAACCAGGACCTGCTGGTCAAATGGAAGAACAAGAAGAAAACCTACAGGCAGTGCAAACAGGTACCATGGGAAGACTATAAAGAAGCTGCAAGTCTGTGCAGGGAGGGGGTCAGGAAAGCCAAGGCCCAGCTTGGCCTAACTTTGGCAAGGGATACCAAGAAGAACAAGAAAGGCTTCTACAGGTACCTCAACCAGAAAACGAAAGTCCAGGAATGCATACCATGCCTAGTAAGTGACACAGGCGATCTGGTAACAACAGACAAGGAGAAGGCTGAGGTACTTAACGACTTCTTTGCTTCAGTCTTCTCTGATAACTGCTCGCCACACAGCCCTCAAATGTTTGGTTTAGCAGCAGGGAACTGGGGAAGCAACGTCCCTCCCACTGTAAGCAAAGATCACGTTTTTGACCACCCAAGGAACCTGAACACCTGCCAGTTTATGAGTCCCAATGAAATGCATCCCAGAGTCCTTAGGGAATTAGCTGATGTAGTCACCAAGCCACTCTCCATGACATCTGCAAAGTCCTGGCAATCAGTCTCTGGTGACTGGAAAAAGTCAACAGCACACCCACTTCTAAGAAGGATAATATGATGACCCTCAAAACTACCAACCCATCAGTCTCACCTCTGTGAGCTAAGGCACACGGAAGGCAGGCAGAACCAGCATGGCTTCACCAAGGCCAAATCTGCTTGACCAACCTGGCAGTCTTTTATGGCAGTGTCACTGCATCAATGGACAACAGACGAGCCACATGTATTTCCAATTTGGAGAGAAGGATGTTGTGGGGTATTGTGTCAGAGTCCTTCAATCACAGTCCTTAAATATATGGAAATATGTGAAAATATATATGAAATATATGGATTTGATGAGTGGACTGTTCAATGGATGAAGAACTGGCTGCAGAATCGAGTCCAGAGAGCAGTGGCCAATGGCTCAGTGTCCGGATGAAGATCGGTGACAAGCAGCGTCCCCCAGTGCTGGGACTGGTACTCTTTGATACCTTCATCAGCAACATCAAAAGTGGGGTCAAGTGCACCCTCAGCAAGTTTGCTAATGACACCAAGCTGTGGGCTGCAGTTGACACACCAGAGGAACAGAGGGCCATCCAGAGGGACCTAAGCAGGCTTGAGCAGTGGGTACAGGCGAACTTCACAAAGTAAAACAAATTTAGGTTGGATAGAAGGAAACAGTTTTTTACAGCAAGGGTGGCAAAGCACTGGAACAGGCTGCCTAGAGTTGTGGTTGATGCCTCATTCCTGGAGACTTACAAGGCAAGGTGGGATCAAGCCCTGGGCAATCTAATCTAGCTGTGCTTTTCCCTAATCATTGCAGGGGAGTTTGACCAGCTGACCAACTGTAAAGATTCTAGGATTTAACGTTGAGAATGTTGGAAGATCTTAGATACCACGTGGTCACACAGGATGAATGCAGTATCATCATTCCTTACCACAGAGCACATATATCCTGTGTATAATATTCCGTTTAGTCTCTTTTTCACCTTTCTTTGGTTTTAGAAGCCTTCTTTATATAATAACCCCCTATTTCCTTGATCTGTTGACAATAATGTACTGAGTAATGTTGCAATAATCTTTTCTGCACAAGACCTCTAAGTATGTTTTCCTTTACAATAAGCACATAACTAGTGCCAGGCAATCCATTCATATTTGGGTTCCTCTACTAAATCATCTGGGTGAGGAAGCATGGCACTTATGTTTAATCACTCAAAACCCCAATTTTGTTTTACATCTGAGACTGAAACTCTTATTCTAGCTTATTATTATATACTATACATATATACTATTATGGTGTATTTAGCTGATCTAGGAAAACACAGAGGTAGAGAGTGTCTTTAAAGCTTCATCAAAACTCTCATCTTCAACTACATGTTTGAATTCTCACCCTCGTGGTTCTGTCACTAGCCTTTTGCCAGTGAGGCTCACTCTGCATTTATCTGCACTTCTATTGGGTTGGCAATGAGCTTCCAACGCTTTCACACCATCCCAGGCTCTCGTTCCCCAGCGCGCAGCCCCGCGCAGCCTGGAGCGGGAGCAGAGACGCAGACACCGCCGCACAGCCGCGCCCCTTCACGGCACGGTGGCACGCCATTGGCCGCCGGACACAGGCCTCTCCTCTGATTGGCTGCGTGCAGACCCCAATCGTTTTAGGCACCACAAGAAATGCCGCCGCCGATGCGGTAGGCGTTCTTGTCCCTCAACCGTCGTCCTTCGCACTGCAAAGCCGGTTTCGTTGCTTTTCCACCTGTTTTGTCTCATTTACCACCAGACAACTTCTACACATCACCTCCCTCCAACTCTCAGTTCTCATGTTAATTTCTCCACTCCCACACACGGCCTTACGCCACCGCAGGGCCGCAAGCGGCAGCACTCCGCGAGCTCCGCAGCAGCACAGGTAACTCTCGACTCCCCAAACCCGCCGCGGCAAAAGCCATCCCAGGTTCCCTTCCTCTCCCCAACCCGAGTTCCCACTCCCACCATGGCGCCTCGTAAGGATCACCAGCTTCGGCCGCAGGGCACCGCACGGCCGTACGTCCGCAACCGAAGAGACGCAACTGCCGTCAGGTAACGGTCCGGAGAGCCCTTGCGCGCTGCTTTCCCATTGGCTGTCACCCGGGCCAGAGGCGAACGGCGGCCACCGATTCGCCAGTGCGCTCTTCTCCTCACGTGGGGTGCTAACTGCCGCATGCTCGGTTGGTGGCGTGACTGAAGCGTTGGGGAGTTCCCGCGCAATTTGGGTCTGTGGAGAAAGCGTGTGGCGGGGCCGTGCGCTGCGCGGGTGCTGATGTCCTGTTTCCGCGCAGAACACGAGCGGTGGTTCTAGTCCAAAGTAACTTTTCTAAAGGGGTTACAGAACTCAATATTTCGTTTCCTTTTTTTAATTCTCTATGAGATTTCAGTTGTTCCAATGCAACTTCTGTGTAGTTTTTTTTTTTTCCACGAGATTTTTCATAATTTGCAATCAGTTGCATTTAAAGCTACATCTGTAGCAGTAGACTGAGGCTAATGCCTGGCTTCTGCCATTGTTTCCTGAAGGAAAAGCAGTTTGTACCTGCATGTGGAAGCTGTTATTTTCTGTCCGATGGTCTTTTCTGAGCTGTACTCAAGAGCCCAGCAGTAGGGTCTTTACAGTTTTAAATTTCTGTTGTTTTTTTACAAGGCAATCTGTAGTGTTATGGAAGATTTAGCTAAGGGAGATCTTGGCAATATTTGCCTCCGTTTGCACGTGATTTAAATTTAAATGCATGCAATTAAATGCAATTACTGCACGGGCTGTGAGTTTGGCTGGATTACTGACAGCTCTTTAGAACCAAGCAGTTCAGCTTGAAGGGAACCACAATGACCACAGAGCTCTGCTGCCCAAAACCCACCCAAACAAATGAACAAAAATACACACAAAAAAACCCACCCACAAACAGAATTGTATCGTCTGCTAACAACAAGAACTGGTAAAAAGTTAGACATAGAAATTTCTGTTATTTCACTGAAGCTAGTGGAGTGATGTTAGTTAATGTTAAGTGTTGGCCTACACCAATTTGATGCATTTCTAATTGCCACCATTATAATCTCATTAAAAGCAGTTAGCTTGTTAAGCTGTTCACTTTTAAATTTCTCTTGAGGCGTTGCTTTCTTTTTCTTTAGATGGGGATGAATGACTATTTTAGAGGCGAATTATTGAAGACTTTCGCTATCTTGTCTTTATGTTCCTGCCTAACATTACTACAAAAATTATATGGCTGACTTTATAATATAAATTATAATATAACTGATAGATTTGAATGTGTTCAGCTCTTCCTGTTACTCTCTTTATGCATGTCAAACTCTTTTACATAATTTTAGTTACAGAATTTGTGGTGCTTCTTAACCTTTCTAGCCTGATTATGTCATGTGAGCTCTGGATGCTTTTCCACCTTTACCTTCTTCATGGACATAAATCTTTATTAATTATCATAGACAAATGACGATGACTGAGGTTGAAAAAAAACAAACAAAAAAGCCTCTGAGGTAGGACCATCATTTGGTAATGATGGAAGAACGTTAAGCACCAACAAATGGAGAAATGAGAGCAAGCATCATTGTCTACTACTTTCATTTTAGGAAACGACTTTAAGGGAAAGGAAGTTCTGAAAGTACTGGCTGTAGTATAGAGCCTCTAAGAGCTCTACGGTCTATACCTGGTCTATGACCAGGTATTCAGCCTCTTGTGTGTGTTCATCAAGAGAAAATTACAATAAAATTCCCATGAAAAATTAGAAAAATAAGGGCTGAGTCATTGCTTGCCTCAGATGATTAATCAGTGGTTCAGGCCGTGATTCAGCAGTCCCTGTACAGTAGCTCTGGATACTCTCATAAAACAGTCACTGAAAGGGTAAGTGCAAAGATTGTGCTTTTTGTTCCATGAATAGAAAGTAATGGATATATTTTTTTTGTACGCGAGCATATTCTGAAAGCATCCAGCTCCTCATGAAAACAAACACTTTTGCTAGACATAAAGCTTATTATATTAAAAAAAAAAAAAAAAACCAAAAACTTAATGAGGACCATGCTGCTGTGGTGGGTTTTTTTTTATTGTCTCCCCCCCCACCCCCCACTGGTTGTAGTTGTTAAGAGCTTGATTCTTGATATGGTCTTGGCCTTCATAAAACGATTTTTTTTTTTTAAATTTAGTTAGGGAATAATGTGGAATCTACAGCTATTAATTTTAAACTTCTCAGGAGCTATACTTCATATGTGTGTATATATATACATATATGTGTATCTTATGTCAGCAAACAGGGGCATTTTGGCAACTAGAAATATACACTAAATTCCATTACCTCCTTAGAAATCCATAATGATTCCTTGCATTTCTTCTTCTATTTTAAGAAATAGTGAGTTAACTGAAGGAATCCAAAATATGTGGCTTAACAAGCTGATGCACTTTTATGGAGCTAGTTTCTTAGCCTCGAGGAAAACGTGCTGTGATGCTTTGAGTTTGGTAGACAAAGAATTAACAAGACATGGGCAGTGGAATAATGTGCCCTGGTAGCTGGTTACAGTCCTGGAAGTCTGACAAAAAAGCAGGAAAGCAGAGGTACAACCAAATGAATTGTCGGGTTTTTGCATAGTTTATGTAAAATAAACTTTCAGGTATAGATGTAAGCTGGAGAAACAATTCCTGACTATGAATGAGAGATTTAACTTTGTTTCCTTTTTCAAGCTAAAATTCCATTGGCAAGGGAACGGCTAGCCAAGCTACATCACTGCTTGTTGTAAAAAATAGTGCTTATTTTGCAGAGTGGCTGAGTTAAAAAATGATTATGAAACTAACCACCAGTATTGTTTTCTCTTAACTAGGTGATGGTTCAGTGTTCCAAAGCCAAATAAAAAACTTACCTGAGTTAGTGGCAAGTTGTACAGTGACTTGAGTTTCTGAGTTTCTCGGTGGTGCTTTTTTTTTAATTATTATTTTTTTGCTTTTCACAAGGTATAAGCAGGCTGTGGCTATTGTTCTTTCTTGGAGTGTAGCATGGTCTGCAAGTGAGGTTTTGCAATCATGAACTTTAGCATCTTTAATTCCAAAGACAAAGCTATTAGCCATCTTTGTCCCCTGCATTAAAAGCTTCTGAATTATCATTTTGAGTATAGCAGTGATTCAGTTATTACACTGACTACAAACTTCACAAAAAAGTCTTTGTATCAAATTATACTGATGGGGTGATTTAAAGAGGCCTGTACAGTTCTGCTAATGCTGCCTGTTAATTATGGAGAAAATAATGGCAGAAAATGACAATGTTAATTTATTGAACATTATAATGTGAGTCAAGGGTTAGTGTAAATTTTTTTTTTCCCCAGTTTTAATTATTTACTAACTATACTTGTTAATCTGAAACATAGAGGTTTTATCTTATTTAGTGTCTTCTTGAATGTAATAAAACTTACATGCTAAACCAAATTTTCAGGTTGGTGTAGTCTCATGCTTTTTACACTTACAGTTGTCTGCAACTGAAAGTCAAAGAACCTGCTGATTCTCTAGTAAGTGTACAGAGCAAAACTAAGACTGTTCAGCTGACCTCAAGAGTATTTTTAAGTTATCCAGAGAATATTTGTGAGCATGCCAAACTTCAGTATTTGTACTTGCTGGGTAAAGTATATTTTGTAACTGCAGATTGTAATTACTAACTCTTCCTGCTTCCAAACAACTTTTCAAATTTAAAAAAAAAAAAAACAAAAAAAAAGTGGTTAGTTGTAACATTATGACTGAGAGTTCAAATGCTATTAACTTTTGAATAGCTGTAAGTTACTTTGACCTGGACCTCCTTTTTACCATTTTTTGCTGAACAATGACCAGGACCTCAATTAACTCTCACATGCAGATCATATCTTCTCCTTACCAGCAAACAGTAGCAGGTTGTCAATTGTTTATCTCCAGGATTAAAGCTAAACAACCCTTACTAGCTTCCTGCCAAAATCCTCCTTTATAAAGATATAAGAAAATACATGTCTCTGGACTAATACAGATTATAGGTACCAAAATGAATGCTAAGTAATTCGGTTCTGTTTACACTTCTAGCTAAAGGATGGATCTGAACTAATGGCAAACAGCAGCTACCCTCTCTTCAGAAGGCTGTTACTGTGAGTTTTGTCTTGTATTTTTACTACTTTTCTCTGTCTCAAAATACAACACGTGGCATGATGGTGGCCATGCACACAAGGAAGAGAGAGTTTTCCTAACCCGTGTAGGTACAGCTACTTCATCTTTACTTGCCAAGATAGCATCACTACTGCTTGTTTTAAAAACAGTATCACATTACAGATTGTTCTTCAGTAACCGAAATACAGATTCTCTTACCTCCATTCTGCAGGTACTTCTTCCAGCAGCAACCTGGCACTTGATTACATACTCTGTTAAAAATTACAGAACTAGAAGCTGGACATTTGTTAATGATAGCTAGAATGGAATGAACAAAGTTTGGTTATTTTAGATTGCTCCAAAGATCTCTTTTTTATTTTCTCAAGAGTTTACAAAAAAACCAGAAAAGCATGACAAGTTTTTATTTTTGCATGAAGATTTCAAGTAACAGAAAAACTCAGTTTACTAAGCCTGAAGAATACAGAACTGAACAAATGCATTCTGCCATGCTGTAGGCACTATGTGTAAAAACCTGGTCAAAACATCAGTGCAATTGTGACTAGAAGATCAAAGCAGTGCTATTACTGTTATCTCTCACTAACGGTAAAGCAGAATGGCAATCATTTTGTGTATGAGCAGTCTCACAAATCACATTTTAGGCCTCAAATAGCAAGCAAAGGAGTCATTGCTAATCACCTTAATGAGCTAAGGTGCAAACCCAGTTTCAATGAATACACTGAGCCAGCTGATCACAACATAAGGAAAATGTAGTTGAAAACCCTTTTTTTAGTTACTAAGCAGTTACAATTGGCCCAAGGAATTCTGCTTCCTAGCTCTTGCTTTATCTGTAGCACTGCAGAGGCCTTCAGCCAAGAATTTTTTCCATCAAGCTACTCGCAAGCATAATTGTCCATCATCTACAACCTTTCCTAGCTGTTAGTTCTGGAACAAGTCCTTGTAGTGCCAGTGTTTGAAAATGGCACTTCTACTGAAGGTAGGAGTCCAGTTTCTTCTTGATGTTATCAAAAGAATCCACTCCCATATAGTCAGCTTGGCCTTGTTCCCACCGAGCCTTGCGTTCTTCTGAAGATATGGTTGGTAATACTGGTGGTGGTGGTGCCGATACCGACATATGGGACACTGCCTCTGTAACCTCTGCCTAAAATAAAAGGCAGAGTAAAAAATACAGACAGATTTTGCATACGTTAAGCAAGCAACAGGCCACATAAGAGGGCAACCAAGTAGATGTTCTCATGCATAGCACCAAGCATCACCAACAAGCAGGGACTGTGCAGCTTTCCTAGCAAAATAAAGCAGAGTAACAAATCATTCAAGGAAAGAGGTGGGAGAGGGAGGGTCAGGGGTTTAGTTCTTCATACCTCTCTACAAAAGCCACAAGAGAAAGCCAGAGTATAGATCAAGCCTGATAGCTGCAAACAGTTCATTAGAAAAAGTTTAAAAGAGATAGAGCACATCTCCAAAGTTCTGTAACTTCAGGCTGAGAAGGATTAAAAACTTGAATCAGTCACTGTACTAATCTGACACTAAACTTTGCAGACATACTACTGAATTCTGTTTAAGAACTAGAATAAGAAGCATTATTTTGGTTTTGCAAGTATCAAGATTTATTACTGCAAATCTATTTAAGTAACCTATTCTCTAATTATTGCAGGCCTACCTAGGTAGGTTGTACCATGCAAGACTGCAAGTGTACACTGCATGCTCAACTGGGGGTTCTCATGTTTGAATAACTGCAGCACATTAAGGATGAGTTTACTGAAGTTACTACACTGTCATTTCTAGTGCATCATTCTGCACTTAATTTTAAGCATAGCAATCAACTATGCTCAAGACCACTTAATATTCTTCTAATCTGTATTATTCTTTATTCCAGAAATGAAAGAAGAAAAAAAAAAAAAAACAAGAATCTCTGTATCTCACTAATCCACACCCATGCTTTCAGTTGCACACGAGGGGAAACAAGTGAGATCACACAAAGTCTATTCTGTTTGCATAGGTAGTTTCCACAAGAATATTAAGATACATACCATGTTTGCACTTGTGGTATTTTCTTCATCAACTTCTTTCTGTTCTAGTAAGGGTAAAATATTAACTGTATAGGTATCCCACCACATGTTGAGGAATTCTGGGTGAACAATTTTAGGGTCATTGATATTGCCTTCTACACTTTTTGTTCTGGAGTCATACGTATAGTTCCATGGCTTTGTGCTTCCCAGAAAATGCACCACTTTAGTACTTGAACCAAATCTGTTGGAAAGAGAAAGTCAGAGCCCATAACTTGGAAGTATCTAGAAAACAAGTGCTTTGACTATCAGACAAGAAAAATTAACCTGTGTTTTTGTAAGTATCCAGAAAATAGAAACAGGAATATATTTAGGAGACTAAACACTAAAGGTAGGATTGTCAATGCCTACTGGGGCTGAAAGCATCACTACTTAAAATGCAAAGAATTCTACATTACACAGGTCAGAATACAGCTTAAACCTAATGAACTATTTCAGTACTTACAGCCAACTCTTTAGGTAGTGATGATCACAGCTCAGGAGACAGCAGTCTCAAGCAGCCACTGCAATCAGAACTAGTTTTAAAAGTGAAAGAAAGCCTACTGCAAAGTCAGTGATCCAGCTAGCTAAGCATTACAAGCATTATATAGTCAATGTATTAGAGAAACCCTAAATCTTTCCATAGAAGGGAACACCAGAAGGGCCTTCTACAAGAAGGCTGCCTCTGCAAAATAAAGCCTTTTATAATCAAGGCATTTCAGAACTTCTAATCTCACTGCAAAGTCTTGCTAGAAAGCCAACCATTACTTATTTTAATAACAAAAAATAGGATTTAGTAAGTTTCTTGAGCTATCTTAACTCCCATTTCAATATAGGCATCAAGCTTTGTTCCAATTGTTACCACTATGTTCTTTTTGCATTATGAATATTAATATTAATGAGAATATTAATATTAATTAATAATAATATTAATGTGGTCCATCTCCTGCAGTAAAGAACTTAAAAGATACAGCATTTATTCCATTATTCTACATAGTTTGCTCTGAAAGTAATGCCTCCTATTTATTTCCATGGAAACTACATCAGCTATGAAGAATACAATAACAGTATTGCACAGAATTATCAGCTATAAAACACTTTTTCAACACTGTCACCACCACTCACTATGCATTTTCGCCAGCAATAAGAACCTGCATGCCACTCTTGCAAAAATCTGCATGGCTGTCCAGAACTCAGCTGGTCTTTCACAAATCTGTTGCCACTGCTGAAATGCACCACCCACTGCCTCAATGTGCTGATATCCACTGTTTGGTTTCCATAAATATTCAGTGAGCATAATGGATGTCAATGGGTACCATTATTTCCCCATATGGAGCAATTCAATTCCATACCTTTGCTTCATCCGCACTTCCATATCAGACACCATTCTGTCAGACTGCCCCTCTGCTACCATATGTCACATGGCAACAGAAATCTAATGGAACACTGGTTCAGCCTCTACTGCCGTACCACCGACATCCACCTCTGGTGTCATGGGCCAAAATAAAATTGCAGGCATTACTTTCAGGGGAGCCCTCATATAATTCCAGAAATAGAGTTTACCTTGAGTCAGTTTTGGGAATTCTCTAGTAACAGCAACTGTTTGTGTCAAGTTAGGATTTCCTTTAAGAAGGATAATACCAAACAGCTTTGTCTAATAACTTTTTAATTAAGCATATTCTGGTCATCTTGACTAGGATTTGGATATTTGAGTTCTTCTACATAGAGGCTGCACAGGTAAATTTCAAATACTTGAAAATATACAAAACAAAGCAATATGCATTGCTACTGTGAAATACTTGACTATTCCCAATGTTTCAAACACAGCTGATTCTGAATGAAAACCCATGCACGTGTGAAACTGTCTAGAATTGCAATAATTGCAAGCAAACAACCTGCCTGGAGGAGGTCATTTCCCAAGCTCTAACCTTAAAACCCACATGTCAAGATTCAGCTTAGTAGGGCTACCTCAGTTATTAGCTGTGACACCGCTATCTAGTTTTCTTCATCTTAGGCTACTGTCACTCTGAAGAAACTTGTCATTGTTTAAAATCAAGGCTACTTGAAGTTTTGTGTTACACTGTTTCTGCAAATGAAGTGTATTCTTAGTATTCCTTCCACTGAAGACATGTACAAGAAATGACAGATGCCAGACTTCCAGGATATCCTCAGTATCTGCTTTCTAGATGCAGTACTTTCTTCGATATTTAAGCTGAACTGTTAGAAAGCTTTGCGTCTACACTCGTCAGAGCAACTAATCTTTCTTTCCTCATCTCTCATAAAAGACAATGTTTTGAAGTTAGACACCATTTGTCCTAAGTTGGCAATTTCCACTGGTGAAGGGATTACAGATACCTGCTTGAAATTTAGTCTTGCTGTACAATGCTACAAATGCTACTCTGCTATTGATATCGGTACATTTAAATTTCAGTCTATGTCAACTGATGATTACTGAGTAACTGCTGATCTAACCAAGAGAAGTTGTTCCACCTGCTAAAAAGAATGTTCTACTTAAAAGGGCTGTCCTTCCAGCGTAATAGTTTCTGAAGGTCTCCTGAGTTCAGCTAGGCAATTGATTGAATCAGTTATACAGAATCTTTGTCAGGAGCACCCAGTTCAGTAAGTCCATTCTGGTGACAAGATCATTTGTAAATTTAAGGTTATGTGACTACGAAGCAAGCAGCCATGAGAAGAACACATTTTTACAATAGATGTTAGCTTATCAAATGTTACTGAACTACTTAGTCATTCTCAGGCTTGCATGTATTTCTTTAAATAAGTACTCCACTTTTAGCATGACAGTATTTCAGATGCTGTTCTGATCACAAGACATAGTTTGATCTTGAGCCAGCACAGTCCTGCTTATGCTAGCTGCTGCTTTAGACACTAATAGCTTCATGTCATTCAAAGATCAGATTGTTTTCATGCAATTGGTACTTCCCCCCTCCCCCAGCATTCACAGCTCTTAATGAATATGGGTTTGGGTGTAACATTACAGCTTGCTTTTCCTGCTGTCCCCTTTCCTTCTGTCTGTTTTAGCAGAGTGACCTTGCCACCACCAGAGTATTTACTCGCAAGCCTAATTTACTACTGTTAAGGAAGAGTCAGCTTCTTCCTTATGCTGGAAGTATACAATAATATATTGTCTTTGTTCCCTTTTACTATTGGGGAACTCAGATCTAGAAAGAATCTTGGTGAGAATTCTAGCTCTATGCAAGTCTTTTTTCACTATGTTTAAGTGAACGTTTGATAAGTGTATTTAACAACTGGTAGTTAATCTAAGTAATTTGAGTGATTAAGGCAAATTATCTAGACAGGAACAATATCAACAATTACATGTTGATGTTCAGCTTAAGATGACTCAAGAGCTATTGTCTTTGGCTAGAGCTCTAACAAGCAGTATCCAGTACTGGAGCTCTGATTCTCCCTTCTGCAGGTGAGCTGTTAAACGTGCTTACTCTGAATCCATGTTAACGTTACACTGGGAGTCAGTGATTTAAGTTATTAGTACAGTTTACAATGCTCATCTTTCATCAAATGATGATTCATTTAATTACTAGAAATTCAGCTTATTTTTTTTAAAGGGTAGAACCATACACAGTATATTAAATCACAACAGTGGACTCCATTTAGAAAAACTTTTCAAGTTCACATTGTTCGTTACGTTACAAGACATTATTTTATATATGCTCTAAAAATCTTCTTAGAATTTTGAACTTACGCTTTAAATGCTGGAAGGTAAGAGTATACAGAAGTGCTGCTCAAATTATAAATAAATGGTAGATGTTTGTTCATATCTGTTGTTGCCCAGCTGCTGAAGAAGGTGTTTAATAACCCCTGGTCTGCACCTGAAAGAGAATGCATTAGTAGGCAACAAGCATTATTCAAATGCTTTAGAATCTTCTCAATCTACTCCACCAATTCTTCCTAATTAAGGAGCTGATAATGTAGTTTGTCAGGTACAGTAGGCATTTGGCAGCGAGCACTACAGTTTGTTTGTAAACAATCCTGTAAGCCTTGCAGTCTTTGAAAATTTGAAAAAAATGCAAACAGTGAAAAAGGTAGTGTGTGAGGTTACTTTTCTTACCTAAAAGACCGTGAGTTGCTCACAAACCCTGCCATTCAGTCTTTTGCAGTGCAGCTTCAAGCAATGTAAGGCAGCAGAAAAAAGGATTTGACAACTGGGTCCTGTAGATCTTCAGGATAGCTGTAGTTCAGATGTTCAAGTGACCACCATTAGTTTTATTACTTATGCTTACAGATACATGACCAAGGCCTCGGGGCTGGACTCAAGGTATCAGTGGTCTTTTAGACCTGCAACCTCAGGCATACCTAGCTACATTGTAATCTGGCAAGGAAAGCACATTCTGTCTAATAAAACTTAAATCCATGCAATGGAAGTTCCTAGCTCTGCCATACAAAGCCATCAATTAACCCTTACGTGGGGAGAGCTGTGTACATCATGACCAAAGGTACAGTGTTGGAATGGCTCACCTATCAGTTTGCAAGTTGTAATGAAGTCAGTGAGTTTGAAGTTGTTTGGTATGCCAGTAGTAGGGTAGTTAAAAATATAGCTCCTGCCCCAAAGTAGGTCATTTGACAAGGAGCTACTGAGAAGTAAAAACTACATATTTATTGCAGGGAATATACTTAGATTAAGTATATTCAACAATTTCAGCTATACTTTCTCTCACAAATCAAACTTGTGAGTGATTTTTCAATCTCATTTGCTGTTTTCACCTATAACTGCATTCACAAGTAGCACTGCTGAACAGCAGAAACATAGCAAAACACATAAATAAAACATATAAAACATATATCATCCCTTAATCTTTTATTTTCTGAAGCACTCAGTTTCTGCTGACTCAGAAAAAGATGATTTTTTTTTTTTTTAATTGCCTACAATTAAGTACAGGGTAGTACTAAAGTTTACATCCTCAGTGTAGTTTGAGAAAAATCTGCTTTTTGTGATTAAAGTATCTATATTGATCATGCACTTAGACTTACAGGAGATACAGTGACAAACAAGTTCTAAGTGTCCTGTTACAGCAGTCAATATATGTGAAGATTGGAGAGCAAGACACTGCCTACAGACTCAGATCAGTAATTTCAAACCTTTGACTTTCCTCTCAACCCCTAAAGACGCAAAGCACTTTTGAACAAGTTCCCTATTGCAAGAGAGCAAAGTCAAAGGAACTGGAGAAGTTCCCTGGTCTTTACTCAGTTATATAACATTTAAACTTCTGATTTAGCATATGCATTCATAACACTAGGTTCTAAACCAAACTAAGTCTTGGTGGCCCTCTCAGAAGAGGTAGCTTGTGACTAAAGGGTAGCAACAGTGTATTTAACTTACTCTACCTGACTTTATCACTCAGACTTGCTCCACACACTCAGCTTTTTTTTTCAGTTTGCGTGCATTTGTGCCAAAGCAGCCACTGAAATCAAAGTTTAGCTGTCCTAGCTCGGACTTCAGCGGTAGTCTTCTACAATTCGGCCCTTAAACATAAGGTAAGAGAGTCAGGCAGTATTTATATTTTCCACATATCTACAGGTAGTTCTGCTGCATGTCTTTTTATGAAAAAACAACTGTTTCAGATCCCAGAGTAAAAAGTCAGACTATTCTGCAGTAATATCAGTTGTTAAGGTATCAATACTATCAGAACTCTTTTAAAACCAGACTTTTTCCTCCACTAGTTCCTTATTCTCTGTTTGAGTTTCACTTTTCTAGATAAAGCAGTTGTTCTCTGTAAGTAGCTGTCATTCTACTATTCTTAGACTAAAGTATTATACATAAGAGCCATCTGTCTACTGTAGTTTATAACCACAAAATACATTAGAAGGTATTATATTTCCTAGTTCATACTCCTGCAGATAGGGTATATAAAGCTTGATTTCAATGACTTGTAGATTATGAAATTTGCATTCCTGTGCCCTGTTAAGGGCAGTGACTTCTCAGATTTTCACTTATAAGAAGTTTCCTATAAACTTTTACTAATGTCTAAGTCAATTGAAATTTAAATACTCTTTCTCCCCAAGTTCACAAGCTCAACACATCTTACACAAGTAGTAATAGTCTCCACCATCTCATTACTCAGGTAAAACCTGAATAAGTTCAACAGCCAAATAATAAATTACAATTCTAAAAGATGGCAAATGATTAATCCATTTTTCCACTAAGAGCTATAACAACTGCTGCATGTAGACAACATCAAGGATGTTACATCATTACGTGGCTCTAGCTCTGAAGTCAAAAAGAACATTGTAGAAGCAGCTGTACTCTCTTCAATGACAAGGGCCTTACACCTAGAAGATGGCAATTACTAGGAGTCGAGCACAAGGCTCAGAGAAGACAAATCTCAGATGTACCTGGAACTCTTCAGTCATCTTCTTTTTTAAATGCAACAATTCAGTACCATCTTACAGCTCTTGGCACACAGAACCATAGAATGGCTTGGATTGGAAGGGACCCCAAGGATCATCAAATTCCAACCCCCCTGCCACAAAAAGAAGGGCCACCAACCTCCAGATCTAGTGCTAGACCATGCTGCCCAGGGTCCCATCCAGCCTGGTCTTGAACACCTCCAGGGACAAGACCTGGAGCACCCACAGCCTCTCTGGGCAGCCTGATCCAGCACCTTATCACTCTCTATGAAGAACTTCCCCTTGACATCCAATCTAAAACTTCCCTCATTGAGCTTAAAACCATTCCCCCTCGTCCTAGCACTATCTACTCAAGTAAAAGGTTGATTCCCCACATCCAGAAGACCAATTTACCTCCAATGTGTGAAAGCACTCCTAAAGCTATCAACTACTGCCTTGTTAGTCATGAGGTACAGACAGATCCCTTTGTTACAGCACTAATTTTCACTAGGTTATTCACACTAAGCATCCAGCTCAGACCTATGCTCTCTAGGAGGCTGCACATAGGAACCCATGAATTAACAGATAATTCTGTGAAGTAGGAGTGACATCTAGAATTTTTATCCCTTACACGTACAATTTAACGGTCTTATTATACAGTTTTCTGCAGCACTTTTTGTAAAACTTTATTTCACGCCATAGTAGATAGATAATTAAATTTAGCAACTGAGACAAGTCTGGTTTTTTAGAAGCCTTTAACTACAACAGACTTCAAGGAATATGTGCATTTACTGCAATGGTTATAGATTGCCAAGACTAACAGGACATCAGAAGTTGGATTTTCAAGCTTAAATTTGGTACAGTGACTAATTGTTAATGACCTACATCTATAACGGACAGCAGCTGATGCTACGCACACCATACTGGTGAAAAATCTGGTCACCATCCTATAAAGATAAGAAGCTATCACATGCATATCAAGAGACTCTCACACCTTCAAGTATGTTAAGATTCTCTGAAGCTATACTCAGGTTGTTCAGTACTACATTTTTTCATCAATTTCAGTTCGCACAGCCTTGAGCACCAGAGACCTCAGAAGAGCTGAATTTAAAGTATAGTACTGCTGTTCAATTTGTTCATGCATTTACAGTACTGTTACATGTCAAAGCTTAGTGTTCTGTGATTCTGCATTGCTAATGCTTATAGAAGCTACTCTCCTTTGTCATTCCAGGAAATCTGAAGAAAGTAGTTCTATTATATACAGGAATATTCATCCTTCTCTATGATAATGCGATTTTGTGCAATTACATTGGAGTTCAGAATTGCATCATACACAACCCCTATGAAACATATCTAGTTCCTGTACCATCCCAACCACCATTACTATTTTGGTCTAACTTATATTGGAATACAAATTAATACATACCATCAAAGCTGCCTTTCTCTGTGGCAAACTGTAACAGCTGATTGTATGTTTCAATGGAAGGTCGGTAAACAAAAACTCCAGAATTAAAACAATCAGGCCAGCCTGGATCTGGTGCTGCAGACAACTCTTCTCTCTCAAAAAGCTCATCGATATTTGACAAAACCTAGTTGCAGGGGGGGCAAAAAATTGCTTTCTGGTTTCTAGGGTAGGAACTGGGGGTATCTTTTTTAATGGATTTTTGACATCCATCTTAAGACATGAAAGAAAATTCTCATATTGATGCTTGTCTTATGGAAGATGATACTTTATGGAGATAGTGCCCACAGACTACATGTTAAAGGGAGTTATTTAGGAATAAGTGTATGTACATTTTTAGATAGTTAGTCTAAACAGCAAAAATAGCTCCATTATCCCTCCTTCCCCTCAAAAGGAATAAAACATCACCAAAAAAAGTAATAATCCAACCAACCAACAACCCTCATATCATGTCTCCTGGTATCTCTTTGTGACACGACCACTTACCATTGTGTCTGCATCCATGAAAACACATTTTGAAAACTGTGTCAGTTCCCAGCAGTGAAGCTTAGTTAATGTGATACCCAGCTCAGGTCTTCTCAGTAATGCTAAATGTGCTGAGTCCCCGCTATCCAGGATGTCTACCAAAATGACTTCATCAAATACTTTCTGTAGTATGTTCCTGTGGAGAGATAAGTTGCCAAGATTTATGTGGTTCCAGTATTAGACTACTTAACAGATTCCATGAACAGAAGTAAAGCAACAGGGAACCTGTCAGTATTTCTTAAGCCATCAGAAAATTGACTACACATGTGGGAATCCATAACCTTGCATGTCAGTCTCAAGGTTTCTATTTGTAACAAAGAACTAGCTGAACTCTAATCAGTTGAAAAGGAAGTTATGCAATAACACCATTCTGAATATGTGACTACTAGAGCCATGTGATTAGACCCACTTGGAAAAATGTCTTTATCCAAAAAGCTTTAAGAGCTCACTTAATTGTGGCTCTGCGTACAGTAGCATTTTTGCCTAGTATCATGTTTGCCTTGAGGTTGATTCTTAAGTTTTCAGGAAGCATATGATTTCTTTCCCCAGGACAGATAGCCAAGCTTTGCTTTGCCATCATTGCTTAATTCAATAGAAGTTTACACAGCTTAAAAATTTGAAGCATCTGTAAAGCAATTACCTATTCTATATAGCATCTGGAACGCTACACAATTATGAGTACAATCTGAGACACAGAGCTTGTAAATGAGTTTTAGAACTCTGCTTTGCAAGATGTCTTTACATTGACAGTTTAGTATAGACAGCTACATCTGAATTTAAGGTGCAAGTTGTAGATAGAGAGTATGAAACTCAAGCTCCACTTACATAACCAGAAAGACAGGTATCGGTTGCTAAAGGTGTTATAAGGTCACAGTACTGTGTTGCACTAATACAGTATGCACACCTGTGCAATTCATTGTGAAGCCTTGAAATCACTTAAGTTAGAACAGATATACCCCTGTTTTTATAATGACAAGGCTATTCAGCTGTCACAGAACTCTCCAGAGATTCATTCCATTTATTACTGAGCTATTATTCTCTTTATCAGTGGTCCTTTCAGAAGTTCCTCATGTAGGAAATACTGATTGTACAGCAAGTTACTGCTCATGCAACCTGCCATCCCAGCCCTTACACATGGAAAAAGTATTATATCAGTTCCATGCTGAGACTAGTTTCTAGTGAGCTTGTAAAAAGTAGCTGTCTTAATTTATCTTACCATGGTTAGACTCAAATGCCTCTTGTTTTGCTGATTTATCACACTTGATGCTACTCTTGTTCTACTCATTCTCTCATGATAGAATTTCATCTGAAGCATCTGCTAGATTTCAAGAATGTTGCAATGGCACAATCTAGAATGCTTCTGTGAGATAAGTAGATACTAATTCCCCACTACCACACACGTGTATACTGCTACTGAAGGCCTGGGCAACGCTGTGTTGTCAGACAATCCTAAGGACTACAAAAGAGCAAAGATCCAGTTAGAATATTAAGTCAAATTATAGTGCTCTAACTATTGAGTATTTTTTAACCTATCATACAAGAAAAGCCACAAAACTTTCAAGTCTGAATCCCTCACAGAATTCCAGATAGTTTAGACTAATTCTCCTAAGCTTAGTTAAATTTTCAGAGTTTTGGAAAGTTACCATCAAGAAATCTCTTTCTTCAACCCTCACATCAGCAGAAGCTGTGGCAGTTTGACATATTTAAGCAACCTTACCTCATTGGATCAGAAACCTGAGGAGTTATGAGTGCAGTCAGCTTCCTCGTTGTTCCAGACTGTTGCAAGGATGAACCAAGTACAAGTGCTCCTTTCACATAGGAATCATTTGTGGCTAGAGTCACAAAAGACTGGTCTAGAAGAAATTAACTCGGTCAAAGTTGCACAATCCACTACTTTATTCTGAGTTAAATACACTAGAAATCTAGTATTGTTAGATAGCCATGTTGAAAGATCTTTAAGACACCCCCTTTAAACCTACCCATAAGGTAAAATGAAGAACGTTACTATTGCATAGCTATACTTGCTATTAGTAACTTGACACTTGCAAAAATAGAGTAAAAAAATTAAAGACTACTGCAAGGTAAAGCCAGTTCTAGTTTTCCTACAGGTTAAGTATGACATCCCAACATTAGAGAGGATCTAAAAGGTCTGCAGAGATTTATTTAGCTAATTACATGCTGTTTTTAAGCTAAACAGTATTGGAGTCAGTACACTTGCATTTTTTTCTAAAGTTACTAACAGTACAGCTTCATAAAGCTACACTGGGTTCAGCTCTGAACCTGAAGGCAGTTAGATTTTTTTTTTCATTTTCAAATGAAAGTAAACTTTGATTTAGATCATGGACAGTTTTATTGAAGACGAGTTGTTCAGCAAGAAATGGTTGCAGCTGTTTAACAAGAAAGCAAGATTTAAATGGGAAGCATCTAGTAATATGCTTAGCAATCATTTTTGCTCACAAGAGAAGTAGAGCTAGATTGTTACTGTCCAGTATATAATCTGTTACTTCAACAGTATTTTAAAAATATGCATCACCTTGTTGTATGTTCACTGAGGCCATATAATGCAAATTTTTGCCAAGATAGGACTGACACAGTCCAACGCGACTTCTAAACCCATTCACAGTTCACCACCAGCTGTTATTACATAGTAGCCCTTTACAAGCTACAACTCTTTATGAAGAAGCATACTTTTCTCTCAAAAAATCATTTCTGACATTACAAGCAAAATATTTTCTTGCAAAGAATTCACAAACTGTTTTTGACATTAAAAGTTCATTTGGAAAATAACTCCTCTTTACAAAGGTTGATTAGATGAAGATGGAGAACGAAGGCTCTAGGCACTCTGTAGCCTAAAATCAAGCATAGTACTAAGACTAAAACACTGACTGCTCTGTTTTCAGAAAGATTGCTTTTAGGGACAAGTGCTCACATCATGAGATAAGTCACGTTTTCACTAGTATCTTTTTAAATTACTGCCATCTGAATTGCTGGCAACAAACTCACATGATAATTGCCTATAAGCACAGCAAACTTGGTTTACAAACTCTAGAGGGTTTTGTTGCTGGCATGTACTTCTCTTAGCAGCACAACCAACCAGTCCCAAGAAACAGATTATGGCAGTCAATTACAAAATTTAAGGAAGCTTCTATAAATACCGGAAATCAATACTCTTTTTTCCATTTCACTTAATCTGTAGTAGTTCATATAATTCAGCAAATCCAAAGAACAATCTGCAGCTTCTTGAGAGCTTCGAAGCTTTACAAACAGCAAGTGTGTAAAATCTTAACTGGTATAAACACTCTTCTAACAGGGATCCATGTTTATTACTGAATTTGCACACTGCTTCTCAGCTACTCAATAAATATCCATTTGCCACTATATACTGATAGAGAACTCACTACAAGTCCAGCACAGCCAAAGTATAATTATATGCCAGCAACATTTAGCTGAATTATTTCCCCCTTCCAGCAGAGTAAGACTTTCTTGCTACTGACAAACTAGACTTTTTGTTTAACTTTTAGCTTTCATAAACCTAAAAAAATATATCTACTGGTTAGGCAGCTTGCATGACACACACAAAGGTTTTAGTGAAAATAAAATCAATTTAACAGAGAAGTAAGAGTTAGAAATTCCCCATTATATCTCAATTGCAGTAGGATGAACTACAACTGCCTGACAGAAGAATATTCACAACTTTTAGAGCACTGAAAATCAGTGAAAATATACTATATTTAAGACTTTGAAAACTATTTCATACCTTCTCTGAAGTACATTGATAGTACAAGTACGTTCATGCATTACACGCAAAACCACAGCACAATCTAGGCAAGACCAGTTAGTGTTTATAATGAAAGTTAAATCTGCAAGAGATTAGCCCACTTATCCTAACACAAAAGTTTCTCGTGTGGATAGGTTATGCTCTCACTGGAGTCATCATTATCCCTAAAACATAGTTAGTTCTTAGCATAGCTGCAACACAACATGAGTTACATGCATGCCTTCCTAATTATGTAGTTACAACAGCGCCCAGGAACAAGCTTCTACACAAGAGTCTTGGCACTGCTCCCTCCCCACACATGTAACAGAGCACTCTGGAAGCCCAAGCCATGATCAGCCTTCATGGGACAGCACGCAGCAGTGGACTGCTGTCTACCCCACATGTTCTATACCTGACTTGCGAGCTTTTAACTTGGTTTGGATACGAACTCCAACACACCCAGCGTTCTCACCGCTGTTTGCCTGTTCTCCCCCTCTCTGTTATAACCTCTCGGTCCTGAGTGCAAGATTCTCAAAGGCAAGAGCATCTGAACGAGATGCGCACGGGGAAGTGAGGAGCAATGCCCTACAGCCTTCCCGATGTGAGAGAGGAATCGGCACTGCTGGCAGCTCCACCAGAAGAGTCAGAGAAATCTGACGGAAAACAAGGCCGGCACACTCGCAGCGCAGCCGGCACGCTCGGAAGTTACGCACTGCCTGCCGCGTTTCAGGAACGGGGCTGCGCGTTCTCCGCAAGCTGCCGCACTCCGGCCGCGAGCTCCCCACGCCCCCTCGCTTCTCAGACCGCATCCCTCCAGCCGGCAGCGAGGCCTCGGAGCCAAGAGGGCGGCGCGGAGCGGGGCAGCGGCAGAAGCGTCCTCCCGGCCCGCAAGATCCCCGTCCCCACTCCTCGGGCAGCCCCAGACCACACCGGCTGCGGCATCAGCTCGCGGCGCCTCTGCATCCTAGCGCGAATCAGACCGAGGTCAGCAGCCCGCAGCGACGGCCACCTAAAAATAGGAACCGGCGCGGCCCGCCCCAACCCCGCGACGCGGCCGGGACGCGGCTGAGGAGCGCGCCGACCCCACAGCCCCGGCCCGCGCCGCCCCCGGCCCTCATGGGTCGCAGCGCAACTACCGCGCGCCCGCGGGAGGTGTGGCCGCGCTCACTGACCTGCCATAGTACCGGCTCCACGAAGCAGCTCAAACAAACGCAACAAACCACTACGCGACCCACCCTGCGGCCACCCCTAATATAGGGGCGGGGCCGCGCGCGAGACGTCTGCGGCCGGTGGGCGGAGCCCCAGGCGTCTCCAGTGCTGCAGGGCGGGGTGTCCGCCATGACCGGCTGAGGCGGCGGCACGTCGCTCGTGCTCTGGTTTCGGCACGCACGTGCGGGGTCGGCGGTGACCGCCTTCAGGATGCCATCCTCGTGCCTTCCCTTGGTGTTCTGTTGGCCGAGCTGTCCTTGAAAGCACTCCGCTGTGCGGACGGAGGTGACACCAAAGGCTTGGGCGGCGCTGCAGGCTGCCTGAACGTTACTGATGCTTTTGACAGCTCTCCCTCCCCCAGGGCAGCGTGTGTCAGCGGGCAGGCTGTGTATTTATTTCATACCTGGGGTTCCATCCTTGCAGAAATGTAAGCTGTACCTCTTTGGTAGGTAATGGAGAGTACAGTCTCCTGTATCTGCTAAATTTTCATCTTTAGGAAGAAAGGGCTATCTACAATAGTTCTGTGTCTCCTGAGGACATCAGCACTTCGTATCCATGCACATGGCCTCGCCAGTGCCATTGCTTCTTACCAGCTGGCAGCACTTCACCTAATGCAGACCATGATACCCACATCTTTGCACAAGGGCATGGTGCAAACTGTGCATCAACAGAATCCCAAGGTCCTCTCCTGTAATCTGTTGCTCATGGCAGGGATGTGTCTCAGCTCTGTCACTCAATACTTTGAGGGAAACCTGTCAGGAACGGGATTCCTTTCTAACCTGAAGCGGCTGACAGTTTGTCGTGCATGGATTTAAAAACTAAACAAATCCTCAAGTGCAAGCTGATGAAAAGTCCCACCTCTTGCAAATTTCCCAGATTTGGGTGATTATGTTTGAAGTGAAACAGTTTTTGTAAACCCTTCCTCAAAAGCAAATTGCTTGCTTTAATAAATGCTAAAATAAGGGAAACATTCCTTGACCACTATAGTGGAAATGCTGAGTCATGGCCTGAACCACTGAGCACCTGGTGGAAGGCAGGGCCAACCCAGTGCACCTGAGCGACTGGAAGGGGTACAGCCAGGATCCATCCCCTCCCAGACCTCATTTAAGGGCTGGCAGTGGAGGTGAGGATATTTTACTTGAGATCTTTGCTCATTTATTTTAAATGGCAAGAGAATTTGGAGGATAGCTAACATAAAGCAACAGTGATGTTGCTTGGAATTTCATTTCATTCATTCAAACCCTGGTCATTTCTATGTGACAGGACTGTACAAAACATCAGCAATACAGATCTCTGAACTGCTTTCTCACCTATCTTTCTGACAATTATTTCTTGATCATCTAACAGCAGAATGTGTGCATTCTTGCATTCTTGATGTAAGTAGACTTGAGGAGTGGAGTTTTATCTTAGGATGCTCAGGGTTGCACAAGAAAAGGGCTATTAGTCAATGCTACAAGAGTTTGATCAGATGTCTATGTTATCAGCTTCGTTGCAATGCAAAGCAGTGGTCTCTAGGTGTTAAATCCCACTTCCTTCTAAAATCAATGTTATGTATGCTTCAGGATGGAGGTTTTGTCACTGTGGAAAAATATATATGTTGGACACAAAAAAAAGAGAGAGATCTGATGAACAATTAAAAGAGTGATAGAAAGCTGAGTCAGCCTTGCCACACAGACTGATGTTCTACAGTACTGTAGATTCCAATTAAGGAATGGATAATCATGTTTTCTTTTGGAAAACTGCAGAAAACAACTGTTTTCTGTGCAACATTTACAGTGTCTATATGAGATACACTGGGTACATTTGCCATCGCAGATGTATCATTCCGAATAAATGCCATTGTGTTAAAAGCTTGATCTTTACATTTATTCTTCATTGTAGTTACAGCAGCTGTCAAGTGTAACTGTCTTGCAACGTATGCCTTATGAAACAAGTCTCTTAAAACTTTTGGGTTTTTGTTAGGAAGCTGGGCATAATACACATGACAACATCATAATTTGTGAATTGAGCTCCATGTATCAGTCAAGGCTCAATGTTGATTTTCTAGCTGCGTAGTTTATTCAAACAATAGCATTATTTGTACTGTGCAAACACTGAAACAACATTGCATGCTCTTTGCACTGTATAGCCTGGTTATTTTGTGATTGTCTCTTATCAGCATATTCATCAATGTTTCCCCACAGTTTCTAGAATGTTCACAGTCCTGGTGGAGCAGTTCTGTTCCCCGGGCTGGGTAAAGCAATCATGTTACATAGGCCCGTGTATGGGAACTGTTGATCATGGCCTGAACCTCTCATTGACCACCTGAGGCAAGCACTGAGTCATCCACGGAGCACAGGTGAAGGCAACTCCACCAGAAGTGGTGGAGCCTGGCTGCAACTCTCCTAGATCCCATTTAAGTGCTGACTGCCACTGAGGAAGGACCTGTGTCTGGAGATTGCTCCTTGTGGAGTTTCACCGTGAGCCTATGATAGTAGTGAGCATTTCTATTTATTCTGATTGTTTTTCCACTGTGGTGATCTTACTAAGCCTGACTTCTGTGCACCTATTGGTTGTACAATTGTACACCCGCTGATTGCATGGGCACCTCTTTCCCTATATTAGTTGTTTGTAGAAAGGTAAATTTAATTATAGGTAGTAGTAGTTAGGGGGGTAGGATGGTATGGATGCTTGGTTATTTGTTTTAAAAACCACAATTAGTGTGATAAGAAGGCCTGGGCTATACTTGCTAGTGACTTCACGTTTTGATACTGTCTGCTGTTTATGAAGTTCACTTTGTTACAGGAGTTGATGCTAGCGCAACTCTTGGGGCTGGTGCTTGGGGTTTGATGCTGATGAGTTTCAGTAGGCTTTGAATCTTCAGAGTTTCTCAGTATTATCATTGTGGCTGTATTTTTACTCACTGTAGATACATAAAATACTTGAAAGCCCTGTAGCACTTCTAACTTCATAGTATCTTATGGAGTGAACGCCACTGGGTAATTTTAACACTTTGTCAATGCCAAATATAGGCTATAGATCCATTCCGTTCTGTGTTCCTAAGTATCTTTTGGAGAAGCCCTGCTTATGGTGACACTTCTCAAGTTTCAGGAAAGATTTAAGGCTTTTTTGTTATTGCTGCTGTTTGAGGTATATTGCATTTCCTCACAGCAATTGTAATTTAAAAGGGATGTTCTGAGTATTTTCAATCAGCAGAGGTCACTGCTCTGATGCTTCTAGGTTTTATTGTTGTGCTCTCTGCTAGAAGAGGCATAAAAAAATCATAGGTAGGAATTCACAGCCATTATTTTTCATCTAACTGTGTATTTGATAGCTTTTACAAAAGGGATAGTACATTAATGATTCTAACCAAAACAAAAACATACTGTTTGTACGTAAACTGGGTTTTGTTTTATTTATATGTTTAATGGGTATAATGGTCCATCAAAGAGATCTCAGGTTTTAGCCTATAGGTTATTATTTGCTTAACTCTGATATGGCTTACATTCAGGAAGGCCATTTGGATAAAGTACAGTGTGACTTACATAAATATTTTGTATTGAGGAAATGTTTCATTCAGGAAGCGGTACAGCAGAGAGTAAACATCTATGTATGGATCAACTACAGTGTGCAAAAAGCATAGTAGAAAATACTTTGTTTCCAGAGTCTCCTTTCTTAAGCAATGTCACATCTAATGTCCATAATTTCACTTAACTTAATGTGCTTTTTCCTTATGGCACTTTAGGTATATTCAGAGCCACTGATAGGCTTCAAATATAATATGGAAATCTTTAATGAGACTCCCTTGTCGTATATTAAGGAGGACGTTGTTTTGTACTGGAGTAATAGAACTGAAGGAGCAAGTTCTGTGTTTCCTAATGACTTCTATTTATATGCTTGTTTTCTGTTCAGTTCTCTATTGCTTCTTACCTGAATTTGAAAACTTAAGATAGATCAAGGCTGTGCATTGTTCCATGTAGGAAGTGAAAAACATGGAAGAGCTGAGACAGCAGAAAGAGTAGCAGTTAGGAGTATCTGTAACAGGATGAAGGACTCACGGATGTTAGCTTAGCAGCAGGAGAAATCTTAGGAACTGCAGAGTCACAATGGGGAATATGATTATTAAACTATAAAGTTAACGTGGAGGCAGACAGGAGCAGAAGCTATAGACTGTTGCAGGCTTTTTTTTTTTTACTTTTTTTTTTTTTTTTTTTCAAAAGCAGTTCACACTAAGCAACTCTGATAGGAAAGCCTGTACAATGCTTGTCTCATAAGTGCTTGTCACAGATTTGAAAGACCTCAGAGTCCAAATAGACAGCAATGGGTATAATTGTGGTTGATACAAAGAGGGTTAGTACTGTCTGCAGTGTTACAGGGATTGAACAGCAAACTTCCAGGTACTTCAGTATGGCATCTGTGGAAGTGAAACATGACTAAGGGTAATAGGACACACATCTTGGCATCTTTGATTATTTAAATGTGAGTCAGGTGCATGACATCTTCTGCATATGTAGTAAATTATCATTGCCATGATAGTCTTGAGACATAAGAAAACAGGAATTTGTAGGTAATCTTTTACTGTGTAAGCTTAGAGTAGATGACCTTTTCCAGGCAAGTCCTGCATTAGTCTGAAATAGGACCACAGACTCAATAGAGCAACCAGTTTTATGGCATATCATAATATTCTTCTCTATTCAACAGTCAATAACGTGCCTGTTTATCTCCCTCAGCACTGTATCCTCATTCATTGCCTTACCAACTTCTCTTTTATTTTAAAGAAAGTCAGCATCTTGCCTCTCAGAGGTGACCTACCTGATGTGCCCCCAGCTAAACTCTGAGCAAATGAGTTCTGTGTAACTCTGCTAATTTTATTTAGATCTGTTGCTTCTGTTCTGGACCTGACAGAGGCCTCTGAGTGATCAAAACCTTGTCTGCTTTTGCCAGTTACATCGTTGACATAATGCAGCATAGTACCTCTGTCTGCAGATCTAGTTATTAGTTTTTCAGGGATAACAAAATGAATGAAGATCTTGAGTAGGTACTACACTCTCAGCATTTCCCTCTAAAGGGTAAAAACTTGAGTATGTATTCATTAAGTGATTGAAATGTTTGGCATTGTTTTATTTTCAGAATTAGGGAAACTGGGTGCTGTTGGCCAATTATGTAAAATTAATATAAAGACATTCTAAGGATAAAGTTTTCTGTTTTGAAATTATTTTCTGAAATGCAGTATTTGTTAATATGTTTTTTTGGGGGGGGGAGAGGGAGGGGAAGGACTGTTGAACTTGACAGTCTTTAAATGGGGGCACAAAGACCAAAGCAGACTGAAAACAGCAGTGCCAGCAGTTCCAGTCATTCAAAAACCATTACATTTTACTCTCATTTCCAAGCCCTGTTGTTGTACCGGCTACTGTATAAAGGAGTGTCCCAGCTTTCTTACTGGATCCAGAAATACTGATCTCCATAATTCCGAATGTGGCTTCGTCTTACTTTGTATACTGTGAAAGCAACAGCTTTTCCAAGGCTGTGTAACATTTGTGACAGACCTTGATATAATTTTCTGGCTTTGTCGCATTTCTCTTGTCTCCCTGGGCATATTAATTGTTTGTTAGACCTTTGACTGTACTCTGAGCTTTGTGGGACAGAAACCCTTTGTTACTTTCCAGTGTATTCTGAAACATTCTGGGATGCAGAAATAATTAGCATAACTTCCATAGCTTTGCTTTCTCTCCTTTGCAGACGCAAGCTTATCTCATGTTTCTGAAGCTGAGCACTGTGTACTCAGTTGCACCATTTATGGGAGTAATCCTCCTGTAAGTAACAAACTGCTAACCTCTCTGACCAGGCGTGCTCTCAGGATTTGCATGGATCATCTGGTACCACCTCCTGGCCCCATCGGGTAGACTTACTTCAGCTCTCAAGAAGACTGTGAAGAAACCTGGTCAGGCTCATGTGAGGGTCACCACTGAAGTTGCTCACAGCCCTTTTGTTGCTAGATCTTCAGTATCAGGTTAAACAAGTGAAATGATAACCTTCCTCAACCTTCAAAAGAATCTTTGAAAGGCATGAATGAAGGTAGCTGTGAATACATTTAGTAACAGACACGCATCGCAAGACAGAAGAAATTGGGCATTTTGGGCCTCCTCAGCATCTGTTTTGTTGGTATACTGTGTTATTTGCAAGGAGCAGGATGTTAGGTCTTTAGAACAGGAGCGTTTTTAGTCTTGGTTACAGTGTTACCCTTGACAGACATAGAACCTTTTGCCCTAGTAGGAGCATCTAAAGCTCAGCAAAGAGGTAACTGGAAGTGCTTGTAAGTAACAGTTTCTGTGGGCTGTGGCGTAGTTCATTAACTTCGGTGGTGGAATCGAAGACAGTAGGTAGTCTGGCAAAACAGTGGTGGGCTCAGCTGGTCTAAATGGGTATGAAACTCACACTAGAAAACCAGAAACAGGTGGATTGTGAGACATAAGAGTGAGAAACAGTCAGCAATTTCACTGGGATTGGCATGCAGATAATAATGCTGCAGGATACTATGCATCCCATTTTGGCTCATCAGCACACTGCTGCTCCATCTTTCCTGATTGGAGCTACGGCTGTCCACTTGCCAATGAGGGAATGGAATTAGCTGGAACAGTTCTTGATGGTTATGCATATACATCGTATGTTTTGTTGTCTTACATTGTACTTGCATTTAGTATCATGATTAAAAAACCCTATCCTTAATTAGGTATTATCTTTCTGTTAATAATGCCTGATAGCAAGAACAATGCCTAATAGCATGAATCTTCTTACCTGGTTTTAAATAAAATTTAAAGCCCCAGAATTTATTCCAGAAATTCAGTTACATTTTCCTAGGTGTTTGTTCTCCCATCAAAGTCATGGGTCTGAAACTGACATGCAGATACATCGTCACTTCTGAGGTTGCACTTTTACAGGACTGAAATTTTCCTTTGTGTTTTTTGGAGAAGAATCCATCCTGTATCAAAACAAGTGCTACTCTGAGAACTTTGGGAAATAAGCACTTTTAAATCACTCCACATTCACAGGTGCTGAATAAAATGCATCTTTGAGAGAAGGGAATTCCTGTCACTGTGTGCAGGAGGGGAAGATTTAGATCATTTAACTAGTCCAGAGCTCCATCATAAGAACAGAGATGTTTAGCTTTAGAAATGTAGGATTTGATGCTTTTCTTCCACTCTAATCCATATGTCTTAGTTTGGGTGTACTGCATTAAGAGATTTCATCAGCTAGGCTTAGAGAATATTGTCAAAGCTCCATTCAAATTGAAGACCACGTATGATTTTGGTGTTGGGCCTTACAACCAGTCTCTTTGCAGAAGTTCTTAGCTTGCCACAGAGGGCAGGTGATACCCAGACACAACAAACTTGCTACATGAGTTGTATGTCTCACAGCACATGCATGGTGTTGGTTTTGTTCTGTTTTTCTTTTTTAACTTGGGGGACTTTGTTTAGGCTTTTAAGTACCAGCTTACTGTTTAGCTAGTATCCCTGAAAGGAGGGCTAAATAGTCTGAGCCAATATGTGATGTCTTTTATACTAAAAGTCAGTATTTAGACTGTATGGATGAAAACCTCCTATTTCTGGTCTCCTGCTAACCACCTCCTCTTAACCTGTTGGCTTCTTGGGCCACTCAGTTGTCTTGAAAAGTCCCCACCGCTACTGCCTGTGAAGCAGTGATCTAGTTTTGGTGCTGTGATTGGAGGTGAGCTCTTCTTGGGCTATCTCCTAAAAGTTCTGATAATCTGTTCACCAGAATTCAGATGTTTTGCTTTAACTTGTTTTTTTTTTTTTTTTTTTCCTTTTGAATTTCTGTCAATTGTCTGTGGAAGGGGATTTAGACAAAGTACTTCAGGATGCAAAAAATAAACGGTTAATAACAATGGGGTTCCATGGTCAAAGGTGTAGAGTGGCTTGGGGCAAGACATGGAAGGAGAACTTGATGAGAAACAGCAGCCCTTGAATCTGGAAATGCTTACCCCTGCCGAGTCCCTGCCCTCCTCTCCCTCCACCCCTAATTGTGTTGTTCAGACTTCTCTCTTAGAGCTCTTTGCTGTATTTTATGATGCTGCAAGGCTTTCAAATCTGCATGGCATCTTTTGCATCTCTCCTTTCCTGAAACTCTCATCTTGCTGCATTTTCTCTGTGCCTGGTACAAAGCTGCTACTCATTGCCCCGTCCCCCTAAAGATGGATGGGCAAAAGAGCAGATGCACGCACACCCGAAATGGGGAGCTCTCAGCCCCCCTTTGCTGTAGGGCAGGGACAAGAATCACTTTACTGGAATTTTAATAATAGTTTATTCCAGTTCTTTTTCCATACCATCACCACCACATCGCTGCCCAAGCATCTTCTCTGGAGAGTGAGCGCGGAGCAGCTGTCGGGGCCAAGGGATGGTCGCTCCCTGCGGTGGGACGCGATGGCTTCCCTGCATTGACGCCGCTGCCTCTCCTGTGCCCTGTTGCTGTTGGCTGTGTGCAAAGTCGCTCTGCGTCTGCATGTATGTGCTGGTACTTCCTGATGTGTGCTGCTCCGTGTTACAAGGAAGCATTTGAATACATAGAGTCCGTTTCTCTACCTACCTGTAATATTATGTAATGATGTGTATGTAATAGACGTGTTGCTCATGTCATTTGTCAATGTCACTGACATAAATTAGTTACCTTATATTCAGTGGTATGTCATACATCATGTGAACTGAAAAAAATATTTTCATACTTGTATAAATATTCTTAGAGATTAACACTATTCCATATTTTATTCTATTTATATATTTGAAAGCTTTCAGCAAAGAGGGGGAAAAAAGCTGGAAGCCTGTCGGTATCTGTTCTGCTTCCTTCAGTATGCAGCTTTTCATTCTGCTGCTAGAGCACACTTCAGTCTTTGCAATGCGCTGCAGTGCTGGGGCACCGTAGTTCTTTGTGGTACTGGTCTTTATGGATGCATGCATGCAGCAGTTTTTCTTCTTGTTGCAGAGTAGCCCGGTGTAGTTGGACAAGCTGCTTGTTCAGATGCCTGCAAGCAAATGCATAGAGTTCATGGATTCAGTTATCTTCAAGCTGCGTGACTGTGTCCAGTCAAAGAGAAGAATATCTGTTGCATTGGTTTTCCCTAGCAGTGTTGCAGGAGGAGATCAGGTATGTTGTAGCATGAGCTGCAGCCTTGCTGTTGCTTCAGTTTGGGCACTTTCTAGAATTGAAGCTGTTCATGTGTGATGTCCCATGTTAATTTGCAGATAATGCTAAACTGTCCCTCCTTTCTGCTCCTCTGGTCTAATGTTAATCCTTTCTGTAATCTGGAAAGGAGGAATTAACTTTGTTCTTTAGGAATTAAGCTGTTTGTCTTTAGCCCATATTTCCATGCTCAGGGAGGCATTATTTTTGATCTAATGTAATGCCTTCCTAAAATTCAGTCCAATCTGAATTCTCTGCTGTCCAGTGACAAGGACTGCCAACAGACTGCAAGCTCAGGCTTTACAGGCCAGTGGTGGAGCTAACAGGGAGGCCTTTAGGATTTCAAAAAGGAATGAGAAGGCTGAGAATCAGGTGCTCTGGTTGATGTTTTCACTGGCTGTCCTACCTAAGGATTCTGTCTGTCTATAGGTATGTTGAACTGATTTGTCTGCAGCTTGGTGCTTACAACTTCAGTTCTTTATGATACCAGAGCTGCAGCACTTGCTGCCCAGACCAAATACATGTATTGTTGGAGGAAATTCTCTATGCATTTTTTTTTATGGTTTTAAAGTGTGAGGGTGGTATGTGCTTTCAAACAAGTAATGTCTAAAGAAATGTACTTTTTTCCTTTTATTCTTTTTTATTTTTTTCTTGAGCAGAGGTTTAGAGAAATGTGGATGCTTTCTTCTCTGCTTCTATATTTCCCATAGTGGTATTGTAGCAATGGCTTTTGTCTTGATTGCTTACTTTATTATTTTAAATACTGAAGGAAATATACCATTCTTTTTCTTCTGCTTATGTAAAACTCCCTTTGTTTCCTTTGTAGATTTGAGTTGTGCTCTGGAACAAAATGTACAGCTGGATCTGGAACAGTTGCCAAAGAGGAGTCTGCAGGCAGGTGGTGCTGGTGCTTCCCAGATGGAGATCATAAAGTTCCTTGCCTCCTCACAAAGTATTCTCATACTACTCTTATATAGCATTGCATGTTACTGCTGTTCTGAGACTTTTATGACAAATCCATTACCTGTTTCCCAAGGGGGATGCTGAGAAACACACCTCGTGATGACGTATACATACCTCATGTTTCACATTAGTTCTTCCTTTGTGTCAAATTAGACCAAATTCTCGAGACTGTACCTGGAAACCCTACTGTTATTAAAATGGTTCAGCCTGTGGTCAGAACGCCCTGCGGCAGATCCTGGCACTGGTTGTGAATGAAAGAAATGATGACAAATCGCACGATATCAAGAAAGATCCAGTGGATATTTACAAGCCTTGGGGGACCCGGATGGGTTCTCAGAGGGGTGAGGCCAGTACCTGGAAGCTGTTACTGCTACGTTTCTTCGAAGAGTTGCGTGGCTGTTTTGTGTTTCTCTTCTGTGATGTTGATTGTGTTTGTGCATAAGAAGCTTTTAGTGTTTTCTGTATATAGTACTGGCCTTTACTGAACTTATAACCCTCTTGTGAAATACCTGTTTTTCTTCCACTAAGTACACAGTAAAGGGTTAAAGATTTGGGGCATTCTGACTTTCTGGCTTTGTCGAAGTTTTCCTCGTTTTCTTTGTCGTCTCCCTTCCCCTCAATTTCTTTTCTGTGTTTTCACGCACTGGAATGTCATTGCGAGGTCCGTGCTGCCCTCGTGTGGCCAGTATACGGAACTGCCACGAAGTTTTTTCCGCTCTCTGTGCTGCCCTCGTGTGGCAGATAAGCGGAACTGCAACGAGGTTTTTTTCCACGGTCTCTGCTGCCCTCGTGTGGCCAGCATGCAGAACTGCAATGAAGTTTTTTTCGCGGTCTCTGCTGCCCCCGTGTGGCCGATATGCGGAACTGCAACGAAGTTTTTTCAGCGGTCTCTGGTGCCCTCCTGTGGCCAATATGCTGAACTGCAACGAGGTTTTTTCCGCCGTCTCTGCACTGCCCCCGTGTGGCCAATATGCGGAACTGCAACGTAGTTTTTTTCCACTCTCTGTGCTGCCCCCGTGTGGCCGATATACGGAACTGCAACGAGGTTTTTTCCTCGGTCTCTGTGCTGCCCTCTTTTGGCCGATATGCAGAACTGCAACAAAGTTTTTTCTGCGGTCTCTGCTGCCCTCGTGTGGCCCATAGGCGGAACCGCAACGAGGTTTTTTCCGCTCTCTGTGCTGCCCTCGTGTGGCCGATATGCGGAACTGCAATCAAATTTTTTCCCCGGTCTCTGGTGTCCCCGCGTAACCAATCGGTGCCCAACAACGAGCATGGAAAAGCAGATGTGAATTTTGCACGAAAGAGTCCTGTTTGGACTTTCTGCATGCGCGCTGCGGTGAGGAGAATTGCATATGCGCTCTGCGGTGAGGAAACTGACGCATGCGCAGTGCGATGTCCAGGAAGGCGCATGTGTACTGCCTGCATGAAGTCAGTGCATGCGGGCTACACGCAGTAACCGACGCATGCGCAGTGCTGTGCCAAGAAGCCGCATACGCTGTTCGGTTCTGAGCTGGCGCATGCGTATTACCGTGCCGCGGCTGGTGTGTGCGCCTTGCGTGGCAGAAACCGGCGCGTATATATAGCGCGTTACAGAGCCCGGATTTGCTCAGATGTATTGCTTTCCCGAGACATGCTCGTGTCGGTGCTGCTGCACACCGGTAACGCGATCGAGAATCTCCGAGCCGCTGTGAGCCACTGCGAGTCTCTCCGAGCCGTTCCGAGCAGCTCCGAGCCGCTCCGAGCCCGTCCAAGCCGCTGCGAGCCCCTCCGAGCCGCTGCGAGTCGTTCCTAGCCCCTCCGAGGAGCTCCGAGCACCACCGAGCCGCTCCGAGCCCCTCGGAGACGCTCCGAGCCGCTTTCGTGCCGCTTCGAGTCCTTCCGAGCAGCTCCGAGCCCCACTGAGAAGCTCCGCGCCGCTTTCGTGCCGCTCCGAGCCGCTTTCGCGCCGCTCCGAGTCCTTCCGAGCAGCTCCGAGCCACTCCGAGTCGTTCCTAGCCCTTCCGAGGAGCTCCGAGCCCCACCGAGCCGCTCCGAGCCCCTCGGAGAAGCTCCGCGCCGCTTTCGTGCCGCTTTCGTGCTGCTCCGAGTCCTTCCAAGCAGCTCCGAGCCCCTCCAAGTTGTTCCGAGCCCCTCTGAGGAGCTCCAAGCCGCTCCGAGGACCTCCAAGCCCCTAGGAGAAGTTCCGAGCCGCTGCGAGCCGCTGCGAGCCCTCCCGAGCAGCTCCGAGCCGCTCGCTCCGAGCCGCTTTCGTGCCGCTCCGAGTCCTTCCGAGCAGCTCCGAGCCTTTCCGAGTCGTTCCGGGCCCCTCCGAGGAGCTGCAAGCCGCTCCGAGTCCTTCCGAGCCCCTCCGAGTCGCTCCGAGCCGCTGCGAGTCGTTACGAGCCCCTCCGAGGAGCTCCGAGCCGCTCCGAGCCGCTTTCGCGCCGCTCCGAGTCCTTCCGAGCAGCTCCGAGCCCCTCCGAGTCGCTGCGAGCCCTTCCAAGCAGCTCGCTCCGAGCCGCTTTCGTGCCGTTCCGAGCAGCTCCGAGCGTTTCAGAGCCCCTCCAAGCCCCTCCGAGGAGCTCCGAGCAGCGTTGCACTGCTGCTGCGGGGGCTTTTAAACGGCTGGAGGACGGTGCAGGGCTAGGGTTGGAAGGGGACGTTTGCTGGTTCACCGGGAGGCGAGCGAGTTGGATGCCACGAGGCGCTGAGGGGCAGCTGTGAGCCGAACCGGTCCGTTTCCGTTCCCGGGTGGGCTCGGGCATCAAACGGCGGAAATAGACGAGGGGCATCCTGGATTAGCGGGGGAGAATCTATCGCTGAGCCGGCGGTCCGGAATCGGCTGCTTGCCCGTAGCCGTAGTGGTTTTTCGAGACAGTTGCTGTTTTGAAGGTGACGGGCGTATATTCGCTGTTAGCCGGAGGACTAATCACCATAGAGAGCGGCGGATGAGCTGCGCAGAGCGGTTAGATCGGCACTTCCGCATTTCTGGGCGCATGAGGCAGTTGTGCGGCTGGCAGGACTCGGCGGCAGGCGGCGGCAGTTCCGCGCATTGGTGGCTGCCCATGGGGCGCGTGGAGTCCTGGGACGAGTTGATGGCCGTGCGCAGTGGGGTGATGGTGCCCCTGGAGCTCCCAGAATGGGGCTGGTGCCCCAGGCCCGTCAGCAAGTTGTTCAGGGAGTGCTTTCTGGAGATGATCTGTCTCTTCTGCCACAGCAGAAATGGGGGACTGCAGTACGTCAGCGATGTCTGACTCGAGGAGGGCAGTGGCTGCAGGAAGGACGCTCGCTGCAGCCTCCCTGTTTCTGTGGGGTTTGGGATTCGGTGCCAAAAGCAAATGCTTGGCTTTGCTGCACGCATCTCTCAGATTGACACTGGGTTTTTCATCACCTCTGATGATGCTGGATGAAAAAAAAAATAGAATAAAAAGCATGACAACATCAATTTTCCAGTGATTATTTATTATTTATTATTATTTACAGACAGATATTCATAAGCACTAAGCGCAAATTTGCTGGCTTTGTCCAAGTTTTCCTCGTTTTCTTCGTTGTTTCCCTTCCCCTCAATTTCTTTTCTGTGTTTTCACGCACTGGAATGTCATTTCGAGGTCCGTGCTGCCCTCGTGTGGCCAGCATGCGGAACTGCCACGAAGTTTTTTCCGCTCTGTGCGCTGCCCTCGTGTGGCCGATATGCGGAACTGCAACGAAGTGTTTTCCGCTGTCCGGGCTGCCCTCGTGTGGCCGATATGCGGAACTGCAACCAAGTTTTTTTCTGCTCTCTGCGCTGCCCCCGTGTGGCCGATATGCGGAACTGCAACCAAGTTTTTTCTGCTCTCTGCGCTGCCCCCGTGTGGCCGATATGCGGAACTGCAACCAAGTTTTTTCTGCTCTCTGCGCTGCCCCCGTGTGGCCGATATGTGGAACTGCAACCAAGTTTTGTTCTGCTCTCTGCGCTGCCCCCGTGTGGCCGATATGTGGAACTGCAACCAAGTTTTTTTCTGCTCTATGCGCTGCCCCCGTGTGGCCGAAATGCGGAACTGCAACCAAATTTTTTCCGCTGTCTGGGCAGCCCTCCTGTGGCCAGTATGAGGAACTGCACTGAAGTTCTTTCCGCTGTTTCTGCAGTGCCCCCGTGCGGCCGACATGCGGAACTCCAACGGGACTGGCGCGTCCGCAGTGCGCTGCGAATCGACTGCGCGTGCATCTGGACGAGCGCATGCACATTGCCGCTGCGAGAGCGGTGCAACCGCCATACTGCATGAAGTAAGGCGCACGCGCAGTGCAGCGACCAAGTTGGCACGTGCGCAGTGCGGTGAAACTGGCGCATGCGCCCGGCGAACTCGGCCGAAAACGCATGCGCAGTGCAGTGCCGGGAATGGCGCGTGCGCAGTGCGCTGCGAATCGACTGCGCGTGCGTCCGGATCAGCGCATGCGCAGTGCCGCCGCGAGAGCGGCGCATGCGCCGTACTTCATGAAGTGAGGCGCACGCGCAGTGCAGCGACCCAATTGGCACATGCGCAGAGCGGTGAAACTGGCGCATGCGCCTTGCGAACTCGGACGAAAACGCATGCGCAGTGCAGTGCCGGGAATGGCGCGTGCGCAGTGCGCTGCGAATCGACTGCGCGTGCGTCCGGACCAGCGCATGCGCAGTGCCGCCGCGAGAGCGGCGCATGCGCCGTACTGCATGAAGTGAGGCGCACGCGCAGTGCAGCGACCAAGATGGCACATGCGCAGAGCGGTGAAACTAGCGCATGCGCCGTGCGAACTCGGCAGTAAACGCATGCGTAGTGCTGCGCCGGGAATGGCGCGTGCGCAGTGCGCTGCGAGAGTGGCGCATGCGTCGTAGAGCATGAAGTGAGGCGCACGCGCAGTGCAGTGATCAAGTTGGCACATGCGCAGTGCAGCGTTACGAAGTGTTTTCCGCTCTCTGTGCTGCCCTCCTGTGGCCGATATGCGGAACTGCAACGAAGTTTTTTCCTCTCTCTATTCTGCCCTCGTGTGGCCGATATTTGGAACTGCAGTGAAGTGCTTTCCGCCGTCTCTACTTCCCCCGTGTGGCCGATATGCGGAACTACAGCGAAGTGATTTCCTCTCTCTGAGCTGTCCCTGTGTGGCCAGTATGCGGAACTGCGTCCAACTTTTTCCGCGGTCTCTTATGTCCCCGCGTAACCAATCGGTGCCCAACAACGAGCATGGAAAAGCAGATGTGAATTTTGCACGAAAGAGTCCTGTTTGGACTTTCTGCATGCGCGCTGCGGTGAGGAGAATTGCATATGCGCTCTGCGGTGAGGAAACTGACGCATGCGCAGTGCGATGTCCAGGAAGGTGCATGTGTACTGCCTGCATGAAGTCGGTGCATGCGGGCTACACGCAGTAACCGATGCATGCGCGATGCTGTGCCAAGAAGCCGCATACGCTGTTCGGTGCTGAGCTGGCGCATGCGTGTTACCGTGCCGCGGCTGGTGTGTGCGCCTTGCGTGGCAGAAACCGGCGCGTATATATAGTGCGTTACAGAGCCCGGATTTGCTCAAATGTATTGCTTTCCCGAGACATGCTCGTGTCGGTGCTGCTGCACACCGGTAACGCGATTGAGAATCTCCAGAGCCGCTGCGAATCGCTCCGAGCCCCTCCAAGCAACTGCAAGCCGCTCCGAGTCTCTCCGAGCCCTTCCGAGCAGCTCCGAGCCCCTCGGAGAAGCTCTGCGCCGCTTTCGTGCCGCGCCGAGTCCTTCCGACCAGCTCCGAGTCCTTCCGACCAGCTCCGAGCCTTTCCGAGTCGTTCCGAGCCGCTCCGAGTCGCTGGGAGCCCGTCCGAGCCACTGCGAGCCTCTCGGAGAAGCTCCGAGCCGCTCCGAGCAGCTTTCGCACCGCTGCGAGCTGCTCCGAGCCGCTGCGAGTCGTTCCGAGCAGCTCCGAGCCACTTTCGTGCCGCTCCGAGCCGCTTTTGCGCCCCTCCGAGCCCTTCCGAGCAGCTCCGAGCCCCTCCGAGTCGCTCCGAGCAGCGTTGCACTGCTGCTGCGGGGGCTTTTAAACGGCTGGAGGACGGTGCAGGGCTAGGGTTGGAAGGGGACGTTTGCTGGTTCACCGGGAGGCGAGCGAGTTGGATGCCACAAGGCGCTGAGGGGCAGCTGTGAGCCGAACCGGTCCGTTTCCGTTCCTGGGTGGGCTCGGGCATCAAACGGCGGAAATAGACGAGGGGCATCCTGGATTAGCGGGGGAGAATATATCGCTGAGCCGGCGGTCCGGAATCGGCTGCTTGCCCGTAGCCGTAGTGGTTTTTCGAGACAGTTGCTGTTTTGAAGGTGACGGGCGTATATTCGCTGTTAGCCGGAGGACTAATCACCATAGAGAGCGGCGGATGAGCTGCGCAGAGCGGTTAGATCGGCACTTCCGCATTTCTGGGCGCATGTGTTTTGCCGCTGGCGGGACTCGGCGGCAGGCAGCGGCAGTTCCGCGCGTTGGCCACGCGGTGGCAGCAGAGACCACGGCAAGAACTTTCCTGCCGGATCGGATCGATGCCGGGATTCGGTGGTAGGCGGCGGCAGTTCCGCGCATTGGGGGCTGCCCGTGGGGCGCGTGGAGTGCTGGGAGGAGTTGATGGCCGTGCGCGGTGGGGGGATGGTGCCCTCGGCGCACGGCTGTGACAGCGGGGTGGGGGTCGGTGCCCCCAAAATGGGGTGGTGGGCGAGTTGTATGGGGAGTGCATGTGAAGCAGTGCTGGAGCAGCTTGTGAAGGGTGCAGCCCTGTGAGCACAGGTGGAAGCAAGGCAGCCGTGGGAGCAGATGTGGGACCTGTGGGTCACTTATGCGGCGCTTGTGGGGCACTGATGTGTCACTTTTAGGGTCCAGGCTGCTATCAGTCATTTGTGGGTCCCTGCTGCCCCACTTGTGGGGGTACTTATGGGTCAATTCCTGGTCCCTTTGCCAGTTAACGGTCCCAGGCTGCTGTGGGGCACTTCTGGGGCCGTGTGTCTCACTTGTGGGTCCATGCTGTGCCACTTGTGAGTCACTTGTGGGTCCCTGGGGGACACTTGTTGGTGACAGGACGCTCGTGGGGCACTTATGGGACGCTGATGGGTCAATTATGGGGGACTTATGGGGCACTTGTGGTTCAGTTGTTTGTCCCTTGCGGGGCACTTGTATGTCCCTGTGGGTCACTTGTGGGTCACAGGCTGCTGTGGGTCATTTGTGGGTCCCTGCAGTGCCACCTGTGGGGCATTTGTGGGTACCCGTGGTGTCATTTGTGGGTCCCTGTGGTGCCACCTGTGGGGCCCCTGTGGCTCCCAGGTCACTGAGGGGCTTTCTGGGTCCCTCTCTGTTTCTGTGGGGTTTGGATTGCTGTTGGAGCCAAAAGGCCACACGCTGCCATACAGGCAGTTGCCAGTTTCACCCCCTGAGGACACCAAACCCTCCAATAATGTCACAGCGGCCTTTAATTGCTGTGTGAGGAGATGACGTGCGTTTCTCCCTGGGGAGCCGTAAGCTGAGCCTGGCAGCTGGGCAGCCAGCACTCGCTCCATTGACGCCGCTCATCTCAGCCCTTGTGCTGCATGTGCAGCTTCTCAGCACCTCGCTGTATCAGCACTGAAATCTGTGCTTCCCTATTTATTACAAATGTCACCAATTGCCATGGAGGACAGACTGGAAGCAAAGTACGTGGACCGTCCTCGCTCGTCCGTGGATAAACCTCCCCTTGCCACACAGGCAGACCCAATTGGCCGCCGGTCATTACTTTGTTTGTTTTTTTTTTTTTCACTTTATTTTTTCCTTCCTGCTTTTAGGGGAACTTTGAGATCACAGCCGGAAGCAGTGATGGAGCACCTGGTGAGGGGTGCAGCCCTGCCTGCACAGGTGGAAGCAATGCAGCCGTGGGGCAGATGGGGCTGAGCCTGGCTCCACCCCTCCCTCGCCTCATTGAAGGGCTGGCAGCCCCACAGGCAGGGTTTCTTCCTGGAGATGCCTCCTGTGGATTGCTGGGTGAGCTCTGGTTCGTGGGAAGAGGTCAGCGATTCTTTCTTGATGGCTGTTGGGGTTTTGGTCTCTGCCTTTCTGTGGGGATTGTAAGCTGGTTTACAGTAGCTCTGTCAGCTCTGCCTCTGCTTCTGATGCCTTCCACTTGTTCTCTGAGGGCAGTCAAGGGGTTCTCTGCCTTTCTCTGAACTGGTAACGGAGGCACTGATGGACGTTCCTTTCTTTTGCTCTCATCTGTTTTGGGAATGCTTCAGTCAGCCCCAAGGTGACGCTGGTTGGGTGACTGAGCGTTGCGACTCCAGAAATGCCTGGAGCTGATGCACTGTTCTGTAAAGGGATTCTGTGTTCTGCAGAGTTCCTCTGCAACTCTTTCTAAGCTCAACACCTTCTTGTGACGTCTCTGTTCCCTCTTTCGTGATTCTCATTGTGGGATCTCCAACCTGGGCCTCCAAACTCACTCCGTCTGCTCCCACGTTGCCGCAGCCCATTTTATGACACGTTCCCTCTGTGTCCTCGTGTCCTCCCTGTGTCCTCTGCCCGTGTCCCCTCTGCGCCTCCTGTGCCACGCATTCATTCCACCTGTGCTGAGTGTTGTTTGAGGGCACGCATTTCAATTCCGTTCCGCGTCTCGTTGGATCTCCTTCTGTTTTGCGGCTCAATGGGGTCGAAGGGTTTCTGGGGCTCCTCTGGTTAGTGGTTGCAGCGCTGTGCAATCTGTGAGGCGGACGCTGGAACGGCAGGAACCCCTTGTTCATGCGTTGCTTGTATGCGGGTGGGTTTTGGGCCGGCTGTGGGCAGCTCCCTTGGAGATGCAATGGGGGTTGGTCCCCAGGGCTCGCCCTGCTCCCTGCCCTTTGTCCTTGCAGCCCAATGAGCTCCGTGGCTGGCGATAGAGCGAGGTGCGTGGTTGCGGCTGGGAGCTGAGCTGCAGGAAACCCCCGGGCCCCAGCGGCTGTTTGCTTCATCCTCACCCAGCGCCTTCTGCTCTGCGCTGCTCGAGAATACTGAGCACAAGGATTCAGTTCCTGGTTGGCCTGGTTCTCTCCCAGATCTCCCTTAGGAATTGGTTGGCAGCAAAGGTGTCAGGGCTCGGCTCTGCGAGCGCCTTGTGGCCGACCCCCCCAGGCTCTCAGGGCTCTTTCAGTCGTGCTGGCAGATGTGGCTTTGTCTTGATAGGAAACAAAGGGCCGTCCTCTGCTGGAGCGCTGTGCCTGGATCACCGCAGATATCTCCATTCCAGCCGTCAGGGGATGCTGTCAGTTTCCCAGTCTGGACGCCACCCAACCTCCCCAGCCCTCTTCCTTCCATTCCTGCCCCCCTGCAGCCGTGGCACCCAGCAGTGCGATGCAGCAATACCTCTGGTGTGCTGAATGCTGGGGCCGAAACTGAGAGGCTCTGTGGCCGACGTGGATCTTCCTGGTTGGACTGCTTGGTGAGTTTCCCTGGTGCTGTTGAGCACGCAGGCTTCCCCGCCTGCCCTGATTGCTCACCAGGCCATCGATGTCCTTTGTGTCATCGTGCTTCACTGCTTCGGGTATCATGCCATAGACTCCTTAGAGTCAGAAGGGACTGTTTGTGATGATCTAGTCTGACTTCCCACAAGGAACAGGGACATCCACAGCTCGATCGGGCTGCCCAGGGCCTGATCCCGCCTCACCTTGGAAGGGACAGGGCATCCACCGCCTCTCTGGGCAGCCTGTTCCACTGCCCAGAATCACAGAATGTCCCGGGTTGGAAGGGACCTCGAGGCCCACGAGTCTCCAGCCCCCCGCCACACGCAGGGCCACCAACCTCCCTGTTTCACAGCAGCCCAGGCTGCCCAGGGCCCCATCCAACCTGGCCTTGAACACCTCCAGGGATGGACGGGGCATCACAGCCTCTCTGGGCAGCTGTTCCAGCACCTCACCGCTCTCACAGCACAGAACTTCCCCCTGACATCCAACCTCAATCTCCCCTCCATCAATTTAAAACCATTTCCCTTTGTCCCTTGCTGTAAAAAGACATTTTCCTTACATCTAACCTAAGTTTTCCCTTCTTCTTTCCTTTAGCTCCCTTTAGGTATCGAAAGGCTGTTACCAGGTCACCTCAGAGCCTTCGCTTCTCCGGGCTGAACAGCCCCAGCTCTCTCAGCCTGTCTTTGGAGGAGAGCTGTTTGATCCCTTGGTTCTGTTTTTTTTTTGTGGCCATCCTCTGATGTGATCCAACAGGTCCGTGTCTCTTTTGCACTGAAGACTCCACATCCAGACATGATCCCTAGATACGGGGTAGTGCAGAATATGGACTCAGGTAAGGGAAGCCTCTTTACTTCACAAGTCCTACAGAAGCTGATGAGAACTTTAGAAATAGAGTGGGAGCTCCATACTCTGTGGCATCCTCCTTCTTCAGGGAAATTAGAATGAATCAATCAGATGCTGAAGAAGCACTTGTCAAAATTGGTTTCAGAGACCAAATTACCATGGACAAAGTGTTTACCTGTAGCCCTTGTCAGAATACGAACCACTCACAGAAAAGGCTTAGGAGTATCACCACACGAAGTGCTGTTTGGGTGGCCGTACTTGGGAGGGAGGGGTGAGATGCCCGCTCTTGAAACCGAGGGTAAGTTTCTTCAGAACTGTGTACTCGGGTTGTCTGCTGCTCTGTTATTCCTTAAGGGATGTGGACCGTTGGCTCAAACTCCACCTCTGGAATTTCCAGTGCACTCATCCCGTGTTGGAGACTGGTCCTAATACGCGCCTGGCAGAAATCAAGGCTTCAGCCTGAGTGGGAGGGACTATTTCAGGTACTGCAGTGGATGTCGCCTACCTTGACTTCAGCAATGTTTTGTTACAGTCTCCCACAACATCCTGGTAATGAAGCTGAGAAAGTGTGGGATAGAGGAGTGGATGATGAGGTGGGCTGAGAACAGGTTTACTGGCTGAGCTCAGTGGTGGTGATCAGCAGCACAGAGTGCAGCTGGAGAGCTGTGAGCGGCGGTGCTCCCGGGGGTTGGTGCTGGGTCTGGTTGTGAAGGGGAGATTGTGTTTGTGCTGTAGAAGCTTTGAGTATTTTCTGTACTGGCTTTACTGAACTTACAGCCCTCTTGTGAAAGAGCTGTTTGCCTTCCACTAAGAAAGTTGCTGAGCAGAGCAGAAAGTTAAAGATTCGGGGTGTTCTGATTGGGGTGGAATTGAGCCAGGCACAAAACAAGGCAAATATGCAGGGTGGAGAGAGAGAGAGGGAGCTCGGCACAGGACAGAACGAATGTTCTTGGAAATATGGCACTTGTATCTTCACGAAGTACAAAACATACCAAAAAACAACAGGCTAGTAAGGGGCCATATACAGAATTGTATCATAGCAACAGCGTCGGGGAGATTGTAAGCCTGAGATGCTCAACCTGTGAGCGAGCACCAGGAGAGCATTGCCTGAGTTGGATTTAGAATATAGAATGAAATGAATTTTGCTGACTGGTGCACTTTTTCTCCCTTGCTAGTAGGGGATGTGGGCCTGTTTATTGCAATAAGGAATAAACTTTGCTGCTATCACTAAGATCCTTGCCTAACCTGAAATTTTTGAGTGTTTCTGACATGGTCTTATTCAATATCTTCGTCAACTCCCTTGGTGAAGGGATGGTGTCAACCCTCAGTAAGTACACTGATGAGACAGAGCTGGGAGAAATGGTTGGCACACCAAAAGCCTGTGCTGCCATTCCAGCTGGGGAGCTGGGCAGAAACAAACCAGATGAGGTGGAACAAAAGCAAGTGTTGAGCCTTGCACGTGGGAAGGAATGGCCGCAAGTATCAGTACAGGCTGGGACGTGACCTGCTGGACAGGAGCTCTGCTGGAGCTGGGGGTGCTGGTGGACAACAGATTGGCCGTGAGCCAGCAGTGTGTCCTGCTGGCCAAGAAGACCAATGGCATCCTGGGGCGCTTTAAAAGGAGCGCGGCCAGCAGAGCAAGGGAGGTGATCCCCGCTCTCTGCTCTGCCCTGGTCAGGCCTCACCTGCAGTACTGCATCCAGTTCTGGGCTCCCTTCCTGGTACAGAAATGACAAGGATCTCCTGGAGAGAGTCCAACAGAAGGCCAGGAAGATGATAAAGGGCTTGGAGCATCTCCTCGGTATGGAAAGGCTGGGGGACCTGGGTCTGTTCAGCCTTGAGGAAAGAAGACTGAGAGCAGATCTGATTAATGCTTAGATATTTATTAAGTGTGGGAGTCCAAAGGACACAGCCAACCTCTTCTCAGAGATCTGTAGGGACAGGAGAAAGGGAAATGACCACAAACTGGAGCACAGGAAGTTCTGCACCAAAATGCAAAGGATCTTCTTCACGGCGAGGATGATGGAGCGCTGGAACAGGCTGCCCAGGGAGGCTGTGGCTTCTCCTTGTCTGGAGATATTCCAGACCCTCCTGGACACCCACCTGTGCAGCCTGCTGTAGGGAGCCCGTTTTGCAGGGACTTTAGACTCAATGATCACTGGGGGTCCCCTGCAACCCCAATTCTGTGGTTCTGTGATTTTAATTCTTGCTTCTTGCAGCGATGCAGTGTTTCAGAAGGGAGAAAAGCACGGCGGGCATCAACTGGATTTCTGTGGTTGGTAAAGCTGTGCTGAGAAGTGGGCTGACACTTGGACCTGGAAATGTGTCTGCAGACTCTGCACCCAGAGGAATAACTTTTCCCTGCAGGTTGGGCTTGTCTAAGGTAGGTCACTGCTAGGTGAGCTTCTTCTTTAAAACATCAAGTTGTACAAATAAGGAAACTTCAAAAGGAAGACTGCCAATTCTTTTTTACATAGGTGATTTTTTTACGAGGAAAGATTTGAAATGCTGTTTGCTAATGGAAGATGGAGAGAGGAAAATCAAGTCAAAGGCGCACTGTGCGTAGCCAGCACATAGCATCTGCGCCGCTCTCCCCCTGCACAAAGGAGGAGCAGCTCAGCAAGCTTGGCCTGGGCCATGGAAGGGAGCATACAAACATCTGGAGCAGCCCCAAATGAGCTGGTTCTGCAGGTTGTTGTCTTCTGCTACTTGTCCCACATCCTCCGGGGTAGATTTGTTCATGATCAATGCTAATAGAGAACTTGCGTGGCATTTTTATTTCAGCATTTGTCCCAGTGCTTTGATCCCTTGCTGCTGGGATGGGGCATTTGCAGACTGATGCATGTGCTGATGTCCAGTCAGGCTTTGGGGATGAGTCTACATACCAGGGTATGTCTAGCAGGACTGAGGCTTGGGGACCAGGCCGGGTCAAATCCAGCACTTTGCTCTTGTTCTTAGTGTTTTCTTTTGCTCAGGAGGGCGGGTGGTAAACCTTATGAACCAATGCCTGCAGATGGGATTTGTGGAGAAAGAAGTCCTGCAGGCCTTGTGTGACATCCGTGGATCTATAGTGAGGCTGCATCGATGTGAATCACCAGGAATCCACAGAGGTGTGAAGGGGAGCTGTGGGCTCCAGTAACACAGGAAGCAGTGTGCGTGCTTGGGGTGTGGATGCTGCTGTGTGTTTAAGTGACCGTGATATCACTGCTTGGTCAGCTTGGGTGTATGGAACAAGTGCGTCGTCCTTTCTGATGGAGTCCTGTGAAAGGAGTCCTATGGGTTTGAGATCTGAGTTTAAACCTGCGTGCATCGTTCAGGAGTTGGGGTAGGGGATGAGGCAAGGAAAGGCGGGATAAGAGGATGAGGCTTAGGAACAAGAACCTCTTCAATCGGTACAAACTCTTGCCATTCTCTTTTTGGATTAAGAATCCATGTGGGTTTTTTAATGAAGAACACACTTGCTGTGCAGCTTGTGAATGAATTCATTCATGCCTGTTAATTGGTGTTTTTCCTTACATGGAGCTGCAATTGAAATGGACACTTTGTGATCTGATGTCCGGCCCCCTCTGACATGCTCAGATCAGCCAAGCTGGCAAGGCCTGGCTCTCGGTTGGTGAGTTGTGCCCAAGGTCAGAGAGATGACTCTTGTTGGCTTTGAGGCGCGTCTTCCAGTTGCACGCTGTGTTCTTCCTGTTGCGTTGAGCTCTTGAGCTCCAGCCCTAAGTGAGGATGCAAGCGCTACCGCAGAAGGAACGGGTTTAGATTGGAAGTGCAGTGCAAAGGGCTGGAGCCAGCAGGAGCAGGGATGTGATCATCCCCTGTACTCAGCTCTGGTGAGTCTTCACCTTGAGTGCTGTGTTCAGTTCTGTCCAAGAAGGACATTGGAACCCTGAAATGTGTCCAAAGAAGAGCAGTGAAGCTGTGAGGGGTGTAGAGCACAAGTCTTATGCGGGGTGGCTGAGGGAACGGGGATGATTTAGTCTGGAGAAGAGGCTCAGGGCAGACCTTACGCCTCTGCACAATTACCTGAAGAGAGGTTATGTTGAGGTGGGGATAGTCCTTTTCTCCTATGTAAGTAGTGACAGGACTGGGGGGAATGGCCTCAAGTTGCATGAGAGGAGATTGAGGTTGGATGTTAAGAAACACTTCTCCAAATGAGTAGTCAGATGCTGAAACAGGCAGTCGGGGGAGGTGATGGAGTGACTGTCCCTGCAGGTGTTCAAGAAACATTGGATGTTATACTGAGCGATGTGGCTTAGTGGGAAATGGTGGTGGTAGGTGGACGGTTGGACTGGATGATCTTGGAGATCTTTTGCAAGCTTGCTAATTCTATGATTCTATGAAAGGCATCTGCTGGTGAGTGCTTAGCTGGACAGCAGGCAGCTGTTGTCTGTGCAGACAGCCACATCCACAGGGGTTGGAGGCTTTTTCACCTTAACCTTGTCTTTCATGTCTCGTGCCCAGTAAATCATGTTGTTTTAAAGCACCATCTTGATTTCTGCAGCCACCAGAGCTCTCCCCTGTGCTTCTCCCTGTAATGTGAGACTGTATCGAAGGCCTTGCAGAAGTCTGGGTAGGTGAAGTCAGTTGCTCTTCCTTTTCCCCGCCAATGCTGGAAATAGCAGGGAATGGGACTGGGGGACATCCCAGCAGTGGGTTCCTACCTCAACAGAACTGAATGGCTGTTCTGGTGCATGTATTTTGAATGAATCTGACACTAATTAGAGAAACAAGAGGCCTGTGAGCAAAAAGAATGTGCCACATTTTGTGGTGCAAGATGCTGTCTGAGCTGCTGCTAACAGTGCCCAGCATGCTTCCTTTTTGATGGGAAGAGGTTTAGCAACGATTTTTTAGATGAAAATAGTTAATCTCGTATTTCCTTTTCATTGACCGTTATTTCATATTAGTTCTTGAATAAGTTACCTTTGGATTCTACATTACTATTTATTACTGAAAAGAATACATTTGCACTCTGCACTTTTATCTGCGCAAAGAATCTTCTAAACGTTTCTGTGTGTGTTTTTTCTGGCACTGAGATGAAGCTGTGTGGAACATAGGCTTGGATGACTTTTCAATCAGGTGCAGGGATGTGTAATGCTCATCTCAGATGTTGTGCTGACACGAACAGCGGAGAGGTAAATTTTATGGAGTTGCGTGCTATTTTTTTTCCCCAGTCATAACCATGGAACCATGGAAGTGCTGCCCAGACAAAATGAGCATTTTTCACCCGGACTTCCTACAAATGACAGAGGAAGTGGAAGTCAGCATCCAAAACATCTGTGAGACCCCTGCAAAAGAATGGTGAGAGTCACCTTGGCAGGGTCCTTTGGCAATCTCAGGGTTCTGTAAGCTCTTAAGCTGCGTTGTAACTCCTCCTGTGGTGCTCACTCAGCTCTCCCTGTCTTCTGTGTAGGAGAGTTGGACTTCAGCTCCTTCCTGCTTCCTGTCTATGTGCTCCCTGCTTTGCCCATGGCCCAGTGAGCTTTTATTCCTCGCACCCAGATTGGCTTGTGTGGATAAGGGCATCTGTGTATGTCCATTTATTTTCTGCTTGTGGTGACAGGCTGAGCGACAGCTCACAGCTGAGCTTGCGTTAGTGAGACGCATAATAGCTGGAGATACGGTTGTGTGTGTCACTAAGACACGAGCTCTGTGGCGGCCATGAGCCAAAGAAAGAGCGAGTTTCTGTGTTTTATCTCTGTTTGCTCCCATTGCCCTGTGACGCTGTTGTGGTTGAAGCTGGTGGGTGGCTCAGCACCACACAATCCTTCGCTCACTCCCCTCTTCCCCATGGGATGGGGGAGAGAATTGGGTGGGAAAAGAAAAATAGAGCTTGTGTTGAAAGAAAACCGTTTACTAAGGTAGAGAGAAATGAATATATGTATGTGTGTGTGCGCGCACGTGTCTGAGGCTTGGTTTGCCCTATGAGCTCTTCTTGCAGTAGCTGTTTTCAATTCCATTGTAGGCGCGCGAGCAGCAGTGCTTTTCCCCCCTGTGTTCTGTGCCATGGTATTTGCCCTGTGGTTGGTAGAAGAAGGACCTGATGGAGTCAGCAGTAGATTCCGCTGATTTGCCCTCTGGTGCTTCATGCCTGGAGCTCACTGCTGCACAGAAGAGTGCACATGTGTTTATCCCAGGGCTGCAGTAAACGGGAGCCCGGTTGGCCCAGCAGTGAGCAGCATCTAGCGGGCTCTGCAGAGGATGGCTTTGCAGAAGGAGCAGGAGTGCCTGCATCCACCTGTGTCCTCAGATCGGTTCTGGCAGTGGTGCACCAGCTGTGGGCACAGTGACTGCATGCAGGGCTTGGCTCGGGGCTGCTGTGGGGCACTTACTGACCAAGCGTGTGCCTGGCAAAGCACAGCCACCCCGCACTCACGGCAAGCGTTTTTCTTTGTGTTGTGTTTCGTGCTGTCTGCTGAAGTCAGGCACTGGAGGCAGCTTCCCCACAAAAAGGGAGGAGAAAATGAGGTGGTCATAGAAGCAAAAAGGAAAAATGCTCTTGTTGAAAGAAATTTATAAAGCAGTCTGGCAGTAGTTGTGTATTTCTCCCATCTCTTCCTGGATTTCCTTACGGGTGAAATAGATTGGTGCTGTAACACGCTCTTGAATTGAAAAAACGACTCTAGTGTGGGTTTTACATAGGCCCCGCAGTGCAAGGAACGCTGCTGGGAGGAAGCGTCCATCTGCTCGAGGGCAGGAAGGCCCTGCAGAGGGACGGCCTGAGGCCAGTCGTACGAGGCTGCACAGGAGCAAGCGCTGGGTCCTGCGCTGTGGTCATGACAACCCCATGGCAGCTTCTGCAGGATTGGGCTGAGGTAGGATTCCAACCACCCACTGATTCTAGAATGCCACCTCAGTGGCAGCCGTTGCTGTCCGGGCAGCAGCGAGGCAGAAGCCGCAGAGCGACGGGAGCGAGTGCTGAGGGCAGCTCCGCCAGAGGTGTGCGGGAGAGCTGTGCGGAGGTGTGCGGGACAGGGAGAGGAGCCCTGCGCGGCCCCAAGAAGGGGAAATCGCCGTCAAGTGGAGCACGGGAAGTTCCGCCCGTGGACGAGAAGGGAGTTCTTCACGGTGAGGATGGCGCAGCTCTGGAACAGGCTGCCCAGGGAGGCCGTGGTTTCTCCTTGCGTGGAGGTATTCCAGAACCGCGTGGACGCCCAGGGAATTTTTTTCCGCTCTCTGTGCTGCCCCCGTGTGGCCGATTTGCGGAACTGCAACGAAGTTTTTTCCGTGGTCTCTTCTGCCCCCGTGTGGCCGATTTGCGGAACTGCAACGAAGTTTTTTCCGTGGTCTCTTCTGCCCTCGTGTGGCCGATTTGCGGAACTGCAACGAATTTTTTTTCGCAGTTCTTGCTGCCCCCGTGTGGCCAACATACGGAACTGCATCCAACTTTTTTTCCGCGGTCTCTGGTGTCCCCGCGTAACCAATCGGTGCCCAACAACGAGCATGTAAAAGCAGATGTGAATTTTGCACGAAAGAGTCCTGTTTGGACTTTCTGCATGCGCGCTGCGGTGAGGAGAATTGCATATGCGCTCTGCGGTGAGGAAACTGACGCATGAGCAGTGCGATGTCCAGGAAGGTGCATGTGTACTGCCTGCATGAAGTCGGTGCATGCGGGCTACACGCAGTAACCGATGCATGCGCGATGCTGTGCCAAGAAGCCGCATACGCTGTTCGGTGCTGAGCTGGCGCATGCGTGTTACCGTGCCGCGGCTGGTGTGTGCGCCTTGCGTGGCAGAAACCGGCGCGTATATATAGTGCGTTACAGAGCCCGGATTTGCTCAAATGTATTGCTTTCCCGAGACATGCTCGTGTCGGTGCTGCTGCACACCGGTAACGCGATTGAGAATCTCCAGAGCCGCTGCGAATCGCTCCGAGCCCCTCCAAGCAACTGCAAGCCGCTCCGAGTCTCTCCGAGCCCTTCCGAGCAGCTCCGAGCCCCTCGGAGAAGCTCTGCGCCGCTTTCGTGCCGCGCCGAGTCCTTCCGACCAGCTCCGAGTCCTTCCGACCAGCTCCGAGCCTTTCCGAGTCGTTCCGAGCCCCTCCGAGGAGCTGCAAGCCGCTCCGAGTCGCTGCGAGCCCGTCCGAGCCACTGCGAGCCTCTCGGAGAAGCTCCGAGCCGCTCCGAGCAGCTTTCGCACCGCTGCGAGCTGCTCCGAGCCGCTGCGAGTCGTTCCGAGCAGCTCCGAGCCACTTTCGTGCCGCTCCGAGCCGCTTTTGCGCCCCTCCGAGCCCTTCCGAGCAGCTCCGAGCCCCTCCGAGTCGCTCCGAGCAGCGTTGCACTGCTGCTGCGGGGGCTTTTAAACGGCTGGAGGACGGTGCAGGGCTAGGGTTGGAAGGGGACGTTTGCTGGTTCACCGGGAGGCGAGCGAGTTGGATGCCACAAGGCGCTGAGGGGCAGCTGTGAGCCGAACCGGTCCGTTTCCGTTCCTGGGTGGGCTCGGGCATCAAACGGCGGAAATAGACGAGGGGCATCCTGGATTAGCGGGGGAGAATATATCGCTGAGCCGGCGGTCCGGAATCGGCTGCTTGCCCGTAGCCGTAGTGGTTTTTCGAGACAGTTGCTGTTTTGAAGGTGACGGGCGTATATTCGCTGTTAGCCGGAGGACTAATCACCATAGAGAGCGGCGGATGAGCTGCGCAGAGCGGTTAGATCGGCACTTCCGCATTTCTGGGCGCATGTGTTTTGCCGCTGGCGGGACTCGGCGGCAGGCAGCGGCAGTTCCGCGCGTTGGCCACGCGGTGGCAGCAGAGACCACGGCAAGAACTTTCCTGCCGGATCGGATCGATGCCGGGATTCGGTGGTAGGCGGCGGCAGTTCCGCGCATTGGGGGCTGCCCGTGGGGCGCGTGGAGTGCTGGGAGGAGTTGATGGCCGTGCGCGGTGGGGGGATGGTGCCCTCGGCGCACGGCTGTGACAGCGGGGTGGGGGTCGGTGCCCCCAAAATGGGGTGGTGGGCGAGTTGTATGGGGAGTGCATGTGAAGCAGTGCTGGAGCAGCTTGTGAAGGGTGCAGCCCTGTGAGCACAGGTGGAAGCAAGGCAGCCGTGGGAGCAGATGTGGGACCTGTGGGTCACTTATGCGGCGCTTGTGGGGCACTGATGTGTCACTTTTAGGGTCCAGGCTGCTATCAGTCATTTGTGGGTCCCTGCTGCCCCACTTGTGGGGGTACTTATGGGTCAATTCCTGGTCCCTTTGCCAGTTAACGGTCCCAGGCTGCTGTGGGGCACTTCTGGGGCCGTGTGTCTCACTTGTGGGTCCATGCTGTGCCACTTGTGAGTCACTTGTGGGTCCCTGGGGGACACTTGTTGGTGACAGGACGCTCGTGGGGCACTTATGGGACGCTGATGGGTCAATTATGGGGGACTTATGGGGCACTTGTGGTTCAGTTGTTTGTCCCTTGCGGGGCACTTGTATGTCCCTGTGGGTCACTTGTGGGTCACAGGCTGCTGTGGGTCATTTGTGGGTCCCTGCAGTGCCACCTGTGGGGCATTTGTGGGTACCCGTGGTGTCATTTGTGGGTCCCTGTGGTGCCACCTGTGGGGCCCCTGTGGCTCCCAGGTCACTGAGGGGCTTTCTGGGTCCCTCTCTGTTTCTGTGGGGTTTGGATTGCTGTTGGAGCCAAAAGGCCACACGCTGCCATACAGGCAGTTGCCAGTTTCACCCCCTGAGGACACCAAACCCTCCAATAATGTCACAGCGGCCTTTAATTGCTGTGTGAGGAGATGACGTGCGTTTCTCCCTGGGGAGCCGTAAGCTGAGCCTGGCAGCTGGGCAGCCAGCACTCGCTCCATTGACGCCGCTCATCTCAGCCCTTGTGCTGCATGTGCAGCTTCTCAGCACCTCGCTGTATCAGCACTGAAATCTGTGCTTCCCTATTTATTACAAATGTCACCAATTGCCATGGAGGACAGACTGGAAGCAAAGTACGTGGACCGTCCTAGCTCGTCCGTGGATAAACCTCCCCTTGCCACACAGGCAGACCCAATTGGCCGCCGGTCATTACTTTGTTTTTTTTTTTTTTTTTCACTTTATTTTTTCCTTCCTGCTTTTAGGGGAACTTTGAGATCACAGCCGGAAGCAGTGATGGAGCACCTGGTGAGGGGTGCAGCCCTGCCTGCACAGGTGGAAGCAATGCAGCCGTGGGGCAGATGGGGCTGAGCCTGGCTCCACCCCTCCCTCGCCTCATTGAAGGGCTGGCAGCCCCACAGGCAGGGTTTCTTCCTGGAGATGCCTCCTGTGGATTGCTGGGTGAGCTCTGGTTCGTGGGAAGAGGTCAGCGATTCTTTCTTGATGGCTGTTGGGGTTTTGGTCTCTGCCTTTCTGTGGGGATTGTAAGCTGGTTTACAGTAGCTCTGTCAGCTCTGCCTCTGCTTCTGATGCCTTCCACTTGTTCTCTGAGGGCAGTCAAGGGGTTCTCTGCCTTTCTCTGAACTGGTAACGGAGGCACTGATGGACGTTCCTTTCTTTTGCTCTCATCTGTTTTGGGAATGCTTCAGTCAGCCCCAAGGTGACGCTGGTTGGGTGACTGAGCGTTGCGACTCCAGAAATGCCTGGAGCTGATGCACTGTTCTGTAAAGGGATTCTGTGTTCTGCAGAGTTCCTCTGCAACTCTTTCTAAGCTCAACACCTTCTTGTGACGTCTCTGTTCCCTCTTTCGTGATTCTCATTGTGGGATCTCCAACCTGGGCCTCCAAACTCACTCCGTCTGCTCCCACGTTGCCGCAGCCCATTTTATGACACGTTCCCTCTGTGTCCTCGTGTCCTCCCTGTGTCCTCTGCCCGTGTCCCCTCTGCGCCTCCTGTGCCACGCATTCATTCCACCTGTGCTGAGTGTTGTTTGAGGGCACGCATTTCAATTCCGTTCCGCGTCTCGTTGGATCTCCTTCTGTTTTGCGGCTCAATGGGGTCGAAGGGTTTCTGGGGCTCCTCTGGTTAGTGGTTGCAGCGCTGTGCAATCTGTGAGGCGGACGCTGGAACGGCAGGAACCCCTTGTTCATGCGTTGCTTGTATGCGGGTGGGTTTTGGGCCGGCTGTGGGCAGCTCCCTTGGAGATGCAATGGGGGTTGGTCCCCAGGGCTCGCCCTGCTCCCTGCCCTTTGTCCTTGCAGCCCAATGAGCTCCGTGGCTGGCGATAGAGCGAGGTGCGTGGTTGCGGCTGGGAGCTGAGCTGCAGGAAACCCCCGGGCCCCAGCGGCTGTTTGCTTCATCCTCACCCAGCGCCTTCTGCTCTGCGCTGCTCGAGAATACTGAGCACAAGGATTCAGTTCCTGGTTGGCCTGGTTCTCTCCCAGATCTCCCTTAGGAATTGGTTGGCAGCAAAGGTGTCAGGGCTCGGCTCTGCGAGCGCCTTGTGGCCGACCCCCCCAGGCTCTCAGGGCTCTTTCAGTCGTGCTGGCAGATGTGGCTTTGTCTTGATAGGAAACAAAGGGCCGTCCTCTGCTGGAGCGCTGTGCCTGGATCACCGCAGGTATCTCCATTCCAGCCGTCAGGGGATGCTGTCAGTTTCCCAGTCTGGACGCCACCCAACCTCCCCAGCCCTCTTCCTTCCATTCCTGCCCCCCTGCAGCCGTGGCACCCAGCAGTGCGATGCAGCAATACCTCTGGTGTGCTGAATGCTGGGGCCGAAACTGAGAGGCTCTGTGGCCGACGTGGATCTTCCTGGTTGGACTGCTTGGTGAGTTTCCCTGGTGCTGTTGAGCACGCAGGCTTCCCCGCCTGCCCTGATTGCTCACCAGGCCATCGATGTCCTTTGTGTCATCGTGCTTCACTGCTTCGGGTATCATGCCATAGACTCCTTAGAGTCAGAAGGGACTGTTTGTGATGATCTAGTCTGACTTCCCACAAGGAACAGGGACATCCACAGCTCGATCGGGCTGCCCAGGGCCTGATCCCGCCTCACCTTGGAAGGGACAGGGCATCCACCGCCTCTCTGGGCAGCCTGTTCCACTGCCCAGAATCACAGAATGTCCCGGGTTGGAAGGGACCTCGAGGCCCACGAGTCTCCAGCCCCCCGCCACACGCAGGGCCACCAACCTCCCTGTTTCACAGCAGCCCAGGCTGCCCAGGGCCCCATCCAACCTGGCCTTGAACACCTCCAGGGATGGACGGGGCATCACAGCCTCTCTGGGCAGCTGTTCCAGCACCTCACCGCTCTCACAGCACAGAACTTCCCCCTGACATCCAACCTCAATCTCCCCTCCATCAATTTAAAACCATTTCCCTTTGTCCCTTGCTGTAAAAAGACATTTTCCTTACATCTAACCTAAGTTTTCCCTTCTTCTTTCCTTTAGCTCCCTTTAGGTATCGAAAGGCTGTTACCAGGTCACCTCAGAGCCTTCGCTTCTCCGGGCTGAACAGCCCCAGCTCTCTCAGCCTGTCTTTGGAGGAGAGCTGTTTGATCCCTTGGTTCTGTTTTTTTTTTGTGGCCATCCTCTGATGTGATCCAACAGGTCCGTGTCTCTTTTGCACTGAAGACTCCACATCCAGACATGATCCCTAGATACGGGGTAGTGCAGAATATGGACTCAGGTAAGGGAAGCCTCTTTACTTCACAAGTCCTACAGAAGCTGATGAGAACTTTAGAAATAGAGTGGGAGCTCCATACTCTGTGGCATCCTCCTTCTTCAGGGAAATTAGAATGAATCAATCAGATGCTGAAGAAGCACTTGTCAAAATTGGTTTCAGAGACCAAATTACCATGGACAAAGTGTTTACCTTTGTAGCCCTTGTCAGAATACGAACCACTCACAGAAAAGGCTTAGGAGTATCACCACACGAAGTGCTGTTTGGGTGGCCGTACTTGGGAGGGAGGGGTGAGATGCCCGCTCTTGAAACCGAGGGTAAGTTTCTTCAGAACTGTGTACTCGGGTTGTCTGCTGCTCTGTTATTCCTTAAGGGATGTGGACCGTTGGCTCAAACTCCACCTCTGGAATTTCCAGTGCACTCATCCCGTGTTGGAGACTGGTCCTAATACGCGCCTGGCAGAAATCAAGGCTTCAGCCTGAGTGGGAGGGACTATTTCAGGTACTGCAGTGGATGTCGCCTACCTTGACTTCAGCAATGTTTTGTTACAGTCTCCCACAACATCCTGGTAATGAAGCTGAGAAAGTGTGGGATAGAGGAGTGGATGATGAGGTGGGCTGAGAACAGGTTTACTGGCTGAGCTCAGTGGTGGTGATCAGCAGCACAGAGTGCAGCTGGAGAGCTGTGAGCGGCGGTGCTCCCGGGGGTTGGTGCTGGGTCTGGTTGTGAAGGGGAGATTGTGTTTGTGCTGTAGAAGCTTTGAGTATTTTCTGTACTGGCTTTACTGAACTTACAGCCCTCTTGTGAAAGAGCTGTTTGCCTTCCACTAAGAAAGTTGCTGAGCAGAGCAGAAAGTTAAAGATTCGGGGTGTTCTGAATCGAGCAAGGCACAAAATAAGGCAAATGTGCAGGGTGGAGAGAGAGAGCCCAGCACAGGGCAGAACAAACGTGCTCACTCTTGGTTGGCACACCAAAAGCCTGTGCTGCCATTCAGGCTGGGGAGCTGGGCAGAAACAAACCAGATGAGGTGGAACAAAAGCAAGTGTTGAGCCTTGCACCTGGGAAGGAATGGCCGCAAGTATCAGTACAGGCTGGGACGTGACTGGCTGGAGAGGAGCTCTGCAGAGAAGGACCTGGGGGTGCTGGTGGACAACAGATTGGCCGTGAGCCAGCAGTGTGTCCTGCTGGCCAAGAAGACCAATGGCATCCTGGGGCGCTTTAAAAGGAGCGCGGCCAGCAGAGCAAGGGAGGTGATCCCCGCTCTCTGCTCTGCCCTGGTCAGGCCTCACCTGCAGTACTGCATCCAGTTCTGGGCTCCCTTCCTGGTACAGAAATGACAAGGATCTCCTGGAGAGAGTCCAACAGAAGGCCAGGAAGATGATAAAGGGCTTGGAGCATCTCCTCGGTATGGAAAGGCTGGGGGACCTGGGTCTGTTCAGCCTTGAGGAAAGAAGACTGAGAGCAGATCTGATTAATGCTTAGATATTTATTAAGTGTGGGAGTCCAAAGGACACAGCCAACCTCTTCTCAGAGATCTGTAGGGACAGGAGAAGGGGAAATGGCCACAAACTGGAGCACAGGAAGTTCTGCACCAAAATGCAAAGGATCTTCTTCACGGCGAGGATGATGGAGCGCTGGAACAGGCTGCCCAGGGAGGCTGTGGCTTCTCCTTGTCTGGAGATATTCCAGACCCTCCTGGACACCCACCTGTGCAGCCTGCTGTAGGGAGCCCGTTTTGCAGGGACTTTAGACTCAATGATCACTGGGGGTCCCCTGCAACCCCAATTCTGTGGTTCTGTGATTTTAATCTTTGCTTCTTGCAGCGATGCAGTGTTTCAGAAGGGAGAAAAGCACGGCAGGCATCAACTGGATTTCTGTGGTTGGTAAAGCTGTGCTGAGAAGTGGGCTGGCTGCTGCCCAGAAGCTTTCAGTGTTTAATTCTGGCTGTACAATAGCCATTAGTTCAATTTAGAACACATGAAAAGAAAGCTGATAGGGATCTGGTTACAGGTGGTTGAAATGACAAGAGGGAGATGGTGCAGGTGTAGGAAGTAGGAGGTTGCCTTCCAAGTGCCTTCCTGGTTCTCCGTGCTGCTTGGTGTTTATTTTCCCATTGGTGCTGTGTTCAAGTGCAAGCACTGTAGGGTGTAGAGAACACTGTAGAATGCCTGGTGCTGCCCCGACCAGTCGTAGATACTGGAAGGAAAAGTTGTGATGAACTACCGATGGAAAACATGGACAGTTTTGAGGCTTCTTCTTGGCAGAAGTTGTTGAGACAGTCCTCTGATAATCAGACAACAGGTAAACTGGTTTAAAGATGAGTCTTACTTTAAAGAGGGCCTTGTGTAGTCTGGTTGTTTACAGTAATGCAGGACTAGTTGGGTAAATAACTGATTGGAAAACCCATAAGGGAATGAGGTTGTTTTTTTAGGTTAGGTTCTTACTATTGAATGCAGTACAAGTGCTTGCATGACTGGGAGCCCAACTCTGCCGCCGTTGTTGTCATGCTGCCTCTTTGATGTGCTGCCTCTTCAAACTGCTGGGGCTGGCAGCAGCGAGCAGAACTAATGCTGCAATTAGAATGGGTGATGCAGAGAAGACTGTGGCAGAAATGATGAAGCCAGAGGCCCAGCTAGCAGAGGTTTATGCATTTGCTGCCAATCTTTATCCCAAGGAGCATGGCCACAAAGCCATGATGTCAGTAATGCCTTCTGATGTCTGTGAATTGATATGGATCACCAAATCTGCCTTGTCTGTTCCACTAAATGTGCCTGTCTTGAGTGTTGGTAGAACTGCCTTGATGCTTAGTGGCTATGATGATCAGGGCTTTGGGTTCAGGGGATGTGAGTGCAGTATGGAGACAACTGAGCAATGCTGTCCCAGGGCTGACAAACACTGAGGATGAGAACTGTCAGAGGTGAGTGTTTTGAAGGTTCCTGTCCGTCTTTGATATTGCTTACATTCCCAAGAGGTTCGGTTTTCTTTTCTTCCCCTTACACTTCAGGTTCTTTCCCTGCTTACTCCAATATTAATTTATTCTCTCTCGGTTCTTGCATCTCGTCTTTGCCTTCCCCGTTTCTTACTAATCTGCTCTGAGTGCCGTCTCTCAGACCTTTATCAAGGTTTCACAACAAAGCTATGTTGTGGCCCTACGAGGTTCTCAATTGCACCAGGCCAGCTCCTGCCCTGTGTTTTTTGTCTGAAAGTGTCATGTGGTGTTTCAGTGCTTTTCTTGATTGCTTTGCACTGGAGCTGACCACCTTGCTCACGGTCTTTTGTCTTTTTCCTATTCCTTCTTTCTTTCGTATATGTCAGTTTTAACCCTTGTGTTACTTCTTCCATTTTGTGTTTAGTTCTCATTGCTGTCTTGTGTGTTCCCTGGCCAGTTTTTCATGACGTGATACTTGCTGGTTTTGATTTTTGTTCTTTGACAGATGTGTGGATGATGTGATGAAGCTGAAAGCTCAGATGCGTGCAGAAGAAAATGAGTTTATCACATGGAATGATATCCAGTCCCGTGTGGATGGTGTGCACTTAGCTGTGCATGAAGAACATGAAAGTAAGTTTTGCTTGATTAGTGCTAGACTGATCCTAGATCATAAGGTGTGCTAAAAGTAGGTGCATGCCAATGAACAATCTTGTTGCTGGATTCATATAGCCTGAGATAGTTGCCTTTTGCCACTGCTTCTTGTGGAGCTGAGTTGCCCTGAAAAGGCTATCACCTAGAGAGGCTTAAACGTGATGTCAGAGCCTGGAATCTTGACTGCCTTGCTTCCTGGCTCTCCACATAGACACGGGCTTCCTGTGTGGCTTCAGTTCCTCTGATCACGTGACCCAAACAAGTGCACGCCATGTGCATGCGTGCACCAAAGCTCTAGTTTTGCAGCCTTGTATTTGTGAGGCATCACAGCAGAAGCCTGGAAGTTCATGTAGTCCAGCTCCTCGTTTCTTGTAACACTCCCTGTAACCCCTGAAACCATAGAGACAACAGAGAACCCAAACCATCAACCGTAAAAGGCAGAGAATTTTATAATGACATCAGTTGACGTCGTATGGCGTAGTTTTGGTAGGAACCTTTTGAATTCTTTCACCTGTTAGTGTTTCATAGAATCATAGAATGGCCTGGGTTGAACAGGACCGTAGTGATCGTCTAGTTTCAGCCCCCCTGCTGTGTGCAGGTCGCCAACCACCGGACCAAGCTGCCCAGAGCCACATCCAGCGTGGCCTCGAGTGCCTCCAGGGATGGGGCATCCACAGCCTCCTTGGGCAACCTGTTCCAGTGCAAATGTGTTCAGTTTCTTGTGTGCCCCTGTGCATGGATACTTCTTATGTAGTGTCTGAGGAAGTCCTGAAGCCATAGCGACATGTACCCTTCTACTGTCCTGAAACTTGGTTTCAAAGTCAAGAATGCTTTCTAATGAGGAGCTGTAACATACTGTTGTTTCACGGCGTAGTCTTTTTCTGCCCCTGTTGGCTAATTAATCAAGGATAATGACTGCTTGTCCTCTGTGCCCTTTCCTGAGTCAAAAGTTGCTATGTGTGTTTTCCTTTGTTCTTCATGAGATGGAGTAGTGTCAACCGTAGTGTGTGTGTTTTTGTAAGAAAGGTCTTTCTTTTCCTACTTTCCCCCAGCACTCATGGGGAGAGCAGCATGCCTAAAGGTGTGCATACTGTGTATGTGCACACTGTAGGAGGAAGCAAGCAGTCTGTACCGTAGTCTGCCCAGGTGACGGGGAGTTGTCAGATGAAGGACAGAAAAAAGGAAGGCATTCTCTGGGCTAAGATAATACTGAGAGGGAAATGCAAGTGGTGCTGAGACAAAACATGCTGTCACGGCCTAGACATCACTGTGCAAAGATACTCCGAACACACCTGGGTGCTTTCCTGTGCAACCTACGTTAGTATGTGTATATGTGAATATGTAAAATGTACACAGAGCTGATTTTTGGTAGACATCATGTAGAGGTGATGACAATTGATGTGGAAGAATAAGGACAATTCAGAATGACATGAATACGTTTCACCGCGTTCTTGAAAGCCACGGTTAGAAAACAATTCAATGGCCCCGCTTCACAGAAAAAGTGGAATGGTGTGCGTTTAAAAAACAGAGTGCAGGACAGAAAGAATTCTGATGGTAGTCTTGGTCCACTACCAGCTGTAACTTTGAATAACGTGTGAAAGGAAGGCTTTCTGTAGATCTTCATACTGTTCTTGAAGTATGCCTCTGTGCACTGGTGTAGGTAACAAGTTTTGTGGAATCACGGGACATCCCAAGTTGGGAGGGACTCACGAGGATCATGGAGTCCAAGTCCTGGCTCGGCTGTGGACCGCCTAAAAATCAGACCGTCTGTCTGAGAGCATTGTCCCAATGCTTCTTGAGCTCTGGCAAGCTCATTGCTGTGACCGCTGCCCTGGGGGAGGCAGTTCCAGTGCGGGACCACTGGAAACAGAAATCCAACTCAGATCTCCCCTGTCACATCTCCAGGCTGTTCCCTTGGCTTCTGTTGTTGTTGGCCAGGGAGCGATCAGTGCCTGCCCCTCTGCTGCCCCTGGTGGGGAAGCTGTAGAGCACCACGAAGTTTCCGCTCAGTCTCTTCTCTGGACTGAGGACTTCAGCTGCTCTTCGTATGTGTTCCCCTCTGGACCCTACGCCATCTTTGTAGCCATCCTTTGGACACTTTCTAATAGTTTTATGTCCTTTTCCTATTGGGGTGACCCAAACTGTACACCGTACTCAGGATGAGGCCACAACAGTGCAGAGTAGGGTGGGACAGTCCCCTTCTCTTGACCTGCTAGTAGTGCTGTGCTTGATGCACTCCAGAATACCGTTGGCTCTCCTGGCTACGTGGGAGCACTGTTGACTCGTATTCAACTTACTGTCAACCAGGACCCTCCAATCTCTTTCATCGTGGCTGCTCTCCAGCATCTCCCCCCTTAGTCTGTGTGTATAGCCAGGGTTGCCCTTTCCCAGGTGCAGAATCTGTCACTTGCTCGTACTCAATTTCTTGCAGTTGGTGATTGCTCAGCTCTCTAATTTCTCAGGATCTCTATGCAAGGCCTCTTCACCCTCCACAGATTCAGCAGTTGCTCCCAGTTTAGTGTTGTCAGTCAGCTTGCTCGTAACACCTTCTAGTCCTACATCCAAGTCTTTATGAAAGCATTCAAGAAAGCTGGCCCTAAAATAGAGCCCTGGGGAACCCCTGGAGTGACTGACTGCCAGACCAATGTGACCTCGTTTACTGTGGCTTTTTGGGCCTGACCCATCAGCCACTCATTCACCCACTGCATTGTATTGTTGTCTAGTCGTATGTTGGATGTTTTGTCCAGGATTCTGTGAGAAACGGTGCTGAAAAGTTGACTGAAATCCAAAAAGCCCTCAACGGGCTTTTCTAGGTGAAATACAGAGGTGACCTTGTCATTAAAGAAAGCATAGTTAGTTAAATGGTCCTTGACATGGTGCTTTTTTACAGCAGTCGTACGGTCTTCTTAGCAATCCTGGTTCCTGTGGTGTCCCTAGCGTGTATTGTTCCTTAATCTTTGCTCTGTCCAAATGCAGTGCCTGCCATAAAACGTTCCACACTGTGATTCTCCTACTGCGTGCAGAAGAAAAAGCTGCAGTCTTTGGGTGTTTTAACCCAAGTTGTATCCACTCTGAGCTCCTCGCTTTCTTCTGAAAGATCTTTGTTGTAAACTCTCCAACTGTGATTTGAACTGTGCTTCTTTCAGCAAGCAATAATTGAATATTCAATATACGTTGCATCACAGGATCTCTGGGTGTCCATTCCAAGCCAGATGACTTTGTGATTTGCTGTAGGTTTGGCATGTGTGACTCAGGCTTTGTTCACATTTAGCTAACGGTAAGCTATCTATTTATGTCTGTTTTCAGTTAGTTGAGCTGTAGTCCTCGCTGTCCCTGGCAGCACCCACTGTTATCTGTTGTTATACAGCTCCTAGTACATGCGTCCAATAAATGCTGGTATTTCGGAAGTGAAGGCAGTGTATTTCTGAATGGCGTTCTGTGCAAAGCTATAGCTTGGTGTGAAGAGCCTGATTCTGAAGGATTCTTGCAAGCTTGTAACTTACTAGCCCTGGCCATTGAGGTTTTGATAATTCCCTTCTAGTGGATTTGAGCTACGTGTTGAAGAACTCATTCCTGTGTCCATTCATGTGGTCTCCCCGAGGGATCTTTTTTCTCCTTTTTCCTTTATTATTACTGTGTCCAAAAATGTGTGGCTTCTTGAAGGTGGAGAAGTGGTCTTGCTTTCTTTGCTAGTAGAAAATGATTGCTATTAAGATGTTGCTATTCTCAGCGGGTATTTGGTTTAGCACTAACAGCACTTTTCTTCCAAAGCACAGTTTCGTGATGATGGTAAAGGATTGGATAAGGATTGGATCTTGTATTTGTTCTTCTATCCCTTTCTCTGTAGGAGTTTTGGCTGTTGGGCTTATCAGCGAGGCGCTGGATGAAGGAGACACCAGAAAAACTCTGCAAGCTTACAGATTCCTGCAGCAAACCTGGAGGGTGTAACCCCACAGGTAGGTCAGCATTATCAGGGCACACTGCTTCGGGCTAAGAGAGAGAAAGCACAGGTGGGTGTAGTTAAAAGTACCTCTCAAGAAGCCTTTGCATCTGTGTACTGAGGGCATTCCTGACGTTGGGAGAAAAGCTGGGAACAGATCTGGAAATGAAAGGGTGAACGCTGCATGCTATCAGCTGATGTTACCTGGCCAGTTTGGATCTGTCTGTATGAAGGAAAGAGAGATGCAGGCATAACACGTGAATCTTGGTGAACTACAGAGATGGGCTTCAAGATATGAACTGCTGGAGATGGATTGCTCTAATCGTACGTCCAGAGTTTTTAGCATAGAGACTGAGATGATACTGTGTTCAACATTGGTGTTTTTTTGTACGTTTGTTTGCTTTGTTTT